>NC_141690.1:320387062-321637062 GCF_964263255.1 Lissotriton vulgaris | reverse complement strand
TGATTGGTGGTCAAGAAAAGGATCAACAACTTTTATTGCAATCACCTCCTAATATGAAGAAATCATCCCTGAATTGAATATATTTCTGTGTGATCAAAGGCCAAAAGGAACTATCAGGATGAGTAGGTCTATATACGTTAAAAACAGTCAAAGAAATGTTATTGATTAATAATTTAGCTAACAACCATCTGCCTTCCTAATCAATTTCTTGCAAAATAATTGTACAGTTCAATTTCTTATGACATTGAATTATAACACGTTTTTCTTATTGGCAGTAGGAGAGAATAAAAATGAACCCACCCAACCTCTCTTTAATTTTAATGCTTCAGCTTCTGTAAGATGAGACTCTTGTAAAAGTACCAAATCAGGGTTGCAAGAGTCATAATGCTGGAATCATGAGGTGTATGGTCAGAGGAAGGAAAGTCCGACACCTGAGAGTGAACAATGGAACTCTTGCTTGTAAATAGTAGTTTCTTACTACTACCATTGCACAAGGGAAGAAAAGGAGAGTACCAGCAAATATTGACAGGTACCCCACAGCGTGTGAAGCGAGCTCCAAAAACTAACTACACAAACAATGAAATTCCAAGTAATTCTCCTTAAGATTAGAAACAAGTCTGGTCAGGCATAAATAGTAGGAAAGTAGATATGTAGTGATAAAAGTTAAGAAAGCAACATTGTTCCTGAGGAAAAGAGCAAATTAAGCCTCTTAAGTAAAATAAATGACGGCTGGAGAGCAGCTGGAGCAATTTGAAAAGGTTTTACCTTGAAAAGAGCAAACAATTGCAGAAAAATGCCATGGTGTCACTCAGGAGCACTTACGATGCATGTGAGTCTATATTTCAATGAGAAAATAGACTCTGGAGCCGCGATAATTCTGCTGTGATGCGGAGCTACGGGGATAGGCGGCCATCTTGTTTAGCGCCATGCAAGCTCCTCACGGCTTGGCATTTTTAACTTACCTATAATTTCGTGGTATATGGAATAAGAGCACACCCATGGCCTGTACGTTGTGGCATTTACTTTAGTGACAGTGTAAACAGGGCTGAAGGCCTATCATCTGTTCCCTACCTGTGCAATTTTAAACTGCAAATTTGAGCTTGCAAAATAACCAATTTTGACAGGCCTAAACTTTCGTTTTAAAGATGAATAAGTCTTACTGTTTAAAAGTAAGATATATACCAGTTTGGTTTTTAACATGCCCTTGAAGTGAAAAGGCCCTGATAGCTATTTTAGCTGTAACAGAGTTGACTGCTCTGTAAAAAAACATTGGCATACCATTTTAAATGTTATAATGTTACTTACAGCTAGGATGCAGCCACAAATTTAATTTTAAAGTGTTTATTACAAGCATAACTGTCTGGTGAAGTTGGATTTGTAATAAATATTTTGGAAACAGTACTTTAAAGAAATTACCTTTTTCCTGCCTAAGCCTCTGTATGACCATTTTTACAAGCCCAGCTGTCACCTGGTAGCTGATTCACTTCATATATGAGATGAGACTTTATTTATGGAGTTTAAACAAAGGCCGTGGGAGTGAGGCAGCGTTATTCTGGTCGCCTGGCAAGCATGTTTGGGGCCAGGAACTTGGTTAACTTCAGAGGTGCTTACCCTGTCACAAGCAAATGTTAGCTTACACCTGGGCAGGGTCTTTTTTTAGTTCCCCCTGTGAGGCAGGCACAATTCCCCTTGCGAAAAGGGAGGTGATCCCAGAAATAATTTAGAGTGACCGTGGAGGGAGGGTTGCTCATTACCCTGGCTCCACCTAAAGGGTGGACACACAGCCTCTGCACAATAGGAAGGGGTTTCATTATCTTGGATTTTTGGATACTGTGGGTTGGTTGCAGGAGGGTCTACAGTGCTATAATCATTGATGGGGTTGCCCCTGGGAACCTGTACCCTATTCGTTAAGGATGGGCCATGAGTCACCCTCCCCCACTGACTAGTGTCAATCACATATGTGGCACCCATTATATCCTCCTCAGAACACTTTCTGGACATTTAGGAAGAACAGAAGAGCGCTGAGTCTGTGAGCCAAGAAGAGTCTAGAAGATTGGGCTTGCTCTCCCACTTGGACTGTAGGCAAAGAAGTGGACTCTAAGGGTAATAGGCCTGACCTCCAGTTCAAGCTGCAGAAAAAAACAAGCTACACAAGGCCTTTTCTCCAACTGCCCAGCTGACCAATTTCAACTGAATCTGTCCTGATCCTAATGCTGGACACTGCTGGAGTGAGTCTTGACTACCAAATGATGTCCCCAAGGACCTGCACCCTTGGAGGATGTCAAAGTGTACTCCACCAAACCGTTCCTGATACCGGTAAGTTAGAAGCATTTTGGTTCCTAAGACCTCTGTAAGACCGGGAAACAACCTACTAAGCTGATCCAAGGAAGATATGTTGCTGCTCGGCTAAAGATTCAAGCTTATCTGGCTCAAGACTTTTCCACAGCAGCAAATCGGATTCAATAGGATCTTGGTGTTAGACCTTTCAGCCTTAGGGTGGTTTCCCTCAATGTTTTGCCCTCCTCCTCTATTTTTGCTGATCTCATTTTTGCTGGCATTAGCACACTGCATACTTTACCACTGCTAGCCAGTGGTAAAGTGTTTGTGCTCATTCCTTAACCGGTAGTGTGCACGCGTAGGCCATCGGCTGTCACGACCACTACCTCGGTAGTGCTGCGCACGTCCGTTGGCTGATGTGGCCCACGCACTCTTTAGAGCTCTCGCACCACAACGGAATTTGCGGCGCGGTTAAGGAGTTAAAACATGGTAACATTGGCTTATCCCTACTAGGCATAGTTAATTTACTAGTAAAGTGGCCCTGCATGTGCCTAGGAACTGTAAATGAAATGCTAGTGGCCCTGCAGCACTGTTTGTGCCACCCACTTAAGTAGACCTTTAAAACATGCCTCAGGCTTGCCAGTGCATCCTGTATGCATCCTGTGTGTGCAGATTTTACCTGCCATGTTGACCTAGCAAAACAAACCTTTTGCCGGGTTCAAACCTTACCTTTTATTCATATGTGTACCCCATGGGTAGGCGCTGGACAGCCCAGTGGGCAGGGTGCAGTGTATTGGAAAAGTAGGACATGTACTTTTAAGGTTTACGTTTCTAGTAGTGAAAAATTCTTATATTCATTCTTCAATTCTGCAGGGCTTACCTACCCCATAGACTAACAATAGAGTTAACATATTAATTTTAAAAAACAATCATTTCCAAATGTGACCAGGTAACTAGCTCATGTTTGGTGTCTTTAGAATTGTGAAGAAAAGTCCTAATTATGGTGAAATCTGATTTTTTATTACACTTTTGAAAATGCCACTTAACAGAAAAGAGGTTCGGGCCTTTCACAGTACAGCTAGGCCTAAATTACAACAACACCAAGAGAAATGCCAATACTGTTAAACGCTTATTATTCTACTTTCTATTGAAGACATATCTGTGAGTCAATGTGAATCAAGGCAAATTAAATTGCATATTTTTTTATTTCCTTTTCAATTTATATTTGCTCATCTCTTTGTATCAAAAAAACCTAAACCTATTTATTCACACAGATTTATATATACAACCCACACCCACCTTTTACAAAAATTGTTTTACAACATATAGAACAAATTAATTTAGGACATTACCTACAAACAGTTAAAATAACCCATAAACATATACAACTTAAACATTGAAAAATTAAACATGGAAAAATTAAACATGAAAAAATTACATACATAGAAAAATGGAAAGATTTTCTTGTTATAATTTGACTAACTAATTACTTTGTTAACCTTCTACGGTATATTTGACAAGGGGAATTCCTCTTTAGTAGCACTTGTTGAACAAGAATGCGTGGTCAACGCGTTTCGAACTGAGGTGTTATTAGACCCAGTTCTCATTAGGATCAATAGCTCTGTAAGAGATGAGCCGATCTTCTTTCCGACATTTTTTTTATGTATGTGGCTCCACTACTCATATTCATCAAAGCAATAATTTGCTTATATGGGGAGGGCGCATCGACGGCCATCCTAGCTGTTAGAACCGCTTCGTATATGTTATTCTTTGTCGCCACACATCGGTTGTTCTTGCTATTGAATGGATTATCTCCTCGCGTTGTCGATGGCCGCCAGCTCTCTTTGTGATGCCGGCTGCCGTCCCCAACATAAGCAAATGATTGCTTTGATGAATATGATTTGTGGAGCCACATACATAAAAAAAGTTTTCGAAAGGAGATCGGCATGTCCTTGCCCACTGGCTGAATCATTGTTGTAATATGCTGCATAATCCTATTGGTGCCTGCTGGCAATTTGTGTGCACAGTACCTTTTTTTTCTTTCAAAGCGGTCATTTCTGTTGGTCCCTATATTGATCGTCTGTTTCCTTTTTGTGGGATCAATTGCACCGATCTCTTTATTGCTCAGTTGAGCTTATTCTTTTAGGTAGCCCCATTAGGGTGCACTGCTTCTATTCAGGGTCGCGTCAAGATCTACTGTCTTGGCACGCAATCTGATGTTATTGCGTAGGAAATGCGTGCGATTTTCTGGTAGTCTGTTATAATTCAGTATACAGAGCCTCTTAATTAAGTTTGTAGATTTCTGAAAACTCATTGAATCATTGAGTCCATCAACTGCTGTATTGTATTTTATAATTAGCATGGCTTTTCTTCTGGAAAGTTTAGCATCAAGGTCGCCACCTCTTAGGTCAGTTTCCTCTTTAGAGATAACAGTCCAGGTGAGATCTTTTTCTGTGTGGTTAACTGATGTGCCAGTGGTTCACCAGCGGAGCTTTTTGCACATTATTTTTTATTCTTGATTTATGTTGACAAATATCAAGTTCAGAAAAGTTGGAGGGCGCAGGAAAAAAGTTTGTGGGGAGACAACCCTAAGGCATTATCCTTGTTTCTTGCAAGGTGATGCAATGCAGCGCAATGCCTTCATTCAGTTTTACAAAGCAACGAAAAGGGCAATTTGCACTGCCTTGTGTGGCTTTTAAAGAAACTTGACACACTGCAATTGCTTGTGCTGTGTTATGATGCATGGGCATACCTATACATCCACTCAAGGATTTGATGCATTTTCACATTTATAGAAGTTTATAAACATGGAATTGTGTCTGATTGGCACACTACCAAATGATTGAGTGGCAAGAAGAAAATATTTTTCTGTTCCTCATTATTTCGTCTTCGGATTGTTTTTCTGCAGGAAGGTGCCTCTTCCTGCACACAAAAAATCCTCCCATTGGGTGTTGGAGAGAGCGTTGGCTCTGAAATGTGTCTCTCTTTACCCTTTGTTTTCCTTCTTTTCTTTTTCATTTTTCTTCTGTCCTTCCTAATTCAGGGGCACACTGTCCATGCTTGGTTGTGTACATCACTGTATGTGCTTTTCGAGGGAGGGTCGGCGAGGGTGTTGAATTCAGCTATGACTTCTAATAAATGTGTGTTCGATCTGCATTGTGTGCTTCAGCAATTGAAGAGACAAGATTTTACTATGAACCATTGAAGATATAATATCAAAGGGGCACAATATTAAGCATTAACGAGTGGCGATAGCACCTCTGTAGTTATAGTTAGGATTCTAAGATATAGGAATTACCCAGATATTTGAAGGTTAACAACTTTGCACCTATTTGATGAATCTCCATGAAACTTTGAAAGACCATAGATTTTCTACATAGACGAATGATGCAATGTTTTGCAGTGATTGGTAAAGGGGGTGCTTAGTGGCCAAACAACCAATCTATTTTCCATGACATTGAGCAGGATCAGAGATGATGGTGTGCTGATGTTGATTTTTGCTACTAGAGGTAAGTAAGGTTAGTATTTTTTAGTTAAAAGGCATTTAGGCTTAGTGATATTGCATGCCACAGTATTTTTATGAACTTTTGTGGTTTTTCACAAAAGTACTGTAGTAAATGCCAATGATTGGCTAAAGACAGCATTACAAAAAGTAAAATAAGTCATGTTGTTTTAAGTATACTTTGGCTGTGTTCTGGGTTAGGGCCTTAGATACAGGTTAGTATTAGCTAACGCCACTTTATTAAAGTAGCAGTAGATAGGGACAATTATCCGAGGTTTTCTATATATTTATTAAACAAATATACTGCATCCTAAGGTACTTCGTAGGAAGTACAGTGCTGCCAAAAATGTACTGCACTATATTTCACAATATAGTGTACTAGTGTGTATTTTCTATTCTTTACATAATTACCTTTAAAAATATTATGGCTGAGATACCCGCCACCCCCTCTCAACACAATCCCCAAGGATGGGAAGACGGAAACGGTTCTGAACTTTTGGAAGGCGGGAGGGAGTTACCCTCCCGGCCGTATTTATTAAAATATGAAACAAAATTAAAAACATTAAAATAACAGTTTCATATCATGTACAATTTCATTTACACATTACGATGTTCTTGGCTGACCTTAACATATCTCTAATACAAAGGTTCTCCTAGCCGATACTAAACATCCTGCAAATGCATTTCTCAACATTGAAATTGTACATCCTAACATTACGGGCCAACGGCAAGGTCGTAACCGGTGTCAGATCCCCAATACCAGAACTCCCCCCTCACTTGTGAGGGGCGGTCGCACAGCGGACTGTACCTCTGTGCCTACTTCCAATTTCCCTTGCCTTAGCGGGGGCCCCTGTTAACTCGATGCCATCTTAGTGGTCGTCCGAGGACTCGTGTGAGGTGTCTAGAAGGTAGCGTAGACCCCCCTCCCACCCCACACAACTTACCACATCTGCCGTCGCAGATGTCCTGGCCCCGGGAAATTCCCAGGAGGGGCCCGTAGCCCCTCCTCCCCAGGGAGGGGCCCATGGCCGCCTTCCCTTTCGGCGTCCCCATCCTTAGAGGGGACCGCCTCCCCGTTTGAGGGGCCAATGGCCGCCTCCCCCCGGGCGCTCCCATCCATAATGGGTGACGCCCAAACCTCTAGGGATCTTCCAATTACTGCTCACCGATCATGACCTTACCGCCCGACCAAAATAAATACGACAATCTAAGCTAACGAGGAGAAAAAAACAATCACATTTAAGCACTTCAAAGTATACTCTCTACTGGGCAACACTGTTCAGTTCAGTTGCAACCACTTTTGCTGAATAAACATGCTGAAAAGAAACATTATCACTTTATTACATATCAAATTACAACTTTATTCAGTACAACCTGTAAGAGAAACCATATCACGTCACTCAACTTTATTCCAAACAAATTGCTGTCATCAGGGGCTGGTGGGTGGGTCAAAATTGGCTCTTCGTTCCGTCTCGAGCTCACGTGCAACGGGGAGGTGCAGCTTCAGAGCACAGGAACAAGAGGCTGCTTTCTTGGCTTGTCGCTCCTTTTATCCTTCTTCGGGCGGGCGTGGACCCACCTCCAATCCGCCTCCTGGGCGTGGCTAGCAGTGTCGGTGTCTAGGACAACCCTCTCTTGGGCGGGAAAAAGGCGCGCCCCGGCTACGCCGCTTCGGGCATACCAGCCGAGACGCGCCTCCCGCCCAAAAAATGACTTCCCGGGGGGATCGGGGTACTCCACCATACGTTCGGGGGGACCGAATGGTCGCCCCTTTCCATATGGCTGAGATACCCGCCACCCCCTCTCAACACAATCCCCAAGGATGGGAAGACGGAAACGGTTCTGAACTTTTGGAAGGCGGGAGGGAGTTACCCTCCCGGCCGTATTTATTAAAATATGAAACAAAATTAAAAACATTAAAATAACAGTTTCATATCATGTACAATTTCATTTACACATTACGATGTTCTTGGCTGACCTTAACATATCTCTAATACAAAGGTTCTCCTAGCCGATACTAAACATCCTGCAAATGCATTTCTCAACATTGAAATTGTACATCCTAACATTAGGGGCCAACGGCAAGGTCGTAACCGGTGTCAGATCCCCAATACCAGAACTCCCCCCTCACTTGTGAGGGGCGGTCGTACAGCGGACTGTACCTCTGTGCCTACTTCCAATTTCCCTTGCCTTAGCGGGGGCCCCTGTTAACTCGACGCCATCTTAGTGGTCGTCCGAGGACTCGTGTGAGGTGTCTAGAAGGTAGCGTAGACCCCCCTCCCACCCCACACAACTTACCACATCTGCCGTCGCAGATGTCCTGGCCCCGGGAAATTCCCAGGAGGGGCCCGTAGCCCCTCCTCCCCAGGGAGGGCCCCATGGCCGCCTTCCCTTTCGGCGTCCCCATCCTTAGAGGGGACCGCCTCCCCGTTTGAGGGGCCAATGGCCGCCTCCCCCCGGGCGCTCCCATCCATAATGGGTGACGCCCAAACCTCTAGGGATCTTCCAATTACTGCTCACCGATCATGACCTTACCGCCACAGGCCGGATAGTTGACCGGCTATCCGGACCCCCCACAAAACTCCTACTTAAAGGTCATGGCTACAAACTCCCCAACCAAGCTACGAGGTCACCTATGAGTAAAGCATTCCCCACCCGGGACAAATGGACCCCATCCTCTAGATACATTTGGTCCCCCCCTGATACATCCATGAGGAATAGAATGCAATGTATTCGTACGGAACAATCTACCAAGTTTGTTATTCACTTTCTTGACTGAATGATTTATAGCAGACACAGAATTAGCCCCCCGCCACACCTTCCGTGGAATCATATGGGACCATGCAATTGTACACCCCGGGACCCTCCTCGCCAACCAACTTACTGTGGATAGTATCAACTCGAGAAGAACTCGTCGACCAGTGGTCACTAAATCATTGCCCCCAAGATGCACTATGATTATAGATGGGGGTGACCTTGTCCGCCCTAACAAACCCTCCATAAAAGTCTGGAACTGGTCAATACAGAGCCCGCCCCTTCCGTAGAAGGTCACCCTGTACCCGTATTCCCCAGCCGTGTGAATCATGTCACCTGCTTTGAATACGTCCGCGGCACGCCTCACGTATGAGTGGCCCACGACCCACACCACTCTTTTTTCTGCCGGTGATCTTTGACCGCTGGTTTCCAGGTGTCGGGTCGACTGCACAGTCCGCCCCGCCTCGTAAGCTAGCGAAACTGTAAACCAAACAAAAACAAAAGCGTGAGTGCATGGCATTCGCTTTATAACATGTGCAACCGCACATACCGTTTATAACAGTTAGAGGACCAACGCCCCAACCGTTTCACTTTTTCCACACTCAGACCCCTGGCTGTAGCCTCTGTAGCAGCCCCTATCTGGAAGGAATGAGTCCCAAACTCGCACAGGTTCAAGCCCGCAGCTGTGATTGCCATAGTTAACACCCGTTGAAACTGAAACCTAGTCAGTGGGGTGGCGTCAGCGTGCCTCAGCAGGCTTCCCCCCCATGAAGCCGGCCTTTGCGCCAAATACTCCTCGACGCATGTTACCGGGCACATGGGAGATCCCGGAATCCGCTGGACTACTATGCTGCCTCCGATCGCTCTCTGATCGGTCTTGGACCTGGCAAATGAGACCACCATTGTCTCCCCCTTAATCTGAATGTGCTCGCGGCACAGGCCTCCCCCCGTATCCTGCTTATTCCTTGCTACCAGCTCGCTCACCCGCATAGCCCCATGGAATGCTAGTGAAAAAGCGGCCCGGAATAACACTGTCTCTGATTGGGTTGAGCATGTCGCAGGAAGTACGGACAGTAACAGGGCCAACCTTTCCAGACCTATCGGGTGCCTCTCATCAACTTTGCTACCCTCCAGGCATTGCCACCCACGCAGCGCTTTCTGTACCAGAAAAGACGCTGTGGGGTCCTGGATGCCATGAGCCCGTGCCATGAAAGAAATGGCGGCCCGGTGCCTATTGGCCGTAGCCACTGATTTGCCTGCTTGATGTAACAACAAGAGAAAGTTCAGGACATATTCCTCTTGACCCCAAAGCTCCCCCCCAGCGGAACCCAAAAAGGACCAATAAGAACGGAACGCCCCTTCGTATGCCTTCCTTGTCCTGGGTGCTAGACTCTCTCCCACGAGGTTTTGTAGTCCGGGGCACCGAGAGACCAGAGAGCTTCGGGAAAGTGTGCCGCCACCGGGTCCGCTGAGGGTAGGAAACCCCAGAAGGCCTGCATACGGGAACGAGAAAGCGCATCAGCTGCCTGATTCAACACCCCAGGCACATGTCTTGCCCTAAAGTGGACATTTAATCTCATACACAGCAGAACAATTTCCTTCAGCAATCTCAGGATCCATTTGCAGCGGGCGGCCTGACTATTGATACACTCAACCACTGTCATGTTATCAGACCAGAACACTACAGAGCGATCACGAAACCCCTCCGGCCATGTTTTCAAGGCCACCAGAATAGGAAACAGCTCGAGAAACCCAATGTTATTTGTTAGCCCATTCTCGTGCCACCATGCCGGCCAGGTTTGTGCTGACCAATGATTACCAAAAATGGCGCCAAATCCAACACTCCCTGCCGAGTCCGTCCACAACCCCAGCTCCTCAGAGGAAACCGCGGGTTTGCTCCACACGACACGACCGTTGAAATCCGCCAGGAATGCCAACCATATGCGCATGTCCTGGCGAACCTCTGTCGAGAGCCTTGTGCGGTGGTGGCCTTCCTTAAGGCCAACCATGGCCTGAGCAATAGAGCGGGAAAATGGGCGCGCCATCGGCATTACTCTAAGGGCAAAATTGAGTTGACCCACAACCCGCTGCAACTGATGCAATCTTACTTTCGTCTCGCTAATACATGTTTCAAGCGATGCTTTAAATTTCGTCACCTTTTCCTTAGGCAAACGGAAGCACCCCTCTTCGGAATCGAGCTCTATTCCAAGAAACTCGAGCGAAGTAGACGGCCCCACTGTCTTACCTGGTGCCAATGGCACGCCAAAGCGTCTCATGAGATCACAAAATTTATTCAAAGCTTGTGCACATTCTATGTCCCCGGCTGCCCCCAGGAATAGAAAATCATCAAGATAATGCATCACATGTGTAAACCCTGTTGTTCTTGTGAAAGCCCATTGCAAAACAACTGAAACTCTCAAAATACGCACAAGAGATGGAGCAACCCATTGGCATACATTTATCCATGTAATAGCGACCCTGAAACATGAAACCAAGGAGACGCTGATCATCTGGGTGTACCGGGAGCAACCGGAACGCTGACTCGATATCTGATTTAGCCATCAGCGCTCCGGGCCCTAGGCGATTCAAAATGGCGACGGCCTCATCGAAAGATGCGTACCGCACCGAACAAACTCCCGGGTCAATCGCATCGTTCACCGAAAGACCCCTTGGAGCTGACAAATTATGTATCAACCTAAATTCCCCCGGATCTTTTTTGGGGACTACACCCAGGGGTGAACAAACAAAATTAGCAACTGGCGGGTTGTCATATGGTCCAGCAACCCGACCTCGGGCCACCTCTTTACCAATCTTTGCTTGTACCACCGCCGCATTCTGCTGCGCCGATAGTTGATTCCTACATTGTGCTTCACCCTGGAAATCCCCCGCCGGGATGCGGAAACCATAAGAAAAACCATCTCGCAACACCCCAGCGGAGATATGATCTGGGTATTCGTTTAGCCAAGGGATCAGTGCCATGATATCAACCGGGGTAGGTAGAGGCGCCACTCGGACTATTTCAGACCTGTTTGGCGCCTCCTCTACTTCCCGTATCACCAGCCTTGGCTCTGCACGTAGTCTCGGGGTGCGAGGACTGCCCACACCCCGAACATTCGTGCCTGAACTTACAAGAACCCTGTGGCCTAGTACATTTTCCTCTGTTAAAGCCCCAGCAGACCCCTTTTTTACCTGAGCTGCCATTATTCCTTGAGTTCCGGTCATTGCTTGAACCTGCCCGAAAGGGCGCCCCTGACGAATGGCGGGAATACTCAACCACATCACCCCCCAACGATGGCGACTTCCCCACGCCTGGCTTTTCCATTTTTTGCCAGGAAATGGAGTCAAAACAATCCCACGTCAGGGATGAATCGTGCTCCTTGGATTTACGGAATATATTATCATAAAAAAACCATTCATTACCCCCATACGTTTCATAAAATTCCATGATACGTGTCTGGTACACGGCCAATTCCCCCAACAATTCGGGCCTACGTTCCCCCATAACTGCAATGAACATTCCAAACGCTCTGCCCCAATTGCCTATCGATTCATCGACTCTGAAACCGGCCATTCTGGCTCGCCAAACACTAGGATGTAGAAACTCTTTTTGATTTTTTACATGTTCAATCTCGTAGTGATCGGTCAACAAGGAAAACAAGTTCACATATTTGTCTGCCCATATCCTCTCTTCCACCTCCATCGGGATATGCTGAACAATTTTTTCCCTCCTCGAAGGTACCGATCCCTCCCCTACCATCGGCAATGGCTGCTTACCTGAACCTGCAGTCGTAACTGTAGACCCTGCCGAACCTACGCCCGATCCTGGTTGACCCACGGGAGCCTGCGGGGAAACAAAAGGACAAGGTGCCTTTGCAGCATCTCGGGATTGCCGCAACTGCTTCATTATTAATTTGGCCTCTTCGGCCGTATCCCCCGGAGCAACGGAACCCTCGTTGTTTCTGCCCAACCATGCCGCCAGCTGGGCGGCCAATTCCGGTGGCATATCCCCTTCGTTCACAGGGGTAACTACGACAGGGATCGGCTGCCCTGCGTCGGGAATCGGCACAGGAGCCTCTACGGGCCTGGGAGGGCTCGCCCGAGGAGCCTCCGGAACCGGTACCTCATCTCCAGTCGCCCTGTTCCTGGCCCTTTTTCCTCTCCCGGAAGGGACCACCCCTGGCAATGCTGGTCCGATGATTTTCTTAGGCCGGCCCGTACCGTCCCTGGCCGCCATCTGCTTCTTCATGTCCGCCATGTCTTTCACCAGCATACGAAGCATTTGCTCGGTGCTAACCTTCTTTCCGACCCTTCTGCCCGGCATTTTTCCTTACGATAGGTGACTGAAAGGTCCTGGAACAAGGCTTCTAGCGCTAAAAGAGAAAACAGAAAAATTACAACTTTCAAAATTGGCTCTTCGTTCCGTCTCGAGCTCACGTGCAACAGGGAGGTGCAGCTTCAGAGCACAGGAACAAGAGGCTGCTTTCTTGGCTTGTCGCTCCTTTTATCCGTCTTCGGGCGGGCGTGGACCCACCTCCAATCCGCCTCCTGGGCGTGGCTAGCGGTGTCGGTGTCTAGGACAACCCTCTCTTGGGCGGGAAAAAGGCGCGCCCCGGCTACGCCGCTTCGGGCATACCAGCCGAGACGCGCCTCCCGCCCAAAAAATGGCTTCCCGGGGGGATCGGGGTACTCCACCATACGTTCGGGGGGACCGAATGGTCACCCCTTTCCATTAATGCTGTACAACAGTACTACCTCGAAGTTAATGCACTACTTGGAGATAGAAAGAAAATGGTTAAAAAAAGACACTGTACTGCCAAAGTGTTGTGAAAACTACATGGTTGTTCCATGGTTGTTCCACTGTATGCCACTGCACTCTACACCTTTCCACTGTATACTGCAACACTGTGTGCTGTTCCACTCCATGTCAATTCATTCTACACCAATCCAGTCTCCTCTATTCCACTTTACCTTACTCCACTCTACACCACTCCATGCTATGCTATTCTACTGTATGCCACTCTAATCTATGCCACTCTACTGTAGGCCACTTCATGCTGTGCTATTCCAATGTGCCACACTTGGCACTGCTATACTATATGCAACTCCACTCTACTCCATTACACTCTATGCCACTCCACTCTATGCCTCTCAACTCTACGCTATTCCTGTGTATGTGACTCTACTCTATGACGCTCTCCTGTATATAACTCCACCTGTACAGTACTCCACTGCATGGCCCTCCACTCAATGCCACTCCACTCTATGCCACTTCACTGTATAGCAATCCGCTGTTTGCTATTTCACGCAATGTCACTCCACTCTATGCCACTACTGCCTATCCCACTCTACTGTATACCACTGCACTCTTCACAACTCAGCTGTATGCCACTCACATTTACACCAGTGTATGCCAATACACTCTATGCCATTCCACTGTACGCCACTGCATTGTATGGCAATACACTGTACGCCACTCAACTCTATAGTACTGCACTCTACGCTTCTGCTCTATGCCACTCCACCCTAACCCAGTCCACTCTGTACCACACTTCTGTAAACCACTCCACTGTACGTCACACCACTCTTCTTAATTCCGCTCCAATCTATTGCACTCGACGAACACTCACATCCCTCCATTGCATCACCCTTCAGATTTAACCAAAAAACTAATTACAACTATGATCTCTTTCAACTGAAAAACAATGTTAATCGGTCTGACTTCAAACCTATAACAGAAAGTGAAGTCTTCAATAATAATTGCGAACTTGATGACCACATCCCACACTACTGATGACCTCCCATCCACAAAAGTATACTACCTCAACCAAATCATCACACAGTTCTGGACAAAAATCATCAACACATTTCTCTCCCCTCAGGCCATGTACCTGACTACATCCAACAAGTCCAAATCACAGCCATACTAAAAAAATCAGGGTATGACACTAATGACCTCAATAACCTCAGACCGATCACTAACCTCCTCTTCCTATCCAGAAAATGAAGAAGTGTATACTACTACAACTCAATCAAAATATAGATGAATTCAACCTCCATGACACCTTCCAATCAGGATTCAGGAAAGGCTGTAGCACAGAAACTGCTATGCTCAAAATGTTTAATGACATTCACAAACCGTTAGATGAAGGTGATGCATGCCTCTTATTCCTACTTGACTTATCTGTAGATTTTGATCCCGTCAATCACCTACCATTACTCTAGACCAGGGGTCTTCAAACTGTGGGGAGCGACCCCCGGGGGGGGTTGGAGTGATACAAAGGGGGTCGCGCATTCCCAGTCAAACTTCTGCCCAGGCCCATAGAACTACAAGGGCTTCAGCCCCCCTCCTCCTTGTCTGTGTCTCAGTCCGGACTGCTGCAGTGCAGCTCGAGCTGCTGTGGGCTGGGCAGTGTCTGGAGTCTTATCTCCAGCACGCCTGAGTTTTTGACAGGTCGTTAAAGACCATTCGCATATTTACATGCCTTTGTAAACTGGTTACAGAGGCTTTGTTGAAACATTTTATGTCAGAGCAATTTAGCACCTTCTAGCCTCATGCCCAAGTACCACTGGAAACAGCTTTGAGAACGGCACCCAAAGAACTCAATTATCTTATGCCAAATGGTGCAGTGAAAAGCAATGATTACAGCCTCATAATTAATAAGGAATGATTTAAAAATGGACTAATTTTATCTAAACTGGTAAATCAATTGATCAAATGTCATAAAACAGAAAAGGCGCAGACCTTCCAATTTGTAAAGTGCCAAGAGGTAGGTTTTTAGCTTTTATGTCTATGTTCTGCGCTATGGCAGCCCATTTAAGGTTTACTTCCAACTAAAATCTGGGAGCCCGGCTCAGATACCTTTGTTTGTACAGTTACAGAGGGCAGTGGTAGATGAAGACACAGCCATCCAAGATTCTACCCTGTGAATACAGCCCCTCCCCCTCGGCTCTCATGGTGGAAATTATTCTAAGGTGGGCAGGTTTGGGGAATTGGCAAAAACACAAGTGTTGCACTAAATTCAGACTGGATGGCATTATGCTGTAAATACAGATTAAATACACTTTTTTGGAGGTAGCTGCTTGACGGGAGCAGAAACAAAAAATAAATCAAGCATTAAGGGGCGACAAATCTTGCTAACAATCAGTTGCAGGTTTCCCTCTGAAATGGTAACCAATACAATAAGAATGGATTCTACAAACGGGCAACCGACTACATAGGGGGGAGTAGCTTACAGGCATAATTTCGATGACTGGCCCCCTTCTTTCATGCTCTTCGGAGCAATTTTCTGACTCTTCATCATATATTCTTGACGCCTGGTTGATCTACTGGTTACAGATGCATTCAAAAGCAACACCATTTTTTATTTCAAGATTTAGTGAATTAATTTTAAAAAAAGCGCTAAGTTGGGAGCGAGATCTCTATGGGTTCTCAACCTGTGTTGGGAGGCTTTTGGGGAGTAGCATACAGGCATAATTAGTTGAAAAAACGTTGCAAAATATGCATGTCTGAATTTTGATGACTGCCCCCCTTCTTTCATGCTCTTCGGAGCGAGGTCTCTTTAGGTTCTCAACCTGTATTGGGAGGCTTTGATGAAATCAATCAAAATACATGTATTCGCATTTGATAAATGCATAAAAGTTCACATATAAGGAAGAACAAAAAACAGCATGCCAATTACCAAGCACAAAACAATAAAAGAACAACCATAAGACCCCCACATGATCAACACCCATGTGTTTACAGCAAGGTAATAAAACCGTTTTTTTAAAAAAAAAAAACAATTAAAAACAGCTCAATTCTAAATCCAGCTCCCCATAATCCCACAGTGAGCTTGGGGTATTGTAAACACATCCTGCAGTAAATTAATAAAAATAATAAAAACAAAGGCTTTGATTCATATTACCTCTGTTTTGCCAAAAATTAGTTGGAGCAATGCGAATCTTTATTGTGGAAAATGCACATTAAAAAATACCCCCTGGACCCCCCACTCTTGCTTTTCCTTACATTTAAACAGTTTTATCACACAGCAGATGTGAATAAAACTCCAGGAAGTTAAAAATGTCACAGGTCGATAACAAATGAAATTAACCAAGAGCAGAAAATACATTCGTACATCTCAAAAGGTTTTTTTCTGTACACCAAGGGGTGGATTTACAAGCCCCTTGCTCCACTTTTGCGTCACTTTTCCCGTGTTAAATGTGGCGGAAGGGGCTTGTTAATCTGCCCCAAAATGTTTTTCACTTTTGCCAATTTCTATTATAATAATAATTTATCTTATAAAAACATTATATACAAGTCTCATTGCATCGCCCCACTTGTGAGAATTTGGTCCTGTGGATGTGCTGGAGTTGTAAAAATGTTAAAGCACTTTAGGGCAGATTTACAACAAGTAACACAGCATCGTGCAGCAATTAATTTTGCTGCGCCGTGCTGTGTTAGTTTGGAAAGCACAGAGATGCGACATATTTACAAGAATTTGTCACATCTCTGTCCTTCCCCAGCGCGGGCGCACAAGCTTCTGCCATGCGCCGGCACCCTTGCACCATAGTGCACAGGTGCCTGCGTCGTAGGAAGATTGTTTTTTTGCAGGAAGGGGCACCTTCCTGCACAAAAACAATCACTACAGGCATTTTCCTCTTTCAATGGCTGCTGTAGAATGCAGCACGCATTGAAAGAAGAAAAATGAGGAGAAATAAAAACAATTCTCCTCGTTCCGCCTCGCAATGCCACCTCTAGGGTGGCGTAGCATTCACACGCATCTCCAGATTTACGATTTCTCGTAAATATGGAAATGTCTTGTTCAATGGGTGTTGCATGGGAACACCCACAGCAACACCCATGGACCTCCCCTTCCACGCACAGTGCTGCATGTGAAGGGGTCATATTTACGAGGAGAGAAAGAGTCACGCAGGGTGGCTTTTCCTCTCTTTGTAAATATGGAGGGCCCCCTGCGCCACCAATACGTCACAAAAAGTGATGTAGTGGTGGCGCAGGGGGCTTGTAAATATTCCCCTGAGTATGTAGGCTTAGGAAACCGTTTGTTAACCTGCAGCACTGGCAGAGCCATGTATTCAGGCTTTTTGCCCATTGCTGCTCTGGGACCAAAACTTGTTGTGCTGCCAGGACCAGAGCTGGAGTTTGATGCATGTGCCGATTCTGCCTACAGGTTTGGACATTTTTGTCATGAGGGGGTCCTCACACCTGAAAATGTCGACAGGGGGGTCTCTGCATCCAAACGTTTGAAGACCTCTGCTCTAGACACTCAAGAAACGCACTAGTATTACCGCCCCATCTCGCTCCTCCCGTTCCCAGCCAAAGTCATCGAGAAGACCGTCAACAAGCAGCTGGCCGCCTTCCTCGAGATGAATGGATCCCTCGACCCCTCACAGTCTGGCTTCCGAGCCAACCACAGCACCGAGACCGCCCTCACCGCTGCCACCAATGACATCCGAGCCCTGATGGACAACGGAGAAACAGCGGCCCTCATCCTCCTAGACCTCTCCGCGGCATTCGACACTGTCTGCCACCGCACCCTAGTGCAGCGCCTCAGCAATGTCCGAATCCAGGAGAAGGCACTGGAATGGATCATCTCCTTCCTCGATGGAAGAACACAGAGAGTCCGTCTACCACCGTACAAGTCAGAGGCCACCAAAGTCATCTGCGGCGTCCCTCAAGGATCCTCGCTGAGCCCCACCCTCTTCAACGTCTACATGAGCCCCCTCGCAGCCATCGCACGCCAACACAACCTCAACATCATCTCCTACGCTGACGACACCCAGCTGATCCTCTCCCTGACCAACGACCCCGCCGCCGCCAGAGCCAACCTTCACGAAGGGATGAAAGACGTAGCCGAGTGGATGACGACCAGCCGCCTGAAACTGAACTCAGACAAGACGGAAGTCCTCATCCTGGGTTCCTCGCCCTCCGCCTGGGATGACTCCTGGTGGCCCCCCGCCCTAGGCAGCGCACCCAAACCGACAGACCACGCACGCAACCTGGGCTTCATCTTGGACTCCTCCCTCACCATGACCAGACAAGTCAACGCCGTCTCCTCGTCATGCTTCAACATCCTGCGCATGCTACGGAAGATCTTCCGGTGGATCCCCACCGAGACCAGGAAGACGGTCACCCAGGCCCTCGTCACCAGTCGACTGGACTACGGCAACGCCCTCTACGCCGGAACCACCGCCAAGCTCCAGAAGAGACTCCAGCGGATCCAGAACGCCTCAGCCAGACTCATCCTCGACATCCCACGACACAGCCACATCTCCGGACATCTGGGAGACCTGCATTGGCTCCCCGTCAACAAAAGAATCACCTTCCGCCTCCTCACCCACGCACACAAAGCTCTACACGATCAAGGCCCTAGCTACCTCAACACCCGCATCAACTTCTACGCTCCCAAACGACATCTCCGATCAGCCAGCCACGCCCTCGCCGCCGTCCCCCGCATCCGAAGAACGACAACAGGAGGAAGGTCCTTCTCCTACCTGGCCGCCAAGACCTGGAACTCCCTACCGACCGACCTGCGCCTGACCCAAGACCACCTCTCCTTCAGGAAGAAGCTCAAGACCTGGCTATTCGAGCAGTAGCAGCACTCCCCCCCCCCCCTAGCGCCTTGAGACCCTCCAGGTAAGTAGTGCACCATATAAATGCCTGTGATTGATTGATTGATAGTATCAATAGTACAGTCCTAAGATGGTTCACATCTTATCTGCAGCATCACTCGCAAAAAATAAAAATCAACTGTCTCTCATACCCTACCCTAGTCCTCATGGTGTACCCAAGGCTCAGTTCTCTCCCCATCCCTTTTCAATCCCTTCATAGAGCCCCTTACTGTTATCCTGAACCAAGCAGTTGTCAAAAATCACCTATATGTCAAGGACACCCAACTCTAATACAAAATTGAATCACCCAGTGACATCCTACATTTGAACACCACAATAATCAGGATACAAACTATGCTTAACACCAACCACTTAAACTGAACTTCTACTTTTTTACCCTAAAAACAACCTCCTACCAATCTAAGATTGAATTAGGATGCCCTGATTTTTTCTCACGTTATCCAACTCCATACAGTCATTGGGCATCACTCCGGACAAAAATATGTCAATGAAGAACCACATCAACAACTCAGCCAAAGGAGCACTTTGCAAACTAAAACACCTCAAGAGAATCAAACCATTCATTCCCCCTGATGATTTGAAGATGGTACTGCAATGTCTAGTCCTCTCACAACTGGATAATGACAACAACATCTTCACAGGAACGGAGAAAATTCACTTTTCCCCCATCCTAAGAACAGTTCTCAGCAAAGCAGCCTGGCTCCTAACATGTTTTAAACAGTTCAAGCTCATTTCACTGGCCCTCAAGAACCTCAATTGACTTCTACAAGACTGCTTACAACATCAACAAATCCATTCACATAACCCCAATTATCTAGATACCAAACTTTCAAAAGAAAGAAGAGCCAGGAATCTGAGAAGCTGCTCCAACTCACTTATTCGCCTACCTCCCAAACTGAAAAAGAAATCCCCCCAGAACCCGCTCATTCCTTGGAAATGCACCTAGGATCTACAACTCCCTCCCTAGAGATCTCTGCTGCAACCCCTCCTTTTCCTGCTTAAAACGGGACCTTAAATACCTACTACTCAACAAATACTTTAACACACACATAAACTGAGTTGTGTTCCCATAGCTCAGCCCCAATCAGACTAGACCTTTTGCAGTTTGGTGGATGATTGAGTAGTTCAGCTGCCTACTTTGTCATTTACAATCATGTATGTAAAAAAAAATAGACTCACGAATTGGGGAGGGATAGCCAGTGAATGACCCAGCATGACCAACTTTGAGTCGGTCAAAACTGGGAGGTTCTATATAACATGCATCTTTCCAAAAACAAATTACCAAAACAAGTGCAAAGTAGGACAAGATACAAATATAGGAACCTCATCAGCCCTCTAAAACCCACAATGATAACAATGATCCTCCAACCCTAATTTCATGCAAAGAGATGGTGAGGAGTATGTTAAAGATTGTTAAAACACTTTGATACGCAATGTTGCAAAGTCATCCTGTGTTCTGTGTGCCCACCCATTTTTTGTTGACTGGTAATGGTGGTAACTGACTGTGACTGTTCCTGGGTCCTGTCCAATAGGGGCTGGTTCAATATTGAAAACACAGTGAACACAGACACACATTCATTAGAATACACTTTGTGTAGAGTAAACCTATATTTGGCATGACCTACCCTATAAGTCCCTTGTATATAATACGGCATGGCAATTTAGTGGCCAGCAGTCTTTGCAGTACTTGCATGTGTGCACTGCTGAGAGACTAAGGTCATCTTAAAATCAGCCCTGTGTTGCAGCACTGCTTTCAAATATAAATTGAGCCCAAACTCGACTTTGGTGCTAGGGTCAATTGAAAAGTGATATTGTGATATTCTACAATAATGTGGCATATTAGGTATCCCCAGGGTCTCCTCTAGGTGTCCCAGGATAGGAGGATCATGTACTCATAAAGAGGGCCTGCATTAAAAGATGTTGTGTATGCCCTGGGGATAGATACATTGCACATTTCACTTCCCCCATTGTAGTAAAGTTCCCCCAAAAAACCACTTTGGTGCTAGGAGCACTATGGAATGTAGAACTACATTATTTTTGCATATTCTGAACCCTCTAGATCTCCTCTAGGTCATGTAAGGATAAGCAGGGTCCTCATAAAATAAGGTTTATATGCCCTTGTGTTGGAGAAATTGCACATTTCAATTTCGCCATAGACGATCCCCAGCCACATAGGATAATTGCAATAAATATTTCTAGGAATTGAATAAATGGAATTCATGAACTTAGGATAATGGTATTGATAAATCCAACAATATGCCATTTTTGGATTTTTCCTAAAATATACAGAAACAATGTTATAAGACGTTCTTGTCTGTAAGCCAAAATTCAGCCTTCCTGTCATCTTCCCTGATTGGTCAGAGTTAACAGGGTTAGCCAGGCGGCTTTGATGAAGTGATACGTGATTCACCCAGGGAGAAGCTATCTGGTGAAGAGAGCTCTGCTACACAAGGATGCCAGAACAGGGGTAAGGGACCATAAAGCATGAAGCTTCAAAGGAGGAATATGATAGGGAGGAAATGCCAGGTCCACCAACCCTTATCGCTTCTGACCCAGCCAGATGGCAGGCTTACGGAAGGAATCTGCAGATGTTAGGGGAGGAGAGCAATGTAAACGAGCCATGCAGGAGGTTGGTTTAACTAGTTCTTCCTCCTCTGCTGAAATTGAGGCCATACTGAATTTTGTAGGAATAGTGATATCTGGGAGAAGAATATGCCACACTTTGGAAGAAGTGGTCATGCTCTGGGGTGTTGCCTTACACCTCATTAGAGAGTAGTGCTCTCCTGCATGACCCCAGAAAACACTGAATAAATATGTGACAAGAGCAAAGTCTCTCAGATCTGCTCCTTGAAACTAATAGAAGAAGAGGGATTGCCAAGCTGGAATCTTGATTTGCACCTCAGGCCCTGCTTTCTGATTGACTGCACCTGCTGCGTTATCTGGAAATACAGCCCTGTGGAAGTACCTTGCTTCAAAAGGACTCCCTGCAAACTAGAGGTTAACAGAGTTCCCTATATTGGATTTTTATCAGTTTGATGTCATTTGAAAGATAAAAATATCTTCTATTTTCATGAGTTAGTGTTGGTGCGTTGTTTCTTGACTATTTACTGAGTTGGTGTTCATAAATGCTTTACATACCTGTCTCCTAAATTAAGCCTGCCTGCTCTCAACCAAGCTCCACAGGGTTGAGCATGGGATGAATATACTGAGACCTCTTCTGAGACCTAGACTGTGTTAGTGGCCTTATAGCCAGTGGTTGATGCGTATTTACCACTACCAATAATCCACTTTCCAATACACAACACATTCAAAGCTGATAGAGCCAAAATATTGCTACTCAACAAGTCACCAACCGTTACTTCCATAACAAGGAATTGGCTCCAATTATTCGCTCTTGGCTGCAATGTGTCACAGAGGGATCCTGAGAGGAGGAACAAATTAGCTTATAGACCAGCACAATATATCTCTTTATTGGGGTTTTCATAATAAACTCGAGCACCCCATCTCCTTTTCCTTAAGACAAGAAATAAGATTTGTAACTGCAGATAGCAATAGAAATAGGTATGTGGAACACAGAGCTGTTACTGTAAGTTTTCATAAAAGAGTGCATCTCCCTTGACCAGATGGCCTATGATAAAATGATTAGCCCTCTCCCAGTGTTCCTGAAAGCAGTCATGAACCCTGAGAGGTAAATTGGGATTATATCCTAAATATGTGAGGCATCTTACTGGGGTAATACCAGAGAATGTATGGTGGAGGGAACCCCAAATAAGATGGAAAATATTTAAAGTTTTAAATCGAGTTCTGTTAAAGTACAGTGTATCCACAATACCGAACCAAAGGGCAATTGATTCCCTCAAAGGCAGGAAATCGGTGATCATATGCCCTTGTTCCCACAACCCCCATCCCTAAACCAGATGATGTCATGAAAAAAAAACATGCATGAACGAGACAAGGCGCTCGTCAGGAGATACAACGATTGATGTGTACAGTCGCTGTGAATGTGGAGACTCACTTCTGGAGTACTTTTTTACCCCTTTGGAAACCCTGGCAGCTGGTATGAGCAAACACGGTACAAAAGGGGGTGGTGATGGACGGAGCATCTGAATCAATCAAACACTAACACCCAGTCAAAAGATCTGGGTTTATTCCATCACCGTTCTTTAGCCCACTCTGCCACCCCAGTTCAGACATGGCTATTTGCAAATCAGTCTGACCCTGTGCCTCATGGGAACAGTGCAGCCCAAACTGCCAAGCCATGTATACCCTGGACCGGAAACAAGCTTCCGGGGACCGGTTTCTGGCATTCCAGCCGTCTTCAGCCTGGGTAGCTTGAATCCAGTGGCAAAGTGAGCAAGGGACTCACGTCTGAGTATACCCTGCCACACTTATGGTGGCCAAAAGAGGTGCAAAAGGGGGTGGTGATGGATGGAGCATCTGAATCAATCAAACACTCACACCCAGTCAAAAGATCTGGGTTTATTCCATCACCGCTCTTTAGCCCACTCTGCCACCCCAGTTCAGACATGAAAATCAGTCTTACCCTGTGCCTCATGGAGACAGTGCAGCCCAAACTGCCAAGCCATGTCTTCCCTGAACCGGAAACAAGCTTCCGAGGACCGGTTTCTGGCATTCCAGCCGTCTTCAGCCCGGCTTGCTTGAATCCAGTGACAAAGTGAGCAAGGGACTCACGTCTGAGTATACCCTGCCACACTTATGGTGGCCAAAAGCGGTACAAAAGGGGGTGGTGATGAACGGAGCATCTGAATCAATCAAACACTCACACCCAGTCAAAAGATCTGGGTTTATTCCATCACCGTTCTTTAGCCCACTCTGCCACCCCAGTTCAGACATGGCTATATGCAAATCAGTCTGACCCTGTGCCTTATGGGAACAGTGCAGCCCCAACTGCCGAGCCCTGTCTTCCCTGGACCGGAAACAAGCTTCCGAGGACCGGTTTCTGGCATTCCAGCCGTCTTCAGCCCGGCTTGCTTGAATCCAGTGGCAAATTGAGCAAGGGACTCACGTCTGAGTATACCCAGCCACACTTATGGTGGCCAAAAGCGGTACAAAAGGGGGTGGTGATGGACAGAGCATCTGAATCAATCAAACACTCACACCCAGTCAAAAGATCTGGGTTTATTCCATCACCGTTCTTTAGCCCACTCGGCCACCCCAGTTCAGACATGGCTATATGCAAATCAGTCTGACCCTGTGCCTCATGGGAACAGTGCAGCCCGAACTGCCAAGCCATGTCTTCCCTCGACCGGAAACAAGCTTCCGAGGACCGGTTGCTGGCATTCCAGCCGTCTTCAGCCCGGCTTGCTTGAATCCAGTGGCAAAGTGAGCAAGGGACTCACTTCTGGGTATACCCTGCCACACTTATGGTGGCCAAAAGCGGTACAAAAGGGGGTGGTGATGGACGGAGCATCTGAATCAATCAAACGATCACACCCAGTCAAAAGATTTGGGTTTATTCCATCACTGTTCTTTAGCCCACTCTGCCACCCCAGTTCAGACATGGCTATATGCAAATCAGTCTGACCCTGTGCCTCATGGGAACAGTGCAGCCCGAACTGCCAAGCCATGTCTTCCCTGGACCAGAAACAAGCTTCCGAGGACCGGTTTCTGGCATTTCAGCCGTCTTCAGCCCGGCTTGCTTGAATCCAGTGGCAAAGTGAGCAAGGGACTCACGTCTGAGTATACCCTGCCACACTTATGGTGGCCAAAAGCGGTACAAAAGGGGGTGGTGATGGATAGAGCATTTGAATCAATCAAACACTCACACCCAGTCAAAAGATCGGGGTTTATTCCATCACCGTTCTTTAGCCCACTCTGCCACCTCAGTTCAGACATAGCTATATGCAAATCAGTCTGACCCTGTGCCTCATGGGAACAGTGCATCCCCAACTGCCAAGCCATGTCTTCCCTGGACCGGAAACAAGCTTCAGAGGACCGGTTTCTGGCATTCCAGCCGTCTTCAGCCTGGCTTGCTTGAATCCAGTGGCAAAGTGAGCAAGGGACTCACGTCTGAGTATACCCTGCCACACTTATGGTGGCCAAAAGCGGTACAAAAGGGGGTGGTGATGGATAGAGCATTTGAATCAATCAAACACTCACACCCAGTCAAAAGATCTGGGTTTATTCCATCACCGTTCTTTAGCCCACTCTGCCACCCCAGTTCAGACATAGCTATATGCAAATCAGTCTGACACTGTGCCTCATGGGAACAGTGCATCCCCAACTGCCAAGCCATGTCTTCCCTGGACCGGAAACAAGCTTCCGAGGACCGGTTTCTGGCATTCCAGCCGTCTTCAGCCTGGCTTGCTTGAATCCAGTGGCAAAGTGAGCAAGGAACTCACGTCTGAGTATACCCTGCCACACTTATGGTGGCCAAAAGCGGTACAAAGGGGGGTGGTGATGGACGGAGCATCTGAATCAATCAAACACTCACACCCAGTCAAAAGATCTGGGTTTATTCCATCACCGTTCTTTAGCCCACTCTGCCACCCCAGTTCAGACATGGCTATATGCAAATCAGTCTGACCCTATGCCTCATGGGAACAGTGCAGCCCGAACTGCCAAGCCATGTCTTCCCTCAACCGGAAACAAGCTTCCGAGGACCGGTTGCTGGTATTCCAGCCGTCTTCAGCCCGGCTTGCTTGAATCCAGTGGCAAAGTGAGCAAGGGACTAACTTCTGGGTATACCCTGCCACACTTATGGTGGCCAAAAGCGGTACAAAAGGGGGTGGTGATGGACGGAGCATCTGAATCAATCAAACGATCACACCCAGTCAAAAGATTTGGGTTTATTCCATCACTGTTCTTTAGCCCACTCTGCCACCCCAGTTCAGACATGGCTATATGCAAATCAGTCTGACCATGTGCCTCATGGGAACAGTGCAGCCCGAACTGCCAAGCCATGTCTTCCCTGGACCAGAAACAAGCTTCCGAGGACCGGTTTCCGGCATTTCAGCCGTCTTCAGCCCGGCTTGCTTGAATCCAGTGGCAAAGTGAGCAAGGGACTCACGTCTGAGTATACCCTGCCACACTTATGGTGGCCAAAAGCGGTACAAAAGGGGGTGGTGATGGATAGAGCATTTGAATCAATCAAACACTCACACCAAGTCAAAATATCTGGGTTTATTCCATCACCGGTCTTTAGCCGACTCTGCCACCCCAGTTCAGACATAGCTATATGCAAATCAGTCTGACCCTGTGCCTCATGGGAACAGTGCATCCCCAACTGCCAAGCCATGTCTTCCCTGGACCGGAAACAAGCTTCCGAGGACCGGTTTCTGGCATTCCAGCCGTCTTCAGCCCGGCTTACTTGAATTCAGTGGCAAAGTGAGCAAGGGACTCACGTCTGAGTATACCCTGCCACACTTATGGTGGACAAAAGCGGTACAAAAGGGGGTGGTGATGGATAGAGCATTTGAATCAATCAAACACTCACACCCAGTCAAAAGATCTGGGTTTATTCCATCACCGTTCTTTAGCCCACTCTGCCACCCCCGTTCAGACATAGCTATATGCAAATCAGTCTGACCCTGTGCCTCATGGGAACAGTGCATCCCCAACTGCCAAGCCATGTCTTCCCTGGACCGGAAACAAGCTTCCGAGGACCGGTTTCTGGCATTCCAGCCGTCTTCAGCCCGGCTTGCTTGAATCCAGTGGCAAAGTGAGCAAGGGACTCACGTCTGAGTATACCCTGCCACACTTATGGTGGACAAAAGCGGTACAAAAGGGGGTGGTGATGGATAGAGCATTTGAATCAATCAAACACTCACACCCAGTCAAAAGATCTGGGTTTATTCCATCACCGTTCTTTAGCCCACTCTGCCACCCCAGTTCAGACATGGCTATATGCAAATCAGTCTGACCCTGTGCCTTATGGGAACAGTGCAGCCCCAACTGCCGAGCCATGTCTTCCCTCGACCGGAAACAAGCTTCCGAGGACCGGTTGCTGGTATTCCAGCCGTCTTCAGCCCGGCTTGCTTGAATCCAGTGGCAAAGTGAGCAAGGAACTCACGTCTGAGTATACCCTGCCACACTTATGGTGGCCAAAAGCGATACAAAGGGGGGTGGTGATGGACGGAGCATCTGAATCAATCAAACACTCACACCCAGTCAAAAGATCTGGGTTTATTCCATCACCGTTCTTTAGCCCACTCTGCCACCCCAGTTCAGACATGGCTATATGCAAATCAGTCTGACCCTGTGCCTCATGGGAACAGTGCAGCCCGAACTGCCAAGCCATGTCTTCCCTCGACCGGAAACAAGCTTCCGAGGACCGGTTGCTGGTATTCCAGCCGTCTTCAGCCCGGCTTGCTTGAATCCAGTGGCAAAGTGAGCAAGGGACTAACTTCTGGGTATACCCTGCCACACTTATGGTGGCCAAAAGCGGTACAAAAGGGGGTGGTGATGGACGGAGCATCTGAATCAATCAAACGATCACACCCAGTCAAATGATTTGGGTTTATTCCATCACTGTTCTTTAGCCCACTCTGCCACCCCAGTTCAGACATGGCTATATGCAAATCAGTCCGACCCTGTGCCTCATGGGAACAGTGCAGCCCGAACTGCCAAGCCATGTCTTCCCTGGACCAGAAACAAGCTTCCGAGGACCGCTTTCCGGCATTTCAGCCGTCTTCAGCCCGGCTTGCTTGAATCCAGTGGCAAAGTGAGCAAGGGACTCACGTCTGAGTATACCCTGCCACACTTATGGTGGCCAAAAGCAGGACAAAAGGGGGTGGTGATGGATAGAGCATTTGAATCAATCAAACACTCACACCCAGTCAAAATATCTGGGTTTATTCCATCACCGTTCTTTAGCCCACTCTGCCACCCCCGTTCAGACATAGCTATATGCAAATCAGTCTGACCCTGTGCCTCATGGGAACAGTGCATCCCCAACTGCCAAGCCATGTCTTCCCTGGACCGGAAACAAGCTTCCGAGGACCGGTTTCTGGCATTCCAGCCGTCTTCAGCCCGGCTTGCTTGAATCCAGTGGCAAAGTGAGCAAGGGACTCACGTCTGAGTATACCCTGCCACACTTATGGTGGACAAAAGCGGTACAAAAGGGGGTGGTGATGGATAGAGCATTTGAATCAATCAAACACTCACACCCAGTCAAAAGATCTGGGTTTATTCCATCACCGTTCTTTAGCCCACTCTGCCACCCCAGTTCAGACATGGCTATATGCAAATCAGTCTGACCCTGTGCCTTATGGGAACAGTGCAGCCCCAACTGCCGAGCCCTGTCTTCCCTGGACCGGAAACAAGCTTCCGAGGACCGGTTTCTGGCATTCCAGCCGTCTTCAGCCCGGCTTGCTTGAATCCAGTGGCAAATTGAGCAAGGGACTCACGTCTGAGTATACCCAGCCACACTTATGGTGGCCAAAAGCGGTACAAAAGGGGGTGGTGATGGACGGAGCATCTGAAACAATCAAACACTCACACCCAGTCAAAAGATCTGGGTTTATTCCATCACCGTTCTTTAGCCCACTCTGCCACCCCAGTTCAGACATGGCTATATGCAAATCAGTCTGACCCTGTGCCTCATGGGAACAGTGCAGCCCGAACTGCCAAGCCATGTCTTCCCTCGACCGGAAACAAGCTTCCGAGGACCGGTTTCTGGCATTCCAGCCGTCTTCAGCCCGGCTTGCTTGAATCCAGTGGCAAAGTGAGCAAGGGACTCACTTTTGGGTATACCCTGCCACACTTATGGTGGCCAAAAGCGGTACAAAAGGGGGTGGTGATGGACGGAGCATCTGAATCAATCAAACGATCACACCCAGTCAAAAGATTTGGGTTTATTCCATCACTGTTCTTTAGCCCACTCTGCCACCCCACTTCAGACATGGCTATATGCAAATCAGTCTGACCCTGTGCCTCATGGGAACAGTGCAGCCCGAACTGCCAAGCCATGCCTTCCCTGGACCAGAAACAAGCTTCGGAGGACCGGTTTCTGGCATTTCAGCCGTCTTCAGCCCGGCTTGCTTGAATCCAGTGGCAAAGTGAGCAAAGGACTCACGTCTGAGTATACCCTGCCACACTTATGGTGGCCAAAAGCGGTACAAAAGGGGGTGGTGATGGATAGAGCATTTGAATCAATCAAACACTCACACCCAGTCAAAAGATCGGGGTTTATTCCATCATCGTTCTTTAGCCCACTCTGCCACCTCAGTTCAGACATAGCTATATGCAAATCAGTCTGACCCTGTGCCTCATGGGAACAGTGCATCCCCAACTGCCAAGCCATGTCTTCCCTGGACCGGAAACAAGCTTCAGAGGACCGGTTTCTGGCATTCCAGCCGTCTTCAGCCTGGCTTGCTTGAATCCAGTGGCAAAGTGAGCAAGGGACTCACGTCTGAGTATACCCTGCCACACTTATGGTGGCCAAAAGCGGTACAAAAGGGGGTGGTGATGGATAGAGCATTTGAATCAATCAAACACTCACACCCAGTCAAAAGATCTGGGTTTATTCCATCACCGTTCTTTAGCCCACTCTGCCACCCCAGTTCAGACATAGCTATATGCAAATCAGTCTGACCCTGTGCCTCATGGGAACAGTGCATCCCCAACTGCCAAGCCATGTCTTCCCTGGACCGGAAACAAGCTTCCGAGGACCGGTTTCTGGCATTCCAGCCGTCTTCAGCCTGGCTTGCTTAAATCCAGTGGCAAAGTGAGCAAGGAACTCACGTCTGAGTATACCCTGCCACACTTATGGTGACCAAAAGCGGTACAAAGGGGGGTGGTGATGGACGGAGCATCTGAATCAATCAAAGACTCACACCCAGTCAAAAGATCTGGGTTTATTCCATCACCGTTCTTTAGCCCACTCTGCCACCCCAGTTCAGACATGGCTATATGCAAATCAGTCTGACCCTGTGCCTCATGGGAACAGTGCAGCCCGAACTGCCAAGCCATGTCTTCCCTCGACCGGAAACAAGCTTCCGAGGACCGGTTGCTGGTATTCCAGCCGTCTTCAGCCCGGCTTGCGTGAATCCAGTGGCAAAGTGAGCAAGGGACTCACGTCTGAGTATACCCTGCCACACTTATGGTGGCCAAAAGCGGTACAAAGGGGGGTGGTGATGGACAGAGCATCTGAATCAATCAAACACTCACACCCAGTCAAAATATCTGGGTTTATTCCATCACCGTTCTTTAGCCCACTCTGCCACCCCAGTTCAGACATGGCTATATGCAAATCAGTCTGACCCTGTGCCTCATGGGAACAGTGCAGCCCGAACTGCCAAGCCATGTCTTCCCTCGACCTGAAACAAGCTTCCGAGGACCGGTTGCTGGTATTCCAGCCGTCTTCAGCCCGGCTTGCTTGAATCCAGTGGCAAAGTGAGCAAGGGACTAACTTCTGGGTATACCCTGCCACACTTATGGTGGCCAAAAGCGGTACAAAAGGGGGTGGTGATGGACGGAGCATCTGAATCAATCAAACGGTCACACCCAGTCAAAAGATTTGGGTTTATTCCATCACTGTTCTTTAGACCACTCTGCCACCCCAGTTCAGACATGGCTATATGCAAATCAGTCCGACCCTGTGCCTCATGGGAACAGTGCAGCCCGAACTGCCAAGCCATGTCTTCCCTGGACCAGAAACAAGCTTCCGAGGACCGCTTTCCGGCATTTCAGCCGTCTTCAGCCCGGCTTGCTTGAATCCAGTGGCAAAGTGAGCAAGGGACTCACGTCTGAGTATACCCTGCCACACTTATGGTGGCCAAAAGCGGTACAAAAGGGGGTGGTGATGGATAGAGCATTTGAATCAATCAAACACTCACACCCAGTCAAAATATCTGGGTTTATTCAATCACCGTTCTTTAGCCCACTCTGCCACCCCCGTTCAGACATAGCTATATGCAAATCAGTCTGACCCTGTGCCTCATGGGAACAGTGCATCCCCAACTGCCAAGCCATGTCTTCCCTGGACCGGAAACAAGCTTCCGAGGACCGGTTTCTGGCATTCCAGCCGTCTTCAGCCCGGCTTGCTTGAATCCAGTGGCAACGTGAGCAAGGGACTCACGTCTGAGTATACCCTGCCACACTTATGGTGGACAAAAGCGGTACAAAAGGGGGTGGTGATGGATAGAGCATTTGAATCAATCAAACACTCACACCCAGTCAAAAGGTCTGGGTTTATTACATCACCGTTCTTTAGCCCACTCTGCCACCCCAGTTCAGACATGGCTATATGCAAATCAGTCTGACCCTGTGCCTTATGGGAACAGTGCAGCCCCAACTGCCGAGCCCTGTCTTCCCTGGACCGGAAACAAGCTTCCGAGGACCGGTTTCTGGCATTCCAGCCGTCTTCAGCCCGGCTTGCTTGAATCCAGTGGCAAATTGAGCAAGGGACTCACGTCTGAGTATACCCAGCCACACTTATGGTGGCCAAAACGGTACAAAAGGGGGTGGTGATGGACGGAGCATCTGAATCAATCAAACACTCACACCCAGTCAAAAGATCTGGGTTTATTCCATCACCGTTCTTTAGCCCACTCTGCCACCCCAGTTCAGACATGGCTATATGCAAATCAGTCTGACCCTGTGCCTCATGGGAACAGTGCAGCCCGAACTGCCAAGCCATGTCTTCCCTCGACCGGAAACAAGCTTCCGAGGACCGGTTTCTGGCATTCCAGCCGTCTTCAGCCCGGCTTGCTTGAATCCAGTGGCAAATTGAGCAAGGGACTCACGTCTGAGTATACCCTGCCACACTTATGGTGGCCAAAAGCGGTACAAAAGGGGGTGGTGATGGACGGAGCATCTGACTCAATCAAACGATCACACCCAGTCAAAAGATTTGGGTTTATTCCATCACTGTTCTTTAGCCCACTCTGCCACCCCACTTCAGACATGGCTATATGCAAATCAGTCTGACCCTGTGCCTCATGGGAACAGTGCAGCCCGAACTGTAAAGCTATGTCTTCCCTGGACCAGAAACAAGCTTCCGAGGACCGGTTTCTGGCATTTCAGCCGTCTTCAGCCCGGCTTGCTTGAATCCAGTGGCAAAGTGAGCAAGGGACTCACCTCTGAGTATACCCTGCCACACTTATGGTGGCCAAAAGCGGTACAAAAGGGGGTGGTGATGGATAGAGCATTTGAATAAATCAAACACTCACACCCAGTCAAAATATCTGGGTTTATTCCATCACCGTTCTTTAGCCCACTCTGCCACCCCCGTTCAGACATAGCTATATGCAAATCAGTCTGACCCTGTGCCTCATGGGAACAGTGCATCCCCAACTGCCAAGCCATGTCTTCCCTGGACCGGAAACAAGCTTCCGAGGACCGGTTTCTGGCATTCCAGCCGTCTTCAGCCCGGCTTGCTTGAATCCCGTGGCAAAGTGAGCAAGGGACTCACGTCTGAGTATACCCTGCCACACTTATGGTGGACAAAAGCGGTACAAAAGGGGGTGGTGATGGATAGAGCATTTTGAATCAATCAAACACTCACACCCAGTCAAAAGGTCTGGGTTTATTCCATCACCGTTCTTTAGCCCACTCTGCCACCCCAGTTCAGACATGGCTATATGCAAATCAGTCTGACCCTGTGCCTCATGGGAACAGTGCAGCCCGAACTGCCAAGCCATGTCTTCCCTCGACCGGAAACAAGCTTCCGAGGACCGGTTTCTGGCATTCCAGCCGTCTTCAGCCCGGCTTGCTTGAATCCAGTGGCAAAGTGAGCAAGGGACTCACTTTTGGGTATACCCTGCCACACTTATGGTGGCCAAAAGCGGTACAAAAGGGGGTGGTGATGGACGGAGCATCTGACTCAATCAAACGATCACACCCAGTCAAAAGATTTGGGTTTATTCCATCACTGTTCTTTAGCCCACTCTGCCACCCCACTTCAGACATGGCTATATGCAAATCAGTCTGACCCTGTGCCTCATGGGAACAGTGCAGCCCGAACTGCCAAGCCATGTCTTCCCTGGACCAGAAACAAGCTTCCGAGGACCGGTTTCTGGCATTTCAGCCGTCTTCAGCCCGGCTTGCTTGAATCCAGTGGCAAAGTGAGCAAGGGTCTCACCTCTGAGTATACCCTGCCACACTTATGGTGGCCAAAAGCGGTACAAAAGGGGGTGGTGATGGATAGAGCATTTGAATCAATCAAACACTCACACCCAGTCAAAAGATCGGGGTTTATTCCATCACCGTTCTTTAGCCCACTCTGCCACCTCAGTTCAGACATAGCTATATGCAAATCAGTCTGACCCTGTGCCTCATGGGAACAGTGCATCCCCAACTGCCAAGCCATGTCTTCCCTGGACCGGAAACAAGCTTCAGAGGACCGGTTTCTGGCATTCCAGCTGTCTTCAGCCTGGCTTGCTTGAATCCAGTGGCAAAGTGAGCAAGGGACTCACGTCTGAGTATACCCTGCCACACTTATGGTGGCCAAAAGCGGTACAAAAGGGGGTGGTGATGGATAGAGCATTTGAATCAATCAAACACTCACACCCAGTCAAAAGATCTGGGTTAATTCCATCACCGTTCTTTAGCCCACTCTGCCACCCCAGTTCAGACATAGCTATATGCAAATCAGTCTGACCCTGTGCCTCATGGGAACAGTGCATCCCCAACTGCCAAGCCATGTCTTCCCTGGACCGGAAACAAGCTTCCGAGGACCGGTTTCTGGCATTCCAGCCGTCTTCAGCCTGGCTTGCTTGAATCCAGTGGCAAAGTGAGCAAGGAACTCACGTCTGAGTATACCCTGCCACACTTATGGTGGCCAAAAGCGGTACAAAGGGGGGTGGTGATGGACGGAGCATCTGAATCAATCAAACACTCACACCCAGTCAAAAGATCTGGGTTTATTCCATCACCGTTCTTTAGCCCACTCTGCCACCCCAGTTCAGACATGGCTATATGCAAATCAGTCTGACCCTGTGCCTCATGGGAACAGTGCAGCCCGAACTGCCAAGCCATGTCTTCCCTCGACCGGAAACAAGCTTCCGAGGACCAGTTTCTGGCATTCCAGCCGTCTTCAGCCCGGCTTGCTTGAATCCAGTGGCAAAGTGAGCAAGGGACTCACTTTTGGGTATACCCTGCCACACTTATGGTGGCCAAAAGCGGTACAAAAGGGGGTGGTGATGGACGGAGCATCTGACTCAATCAAACGATCACACCCAGTCAAAAGATTTGGGTTTATTCCATCACTGTTCTTTAGCCCACTCTGCCACCCCACTTCAGACATGGCTATATGCAAATCAGTCTGACCCTGTGCCTCATGAGAACAGTGCAGCCCGAACTGCCAAGCCATGTCTTCCCTGGACCAGAAACAAGCTTCCGAGGACCGGTTTCTGGCATTTCAGCCGTCTTCAGCCCGGCTTGCTTGAATCCAGTGGCAAAGTGAGCAAGGGACTCACCTCTGAGTATACCCTGCCACACTTATGGTGGCCAAAAGCGGTACAAAAGGGGGTGGTGATGGATAGAGCATTTGAATCAATCAAACACTCACACCCAGTCAAAAGATCGGGGTTTATTCCATCACCGTTCTTTAGCCCACTCTGCCACCTCAGTTCAGACATAGCTATATGCAAATCAGTCTGACCCTGTGCCTCATGGGAACAGTGCATCCCCAACTGCCAAGCCATGTCTTCCCTGGACCGGAAACAAGCTTCAGAGGACCGGTTTCTGGCATTCCAGCCGTCTTCAGCCTGGCTTGCTTGAATCCAGTGGCAAAGTGAGCAAGGGACTCACGTCTGAGTATACCCTGCCACACTTATGGCGGCCAAAAGCGGTACAAAAGGGGGTGGTGATGGATAGAGCATTTGAATCAATCAAACACTCACACCCAGTCAAAAGATCTGGGTTTATTCCATCACCGTTCTTTAGCCCACTCTGCCACCCCAGTTCAGACATAGCTATATGCAAATCAGTCTGACCCTGTGCCTCATGGGAATAGTGCATCCCCAACTGCCAAGCCATGTCTTCCCTGGACCGGAAACAAGCTTCCGAGGACAGGTTTCTTGCATTCCAGCCATCTTCAGCCTGGCTTGCTTGAATCCAGTGGCAAAGTGAGCAAGGAACTCACGTCTGAGTATACCCTGCCACACCTATGGTGGCCAAAAGCGGTACAAAGGGGGGTGGTGATGGACGGAGCATCTGAATCAATCAAACACTCACACCCAGTCAAAAGATCTGGGTTTATTCCATCACCGTTCTTTAGCCCACTCTGCCACCCCAGTTCAGACATGGCTATATGCAAATCAGTCTGACCCTGTGCCTCATGGGAACAGTGCAGCCCGAACTGCCAAGCCATGTCTTCCCTCGACCGTAAACAAGCTTCCGAGGACCGGTTGCTGGTATTCCAGCCGTCTTCAGCCCGGCTTGCTTGAATCCAGTGGCAAAGTGAGCAAGGGACTAACTTCTGGGTATACCCTGCCACACTTATGGTGGCCAAAAGCGGTACAAAAGGGGGTGGTGATGGACGGAGCATCTGAATCAATCAAACTATCACACCCAGTCAAAAGATTTGGGTTTATTCCATCACTGTTCTTTAGCCCACTCTGCCACCCCAGTTCAGACATGGCTATATGCAAATCAGTCTGACCCTGTGCCTCATGGGAACAGTGCAGCCCGAACTGCCAAGCCATGTCTTCCCTGGACCAGAAACAAGCTTCCGAGGACCGGTTTCCGGCATTTCAGCCGTCTTCAGCCCGGCTTGCTTGAATCCAGTGGCAAAGTGAGCAAGGGACTCACGTCTGAGTATACCCTGCCACACTTATGGTGGCCAAAAGCGGTACAAAAGGGGGTAGTGATGGATAGAGCATTTGAATCAATCAAACACTCACACCCAGTCAAAATATCTGGGTTTATTCCATCACCGTTCTTTAGCCCACTCTGCCACCCCAGTTCAGACATAGCTATATGCAAATCAGTCTGACCCTGTGCCTCATGGGAACAGTGCATCCCCAATTGCCAAGCCATGTCTTCCCTGGACCGGAAACAAGCTTCCGAGGACCGGTTTCTGGCATTCCAGCCGTCTTCAGCCCGGCTTGCTTGAATCCAGTGGCAAAGTGAGCAAGGGACTCACGTCTGAGTATACCCTGCCACACTTATGGTGGACAAAAGCGGTACAAAAGGGGGTGGTGATGGATAGAGCATTTGAATCAATCAAACACTCACACCCAGTCAAAAGATCTGGGTTTATTCCATCACCGTTCTTTAGCCCACTCTGCCACCCCAGTTCAGACATGGCTATATGCAAATCAGTCTGACCCTGTGCCTTATGGGAACAGTGCAGCCCCAACTGCCGAGCCCTGTCTTCCCTGGACCGGAAACAAGCTTCCGAGGACCGGTTTCTGGCATTCCAGCCGTCTTCAGCCCGGCTTGCTTGAATCCAGTGGCAAATTGAGCAAGGGACTCACGTCTGAGTATACCCAGCCACACTTATGGTGGCCAAAAGCGGTACAAAAGGGGGTGGTGATGGACGGAGCATCTGAATCAATCAAACACTCACACCCAGTCAAAAGATCTGGGTTTATTCCATCACCGTTCTTTAGCCCACTCTGCCACCCCAGTTCAGACATAGCTATATGCAAATCAGTCTGACCCTGGGCCTCATGGGAACAGTGCATCCCCAACTGCCAAGCCATGTCTTCCCTGGACCGGAAACAAGCTTCCGAGGACCGGTTTCTGGCATTCGAGCGGTCTTCAGCCTGGCTTGCTTGAATCCAGTGGCAAAGTGAGCAAGGGACTCACGTCTGAGTATACCCTGCCACACTTATGGTGGCCAAAAGCGGTACAAAGGGGGGTGGTGATGGACGGAGCATCTGAATCAATCAAACACTCACACCCAGTCAAAAGATCTGGGTTTATTCCATCACCGTTCTTTAGCCCACTCTGCCACCCCAGTTCAGACATGGCTATATTCAAATCAGTCTGACCCTGTGCCTCATGGGAACAGTGCAGCCCGAACTGCCAAGCCATGTCTTCCCTCGACCGGAAACAAGCTTCCGAGGACCGGTTGCTGGCATTCCAGCCGTCTTCAGCCCGGCTTGCTTGAATCCAGTGGCAAAGTGAGCAAGGGACTCACTTCTGGGTATACCCTGCCACACTTATGGTGGCCAAAAGTGGTACAAAAGGGGGTGGTGATGGACGGAGCATCTGAATCAATCAAACGATCACACCCAGTCAAAAGATTTGGGTTTATTCCATCACTGTTCTTTAGCCCACTCTGCCACCCCAGTTCAGACATGGCTATATGCAAATCAGTCTGACCCTGTGCCTCATGGGAACAGTGCAGCCCGAACTGCCAAGCCATGTCTTCCCTGGACCAGAAACAAGCTTCCGAGGACCGGTTTCCGGCATTTCAGCCGTCTTCAGCCCGGCTTGCTTGAATCCAGTGGCAAAGTGAGCAAGGGACTCACGTCTGAGTATACCCTGCCACACTTATGGTGGACAAAAGCGGTACAAAAGGGGGTGGTGATGGATAGAGCATTTGAATCAATCAAACACTCACACCCAGTCAAAAGATCTGGGTTTATTCCATCACCGTTCTTTAGCCCACTCTGCCACCCCAGTTCAGACATAGCTATATGCAAATCAGTCTGACCCTGTGCCTCATGGGAACAGTGCATCCCCAACTGCCAAGCCATGTCTTCCCTGGACCGGAAACAAGCTTCCGAGGACCGGTTTCTGGCATTCCAGCCGTCTTCAGCCTGGCTTGCTTGAATCCAGTGGCAAAGTGAGCAAGGGACTCAAGTCTGAGTATACCCTGCCACACTTATGGTGGCCAAAAGCGGTACAAAAGGGGGTGGTGATGGACGGAGCATCTGAATCAATCAAACACTCACACCCAGTCAAAAGATCTGGGTTTATTCCATCACCGTTCTTTAGCCCACTCTGCCACCCCAGTTCAGACATGGCTATATGCAAATCAGTCTGACCCTGTGCCTCATGGGAACAGTGCAGCCCCAACTGCCAAGCCCTGTCTTCCCTGGACCGGAAACAAGCTTCCGGGGACCGGTTTCTGGCATTCCAGCCGTCTTCAGCCCGGCTTGCTTGAATCCAGTGGCAAAGTGAGCAAGGGACTCACGTCTGAGTATACCCAGCCACACTTATGGTGGCCAAAAGCGGTACAAAAGGGGGTGGTGATGGACGGAGCATCTGAATCAATCAAACACTCACACTCAGTCAAAAGATCTGGGTTTATTCCATCACCGTTTTTTAGCCCACTCTGCCACCCCAGTTCAGACATAGCTATATGCAAATCAGTCTGACCCTGTGCCTCATGGGAACAGTGCAGCCTGAACTGCCAAGCCATGTCTTCCCTCGACCGGAAACAAGCTTCCGAGGACCAGTTGCTGGCATTACAGCCGTCTTCAGCCCGGCTTGCTTGAATCCAGTGGCAAAGTGAGCAAGGGACTCACTTCTGGGTATACCCTGCCACACTTATGGTGGCCAAAAGCGGTACAAAAGGGGGTGGTGATGGACGGAGCATCTGAATCAATCAAACACTCACACCCAGTCAAAAGATCTGGGTTTATTCCATCACCGTTCTTTAGCCCACTCTGACACCCTAGTTCAGACATAGCTATATGCAAATCAGTCTGACCCTGTACCTCATGGGAACAGTGCATCCCCAACTGCCAAGCCATGTCTTCCCTGGACCGGAAAAAAGCTTCCGAGGACCGGTTTCTGGCATTCCAGCCGTCTTCAGCCTGGCTTGCTTGAATCCAGTGGCAAAGTGAGCAAGGAACTCACGTCTGAGTATACCCTGCCACACTTATGGTGGCCAAAAGCAGTACAAAGGGGGGTGGTGATGGACGGAGCATCTGAATCAATCAAACACTCACACCCAGTCAAAAGATCTGGGTTTATTCCATCACCGTTCTTTAGCCCACTCTGCCACCCCAGTTCAGACATGGCTATATGCAAATCAGTCTGACCCTGTGCCTCATGGGAACAGTGCAGCCCGAACTGCCAAGCCATGTCTTTCCTCGACCGGAAACAAGCTTCCGAGGACCGGTTGCTGGTATTCCAGCCGTCTTCAGCCCGGCTTGCTTGAATCCAGTGGCAAAGTGAGCAAGGGACTAACTTCTGGGTATACCCTGCCACACTTATGGTGGCCAAAAGCGGTACAAAAGGGGGTGGTGATGGACCGAGCATCTGAATCAATCAAACGATCACACCCAGTCAAAAGATTTGGGCTTATTCCATCACTGTTCTTTAGCTCACTCTGCCACCCCAGTTCAGACATAGCTAGATGCAAATCAGTCTGACCCTGTGCCTCATGGGAACAGTGCATCCCGAACTGCCAAGCCATGTCTTCCCTGGACCGGAAACAAGCTTCCGAGGACCGGTTTCTGGCATTCGAGCCGTCTTCAGCCTGGCTTGCTTGAATCCAGTGGCAAAGTGAGCAAGGGACTCACGTCTGAGTATACCCTGCCACACTTATGGTGGCCAAAAGCGGTACAAAAGGGGGTGGTGATGGATAGAGCATTTGAATCAATCAAACACTCACACCCAGTCAAAAGATCTGGGTTTATTCCATCACCGTTCTTTAGCCCACTCTGCCACCCCAGTTCAGACATAGCTATATGCAAATCAGTCTGACCCTGTGCCTCATGGGAACAGTGCATCCCCAACTGCCAAGCCATGTCTTCCCTGGACCGGAAAAAAGCTTCAGAGGACCGGTTTCTGGCATTCCAGCCGTCTTCAGCCTGGCTTGCTTGAATCCAGTGGCAAAGTGAGCAAGGGACTCACGTCTGAGTATACCCTGCCACACTTATGGTGGCCAAAAGCGGTACAAAGGGGGGTGGTGATGGACGGAGCATCTGAATCAATCAAACACTCACACCCAGTCAAAAGATCTGGGTTTATTCCATCACCGTTCTTTAGCCCACTCTGCCACCCCAGTTCAGACATGGCTATATGCAAATCAGTCTGACCCTGTGCCTCATGGGAACAGTGCAGCCCGAACTGCCAAGCCATGTCTTCCCTCGACCGGAAACAAGCTTCCGAGGACCGGTTGCTGGCATTCCAGCCGTCTTCAGCCCAGCTTGCTTGAATCCAGTGGCAAAGTGAGCAAGGGACTCACTTCTGGGTATACCCTGCCACACTTATGGTGGCCAAAAGCGGTACAAAAGGGGGTGGTGATGGACGGAGCATCTGAATCAATCAAACGATCACACCCAGTCAAAAGATTTGGGTTTATTCCATCACTGTTCTTTAGCCCACTCTGCCACCCCAGTTCAGACATGGCTATATGCAAATCAGTCTGACCCTGTGCCTCATGGGAACAGTGCAGCCCGAACTGCCAAGCCATGTCTTCCCTGGACCAGAAACAAGCTTCCGAGGACCGGTTTCCGGCATTTCAGCCATCTTCAGCCGGCTTGCTTGAATCCAGTGGCAAAGTGAGCAAGGGACTCACGTCTGAGTATACCCTGCCACACTTATGGTGGACAAAAGCGGTACAAAAGGGGGTGGTGATGGATAGAGCATTTGAATCAATCAAACACTCACACCCAGTCAAAAGATCTGGGTTTATTCCATCACCGTTCTTTAGCCAACTCTGCCACCCAAGTTCAGACATAGCTATATGCAAATCAGTCTGACCCTGTGCCTCATGGGAACAGTGCATCCCCAACTGCCAAGCCATGTCTTCCCTGGACCGGAAATAAGCTTCCGAGGACCGGTTTCTGGCATTCCAGCCGTCTTCAGCCCGGGTAGCTTGAATCCAGTGGCAAAGTGAGCAAGGGACTCACGTCTGAGTATACCCTGCCACACTTATGGTGGCCAAAAGCGGTGCAAAAGGGGGTGGTGATGGACGGAGCATCTGAATCAATCAAACACTCACACCGAGTCAAAATATCTGGGTTTACTCCATCACCATTCTTTAGCCCACTCTGCCACCCCAGTTCAGACATGAAAATCAGTCGGACCCTGTGCCTCATGGGAACAGTGCAGCCCAATCTGCCAAGCCATGTCTTCCCTGGACCGGAAACAAGCTTCCGAGGACCGGTTTCCGGCATTCCAGCCGTCTTCAGCCCGGCTTGCTTGAATCCAGTGGCAAAGTGAGCAAGGGACTCAAGTCTGAGTATACCCTGCCACACTTATGGTGGCCAAAAGCGGTACAAAAGGGGGTGGTGATGGACGGAGCATCTGAATCAATCAAACACTCACACCCAGTCAAAAGATTTGGGTTTATTCCATCACCGTTCTTTAGCCCACTCTGCCACCCCAGTTCAGACATGGCTATATGCAAATCAGTCTGACCCTGTGCCTCATGGGAACAGTGCAGCCCCAACTGCCGAGCCCTGTCTTCCCTGGACCGGAAACAAGCTTCCGAGGACCGGTTTCTGGCTTTCCAGCCGTCTTCAGCCCGGCTTGCTTGAATCCAGTGGCAAAGTGAGCAAGGGACTCACGTCTGAGTATACCCAGCCACACTTATGGTGGCCAAAAGCGGTACAAAAGGGGGTGGTGATGGACGGAGCATCTGAATCAATCAAACACTCACACTCAGTCAAAAGATCTGGGTTTATTCCATCACTGTTCTTTAGCCCACTCTGCCACCCCAGTTCAGACATGGCTATATGCAAATCAGTCTGACCCTGTGCCTCATGGGAACAGTGCAGCCTGAACTGCCAAGCCATGTCTTCCCTGGACCGGAAACAAGCTTCCGAGGACCGGTTTCTGGCATTCGAGCCGTCTTCAGCCTGGCTTGCTTGAATCCAGTGGCAAAGTGAGCAAGGGACTCACGTCTGAGTATACCCTGCCACACTTATGGTGGCCAAAAGCGGTACAAAAGGGGGTGGTGATGGACGGAGCATCTGAATCAATCAAACTATCACACCCAGTCAAAAGATTTGGGTTTATTCCATCACTGTTCTTTAGCCCACTCTGCCACCCCAGTTCAGACATGGCTATATGCAAATCAGTCTGACCCTGTGCCTCATGGGAACAGTGCAGCCCGAACTGCCAAGCCATGTCTTCCCTGGACCAGAAACAAGCTTCCGAGGACCGGTTTCCGGCATTTCAGCCGTCTTCAGCCCGGCTTGCTTGAATCCAGTGGCAAAGTGAGCAAGGGACTCACGTCTGAGTATACCCTGCCACACTTATGGTGGACAAAAGCGGTACAAAAGGGGGTGGTGATGGATAGAGCATTTGAATCAATCAAACACTCACACCCAGTCAAAAGATCTGGGTTTATTCCATCACCGTTCTTTAGCCCACTCTGCCACCCCAGTTCAGACATAGCTATATGCAAATCAGTCTGACCCTGTGCCTCATGGGAACAGTGCATCCCCAACTGCCAAGCCATGTCTTCCCTGGACCGGAAACAAGCTTCCGAGGACCGGTTTCTGGCATTCCAGCCGTCTTCAGCCCGGCTTGCTTGAATCCAGTGGCAAAGTGAGCAAGGGACTCAAGTCTGAGTATACCCTGCCACACTTATGGTGGCCAAAAGCGGTACAAAAGGGGGTGGTGATGGACGGAGCATCTGAATCAATCAAACACTCACACCCAGTCAAAAGATCTGGGTTTATTCCATCACCGTTCTTTAGCCCACTCTGCCACCCCAGTTCAGACATGGCTATATGCAAATCAGTCTGACCCTGTGCCTCATGGGAACAGTGCAGCCCCAACTGCCAAGCCCTGTCTTCCCTGGACCGGAAACAAGCTTCCGGGGACCGGTTTCTGGCATTCCAGCCGTCTTCAGCCCGGCTTGCTTGAATCCAGTGGCAAAGTGAGCAAGGGACTCACGTCTGAGTATACCCAGCCACACTTATGGTGGCCAAAAGCGGTACAAAAGGGGGTGGTGATGGACGGAGCATCTGAATCAATCAAACACTCACACTCAGTCAAAAGATCTGGGTTTATTCCATCACCGTTTTTTAGCCCACTCTGCCACCCCAGTTCAGACATAGCTATATGCAAATCAGTCTGACCCTGTGCCTCATGGGAACAGTGCAGCCTGAACTGCCAAGCCATGTCTTCCCTCGACCGGAAACAAGCTTCCGAGGACCAGTTGCTGGCATTACAGCCGTCTTCAGCCCGGCTTGCTTGAATCCAGTGGCAAAGTGAGCAAGGGACTCACTTCTGGGTATACCCTGCCACACTTATGGTGGCCAAAAGCGGTACAAAAGGGGGTGGTGATGGACGGAGCATCTGAATCAATCAAACACTCACACCCAGTCAAAAGATCTGGGTTTATTCCATCACCGTTCTTTAGCCCACTCTGACACCCTAGTTCAGACATAGCTATATGCAAATGAGTCTGACCCTGTACCTCATGGGAACAGTGCATCCCCAACTGCCAAGCCATGTCTTCCCTGGACCGGAAAAAAGCTTCCGAGGACCGGTTTCTGGCATTCCAGCCGTCTTCAGCCTGGCTTGCTTGAATCCAGTGGCAAAGTGAGCAAGGAACTCACGTCTGAGTATACCCTGCCACACTTATGGTGGCCAAAAGCAGTACAAAGGGGGGTGGTGATGGACGGAGCATCTGAATCAATCAAACACTCACACCCAGTCAAAAGATCTGGGTTTATTCCATCACCGTTCTTTAGCCCACTCTGCCACCCCAGTTCAGACATGGCTATATGCAAATCAGTCTGACCCTGTGCCTCATGGGAACAGTGCAGCCCGAACTGCCAAGCCATGTCTTTCCTCGACCGGAAACAAGCTTCCGAGGACCGGTTGCTGGTATTCCAGCCGTCTTCAGCCCGGCTTGCTTGAATCCAGTGGCAAAGTGAGCAAGGGACTAACTTCTGGGTATACCCTGCCACACTTATGGTGGCCAAAAGCGGTACAAAAGGGGGTGGTGATGGACCGAGCATCTGAATCAATCAAACAATCACACCCAGTCAAAAGATTTGGGCTTATTCCATCACTGTTCTTTAGCTCACTCTGCCACCCCAGTTCAGACATAGCTAGATGCAAATCAGTCTGACCCTGTGCCTCATGGGAACAGTGCATCCCGAACTGCCAAGCCATGTCTTCCCTGGACCGGAAACAAGCTTCCGAGGACCGGTTTCTGGCATTCGAGCCGTCTTCAGCCTGGCTTGCTTGAATCCAGTGGCAAAGTGAGCAAGGGACTCACGTCTGAGTATACCCTGCCACACTTATGGTGGCCAAAAGCGGTACAAAAGGGGGTGGTGATGGATAGAGCATTTGAATCAATCAAACACTCACACCCAGTCAAAAGATCTGGGTTTATTCCATCACCGTTCTTTAGCCCACTCTGCCACCCCAGTTCAGACATGAAAATCAGTCGGACCCTGTGCCTCATGGGAACAGTGCAGCCCAATCTGCCAAGCCATGTCTTCCCTGGACCGGAAACAAGCTTCCGAGGACCGGTTTCCGGCATTCCAGCCGTCTTCAGCCCGGCTTGCTTGAATCCAGTGGCAAAGTGAGCAAGGGACTCAAGTCTGAGTATACCCTGCCACACTTATGGTGGCCAAAAGCGGTACAAAAGGGGGTGGTGATGGACGGAGCATCTGAATCAATCAAACACTCACACCCAGTCAAAAGATTTGGGTTTATTCCATCACCGTTCTTTAGCCCACTCTGCCACCCCAGTTCAGACATGGCTATATGCAAATCAGTCTGACCCTGTGCCTCATGGGAACAGTGCAGCCCCAACTGCCGAGCCCTGTCTTCCCTGGACCGGAAACAAGCTTCCGAGGACCGGTTTCTGGCTTTCCAGCCGTCTTCAGCCCGGCTTGCTTGAATCCAGTGGCAAAGTGAGCAAGGGACTCACGTCTGAGTATACCCAGCCACACTTATGGTGGCCAAAAGCGGTACAAAAGGGGGTGGTGATGGACGGAGCATCTGAATCAATCAAACACTCACACTCAGTCAAAAGATCTGGGTTTATTCCATCACTGTTCTTTAGCCCACTCTGCCACCCCAGTTCAGACATGGCTATATGCAAATCAGTCTGACCCTGTGCCTCATGGGAACAGTGCAGCCTGAACTGCCAAGCCATGTCTTCCCTCGACCGGAAACAAGCTTCCGAGGACCGGTTGCTGGCATTCCAGCCGTCTTCAGCCCGGCTTGCTTGAATCCAGTGGCAAAGTGAGCAAGGGACTCACTTCTGGGTATACCCTGCCACACTTATGGTGGCCAAAAGCGGTACAAAAGGGGGTGGTGATGGACGGAGCATCTGAATCAATCAAACACTCACACCCAGTCAAAAGATCTGGGTTTATTCCATCACCGTTCTTTAGCCCACTCTGCCACCCCAGTTCAGACATAGCTATATGCAAATCAGTCTGACCCTGTGCCTCATGGGAACAGTGCATCCCCAACTGCCAAGCCATGTCTTCCCTGGACCGGAAACAAGCTTCCGAGGACTGGTTTCTGGCATTACAGCCGTCTTCAGCCTGGCTTGCTTGAATCCAGTGGCAAAGTGAGCAAGGGACTCATGTCTGAGTATACCCTGCCACACTTATGGTGGCCAATAGCGGTACAAAAGGGGGTGGTGATGGATAGAACATTTGAATCAATCAAACACTCACACCCAGTCAAAAGATCTGGGTTTATTCCATCACCGTTCTTTAGCCCACTCTGCTCCCCAGTTAAGACATAGCTATATGCAAATCAGTCTGACCCTGTGCCTCATGGGAACAGTGCATCCCCAACTGCCAAGCCATGTCTTCCCTGGACCGGAAACAAGCTTCCGAGGACCGGCTTCTGGCATTCCAGCCGTGTTCAGCCTGGCTTGCTTGAATCCAGTGGCAAAGTGAGCAAGAGACTCACGTCTGAGTATACCCTGCCACACTTATGTTTGCCAAAAGCGGTACAAAGGGGGGTGGTGATGGACGGAGCATCTGAATCAATCAAACACTCACACCCAGTCAAAAGATCTAGGTTTATTCCATCACCGTTCTTTAGCCCACTCTGCCACCCCAGTTCAGACATGGCTATATGCAAATCAGTCTAACCCTGTGCCTCATGGGAACAGTGCAGCCCGAACTGCCAAGCCATGTCTTCCCTTGACCGGAATCAAGCTTCCGAGGACCGTTTGCTGGTATTCCAGCTGTCTTCAGCCCGGCTTGCTTGAATCCAGTGGCAAAGTGAGCAAGGGACTCACTTCTGGGTATACCCTGCCACACTTATGGTGGCCAAAAGAGGTACAAAAAGGGGTGGTGATGGACGGAGCATCTGAATCAATCAAACGATCACACCCAGTCAAAAGATTTGGGTTTATTCCATCACTGTTCTTTAGCCCACTCTGCCACCCCAGTTCAGACATGGCTATATGCAAATCAGTCTGACCCTGTGCCTCATGGGAACAGTGCAGCCCGAACTACCAAGCCATGTCTTCCCTGGACCAGAAACAAGCTTCCGAGGACGGGTTTCCGGCATTTCAGCCGTCTTCAGCCCGGCTTGCTTGAATCCAGTGGCAAAGTGAGCAAGGGACTCACGTCTGAGTATACCCTGCCACACTTATGGTGGCCAAAAGCGGTACAAAAGGGGGTGGTGATGGATAGAGCATTTGAATCAATCAAACAATCACACCCAGTCAAAAGATCTGGGTTTATTCCATCACCGTTCTTTAGCCCACTCTGCCACCCCAGTTCAGACGTAGCTATATGCAAATCAGTCTGACCCTGTGCCTCATGGGAACAGTGCATCTCCAACTGCCAAGCCATGTCTTCCCTGGACCGGAAACAAGCTTCCGAGGACCGGTTTCTGGCATTCGAGCCGTCTTCAGCCTGGCTTGCTTGAATCCAGTGGCAAAGTGAGCAAGGGACTCACGTCTGAGTATACCCTGCCACACTTATGGTGGCCAAAAGCGGTACAAAAGGGGGTGGTGATGGATAGAGCATTTGAATCAATCAAACACTCACACCCAGTCAAAAGATCTGGGTTTATTCCATCACCGTTCTTTAGCCAACTCTGGCACCCCAGTTCAGACATAGCTATATGCAAATCAGTCTGACCCTGTGCCTCATGGGAACAGTGCATCCCCAACTGCCAAGCCATGTCTTCCCTGGACCGGAAACAAGCTTCCGAGGACCGGTTTCTGGCATTCCAGCCGTCTTCAGCCTGGCTTGCTTGAATGCAGTGGCAAAGTGAGCAAGGGACTCAAGTCTGAGTATACCCTGCCAAACTTTTGGTGGCCAAAAGCAGTACAAAGGGGGGTGGTGATGGACGGAGCATCTGAATAAATCAAACACTCACACCCAGTCAAAAGATCTGGGTTTATTCCATCACCGTTCTTTAGCCCACTCTGCCACCCCAGTTCAGACATGGCTATATGCAAATCAGTCTGACCCTGTGCCTCATGGGAACAGTGCAGCCCGAACTGCCAAGCCATGTCTTCCCTCGACCGGAAACAAGCTTCCGAGGACCGGTTGCTGGCATTCCAGCCGTCTTCAGCCCGGCTTGCTTGAATCCAGTGGCAAAGTGAGCAAGGGACTCACTTCTGGGTATACCCTGCCACACTTATGGTGGCCAAAAGCGGTACAAAAGGGGGTGGTGATGGACGGAGCATCTGAATCAATCAAACGATCACACCCAGTCAAAAGATTTGGGTTTATTCCATCACTGTTCTTTAGCCCACTCTGCCACCCCAGTTCAGACATGGCTATATGCAAATCAGTCTGACCCTGTGCCTCATGGGAACAGTGCAGCCCGAACTGCCAAGCCATGTCTTCCCTGGACTAGAAACAAGCTTCCGAGGACCGGTTTCCGGCATTTCAGCCGTCTTCAGCCGGCTTGCTTGAATCCAGTGGCAAAGTGAGCAAGGGACTCACGTCTGAGTATACCCTGCCACACTTATGGTGGACAAAAGCGGTACAAAAGGGGGTGGTGATGGATAGAGCATTTGAATCAATCAAACACTCACACCCAGTCAAAAGACCTGGGTTTATTCCATCACCGTTCTTTAGCCCACTCTGCCACCCCAGTTCAGACATAGCTATATGCAAATCAGTCTGACCCTGTGCCTCATGGGAACAGTGCATCCCCAACTGCCAAGCCATGTCTTCCCTGGACCGGAAACAAGCTTCCGAGGACCGGTTTCTGGCATTCCAGCCGTCTTCAGCCCGGGTAGCTTGAATCCAGTGGCAAAGTGAGCAAGGGACTCACGTCTGAGTATACCCTGCCACACTTATGGTGGCCAAAAGCGGTACAAAAGGGGGTGGTGATGGACGGAGCATCTGAATCAATCAAACACTCACACCCAGTCAATATATCTGGGTTTATTCCATCACCGTTCTTTAGCCCACTCTGCCACCCCAGTTCAGACATGAAAATCAGTCTGACCCTGTGCCTCATGGGAACAGTGCAGCCCAAACTGCCAAGCCATGTCTTCCCTGGACCGGAAACAAGCTTCCGAGGACCGGTTTCTGGCATTCCAGCCGTCTTCAGCCCGGCTTGCTTGAATCCAGTGGCAAAGTGAGCAAGGGACTCAAGTCTGAGTATACCCTGCCACACTTATGGTGGCCAAAAGCGGTACAAAAGGGGGTGGTGATGGACCGAGCATCTGAATCAATCAAACACTCACACTCAGTCAAAAGATCTGGGTTTATTCCATCACTGTTCTTTAGCCCACTCTGCCACCCCAGTTCAGACATGGCTATATGCAAATCAGTCTGACCCTGTGCCTCATGGGAACAGTGCAGCCTGAACTGCCAAGCCATGTCTTCCCTCGACCGGAAACAAGCTTCCGAGGACCGGTTGCTGGGATTCCAGCCGTCTTCAGCCCGGCTTGCTTGAATCCAGTGGCAAAGTGAGCAAGGGACTCACTTCTGGGTATACCCTGCCACACTTATGGTGGCCAAAAGCGGTACAAAAGATGGTGGTGATGGACGGAGCATCTGAATCAATCAAACACTCACACCCAGTCAAAAGATCTGTGTTTATTCCATCACCGTTCTTTAGCCCACTCTGCCACCCCAGTTCAGACATAGCTATATGCAAATCAGTCTGACCCTGTGCCTCATGGGAACAGTGCATCCCCAACTGCCAAGCCATGTCTTCCCTGGACCGGAAACAAGCTTCCGAGGACTGGTTTCTGGCATTCCAGCCGTCTTCAGCCTGGCTTGCTTGAATCCAGTGGCAAAGTGAGCAAGGGACTCATGTCTGAGTATACCCTGCCACACTTATGGTGGCCAAAAGCGGTACAAAAGGGGGTGGTGATGGATAGAACATTTGAATCAATCAAACACTCACACCCAGTCAAAAGATCTGGGTTTATTCCATCACCGTTCTTTAGCCCACTCTGCTCCCCAGTTCAGACATAGCTATAGGCAAATCAGTCTGACCCTGTGCCTCATGGGAACAGTGCATCCCCAACTGCCAAGCCATGTCTTCCCTGGACCGGAAACAAGCTTCCGAGGACCGGTTTCTGGCATTCCAGCCGTGTTCAGCCTGGCTTGCTTGAATCCAGTGGCAAAGTGAGCAAGAGACTCACGTCTGAGTATACCCTGCCACACTTATGTTTGCCAAAAGCGGTACAAAGGGGGGTGGTGATGGACGGAGCATCTGAATCAATCAAACACTCACACCCAGTCAAAAGATCTAGGTTTATTCCATCACCGTTCTTTAGCCCACTCTGCCACCCCAGTTCAGACATGGCTATATGCAAATCAGTCTAACCCTGTGCCTCATGGGAACAGTGCAGCCCGAACTGCCAAGCCATGTCTTCCCTTGACCGGAAACAAGCTTCCGAGGACCGTTTGCTGGTATTCCAGCCGTCTTCAGCCCGGCTTGCTTCAATCCAATGGCAAAGTGAGCAAGGGACTCACTTCTGGGTATACCCTGCCACACTTATGGTGGCCAAAAGAGGTACAAAAGGGGGTGGTGATGGACGGAGCATCTGAATCAATCAAACGATCACACCCAGTCAAAAGATTTGGGTTTATTCCATCACTGTTCTTTAGCCCACTCTGCCACCCCAGTTCAGACATGGCTATATGCAAATCAGTCTGACCCTGTGCCTCATGGGAACAGTGCAGCCCGAACTGCCAAGCCATGTCTTCCCTGGACCAGAAACAAGCTTCCGAGGACCGGTTTCCGGCATTTCAGCCGTCTTCAGTCCGGCTTGCTTGAATCCAGTGGCAAAGTGAGCAAGGGACTCACGTCTGAGTATACCCTGCCACACTTATGGTGGCCAAAAGCGGTACAAAAGGGGGTGGTGATGGATAGAGCATTTGAATCAATCAAACAATCACACCCAGTCAAAAGATCTGGGTTTATTCCATCACCGTTCTTTAGCCCACTCTGCCACCCCAGTTCAGACATAGCTATATGCAAATCAGTCTGACCCTGTGCCTCATGGGAACAGTGCATCCCCAACTGCCAAGCCATGTCTTCCCTGGACCGGAAACAAGCTTCCGAGGACCGGTTTCTGGCATTCGAGCCGTCTTCAGCCTGGCTTGCTTGAATCCAGTGGCAAAGTGAGCAAGGGACTCACGTCTGAGTATACCCTGCCACACTTATGGTGGCCAAAAGCGGTACAAAAGGGGGTGGTGATGGATAGAGCATTTGAATCAATCAAACACTCACACCCAGTCAAAAGATCTGGGTTTATTCCATCACCGTTCTTTAGCCCACTCTGCCACCCCAGTTCAGACATAGCTATATGCAAATCGGTCTGACCCTGTGCCTCATGGGAACAGTGCATCCCCAACTGCCAAGCCATGTCTTCCCTGGACTGGAAACAAGCTTCCGAGGACCGGTTTCTGGCATTCCAGCCGTCTTCAGCCTGGCTTGCTTGAATGCAGTGGCAAAGTGAGCAAGGGACTCACGTCTGAGTATACCCTGCCAAACTTTTGGTGGCCAAAAGCGGTACAAAGGGGGGTGGTGATGGACGGAGCATCTGAATCAATCAAACACTCACACCCAGTCAAAAGATCTGGGTTTATTCCATCACCGTTCTTTAGCCCACTCTGCCACCCCAGTTCAGACATGGCTATATGCAAATCAGTCTGACCCTGTGCCTCATGGGAACAGTGCAGCCCGAACTGCCAAGCCATGTCTTCCCTCGACCGGAAACAAGCTTCCGAGGACCGGTTCCTGGCATTCCAGCCGTCTTCAGCCCGGCTTGCTTGAATCCAGTGGCAAAGTGAGCAAGGGACTCACTTCTGGGTATACCCTGCCACACTTATGGTGGCCAAAAGCGGTACAAAAGGGGGTGGTGATGGACGGAGCATCTGAATCAATCAAACGATCACACCCAGTCAAAAGTGTTGCGTGCTTATCTAGGTTCCTGATCGATACTGTGACCTTATGCCCCTATTCGGCCATAAATCCATTTATTCCCTATATTGGCATAACCGTTCAAGTGCGATTTTCTGAAAAGTCATCTCTGGCCTCACACGAACAGAGCCACATTCCAGCATGACTCCCTGCTACTTCCTTTGCGACCAATTAGTGCAATGACAGAGCAGCAGTCACTATCTGATATTCCTAGATAACACTCCGAGTTCTTCAACAAGATAAAAACTTAGCAAACCTGGAAATCCCCGCTTGCTATGTTTTGATTAGTAATGGAACTCTAATGAGCAACTGATAACTGTCACTTCCTAGTGACATCTTTAATTGACGTCTTATGTCCAGCAAACTTGCGTCAAACCCGGCACCTGTCAGGTATAAATATTGCCAACGTTGCCTTAAGCAATGAGAGCTGTGACCTGATGCTGGCTGCCTGCAAGACCCCGTGTTGGTAAATCTAGCACTCTGTCACTGCAGCCTGCTATCCTGTGGTGGTGAAGCTGCTGATTACCATTATCGCCGCTACAGCGCGAACTATGGTGCAGTACGCTTAAGGAGCTGAACAGCCGTCCTCTGCGAAGACAACCAGCAGATTCCAGCTGCCCGCGGACGCTGTCCCCCCTCCTTCCTCGACGCGCTGAAGAGAGCCGCTGCCTTTCTCGTGCAGAGAAATCCAGTCCCGGCGCTTCCGGTTTACCCTCGCGGGTGACTGGGATATCGAGAGAGACCCCTGAAGGAGATACAATCCTCCATCATTCTATTCAGAGGTATGGTGTTGACTAAACCCTTAGACGAGAATTCTTGAAACAAACCTTGGCAAAACCAACTTAACTTAAGCTACTTACTTACTCCCCTTTTCACGTGTTAGGCTTAGGTCAGGCACACTGGGGTAGGCTTAGTTAGAAGCACCAGTTGAGTATGTTAGCCTAATGTATATATGACTGTATATATGTTTTATTACTTTTAACCATTGTATGGCTAAGAAACCATATCAATGCTTTTACAGTTCTATTTCGCAATACTTATCTTACTGTACGTACTTTTTATAATAACAATTATTGCAATTGTGGCAATACATTTCTCTTGTACGAGAAGAAAGACTGTTCAATAAATGTTAACCTTTATTGATACACGCCCGTCTCTCTGTTCTCTACATCTCGTGAAAGTAAACTGCACTAGACTGACTGAGTGAAATGCATGTCTATTGTTTCACACGACCCTAGAGATCGACTCTTGATCTGAGGAGCAAAGTTGTCATGTTGCACGGTTGTTGGAAAACTGAATCCCTTCTTGTCTGTGCCAAGGAAGCTGATCACTTCCTATGCAGAGAAGAAAGTTTCCAGTGACCTCTGAGCTAGTTGGTAACACAACCCAATTAAGTTTAGCATAGTCAGTGGAGGCCTGGAATATCCGCAGTTCCACGTCGATACTACTGTTTATGTTATTCCAATGCGCAGGGCCTAGTGGGAAACTAGGAACTACACTACATGGCGCCCAACGTTTGGTAAGGCGATAAACTAACGTAAGACTTATAGAGTAACTCAGTCGTGCATATTTCACAGACCCCTTTCTCCCGTAAAAACCCCAATAGACGTCTGGAGTGGGTGAAAGGTTAAAATCCGCCCGACCTTAGTAGGAAGAGATTCCTATGTAAAGCTCCGGTTTATTCAACGTTGAAGGATACAGTGTTCCAAAATATTGTGTACCTAATCTTTGTCTCCTTGGAGACCTACTCTGCAAAGCCTGCATTTATAAAAATGTCAGTAGAAACCAACGGAACCTCTGGGGCCGCAGTAGACGCGACTCAGCAAGGTCCCGAACAAGCAGACCCGGATGCTATTATCATCAACCACAGATATTGAATTAGACGTGTCACAAATTTTACATTTCAACAGAACACATCCTGATTGGAAAAAGTGGTTAATCTGGCCTACAGACACAAATAGCTGTAAAGATAGATTCCTGAATAAAACACAGGGTTTAAAAATGACCAGATTAGACTCAAGATATTCCCAGAGACAACATCCAGGGATTATAACCACATACAGTGTAGGGAAACTCTGCCTAGAATGGCTAACATCATCCACACTGGCTGAAATTAAGCAACACTTGTCTTTACTAAAAGATGGTGCTGATTTGCGCGATTTCATTCTTGGACCACGCAAACAGCGTCAAAAGCGTTTCATAGCGACCAGTATCTATGCTGCTTACAATGAGGCTTGGAAAGTAAAGCAAATTGAAACTGCTGAGAAAATACGAGAAATTGATCGTATTAATTTGGAGAAATCACTTTCTGTGGTAGACAATGGGTTAACGACTCTGTCTTCCAGAATATATTCTTTGGACAATATTGTATCCTCTGCCTTTGATGTGATAGACAGAGATTTGCTAATGTTACAACATGGCCAGTCTCAATTACGCTCTATTATAGAACTAGGCTGGACGCTGCAAAATCTTCGTTCAGGCTATGTGCCTTGGCGTTTAATCAACACAACGTCATTATTTACCAGTTTTAACCTTACTGATAACCAGATCAGGTTGGCACAGAAAGGAGCAGACTATACAATCCTGAGCATCGAAAGACTCAAGAGATTACCATTGACAATGTCAGAGAGTCCTGTCATTGAATGGATAATACACGGAATTATCACAATTCCGATAACAACTTTCCGATTTAAAAAGTGCCTTGAGTACATACCTGCTGGCCAGTATGAACAATTGGGTAAAGGATATGTAAAATCCGAATGGAAATTACCATACACTCATTCTTGCTATAGTGACAGCGACAAAAATGTATTTCTTAGTGGTGAGAACTGTAAACATTCACTAAGTGGTATACTTTTGTGTCAGGGTATTAATTTACACGGAGCATGTGATGGGAATTCAAACAACCTTTCATGCCACCAGCTAGTCACACCTGCAACTCAGATAGAGCCCTTCTTTATGCAACTCGCGAACGGGAGTTACATTCTTAGAACGGATCACAGGTGTTGTGGCCTCGCGCCAGGGACAAGTTATCTAGTACATGTTACGTCCAGGGTCAAATGCTGTATGCAAGCATTGTTCCCGAGCGGGCCTCCAGACATAGTGACTCCCCTCTGGCCTCGTCTGAATCTCTATTCTATACGAATTGATACCTTAAGCAAAATGAAATCTGTACTTTTACAGACAACAGTGCCTATAACGTCATCTAAAGAGACATATGATCTTCTAGTCGCAAGGATGGCTACTGAAGTCCATGACCTTTTATCAACAAATTGCCCCGTGCATTTCGTAGAAATATTCAGCCAACTCCTTAACATGTCTAGTGCAACAAGCATCCCAGGCATATTTAAGACAGTCTTTACGGGACTGCTAACACCCTTCCAGGCAATTTTGGGAATCTTTCCTAATTTTGTGCACTCCATTTTTGGCGGCATACCACTATTTTTGGGACTCGTTGCAGGGATTCTATTTTTGACCCTCCTGCTACGTTATGGCAAGCCTCGGCTCAGACATAGCTCCCATGGGAATGGAAGAGACAATCCTAGCAATGCGCAACAGGGACAGGATAACTGACGTCCTCGGATTGGCCAGGCTGAGAGATCTAAACATGACCTGGTTCCTTTCATTCAGACCGATATGGCAAAATTGCATTTTACCTGTGCTACGGTGTATGCTTTGCGGCGATGAATGCGTGTTGGACATCTGTCTTTCACTTCCATCAGCAGTACCAATGGACGTCGATACTTTGCTCAGTCCAATAACGGCTCACGCATTGTGTTGTCCCCAGCGGCTACCAATCCTGATGACAGCATTTGTGGAGACTCCTGTACTACAGCCAAGTGGTAACAGTGGAGCGAGTGACAAAAGCAACATCACCCAGGTACAACGTGCTGTGAGCATTGCTGGTCCTGCCTTCGATGACAGCAATCATTCTCACACCTGCCAAGTTACAGCGCTATCTACTTTGGTTGAACTATCACCTGAATTTGTAGACCAATTCTTTGAGAGCCTGTCTGATACGATGTTCTCACCCACAGAGAAACAATAACTTTTAGAAGCTTTCCGACACACAGCGTTCCCATGAACTCTGAATTCGGCCTTCAGTTTTGATCAACAAAAACTGCCAGGAGCTTTGGAAATCTATTTTCTTTAAATTGGACAATTTTTCTAATATTGACCTTTTTTTTTTGGCACGAACATTCCTTTGCTTAACGTAAAAACTATTCTTAGAGAACAGAAGCTTCACACTTCTATTTCTAAACACATCTAGAGACATAACAACATAACACCAGCCTCTAGCACACATGTTATTACAATGCATTTTTATGTGATGATTTATCTCGCATTTCTTCTGTCAGAGATACTTCATGTGTAATTCTCTATGCATAATCGTTCATTGATTTCATATGCAATAATTTTGAATGATTACTATGCTTTAAAAAAAACGTACAGTACCTAAATTCCATGTATTACAAGTACGCCTATTTCGAATGCATTTATGTATTTTGGGGTGGGCAATGTTACACATGCATCTAATTGCTTAGTTTTAGTAATTTTCATGGACATTAACCCGTGGAGTGGGTGTTGCGTGCTTATCTAGGTTCCTGATCGATACTGTGACCTTATGCCCCTATTCGGCTATAAATCCATTTATTCCCTATATTGGCATAACCGTTCAAGTGCGATTTTCTGAAAAGTCATCTCTGGCCTCACACGAACAGAGCCACATTCCAGCATGACTCCCTGCTACTTCCTTTGCGACCAATTAGTGCAATGACAGAGCAGCAGTCACTATCTGATATTCCTAGATAACACTCTGAGTTCTTCAACAAGATAAAAACTTAGCAAACCTGGAAATCCCCGCTTGCTATGTTTTGATTAGTAATGGAACTCTAATGAGCAACTGATAACTGTCACTTCCTAGTGACATCTTTAATTGACGTCTTATGTCCAGCAAACTTGCGTCAAACCCGGCACCTGTCAGGTATAAATATTACCAACGTTGCCTTAAGCAATGAGAGCTGTGAGCTGATGCTGGCTGCCTGCAAGACCCCGTGTTGGTAAATCTAGCACTCTGTCGCTGCAGCCTGCTATCCTGTGGTGGTGAAGCTGCTGATTACCATTATCGCCGCTACAGCGCGAACTATGGTGCAGTACGCTTAAGGAGCTGAACAGCCGTCCTCTGCGAAGACATCCAGCAGATTCCAGCTGCCCGCGGACGCTGTCCCCCCTCCTTCCTCGACGCGCTGAAGAGAGCCGCTGCCTTTCTCGTGCAGAGAAATCCAGTCCCGGCGCTTCCGGTTTACCCTCGCGGGTGACTGGGATATCGAGAGAGACCCCTGAAGGAGATACCAATCCTCCATCATTCTATTCAGAGGTATGGTGTTGACTAAACCCTTAGACGAGAATTCTTGAAACAAACCTTGGCAAAACCAACTTAACTCAAGCTACTTACTTACTCCCCTTTTCACGTGTTAGGCTTAGGTCAGGCACACTGGGGTAGGCTTAGTTAGAAGCACCAGTTGAGTATGTTAGCCTAATGTATATATGACTGTATATATGTTTTATTACTTTTAACCATTGTATGGCTAAGAAACCATATCAATGCTTTTACAGTTCTATTTCGCAATACTTATCTTACTGTACGTACTTTTTATAATAACAATTATTGCAATTGTGGCAATACATTTCTCTTGTACGAGAAGAAAGACTGTTCAATAAATGTTAACCTTTATTGATACACGCCCGTCTGTCTGTTCTCTACATATCGTGAAAGTAAACTGCACTAGACTGACTGAGTGAAATGCATGTCTATTGTTTCACACGACCCTAGAGATCGACTCTTGATCTGAGGAGCAAAGTTGTCATGTTGCACGGTTGTTGGAAAACTGAATCCCTTCTTGTCTGTGCCAAGGAAGCTGATCACTTCCTATGCAGAGAAGAAAGTTTCCAGTGACCTCTGAGCTAGTTGGTAACACAACCCAATTAAGTTTAGCATAGTCAGTGGAGGCCTGGAATATCCGCAGTTCCACGTCGATACTACTGTTTATGTTATTCCAATGCGCAGGGCATAGTGGGAAACTAGGAACTACACTACAAAAGATTTGGGTTTATTCCATCACTGTTCTTTAGCCCACTCTGCCACCCCAGTTCAGACATGGCTATATGCAAACCAGTCTGACCCTGTGCCTCATGGGAACAGTGCAGCCCGAACTGCCAAGCCATGTCTTCCCTGGACCAGAAACAAGCTTCCGAGGACCGGTTTCCGGCATTCAGCCCGGCTTGCTTGAATCCAGTGGCAAAGTGAGCAAGGGACTCACGTCTGAGTATACCCTGCCACACTTATGGTGGCCAAAAGCGGTACAAAAGGGGGTGGTGATGGATAGAGCATTTGAATCAATCAAACACTCACACCCAGTCAAAAGATCTGGGTTTATTCCATCACCGTTCTTTAGCCCACTCTGCCACCCCAGTTCAGACATAGCTATATGCATATCAGTCTGACCCTGCCTCATGGGAACAGTGCATCCCCAACTGCCAAGCCATGCCTTCCCTGGACCGGAAACAAGCTTCCGAGGACCGGTTTCTGGCATTCCAGCCGTCTTCAGCCTGGCTTGCTTGAATCCAGTGGCAAAGTGAGCAAGGGACTCACGTCTGAGTATACCCTGCCACACTTATGGTGGCCAAAAGTGGTGCAAAAGGGGGTGGTGATGGACGGAGCATCTGAATCAATCAAACACTCACACCCAGTCAAAAGATCTGGGTTTATTCCATCACCGTTCTTTAGCCCAATCTGCCACCCCAGTTCAGACATGGCTATATGCAAATCAGTCTGACCCTGTGCCTCATGGGAACAGTGCAGCCCGAACTGCCAAGCCATGTCTTCCCTGGACCAGAAACAAGCTTCCGATGACCGGTTTCCGGCATTTCAGCCGTCTTCAGCCCAGCATGCTTGAATCCAGTGGCAAAGTGAGCAAGGGACTCATGTCTGAGTATACCCTGCCACACTTATGGTGGCCAAAATGAAATGAAATGAAATGAAATGAAAAAGAAATTTCTAAAGCGCACTGCGGCCAAGCGGCTTCCTGGCGCTGAGGAGCACATCAGAATCTACAGAGGAAACCCAAGAAGATTAGCCGGGGAATGCCTGAAGGAAAAGGAAAGTTTTAAGAGCTTTACGAAAGTGAGAAAAAATAGGGATAGAGCGAATGGAGAGAGGGAGATTGTTCCAAATCTGGGGGGCCAGCACAGAGAAGCGGGTGCCCCCGGTGCGGGATTTGCGGAAGCGGGGGACGTGAAGGAGAGAAAGTTAAGAAGAGCGGAGGGTACGGCTGGGGGCATGGGAAGAGATAAGTGAGTTGATGAAAAGCGGGGCAGAGCGAGCGTGCACCCGAAAGGCCAAGCAAGCTAGTTTGAAATGAGACCTGAAATGAACCGGGAGCCAATGGAGGGTTTTGAGGGCAGGGGTGATGTGGGAGAATTTGGGGAGACGAAGGATAAGGCTGGCCGCCTGGTTTTGGATGGCCTGGAGACGGCGAGTTTCGTAGGCAGGAATACCTACGTACAAGCCGTTTCCATAATCCAGGCGGGATGTGATGAGGGCCGTGATAATGGTTTTGAGGGCATCCACAGAAAAGAACCGGGAGATCTTACGGATTAAACGGAGGGAAGAAAAACAAGAGGACACGACGGAACTGATTTGGGCATGCATGGACAGATCATTGCTGATCTTGATGCCCAAAGTCCGGACAGAGGAAACAGGGGAGGGAGGAGGGCCAAAAGAAAGGGACCAGTGAGCTGAGGACCAGGGGTTAGACGAACCACCGGTGAGGACGAGCTCTGTCTTATCGGGATTGAGCTTCAAGTGATTGAAGCTCATCCACTGGGAAATGAAAACAAGAGTGGAACAAAACTTAGGGAGAGAGTCAGCTGGGGATGAAAGATCAAAGACGAGCTGGAGGTCATCTGCGTAGTTGTACACAGAGACCCCCAGCTCGAGAAGAGAGGAGATGAGGGGGCGGATGTAAAGGTTGAAGAGAAGTGGGGAAAGGGAAGAGCCTTGAGGGACCCCACAGGTGACCGGAAGAGGGGGAGCAGAAAAATCAGAGAGGTGAACTGCCTGTGATCTGCCTTGAAGAAAGGACGCGATCCAGGAGAAGGCAGTGCCTTGGATGCCCGCTGCGCTGACACGGTCGAGAAGGATGGCATGATCGACCGTGTCAAACGCAGCGGACAAATCCAAAAGGACCAAGGCCTGGGGGAGATTGCTGTCGGCCTTCCCCTTAAGTTCATCCAAGACCGCGAGGACCACGCCCTCAGTGGAGTGGCCGGGACGAAAGCCCGCCAGGTGGGAGGCCAAGAGATGGTTCTCCTCAATGTAAGTGGAGAGGCAAGATGTCACGTGGCTTTCGAGGATCTTCCCTAGATAGGGAAGAAGGGAAATCGGCCTGAAAATGGATGGAAGAGCGGTACAAAAGGGGGTGGTGATGGACGGAGCATCTGAATCAATCAAACACTCACACCCAGTCAAAAGATCTGGGTTTATTCCATCACCGTTCTTTAGCCCACTCTGCCACCCCAGTTCAGACATGGCTATATGCAAATCAGTCTGACCCTGTGCCTCATGGGAACAGTGCAGCCCTAACTGCCGAGCCCTGTCTTCCCTGGACCGGAAACAAGCTTCCGAGGACCGGTTGCTGGCATTCCAGCCGTCTTCAGCCCAGCTTGCTTGAATCCAGTGGCAAAGTGAGCAAGGGACTCACGTCTGAGTATACCCTGCCACACTTATGGTGGCCAAAAGCGGTACAAAAGGGGGTGGTGGTGGATGGAGCATCTGAATCAATCAAACACTCACACCCAGTCAAAAGATCTGGGTTTATTCCATCACCGTTCTTTAGCCCACTCTGCCACCCCAGTTCAGACATGGCTATATGCAAATCAGTCTGACCCTGTGCCTCATGGGAACAGTGCAGCCCGAACTGCCAAGCCATGTCTTTCCTGGACCGGAAACAAGCTTCCCAGGACTGGTTGCTGGCATTCCAGCCGTCTTCAGCCCGGCTTGCTTGAATCCAGTGGCAAAGTGAGCAAGGGACTCACATCTGGGTTTACCCTGCCACACTTGTGGTGGCCAAAAGCGGTACAAAAGGGGGTGGTGATGGACGGAGCATCTGAATCAATCAAACACTCACACCCAGTCAAAAGATCTGGGTTTATTCCATCACCGTTCTGTAGCCCACTCTGCCACCCCAGCGCAAACATGGCTATATGCAAATCAGTCTGACCCTGTGCCTGTCATGAAAACTTGATCATTGCCTGAATCTGAGCCTAGATTAATGAGTTTGTACAATGTCTATTTACTATATACATTAAAGGATTATTGGTTTAGGAAATGCTTGTTGGTTTGCTTCGTAATTGGTTGGGACAATGCTTGTTTGACCAAGAGTACTGTTGCTCCGTTATGCAAATCCATGAGAACACGTTGGACAGGTGCGCTGAACTGTCATTTCTCTACACGTGCACAAAAGCCTATAAAAGTCTTGCCGGCTGAAGACTGAACGCTTCGCTTCTTGGGCAGACAAAGCGTCACTTCAAAAGCTCCAGCCTTCCCTCGCTCCCAGCCCTGCCCGCCGGTTTCGTCTCTCACGCTTCTCATCTGAGATTCGGCAAGCCTGCGCCACTCACCTGATTCCCTTCCTCGGACCCTGCAAGCTCCGGCGGTCTTCCATCGGAGTCGTCTTTTCCTTGGTTCCCCGGCTTCTTTTCCAGCTCCGAACTCCACGACTCGGCAGAATTCCGGTTCCGCCTTCCGGATGGATTTCTGTCGGACCAGTTGGTCCTGAACTTCCTTGGTCCCCCGTTTTTGAGTTCCTACAAGCAACAAACAAGTAAGACTATTTGAGCGCTATTGCGCTGGGAACATCCGGGTAAGAATAAACAATCCTTGCTAAAACCAATAGAAACGAACTGTTGTAAAGACTTAAACAAACCTTGACAAAAACAATCGTGCAAATTGGTTTCTTGTGCATCTTGAACAAAACTTTTTTAGTTTACGCCTAGTAATGTTAGAGTGTTCAATGGTACTTGAGAGATTAGCAGTGAATTTAACTGCGTTTCCAGTTGAGCAGCCAACCTGTAAATTTCAATAACTCATTGTATACTTGTGGCATCCACAGAAAAGAACCGGGAGATCTTACAGATTAAACGGAGGGAAGAAAAACAAGAGGACACGACGGAACTGATTTGGGCATGCATGGACAGATCATTGCTGATCTTGATGCCCAAAGTCCGGACAGAGGAAACAGGGGAGGGAGGAGGGCCAAAAGAAAGGGGCCAGTGAGCTGAGGACCAGGGGTTAGACGAACCACCGGTGAGGACGAGCTCTGTCTTATCGGGATTGAGTTTCAAGTGATTGAAGCTCATCCACGGGGAAATGAAAACAAGAGTGGAACAAAACTTAGGGAGTGAGTCAGCTGGGGATGAAAGATCAAAGACGGGCTGGAGGTCATCTGCGTAGTTGTACACAGAGACCCCCAGCTCGAGAAGAGAGGAGATGAGGGGGCGGATGTAAAGGTTGAAGAGAAGTGGGGAAAGGGAAGAACCTTGAGGGACCCCACAGGTGACCGGAAGAGGGGGAGCAGAAAAATCAGAGAGGTGAACTGCCTGTGATCTGCCTTGAAGAAAGGACGCGATCCAGGAGAAGGCAGTGCCTTGGATGCCCGCTGCGCTGACACAGTCGAGAAGGATGGCATGATCGACCGTGTCAAACGCAGCGGACAAATACAAAAGGACCAAGGCCTTGGGGAGATTGCTGTCGGCCTTCCCCTTAAGTTCATCCAAGACCGCGAGGACCACACCCTCAGTGGAGTGGCCGGGACGAAAGCCCGCCAGGTGGGAGGCCAAGAGATGGTTCTCCTCAATGTAAGTGGAGAGGCAAGATGTCACGTGGCTTTCGAGGATCTTCCCTAGATAGGGAAGAAGGGAAATCGGCCTGAAATTGGATGGAAGAGCGGTACAAAAGGGGGTGGTGATGGACGGAGCATCTGAATCAATCAAACACTCACACCCAGTCAAAAGATCTGGGTTTATTCCATGACCGTTCTTTAGCCCACTCTGCCACCCCAGTTCAGACATGGCTATATGCAAATCAGTCTGACCCTGTGCCTCATGGGAACAGTGGAGCCCTAACTGCTGAGCCCTGTCTTCCCTGGACCGGAAACAAGCTTCCGAGGACCGGTTGCTGGCATTCCAGCCGTCTTTAGCCCGGCTTGCTTGAATCCAGTGGCAAAGTGAGCAAGGGACTCACGTGTGAGTATACCCTGCCACACTTATGGTGGCCAAAAGCGGTACAAAAGGGGGTGGTGATGGACAGAGCATCTGAATCAATCAAACACTCACACCCAGTCAAAAGATCTGGGTTTATTCCATCACCGTTCTTTAGCCCACTCTGCCACCCCAGTTCAGACATGGCTATATGCAAATCAGTCTGACCCTGTGCCTCATGGGAACAGTGCAGCCCGAACTGCCAAGCCATGTCTTTCCTGGACCGGAAACAAGCTTCCCAGGACCGGTTGCTGGCATTCCAGCCGTCTTCAGCCCGGCTTGCTTGAATCCAGTGGCAAAGTGAGCAAGGGACTCACGTCTGGGTTTACCCTGCCACACTTGTGGTGGCCAAAAGCGGTACAAAAGGGGGTGGTGATGGACGGAGCATCTGAATCAATCAAACACTCACACCCAGTCAAAAGATCTGGGTTTATTCCATCACCGTTCTGTAGCCCACTCTGCCACCCCAGCGCAGACATGGCTATATGCAAATCAGTCTGACCCTGTGCCTGTCATGAAAACTTGATCATTGCCTGAATCTGAGCCTAGATTAATGAGTTTGTACAATGTCTATTTACTATATACATTAAAGGATTATTGGTTTAGGAAATGCTTGTTGGTTTGCTTTGTAATTGGTTGGGACAATGCTTGTTTGACCAAGAGTACTGTTGCTCCGTTATGCAAATCCATGAGAACACGTTGGACAGGTGCGCTGAACTGTCATTGCTCTACACGTGCACAAAAGCCTATAAAAGTCTTGCCGGCTGAAGACTGAACGCTTCGCTTCTTGGGCAGACAAAGCGTCACTTCAAAAGCTCCAGCCTTCCCTCGGTCCCAGCCCTGCCCGCCGGCATCGTCTCTCACGCTTCTCATCTGAGATTCGGCAAGCCTGCACCACTCACCTGATTCCCTTCCTCGGACCCTGCAAGCTCCGGCGGTCTTCCATCGGAGTCGTCCTTTCCTTGGTTCCCCGGCTTCTTTTCCAGCTCCGAACTCCACGACTCGGCAGACTTCCGGTTCCGCCTTCCGGATGGATTTCTGTCGGACCAGTTGGTCCTGAACTTCCTTGGTCCCCCGTTTTTGAGTTCCTACAAGCAACAAACAAGTAAGACTATTTGAGCGCTATTGCGCTGGGAACATCCGGGTAAGAATAAACAATCCTTGCTAAAACCAATAGAAACGAACTGTTGTAAAGACTTAAACAAACCTTGACAAAAACAATCGTGCAAATTGGTTTCTTGTGCATCTTGAACAAAACTTTTTTAGTTTACGCCTAGTAATGTTAGAGTGTTCAATGGTACTTGAGAGATTAGCAGTGAATGATAAATTGGTCAACGCGCTTAAAGACTTCCTCAATGAGCTAAAACTTGTACAAGCCTGCAACCAACCCACCCACTCACTAGGAGCGACCTTAGACTGGATCATCTCAAAAAAGGATGAGACCTCTATCCTTGCTATAGACCCATGTGACTGGTTTGACCATCACATTATATCATTCACGATACCTACATTGACAAAGGGCAGGACCGTGCAACCACGCAAGCTCGAGAAACTGATCCGAGACACAAAGGAGGCTAACACTGAATTACTGGTTAAAAGGTGTGAGAGAGACTTGAAGCCATTCAATAACAAGCAAAATGTCAATGAGCTGACCGATCATTACATAACCTCAATTGGTAATATCGTCAATGACACCATGCCTCTAAAAACGAAAAAAGTATCAGAGAAACCAAGAAATCCTTGGTTTAATGAATCATTGAATGAGGACCGGCGCAAACTGAGAATGGCCGAAAGGAGGTGGAGACAACATCCCTCCTCCCCGGAGCTGAAAGCGCTTAGAAAAACAAGAAAAGAATACAACAAAAAAAAATCAATTTCAAAAAAGAATTTTTCAGAGATGAATTGGACAGTGCCATAAACAGACCACGAAAACTCTTCGAGATCTTAAAACAACAGTCAAATAAACTAACCAAAACGGTTTTAGAGAATACAAAAACGCCCATAAGCTGCGAGGAATTCTCCTCATTTTTCACCGAAAAATCTAAATTGCTTGAAGATGACCTCACAATTGCAGTAACTAACCTTAAGGCACTACCTCAATCCAGTGATGAGTCCAATTTCTCTCCAGAGTGCCTCCAAACTAAAAATAAGGCAAAATGGGACACATTTGACCTATACGACCAGGAAAAAATCGCCAGAACGCTGGCGGCACTTAGACCGAACAACCACTTTCAAGACCCATTACCAGGAAAGTGTGTAAGAGAAATCAGCCACACGCTAGTTCCGATCTGGACTGAGATAATAAACGCCTCACTTGCACAAGGAACTCTCCCCGACTGTCTAAAAACAGGGCAGGTGATGCCCATCCTTAAAAAACCGACAGCTGTTACCACAGACCCGAACAACTATCGACCAGTGACCAACATCCCTCTACTGGCTAAACTCATTGAGAAATGCGTGCAGGGCCAACTAAGTCAACACATCGCTAAATTCTCGCTACTGGATGATTGCCAATCAGGTTTCAGAACAGGGCACAGTACCGAAACTGCGATCCTGCACATTGTCGATGACGCCTTACAAGCCCTAGACCGAAATCAATCTTGCCTACTGATCCTCCTAGACCTATCATCAGCATTTGATACGGTAAAACACGAAGTGCTTATGACCAGACTACAAAACAGGATGGGTTTGTCTGGAAACGTGCTGAAATGGTTTAATTCTTTCCTACAGAACAGGACTCAGCGATTCCTGGTTAACCAAGCAATCTCTTCCCCGAGCCCCAACGCAATAGGGGTCCCGCAAGGCTCTACGCTATCCCCAGATCTATTCAACCTATACGTAGAACCTCTTACGGAGATCCTTCAAAAATCAAAGGTATCCTATCACATGTATGCGGACGACACGCAATTATACATAAAGATCGCCTCCCTTGAGGACATCGACCTAATGAACAAGACATTAAAGAGTGCTCTGCGATGGCTAACAATGAACCATCTGAAACTAAACGCCCAGAAAACAGAATTCCTGCTAATCTCACCGACAAGGAGCCAATCTGAAGTTATAGAGTGGACTAAACTGGTGACTGCACTAAAATGCACCCCGACCCTAGTTAACTCAGCCAAATCACTAGGAATTACACTAGATAAGAACCTCGACATGAAAAACCATATTAACGCAATGGCCAAGAGCGCCCGCTTCCACCTGAACTATTTAAGAAAACTGAAACCCTTTATCACTGAGACAGATCTAAAACTGGCTATACAATCACTAGTCATCTCGAGGATCGAATATGGCTGCACCACATTGGCGGGCCTGCCAAAAACATCCACAGCACCACTAAAAGCCTGCCTCAACGCAGCGGCGAGACTCATTACGGGAACGAAGAAATTCGATCATATTTCTCCTCACCTGAAAGCACTACACTGGCTACCTTATGAAGCCAGAATTCAAATGAAGATGGCCTGTATCACGCACAAAGCGGTTCACTACAACACACCGAGATACCTAGCCAAGAAACTTAAGATCTCAGGAGGTAACAGAACAACGAGAAGCGCAAAAGATTTGCTATTACGTCCAGCCTTTTTCCACAAGAAAAAGACCTACAACAGAGCATTCTCCGGAGCTGCCCCCAGAATCTGGAACTCACTCCCTCCAAACATCAGGAAGATTCAAAATACAGTAACATTCAAACGAGAATTGAAGAGCCACTTGATGAGTAAATACCCTACTTAGAGTAACTTAAGGATCACTGAGATGATCAATGACGCCAACGGAGTGCTGCCCTCTCCATGGAAAATGGAAAGATCATCATCGAACAATGAACTGATACCGTGTGCAAGCCGAGGCTTGACACCTCACAGCTACCTCGTATACATGTGTGAATTTGAATTTGAACTATATCTCACAGTCATACTATTTAACTTCTTTCTCACTTGATTTATTTATCCATATATGTGGAACTTTTAACTATTTGTCTCAACCACTATATATAACTTCTACCTCACTTGATTTATTTATACCTACTATCCTTGATATGCACTGAATCGCCTTATAACCCTACCTCAACGAGCATGGTTTGTTACCATGACACAAGCCAAGCCTTGCTCTCCATATAATGACAATTGCACAATCATTATGAATATATATATTTAATCGCGTCCATTCAGTATATTGCCTTTCTACCTCACTATTCTCTTGTTGTTATTATTGCTTTATTATCTTTATATGCAATTCCTTCCTGTTAAGCGCTCTGATACCCACGGGTCTTGTCCGCGCTATACAAAACACTATAAATAAATAAATAAATAAATAAATAAAAGAATTTAACTGCGTTTCCAGTTGAGCAGCCAACCTGTAAATTTCAATAACTCATTGTATACTTGTGGCATCCACAGAAAAGAACCGGGAGATCTTACAGATTAAACGGAGGGAAGAAAAACAAGAGGACACGATGGAACTGATTTGGGCATGCATGGACAGATCATTGCTGATCTTGATGCCCAAAGTCCGGACAGAGGAAACAGGGGAGGGAGGAGGGCCAAAAGAAAGGGGCCAGTGAGCTGAGGACCAGGGGTTAGACGAACCACCGGTGAGGATGAGCTCTGTCTTATCGGGATTGAGTTTCAAGTGATTGAAGCTCATCCACTGGGAAATGAAAACAAGAGTGGAACAAAACTTAGGGAGAGAGTCAGCTGGGGATGAAAGATCAAAGACGAGCTGGAGGTCATCTGCGTAGTTGTACACAGAGACCCCCAGCTCGAGAAGAGAGGAGATGAGGGTGCGGATGTAAAGGTTGAAGAGAAGTGGGGAAAGGGAAGAGCCTTGAGGGACCCCACAGGTGACCGGAAGAGGGGGAGCAGAAAAATCAGAGAGGTGAGCTGCCTGTGATCTGCCTTGAAGAAAGGACGCGATCCAGGAGAAGGCAGTGCCTTGGATGCCCGCTGCGCTGACACGGTCGAGAAGGATGGCATGATCGACCGTGTCAAACGCAGAGGACAAATCCAAAAGGACCAAGGCCTGGGGGAGATTGCTGTCGGCCTTCCCCTTAAGTTCATCCAAGACCGCGAGGACCACGCCCTCAGTGGAGTGGCCGGGACGAAAGCCCGCCAGGTGGGAGGCCAAGAGATGGTTCTCCTCAATGTAAGTGGAGAGGCAAGATGTCACGTGGCTTTCGAGGATCTTCCCTAGATAGGGAAGAAGGGAAATCGGCCTGAAATTGGATGGAAGAGCGGTACAAAAGGGGGTGGTGATGGACGGAGCATCTGAATCAATCAAACACTCACACCCAGTCAAAAGATCTGGGTTTATGCCATGACCGTTCTTTAGCCCACTCTGCCACCCCAGTTCAGACATGGCTATATGCAAATCAGTCTGACCCTGTGCCTCATGGGAACAGTGGAGCCCTAACTGCCGAGCCCTGTCTTCCCTGGACCGGAAACAAGCTTCCGAGGACCGGTTGCTGGCATTCCAGCCGTCTTCAGCCCGGCTTGCTTGAATCCAGTGGCAAAGTGAGCAAGGGACTCACGTGTGAGTATACCCTGCCACACTTATGGTGGCCAAAAGCGGTACAAAAGGGGGTGGTGATGGACAGAGCATCTGAATCAATCAAACACTCACACCCAGTCAAAAGATCTGGGTTTATTCCATCACCGTTCTTTAGCCCACTCTGCCACCCCAGTTCAGACATGGCTATATGCAAATCAGTCTGACCCTGTGCCTCATGGGAACAGTGCAGCCCGAACTGCCAAGCCATGTCTTTCCTGGACCGGAAACAAGCTTCCCAGGACCGGTTGCTGGCATTCCAGCCGTCTTCAGCCCGGCTTGCTTGAATCCAGTGGCAAAGTGAGCAAGGGACTCACGTCTGGGTTTACCCTGCCACACTTGTGGTGGCCAAAAGCGGTACAAAAGGGGGTGGTGATGGACGGAGCATCTGAATCAATCAAACACTCACACCCAGTCAAAAGATCTGGGTTTATTCCATCACCGTTCTGTAGCCCACTCTGCCACCCCAGCGCAGACATGGCTATATGCAAATCAGTCTGACCCTGTGCCTGTCATGAAAACTTGATCATTGCCTGAATCTGAGCCTAGATTAATGAGTTTGTACAATGTCTATTTACTATATACATTAAAGGATTATTGGTTTAGGAAATGCTTGTTGGTTTGCTTCGTAATTGGTTGGGACAATGCTTGTTTGACCAAGAGTACTGTTGCTCCGTTATGCAAATCCATGAGAACACGTTGGACAGGTGCGCTGAACTGTCATTGCTCTACACGTGCACAAAAGCCTATAAAAGTCTTGCCGGCTGAAGACTGAACGCTTCGCTTCTTGGGCAGACAAAGCGTCACTTCAAAAGCTCCAGCCTTCCCTCGCTCCCAGCCATGCCCGCCGGCTTCGTCTCTCACGCTTCTCATCTGAGATTCGGCAAGCCTGCGCCACTCACCTGATTCCCTTCCTCGGACCCTGCAAGCTCCGGCGGTCTTCCATCGGAGTCGTCCTTTCCTTGGTTCCCTGGCTTCTTTTCCAGCTCCGAACTCCACGACTCGGCAGACTTCCGGTTCCGCCTTCCGGATGGATTTCTGTCGGACCAGTTGGTCCTGAACTTCCTTGGTCCCCCGTTTTTGAGTTCCTACAAGCAACAAACAAGTAAGACTATTTGAGCGCTATTGCGCTGGGAACATCCGGGTAAGAATAAACAATCCTTGCTAAAACCAATAGAAACGAACTGTTGTAAAGACTTAAACAAACCTTGACAAAAACAATCGTGCAAATTGGTTTCTTGTGCATCTTGAACAAAACTTTTTTAGTTTACGCCTAGTAATGTTAGAGTGTTCAATGGTACTTGAGAGATTAGCAGTGAATTTAACTGCGTTTCCAGTTGAGCAGCCAACCTGTAAATTTCAATAACTCATTGTATACTTGTGTGTTATTTGGGGGTTCTGTATTCTCTTTTGTTTCTAACCTGCAGAACCGATTACCGACTCCTGCATATTGGTGCAAGGTAAGACAGAGTTAATGCATGCAGAAAGTTTGATTGTGTGCAAACTAACCAGTTGGGGACTAGTTGGGAGTTAAAGGTCAAATCTGAAAAGCAAAATCATTCACAGAATTTCTTATTTGTTCAAGGTGATGTAGCAAATGCAATTATAAGAAATGATCTAGAACTTGCACCACGAAGTTAAGATTGGGCTTACCTCTCTATTGGTATGTATGTCCAGAAATGTAGAGGATTTACTCTCATGGGGTAAGAGTATTGTTGATGATAATTGTCACTTTTCTTTGTATCATTCATCCAACAGTATCAGTGATTACTAAACTGTTCAGAGAAGCCCGGTACACTTCAGGAGAGATTAACAGATATCTCAAGAAGAGAACCTGTGTTGTGTTTCTCTCTCTCTCACTTTCCCATCCCCATCCACCTCCCCTTTCCGTCCCCTCTTCCCTTTCCCTTTAGGGGCCAACTGGTTGTGTCAAGTGTCTAATTCCTTGCTACACTAGTTGGTTCTTGGAGGTATTGGGATTGGTCATCTTCAAGACGGAAACATCTGGACTCTTGCAGTGGCACTCCTGACAGAAAGCGAAGCCAAAACAACCGTCCAAGTTTCCACTTGTAGTTGACTTATCCCATGGAATCGGTCGACATGGATGCCACTCAGTTAGTTGAATTAGTGCGCAAAATGAATGATGAAATTCAAGATTTGCGCCTGGAAAATCAGTCTCTCAGACAGGAGTTGGATCACACCAGGGAGGAACTAGAAAACACTAGAGATGGTTTTACAGCTTGGAGGGACAAAGGGGAATCAAGAAGACCCATTTTATCTCCACCTAAGTTTTGGGCTCCTTTCCAAGCTCAGAATCAAACATCAGGTTTAGGTCAAGGTCAGCCAGCCCAGATTACCGTTGTGTCTCCGCAACCAGTCCCCTTAGCTAATCCAGAACGTTTTACTGGGGATAGTTCGCACTACAAATCTTATATGAGTCAATGCCAGTTGCATTTTTTGTGCAAACCCCAAATTTTCACTTCTGACTCTACTAAGGTAGCCTTCATCATCTCTTATTTAGGAGGTGTGGCGGCTAATTGGGCCATGCCCTTGGTAGACAAAAACGACCCCTTGTTGCATAATTTGACTCACTTTAGAAATGCAATGTCTAGTCTATTTGCTAAACATGTTTTCTTACAAGCTTCAAACAATGAGTTGTTAAATTTGCGTCAAGGCTCCCGAGATCTAATCTCTTATGTAACTACCTTTAAACGCTTGTTAGCTGAGACACAATGACCTGAAGATAAAAGGATATCTTTATTCTATTGGGAACTTAGAGAAGAGTTAAAAGACTCCCTAGCACATATAGTGAATCTACCAGATGACTTTACTGAATTCCAAGACCTTGTGGTCAAGCTGGATCATACGTTAGGTAAAAGAAGGTCAGAAAGGCCTAAGACAGATTTCAGAGCCTTACACTTCAAGGTAGAAAAGAAAAACAATGAAGACAAGAAAGCTCAGGTAGAACCAATGCAGATAGGAGGCATCAAGGGACCCTTATCTCAGGAAGAAAAGGATAGAAGGAGAAAAGCCAATCTATGTCTATATTGTGGTAAGGCGGGTCATTTCACCAAAGAGTGTCCTTCCAGACCAGCTAAAAAGAAACTTATGGTCACTATTCAAGATACACCCCTGGAGTCGGAAAACTAGGTTTTTCGAGGGAAGGAGAGATCGTTTCCTCGGGAGAAACTAAAGTCAAGATCTCGCAGTACTTAACCAACGTTATCAATCACATACCACGACACTTAACCATTAGAGTAGTCTTAATTCTGACCAATCAACAGAAGCACAGCATTCCAGTACTTATTGACTCCGGAGCTACTGGGAACTTTTTTGATTTAGAATTTGCTAGAAAGTTAAACCTTACTAAAGTCCCCAAGAAGGAACCAGAACCTGTACGGGCGGTTGATGGATCAGCACTTTCATCTGGTCTCATTAGATTCCATACTTAGCCTCTACTTCTTCTATCTGAAAATGGTCATACAGAATTAACCGTATTTGACCTTATCGACACACCGGCCTTTGGGGTCATACTGGGTATTCCTTGGTTAGAACTTCACAACCCAAAGATCGACTGGAAGAAACGCACAGTGACTCTAGATTCACCGTTCTGTAAAACACATTGCTACCAGGAGCATAGAGATCCTAAACAACCTCTCCATTGTGCAGCCTCCCAATCAGTTCCGATAGCTTTACCACCTGAATTTCAGGATTTTTCAGATGTTTTCGACCCTGTAAGAGCTACCACGTTACCCTCCCCACAGTGTTTATGATTGCAGGATTGATTTAATTCCAGGAGTAGTCCTACCCTGCAGTCGCATTTATGCTTTAACCGAGCCAGAAAATCAATACCTACGAACATATCTAGACGAACTTTTGGAGTTAGGTTTTATTCGCCATTCCACCTCGCCAGTCTCTTCTCCATTATTTTTCGTGGCAAAAAAGACAGGAGACTTGAGAGCCTGCATCGACTATCGTGCAGTAAATAAGGCCATAATAAAAAATAGATACCCATTGCCCCTAATACCTGTACTCTTAAACCAAGTTAAGGGATCAACCATCTACACCAAACTAGATCTCCGCGGGGCATACCACCTGATACGTGTGAAGGAAGGTGACGAATGGAAGACCGCCTTCCGCACAAAATTTGGTCTATTTGAATATACAGTGATGCCTTTTGGCCTTTGCAATGCCCCAGCAGCATTCCAATATTTCATTAACGAAGTTTTGCATGATCTGTTGGATATCTGCGTCATTGTATATATCGATGACATTCTAATCTTTTCCAAAACACCTGAGGATCAGTCCTCCAAAAACTACGAGATAACTAATTATTTGCCAAATTGGAGAAGTGTGTGTTTAACACACCCAAAGTTGAATTCTTAGGTTACTGGCTGTCCCCCGAAGGAATCGTTATGGATCCTAAAAAAGTAAAGGCAATTTTGGACTGGCCAACTCCCACCTCTATTAAAGAAGTACAAAGAATCCTAGGGTTTGCCAACTTTTATAGGAGGTTTATCTATAGATTTTCAGAAATTGTTGTTCCAATCACCAGTCTGTTACAGAAAGGAAAGAAGTTTCAGTGGAATTCTGAAGCAGAAGACGCCTTTGACCTTCTAAAAAAGGCTTTCACCTCTGCTCCAATTTTGAAGCACGCAGACCCTGATAGACTGTTTTTTGTAGAAGCTGATGCCTCACAGACTGCAATTGGGGGGGGTTCTGCTGCAAAAACATGTAAACTCAGGTAACTTCCACCCAATAGCCTTTTACTCGAGGAAGTTATTACCAGCTGAACAGAATTACACGATTGCAGAACGTGAACTTCTGGCTATCAAGGTAGTCTTCCAAGAGTGGAGGCACCACCTCTTGTGAGCCAAACATACAATAACAATCTTCTCAGATCACAAAAATTTACAGTTTTACTCCACAGTGAAAGCCTTCACACCCCGACAGATGAGATGGTTACAATTCTTTAGTGAATTTGATTTCTTAATCACCTATCGTCCAGGAGCCAAGCAATTACTATCAGATACCCTTTCACGCCTAGTCTGTGACAAACACAAGGAATTGAATAAGGAGGAACTGAGTATCATTCCTGAAGAAAAAAATTGCGCCGAAATTTCTCAGGGTGATTTCCTATCCGAACTCAACGAACAGATAAGAGAATTAGATCAAAAGAAGTGGCTGGAACAAAAACAAACAACAGTTTCTGAAGGGCTGTTTTTTCTAAAAGGCAGACTATTTATTCCAACAAAAGGTTTGAGAGAACAAGTGATAAAATGGAGTCATGACTCAGCTATCGCAGCCCACCCAGGTATTAACAAAACAGTTGAATTGTGTGAAAGACATTTTTGGTGGAAGAATATGAAAGCAGACATCCAGCAATACATCCTAGCTTGTCCGGTATGTGCTCGACAAAAGAGTTCACATTCCTTACCTAAGGGTTTACTGCAACCTCTGGAAATTCCTCCAACACCCTGGCACACTATCAGCTTAGATTTCATTACTGATCTGCCCAAAACATCAGGCATGACCACAATTCTAGTAGTGGTAGATTTATTGTCAAAGATGGGACACTTCATTCCTTTACCAAAACTCCCTTCAGCAGTTGAATTCGGTAATGTGTTTTTGACTAACATAGTCAAGTTACATGGTTTACCGCAAAAGATCATATCAGACAGGGGTCCACAATTTCTATAAAAATTCTGGAAACAGTTGAGTGGTCTATTGGGTATAGATTTGGCACTTTCATTGGCCTTTCATCCCCAAACGGACGGCCAAACTGAAAAAGTCAATCAGTATCTGGAACAAAGTTTGCGCTGTCTAACCACTACGCTATCTTCAGAATGGACAGAAGCCTTGCCATTGGCAGAATTTACATATAATAACACAGTACACTCAGCTCTAGGTTGCTCCCCGTTTTACTTCCTCACTGGTCTACATCACAGAACACTACCAGTAATTTTCCCAGAAAACAGATCAGATATGCCAGCAGTATCTGAAAGGTTAGCTAGTTTACGGAAATTCCAAGAAAATGTCAAACAGACACTAATAACACAGAAAGCCAGAAAGAAAAGGTACGCGGATCAACATAGGAAACCAGCACCAGATTATAAACCCGGGGATCAGATATGGTTGTCAACTAAGAATATACAATTAGAGGGACCTAGAAAATCAAAGCCTCTCTTCATAGGCCCGTTTTCTATTGAAAAAATAATAAACCCAGTATCTGTAAAATTAAGTCTACCTCAGGAGTATAAAATACATCCAGTATTCCATGTATCCTTACTCAAACATGTACACCCGGGCACTCGTCCTGATACACCACCTCCTCCAATCATTGTAGGTGATCATGTAGAATACGAAGTCAAGAAAATCCTGGATTCTAAAAGAATCAGGGGACGTTTGTATTACTTGATTGATTGGAAGGGGTATGATAGCTCAGAAAGATCTTGGGAACCAGAGACCAGTGTTCATGCTCCTCGTTTGATCCGTTCATTTCACACAATGAATCCAGACAAACCACGACCTCTGAGAAGGCCTTTGGGGGGGGGAACTGTCATGAAAACTTGATCATTGCCTGAATCTGAGCCTAGATTAATGAGTTTGTTCAATGTCTATTTACTATATACATTAAAGGATTATTGGTTTAGGAAATGCTTGTTGGTTTGCTTCGCAATTGGTTGGGACAATGCTTGTTTGATCAAGAGTACTGTTGCTCCGTTATGCAAATCCATGAGAACACGTTGGACATGTACGCTGAACTGTCATTGCTCTACACGTGCACAAAAGCCTATAAAAGTCTTGCCGGCTGAAGACTGAACGCTTCGCTTCTTGGGCAGACAAAGCGTCACTTCAAGAGCTCCAGCCTTCCATCGCTCCCAGCCCCGCCCGCCGGCTTCGTCTCTCACGCTTCTCATCTGAGATTCGGCAAGCCTGCGCCACTCACCTGATTCCCTTCCTCGGACCCTGCAAGCTCCGGCGGTCTTCCATCGGAGTCGTCCTTTCCTTGGTTCCCCGGCTTCTTTTCCAGCTCCGAACTCCAAGACTCGGCAGACTTCTGGTTCCGCCTTCCGGATGGATTTCTGTCGGACCAGGTGGTCCTGAACTTCCTTGGTCCCGCGTTTTTGAGTTCCTACAAGCAACAAACAAGTAAGACTATTTGAGCGCTATTGCGCTGGGAACATCGGGGTAAGAATAAACAATCCTTGCTAAAACCAATAGAAACAAACTGTTGTAAAGACTTAAACAAACCTTGACAAAAACAATCGTGCAAATTGGTTTCTTGTGCATCTTGAACAAAACTTTTTTAGTTTACGCCTAGTAATGTTAGAGTGTTCAATGGTACTTGAGAGATTAGCAGTGAATTTAACTGCGTTTCCAGTTGAGCAGCCAACCTGTAAATTTCAATAACTCATTGTATACTTGTGGGTTATTTGGGGGTTCTGTATTCTCTTTTGTTTCTAACCTGCAGAAGCGATTACCGACTCCTGCATATTGGTGCAAGGTAAGACAGAGTTAATGCATGCAGAAAGTTTGATTGTGTGCAAACTAACCAGTTGGGGACTAGTTGGGAGTTAAAGGTCAAATCTGAAAAGCAAAATCATTCACAGAATTTCTTATTTGTTCAAGGTGATATAGCAAATGCAATTATAAGAAATGATCTAGAACTTGCACCTCGAAGTTAAGATTGGGCTTACCTCTCTATTGGTATGTATGTCCAGAAATGTAGAGGATTTACTCTCAGGGGGTAAGAGTATTGTTGATGATAATTGTCACTTTTCTGTGTATCATTCCTCCAACAGTAGCAGTGATTACTAAACTGTTCAGAGAAGCCCGGTACACTTCAGGAGAGATTAACAGATATCTCAAGAAGAGAACCTGTGTTGTGTTTCTCTCTCTCTCACTTTCCCATCCCCATCCACCTCTCCTTTCCGTCCCCTCTTCCCTTTCCCTTTAGGGGCCAACTGGTTGTGTCAAGTGTCTAATTCCTTGCTACACTAGTTGGTTCTTGGAGGTATTGGGATTGGTCATCTTCAAGACGGTAACATCTGGACTCTTGCAGTTGCACTCCTGACAGTGCCTCATGGGAACAGTGCAGCCCAAACTGCCAAGCCATGTCTTCCCTGGACCGGAAACAAGCTTCCGAGGACCAGTTTCTGGCATTCCAGCCATCTTCAGCCCGGCTTGCTTGAATCCAGTTGCAAAGTGAGCAAGGGACTCACGTCTGAGTGTACCCTGCCACACTTATGGTGGCCAAAAGCGGTACAAAAGGGGGTAATGATGGACGGAGCATCTGAATCAATCAAACACTCACACCCAGTCAAAAGATCTGGGTTTATTCCATCACTGTTCTTTAGCCCACTCTGCCACCCCAGTTCAGACATGGCTATATGCAAATCAGTCTAACCCCGTGCCTCATGGGAACAGTGCAGACCGAACTGCCAAGCCATGTCTTCCCTGGACCGGAAACAAGCTTCCGAGGACCGGTTTCTGGCATTCCAGCCGTCTTCAGCCCGGCTTGCTTGAATCCAGTGGCAAAGTGAGCAAGGGACTCACGTCTGAGTATACCCTGCCACACTTATGGTGGCCAAAAGCGGTACAAAAGAGGGTGGTGATGGACGGAGCATCTAAATCAATCAAACACTCACACCCAGTCAAAAGATCTGGGTTTATTCCATCACCGTTCTTTAGCCCACTTGCCACCCCAGTGCAGACATGGCTATATGTAAATCAGTCTGACCCTGTGCCTCATGGGAACAGTGAAGCCCGAACTGCCAAGCCATGTCTTCCCTGGACCGGAAACAAGCTTCCGAGGACCGGTTTCTGGCATTCCAGCCGTCTTCAGCCCGGCTTGCTTGAATCCAGTGGCAAAGTGAGCAAGGGACTCACGTCTGAGTATACCCTGCCACACTTATGGTGGACAAAAGCGGTACAAAAGGGGTGGTGATGGACGGAGCATCTGAATCAATCAAACACTCACACCCAGTCAAAAGATCTGGCTTAATTCCATCACCGTTCTTTAGCCCACTCTGCCACCCCAGTTCAGACATGGCTATATGCAAATCAGTCTGACCCTGTGCCTCATGGGAACAGTGCAGCCCGAACTGCCAAGCCATGCCTTCCCTGGACCGGAAACAAGCTTCCGAGGACCGGTTTCTGGCATTCCACCCGTCTTCAGCCCGGCTTGCTTGAATCCAGTGGCAAAGTGAGCAAGGGACTCACGTCTTAGTATACCCTGCCACAATTATGGTGGCCAAAAGCGGTACAAAAGGGGGTGTGTTTTTTGCAATTTTCACCCGAGTGGGCTGGGTATGCTCAGACGTGAGCCCCAGGCTCTTCACACCACTGGAGTCAAGCTATCCAGGCTGAATGAAGGCTGATAGCTAGAAACCGGTCCTTAGACGCTTGATTCCGGTCTGGGAAAGACATGGCTTGGTAGTTCGGACTGGACTGTTCCCATGAGGCACAGGGTCAGAGCTGATTTGCATATAGCCAGTGTCTAACCCAGGGTAGTGTGGAGTGCAAAAAAACGATGGATTTAGGCCCAGATCCTTGTACTGGGGGGAATGTATGACATTGATCTACATTCTGTCCATCAACTGTGTTTTTTGCAATTTTCACCCCGAGTGGGCTGGGTATGCTCAGACGTGAGCCCCAGGCTCTCCACACCACTGGAGTCAAGCTATCCAGGCTGAATGAAGGCTGATAGCCAGAAACCGGTCCTTGGATGCTTGATTCCGGTCTAGGAAAGACATGGCTTGGTAGTTCGGACTGGACTGTTCCCATGAGGCACAGGGTCAGAGCTGATTTGCATATAGCCAGTGTCTAACCCAGGGTGGTGTGGAGTGCAAAAAAACGATGGATTTAGGCCCAGATCCTTGTACTGGGGGGAATGTATGACATTGTTCTACATTCTGTCCATCAACTGTGTTTTTTGCAATTTTCACCCCGAGTGGGCTGGGTATGCTCAGACGTGAGCCCCAGGCTCTCCACACCACTGGAGTCAAGCTATATAGGCTGAATGAAGGCTGATAGCCAGAAACCGGTCCTTGGATGCTTGATTCCGGTCTGTAAAAGACATGGCTTGGTAGTTCGGACTGGACTGTTCCCATGAGACACAGGGTCAGAGCTGATTTGCATTTAGTCAGTGTCTAACCCAGGGTGGTATGGAGTGCAAAAAAACGATGGATTTAGGCCCAGATCCTTGTACTGGGGGAATGTATGACATTGTTCTACATTCTGTCCATCAACTGTGTTTTTTGCAAATTTGGTATGAGCAAACAGGCTGCGCATGGTTGACAAAGAACAGTGTCCAATAGTGGAGTGGCAGCAAATTGTGCGGCCTTGATAAATCTGCCAAAATAGTCGTGGCAGTTTAACATGTTGGAAATAGGTAATGGTGTGCATGAATTGCTACCAGCCTTTTTAATTCAACAGCACACACCCATTTTTCTACGAATAAAGTTATGGAGAGGTGTGTCTGCTGTTTTTAATGCACTTTTCATTGTCACTAGCAGACTTTCTCTGCTTCCACTGTTTTATGCACTTTTTTTGTTTGTTTTTTTGTTTTGGACACATTTTCTTTTGAACTGGATAACAACCGATGATGAGATTGGAGATTACGTACCAGTAGCCCCGTTGGTGGTGTTTCCGTGTGGTGTCATTCGATTCTTCACATTTTTTCCTAAGTAGAACTTTGTCTAACCTTATGTGGTGGACACCTGGTACTGATTAAGGTGCCGGACAGTTGTTTGTTTTTGTTCTGTGTGACTGTCAAAGAACTGCTGACCAATTGGTTTTTTCTTCAGTTTTAACGATTTATGGACGGAGTGCCGTGAAACATCCCCTTATCAAAACAAAAATATATAGGGGAGGATAACAGTTATCAGTACTAACAGACTGTTCTGTTATGAAAATATAAACAACTGACATAATTCACGTCCTTCAGACAGGGTTTCTGTTGTTGACTAGTTTTTGAGTGGAGGGCAACCCTGTCCGTTCTTTCCCTCTGAGCGCCTCTTTTTGTTAGAATGAAAAAAAAACAAGCCAAATAATAAAACCGCAAAATCGGAAGTGAGACAGCTCCGGCCTCTTTGGGCTGTTGTAAAAGCTGAATCTTGCAGCGAGGCATCCTGTAACACAATATAAACCTTTGCTATGAAGACTCAGTCTTAGTAAAGAAGACCATCAGAAGAAAGAAATGGATGCAATGGAAAAGATACAGATACCGCAGGAGAATAATCATCTTAATGAAATGACAGTGGCCATTCAGGCCCAAATTCAGACGGTTCCATTTGAAAAATATTTAGCTGTATCTAAATAAAGGTTCCTCCTAGTTGTTCTCTATTATATCTGCGATGTGGACGGATACGTGTCCCCCAGATATACCTCCGACTGAACCCACCTTCCATCCTCATTGGGAAGAGACACACTAAAATTGATCTGTCTCTTATCTGAGTTCAACTTATAGCCTGATACTTCACTGAATAATTGAGCTGCTGTGGTTACTGCATGCAGAACAGTAATCAGGGTGGGAGTTAGAACTTCCACATTGTCAGCATAAGATAAAAACCTGAATTCATAAAAATGTAGTCTCAGGGGTTTGATCTCTTCTCTTTATATATAAAACAAATACCTCTGGACAAGTGGGATACCCTTGCCTGGTACCCTGAGAAATTAAAATAGAATGTGAGAGCGAGCTTGAGTAATGGATTCTTGGTTTAAGGCCGGAATAAAGGAGATGGATTCAGAAGATAAAGACAGAGCATAGACATGTGGTCTTCATGACCACAGAGCCTAGACCTGTGAGCTCCATAACACCCCAAAAAAAAGGGCCATGAGACCCGGTCGAAGGCCTTCTTGGCATCCAGAAGAATCATGCCCTTGGGCTCCCCACTGAAGGAGGCATTTTTCAATGCAGTGAATGCTGTGTTACCATGAGAAGTTGTGTTGCAGCTTGGAAAATGACGTCATATTGGTTTGGATCCACCAGCTCAGAGATTTTATGGACAATCGATTAACAAGAACTTGCATATAGAATTTGGAATTGACATTGATTAAGAAGATTGGGTGATAAGATCGTCAAAATTCGGGAACTTTCCCTTTTTAGGTTTTGCCTCGCATCTTTTTTGCGCAGGCAAAAACCTAATGAGTACTGTGTGTGGGTTTGGGTCGGCCCTCGTCATTCATTGGCTGGCTCCATAAATGGAGCCTAGCCATTGGACGAGGGGCCTGTCCGTCAATGCCGGACCAGACACGGGGGCGTTCCCGAGATTCTTTGGCTTTTGCCGACGTCACGCGACGTCAGCCGAAAGCCGGGAACGCCCCCGAATCTGTTCCGGCATTGCCGGCACTTCTGCGTCCCTCCTCCCCCGTTTCCCGCCCCGTGACTGGCCGGCCGGCCAATCCTAGCGCGGCCGGCCGGAAGTGCCCGCCCCCCGCAGCCCGGGGGAAGAAGGAAGACGGCAAGAAGTATGGCGGCGCCCGCGGGGCTCCCGTGGCCTGGAGGGAGACCCGGGAGATGCGGAGGACGTTGCCGGTCTCCCATGCCAAAGAGGGAGACCGGAGAAGTGCCAGCGAGATTACCGCCGTCGATGTTGCCGGTCTCCCATGCCGAAAAGGGAGACCGGAGAAGTGCCGCCGTCGCAAGGTGCAGGTGAGTCGATCTGCTTGCACAGGAGGGGAAAGAGAACGTCCCTCCGCGGCCCCGGAGAGTCCCGAGGAGCGGGAGCTCTCGTCCAGCAGCCGCCGGACCCGGTGAGTGCCTGCAAGGGGAGAGGGGCGTCGGGACACATTGTCGGTGTCCGCCCCTCCCCCCGTAGTAGAAGTCACCATGTCCCCCTGCGCCTCTGTCCCGTGCATCCCCGTGCGCCTCCTCCTTCCCTCGTGTCGGGTCTCCTTCTCCGTGGGTCTCAGCCGTCTGGCAAGAAGCTGGGACTAGGGTAAAGATATCCTGGTGGCCTCCGTAGTGCTTCGCAGCGATCTGTGCCTAGCTGCCTCCTGACCGGCTGGAAAACACATTGCTAAGCATTATGTGGTCAAACACACATTTAAAAAAAAAACCATACCTCTAACTCTGGTGTGAGCTAAACATCCTTTACGCTATTTAAGACTTTTTCTCAGGACCTCTAACAGAATGGATAGAAAATGTAACATTTAAATACACATTGGGCCAACAGATCGTTTTAGATTTAAAATTTCAGGTTTTGTGTCTGGGCCCAGTTGCATTTATCTCGAGCACCAAAACCGCATTTATTTAAGGTATTTCGTTATCCTTCCCTTAAACAATGTTCAAGAAAATTAGTAGCAAAAAGTGCACTATAAAAATATTTAACATATTATTTTGTTCATACTGCATTTCCCAGCACACAATATCCATACATTGTTGGCATGGTACGATGTTAGTACAGGAGACGACGGTCTTGCTTCCAGGAGGAAAAATCCTTCATGTCCATGCTACATTACACATTAAAGCTGTACTACTTGGTACTTATCGTGATCTAGTGCAAGGTCCAGCTCTCCCTCCTGGTTGGACAATACCCAGTTTGTTGTGGGTGGACTGCTACTCGAGGTTTGGACCTTTTCTTGCCTCTTTATCAAAGTTTATGAAGAATTACAAGTGCGTCCTTCCATTCAAATAGGAATTTCCATTAATCAATTTTTTAAGTGTTTCACAAAGTAATAGATACAGGAGCAGCCTCTTATGTTATTTCAATTTTGTATTTGATTTACAGTGAGTTTTCATCCTTGTTGAAGTGTTCCCACCAATTAACAGATGCAAAAGCAGCCGACCCGTGTTTCGCCCCCAGATGGCACATTACCGTGGCGTTTTCTCAAGGCTCGTTATAAACAATGGAAAAGCCTTTTAAGTTTAATGAGCGTTGCAGGCCTGGTCAGGAGAGTAGACAAATAAAGGTTACAATCAGAAAGCGTAACGGGAACTCGTTGCACAGGGATATCTGTGTTAGGACCCCTAATGCCTGACCAAATTGGCTTTCCTTGATATTTGGATAATTGTGGCCCGTTTTATTTTCCTTTGACTCGTTGTTTGATGTTTTTAGAAGTATATTGGCTGGCAATAGGATCTTGATGTTGCCCTGTCTCGAGAGGTAAAAAGCGATAGAAGGTCATTAAATAAGACTTTGTAACATAAACGGGAGTAGATGAGTGTTGCTTTACTAGGTTGAAAGAATATTGTGAAAAACAGTGACTAGAAGAAAAATTGTTATTGAGAGGTCTACATATATAACACTTTACAATATGGTGTGCACAGAAGTGTAGACAATAAGATTTAATAGAATTATAGGTAAATAATTTTATAGGATTAGCTTGTTACTCGGACTATCACTTTGTAAGCTTTTCTGTGCCGTTGCAAGTTTTTGAAACTAGTCTCTTTTTCATATTACTGTGGATCAGAGCTGATAAAATTTGACAAACCTTGGTCCTAAGGGATGCAGCGGGATTATAGTTATGTTAGCTTTTACATCAACACTTGCTATCCAGTGGACTGCAGATGTGTGCCGGCCACCACGCCTGTTGTGTCACTCGCTGTACTCCGGGTATTCAACGTTTTTTTTTTTTTTTTACTCCGTCCTGAACGTTTATATATCAGCTCGTCTTCTTTGGCAACAGGGGAGTAGCTGTGGTGCAGCGGCACTGGGCACATACGCCTCACGGGCTCACTGAGCCCTCGCTATGCTGCATTTTACTAACGCAACAGCAGTCAAAGTAGCTCTCTTCTTGCTTGCACCAGGAGAAATGGCGTCCTGGCTACGCTCCTGTTTGGCTCAGAGGGGTTCATGTCCCTTACAAGGCCCCAAGCCCCCCCTGGAGAACGTGTACGTCATTTTGAAGGTGAGTGACAGTTATTTTCTTTGTGAAATTAGATTTTCATACTGGAAAAAGACTAACAAGTCACCCAGACATCTTAAGTTTCACAGTGCCATGTGAAAGTATCACAGCCTTTCCAGATTTTCTTGAACTTTGGGACTTGTAGTTCCGGCGATAAAATAACTTAAACGGTTCGACAATTCCCAGAATATTAAAACACAAAAGTGCAAATGCTGCTTTACTTTCAATTAATTAACCATCACTCAAATTATTTTGCCCACCTTACAGAAGTATATTTAATACGCTAATATTCATTTTAAAATGTGTAGCAAAATACTATTTTATGACAAAAATGTAATTTATTCTTATTAAAATGTTTTTAAAAGATAAAAAAAACGCCTCTACAAATCCTAGCATGCAAAGCAAAATAACCTGACCTGGATGAGCTACTCCCACATCTCATGGGTGACCCCCTCATCCACTCTGAATCAAACCACTCTTTGCATTATGGAAATAGCAAATCTTTACCACGAATGGGGTGTGTGTGCAGTCACAGCAGCCAAGCAACCGTTAGCTAGGGAGTCAGAACTGGGAAACCGTGTGCTTAGATATTGGACCATAAGTCAGCAATGCACAGAGGAAAAATGTATTTTGTTTAGTGATGACAGTTGTTTTTATTCATTCTCTTTACTAGATCCTTATTTCTCAGTGTCATGTGCCAGTCCTGTTGCCTGCTTGTGCCTCCGTGTGCCCCTGTTGCCTGCCTGTGCCTCAGTTTTCGTGCCCCTGTTACCTGCTTGTGCCTCACTTTTTGTGCCCCTCTTGCCTGCTTGTGCATCCATTTTCGTGCCCCTGTTGCCTGCTTGTGCCTCTGTGTGCCCCTGTTGCCTGCTTGTGCCTCTGTGTGCCCCTGTTGCCTGCTTGTGCCTCCGTGTGCCCCTGTTGCCTGCTTGTGCCTCCGTGTGCCCCTGTTGCCTGCTTGTGCCTCCGTGTGCCCCTGTTGCCTGCTTGTGCCTCCGTGCGCCCCTGTTGCCTGCTTGTGCCTCCGTTTTCGTGCCCCGGTTGCCTGCTTGTGCCTCCGTTTTCGTGCCCCTGTTGCCTGCTTGTGCCTCCGTGTGCCCCTGTTGCCTGCTTTTGCCTCCGTGTGCCCCTGTTGCCTGCTTGTGCCTCCGTTTTCATGCCCCTGTTGCCTGCTTGTGTCTCCGTTTTCGTGCCCCTGTTGCCTGCTTGTGCCTCCGTGTGCCCCTGTTGCCTGCTTGTGCTGTGTGGGTGTGTGTGGAGGGCTCTGTGTAGCTGTGTGTGTGGGAAGCTTTGTGTGGCTGTGTGTGTGGGAAGCTTTGTGTGGCTGTGTGTTGGGGGGCTGTGTGGGTGTGTGTGGGGGGGCTCTGTGTGTGTTTGTGTGTGTCATTTGCGAGAGATAAAGCTAGTGGCATTGTAAATGGCAATGCCATTTATTTATGTTAAAAAAACATAAATAAAAATAATGTCAAGAGCAATGCCAATAGCTCTAACTTTAACAAAGGCAAAACCATTGCATTGTAAATGCTTGTTTATGAATGATAGGAATGTTGGTCTATCATCAAAGCCTCAGAGACACGGCCAGATAAATTGAAGGAGTTAAACAGATGCATATCCCGGGGGCCAGAGTCTGCGGAAAGATGGCGTAAAACTCCAATGAAATCTGATCAGGCCAGAAGACTTCCCTCTAGGAAGGGAGCCAAATACATTTTCCACCTCCCAGAGAGTTATGGATGCTTCTAGTTTTTAAACAGAGATTTTGGGTCACCTTATGGAGAAAGTACTTTCCTACGAATCAAAGACTATCTTCTGTGAAGGAGGAACAATCATCTCAAGAGAGGTCTTGATAATACTGTTGAAAGATGTCTCTAGTGGCCACTGGATCAGCCGAAAGCTTTCCAATGTCACAAGCTTTTCATTGTCACCCCTAATATGCATGTTGAAACTGGAGCTATCCTGTACTCTAAAGGAGAGAGTTCGCCCCATTTCTTCGCTATTTTCAAAGCTAATCATGTGCCCGGCTTGTCTATTTTCTACCGTTCAATCGCAGAATTGTTTTCTGAGGGAGGCCTATAGGGCAATGGACTGCTCCCGAAGACTCTCCACCTGGGATCCACCCTTCGAACTTGATTGAGGTGAATGACTGAGCGGCCATGTCTTGGGTAGGATATAATGACACATTAAAATCACCACAGATGACCTTAACCAATAGAAAATCGAGGACTCTTGGGTCACCTGTATTAGGCTGATAAACAACACAAATGCTAAAACTACACAACCCCTCTAGATAGTTGCCAACAGTCAATGGCCCCCTGATTCTGTCCTCTGACATAAAACACTTCACTTACTATCCCGCGCCAATAATGCGAACAACCTCTGAGCAGAGGTAAAACATGAAGGAGACAAAACCCAATAACCAAGCTCCCTAACCAGTGAGTTTCTGTCTGAGAAAAATGAGTCTCCTGAAGACATATAATTTGTGGCATGAGTATGCGCTTATGTGGCAACTTGAGTGTACTATACCAAGATAGAATATGCAGATGCTGACCAGAACACCTGCTGTTACCGGACAATAGACATTACATATCCAAATCCACATGAAATCCTTCCCTATTCCAATTAATGCATACACACTCCAATATGTTTAGCAAATCTCCAATAATTTCCTGTTCCCTCTCTAGTCAACTTTCTCATAGTCACCTTTAATATCTCAACCCCTGTGCTATCTGCAAAAAGCAACCAATCCAAATCCTCACACCCTGCACCCCCCACCAGCCCCATCCGATACCTCTAGGTCCTATGAAGGAAAACCAACCCACCCCGCCTAAGCTATGCTGAAAAATAGAAGGACTATTATCCACACCATCAGGTCTTACCATAAGTAGGTTAGGAACATATAAGGTGTTCATAACATGTGTCCTCCCGAGTGACATTAACAACATTGTCCATGGCAGTACACTGACAGCCAGAACAAGAAATGTAAACTGGGTACTTACTTATGGAAAAAAATACTTACTGAACTAGTGCTCTCGCTCTCATGAATTCTTGGTTTCTATTTAACAATCCTCTATAAATATTTTACATAAAATCTGGTGCCTCGGTGGCATTTCTGTTAAAATGCCCGACAGATACATTTAAATACAAATTCACAATGACATTGCATCCAGCAATGATTGCACATATGTTGAATTTTTTGGCAATTGCTTTTATGGTTACTGGCATTTCCGCATTGCTCTCTCTAGACAAATGAAGGGACATAAAAATCTCAACTTGACATTTGCTATGCGTTTTCATCACTGCAGAGACCCTCTGAGCCATTTGTTAAATACTCTAAAACGGTTGTTTAAGATTACTTTGTTCAATAAAAAGTCACCTCTAACAGAACACAAGTAACCTTTAGTAGACTTTTCTAGGACTGGCCAATCCATTTAGTGATTTTTATTCTGTGAAGAGGCTGACACCACTCTCAAAACAGGTTACATAATATCACAAAAAATTCATGTCATAACAGATTTTAGTATTAAATATATAACAAATATAAAACGTGTCTCTCAAGTGTGTCAATGCTATTATGTATTTGATTAATATTACTGAATGGTATTCTAGAAATTCAGTATGGTTAAGTTCAAACTTTAAATAGCATTTTCCTGAAATAATATTTTTTATAGCAATATGTTTTAATAAACACAAGAAAACCTACTAATTACAAGCATAGATGGAACATACAAAATGTTAGACAGGAAATAAAGAAAAACATTTTTTAAATTTAAAATCTATTTTGTTTTCAAGTGACCTGAGGTGCAGTGGTAGAGAGTTTGAGAGGGAGGAGACATGTTTGCGCAGAGTCCTGCCGCAAACTGCTCCACTCTTGAATGGATTAGTGAGAGACAGTGCTCGGTGGACACACCTAAGAATTTGTTAGGGTGACACAGAATTAATAGTTTGGAAGATTGCTTGTGGTTGGACCATTCAAACATTTTTGCACAAGGCTAAGGGTTTGGATCGCTTTTGTGAGGGGCAGATAATGGGCAGACAATGAAGTGAGATTAGAACTGGATGATTGGATCTTTTCATGTCTGAGATGATTCCAACTTCAACTTTTTGTGCTCTTTTGAGTTTACTTAAGGCTTTAACTGGGGGTACTCCTCAAACAGTAGTTTATGCGTCAGTGAAGCAAATATTTCAAGTGAGATTGGGTCTTGAGTTTGGAGTGGAAGAATCCCAGAGAGGCAACAGAGGGAAAAAGAGAATCATGTTCGTGGTCAGGTAGATCATATAGGAATGTTGAAAAAAACAACCTAGAACAGGACGAACCCACAAAAATTCGGAAGTAAAAAACAACATATAGAAAATGACAGAATAAAGCGGGGCAGCTAGATCAGAGTAGCATCAATGAGGAGAAAAGGAAAGGTTAAAAAGCAAAAAAAATCCTAAAAGTAAGCACAACTTTAGACTGCAGGCAAAAGAGACCAGGGCTTGGTGAATGAATGAATTATTTGCAGAGAGCAGACAGCTGCTCAAACCTCAGTGCTAGAGCACTAGAATCCAGCAGATTTCTGTATATGGGCTACAGGTGCATAGTTAGTAAGAAAATAGCCAGGTTTTGATCAGTTTATGGAAGGAAGCTTCAGAGTGTTCAGCTCGATGTGCATAGGATTGGAATTCCAGAACTTGGTACCCCTAAGGGCAAAGAAAGACCTTGAATGTGATTTTTTCTAAAATGGATGAGCCAAAGTCTAAGCAGCATATTTACAAGGTGAATGCGCCATCAGAACATCACTTTTTCCGACTTTCCCGATATACACCAGATATACAAAGTGCTGTGCAATAAGTGTTGCTGTGGGTGTTCCACTGCAACCCCCATTGCTTTTTGATGTTGCCCAAGATTTACAAAGATCTGTGAATCTGAGGCAGAACCAAAAACTAAAGCCATGTAAAAGCAGGCGTTAGATTGGCCTAACAATAAAAAATACTTTAATTCCTCCGGTTGTTTTGATTTTTCTATCTGTGCTGCATTCTGCGGCACACAAACAAAGAGCAAAACACCATTAAAGACAGTTTTTGTGCAGGAAGGTATGTACCATAATGCAAAGGAGCATACTGTGCTGGCATGTGATGTATCATTAATTTTTTTCCTCTCATTTTGAGGAACAAATATTGTTTTCTGTCCCACTTTTGGAGTCTCCGGCTCGAGCCTGCTCCAGATGTGGGAACTCCGCAATTGGGCCAGAGACTCCAAAAATGGGCCGGAATCAAATGTTTTAATAGAGGGAAATGACAAACAGGAAATACAAGGCAGTTAATGGCAGGAAGTTGCAGTGTTAGACATAGCATCTTTTGGCGTGTTTCCCCTGTCTTTTTGCTTTCTGATCTTATGTTTTTGATCGTGTGCTGGACTTGTTTTTTGCTGGTTTAGTGTTTCTGTATACTTTTCACTACTATTCAGTGCTAAAGTTCAAGTGCTACTACTGTAAATTGTGTTATGCTTGGTTTTATATGATTTTACATGATTGACATAGTAAGTCCCTAGTGCAGTGCACTGTGTGTTTCTAGAGCGTTTAAGTCAAATGCTACTAGTAGGCCTGCAGCACTGGTTGTGGCACCCACCACAAGTAGTCTTTCAACGGTGTCTCAGACCTGCCACTGCAGTGTCTGTGCACAGTTTTAACTGCCATGTTGACCTGGCAAGTGCACCCATGTGTGGTAATTCAAGACAGAGTATCGTGAATGGACCGTGCGCACAGCTGTGAACAGATACTCTAACTGAGTTGAATTTTACCTAGAGTTTACCTAATCTCATGCAATGTAACACAAATACAATGATCTCTCAATGATGTCGCAATTAATAGTCATTTACTTTTGATGACATGAGAATTTAAACATTATTAGATATATGTTGATACATTTGTCATTACTTCAGGACAATCAATACATGAAAGACATATCATAATAAGCACATTATAGCAATGTCAATATTGAAATTGGCGATTGATGACTTCGGCCCTAAGCATTTCGGGACCTCTTGTCCCTTCCTCCGGGGACAATTAAACAGCAAGAGATACTATTATCCTGAGTAATGTGGACTGTCCTTGAACTTCTGGAAGTGCAACGGCACACAGAAACAACATGGTAAACACGGGCCACCTTGCGAATCCACTAACAGTTCAAAGCACACTAACTTGGAGGCTTGCTGAATGATGTAACATTTGGTTATTGTGCATGATTTGGGATTCATTATTTACAACACTATAGGGAATGCTGACCTGAAGGACGCATGGTACTGTGTTTGACTGCTACCACCAAGATGTCTCCAACACCCCTGGATGGTGCCATCTGGATCACTGAAGTGGTCCTGTCAGCAGCTGTAATGTGATATACATGTCCATAATTAAGTGTAAAGGATGTTGGTAAGGGTTTCACATGTATTTGTCATAGATATATGGCAGTGACATGGCAGTGATATTCAATTTTCTGGTGTGGGCCCTGATCAACAGCAGTACTGTGCAGCTGTTAACACAACACTGCACTGGCATCAACCATTGGTCACATTTACAGGAAAATGTGTACTTGAAGGTCACTGTTAGTTACCTAAAGGAAGTAACTAGGGTGACCTACACCATCTACCTTTGGATACACCTTAATGGCTAGTGGCATCATGCTTCATAAGTAGGATGTGGTCTTTTCAAAATCTAAAGGAGTGTTCCTCAACATACTGACCTTTTTCACCTTCGCGCATCAGATCCTGCCAATGCAATAAAGTGTAAACCTATGATGGAACATTTGGGTAACATCCCCCCCCCCAAACAACAATGCCCATTATGGGCTGGAAGGTCAAACATTTGTTATGTGCACTCCTTGGGAGGCCTGTGTTCCCATTATACATGAACAACATCGTAGTCTATTTTACTTGACAAGCGGTACAGTTTTGTACAGGATTCTGAAGTATCGTATGTCCTTATTTCCCTTGTATGTGAATATGGTGGAAGAGGAGGCAACGTGAACATCAGCATTTGGCTTGGATCACACAATTTGGTCAAGTGGAGAAGCTAGGATGATGCCCACCTTTCCCCACCTTTCCTAGTTTCATGTTGTGCATTTCAGCCACCAGATGTATGTGCTTCACTTTCTCTACATCAACCTTACCAGTACCAACACCCTTCCTCAAACGCAACCCTACTGGCATCAGCAAAGCCCTCAGCAAAATCAATGACCATACATTTGCGTCCCTGGGATTTTCTTAGAGATTATCAATGTCATGGACTTCCAATGTAGTTGTGGCTACTCCTCTTCATAAGAGACAATATAATCAATCGGTATGGATTGTAATCACTTACAATACATTTTGAGTAATTGGCCAACATTTTATGTAGTGGTATAGTGTATGAGCCATATGTGTACATATTGAGATGAGAGACAACAGCAATATTAGACACACACCACAATATTAGACACACACCACAATATTAGACACACAGACATGTAATCCACTTGCTTGGAGCATGAGGTAAAGACATTCTTAGGTAAACTTACGAGGGTCCCACATCTGCCCAGTGTGTGGTGCCAGACCAGATGTCACTCCGATATGGCTAGCAAAGATCACTGTGGAGGGAGATTTTCTGGACAAATTTACAGGGCCTACAATAACATTTTCAGTTTACCTTATAGTTGACACATGTGATGCACAACACTTCCTAGTTCAGTTAACAGGTTTATTTATTTATTTAGTGTGTCTTGGTATCGCGCACAGCTACCCCAACGGGGTGTCCTGGCGCTTCTTTGTAACTTCATACTGCATGAAATGGTTGTTAAGAGAAAATAATAATTCAATAGAACAGGTAGGTTTTTAGGGCTCTTCGGAAAGGTTGTTCATCCTTAATCAGCCGAATGGCATTGGGTAATTTATTCCAGAGGGCCGCTGTGAGTACTGGGAAGGATTTCCCACCAGAACGGGTTTTCCCGAATCTAGGGACAGTAAGAAGTTTTTTAGAAGAGCGTAGGGTCCTGGAGCTGTTATAAGGAATTAGGCACGTGGAGAGGTAGGCAGAGCCCTTGCCTTGCAAGGCTCGATGGGCCAGGACCAGAGCTTTGAATTCTGCCCTTTTGTGGACTGGCAGCCAGTGAAGTTCACGATGGTGAGGAGCTATGTGCTCCCGTAGAGGGATACCACCAACCAGTCGCACCGCGGCATTCTGAACCGTCTGGAGGCGATGGCGAAGCCCCACAGACAGACTAGTATACAGGCCATTAGCGTAGTTCAGGTGTGAGGTGATTAACGCCTGTACCACAATCTTCCTGGTGTTACTGGGCAGAAAATGAATGAACTTTTTTATCATTCGAATTTTAGCTAAACAGGCAGCATAGACTGTGTGGACTTGATGGAAAAATGAGAGGTTGGAATCCCATCTTACTCCTAGGTTTTTCACGGATTCCTTTGGGAGAGGAGGGGCGCTTAAATCAAGAGGCCACCAGATGTTAGGGTCAAGTGGAGCTGGCTGGTGGAAAAAAAGGACCTCCGTTTTTCCTGCATTCAACCTCAAGAAGTTAGTGTCCATCCACTGGGCGATTGTTCGTAAACAGTTTTTTAAGGGATCAAAGGTAGTGGGGGTAATACTTTTATACCGGTTTGGGCAATGATATCAAAAAGTGGGGAAAAATATATATTGAATAGGAGCGGGCTCACGGAGGAGCCCTGAGGGACTCCCCACCGGAGCGGGCGACTTTCAGAAGTAAAAGGGGGGGGTAAATACCGCCTGGGTGCGGTTGGACAGGAAGGATGATATCCACCTTAACGCTGTACCCTGAATGCCCTTCGAATGCAGGCGATCAAGGAGGAGGGGGTGAGAGACGGTGTCGAACGCTGCTGACAAATCCAGCAGCACCAACACCGCCCTAGATCCCTCATCCAGGCTCCATCTTACAGCATCAGACATCTCGATGAGTGCCGATTCTGTACTATATCCAGGCCTAAAGCCGTGCTGGGAGTCATGGAGCGCGCCTGATGTTTCCAGAAAGCTCGCTAACTGTTGTTGAGCGATTCTTTCTAATACTTTAGCAGGAGCAGGTAACAGCGAGATTGGTCTATAATTGGCGGGGTCACTGGGGTCAGCGGTGGCCTTCTTGATAATAGGAACCAATCGTGCCTGTTTCCAGGTGTCAGGGAAAAGTCCCAATTTAAACGAATCATTCCAAATCCTGTTCAGGAAAGGGTTAAGAACGGGGGCTAAAGATTTATACTGTTTAGCAGGCCATGGGTCTAATGGGGAGCCAGATTTAGTTTTAAAAATTTCCGCAAGTGATTCTTCCAGTGTAATCTCTGCGAAGTCAGAAAACAAAGGCTCTGGACCCACGAGAGCAGAAGGAGTGAGACATTTTAGTACCTGAGTGGTACTGGGGAAGGAGTCATAAATAGTAGCTATTTTGCTCTCGAAAAAGTTGAGAGGTTGTCACAGAGAGTCTGTGAAACCACTGGGGGGCGTTTTAGGTCTAGGGGATCTGTAAAAGATCTCACTGTCTCGAAAATTTCCCTAGATGACCATTGAGAGCGATTTATTTTGTCTTCTAGAAATTTCCTTTTGTGTTCAGTGATCTTCCTCCTATAATTTTTCAAAGCGGCTTTATAGAGGCTTTTGCGGTCGGGGGAAAAAGTAATTCTCCAGCGTCTCTCAAGACGTTTACATTCCGATTTAAGCACTCGGAGGTCATTCGAATACCATGGAGCCGAGGGGGCAGAACGGTAGGTTTTTATGGGTCTAACTGGGGCGATGAGATCGATTACCGAGGTAATCCGATCATTGAGGTTAGTCAGTTGTTTGTAAAGGTCTACACTTGTATCTGAAAAGTCGACCTGTTAAAGACAAGGAGCTAGGCTCTCTGGAGAAATCTTACTCCAATTTCTGCCTTGTTGTTTAGCCGGGCGGGGGTGTCGATTTGTGGAGTGACAGGGGAATGTAAAAGGGATAAGCAGGTGATCAGACCAAACGATTGAGACTAGGTCAAGGACCTCCAAGCCCGTCAGGTTAGTACAGATTAGATCAAGTGTATGACCCGGTTTGATACTGTTGATGGATTCTATGTCATATATATATATGGTGTCTGATCATAATGTAGGAGTCTGGAACCTCTCCTGGCCATATTTACGTACCAGTTTGTGCTGGTGGTAGGAGTTGATGTGGTGCATGATGTTGACTTCCTGCAGATTCAGCGACCTCTGCACCAGTGTGTGACTGTATTCTGGCTCTATGTGAAAAACGGGAAAAGTCAACTGGCGTAATCCTGACATGTTGAACATGTGCAACTTGTCAGCTATTTGGTCAATGGCATTTGCATGCCAACAGTAATGTTATGTCATGTTATTTGAGCTTGTAACATGCACAGATACTCCAGGGAGTGTCCTGGCATACGCCTGAAGAGAGGGAGAGTGGACACAGAAAGAGTGGGATTGAGGTTAGACAAAAAAGACAAGTCTTCAATTTTTTGGGAAATAGACATAAATCCTGAATACTGCACAGAGCCACCGGAAGTAAGTTCCAGGCCGAGCCCACTCTAACAGCAAGTGAGCTGCCCCCCACTCTTGTTAGACGTAATTGTGGAATATGGGATAAGAACTGAGATGATGAACGAAGATAAATTTGGGGCCACAGGCATGCAAAGCACGAATGACCATGGTCAAGGCTTTAAACTTGACTCGATTGGCCACAAGTAGCCAATGGAGTAATCATAGATGGTGTCTGATTCTGCTTCTCATCAGGATATTAAAAACAAGGCTTGCAGCAGCATTTTGGACCACCTGTAATTTATTAAGAATGTACACCAGCAAGCCGGCGTACAGAGTATTTGCATAGTCGAGCCGAGAAAGTACCATGGCCGAATCACTGTTTCCTTTGCTGCTCTTGGGAGAAGCAGAAGAAATTTCCTAAGGATTTTAAGTATCCCAAAGCAGTTCCTCACTAGCTTCTTCATTTGGGCGGAAAAGAAAAGATTCTCCTCGAACCAGACTCCCAGCATTTTTTGCGGGCTTTCCCGTTGAGGCCGGCAAGGGAAATTCCACTGGCCATAGAGTTTCTCTGAACTGGAGTGGAAGATCCCATTGAGAAGAATTTCAGACTTAACCTCATTGCATTTAAACTGTACTGAGGAAAGACATTGACAGACTGTTGCCAGACAATTTTTGGTCAAGGGCTTGGAGCACTCTGATTTTTGCCAGGTAAACAGAAGCTGAGTATCATTAGCATATGATATAATTTTGGCTCCCAGCTCTTCAGCCAAGAAAATCAAAGAGGTAACATACAGATTGAAAAGAAGGGGGCTCAAGGAGGAACCCTGCGGCCCCCCAATAGTCACCTCCTGAGGAAAGGAGGAGAATGGGGAAGCCAAACTTATTGAGTGCGCCCCTCCAAAAAGGATTTTAACCAACACAAGATAGCACCTGAGATCCGCATGTCCACAAGGTGGGTAAGCAACAGAGAGTGGGGGACAGTATCAAATGCTGCCGAGAGGTCCAACAAATAAGAACTGCCCTCCCGCCCACATCCAAACATATCCAAATAGCTTCCAAGACTTCCATTAAGGCAGACTCAGTGCTTTATGAGGCTCTGAATCCGGATTGAGCTGGATGAAGTAGGCCAGCGCCCTTGACAAAGTCTGTGGGTTGTTTGTTGACCACTTTTTCACAGGCTTTTGCCATAATAGGGAGGAGGGAGATAGGGCAGTAGTTAACTGGGTTCAGTAAATCCAGCGTTGATTTCTTTAAAAGGGGCAGAATCTTGGCCTGCTTCCATACTGATGGAACATGGGCCTCCTGAAGGGAAAGATTGATAAGTCTGTTAGCTTCAGGGTTCACTGTCTCTGCGACCAAGGCCAGAAGTCTGGCTGCACAGGAATCAGTCGGGGAGCCTGATTTCTAGGCCTTAAGGATCTTCAGTGACTCAGGAAGATGAATGGGTGAGAAAGCCGTCAGAGAGGGAGAATCAGCTTGCAGCACCTCTGGGGACAACGGCCTGGCCATAGAGTGAGCGCCTGAAAAAAGGAGGCTTTGATAGAGCAAACTTTATCAATAAAGAAATTTGAGAGTACCTCACACCAAGTGTTTGACAAAGGAATTGTGACAGATTCCGCCCTAGGGCCCATAAAGCTCTGGACAATGGAAAACATTCCTTTAGAATTGTTCCTGGCTAGCTCGATGTGATCGGCATAGTAAAGGCTTTTGGCCTGAGCTATGGAGGTATAGTACTGCTTCTGGACTTTCCTAAGGTTCAGTTTTGCCGTAGGGCAGTAGTCCAGCCGCCATAGCTGTTCTAACTTGTTGCAGTGTTGTTTCTGCATTCTAAGCACATGTGAAAACCAGGGCTGGGATGGGGAATCCCTGGATAGTTTGCGGAGGAGCGTTGGAGAAAAACGGGCAACCGCCCTCTTAATCCAACTGGAGAAGCTATCAAGAGCATCCTTCACATTAACAAAGGAGGCTGGTCTGGACTCAGCTAGAGCACAACTAAAAGTCATCGGGTTGATTTTGGCAAAGGCCGGGTCTTGCCCAGCACGGCTTAGAGGAATATTGCCATCCGGAACCCAGGAGAAGTATGTTAGAAAATTATTGGACCATGGCACCGGTAGAGGATCCTCCAACTTATTAGGGACATTGGAGCAGATAGAATCAAGGACATGACAGCCTGAGTGCGTCGGTGCCCTGACCCATTGAGTAAGCTGGGCCAGGTTAAGCAAGTCAATGAATTCCCTGGTGTTCCCACCATCCTCTTTATCCAAATGAATGTTAAGATCTCCCAGGAAGAGATAGTGCGTGAACTGCAAAGCGGGCGAATGATAACATCTGCAAAATTTTTAAGAAAAGGCTCTGCTGGCCCGAGGGCCTATAAACCAATGTTCCACCCAGCAAAACATGCAGGGAGATAGTGATACTAGAATTGAGGACATCATCCTCTCCTAGCTGAGAGGACTCCTCTTAGCGATAGACCCATTTCTTCCTAAAGATGACCGCAACACCACCACCCCTCCAAACTTTCTGATCTACCCGGGAAATCTTTAAAAAACTACAGGGATCACCATCTCAATGATAGGGTTTGAAGAGTCATATCGGACAGGCGCTCAAAAATATACTTGTGGTGTCTGTCTAGTGATCGAGTGTTAATTAGAGCTGCTTTAGCCATGGGCACTTCCCACTGTCACTGGAAAAGGACCCGGTTGCTGGGGTTGGTCTGTGCCAGGGCGAGGAGCAAAACTACATTTATTGCAGACGGGGGTGGGGGGGAAGCTAACACCTCCCGTATGGTAGACTATAGGCAAGACAGAGGTCGAAGTTAAAGGAGATCATTGCGGCTTATACGTTTGAGGGGCAGTATGGTCCAGTGGAAAATGGGCAGTGTGGCTGGTGCTCGCCGCTTCTGGGATGCTGATGAACAAATACAGGCTTGCCTTAGGCACGCCTTTGGCGCACCAGCCACGCGTCCATGCAGCGTGCAATTTTATGGGCAAGCCACCTAAATAACTAGAGCACGCAGTGTCTCAAATGGTGTCTCTAGTTGTCCATCCCGGGAGACAGCAGGAAGGGAAATGGAGGTCTAATCCTTCCGAAAGTAGGTGCGAGCAGCAGCATAAAGTCAAATTCAATATGACAATTTCAAAGTTAAAATAGGTACAGTTTTAGCAGTTAAAATACAAGTGGTAGAAATGCGGTGAGCTCGGTGTAACATTCTGTGTCACTCACCACCCCAAAAGCACCGGCGTCCACGCAGCGCTCATGTTTATGGGCAAGCCATCTAAACAACTAGAGCACCCATTGCCTAAAATGGCATCTCTAGTTGTCCACCCCGTGAGCCAGCAGGAAGGAGAATGGAGGTCTGATCCTTAATGAGGTGCTGAGTGCCAGTAGGTGCGAGCAGCAGAACAAAGTCAAATTCAAGGTGACAATTGGGGGGCGCTAGAGGGCACCAAACAACATGGCCGCACTTACGTGAGGCACCGGCAGCTCGGGACACAATTAAGCATGGGCGAATTTTGCGAATCTGGCGTTCGCGCATTTGCATATTCGCGAATTCGCAATCCGCAAAATCCGCGAACTCTCTCGAATTTGCGTTTTTTTTTGTGTCTGCAAGGGTTTCTGCCAGTTCGCGAGGGTTTTTGTAACAATTTGCAATTGCGAACTTACTTGTCAGCTCGCAACTGTCGTGACTATGTTGTTTCTACGTCTGGTACATCATCACAGGTTCACAGCACCCTCTGTTTCACCACTGCTACCCTCTGGTTCACCCATGCCACCCTCTGGTACATCATTCACTGCCACCCTCTGGTTCATCACTGTAGATTATGAGGGGGGGGGAAAGCAAGCACACCTGCCCTGCTTCAACTGACATGAATCAATTTGGGGTTGATTTATTAATGTGTCACTGAATTTAAACTTCCAGTCTGGCACCTGCTTCCTTATCTGTAATTTGCTTTCTGTTGCAGTGCAATTTTTTTTTCAAGGACCTTTGTGGCCTACTTGTAGCTATTCTATGATCCAGCTGTGAGGGTCAAAGCAGGGTCATACAATTGTTGCAACTAGCAACTGAATTCTGGAGGGGCCCTGAGGAGTTATTCTGATAAAAATCATCATTTTCAGAAGGTCTATGCTGCTTGCTAGTGGATTTCTTGTGCAGAATTGCAAATTTTGTAATTTCGCGAGTGCGAGATTGTTGCTGCCCGCCGCACCTACATGTTCGCAATTGCGAACTTACGCCGCACGCCGCAAAATTGTATCACCAAGAAAAAAAAATCCGCTGCGTGCGAATTTGCGGATTTTCGGAATATTTGCGAGCGTTCGCGGATCGCAAATTTACCGAAAATCCGCAAAATCCACGAGCGGAACGGATTTTCCGCCCATGCTTATATAGGACATGATAATCCAAATCCAAATGTTTCTCAAGAAAAGTCATTTTCAATCGTTCGGAATATTGGTGTTTGGGCAGATATGACCCAAGGACCCCCAGTATGCAAGGGGAATTAGTCCTCACTCTGCAAATGCGCCAGTGGCGTGTGTTGCAGAGAGGTGTAAAAAGGGGCTTAGCCTCATTACACCTCTGTGCAATGCAGCCCCCTGGCGCATACTGGAGGCTCCAGGTGGGCTAGTTGGCCCCCAGGGACCCCTAGTATGCAAGGGGAATTAGTTCCCCCTCTTCAAACATGCACAGGGCTGCGTTGCAGAGAGGTGTAAAAAAGGGTGTGGCCTCATTACACCTCTCTGTAATGCAGCCCCCTGGCGCATACTGGAGGCTTCGGTGGGCTAGTTGGCCCCCAGGGACCCCCAGTATGCAAGGGGAATTAGTTACCCCTCTGCAAACGCGGCAGGGGGCTGCATTGCAGAGAGGTGTAACAAGGGGTATAGCCTCATTACACCTCTGCAATGCAGCCCCATGGCGCATACTGGAGGTTTCAGGTGAGCTAGTTGGCCCGCAGGGGCCCCCAGTATGCAAGGGGAATTAGTTCCCCCTCTTCAAACATGCACGGGGGCTGCGTTACAGAGAGGTGTAAAAAGGGGCGTGGCTTCATTACACCTCTCTGCAATGCAGTCCCCTAGCACATACTAGAGATTCCTGGTGGGCTTTCAGGTCTTATATAGTTAGGACTTAGCATTAAAAAAAACTTTGAAATTCACTGAAAAAAACATAGGTTTCAGGCCTTATATAGTTAGGAATTAGCATTTAAAAAACCTTGCAAATTCAGTGAAAAAACCATAGGTTTCAGGCCTTATATAGTTAGGAATTAGCATTTAAAAAACCTTTGAAATTCACTGAAAACACCATAGGTTTCAGGCCTTATATAGTTATAAATTAACATTTAAAAAACCTTTAAAATTTACTCAAAAAACTATATGTTTTAAGGGTGTTATAGTTAGCTGGACATTTCACTCATACAAAACCATTGGAATTGCTCCTATATAGTTAGTTGTACTAACTATATTTCGCGCTTATATCGTAGGCGCTCGGGTGTTTCCGGGTGCGCTTATGCCGTGCGTATCACGCGGATGCGGCTATGCGATACGTCACGATGATGTTTTCAATGGCGGCAATAGCGCAAACGGGACGCTCACCGGTACGCGCACCGGGGCGCGCCGCAAGACTGCGCTTTCCGGTGCGCACACCGGTACGCGACACCGGGAGCGCTCCATGGCAAAAAAATAAAAATGAAGAATATACATAAAAAAATTAGTATTACATAAATATACAATATAGGATTCATTATAAAAAATATTATATTTGATAGCAATAGAAATTTGCTATTAAAAAAACTTTGAAATTCACTGAAAAACACATAGGTTTGAGGCACTATATATAGTTAGGAATTAGCATTTACAAAACCTATGAAATTCACAGAAAAAACCATAGGTTTGACACCAGTTATAGTTAGGAATTAGCATTTAAAAAACCTATTAAATTCACTGAAAAAAAACATAGGTTTGACACCAGTTATAGTTAGCTGGAAATTTTACTGACATAAAATCATTGAAATTCCCACGTTATAGTAGCTGCCATTATCAAACTTCCCCTCAGGTTCACTTCCCTCTCTTTACTCACTATTCCTCAGGTGGACTGCCTAGCTATTAGATTTGATTCCTCTGTATCCCCCTTAATCTGTGTCTTGGTATACCGTCCCCCCCAATCCATGCCCAATTTCTCTTCTCACTTTGGTGACTTGCTTTCCCAGCTCACAATTAATAACTCTAAACTTCTGGTCCTGGGTGATTTTAACTACTGGCCGTCAGACGCCCATGAAAGCCCGCAATCCCTGGCTTTTACTGACTTATTAACTGGACTCAATGGTCTTCAACACGTTCACTCACCCACTCACTCCAAGGGCCATATTCTAGATCAAGTGTGGACCTATAATCTCGATATTAAGTCACTCATGATCACACCTTGTCACTGGTCAGACCATCACCTCATTTCCTTCCTCCTCCTGGTTCCTCCTCCGCACCCTCGCAGTCGAGGCACTAGCCTCTTGGCTAGAAACTGGAACAAAGCAGATCTTGACCTATTCCTTACCTCTCTAACATCGTCAGTTCCGCCCAGCTCTGGTTCTATCGATTCCCAAGCAGCTGCACTCATTAATTGGCTAGAATCCGCCAGTGACAAGGTCGCCCCCCTCAAGCTAATCAGAACCAAGCGCCCTCACGACGCACATCGCTGGTTCTCTGACAACCTTAAATCTTTAAAACTCGGTCTCCGCCAAGCCGAGCGTCGCTGGCGTAGAAGTTATGATCCCTTAGAAAAACCACCTTTTCTAAAATTACTGGGAGAATATAAACGAGCAATCTCTGCCGCCAAAACCACCTACTTTTCCACCAAAATCCTCAACTCTGCGCAAAAATCAAAAGACATCTTCGCCATTGTAGAAGAACTCTCACATCCAGATAGGGTGACCATCAAACCCCTTCCATCTCAGGCACTCTGCGATTCCCTCAACTGCTTCTTCATAGAAAAAATTAGCAAAATCAAAAATAGTATCTCTTCCATACCCCTGACTATACCCCTCACTGAGGCTGCTCCCTCCACCAACTCTTACTCTCTGACTCAGTTCCCACCCTTATCAGAAGACGTTTTCATCGCCCTGCTTAACAAAGTTTCCTCTGGCTCCCCCACAGACTGCTGCCCCCCCGCAATTCTCCAGGCTGCTTTCTCAGCCTGCCCCACTTCTCCTCTGGCCCTCCTGAACAGTTCTCTCCTGCTCGGAGAGGTCCCCAGCCAATTTAAGAACGCAGAGGTAGTTCCCATTCTAAAGAAACCCACTGCTGACCCTACGGTCATGGGCAACTTCCGCCCCATCTCCCTTCTTCCCTACCTAAGCAAGGTACTCGAGACGTACGTAACTAGTATCCTCAGCTCTTTTATTGAGGACTCCAACTTCTTGGACCCCCAGCAGGCCGGGTTCAGACCCGCCCATTCGACAGAGGCGGTCATTCTCTCTGTAATGGAGGAACTCCGTAGAGGCGCCGATTCTAACACCCACCAAGCCCTGATTCTTCTGGACCTGTCGGCGGCCTTTGACACGGTCGACCACACCATCTTGGTCGACCGTGTCAAAGAGGCTGGTTTTGGAGGGACGGCCCTTGACTGGGTCCGCTCATTCCTGACGAACCGCCACCAATCTGTCCGACTCTCCCATTTTTCGGCTGACAGGATGAAACTCACCTGCGGTGTGCCACAGGGTTCGTCTCTGTCCCCACTTCTTTTTAATTTGTACCTTACCCCCCTGATCCGCTCCCTCCGGGGAAGGAATGTCACTGCATTTAACTATGCAGATGACATTCAGCTCATCTTCAATCTTGACTCCTCGCAGGATGCGGCTCAGGACTTCCAGTCTACCCTCTGTCATATCAGCAATTGGATGGGCACTCACCATCTCAAACTCAATCCCGACAAGACGGAGCTTGTTCTTGTCGGAGGCCCATCCAACCCCTGGAACTCCACCTTCTGGCCCCCTGCCCTTGGCCCCTCCCCCCGCCCTGCTGACAAGGTCAAAAGCTTGGGGGTCTACATTTCTCATGATCTCTCCATGCAACATCAGGTCAGTGCTACAGTGTCTTCCTGCTTCCACCAGCTCAGAAAAATTCGCAAAATTGCCCATTTTCTGACCACCGAAGCCCTCACCCTGACGTTGCTGGCATTAGTCATCTCTCGGGTTGACTATGCCAATGCCTTGTACGCAGGTATCCCGCAATACCAAATCAAAAGACTTCAGATGATACAGAATCAGGCAGCACGCCTCATTTACCACCAACCCAAACATCACCACGTCCGTCCTTTACTTAAAGCCCTGCACTGGCTTCCTGTTTCAGAGCGTTGTCAATTTAAACTAGGCTGCTTGACCCACAAATCCCTGGCCGGCATCGGCCCCTCTTTCATCTCGTCGCTTCTGCACCCGTACGTCCCTTCCAGACCCCTTCGATCTTCCCACCATGCTCTCCTTCAGACGCCCAGGTTCAGACGCAAAAAGCACGGAGGCCTCAGATTTTCTTTTCTGGCCCCCTCACTCTGGAACTCTCTCCCCCCGGAACTTAGACTTTCCCCCTCTTACCCTCACTTCAGGTCTCTCCTAAAGACTCACCTCTTCCGCGGTGCTTACACATAAGCTCCCTTGCCCTCCCTTCTTTGTCTCCTCCTGATTTAGTGAACAGCGCCAAGAAACCGACCGGTGTATGTTGCGCTTTACAAATTGTTTTTACATTACATTACATTACATTACATTACATTACATTGGACTCACTATAACTTGCGCGCCTGCAATGCACTGCTGATGACGTCACATATTACATCATTCATGACATGGTCAGTGACATCACTCATGACATCATTGATGACACCATCCTTGTGACAGAGTGACAGACCTTCTTTCAGTGTAATGTAACCCTTTAAACACATATTCAAAAATAGAAACTACAATTTTCAAAAAAATAGAGATACCCATACCAGTTACAACAACCAATTCAGTAAATCCACCATCTATATACACATCCACTCATTCACCGACAGTTCTATATAGTCACTCATACATATATTCACTCATCATATGCAGTGAAACACCTATACATCCTGTTACACACCGACAGTCATCCAAAAGTTACTCACACACATAATCACACATGCAAATAAACTATTGAACATCCATTTATTTGCATATACAGCTATACACACACTACCACCTTACTTCTAAGGAAACTTACACATACTTACTCTCTTAAACAATCACTTATAGAAACACATACTTATTTTAACAAGAACTCTTTCAATCTCTCACTCTCACATATACTCACTTATATACATCAATACTCACATATACTAGATTAAAACATATGTAGTTACTGATAAAGACACTAGTGAGACAGTCATTCACTCACTAACACACACATATACACACTCATCTACCCATACAGTCCTGCACATATGCTGTCTTCAAAACACATACAAACAGTGAGTCAGTCATTGATGCATCTATGTGCTAAGTAACACCCCCACCAAACCATACAGACACTCATACTGATACTAAAAAAACATCTAATAACCCATATATACACACATGTAGCTACTCACCAACCCATGCAGCCACTTATACACAAAGTGAAACACTGATACAAACATTTAAATATTTAAACAATACTCGCATATATATGTATTCACTAAGATACACTTAATAAGCCAATTACCCAATCAATTTTTTTTTAAAAACACCATTAAGACACTTTAATAAACATTTATTCTTCCAACGACCTTTACATATACATATATAAAACATATTTATTTTTCAGAAAGACGCACATTCACTGGTTGGTGTCATCAGTGATGTCATGAGTGATGTCACTGACCATGTCATGAGTGATGTAATATGTGACGTCATCAGCAGTGCATTGCAGGCGCGCAAGTTATAGTGAGTCCAACTAACTATAACGTGGGAATTTCAATGGTTTTATGTCAGTACAATTTCGAGCTAACTATAACTGGTGTCAAAGCTACACAAAACCATTGAAATTCCATATTTAGTTAGTTGCACTAACTATATATCGCGCACCCGCAATCCACTGCTGATGATGTCACATTTTACATCATTCATGACATGGTCAGTGACATCACTGATGACATCTCAAATGACATCACTGATGACATCACTGATGACAACATCCAGTGACTGTATGTTTCTGTAAAGTTAAAATATGTCTCACATATTGAAGAATGAGTGGATGTATAAATGTCTGGATGAAGGATTTAGTAGGTGCATGACTGACTGTATGAGTGAGTGATTAAATGTGTCTCACTGAGTGCATGGGTTAGTGACTAAACTGTCTTAATTTGTGCATCATTATGTCTGTTGTTCTGTAAACTGTTGCATGTGTTGATAAGTAGCTATATGAGTAACTATATGGGTTATTGATTGGTTGCCCAAGTATTTGTATGGGAGACTGAGTGTGTGTGTGGGTGGCTGGGAGGTGTATGACTGTGCATAGATGTGTGAGCAGTTGATTCACTAGATGTATGGTTTCAAAAGTGCATGTGGAAACAGCTGTATGGGCGGTTGACTGTGTGCATGAGTGTATTGGTGAGTGAATGGATATCTCAGTGCTACATGTCAAAGTAAGTACATATGTAAAACACAGTACATGTGAGAGTTGACATATATAAATAACTGTGCATAAGAGCCAGTGAATGTGTGAGTGGCTGTATGGATCATTGTGAACTTGTATCAGGGATTGTATAAGAGAGTAAATATGTGTTAGTATATGTTTTAATAAGTAAAGTTTGTATAACTGTATAGTTGAGGAAATGGAGGTGTGATTGATTCTTTGCATGACTGACTAGGTGTGTGAGTAACTCCATGGATGAGTGACAGACAGTGAAGTAGTGTGGCTCACTGGTTAGAGGCGGCAGACCCGAGAGCAGAGGACGGCCCGGGACCAGGGTTCGATTCCGGCGCGGCAGGTTTCTGGACCAGGGTCAGCGGACTCGATAATTCTCTCGCCTCGGTGCCCACTCTGATCAGCGATCACACTCGGCAACTCTGGGCATTAGCTTACCTCATCTTCACTAACGGCCCCACCAGACCGCCGGGGATGCCTGGTCTCACCCTGGAGATACCCATTAAGGGACCATCTCTCAGGGAAGCCAGGAAGGGTTTCGCAGCGGTCGAAGCGCCTTGGGACCCTACGGGTAAGTAGTGCGCTATATAAATGCCTATACATATACATATACATATACATATACATATACAGTCTGTGAGTGTCTGTTTACACTGATTGTATCTAAGGTTATATTAGAGTCTGAAGAGGTTCATCGTATTATCACATGAATGATATCATCAGTGATGTCATCAGTGATGTCATTTGAGATGTCATCAGTGATGTCATTTGAGATGTCATCAGTGATGTCATCAGTGATGTCACTGACCATGTCATGAATGATGTAATATGTGACATCATCAGCAGTGGATTGCGGGTGCGCGATATATAGTTAGTGCAACTAACTATATATGGAATTTCAATGGTTTTGTGTGAGTAAAATAAGGTTTTGTAAATGCGAATTCCTAACTATATATGGTCTATAACCTATGGTTTTTTCAGTGAATTTTCAAGGTTTTGTAAATGCTAATTCCTAACTATATATGGTCTATAACCTATGGTTTTTTCAGTGAATATATATATACATACATATATAAACATATATCATCTGTATATCTATATAAATACAAACATAAATGCATGCATACATATACTTATATGCATACAGATGCATGTTATTTACATGAAAGTTGAAAAAACACTAATAAAAGCAAAGCTAAAAAGCCACCTCATTACAAACAGAATGGCTTTAACTTAAACGAGGGCGAGATCTATTGCATTTTCAATGCTTGTTTACTTTGGTTCCATCAAGAAGGCATTCAGATGTGTCACACATTTGCCATAAATTCTGAATGTTAGCACTCTAGTTGCACATTAGATCACTGTAGTAAAGCTACTGCTCACCAGGGACGTCTGCTGCTGGTATTCAAAGTGCATGTTTCAGTCTGCATGTCAGAATTTTTTTAATGAAATAGAAGAGGATTTGAGAAGTCACTCAAAATGATCCCTATTTTTTCTTTCTGAAGCACTAATCATACTTTCTATGGCAAAATTAACCCCCTCATGTTGTTCCTTTTTAAATTGAGTGTTTTCAGACTTACCACTTCATTCCAATGAAGATGGCTTCTGGTGTGCCATACTTTTGTCATAAGTAAAACTGTTAGCGCTCTAGTTGTTCTTTAGAACACTCTGGGACATTCTGTCATTGGGCTATACTTGGGGTACATCTGGGTGATATTTGGGCTACATTTAGGCTCTTTTGTCTCTGGTGGCCATCTTGGGAGACTGTATGTCAGAATTGTTTAATGAAATTGAAGAGGGTTTGAGAAGTCACTCAAAATGTGCCCTAATTTTTCTTTCTGCAGCACTAATCATAATTCATATGGCAAAATATACCCCCTCATTTTGTTCCTTTTTAAATTAAATGTTTTAAGAGTTACCACTTTATTCCAATCAAGATGGCTTCAGGTGTGCCATACCTTTGTAATAAGTAGGACTGTTAGTGCTCTAGTTGTTCTTTAGAACACTCTGAGACATTCTGTCATTGGGCTATACTTGGGCTACATCTGGGTGATATTTGGGCTACATTTGGGCTCTTTTGTCTCTGGTGGCCATTTTGGGAGACTGCATGTCAGAATTTTTTAATGAAATAGAAGAGGATTTGAAAGGTCACTCAAAATGTGCCCTAATTTTTCTTTCTGCAGCACTAATAATACCTTCTATTGCATAATATACCCCCTCATTTTTTTCCTTTTTAAATGAAATGTTTTAAGAGTTACCACTTTATTCCCATCACAATGGCTCCAGGTGTGCTATACCTTTGTAATAAGTAGGACTGTTAGCGCTCTAGTTGTTCTTTAGAACACTCTGGGACATTCTGTCATTGGGCTATACTTGGGCTACATCTGGGTGATATTTGGTCTACAAACAAAATGGCGGTAGTGTTTCTCATCAGAGAAAACGTCCGCACCTACTGTTGTTAGTTATTCTCCCCGGGTACGTAATGCGTGAAGTATCAAAAAGATATAGAGGTGCACTGAGAACTTGATAAGACACCCACCACCAGGGGTGTTTGAGCAATGCAACTGAATGCAAATACCACGAATCAAGAGAGAAAACCAAATTGCACAAGCACCCTCTTAACAGTCCATTAGTCTATGAACATGAATGTAGTCATTTCCAAGGTTATTGCACCAACATTATTCAATGGTTCGATGTCAATGTAAAGTATGGATCCAAAACCGAATCTTGTTCTTAAAGTTCTTTATTATTCAAATAGGTTAAAAGATTCCCAGCTTATCACTGCCGACACGTGTTTCGCCCTCTCCAGGGCTTTTTCAAGGCTGGAAACATAAAAGTTGCAATAAGTATATCTCATAAAATATATATACACTAAATATATACAATATCCCTAAATAAATACACTTGGCCTATTTACATGGTCTCATACATATAATCCCGTATATATACATTCATATTAACATCCCTAGAAAACCACTAAAAAACAGGGACATTAACATGTTGCCTGTGGGCTGATCACAAAGAGATAGAAAAGTGTCAGATACTGCCTGTAAAGACATCACAAACCTGTTTTTTAGTGGTTTTCTAGGGATGTTAATATGAATGTATATATACGGGATTATATGTATGAGACCATGCAAATAGACCAAGTGTATTTATTTAGGGATATTGTATATATTTAGTGTATATATATTTTATGAGATATACTTATTGCAACTTTTATGTTTCCAGCCTTGAAAAAGCCCTGGAGAGGGCGAAACACGTGTCGGCAGTGATAAGCTGGGAATCTTTTAACCTATTTGAATAATAAAGAACTTTAAGAACAAGATTCGGTTTTGGATCCATACTTTACATTGACATCGAACCATTGAATAATGTTGGTGCAATAACCTTGGAAATGACTACATTCATGTTCATAGACTAATGGACTGTTAAGAGGGTGCTTGTGCAATTTGGTTTTCTCTCTTGATTCGTGGTATTTGCATTCAGTTGCATTGCTCAAACACCCCTGGTGGTGGGTGTCTTATCAAGTTCTCAGTGCACCTCTATATCTTTTTGATACTTCACGCATTACGTACCCGGGGAGAATAACTAACAACAGTAGGTGCGGACGTTTTCTCTGATGAGAAACACTACCGCCATTTTGTTTGTATAAATTTGTTAAGTGAGTCCATGCACTTCTGTAATATTCTCTCTGTTTGACGTGTAGCTGGCTGGTACTATCCACTAGCTTAGAAATAACTTGTGTCCTTACGCCCTGATCATGGCAACATTTGAGGATGACCGTGACAAAATGTTCAATGAAATCTTCCAATCACAGGGGATCCAAAGCAAACCCAAGGTCTCGGTAGAAGAAAAACCACATAACATTAAACAACTGTTCCTCAAATTGGAACGCCTTCGCAAGGCAGAATTATCCCGTTGGTGGGATCTAACTACCCTTAAGAAATACATAGAACTCAAACAAATCCCCAGAGGGTTGAGGGTCATTATTTTTCCAACTTTTGAGGACCTAGACCCGGACCTACTTAAGGAATGGGAGATCCTCATTGCAGGATCCTCATTTGGGATGATGGACATATTAATCCGCCATGCGGAACGGAAAAGAGATAAATTATTAAAAGAGATTGAGAAAGTAGAAGGAGACATAAGTGCACTCAATCAAGGTGATATTGTTGAACATAATTACAAAGTACTAAAAGATGTACTGACTTCTCACCAAAATTACATCAGGGACAAAAAGATCAGAAAACTGAAACGCGATGAACTTGACTATAAAAATGGTCGAGTCTTCACGTTTGCAAAGAAATTTGATGAAACCAAACCCAGATCTGGTACATCTACCCTAGCTCAGCCCAGAACAGACAACACTACCTCAGTCTGTGAATCAGAATTATCAAGCATTAACAGCGAATTCACAGAAATTAGTGATAGACGCAGTGACTCCTCCCTACTGGCAGGAGCTTCTAAAAGTCCAATCCCAGGTTCATCTTTTTTAAACGAGCTGGAGAGGTACCGAAAGGGAATTCAGGCGGGCTTCAACCGCAAACCCCAACAAGGAAAAGAACAAGGAGGGGTGGTAGGAAGAACAGACGAAGACCCTACCCAAAGAGTGACCAGATCAGTCTCTCGTCAACAGAGAAAATAAAGGTATTGGACAGTACAGAGAATATTGTAATGATGCCAAACAATACTGTTGATTGTGATAATGTTATGAAATCAGGAGAAACCATTGACGATGTATCTGTGATTAATCTCTCCCAAATAGATTTAGAGGAGAATGAGCTCAAACTGTTAAAAAAAGGACTAAGCTTTTGTCCCATGAGTAAAGTTGACTTCACCTCTGTACACATAGACTTGTATAAGTTTGTGAGAAAATTAAAACTAAAAAAGTTTTTTGATCAAAATAAAAAACCTAAAGAAATCAAGGTCTTTGATATATGTGAAAGTGGGAAAAGTATACAGGACATTATGGAGGTCCAAATGCTTCTCGAATTGGATGATGATCTGCCAGAAACTCCAACAATTAGTACAATCATGTCTGATCTAGGAATAGAGAGCAATATCTATACGGATAGTGGTTTGAAAAACAAATCCACCTTCTCCCCTAATACTTCAGCAGATACACTTATTGACTGCTTTTATAGAATGGTCACTGATGAACTTTACAAACTAGAGGATAAAATTGGATGCCAGCCTTTGGGCAGGAAGGACAATCTAAACACTCATGAGAGGAAGGCCCTAAGACAATTAATGGACAGGAAGGACTTGATAATAAAGGAAGCGGACAAAGGGGGGAATATAGTGATGCTAGATAGAGAGGACTATATAAATGAGATCAATCGTCAATTAGAAGATACTAGCTCCTATGTTAAATTAACAAGCAATCCCATGACCACCGTATCAGCAAACTTAAGTAAGATTCTCAAATATTGGCATAGTGCTGGGCTTTTGTCAGACCTTGAATTGAAATATCTGAATGTTGCCAACCCCAAAGCCGCTTACATATATGTGTTACCTAAAATACACAAGAGCACTACCTCCCCACCTGGAAGGCCTATTATTTCGGGGATTGGGGGACCCATAGAGAAAATATCTGAGTACATCGACATTACTCTTCAACCAATTATAAGAAATATCCCGTCTTTCATAGAGGATACCAAGGACCTCCTATGCAAATTGGAGGACCTAGAATGGACATCCAATTTCAAGCTGGTAACATTAGATGTATGCGCGCTTTATACCAGCATACCTTTGGAGAAAGGTATGGCCGCCCTCACATATTTCCTGTCAAAAAGAGATGCTACACTATATGAGCACACCACCATGATCATTGAACTGACCAGATTTGCTCTGAACAATAACTATTTCAAACATCTAGAGGACTGGTACCAACAACACTCTGGTGTTGCCATGGGAGCAAAATTCTCACCCTCCTTTGCAAATATATATATGGGCTTCTACGAGGAACACCATATATGGAAGAAAGGCCCCCCAACACTAACTGAACACATTGTCTATTGGTGCCGTTTTATAGATGATGTTTTTATGATATGGGAGGGTGATGACAGACTACTCAATGAGTTTATTGTCTATCTTAATGAGAATGAGTATAATCTTAAATTCACCCATGAATACAGTGATAACAGCATCCCTTTTCTAGATGTCACCCTATTTATCTCTAACAACAAAATTGAATCCAAACTATTCAGGAAGAGCACCTCCTGTAACTCAGTCTTACACGCCAGCAGTGCCCACCCAAATTCCCAGATTGGGGCCATTCCATACGGCGAAATGACCAGACTACGACGCAATTGTAGTACAGATGATATATTTGTGGCGGAACTAGAGATCCTAAAGAAAAGATTTTTGACAAGAGGATATGACAATCAACTTCTCAATAAGGCACAGGAAAAGATACATAAGATCTCTAGGGAGTCAACTCTGAAAAGAAAACCTAAGGAGCGTAAACAAGGTGCAGATAAAAAGCTGGCCATTATAACCAAGTACAATGCGAATAGTTCAAAGATCTTTAATGTGTTGATAAAAGCACTGGCATCTTCTACAACTAGACAAAGATCTGGACAAACACATTGGAAATAAACCACGCATTGTCTACAAAAAGGGAAAAACACTCAGAAACTGGCTTAGTCCTTCCAACATTAGGAACCCTACACCTAATAACCACGTATCAACTAGCATTAACAAATGGATGCCCATTAGACCCTGTGGTTTCTACAAGTGCACCATGTGCAATATATGTCAATTTGCCATGGACAAGAAAAAGACATTTTCTTACAATACCAAACGAACCCACGAAATCAGGCACTTTATCAACTGTAATTCAAAGTTGGTAGTTTACTGCATCATATGTCACTGCGGGTTGATCTATGTGGGGAGTACCATCCGTCCCCTCAAGGAAAGACTGCAGGAACACATTAGAGCTATCCGCAATAACGATGCCAGATACCCACTAGCAGCACACTACAACAAGGAGCATTTGGAACTGGAGGTATTGGGCATCCGCTTTCATGGCATTGATATGATCAAACCTGACCCAAGAGGAGGAGATAACACTCTTGCCCTCCGTAAATTAGAATCACAATGGCTAATCAAATTGCGTGCAGTAGACTTAGGGCTGAACACAGATAGGGACCTTTATGTCTTCCTCAAGGATTAATTGTATCTGTCATATGTCTCTGTATATTATGAAATTTAACTGCAATCTTTGTGTTTTCTACATGTGATAAATTTCATAGTGACATGTAGTACATATATGTTTCTTCTATGAATGCACTGTTTTCCTGATGAAAGATCATATACAAGACTTTGCTAGGATGTATATATGTGGATATGCTGATTCCTGTGTCCTAATTTTAATTAATTTTTTCTTAACCTTTTTTCTTAACCTTTCTTCCATCTATATTTTTATTTTGAACTGCCATTAATGGTTTTGATAGATTGCCACGCTGTTCTATTTTGAGGGGATTTAATATTGTTACCCTGAAGTACTATTTCTCTACTACACCCATCCCGTTATGGACCCATAGGCTTGAAATCCATACATAGGGGCGCTATGTAATTTACCAAACTAGTCTATATGAGGACTTACAGTCTTTTAGTTCTAAAATAGTTGTATACTCGTAAAATATACCCAACAGAAGGTCGATGATACAACAACAGTACTAGTCTGTCATGTCAGAAGTACTAGCCTGTCATTTTTCGTTCACAGGCATTAGTTTGAATGTGGAAATGAACTGAACACAATATTATGCCTGCACTCCTACTCAAAACGGGTCTGTAATTTACATTACCGCATAAATGGAGTTCTTTACTTATAAATTCATACTTTTGAAAAACTTGACCGCTCGAGCCCACATACCAAAGGTCTGTTCAGTGGACCGGCATTTAATACTATGGTCTAAGAATAAATTAATAATTCATACGTTTGAAAAACTTGACTGCTCGATTCCACAAACCAATGGTTTGTTCAGTGGACCGATATGTAATACTATGGTCCAAGTACTTTTCCAAGATGGCCGCCGCATTTCCATTGAACTAGTCGCATCTGATAGGATGGTCGCTTGCTTCTGTTTTCCCGCGGTAACTCCCTCCCGGCGTCCCTTTAAATATTGAACGCGGGTTCGCGTCAATTTCAGTGCCTTGCAGTGGAGACTCGGCGCCCGGAAACAACATTAATAAGGTAAATGAAAGAGCTCTTATATATGTGGCACTCTGCCAGACATGCGCCACTTTTTATTTGTTTGACTCGGACAGTTAGTTGTCTGCCCGTTTTTTCCCTTTATTTTGTCCACGTCAGTATAACATGCCACGGGCACCCGTTTGGTGCCTATATTATACCGGGACACGAATAGGGCTGTGTGCGCATAGCATTTTATGTATATGGGGTTTAATCAAGAGCACACAGATATTTCCATGTGCCCATCTGTACTTTTACTCTTTGGGACGGATCAACTATATCACTAAGATTGATCTGCCTGTGTGTTTTCTTTGGGTCTCTTCCCATTGAATCCCTCGTGGCTATCCAGAAACAGGTCGTGTGGGGCACACAGTGCATTGAAACGTTTTTTGGTGTACTTTACCTCGTGCCACTGGTTCCGCAATGTTCTATATAAACTCCGACCCCATTTGGAATTGTACACTGGGCTTCTCCCCAATAGATCACTTTTTGAAACGCAGACATGCAGGGCATATAGACTCTGGATACATCAGCCCTTCTTCTATTTTGTTTTTTTCCAGACTTATCAAGGTCTTTATGAATCTCTCACTCAACGAGATAGGACGTATCTCCACGCAGCGAAACGCACCCTCATAACAAGTGAGTGACTAGTTCATAACCAAATCTCTCTTTTGGAATTTCTCCAATTTTCGCAATTCCTTGGATATGCTACAAGGAATTACAAACACAAAACTATTGTTCCCACTGTAGGAAGTTTGTCTCCTGGAGCTAGATTAATATCCTGTATTTATAAGGAGCACAGTACAACTGGCGTGATTTATGTGTTAACACACCGATACAACTGGCCTGATTTATGTGTTAACACACCTATACATTTTTCTTGTGTGTTCCCTCTGCTGCACCCAGGACTAAAACTAATGTGTCCATTTTTTGTCTAAATTATAGGACTAATCTAAATCAGCTCTGTTCGTTCAATGCTCCATGAGGGACAAAACTAGACCCTTGTTACTTAGAGGGAATCTACTTGCTGAATAGCTCGCTGTGACCAAGACTTCCAATAGGTAGGGTAGTCTCTTTAATTAGGCCACAATCTTGCTTACATTTAAACATCTTGATCCCAATAGTTGTATAACATATGCTGTACTCCATCCCTATTAGGTTTCGCATAAAACGCTTCATACCCATATCTTTTTGAATTACAAACCAGTCCGATGCCAGAGCAGCACAAGACCAGAACAGCATAAGACCAGAACAAGATAGGTAGGTCTTTGTCTCATTACAGTTGCATCTTGTGTATTCAAAGTCCAACATTTTTTGCAGGATACTGTGTTATCTAATCTTGAACATGGTTAAGTGAAAAGTGTAAAAGCAACAAGATCTGGATACCACTCAGACTTTAGACAATTTCAATACACTGGAGCTAAGAAGCATTTAACATACTAAATCTACACATGCAGTATTATGAGACTACAGCCTCGTAGCCTGAAACTATATGTATATATTTCTTTAGCCTGTCTTGATGTGTTTGTGATGTCTTTACAGGCAGTATCTGACACTTTTCTATCTCTTTGTGATCAGCCCACAGGCAACATGTTAATGTCCCTGTTTTTTAGTGGTTTTCTAGGGATGTTAATATGAATGTATATATACAGGATTATATGTATGAGACCATGTAAATAGACCAAGTGTATTTATTTAGGGATATTGTATATATTTAGTGTATATATATTTTATGAGATATACTTATTGCAACTTTTATGTTTCCAGCCTTGAAAAAGCCCTGGAGAGGGCGAAACACGTGTCGGCAGTGATAAGCTGGGAATCTTTTAACCTATTTGAATAATAAAGAACTTTAAGAACAAGATTCGGTTTTGGATCCATACTTTACATTGACATCGAACCATTGAATAATGTTGGTGCAATAACCTTGGAAATGACTACATTCATGTTCATAGACTAATGGACTGTTAAGAGGGTGCTTGTGCAATTTGGTTTTCTCTCTTGATTCGTGGTATTTGCATTCAGTTGCATTGCTCAAACACCCCTGGTGGTGGGTGTCTTATCAAGTTCTCAGTGCACCTCTATATCTTTTTGATACTTCACGCATTACGTACCCGGGGAGAATAACTAACAACAGTAGGTGCGGACGTTTTCTCTGATGAGAAACACTACCGCCATTTTGTTTGTATAAATTTGTTAAGTGAGTCCATGCACTTCTGTAATATTCTCTCTGTTTGACGTGTAGCTGGCTGGTACTATCCACTAGCTTAGAAATAACTTGTGTCCTTACGCCCTGATCATGGCAACATTTGAGGATGACCGTGACAAAATGTTCAATGAAATCTTCCAATCACAGGGGATCCAAAGCAAACCCAAGGTCTCGGTAGAAGAAAAACCACATAACATTAAACAACTGTTCCTCAAATTGGAACGCCTTCGCAAGGCAGAATTATCCCGTTGGTGGGATCTAACTACCCTTAAGAAATACATAGAACTCAAACAAATCCCCAGAGGGTTGAGGGTCATTATTTTTCCAACTTTTGAGGACCTAGACCCGGACCTACTTAAGGAATGGGAGATCCTCATTGCAGGATCCTCATTTGGGATGATGGACATATTAATCCGCCATGCGGAACGGAAAAGAGATAAATTATTAAAAGAGATTGAGAAAGTAGAAGGAGACATAAGTGCACTCAATCAAGGTGATATTGTTGAACATAATTACAAAGTACTAAAAGATGTACTGACTTCTCACCAAAATTACATCAGGGACAAAAAGATCGGAAAACTGAAACGCGATGAACTTGACTATAAAAATGGTCGAGTCTTCACGTTTGCAAAGAAATTTGATGAAACCAAACCCAGATCTGGTACATCTACCCTAGCTCAGGCCAGAACAGACAACACTACCTCAGTCTGTGAATCAGAATTATCAAGCATTAACAGCGAATTCACAGAAATTAGTGATAGACGCAGTGACTCCTCCCTACTGGCAGGAGCTTCTAAAAGTCCAATCCCAGGTTCATCTTTTTTAAACGAGCTGGAGAGGTACCGAAAGGGAATTCAGGCGGGCTTCAACCGCAAACCCCAACAAGGAAAAGAACAAGGAGGGGTGGTAGGAAGAACAGACGAAGACCCTACCCAAAGAGTGACCAGATCAGTCTCTCGTCAACAGAGAAAATAAAGGTATTGGACAGTACAGAGAATATTGTAATGATGCCAAACAATACTGTTGATTGTGATAATGTTATGAAATCAGGAGAAACCATTGACGATGTATCTGTGATTAATCTCTCCCAAATAGATTTAGAGGAGAATGAGCTCAAACTGTTAAAAAAGAGGACTAAGCTTTTGTCCCATGAGTAAAGTTGACTTCACCTCTGTACACATAGACTTGTATAAGTTTGTGAGAAAATTAAAACTAAAAAAGTTTTTTGATCAAAATAAAAAACCTAAAGAAATCAAGGTCTTTGATATATGTGAAAGTGGGAAAAGTATACAGGACATTATGGAGGTCCAAATGCTTCTCGAATTGGATGATGATCTGCCAGAAACTCCAACAATTAGTACAATCATGTCTGATCTAGGAATAGAGAGCAATATCTATACGGATAGTGGTTTGAAAAACAAATCCACCTTCTCCCCTAATACTTCAGCAGATACACTTATTGACTGCTTTTATAGAATGGTCACTGATGAACTTTACAAACTAGAGGATAAAATTGGATGCCAGCCTTTGGGCAGGAAGGACAATCTAAACACTCATGAGAGGAAGGCCCTAAGACAATTAATGGACAGGAAGGACTTGATAATAAAGGAAGCGGACAAAGGGGGGAATATAGTGATGCTAGATAGAGAGGACTATATAAATGAGATCAATCGTCAATTAGAAGATACTAGCTCCTATGTTAAATTAACAAGCAATCCCATGACCACCGTATCAGCAAACTTAAGTAAGATTCTCAAATATTGGCATAGTGCTGGGCTTTTGTCAGACCTTGAATTGAAATATCTGAATGTTGCCAACCCCAAAGCCGCTTACATATATGTGTTACCTAAAATACACAAGAGCACTACCTCCCCACCTGGAAGGCCTATTATTTCGGGGATTGGGGGACCCATAGAGAAAATATCTGAGTACATCGACATTACTCTTCAACCAATTGTAAGAAATATCCCGTCTTTCATAGAGGATACCAAGGACCTCCTATGCAAATTGGAGGACCTAGAATGGACATCCAATTTCAAGCTGGTAACATTAGATGTATGCGCGCTTTATACCAGCATACCTTTGGAGAAAGGTATGGCCACCCTCACATATTTCCTGTCAAAAAGAGATGCTACACTATATGAGCACACCACCATGATCATTGAACTGACCAGATTTGCTCTGAACAATAACTATTTCAAACATCTAGAGGACTGGTACCAACAACACTCTGGTGTTGCCATGGGAGCAAAATTCTCACCCTCCTTTGCAAATATATATATGGGCTTCTACGAGGAACACCATATATGGAAGAAAGGCCCCCCAACACTAACTGAACACATTGTCTATTGGGGCCGTTTTATAGATGATGTTTTTATGATATGGGAGGGTGATGACAGACTACTCAATGAGTTTATTGTCTATCTTAATGAGAATGAGTATAATCTTAAATTCACCCATGAATACAGTGATAACAGCATCCCTTTTCTAGATGTCACCCTATTTATCTCTAACAACAAAATTGAATCCAAACTATTCAGGAAGAGCACCTCCTGTAACTCAGTCTTACACGCCAGCAGTGCCCACCCAAATTCCCAGATTGGGGCCATTCCATACGGCGAAATGACCAGACTACGACGCAATTGTAGTACAGATGATATATTTGTGGCGGAACTAGAGATCCTAAAGAAAAGATTTTTGACAAGAGGATATGACAATCAACTTCTCAATAAGGCACAGGAAAAGATACATAAGATCTCTAGGGAGTCAACTCTGAAAAGAAAACCTAAGGAGCGTAAACAAGGTGCAGATAAAAAGCTGGCCATTATAACCAAGTACAATGCGAATAGTTCAAAGATCTTTAATGTGTTCAAAAAGCACTGGCATCTTCTACAACTAGACAAAGATCTGGACAAACACATTGGAAATAAACCACGCATTGTCTACAAAAAGGGAAAAACACTCAGAAACTGGCTTAGTCCTTCCAACATTAGGAACCCTACACCTAATAACCACGTATCAACTAGCATTAACAAATGGATGCCCATTAGACCCTGTGGTTTCTACAAGTGCACCATGTGCAATATATGTCCATTTGCCATGGACAAGAAAAAGACATTTTCTTACAATACCAAACGAACCCACGAAATCAGGCACTTTATCAACTGTAATTCAAAGTTGGTAGTTTACTGCATCATATGTCACTGCGGGTTGATCTATGTGGGGAGTACCATCCGTCCCCTCAAGGAAAGACTGCAGGAACACATTAGAGCTATCCGCAATAACGATGCCAGATACCCACTAGCAGCACACTACAACAAGGAGCATTTGGAACTGGAGGTATTGGGCATCCGTTTTCATGGCATTGATATGATCAAACCTGACCCAAGAGGAGGAGATAACACTCTTGCCCTCCGTAAATTAGAATCACAATGGCTAATCAAATTGCGTGCAGTAGACTTAGGCCTGAACACAGATAGGGACCTTTATGTCTTCCTCAAGGATTAATTGTATCTGTCATATGTCACTGTATATTATGAAATTTAACTGCAATCTTTGTGTTTTCTACATGTGATAAATTTCATAGTGACATGTAGTACATATATGTTTCTTCTATGAATGCACTGTTTTCCTGATGAAAGATCATATACAAGACTTTGCTAGGATGTATATATGTGGATATGCTGATTCCTGTGTCCTAATTTTAATTAATTTTTTCTTAACCTTTTTTCTTAACCTTTCTTCCATCTATATTTTTATTTTGAACTGCCATTAATGGTTTTGATAGATTGCCACGCTGTTCTATTTTGAGGGGATTTAATATTGTTACCCCGAAGTACTATTTCTCTACTACACCCATCCCGTTATGGACCCATAGGCTTGAAATCCATACATAGGGGGGCTATGTAATTTACCAAACTAGTCTATATGAGGACTTACAGTCTTTTAGTTCTAAAATAGTTGTATACTCGTAAAATATACCCAACAGAAGGTCGATGATACAACAACAGTACTAGTCTGTCATGTCAGAAGTACTAGCCTGTCATTTTTCGTTCACAGGCATTAGTTTGAATGTGGAAATGAACTGAACACAATATTATGCCTGCACTCCTACTCAAAACGGGTCTGTAATTTACATTACCGCATAAATGGAGTTCTTTACTTATAAATTCATACTTTTGAAAAACTTGACCGCTCGAGCCCACATACCAAAGGTCTGTTCAGTGGACCGGCATTTAATACTATGGTCTAAGAATAAATTAATAATTCATACGTTTGAAAAACTTGACTGCTCGATTCCACAAACCAATGGTTTGTTCAGTGGACCGATATGTAATACTATGGTCCAAGTACTTTTCCAAGATGGCCGCCGCATTTCCATTGAACTAGTCGCATCTGATAGGATGGTCGCTTGCTTCTGTTTTCCCGCGGTAACTCCCTCCCGGCGTCCCTTTAAATATTGAACGCGGGTTCGCGTCAATTTCAGTGCCTTGCAGTGGAGACTCGGCGCCCGGAAACAACATTAATAAGGTAAATGAAAGAGCTCTTATATATGTGGCACTCTGCCAGACATGCGCCACTTTTTATTTGTTTGACTCGGACAGTTAGTTGTCTGCCCGTTTTTTCCCTTTATTTTGTCCACGTCAGTATAACATGCCACGGGCACCCGTTTGGTGCCTATATTATACCGGGACACGAATAGGGCTGTGTGCGCATAGCATTTTATGTATATGGGGTTTAATCAAGAGCACACAGATATTTCCATGTGCCCATCTGTACTTTTACTCTTTGGGACGGATCAACTATATCACTAAGATTGATCTGCCTGTGTGTTTTCTTTGGGTCTCTTCCCATTGAATCCCTCGTGGCTATCCAGAAACAGGTCGTGTGGGGCACACAGTGCATTGAAACGTTTTTTGGTGTACTTTACCTCGTGCCACTGGTTCCGCAATGTTCTATATAAACTCCGACCCCATTTGGAATTGTACACTGGGCTTCTCCCCAATAGATCACTTTTTGAAACGCAGACATGCAGGGCATATAGACTCTGGATACATCAGCCCTTCTTCTATTTTGTTTTTTCCAGACTTATCAAGGTCTTTATGAATCTCTCACTCAACGAGATAGGACGTATCTCCACGCAGCGAAACGCACCCTCATAACAAGTGAGTGACTAGTTCATAACCAAATCTCTCTTTTGGAATTTCTCCAATTTTCGCAATTCCTTGGATATGCTACAAGGAATTACAAACACAAAACTATTGTTCCCACTGTAGGAAGTTTGTCTCCTGGAGCTAGATTAATATCCTGTATTTATAAGGAGCACAGTACAACTGGCGTGATTTATGTGTTAACACACCGATACAACTGGCCTGATTTATGTGTTAACACACCTATACATTTTTCTTGTGTGTTCCCTCTGCTGCACCCAGGACTAAAACTAATGTGTCCATTTTTTGTCTAAATTATAGGACTAATCTAAATCAGCTCTGTTCGTTCAATGCTCCATGAGGGACAAAACTAGACCCTTGTTACTTAGAGGGAATCTACTTGCTGAATAGCTCGCTGTGACCAAGACTTCCAATAGGTAGGGTAGTCTCTTTAATTAGGCCACAATCTTGCTTACATTTAAACATCTTGATCCCAATAGTTGTATAACATATGCTGTACTCCATCCCTATTAGGTTTCGCATAAAACGCTTCATACCCATATCTTTTTGAATTACAAACCAGTCCGATGCCAGAGCAGCACAAGACCAGAACAGCATAAGACCAGAACAAGATAGGTAGGTCTTTGTCTCATTACAGTTGCATCTTGTGTATTCAAAGTCCAACATTTTTTGCAGGATACTGTGTTATCTAATCTTGAACATGGTTAAGTGAAAAGTGTAAAAGCAACAAGATCTGGATACCACTCAGACATTAGACAATTTCAATACACTGGAGCTAAGAAGCATTTAACATACTAAATCTACACATGCAGTATTATGAGACTACAGCCTCGTAGCCTGAAACTATATGTATATATTTCTTTAGCCTGTCTTGATGTGTTTGTGATGTCTTTACAGGCAGTATCTGACACTTTTCTATCTCTTTGTGATCAGCCCACAGGCAACATGTTAATGTCCCTGTTTTTTAGTGGTTTTCTAGGGATGTTAATATGAATGTATATATACGGGATTATATGTATGAGACCATGTAAATAGACCAAGTGTATTTTTTTAGGGATATTGTATATATTTAGTGTATATATATTTTATGAGATATACTTATTGCAACTTTTATGTTTCCAGCCTTGAAAAAGCCCTGGAGAGGGCGAAACACGTGTCGGCAGTGATAAGCTGGGAATCTTTTAACCTATTTGAATAATAAAGAACTTTAAGAACAAGATTCGGTTTTGGATCCATACTTTACATTGACATCGAACCATTGAATAATGTTGGTGCAATAACCTTGGAAATGACTACATTCATGTTCATAGACTAATGGACTGTTAAGAGGGTGCTTGTGCAATTTGGTTTTCTCTCTTGATTCGTGATATTTGGGCTACATTTGGGCTCTTTTGTCTCTGGTGGCCATTTTGGGAGACTGCATGTCAGAATGTTTTAATGAAATAGAAAAGGATTTGAGAAGTCACTCAAAATGTGCCCTAATTTTTCATTCTGCAGCACTAATCATACTTTCTATGGCAAAATATACCCCCTCATGTTGTTTCTTTTTAAATTAAATGTTTTAAGAGTTACCACTTTATTCCAATCAAGATGGCTTCAGGTGTGCCATACCTTTGTAATAAGTAGGACTGTTAGCGCTCTAGTTGTTCTTTAGAACACTCTAGGAGGCTGCAGTAGAACACAAAGGAATCAACTGACAGTCTCAGTCCTTGTTGGATGTACATGTTTTACTGAGAATGTCAGACTTCATTTTCACATGACTGAGAAAGATAATGTGAATTTACAGAAAATATGCTTTCAGTTTAGCTTATAGATCCCCTTCCAAACCACTGTGGGAAAATCATGAGATATTAGTTTTCTTTCAAACAATATTCATGATATCACAGCAGAAAGTTTTTTCACATGGTAAAATCACCTTAGAACCCACCACAATTCCTAAAACGAGTATGGTACCATCAACACATGATTTATAATGTAACTAAAGTCCTAAAACCCTCTATTAACTACAATGCTTTTTAATGAGGTGCTATCATGTATATTGGTCCCAAGATGGCTGCCAACACTTCTTGGATGAAGTGCTGACAGCCAATCAGATCAGATGTGTGGTTAGGCTCCGCCCAGATATATATCTTTTTTTGAACCTAAATTACTCAAAATCCACTGGAGCACATATATTGAGACCTAGCAAAGGCACATCGGGCTAACAGTCCCTACAATTTTGCCAAGTTTCGTGCAAATCCATTCAGCCGTTCGAGCTAAAAGTGAGGCCAACCGCCCTATGGAAATTAACATGGGAAAAAAGCGTTTTGGGACCCCCCTTTTTTCTCGGCCCCCCCTTGATGAAACCCCCCCAAATTGTCAGGGGCTGCTCAGAAACAAAATGTTCCATTTTCCTGAAAATGTCAGCCAATTCCGTCCACAAACGCCAAAGTTATTAGACATAGAATTTTCAAAAATCCCATAGAGAAAAAATCCTAACTATATATACCTACTGGCGACCGCCAGTAGGTAATATATATATATATATATATATATATATATATATATATATATATATATATATATATATATATATATATATATATATATATATATGAGCCAGCGTTCTGGACTGAGAAATTATAAGCTGCAATTTCTATCACAAACGATTCTGTGACTTTTAGTGCAATGGAAAAAATGAGACACCTGAGGGTCTGGCTCAACATGCAGTTTGCACATACTTGGAACAACATCCATAGTCACATTTGTAGTGTATCATAGACATTTATCATTTAGTGTCATTGTTAGAATCATCACAATTTATCTGACACCACAGTAAGGTCGACTGTCACAGGCCGCCCATGCAGCAGGTGAGGGTGAATGGTGGCTAGGACATGCCTCTCGAGTTGGGTGAGAAGGAGGCGGGTTTCAGGTTGTCCAGCAGGAATAGCTCTGGCCACCTATATACTGCTGTACTTCACCCGCCTCTTCTCATCCTTCCTCTTTTTATTAATGTCCATTACAATACGACATCCTCTTCGAATTCAGTGACTGCAAGTGCCAATTGCTTCCATAGGGCTGCCCTCTGTGTGGCACTGCTGCTGTAGTGGGGTAGACCCAGCAATCTTTTGTGATGCCTTAGGATGAACTGTATTATCATGGTGGTCTCCTTCTCACTATAATTCTTCTTCCTCCTCAGTGGTTACACAGTGGGGGAAAGGTGCAGAGCAGGCAGGAAAAACAGTCTGTGTGCCCAAATCAAGGCCTTGACTTTGTGCTGCTTGTATGTGGTAAAAAGTACTGGGATTGCAGGTGGTGTTAATAGTTTACAGGTGTATGTAATTACACTTACTCTGGGTTGTATGCAGAATGTCCGCACCGAGGGCAGGGCTGGGATTGGATGTTGGGCTACAGAGTTTCACCTGCAGCTGGTTGGGGATGGTAGGCATTGACACAAGTGTGTCAAGATGAAATAACACTTCCTTTGTCCAAAGTGCAGAGATTATAGCCCAACTGCAGAGATTCTGACCTGATAGTGGAAACTTCGCCTGAGTGCGGAAATTCCAGCCTTAGCGCAAACATTGGATATGGGGGTGAACTTATTAATATTAAGGGTGTCATGGAAACTACTTTTGAATTTAAGGGAAGTTCTGCTTTTGGGGAAAGTTTACATTTCTGAAGATGGCTCAGGAATTCTAGGCTGGGTACAACAACATGATATAGCACATTATTTTAGATCCAATATCTGTTGACAAAGTGTTGGTTGTTGAAGATTTTCCCAATATTGATTACATATTGATAAAATACAATGCAGTTTTTTTCTCTGATCTGGGTAAACGTTTCGCGTATGTTCATGAAATTAAACTTAAGGACAATGCTCAACTGGTCAAACATACTCTTAGAAGAATTCCCATTGCTATACGAAAATAGGTTAGGGAGATCCTTGAGGACATGCAGAAGAGAGACATCATAGAAATAGTTGAGGCCTCAGAGTGGCGTTCTCCGGTGGTCGTTTCCCAAAAAAAGGATGGTAAGCTTTGTTTTTGTGTGGACCTCAGGTTTCTTAATCAGAACATCATCGTTGATAAATGTCCTCTTCCTAACATCTCGGAAATGGTACTATTGATGGATAAGGCCTTTTTTTCTGCAAACTTGATCTTAGGTCAGTCTATAATCAAGTAGTACTATACCCGCATTCTAGGAAGTTAACTGCATTTTTAACAATTGAAGGTGTCGTTCAATTTAAAAGGCTTCCTTTCGGTCTGGCTTTTGCAGCCAGCGTTTTCCAACTTATGATGCATTCTTTATTGAAGGGTTTGAAACATGTACATTATTTTCAGGATGACATCCTCATCACTGGTGATGATGAATTTGAGCATAATTCTAATTTGGCTAACGTGTTACAAATTCTACTTAATTCTGGTCTTACCTTGAGAAAAGTGTAAATTTCTATTGACTAAAATAGATTATCTTGGATATACGATTTCCCAATCCAGAGTCAAACCAAAAGAAGATTTGTTAAAAGCCATAAGTCTTGTGCCTATTCCTTCTAACAAGGATCAACTCAAATAATTTTTCGGGTTAGTTGAATACTAATCTAAGTTTGTTTCTAATTTTGCTCATAAAACTGAAGCATTATGTATATTGCTTAGAAAAGGAGTACCGTTTGCTTGGGAAGGTCAACAAAATGAGGCTTTTGATAACATAAAAGATGACATTGTTAATGCAGGTATCCTCACTACTTTTGAACCTGGAAGAGACACTTACATTACAGTTGACGCAAGTGCTCATGGTATTGGTGCTATCCTTTGACCATATTCAGTTATTGAGCCTGAATCTTTAACTGCTGCTTGGGGTGTGTTGCATTGTTGCACATATGTGTGGGGGTCACAGTTTTCTTTGAGGACAGATCACAAGCCTCTCATAAGAATCTTAACCCCGGGTGGTGCAAATAATGGTTTTCATCGGTTGCTGAGATTTGCTGCCAAACTGCAAATATTCACATATAAGTTGGAACATATTTCTGGTTGGAAGAACATTCAAGCAGATTGTTTATCTCGCCTACCCATCCAGTCTGAGCACTCTTGTGAATTTGAGAGCATGTTTGTCTGGTAAAAAGCATAGAGGATGTGATCTCAGATGAATTTAAGTCTATTTCTAGGGCAGAGTGGCATCAAGCTGTTAGTGAAGATCCCGATTTTGTTGAATTAATTAATGCTATACACCTCGGCTGGAAGCGTGAAGGTGATAAAGCCTTATCTGCGTAGCTTTGTTAAATTACAAGAGGAGCTGAATGATGGAAGGGCTGATGATTTGGGGATGAGAAGTAACAAATTTGTTCCACCAAAGTCTTTCAAGGAAAACCTTTTTCTTTTGGCCCTTGACGGTCATCTTGGACAAACCATGACCATCAAACATCTTAAGGCTAATTTTTGGTGGCCTGGGATTGATGACGATAGTCGTGGTTGGGTTGAGGATTGTTCCTTGTTTAAGGAGAGCGAAAAGAGGTTCAGGATTAATTCTCAAACCCCAGGTTGAATCTCAGTTTTTGCAAAATTTGTCTTGGAAAAAGGTTTGTTTGGACTTCATTGGTCCAATGGACTTTCTCTCTTCTGAGTATTGATTTGCCATGGTTTTAGTGTATCTATGTTCACGTTGGGTGTTTTTGGAGTTCTTGACAAATATTACTACTGATAACGTTATTAATCATCTTAGGTCCATATTTTTAAAAGAGAGTTTTCCCTGTGTGCTACTTTCAGGTAATTGCAAAAACAACAAGTGATGGACTGAATGTGGATCAATGTCACACACTCCCCCAGTCAAAAGATCTGGGCCCAAATCCATCATTTTTTTGCACTCCACACCACCCTGGGTTAGACAATGGCGATATGCAAATCAGCTCTGACCCTGTTGCCCCATGGGAACAGTCCAGTCCGAACTACAAAAGCCATGTCCTTCCCAGAACGGAATCAAGCATCCGAGGACCGGACCGGTTTCGAGGTAACACCTCTCATCAGTCGGGCTAGCTTGACTCCAAGTGGTGTGGAGTGCCTGGGACCCACGTCTGGGCATCCCCAGCGCACTTAGGGCGGCAATTGCAAAAACAACAAGTGATGGACTGAATGTGGATCAATGTCACACACTCCCCCAGTCAAAAGATCTGGGCCCAAATCCATCGTTTTTTTGCACTCCACACCACCCTGGGCTAGACAATGGCGATATGCAAATCAGCTCTGACCCTGTTGCCCCATGGGAACAGTCCAGTCCGAACTACAAAAGCCATGTCCTTCCCAGAACGGAATCAAGATGAGAGGTGTTACCTCGAAACCGGTCCGGTCCTCGGATGCTTGATTCCGTTCTGGGAAGGGCATGGCTTTTGTAGTTCGGACTGGACTGTTCCCATGGGGCACAAGGTCAGAGCTGATTTGCATATCGCCATTGTCTAACCCAGGGTGGTGTGGAGTGCAAAAAAACGATGGATTTGGACCCAGATCTTTGGACTGGGGTGAGTGTGTGACATTGATCCACATTCGGTCCATCACCTGTTGTTTTTGCATATTCCGCCCTAAGTGCGCTGGGGATGCCCTGACGTGGGTCCCAGGCACTCCACACCACTGGAGTCAAGCTAGCCGGGCTGATGAGAGGTGTTACCTCGAAACCGGTCCGGTCCTCGGATGCTTGATTCCGTTCTGGGAAGGGCATGGCTTTTGTAGTTCGGACTGGACTGTTCCCATGGGGCACAGGGTCAGAGCTGATTTGCATATCGCCATTGTCTAACCCAGGGTGGTGTGGAGTGCAAAAAAACGATGGATTTGGGCCCAGATCTTTGGACTGGGGTGAGTGTGTGACATTGATCCACATTCGGTCCATCACCTGTTGTTTTTGCATATTCTGCCCTAAGTGCGCTGGGGATGCCCAGACGTGGGTCCCAGGCACTCCACACCACTGGAGTCAAGCTAGCCAGGCTGATGAGAGGTGTTACCTCGAAACCGGTCCGGTCCTCGGATGCTTGATTCCGTTCTGGGAAGGGCATGGCTTTTGTAGTTCGGACTGGACTGTTCCCATGGGGCACAGGGTCAGAGCTGATTTGCATATCGCCATTGACTAACCCAGGGTGGTGTGGAGTGCAAAAAAACGATGGATTTGGGCCCAGATCTTTGGACTGGGGTGAGTGTGTGACATTGATCCACATTCGGTCCATCACCTGTTGTTTTTGCATATTCCGCCCTAAGTGCGCTGGGGATGCCCAGACGTGGGTCCCAGGCACTCCACACCACTGGAGTCAAGCTAGCCGGGCTGATGAGAGGTGTTACCTCGAAACCGGTCCGGTCCTCGGATGCTTGATTCCGTTCTGGGAAGGGCATGGCTTTTGTAGTTCGGACTGGACTGTTCCCATGGGGCACAGGGTCAGAGCTGATTTGCATATCGCCATTGTCTAACCCAGGGTGGTGTGGAGTGCAAAAAAACAATGGATTTGGGCCCAGATCTTTGGACTGGGGTGAGTGTGTGACATTGATCCACATTCGGTCCATCACCTGTTGTTTTTGCATATTCCGCCCTAAGTGCGCTGGGGATGCCCAGACGTGGGTCCCAGGCACTCCACACCACTGGAGTCAAGCTAGCCGGGCTGATGAGAGGTGTTACCTCGAAACCGGTCCGGTCCTCGGATGCTTGATTCCGTTCTGGGAAGGGCATGGCTTTTGTAGTTCGGACTGGACTGTTCCCATGGGCCACAGGGTCAGAGCTGATTTGCATATCGCCATTGTCTAACCCAGGGTGGTGTGGAGTGCAAAAAAACGATGGATTTGGGCCCAGATCTTTGGACTGGGGTGAGTGTGTGACATTGATCCACATTCGGTCCATCACCTGTTGTTTTTGCATATTCCGCCCTAAGTGCGCTGGGGATGCCCAGACGTGGGTCCCAGGCACTCCACACCACTGGAGTCAAGCTAGCCGGGCTGATGAGAGGTGTTACCTCGAAACCGGTCCGGTCCTCGGATGCTTGATTCCGTTCTGGGAAGGGCATGGCTTTTGTAGTTCGGACTGGACTGTTCCCATGGGGCACAGGGTCAGAGCTGATTTGCATATCGCCATTGTCTAACCCAGGGTGGTGTGGAGTGCAAAAAAACGATGGATTTGGGCCCAGATCTTTGGACTGGGGTGAGTGTGTGACATTGATCCACATTCGGTCCATCACCTGTTGTTTTTGCATATTCCGCCCTAAGTGCGCTGGGGATGCCCAGACGTGGGTCCCAGGCACTCCACACCACTGGAGTCAAGCTAGCCGGGCTGATGAGAGGTGTTACCTCGAAACCGGCCCGGTCCTCGGATGCTTGATTCCGTTCTGGGAAGGGCATGGCTTTTGTAGTTCGGACTGGACTGTTCCCATGGGGCACAGGGTCAGAGCTGATTTGCATATCGCCATTGTCTAACCCAGGGTGGTGTGGATTGCAAAAAAACGATGGATTTGGGCCCAGATCTTTGGACTGGGGTGAGTGTGTGACATTGATCCACATTCGGTCCATCACCTGTTGTTTTTGCATATTCCGCCCTAAGTGCGCTGGGGATGCCCAGACGTGGGTCCCAGGCACTCCACACCACTGGAGTCAAGCTAGCCGGGCTGATGAGAGGTGTTACCTCGAAACCGGTCCGGTCCTCGGATGCTTGATTCCGTTCTGGGAAGGGCATGGCTTTTGTAGTTCGGACTGGACTGTTCCCATGGGGCTCAGGGTCAGAGCTGATTTGCATATCGCCATTGTCTAACCCAGGGTGGTGTGGAGTGCAAAAAAACGATGGATTTGGGCCCAGATCTTTGGACTGGGGTGAGTGTGTGACATTGATCCACATTCGGTCCATCACCTGTTGTTTTTGCATATTCCGCCCTAAGTGCGCTGGGGATGCCCTGACGTGGGTCCCAGGCACTCCACACCACTGGAGTCAAGCTAGCCGGGCTGATGAGAGGTGTTACCTCGAAACCGGTCCGGTCCTCGGATGCTTGATTCCGTTCTGGGAAGGGCATGGCTTTTGTAGTTCGGACTGGACTGTTCCCATGGGGCACAGGGTCAGAGCTGATTTGCATATCGCCATTGTCTAACCCAGGGTGGTGTGGAGTGCAAAAAAACGATGGATTTGGGCCCAGATCTTTGGACTGGGGTGAGTGTGTGACATTGATCCACATTCGGTCCATCACCTGTTGTTTTTGCATATTCCGCCCTAAGTGCGCTGGGGATGCCCAGACGTGGGTCCCAGGCACTCCACACCACTGGAGTCAAGCTAGCCAGGCTGATGAGAGGTGTTACCTCGAAACCGGTCCGGTCCTCGGATGCTTGATTCCGTTCTGGGAAGGGCATGGCTTTTGTAGTTCGGACTGGACTGTTCCCATGGGGCACAGGGTCAGAGCTGATTTGCATATCGCCATTGTCTAACCCAGGGTGGTGTGGAGTGCAAAAAAACAATGGATTTGGGCCCAGATCTTTGGACTGGGGTGAGTGTGTGACATTGATCCACATTCGGTCCATCACCTGTTGTTTTTGCATATTCCGCCCTAAGTGCGCTGGGGATGCCCAGACGTGGGTCCCAGGCACTCCACACCACTGGAGTCAAGCTAGCCGGGCTGATGAGAGGTGTTACCTCGAAACCGGTCCGGTCCTCGGATGCTTGATTCCGTTCTGGGAAGGGCATGGCTTTTGTAGTTCGGACTGGACTGTTCCCATGGGCCACAGGGTCAGAGCTGATTTGCATATCGCCATTGTCTAACCCAGGGTGGTGTGGAGTGCAAAAAAACGATGGATTTGGGCCCAGATCTTTGGACTGGGGTGAGTGTGTGACATTGATCCACATTCGGTCCATCACCTGTTGTTTTTGCATATTCCGCCCTAAGTGCGCTGGGGATGCCCAGACGTGGGTCCCAGGCACTCCACACCACTGGAGTCAAGCTAGCCGGGCTGATGAGAGGTGTTACCTCGAAACCGGTCCGGTCCTCGGATGCTTGATTCCGTTCTGGGAAGGGCATGGCTTTTGTAGTTCGGACTGGACTGTTCCCATGGGGCACAGGGTCAGAGCTGATTTGCATATCGCCATTGTCTAACCCAGGGTGGTGTGGAGTGCAAAAAAACGATGGATTTGGGCCCAGATCTTTGGACTGGGGTGAGTGTGTGACATTGATCCACATTCGGTCCATCACCTGTTGTTTTTGCATATTCCGCCCTAAGTGCGCTGGGGATGCCCAGACGTGGGTCCCAGGCACTCCACACCACTGGAGTCAAGCTAGCCGGGCTGATGAGAGGTGTTACCTCGAAACCGGCCCGGTCCTCGGATGCTTGATTCCGTTCTGGGAAGGGCATGGCTTTTGTAGTTCGGACTGGACTGTTCCCATGGGGCACAGGGTCAGAGCTGATTTGCATATCGCCATTGTCTAACCCAGGGTGGTGTGGATTGCAAAAAAACGATGGATTTGGGCCCAGATCTTTGGACTGGGGTGAGTGTGTGACATTGATCCACATTCGGTCCATCACCTGTTGTTTTTGCATATTCCGCCCTAAGTGTGCTGGGGATGCCCAGACGTGGGTCCCAGGCACTCCACACCACTGGAGTCAAGCTAGCCGGGCTGATGAGAGGTGTTACCTCGAAACCGGTCCGGTCCTCGGATGCTTGATTCCGTTCTGGGAAGGGCATGGCTTTTGTAGTTCGGACTGGACTGTTCCCATGGGGCTCAGGGTCAGAGCTGATTTGCATATCGCCATTGTCTAACCCAGGGTGTTGTGGAGTGCAAAAAAACGATGGATTTGGGCCCAGATCTTTGGACTGGGGTGAGTGTGTGACATTGATCCACATTCGGTCCATCACCTGTTGTTTTTGTTACTTTCAGGTAATGGCACTCAATTAACTTCATTGGCCATGCGTAACTTCCTCTCGAATCATGGAATCAGGCACATGTGTACGTCACTGTATGTTCCACAAGGTAACGGCATAGTGGAACGCATGAATAGAATGGTGAAAGGTACTATTCAATTAGCTGTTCAGGGTAGACGTGGCATTCAAAGAGCTGTGGATGATATGTTGTGGTCATATAATATCACTGTCCATAGTGTGACCAATGTTGTCCCATTTTAGAAAATGCGAGGTAGAGTGGCAAAAACTAAGTTAATTCCTCATTGGCTGCATAAAGAGAACACCGCTTTTCTTATCGAAAGTCATACTAGTAAACCTGGAAGAGTGGAAGTGGGTGATCTTGTCATGGTCAAATTAGGTAGAAGAGAACATGGGTTGAATACATTTTCTGATCCTTTTAGATTTAAAGAAGTTCACAGATGGCATGTTGATTTAGAAAACATCCAATTTTGGAATTTTAGGAGGATTGCTCTTTATTCCAAAAAGGATGCTGGTACTTGTTTTGAAGGGTCTCCTTTTCAAAAATCTATTTCTGCAAAAGCTTTCATGAGGTTAAATAAGCAAAACCAGTACGAGAGAGTCCTTTTCCAAAGAAATATGTTGATTTGGTTAGGTATTGACTTCTCATTTTTCTAGTTCTTCAGGGAAGAAGATGTTTCATACAATCATGATCAATTTATCATAAACTGTTTATTCTATATTTTTGCTTTTATCTTTTCATTGATATTAAACGTTATCTATTCACTTTTGATATAATGCTTTGTTCTCTTTTGCATGTTTTTATTATTACAATATTTTATGTACTATGCATTATTAATATTTTATTTTTGTTTCTTTATGTTTTCTGTAAGAAAAGAAGATATGTTATGATGGTTCTCTCTCTTTCCTCTTTGACCTGCCGCACGAGGTTGATGGGTCATCCTTGGCCCTTTAGTTCGTTCCAGGTTCTCCCGTCATTCTAGGCGTGGCAGTTGATGAGGCAGGCATGTAGGAGCACAGTCTGATGAAAGAAGCGATAATAAAGCTATTTTTGCCTTCAAATTTAACTTCTGGTTGTCACCTACTTGAACAGAGGCATATTCCGCTTTGTATGTGTGCTGCAGAATGTAGGACACATGCTAACAGGAAGTAACAATGAGAAAGATAGATATTTCCCCTCATTATATCAGCTTACTGGAGGCAAACTATTTTGGCGCAAACCCATGTGTATAGACTTTAGTAAGTATGGGTTTGCATCAATATACATGAGTGGATGAATAGAAACGCCCATGGTACACCCATGTAATCCCTCGTGGATCCAAAGTAACACTAACAAAAGCCAGAGATTTCTGCTGCCTTGCATTACTTCTGAATTAAATTCACATGCAAAGCCATCCAAAAAGAAAGTTTTGCATCAGGTTGAGTCACAAAAGTGGTGCAACCCCGGGGCAAAAGCTTTATAAATCTGACCCTTGATGTTCACATTGTTTTTCCCAACAGTTTCCTTAGGTTTGTTCTGCAACCAGACATGTGTATTGATTTCTTCAAAAGCTTTGGTTTTGCAGATGTGCCATTTGGTCATAAGTTTAAAAACATGCATTCGTTGTTGTACCTTTATTTCTGTATGTCTGCTGGGTCATGGGTCTGAAGGACCCTCTGGTTGGCCAAATGTAGTTTCCTCCATTTTTGAATGAATAATTATATTGTCTGTGCTGGCTCCCATATGCATTAGTGGAGTCCGACTAGTGTCAAATATTTGTTTTTATTTGTTTAACAATATCTCCAGAGTGTTGTCTTGTGTTCAGGGTTTATTAATGTCCTAGGGGGCCAAAAGTAACTAAAACTTTATTGAGGCCATACCCCTAGATAATGTGTTTCAGAATCGAAATGCTGCATTAGGTTCAGCACCAAATCTACAATGTTTATGTCTGACAGGCTGCCTTCTTTTTTATTTATTCTTTACCACAAGTAGGGCAGAAAAGGGTACCATCTGTGATCCTGAATATTCTGACGATTCTTTGAATAAATACAGCATCTGTAAAGAATGCACCCATTGAAACCATCCCTTGTAGACATCCCCACAAATAGGATACAAGCAGTGATTCACGCTACACCCTAATTACAACGACTTAAGTGTTGCTTACTTGGCACATCCAGATGTTCTGGCCCCAAAACATTTGAAAATGGCAGATTTATATTAGAATCATGATCAGTCCCTGAGGAAAATAGTCTGTTATTCTTCACAATGCAGTAGTGGAAGCAATAGTAAATGATCTAGGGAATTCCCCAGGATAATGTATTATTTATTAAAGTGCAATTCACTGATAAAGTCAGACTTGTACTCAATATTATACAAAATGAACTTTAAAAAAAATCACATTGACCTGCCTAAAGCGTCTAGAGGCCCATTTGCATGAATTTCCAACTGTCCCAGAGGAGGTCAATAACTCATTGCTGAGGTGTGAATTTGCTCCCAAAGCTGAGACAAATACCTGAGGTGTGGGGAGGTGTTGTGTTTCTCTGACAGGACAACCATCAGTTTTGTACCCAGGAACCTAATAAACCTCAAAGAGCCCTACCTTTAGCTTACACCTGTGCTTCCCCCTTATTTCCTTCTAGTCAGACTGGCAACAATTTCAAGGGGCGAGGAGCTGCCCACAGATCCAGTTTTAGAGTGACCAAAGAGGAGGGATTGCCATGCCTCTCAGGTGGGCCCAGGAGCTCTGTCCAGCGAAAGTAGTTTCTGCTATTTTGGACTTAGGCTTGTTTGCAGTGGAACACACAGGAATGGTTGCAAAGGTGGGTAGTGTTACCCCAGGCTACTTTTCCCTATTGCTAGGGAGGAGCCAGAAGTCAAACCAGCCACAAGCTAGAACAGGGCATAAATGTTGCGCCCTCTTCAGAACACTACTGGACCTAGGGAACGAGTAGAAGAACAAAACATGTTGTTGAGACCTGTTGCTCCCACTTGAATCCAAGACAAAGAAGTGGAATCAGGGCCAGTTGGATGACCTCTTGTTAAACTACAGTGGCACAACTTGCTGCAAGAAGCCCTTTCCTTGAAGACCACCATTGTCCAGTTCCAACTAGATATGCGCTGCACCCTGCTGCTGGCTCCTGCTGGAGTGTGTACTCCCCTTTGACTCTTGGCTGTGTTCAAACATGCTGAAAACCTGGGACCAAAATCCTTTTTTGCTCCAAAGGCCACCAGAGGACTTGGACAAATCTGCCAAAGGAATCTGATGCAGCTGCATTGCCCCTTGGCCAAAGATACAGGTTCCTCGAGCTCAGAGATTTTCCACAGTAGTATATCTGTTGCAGTGGAACATCGCAGATAGGGAATCCAGCTTTGCTGAACCTTGTTAAGATACAGCTTTAACCCATGCCCTTCTGGTAGAATCTTAGTTTTAAAAAAAGAGATTAAGTCCAAAAGTAGATAATCTTCACCTTGGTGAAGGCAACAAAAGTATCTGGCTGAGTAGAGAAACACTTTTTTTATTTCTCCTGATCGGAGCTTTCCTGCCAAAAATCGATAGCACCATCTACATCTCATCCAAAGGCTATTGATCCTTGTCAGACAGTAAACTTCTTATAAGAAAGAACCTCGTAGGCCTTAAATCACACCTAGATATTGGTCAAGTGCAATCCGATGACCAGTGTTGATGCTTAGTGATTTTTGATGCTATTTTTTCTTTATTAATTTAAAATTTTGTATCCCAGGTTCTCATTTTTGCATCTTTATTGTTCAGTGTCATTCTTTTTCAGCATATTATTCTCTAATTGAAGTATGTTGTATTTTAGAATTTGTAACTGTTTCGGTGCTTCTAAATGTATTGCACATTTTCTTACGTTAAGCCTGTCTGCATTGCGCCATAGCTTCGAGGATTTGAGCTCGGGTTTAAAGTACTGACATCTTGACTGGACCTAGAAAGATTAGTGCATTATTGCTTGTGGTGGACTAACATCCATTAAAGCTAATAATCTACTTTGTCACATAGGCCGCAGTTTGAAATTTGAATCCTTTCGGCAGGGTTAACCCAGAAGTTGCCTTCTGTGGCTTAACCCATTTGTATTGACTCCAGAACTCTATACACTTTTACTCCAATTAACCAGTGGTAAAGAGCTTGAACACTTCCTTTCAAACATATTTCAATTGGTATACAACTACTTGTCAAATTTGATTTGCTTATAACTCCCTAGTATATTCTACTACCTGTACCGGAGCAGGTAAATTAAATGCTTCTAGTGAGCTGCAGCACGAATTGCTCTGCCCGTTAAACTAGCACTGTAAAAACCGGTCCAAATGTCTACCGCTGCAGCCTGGGTGTGAATTTTCAAACAGCCATTTCAACCTGGCAAAACAACCTTACGGAGGAATGGGGAGAACCGGTTTATGGGGGTGTCTTGAGGCCAGCACACCATAAGTTCTCAAGGTATCAGTTGACTGATCTCCAGTGTGAGCTACAGGGACACAAGCATCCAGAGGCCTTTTTTTCTGCAACTTCTTAACTGAGCAGTACCAACAGCACTTGCACTGAACGCTTCTGCTGGCCTCTTTTGGAATGTATTCCTAACCTACAATAGGTTAACCCGCTCGCAGCTTCTATAGTCTTGCTTGGTGTTAGAGTTTACTCCTCCCTAACTAATGCTCATTTTCATTCATGTTCAGTTGTGGGATTCACTACTTGTGTTCTTGTAGTGCCATTCAGTGATTTGTGTAAATACAGTAATCTGTTGTATAATCTGACATCAAAATTGAATTTAGATTTTTGAATTCTTGTCTATTTTTAATTGGGCAATGTATTCCTTTTTTGTAAATTTCACTGCTATCCTCAAATCCAAAGCCCCACTTCAGACTCAGCATGCACCCTCCAGAGCCAAAGACTCTTCGATTATCCACTTTTCCTCCATAAAAGTTTGTAAATCAGAAGGTGGTCTTTCCGCCAGACTGAATCTGGTTTCTGTATCCAACTAGTGTACTGTTACAGACAGAATACATTTTTGAGTTTTACCTGGTCTAGTGCGATTGGATTATCATTGGTTGCACATTTTGTTGCTATTTTTAATGCAACATTTAATAAATCATGTCTCTGGTTACAATTATCTGATTTTTGTCATTTTGGTGTTACTGTATTCACACTATTTTACTCTATTCTTCTAAATTGGTTTCTGATTTTTCATGTGTTGTTTTTTCACTTTATTATTGTTTCAGTAATGTATAAATATTTTACTCATTGCCTCTACTTTAGGCCTGACTTCTTTGTGCCATGCCACCAGAGGGTTAAGCAAAAGTTGATTTATGGACTTTAGTGACTCACCCTTACGAGAATTGTGATTATTATTTGAGGTGGGTTCTCACACCCTGAACTAATACTCTATATTCTTACATTGGTGTTCAGCAGTGGCATTCAATACTTGCCGTGCCATGCAGTGATTTATATAAAACTGAAAATCTGTTGTATAGTCTCAAATCAAAAGTAATTTTCATTTTTACAACAATCATTTATTTTTAATTTAACATGTTTTCCTTTTCCTAAACATCGCTCCTGTGTAAGACAGTCAAATGACTAAAACTGCTGTTGAGACCTGTGAGGAGACCTGAAAGGCTAGAGCTGCTTCCACTTGTAACCAAGAAAAAGACATGGACTTCAAGGGACAATAGACTGACCTCCTGTTAAGCTATTTGGACACAACAAGCTGCAAGAAGCCCTTTTCGCCCTGGACCCTGTTTGCCACTTCTGCTGGAGTGAGTACCCCCTGTTACTCTTGGCTGTGTCCCATTATCCTGAAAAAAACTAAAATTAAGAACCTTTTTGCTCCAAAGACCCTCAGGGGACTAGGACAAATCTGCCAAGAGAATCTGATGAAGCTGCATTGCCACTAGGCTAAAGAACTAGGTTCCTCCCGCTCAGAGCTTTACCACAGCAGCAAATCTGTCGCAGTGGGACATCACAGAAAAGGTATCCGGCTTCGTTGAGGTCTGTTCAGCTGCAGCTTTTAGCCCTGCCCAGAGGTAGAAATATTCACCAAGAGAAGGCAACTAAAATATCTCTCTGAAGAGGGGCACACATTTCAAATTTCTCCTGATCTGAGTTTTCAAACGTCAATAGCTTCCTCAACACTTTGTCTGATGGCTCTCGGTTTTTAGCTAAACTACTTATGAGAAAGAACCATATTGCAATATGGGGTAAGACAAGCACCGTTGAGTAAACAGCAAGTTGAATTAATGAAAGGTTGTCGCGTGCAAACCAGGGCTTCGCTGTCTGGACAAATCAGTGTTAAAGTAAGTACAATATAGCAATCTCCCAATGGGAGTTGTCCCCAAGTGCACCACGTTAAGAGATACCCGAAGGTATGATGAAGTTCAAACAAAGACCAAGTTCATTCAAAATCAATTTGTAATTGTAGTAATCATTTCATCATTACAAATTTCTTAATTTTCATCCATGTGATAAAGTTATTCTTTAGACGTGAGTAAATACATCCAAATTGATTATTTCCATATCCCTATGCATTTCAGGTTTGTCCAGCCCTTCATCAGGGGCATAGTCTGTGAACAAATAAAAAAAAAAAAAACGACTGATATTAGTTGTGATATCTGCTATGCACATTTAAAGTTAAACAAACATCTTTTCAATGAGAAAACAACTGTTATTTAAAACATCAAATGATCCTAAGGGAGCATCATGTATAATCGTACAATTTACTGCAAACCAAATGTTCGGTAACTGTCAGTATTTCGGTATTTATGGTGAACTACGCTATATGACAAGATAGAAAGAACTGCCACCAAACAATTATTATTATAAACATCAGGTAGGAAGCATCCAGTCAAATACAATTATAACGTTCGGTGCAAGCAGGTGGTTCGATAACTATCGGGTTTCAAAAAAAGGTGAGCTACGGGTCGTGTGCAAAGAATAAGGAAAGGACGCCCTCAACCACGATAAACAGAATAATAACAAATCATGCCCGACTTTATTGCCAAAAAAGGTTGTCAGAGATGCGGGTAGTACTCACTGGAAACGTGTTACAGAGACTCTATGAATCACAGGTTCCCATTAGCGTATAAGGTTCATACTCGTATGGGTTTGAAATAGCACGCCAGATGCATTGGAATTAAACAACAACGATGGACTGTTTACTTGTCCGAAGTGTGGGGGCCATTTTGGAACAGTTAGAGAGTTGTAAAAGGAGTCATGTGGGGGCCATATTAGAGTGGTAAACAACCGGTAATAACGAAATCCAATGGCTCAATCATCAGAGTCTAAAAGGGTGAACAAAACAGGGATTCATAAGTGAAAAAACACAAGTGACCCAATCCTGAAGCTAATCATAATACAATGTCTAAAAATGGGTGAAAAGACAAAAAAGATTCAAAATTGAGATATGTAAACATACGGGTACAATGATGAGCATGATAATACAAGGCAATTCAGGATAATCATGAGTTAAAGGCATAATAAGTCTGTTTAAAGATAGCAAAGAAATTCCATGTGCTCATTTAGCCCTGTGGGGTGCATCGTGCTCAAATACCATATTCAAAAGTTCTCCCTTTGAAGCAATTTATTTTTGGGGTTCATGACCTCCTGGTTGACAACGTTCTCCAAAATAACATAACATAACATAACATGTGTATTTGTAAAGCGCACGTTCACCCAGAGGTCTCTTGGCGCTGAATAACAGATGTTTATTGTTACCCAACTCAATGGTACTCATTTTATCGACCTCAGATGGATGAAAGGCTGAGTGGACCCGCCGGGATTTGAACCTGTGACCATGAGGTCGAACACAGGCCCCTGCAATGGATGCATTAGTCCACTGAGCCACCAGACCCGGCTCAAAATCATGAATTGTAGCTGAGCTACATTGTGTCTGTATTCAAAAAAGTGCATTGCCACGGCTGATTTAGTATTGGCAGTTCTTATGTTGCTCTCGTGTTCCAAAACTCTGGTTCTTATTTTTCTTCTTTCTGTGTGGCCAACATAGCACAAGCCACATGGGCACTTCAGTAGATAGGAAAGGAGCAAGCCTTACAGAGGGTAAGGACAATTCCTGGGCACTCTGGTAGGCACCGTGGTGCGTAGTTACAATTATGAATTTTCCAAGAATGGTAGTGATGAATGTAATATTTGAATTTATTTCAAAAAGTCTTTCTCCATAATAGTAGTTAAATTCAACAATTCAATAGTTCAATAATCATATTGCAGTCATATGATATATTTGTAGTTTGAAGTCATAAAGTTATGCAGACCTTCCGGGTTTGTACACACACTATCCGGAGTTCACCCTTAGAACCTTGTAGAATGCACCTCTACCGTGGTTAACCGATTCCCCCTGAAGAAGTGCAATCTTGCACGAAATGCATCGGGGATTACTTGACTTCATTTGATCTGCATAACTTTATGACTTCAAACTACAAATATATCATATGACTGCAATATGATTATTGAACTATTGAATTGTTGAAGTTAACTACTATTATGGAGAAAGGCTTTTTGAAATAAATTCAAATATTACATTCATCACTACCATTCTTGGAAAATTCATAATTGTAACTACGCACCACGGTGCCTACCAGAATGCCCAGGAATTGTCCTTACCCTCTGTAAGGCTTGCTCCTTTCCTAATTCATACGCACCTTTTGGACCTGAAGGTGACTTCCTGCGCACCTATCAAACTAAGTACCATACCTATCCAGCGCAGGCCTTGTCTACCTTGGAGTGCAGCGGTCCTCTTACACATATCCACTTCAGTAGATAGATCACATTAGGTGTGTTGCACGTCGCGTTGATCTTAAGTTTGATTTTGTAACCTTTCATGGGGTGATGTAAGATATTGCCCTTGATGACGTTATTGCAATTACTGCAATTATAGCATGGTTGGAGTCCTTTGTACCTGGAAGCTGGACTTGTGATCGTGGGGTGAGTTAACAGTTCTTTGATGTTGGCACCACGTATGTAGGCAAAAATGTGTTTATGTTCAAATAATCCTCTGAAGTCAGGTTCGTTACTCAATAGAGACCAGTGTCTAAGTATTATATTGCGGTATTTGTTGCTCAAGGTTGAATATTTGGAAACCACTGTCATACGTTTTTGTTCCTTTTTAGGTTTTGGTTTGAGTTAGTCTTCTCTCTTTATGGATTCACACTTAGATTTGGCATTGTTCACAATGTCATCTGGATATCCTCGTTCCCTGAATCTTTGACATATAATGTTCATTTGTATTTGACAGTCAGTGTCATTTGAAACAATGCGTTTGATTCTCATGAGTTGAGACAATGGAAGATTGTTCCTGAGCTTCTGCCTGTGAAAACTAGTAATGTGCAGGGTACTGTTGCGATCAGTCTCTTTCCGATATATGGTAGTTCGAAATTTCATATTCTCCAATATCACCTGTACATCAAGGTAATTGACAGTGCTCCGATCATATGTCCATGTGAAATGTATTTGGTCATTTATATTGTTTAAGCCTTCCAAGAAGTGTATTAGGTTGCTTTCTGGTCCAGACCACAGTAGGAAAATGTTGTCAATGTATCGTACATACAACCTACCAGATTGAGCCCAATCTGGTAGGTTGAGGATATTGTTCTGTTCAAAGTAGTGCATGAATAAATCCGCGTAGACTGGGGCAGCACAATTGCCCATTGAAGTCCCGTTAAGTTGTAGGTAGCATGTATCTCTCCAAGTGAAATAACTTTGGTAAAGGGTGAATCCTAATAGTTCCATCAGGAAAGGTTGAAGGGTCGGGTTGATGTCAGAATTCAAAATAGCATTTTCTATAGCTTCAATCCCTAGGTTATGTGGAATAGATGTATATAACGCCTTCACATCCACCGTACAAAGACAATATTCTTCACTGGCTGATAACTCCATGTTTTCCAGTTTATTTAAAAATTGAGTGGTATCCCGTATATATGTGGGTGTTCTAACCACCAAAGGTGGTAAGTGCCTTTCCTAAAGTTTCCCAACTGGTTCGTGGATACTTCCCCTTGTAGAAACAATAGGTCTGAATGGAGGTCTCTTGGGGTCCTTGTGGACCTTCGGTAGCATATACAGTGAAGGAGTCTTGGGATGTTCCTGAGTCAAGAACCGTTTGGTTTTTTCAGTGATAATGTTATCTTCCAAAGCCTGTGACAGGATATTTTCAAGTGTTTGTTTGAATTCTTCAGTGGGGTTCCTGTCCAAGGGTGCATAGGTGGTGGTATCGGTTACATGGAGTTGTACTTGTTGGTGGTAAAATTCACTGTCCATTATGACCAAGGCGCCACCCTTGTCTACGTTTTGGCAGATTATATCTGTGTTTTCAGCCATCTTCTTCAACAAAGATCTTTCCTTAACAGTCAAATTGCTGTGTTTCAGTTTAGTATGGAACTGTAGAGTGGTTAAGTCTTGTTTCACCAGGTTCTCAAAAGTGTCAATTAATTGATGCCTTTTGGACTCTGATGATTGAGCCATTCGATTTCTTTATTACCGGTTGTTCACCACTCTAATATGGCCCCCACATGACTCCTTTTACAATTCTCTAGCTGTTCCAAAATGGCCCCCACACTTCGGACAAGTAAACAGTCCGTCGATGTTGTTTAATTCCAATGCACCCGGCGGGCTATTTCAAACCCACACGAGTATGAACCTTATACGCTAATGGGAACCTGTGATTCATAGCGTCTCAGTAACACGTTTCCAGTGAGTACTGCCCGCATCTCTGACAACCTTTTTGGCACTAAAGTCGGGCATTATTTGTTAATCTGTTTATCGTGGTTGAGGGCGTCCTTTCCTTATTCTTTGCACACGACCTGTAGCTCACCTTTTTTTGAAAACCGATAGTTATCGAACCACTTGCTTGCACCGAACGTTATAATTGTATTTGACTGGTTGCTTCCTACCTGATGTTTATAATAATAATCGTTTGGTGGCAGTTCTTTCTATCTTGTCACATAGCGTAGTTCACCATAAATACCGAAATACTGACAGTTACCGAACATTTGGTTAGCAGTCAATTGTACGATTATACATGATGCTCCTTTAGGATCATTTGATGTTTTAAATAATAGTTGTTTTCTCATTGAAAAAATGTTTGTTTAACTTTAAATGTGATAGCAGATATCACCACTGATATCAGTCCGTTTATTATTTGTTCACAGACTATGCCCCTGATGAAGGGCTGGACAAGCCCGAAATGCATCGGGATTTGGAAATAATTAATTTGGATGTATTTACTCACGTCTAAAGAATAACTTTATCACATGGATGAAAATTAAGAAATTTGTAATGATGAAATGATTACTACAATTACAAATTGATTCAGAATGAACTTGGTCTTTGTTTGAACTTCATCATACCTTCGGGTATCTCTTAACGCTGTGCACTAGGGGACAACTTCCATTGGGAGATTGCTGAAAGAACCATATTGGCCTTAAATTACACGTAGGTACAGGTCAAGTGCAATCAGATAACCACTGTTGGTGCTTAGATCTTTTTGATTGTATTTTCATTTAATAATTTAACCGCATCGCTGCGGCGGTGATTTTCGCGCTGTGCGGCTTTTTTTCAAAAGCCGCGTTAGATGACGAGCTCAGCTCGTCATCCGCACACGCCCCCCGTGGCTGATGACGAGTTGAGCTCATCATCAGCATCAAAGGGGTTACAAATGTGTATCTCTGGTTCTCCTAATTGGACTTTTGTTGTTTTACTGTCATTTTAATCATTAACATATTCTATATATTTATAAATTGGAGTGTATTGTATTTTTTTCTTCCGCGCACGGCGCACATTCCCCCGCGATTTGGGCGAATTCCACGCATGAGCAGACAGGACGGCCTCCAGCTGTCCGACGCACACGCCCACCCTGACGCATGGAAGAGGTTAACTCTTTTGGTCCTCGTATGCAAATCCCCACTTCTGAATCAGCGTGCACCTTGTTTTGCAGATGACTCCTCAACTATCACTTTTTCTCAAGAAATGTTTCCAAAGGTAACGTTTCCATTGTGAAAACCCCAGATCTTGTACCCTTTCCACTTTTACTCATGGTTGGACTCTACTTTTGACTTTGCCATGGTCTAGTGCACCCAGATATCCATGGTTGGCACTATTTGCTTTTTGTGTCTTTTTTTTAATTCAAACCTCTATATATTGGATTTGTGTCATTTTGTTTAGTAAACATTTACTCTATTTTTCTAAACTACTTTGTGTTTCTTCTTGTGCTGTTTCTTCACTCTTTGAGAGCTGCATAAATACTTTACACTTTGCCTCTAAGTTAGGCCTGAGTGCGTTCCTCCAAGCTACCAGAGGTTTAAACACAGGTTAATTTAGAGACTTTAGTGCTTCACCCTAACAAAAATTGTCATTGTTGCCTGGGTGGGACTTTCACCCCCCTTAGCTAAAACTCCAATTCTCACAGCCGTGTAATTTATGATAGTGATATGTTCCTTGAAGGTGTGATCAATCTCCAGAGTGAAAATAGAGGTTTTAATCTATCCATGTTCAAGTCATTACGCTTAAATTTGACTGGTTGGTTGTTGTTCTTAATTTCAGGTAGGTGCTGGACATCCAGGTCTGGGGGGGGAGTTTGAGGCAGTGTGGGCCATTTGTGCAAAGTCATTTTTATATTTCTTAATTGTGTAAATCGCTATTTCAGGTTGTTTGGAAATGCAAAATGGTGCATTTGTATGTACGAAAGGCATTTTTAAAGGTGTAATTTGCATTTTCTATTATGTTAAAATCAGATCGTTTGCATTTTGAATTGGAAATCAAAAATGAGTTTTACCATATAGCGATTCACTAACATTGTGTACAAAGGATTTCCTAATTGTGATTAGTCGCAAAATACAAGTAAGATTGCAGCTGAGAGCAAAATGGCCACATCCCAGTAGAGCTAGACACCACCTGGCACCACTCCGAGAAATTAGCAGCCACCAGGCATCTCCGATGGGAGTCCAAATGATGATCTGACACAGGAACGTAGGGGTGCCAACTGGGCCTCTTTTTTGCTGTTTTGGTCACAGGAGACCTTCAGACTTCTGATTGACAGGATGAAGGAGAAGGACACAAGATGGTGGGTTGGAGGTTTTTTTTTTTAAATAATGCACATTGCGTATGTATTTACTTGGATGCAGTGAAGACACAATGGTTGGAGATTACCTGATAAGACAAGTAAAAATGAAATAAAATAGAAAAGTACAGGAGGAGTTAAAAACCTCTGAAGGTGCATATAGCCCCTTGCATCATTAGTTATAGGAAGACTTATGGGGCACCTTCTTATGGCATAACAGCTGTGATTTCTTTACAATTAACATCAGTGCTTCTTTGTTTGTTTTGGAGCATTTGATAATGAACTCAATAATTAGTTACCTCTGATTTAATTAATGAGGGAGAAACACTATAGTAGCATCAAGCAACTGAGCATGGTAAAGCATGCAACATCTTGAGAACATTCACCTAAGACATCAGTTCTTCCATGTCACATACTCCTTCATATCATCATGCAAATTGATGTCAGTCCTTTATACATTTCTTCCAATTAAATCTTGCCACCATGTGACTGACCTTTATGAGACATCTATCCTGCTACCAGTTAAAGGCTTGGTGACAATCTTTGAAATACTGGGCTCAGAATTTCCCCAGCTAGACTTCCATGTTGTCAAGATTCATGCCTTTATGAGGAAGTGAAGATGGAGATTGCGAGGCTCAGAAGGTGGGCTCTACCACATGAGCCTAACTCTTGATTACTCCTGATTAGTACCTCATCAATACCATCATAAACATTGTACTAGAGCAGAACTATTGACTGAGTCTGAGTCGATTTGGGAAGAGCATTGTTGGGTTCGTAGTTGGACAATTTCGCTGCTGTTGCTGAGCCATTCCTAGCATGTTTGCTGCCTTTTTAATCCTATTTCATGTGGGGGCAGGCAAGCCGCACTTCTATTTCTAAACTTCCGGGGGCCTCATTTATGAAAAGTGACGCATCGCTGCGTGGAAACAGCGATGCGTCACTTTTCACTGCGCACTCCTTGCGACACCAATGATGCGTCATATTTAATGTATGACGCATCATGTCGCAAGGACTTACAGATACGTCAGTTTTTCTGACGCATCTGTAAGCGCAAAAGTGACACATTGCTGGAGTGTGTCACAAAAGTGACGCAACTCCAGCAATGCGTCCTTTCACATGGGGAAAGCCCCATGTGAAAGGGCTTGCGTCAGTCTTACGCCTGCTGTGAGGCAGGCGCAAGATTTTGACGCAACCGCATCCTAAAAGTGACGCAGTGAAATCTCATAGATTTCACTGCGTCACTATTACGAGGCTTTTTGCGGGGGAACGCCCCCTTTGCATACATTATACCTGAAGCAGGTATAATGTGGCGCAGGGGTTTAAAAAGTAACGCATCTACCTAGATGCGTCACTTTTTAAATATGGCGCAACAAGGCGCATGTTGTACGCTGCCGATGCGTCACAAAAAGTGACGCATCCGCAGCGCAAAACTGACGCAAGGCCTCATAAATGAGGCCCCGGGTTCTTACATCATCAATCTGCATTCAAAATGCAACTTTTCCAAATTGTGATTTCCGATTTAAATAAGAAATGTCCTAATTGCAATTGCGAATTCGACGGAATCGCTAATAGTGGAATTCTTGCCTTTGTACATATCATTATGTAATTTCTAAATAGTAAATAGTGATTTCCATTACATTGCTGTTTGGAAATCGCACTTTCATACTTATGACCTTTATATGTCTAAAGTTGAGGAGACCTTCAACTACAGTTATGTTATGTCGGCATATTGGTGCTTTTTGATATTGTTATCTATATGTAGAGAACTAAGAGTTTCAATCAAATTCAGTGCCAGCACAGAAGCAACCACCACTAGTTCATTCAGCTTCTGTTAGCAGCTGTCTGTCCGGAAACCAGTGCAATTGCTCCATCTGCCCAAGTTCATCACTGTCAGCTGCAAAAACTGAGCTATGATTGAAATGGATTTTATTAGTTGACCCTGTGACAGACTACAATTAGAGCAAACTCAAGAGAAAAAATTGGCTAAAATGACAGTAGAGCAGATGGTGCAGCAAAATCTGTACAGCAATTTACATTATTCAGTAATTCACAGAATATTCGTAGGGGAAATATATTATGGTACAGTAATCAGTATTAAGCAACCAAGCAATAAAAATCAGTCTCACCATACTGAAAATGAAAAGGTGTTTGCTCTTAAAGGAGTATGCTGCCCCACAAGAAACATTAGCAGATGAGAGGAACCCAAAATTTACATTTAATTGCCAATCCTGCAGTTACAGTTACAGAAAATGATGAAAGAAATATAATCTACTAACATGTTGTAATCACTTTGACTGTCTTGACTAGCATTATTAACATCACATCGACACACTATTAGAAAATTAGCAGCAGACTGACACATCACAACTGGACATACAACAATTTAGACTAGAAACCTGGACAGTCATTTATGGGGACCTGGTGTAGGGCAGCGCAGCTACACCAAAGTGAAAGGGCAGGAATGCAATATCTTTATGCAATAGGGTGCTGTTAGACCTGGCACCACTGGCGTGGATCTCCCTTCCATATTTTTGCTGTTGCCTCCTGTATTTTTGCAATGCGTTTTGTTGGTCTAGATGCTTTGGGCACTTTGCCACTGGTATTCAGTGCCAAAGTGAAAGTGCTCCCTATTGTAAAGTGTTGCACTGGATTAGTGCCTCCATGATTGGCTTATTTGATTTACTTGTCAGCCCCTAGTACAGTGCACCATGTGTGCCCAGGGTCTGTAAATCAAATGCTGCTGGTGGGCTTGCAGCACTGGTTGTGCCACCCACGGTCGCAGCTTGTTAAATGTGACTCTGGACTGCCATTGCAGAGCCGGTGTGCAGCCTGGGGCTGCCATGTCGACTTGGCAAGTGTAAACAATTGCCAGTCCCTTATCCTTCCCTTTCCTACATTTTAGTCACCCCTTATGTAGGCCCAAGGGCAGGATGCATTGTATGTAAAATATAGGACATGCCCTGATGTGTGTATTATGTCCTGATAGTGCATTACAACCAATTTCGTTTTCACTATTGCAAGGCTACCTGTTCCCATAGGCCAGAATGGGTAGTTTCATTATAATATTTTATAATCCTAACTGACTCCGGGAACTAGGTAGAAATACGAGATTAGTATGCCAAAACTCAGAATAGCTTACATCTTTTAGTTCAGTCAGTCAGTCAGTCAAAGTTTCTTTATTCGACTAATTAAAATCATAAAAGAAGAACGAGCAATACACGGTAACATTTCATCATGACACATAGTAATACATACAAGAAAATTTATAAATTTACAAAGATTTTATAAAATTTTTAAAATTTATAACATTTATAAAAAACCCTAAAAACACATTATACAAGAATAAAATTGTACCATAATCTAAAAAGTTCATTTAAATATAGATGGTAATCATTGATCAAGGACACAGTGCCTGGCGTTGAGGCGATGCTTATTTATGCGTGCGCCAGCAACCAAAAAACTAGCAACATGAAATGCCACTTTTAAACTGGATAAAAGTTGCAAAAATAGCATAGCAGGTTTAACTTGAGTAAAACCCATATTGCACAGTATAGGCAGCAGGAATTTTTTTCTGCACTCTTTGTAATGACCACAGAACAGGATAAAGTGCGTTGTGTCTTGAATAGAAAATTGGTCACAATCACAAGGATCAGCATATTCAGGTCTAGACCACTTTTTAAAATTGCCCAGTATATAAGGAATTAAATCAAGGCGAAATCTTGTTAGGAGGAAACGATGGTATGGTTTATGTACCGAACAGAGATATGGTTCCATACCTGGGACAGTTATTATCGTACAATGTTTCCTAACCGTAAGTTTGTTCAACTCTGTGGCTTCCCTCTCCAGGACATAACGCTCAGTCAAAAGATTTTTGACTGTCTTTGTGTCTTCTAGATTTATCAAATGTGGGGAGGAAAAAAGTTCAGATCGGCCAACTAGAGTTAGCTGCGTCTTGACATATTTTAGCCAAGGAATGTTATAAACATTGTCCAAGGCTAAGCAATCTTTAAAAATATGATGGTTTAGAGTGAGCTCCTGATTGAGCCACACTTTTAACCAGCCGATAACTGGGGCTGCCTTCAGGGTGTCGGTAATGTAGCCCAGGCCGAGCTCTGTATGTATTATGTAGGTAGAAATTGATTGGGGGACAGAGAGCAGAGTTCTCAGGAATTTATTTTCAACTTTTTGAATTTTATCATACTCATGATTAGTGTGCCCCCAAATGACAGAGCCGTATTGGGCAACCGATAAACATTTAGATTTGTAGACCTTTATAATGCTCTCCATGGGGCGAGCACCCAGCTTTTTAGCAAAACCAAGCAGCCCAGCAGCCGCTCTTGCTACTGCGTTGCTTTTGGCCAAAAGCTGAGGGCCCCACTTGCCTTTTTCGTCAAAGATCACGCCCAGGTAGGGGAAAGATGGAACTCTCCTGACCTCCTTCCCTGCGCAAAAGAAAATTTTAGACTTTTTTTTCTGCCTGCGGCTCCTACTATCATTACGTGGGATTTTTCTACATTAGTTTTCATGTCCAGTGAGGACATGAAATCCCCAAAAACTGACAGAAGTTTGCTTAGTGCCACTCCAGAGCGTGCTAGAAGGACGGCGTCATCCGCGTACAGGAGGACAGGAATCTTTTTTTCTCCTGCGCGCGGAATGTCCATGTGGGACGCAGCCAGAACTGCCTCGAGACCATTTATATAGAGTGTAAACAGAAGGGGTGCAAGGATGCATCCTTACCTAACCCCTCTCCCTGAATCAAAGTGACAGGTACATCTCCCTTCTCTGGTCACTCTGACAGACGTCTTGAGGTCTCTATGTAACTCTGCCAAGTATCCCACTAATGGGGCATCAAAGCCCATGGCCAAAAGGACCCCCCACAGCTTAGCCCTGTTGACCAGGTCAAAAGCTGAGGAGAGGTCCATAAAGGCCATGTACAGGGAGCCCCCCTTGGCTGCTACATACTTACTAATGATCAATTCTAAATTCAGACACTGGTCCAGGGTTCCCCTTTTTGCTCTGAAGCCGTATTGTGCATTCGATAAAATGTCCTTTTCTTCTAAAAACAGGGTCAATCTACCTAAGAGAACTCTTCCCAGAATCTTAACACTTGAGTCGATTAGGGAGATTGGCCTATAGCAGGCTGGGTCTGTTCTTTGTCCCTTTTTAAAAATAGGTATTATGGTGGACTTCGACCAGCTACTAGGAAAAATAAAATCTCTTGTGGCATTAAAAATGTTGGTAAGAATTTTGGCGCTTAATTCAGGGGCACTCTTAAAAAAGTCAGCGGGGACCCCGTCAGGGCCTGGGGCCTTTTTAGAATGTGTGTCGCTGATAGCTTTTTTTACCTCTTCTATACTAAAAGGAGAAATGGGAGGGACTGCTTGTGTGGATTGTAATCCACAGCCTGAGGTATTATCAGGGCAACTGTAGATATTGCTGAAGTGTATGACCCATTGGTCATCCGGAATGGTGCAATCTGCTCTCTGCTTATCTGAATCGACAAAAAAGGGATGATTTATTATCTCCCAAAATTTTGAGCTATCTCTTTGGATTTCGGGCGAGAGCAAATCGTTCCAGGCCTCAGCTTTGATCTCTGATTTTCTCTTTTTGATGGCGTCGTTGTAGTTTTTCCTTAACAGCGCTATCTGTACTTTATCTCTTGGCTCCGCTTTTAAAGCCTTTAGGAGAATTGAGTGGGCCTTTGAACAACCTGTGTTAAACCATTTTTTACCTCTACATGTCCGACCCTTATTCCTTACAGTCAGGTCCAGATCAATCTGATTGCAGATAATATTAAAAGCCTCTATCAAACTAGAAGACGGGTTGTTTTTATCTAGGCAGATTGCGACCTCACCCTCAACTTTGGACAGGGTATCCTGTATAAAAGTGATCGGGGTGACTTGATCCCACTTCAGCCTACGGTTCTGATCTCCCAGAACTACATTAGTCGCGCATGAGGCTGCAGTTTCTCTCTTTCCAAGAACTCCCTGGGATATAATCTCTAAAATTACTGGGTTATGGTCACTAAAAACTGAGGTTTCTACCTTATAGGTTGAGACCTCAGACAAAATACTAGACGACAAAAAGATATAATCTACTATTGTGCCAGAGTTGTTACCCACAAATGTCGGTAACCTCAAGTCTCTATCACTGCTAGAGAATTCATAAAGATTAAAAGTTGCTAAAAATGATTCCAATGCCTCCCCACGCGGTGAGTGTTCAAAGTGCGGAATACAGAGATAATGGGGAAAATCTTCATATTCCTCACGGCAATCCCTGTCGCATGGGTGGATATTGTAGTCTCCCATGAGAATCACGTCAAAGCCGTGGGCACTGTTTTCGCTGTGGGAAGACAAAAAATCCTCTACGGTTTCCAAATGCTCGTTGAGCAGTTGACTGACAGGAGAATTATAAAAATTAACTAATAGGATAGGCTGTGAGTTAAAAGTAGTTAATTCAACTGCTAGTATGTTTGTTGAGTTAAAGTTAATTCGTCTTGGTTTTCCCTGAACGTTTAAGGAAATATATATAGCCAAGCCTCCCTTTGCCCTTCCAGATGTGCTAGGAATAGCAGGTACAGAGAACTGGGAAAAGCCGTCTAGAACAAATCCGTCGGACGTCTCCCAGGTCTCCTGGAATACAAGAATGTCGTGGGAACTAACCATTTCCAGCCAGTCCTTGTTACCAATTTTTGAGTTAATGCCAGCGATGTTCCAGCTCAAGATACTACAGACCCTGTTGCTTTTATTTTTTAGGTCTAAATGTACAGGGGCAGGAAAAGAAACAGGTAAAAAATCCTCACTGTTAATATCTTCTATAGGAGCGAGTCAATCATTCTGGTCCATGAAGGACAATGGGGCATAGCGGTTAAACAACTGGAGAGGTTCGACAAAAGAGTTTTGCCTTGATAGGAAGGGATATTGAGCTACAGAATTATGCCTTATATCCTGCCCTTGTCTGGGGTTGGAATCCCAGGGTCTGTCCCACCCCAGCGCTGGAGTCCTTGGGTACGTGACATTTTGTTGCTCCCCATAGAAAAACTTCAAAGTAAGAGGAACAACAGTGCCTTTTCTGCGTTGAGGGGGGAATAGATTGGCCAGGATGTTTGGGAGAACGTCTTGGTTCGAGAGGGTCACAGCCACGCAGTCCCCCTTAAACTTTTTTGGGCGATTTCCCAACCAAGGGACCCTGGTCGCAGACGTAATGACATTTGCCAGATGATGTTTCCCCCCAGGGGCTAACCGCATATTGTTGGTTAGCCAATGCAGAGCCTTACTAGTAAGGGAGGTAGGGCTTTCGACTATTCCCCCTTCAAGAGGGGGTACGTTTGCAAGCACCAGAACCACAGGGGTGGCCTCAACTAGAAATTGGTGAGGGACCGTTGTTTGGGTAGTTGCCGGGGGTGGTCCAACAGAAGGGGGAACATCTGTTGGGATGGAAACCAAGAGAGGGCCCTCAGAGATGGTAGACATAGGTATTAGTGGCTGGGGCAAAGGATTGTCAACAGGTAAATGAATCCCTTCATTATCACGAAAGACTTCATTAATCACATCTCCCCCTATGTTGTTGGGCATGATAGAGACTATCTTGGTGATATTTTCTACCCCGTCTACTACCTTAGTGCTTAAACCACCCAGCCTCTTGACCTCTGCATTCAATTTGTCTAACTTAGATATTAAGGGTTTGACAATGGCATTGATTTTATGCTCAAGAAAGTCAGAGATCCTTTCGAAAAGAGCGTCCTCAAAATTATGACACTGATTATCCTCCATGACGTTTGCTTGTTTAGTCTTTGGGGTAGTAACCCTTTTCTTTCTTGCCCCTATACGAGGGCCACTCAGCTTTAGGGGGATCTTTGTGCATAAGAGTCTTGGTCTTGTAGCATGCCCTTTTGGTGTCATCTCCTTGGGTGCAGCTTGTTCATGTGTCTCTTGATCACAGTCAGTGTCAGAATCAATACCACCCTGAGCCTGTGTGTTAGAAGTCTCAATAGCCGTGTCTGCGTTATCTGGTGCTCTGCTTACATCCAGGAGAATGGGGCCGCTAATTAAATTCTCCTGGCTAGTTTCTTGCAAAATAGTGTCATCAATCATGGTGGAAGCTGTAGGTGACAAACAGCGAAGGTCTGGAGATTGGCTTAGACCGAGAGAGTCTCTCCTTTGCATATTAATTTTCCTGACAGTCTGGACAAGAAAATTATCAAGGGTCTTCTGTGGGGCTTCCTTAGTTTTCGCAGGCATACTTTTCAATGTACTCACAGCCAACGTTTAGAACTTTGAATACTTAATATATGGTTAACACAACGATATGGCTTACTTGATTTCAGTCCTGTAGAGTTTCTGGCCCTGCCCTGCCTCCTCGTGCCGCAGAGGGCCGTAGAGGGCCCGCCCTTTGCCCGGGCTTAGCCCCGGGCGTCCCGCTCGCGTCCCGCGAAGCTGGTCCTGGTGTGCTTTTGTGCGCCTCCCCTGGCGCCCTCGCGGTGTCACAGCGTGCGCCGCCGCGTAGGCTGCCGGGATTCGTAGTCCCGGAGCGGCGGCGCTTTCTGACTCCAGGGAAGGTGACTCTCGGCGGTGGCGGCGTGGGCAGTAGCGCCTGGCAAGCTGTGGCGTTCTGCGTGTTGCGGCGGCTTTCAGGTAAGTTTTTCTTTTGTGTGTCCCAAAGCTCCGCCGGTCCTGGTGCGCTTTTGTGCGCCTCCCCTGGCGCCCTCGCGGTGTCACAGCGTGCGCCGCCGCGTAGGCTGCCGGGATTCGTAGTCCCGGAGCGGCGGCGCTTTCTGACTCCAGGGAAGGTGACTCTCGGCGGTGGCGGCGTGGGCAGTAGCGCCTGGCAAGCTGTGGCGTTCTGCGTGTTGCGGCGGCTTTCAGGTAAGTTTTTCTTTTGTGTGTCCCAAAGCTCCACGGGTCCTGGTGCGCTTTTGTGCGCCTCCCCTGGCGCCCTCGCGGTGTCACAGCGTGCGCCGCCGCGTAGGCTGCCGGGATTCGTAGTCCCGGAGCGGCGGCGCTTTCTGACTCCAGGGAAGGTGACTCTCGGCGGTGGCGGCGTGGGCAGTAGCGCCTGGCAAGCTGTGGCGTTCTGCGTGTTGCGGCGGCTTTCAGGTAAGTTTTTCTTTTGTGTGTCCCAAAGCTCCGCCGGTCCTGGTGCGCTTTTGTGCGCCTCCCCTGGCGCCCTCGCGGTGTCACAGCGTGCGCCGCCGCGTAGGCTGCCGGGATTCGTAGTCCCGGAGCGGCGGCGCTTTCTGACTCCAGGGAAGGTGACTCTCGGCGGTGGCGGCGTGGGCAGTAGCGCCTGGCAAGCTGTGGCGTTCTGCGTGTTGCGGCGGCTTTCAGGTAAGTTTTTCCTTTGTGTGTCCCAAAGCTCCGCCGGTCCTGGTGCGCTTTTGTGCGCCTCCCCTGGCGCCCTCGCGGTGTCACAGCGTGCGCCGCCACGTAGGCTGCCGGGATTCGTAGTCCCGGAGCTGCGGCGCTTTCTGACTCCAGGGAAGGTGACTCTCGGCGGTGGCGGCGTGGGCAGTAGCGCCTGGCAAGCTGTGGCGTTCTGCGTGTTGCGGCGGCTTTCAGGTAAGTTTTTCTTTTGTGTGTCCCAAAGCTCCGCCGGTCCTGGTGCGCTTTTGTGCGCCTCCCCTGGCGCCCTCGCGGTGTCACAGCGTGCGCCGCCGCGTAGGCTGCCGGGATTCGTAGTCCCGGAGCGGCGGCGCTTTCTGACTCCAGGGAAGGTGACTCTCGGCGGTGGCGGCGTGGGCAGTAGCGCCTGGCAAGCTGTGGCGTTCTGCGTGTTGCGGCGGCTTTCAGGTAAGTTTTTCTTTTGTGTGTCTTGATGTGTGTATTATGTCCTGATAGTGCATTACAACCAATTTCGTTTTCACTATTGCAAGGCTACCTGTTCCCATAGGCCAGAATGGGTAGTTTCATTATAATATTTTATAATCCTAACTGACTCCGGGAACTAGGTAGAAATACGAGATTAGTATGCCAAAACTCAGAATAGCTTACATCTTTTAGTGAAGTTGATTTTAACATTCTGTGTTTGAAAATGCCACTTTTAGAAAGTATGCATTTTCTTTCCAAACCATTGAACCCTGCCTCTGCTAGGTTGTGTATTCCATGTCTGGTTTGTGAGTGACAGGGGCTGGGGTGGCTCCAGGAGACAGGGTGAGTCAACACAAGGCTGAATAGACCTATCTGCATGAGGAGTAGTGGGAGGAGTAGCACCTGGGCCTGAATAGGTCTGTGCTTGCCTTCCACAATGTTGGCTCCACCTCCTGTGGTGCGTCTGATGACCCTGGCCCACACTGACAAAGAAAGAAGCTGTGCACTGGCAGAATGCACCCAGAACTGGTTTGGACTAGGTACAGAAACTCCCTGCCTTCAGAGACAAAGGATTTGTATATATAAAAAGGGGGACCCAGACCCAAGAACTTCAGATCACTTCTGGAAATCAAGATGACTCTTTGCCAAGGAGAAGAACCAAGGAAGCTGAAGGAGGAGACTGCCCCAGTGCTGTTCAGGTTGGCCTACAGTGGTTACTTTATTGCAAAGGAAAGGAGAAAAGGAAGTTTGTGTGTACTTATGCAATTTTGAAGAATACTCTCCAAGGGCTTGAACTGTGCTTGCCTCCTGCCTGATGTCTAAGGGATACAATACTCCCCTGAATTCCCTTGCTGGTGGAATTCTCCCTGCAGAGACGTGCCTAATTTTGTTTGGGACTTCTGAGAATACTGCGATTCGCTAGGAGCTGGAAGGGTGACGCAATGAGGAGAAGCGTGTTGCCGCCACAGCAGTTGCCGTTGCATCACTGAATAGCCGTGCCATTGCCGCAGCTGTTCGCCGTCGAATCATCGACGAAGCGGGTTGCACCCTCGGAGAAACATGTCGCTGCCGCAGAGTTGCCATCGCATCACTGGGGAACTGTGTCGCAGGGCCTGTCGTGACTCAGAAGTTACAGAGTTCACCGCACGGCAGTCAGGCATGCACACATCACATTCAAAGTTGTCGCATCGCATCAAGACGCCATTTTGTCGCATCGCACTGGATCGTCACATTGCATCGAGGCGCCATCTTGTCGCATCTCACCGGATCACTGTAAGAAACAGACGCATCACCTCCTGTCCGGTAAGGAACTGACGCATCACCTCCCCTGTTCTGCAGTAAGGAACCGACCATCACCTCCCCTGAAGCAAGGAACCGACGCATCACCTTCCCTGCGAACCTTTTGTTTGTATTGCGTGACGCATGCAAGGTACTTTTCTATTTTTGAATGTTTGGTCTTGTGTTAAGTCTAGTAAAGATTACTTATTTTTCTAAACTGGCGTAGTGTCCATTTGTAGTGTTTTTACTGTATTACTGTATGTGTTCACAAATGCTTTAGACACTGCCTCCAAGATAAGCCTTGACACCTTCGGGTTTTAGTAGCGCAATACAAATTGCTTTTCAATTCAATTCAATTTCAAGCCTGTCTGCTCGTGCAGGGGTTAAGTTAGAAGCGAAGCCCCTTACCCTTACTAAATGCAAGGGTCCCTATTTGGAAAAATGTACCTACCTCTGCCAACTAGAGACCCACAGTTGTAACAGGTGCAATCTGGGGCAGTGTCAAAATCCTTGGGTGTTGCCTTGGAACACACCATCATTCCGGATGTATAACGTTACAACGCATGCTTTTACCGCGCATGCTGTTACAACGCAGGTTTTATTATAAATACCATTACAACACATAGTGCTGTGGGGTGCTGGATAGTGAATAGTTTAATTTACTATTCCAACTCCAGTCCCCGTGGACCCTAGAGAAGGTGTTGGATAGTAAATTAAATCTATTCCCTTTCCTAGAGCGCCGCCCAGCGCAATGCGTTGCAATGGTTTTCGTTGTAAAACCTGCGTGGTAAAAGTTGCGTTGTAAAGGATGTTTCCCCATAATGCCCATTGAATGCATCCCAAGTACAAAGTAAGTCAATACTGTGATTTGCACTGCCTTGCCTTACTCCAAATCTATGAGGCCATTCAAAGCCACGTATAGTGGCTTTGCGTGGCCTCATATATATGATTTTGTGATTTGCACCGCCAGAGCTTCACAAAAAGCGATGCTCTGGCATTGCAAGGGGCTCATAAATAAAACCCTTGGTATGGAAGCAATAGGTTTCTATCACACAATCAAGCAGGTTTTAGAAAGAACATCACTACTATGGATCAGCTTGGTGTCCATGACTGGGAGCCATGGCTTCTGATGATGGCTGCAAGCGGGGCAAAGTAGGTGTTGAAGAAGATGGAGCTCATGGGGGATCCCTGAGGCACTATGCAGCTGATCTCTATGGGTTTTAGTAGAACCGTGGAAGCTGATTCTCTGTGTGAGGAAGGAGCAGATCCATTCTAGGGTTTTATCACAGATGCCGGTGTCGTGAAGTCTTGTGCAGAGGGTATGGTGGGAGACAGTATTGAAGGTAGCCGACAGGTCCAGGAGGATGAGGGCTGGGTCAAAGAGGATGTGGATGTCCTCTCTAGAGATGAGGAGAGCTGTCTCTGTGCTGTGGTTGCTTCTGAAACCTAATTGGGAGAGGTCCAGCATGTGGTTTGTTTGTTTCTATGATCTCAGAGAGTTGGACGTCGATTGCCTTCTCAATTACTTTGGTTGGGAAGGGTATCAGCAAGATGGGTCTGTAGTTTCTGAGGTCTGTCAGTTTTGGATAGGGTTTCTTCAGTAGGGGGTTGATCTCTGCATGTTTTCCAGCCAGGGAAGGTGGCTAACTTGCTGGAGCAGTTGAAGGTGCGGCAGAGCTTGGGGGTGTTGGCGGTGCCGACTTTGTTGGAGATGTGGTGAGGGCAGGGATCATAGGGCACCCAGCTGATCCTCTCCCTCATCAGAGACCCCGACACCGCCAGAACCAGCCTACACGAAGGGATGAAAGACGTCGCCGAGTGGATGAAGAACAGCCGCCTGAAACTGAACTCAGACAGGACGGAAGTCCTCATCCTGGGACCATCGCCCTCCGCCTGGGACGACTCCTGGTGGCCCCCAGCCCTGGGCACCGCTCCCAAGCCAACAGACCACGCACGCAACCTGGGATTCATCCTGGACTCCTCCCTCTCAATGACCAGACAAGTCAACGCCGTCTCCTCATCATGTTTTCACACCCTACGCATGCTTCGCAAGATCTTCCGATGGATCCCAACCGAAACCAGGAAGACGGTCACCCAGGCCCTCGTCACCAGCTGATTGGACTACGGAAACACCCTCTACGCCAGAACCACAGCCAAGCTACAGAAAAGACTCCAACGCATTCAGAACGCCTCCGCCCGACTCATCCCGGACATCCCCCGACGCAGCCACATCTCCGGCCACCTGAGGGACCTGGACTGGCTCCCCGTCAACAAGAGGATCACGTTCAGGCTCCTCACCCACGCACACAAGTCTCTTCACGACCTGGGCCCCAAGAAACCTCAGCGACCGCCTGACCTTCTACACGCCCACCCGCCAGCTACGGTCTACTAGCCTTGCCCTCGCTGCCGTACCACATATCCGAAGAGCAACTGCCGGAGGCAGATTCTTCTCCTACCTGGCGGCCAAGACATGGAACTCCCTCCCCATCCACCTTCGGCTGACCCAGGACCACCTCACCTTCAGGAGACAACTCAAGACCTGGCTTTTCGAGCAGTAGCGGACCCCCTCCCCCAAGCGCATTGAGACCCTTCTGGGTGAGTAGCGTGCTACACAAATGCTATGATTGATTGATTGATTGATAGGGCGCTCTGGGGTGGGTGCTCTTCATGATCCTGAGGTTGTTGTCAGAGGTGAGAGTGGCATGAAGGGCAGGGTCTGCTGGGGTCTGGAGCTATTGGGTGTGGAGTTTGTGGGTATGGTGGGTGGGTTTTGGGTTGTGAAGCTGTCATAAATATCGATTGATCTTGTGGTGGAAGAAGGTGGCGAGGTTGTCTGCTGTCTACATGCTGGGTTTGGCAAACTATTTGACCACGGTGAAGAGTTCTTTGCAGTTGTGTGTGTTAGAGTTGTTTTCTTTCTTGTTCTGATGAGGTGGTGGTGCATGGTGACAGAAAAAGCAGCAGTTTTGAAAGCTGCATGGTCTGCCATGATGTTTCTGTTCCTCCATCTTTTTTAGAGCATCTTTAGGTGCACCTTGACTCTTGGAGGGTAGAGGAGAACCAGCTGGCTTTCTTGGAGGGCTGCTAGCATTAGGGTTTTTTAGGGGAGCCAGTGTGTTGGCTTAGTTGTAGATCCAAAGTTGGAGATTGCGTGCTGAGTCATTGGCATCTGTGGATGTCGATGTAGTGGCTTTGCTTAGAGAGGTGGTGAGCTGGTCTTCGGTGAGATTATTCAAACTTCTGTAAGGATAACGTTGGGAGTGGTGGTGCTTGGTGGGTTTGGTGATGGGGAAGTGGACACAGTGGCGATCGTTCCAATGTAGCTGGGTGTGTGGCTGCTGAGAAGATGGGGTGCATCTGGCCGAGTGGATTGGAGAGGTGCCCAATTGTTTGAGTGCAATGGTGGTGTGGTTCTCCAGTGGGGATGTGGTGTTGTAACAAAATGAAAGATGGTGTGGCACTCCTAAATTCTGGTGCAAGTTCAAACAAAGGTAATCCTAAATCAAATTTATAAGTCGTTTCTGGGCGCCTCAGGAATGGTCTCTTGTGGCTGATGAGAGACTCGAATTTGAAAACTAGTGGCGAGGAGGTGTGGGGAATTCCCACATTGAATCCTGTGGGTGCTCCTGTGGAGGTGGCTACCTCAATTTCTTCAAATAAATGCTCCAATTCAAGAATCCAATTAGTTCATCATGATTTTATTCCAAGAAGTCATATATTTACACTCATATAAACTGTATGATAAGGTTCAGTTCATTATCCATCACAAACGTTTTATAGTGCCAATGTCCCTATGCATTTTGGGACAAAAGTCCCTTCATCAGGGGAATAGGGTTTATCTGTGAAGGAAAAAGACACTGTTTTAGGAAGGGGACTTTACCCTCAACATCTGAAAAAAAGTGACTGGAAAATAAAGTGACTAAAAAATAAAAGTCGCGGATGATAAGTGGCAAGGGACAATGAAAGTGGTGTTGTAGTCATCAAGCTATCTGGAATGGTGGTTGGGATGTCCGGGGCTGAGATCGGGTTCATCCATGATTCCATGAAGAAGACGACGTTGGGGTAGATGGAGTCGAACAGCTCACAGATTCCCACCATGTGTCATTTGAGGGAGCGGCTAATGAGAAGAATGTAGCTGAGGTGGTCGGGTTCGGGTCTCAAGGGTCGTGCGGTCAATGGGTCTGGTGTTCACAGGCAGCTGTGGCAGGTGAACAAGCCTTGGATGTCCTTCGGTGATGTGAGGTGGCAGGCGATGGAATGTCCGGGGTGGAGTGTGTGGAGGGTGTCTACATCTTAGTGGTGGAAACTGCAGGGACCAGGGTACCTGACACTTGGCACGGTCCATGCACATACAGGCTTGCCTTTGGCTCACCTTTGGTGCACTGGTTCTCCACCTGCTGCATCTCCTGTGGGGAGCAGTGAACTTGGAGGGGGGTACCGAGCTGCAGCGAACAGGAGGTGGGTTATGCTCCCGACGGCTGAGGTCCTTGAGGTCTCTAGTGCTGCATTGCTGGGTTGGGCCTTCCACACAGATGGAGGGGCATGTGCTGACATGGTGGCCTCGCTTGAGCCCACACTGAGGACTGATTTGGGAGGTGCGTGAGAAGCTAGCAATCCCTATCAGCAGGACCCAAGATGCTGGACCTGGCACTGGCCGGGGAGGTACCCTTCGGGGGCTGCCGCATGCTAGGTTCCACTGGAGAGGGCTCAGGGTGCGGTCCAGTCCCGGCAACCATTTCACTGTAAAATAAAAATTTTAAATTAAAAAGACACAAATCCCCCCCACAGTGAACCACAATTATTTAAGGTGGGGGCTGAGGTATACTTTCAGCACGGACATGGAAAATAAGTGGGCTCCCAGCTGCGTAGACATCCTAGGAAGATTTGGAGCTAAGGATCTGTGTCTGTCCATTAGAGCTTCCTTCACCCTGCCCCCTGCATGAAGAATTAGTCACAAGTTGGACTAAATATACATGCTGCACAGAAAGTGGGGAACAGGCTTGATACCCACGTGGAAGGCCACAACACCATTATAGTTGGCTTAGAGATATAGATATCTCTATCTCCATGAGGGACCCCCTGAGCCACTGACAGGAGGGGGTCGGGTGCTGCCATGGAGGCATTTGTCTGCTCCTGCCACTCCTGTGGAGCTGCAGAAGTGTGATCCGGGACTGGGCTGGTGAAGTCACAATACTCATATATGAAATCTCCTAAAAACTACTGACGTGGGATAACGGGCCCATGTCCAGACTGCTGTGGTGTCAGCCAATTGAAGAAACACAGGGCACTTTGGGGCACAACCAGCACACTCCTAATAGCGATTGCCACAGAAGGGTTTTCAGCCCTGTCTCTTCCCTCTCTCATCATTGCTAGCAAATACAGTTTGTTCCTTTCCACGGTTACTGCGTTATAAAGTGCAAGAATGGGAAAGATGGATGGGAAACATACTAAATTACACTTTGGGCCTTGTTATGAGATTGGCAGTCCTCCTGAAGCACCTCCACTGCTGACAGGAGAACCACAAAGCCTATGGTGCGACAACTTTGAATTCTGAGCTGAATCCAGGGTATGCAGCCGATGCTGCGGGAATCTCACGGTGGCAGTTAGGCTCATGGGAGAGCAATAACAGCAGACCTCTACTGTGACACCATCTACAGCATGTTCCTTTACGGTGTGGCATGCCCCATGTCATGTATGCCATAATGTGGAGGAACGGTGTTGCATTTCCAGGGGGTGCAACATGTGCCCCACCGCATGAAACTCATAGGTCCAGAAGCGCCAGGGGGCCTTAGTTGCATCTCCACCTCCCTTTACAGGGTGGGCTCACCAGTGGAAATGCAACTGAGAATATGCTGCAGTGGCACCACAAGCATATTCCTGCCCATTTCTGCTGCGCCATCACTGTAGACCCCTGGATGCCGGCAGTCGTGGTGGTCCTGTGGTGGTCAGAAAACCACACTCAAACTATGGTGGGAAAAAACACGGTTGGCAGACTTCCATGGCCAGTACGGCAGTCCTAGAACTACAATACTAGTAATCCCTTTGACTACCACAAATCCACTCATGCTCCTTTGTGCTACTCCACTCATCCTAGCAATGACAAACTGTCCTTGTAAGCTAATAATGATGCTGCAGGCATGGAAATACTCCTGCTAGCCATGCAACAGTCTTACCTCGATTGAAACCAAAATGGACACTATGTGTGCTAGAACGGACACTATCACACAGTTGATGGTGCGACAGTGGCTATTCATCTTTGAAGACACAGTAGCTACCCACAGTTACCAACTACTCAACATGGAGATAGTTCTCAAGGTCATACCACCCTCCTGATTTTACTCGATCTCACCGCGGCCTTCGATACCCTGTCCCCCCAGAGACTGGTCAAACGCCTCAAGGAGATAGGGGTTGGGGCCGGGCTCTGGATCTTCTTGCCTCTTTTCCTATTTAGTGGTCCCAACTAATCATTATGGGGAGTTTCTCTTCAGAGCCCTCCCTCTGTGCCTGCGGTGTGCCCCAGGGCTCTTCTTTGAGCCCTACCCTTTTCAATATCTATGTGGACCCGCTGGAAATGGTGGTGAAAGCCTTCGGGCTTGAGGTGTTATCCTATGCCGATGACACCCAGATCATGGTATCCATTACGCAAAAGGTTAGGAGCTCCACACAAAATTCATAGACTGTATGGCAGCCGTCTCATCTTGGATGGTGCATAACTATCTTAAATTGAATGGTGAAAGGACAGAAGTCCTGGTCTTTGGGGAAGACCCAGACATTTGGACGGGTGAGTGGTGGCCTGATTCCCTGGGTACCTGGTCCACTCCCGTTCCACAAGGGAAAAATCTTTAAGTCATTATTGATGATTCCCTCTCCATGACTCTGCAGGTCTCAAGGACTGTGTCTACCTGTTGAGGGGTCTTTCGTATTATAAGAAAAATATCCCAGTTTTTGTCTCTTGATGCAGGAAAAAAGGTGGTTTTGGCCTTAATCCTGGCCAGACTAGACTACTGTAATGCCCTCTATCTAGGCATCAATAAGGGTCAGTTTCACCACCTGCAGCTGGTCCAAAACGCCGCTGCAAGGCTGGTTTTGAATCTACCTAAGCATCACTCGTCTCATCTTCTCTTAGTCTGTTGCATTGGCTTCCGGTGAACCGTAGAGTTCTGTTCAAGACCCTTTGCCTCATCCACAATGCATACCATGGCTGGGGCCCATATGGCCTAAAAGCATCATTAAAAGATACATGCTCTCAAGGAACCTCAGGTCAGCAAACTGTAATCTCCTTGTGGTCCCGAGGTTTAAAAGATTGAGGTTGGGGGAGAGCTATCTCGCTGACTGCTACCAAGGAGTGGAACTCTCTCCCTGTCTACCTCTCGGGGCAACAAGAACATTCTGTTTTTTGCAAGTCCCTTAAGACCTGGTTGTTTCCCAGGAGCAAGGCCTTAATATGATATCCAAAGCTGTCTGTGGGTGGCCCGAACATAAGCTCCTTGTTGCCCTTGTGCTTAGTTTGTGCTATACAAATTGCTCATCCATTCATTCATATCAGCTAAAAATGAAGAATTGGAGGCACTATCTCACCAGAATAACCTATGGATACTAGGAATACCAGAATCCACCAATACTGGGAGAATGGATGACTTTATTGAATGACTCCTGACTACCTTCTACCGCGCAGACTCATTAAAAAAAATACCTATTGTGGAGCGGGCACATAAGGCACTCCAGCCAAGACCCTCTCCTGGCACATCTGTGAGGCCAATCCTTGGCTGTCTGCTCAACTATTGGGACAGGGTTACCGCCTTGTGTCTACCCAGAGATAAGCACTACCTCCAGTTCAAGGGGAATGTGGTGACACCATACCCAGACTTCACTATCGCAATTAATTAAATTTGCACCTATCAAGCAAAAACTGCAGGTGAGAAGACATCCCCTATGCTATGTTATATCCAGCCAAACTCTAGATCGCCTATCAGGGGAAAAAACACTTCTTCCAAACCCCACAACAAGCAGTTGATTTTATGTGACACAGTGACAGCAGGACCTTTCTGCTGCCACCCCTCGGTCCAACTCACCAATTGTCTGAATCAAGTTGAACTCCATGCCATGCCTGACAGACCTTTTACACCCTCCTCTGTTTGCTTTTGATTTTGATTTATGTGGAACTGCAAATTCCTAGACACTAACAGAGACAATACTGGACAAGTCATTGAGGAGATCTACAGCACCCTTCCTTTACATGTTAAAATTGATATATCCACTGTCCCCCTGGGACCTTGCTATTGAGAGGGCATCTGTACACAAATGTTTGCCTCCTTTCCTATCCATTAGTGAGCCCCTACATGCACAAATTTCTTAACCCTGTATACCCTCATCCCAGTGAGGAAGGACCACACCTAGCTCATTGGAGGTCCCCCATAGGTAAACCCTGAATAATTGCCTGATGGTTTCCTTCACAGGCAGTACTGTTTTTGGAGGGTTTTATATCCCTGGTGGAAATGGGGCCACCAGTTTGGGTGTGGGGGAAATAAGGCTGTCTTCTACAGCATGTTGCTCAAATCTAGCTATAACCTCAGTTTCGCACCGCTCCCATCACTTACAAATCCGTTTTTCCTCGTGAACCCACAGTTCAAAACCATGCATTCTGCTGCGCCATAAACAGTCCCTCTTCTATGCTACCTGAGACTAAGCCTGGTGGAGTTTGCAAAGCAGAGCAACGTGGATCTCCGTGAAGTGGCAAAAAAACTCAGCTGCACTACGCAGAGATCCAGGAGCAGGCCGAGTTGCTTGTCCCGCCCATTCGAATGATATTTCCACTCCACGGCATCACAGATTGCATGTTGGGGGGAAATATTGTGTGAACTGCACCACGGGGTCGCGCCCATCTTGCTTTCTTCTCTATTGTTGTGCTGGGGACTACTTTTTGAATCCTCCCTAAATCTTTTTGATCCTTCTTTCTCAACACTTTTTTCTGATCTTTTTTATTTAAAATCTCTGCCTAGGTCTTATTAAGTGTATATTTTGCATTTTTTTCAACTCTTTGTGTGAGATTTGTACTGTTTTTCTCCTTACTTCCTTCCTAATAATTTTTTACTTCCTTCTCCCTTTTCATACTTTCTACATTTTATGTTCGACCCCCCTAGCATCATGGCAGAGACCCATGCCACTAAAAAGGTGGCAGAGAAGAGCTGCTTCCTTGTGGAAGGCGGCACCTAGAAGGGGCCTTCTTTTCAAAGGTGGAGGTGGCAGTGCTGTTATTTTTTTAGCAGCGCCCCCTCCCCTCCACCCTGGCAGCAGGTGGCACTGTTTACTGACTCCGGGGGTGCCTTCAGCAGTGGGTGAGGGGGCACCAGGCAGTGTATCTCTGCTCAGGGATCTGGGGTACCCATAATCGGCTGGCGCACTGGTGGTCCTACATCCTGAACCGAGAAGAGCAGGACCTGCTGGACCTTCTAGGTCCAGCAGGTCCTGCACTTTGCCCCTTCTTTTGAAACCAAGATGATAATGGGAGTTGAAGGAACAGAAATGGAAAGCAATAACAACAGATATAAAAAGGCGGTTTTGTTAAGCAGAGTGATTTATATAAATGAAGGGCAAGAAGGGGCAAAGTGTAAAGAATGTTGTTTAAAAAAATTTGTTTTTTTCGAAAGAAAAGGCAGGAGACTACTTGTATAGCTGATGTATGGGTCTATGGTGGGAGTCGGTGACTAGGTTGTAAACCATACGGAAGTGAGATTTAATGATTGTAATTGTGAAAACTACATATGAATATATAACTGATTTGAATTTTATTTGTTATTTATAGTGATCCCTCACGAAGGGCATCTGTAATGCTCGAAATGCATTGCATTTTTTTGAATAAACACTGCCTGTGTTGAATCGTGCATCAGTCGTGTTTCCTAAAAAGGTCCGGATGAACACATTTGAAACAGTAGAAATTTAGAAAATGGCACAAAATTCCACGTGTGGACCAGCAAGCAAGAGAAACACTATAAATTGAGAAGAATTAAAAGGATTACTAGGTTTACATTGGCAAAATTGGAGTTAATTTGCGGCTAAGGCCATATAGCAGTGCTATTTGTTTGGGGCGAGATGATGCCCCACCCTTTGGAGTTGTTAACTGATTGGTGCCATGAGCATTTCACCAAAACAATGTGCACGCAACCATTGTATAACATGGACAAACGTAATATATGGGAATAATGGTGTGCATCCCACCCCCTACTTGTTGATTAATTTTTTTTCTAACAACACCAACCACCAGTACCGGGGCCGGCGGGGATGGCAGCGCCATCCATGGAGCAGAGGCAGCAGCTGCAGGGGGTGAGCCAGCAGCAGTAATGGGTGTTGGTAAGTTATTTTCCTTGTTTATTGACAATTTATGTACTCGCTGCAAGGGTGTTCATTGTACTGCTGAGAATGAGACTAAATTGCAGTTAAAGACACCCCTCTTTACTTAGCATTAACATATACAGCAGTAGTTGAGTAACAAATCGCCTCTTCTATGTTCAACTCAGCAGAGAAAGTTTCATGAAGAATAGTCAGACCTTGAAGGGTTGATGGAAAAGGGAAAGAAGGACGGAAAGAAGTAGGATGGGTGAAATGTAATATGACTCGCATAAAAGGATGCATGGGTGAAAGGATACATATAAGTGGCGGATATGATGCATGGATGGGAGAAGGATGGGTGAAGGTGAAGGAAATTATGCCTCTATGGGAAAGTGAAAGTTTTTGGCTGAAAGGAATCCTCCAAACGTATGCTGGTGAAAAGTTTGTTGAGAATGATAGCCATGTTTGGATGGATGGAAGGATGGATGGTATTCATAGGTGAAGACTGAATGAAGCGAATGTAAAACTTAAATTGTGACTGAGTAGCAAATCCAAGAGTGAAGAAGAAAAATAATTCTAGAAGAAAAATGCAATGATAAATGGAAAAATCCCTGGGAAGAAGAGTAAACAATGAACGTTTTTTTATCAAGGTTTTTAGTTTCAAAGGTTTGAGCAAGGTTAAATTTCAGACTACTCCCTTGACTCGCAGTAGTTTTCAAGCACAACATATATGATGTACGCCGACCCACCCATCATCATCAATTGACTCCCTCCGAGGCCCACTCACTTCCTCTGGCATTCGCCAGTGTCAGCCATGTAGCCATCGGCTACACAGTAGCAATGGTAGAACCTCACGTCATGTCGTATATTATCCATATATTAGTAACGATTTATCTGCCATGAGGTAGTCAGAATGTAAGTAAAATTGAGGATTTGATTTAAAAGAGCACGACCATGATAGGTAAAGAGATAATTTTATAGTACAGCTGCCCCACCCATAGACAGTAGCAAAGTAACACAACATGACTATGTCTGTCTGGGGCGCAAGCTGAGCTGGCATGCCTACATTAATTTAGTTAAACAAGAGAGAGAATAATACTTGTTTACTCGATAGTGCTTAGTGCCTGAAACTCTAATCACATCAAAATTGAATGGGATGAGCAATCAAGAATACCAACAAATGTTATATACTCCTAGTGCTGTTGTCTATATAATTTTATATGTTACTGTTTTGCTAAGAGTATTGGTTATAATTTGTAATTTTTCATTCTTGATATAGCTATTCCTGCCAATCCACCATTCCAACCCAACAGGTAGGATGTATCAGCCAGGACCTGGCAGAGGAAGATGGGGGCCATCAGGGCCCAATAATAGCGGCTGGTGGTCCTGGAGGAGGCAGAGGAGGCAGCAGCAACTGTAGCCTCCAATTCCCCAGACCCCAGCCAGACCCAAATGCCTCCGGTAATACAGCGCCATGGTCAAGCAGCCACCCGCCACCATTCAACGACGGTTGCTCACCCCTATAGACTCTATTGAGCCTTTCAGCACTGCAGGCTCCAGAGGATGGCGCGCCTTGAAGCCAGGACGGAGGAGCATTTCAACAGACTAGAGAGGAAGCTCCTATCCCACCGCTAAGCCTCTCTTGCCACTTTTTAAATACTTTGCTTGGTGGTGCTTTATGTATATTTATTTAGACAATCTTTGGGCATTGGTTGGTTTAGGGAAACGGGTGGGCCAGGTGTTATGGGGTTTCTAGTTTATATTTGTTAGGAAAATACATTTTTTTATAGTTGTACATATAATGTATTTTTTTGGGGGTTACTCTTTTACTTCTCACTATTTCCTTTGCCGCAGGCCCGCTGCCAGTTTTAAAAAACTACTGATAGTGTAACACACCAACAGATAGTTTTGCGGTACCCTCACATGTCCTACTACTCTCTCCTCCTATTCTCTGCAGTCAGCAACTATATTAAGCCCTAAGGACTCAGAGGGGGTGTGGGTGTGTGAATTTCTATAGTGTATAGATTATTGTAGCTCAACAATGAATCCCTCACAGTTCGTCTCTTACCTGGGATCATGTGAAGCGATGGTTGCATGGTTTCCCAATGTGCCATGGTGGTGATAGTAATCAGTAGCAGCATGGTAGCAGACTAGTCAAATACTAGTGAAAGCCCAAGAAGTGAAGTTCCACTCCCTCCTAGCCAAACTCACACTCTAGGATGAGGAACTAATTAAAACTGAGTGAAAGCCAATTTATATGCAAGCTTTGCAAAAAAATTGACACAGTCACCAGTGGGAGTCTAGAGTATAATTAGTAGTACACAAGAAGAAAAGTGCCAAACGAGAAAACATGATAAGCAATGCTAAAGTAAAATAAATAATCAGAATGGTGAGCAAGTAAAAGTTACAAACTGAAGTAAACTCAAGCTATGAAGTGGACAAGAGTAGCATTTAGTGCTTGAAGGATGAATATCCTAGCAATTATGCAATTATGAATTTTGTTCCTCTGAAAAAAAATATATGTAAAATACTCTGCATGGGTGGGCACTGTAATATATATTATATTGTCAGTGTGGCTATACTTTGAGCAGAAGAGGATCCTCGCCCTGCCTTAAGTTGGTGTTGCATTCACCACATCCGCTCCAATAAGTGAGTGATCAATTAATGGTGTAAATTGTGTTTAGTAACACCTCAATAAATCACACAGCCCGGGGGAAGAGGGTTAGGGGTTTGATGAATCGATGAGAAGGAGGATTTGAAGAAAAGGTTTGACAAATACAAACACTACACAAGGACAACATTCATCTTGGCATCTGACCATCATAAATCTTTAGTGGGAGTAAAAGGAAATGCATGCATGATGCTGTGTACTAGTACAGGTAAACCAAATCAAGTTGTCCGCTGTCCCCAGAGAGACCCAAGTTATATTATGTTGTACCGAGCTTTGATAAATAGTAAATAAAATGAAAATATCTGCAGGAAAAAGTAAAGAAACATAAACAACATGCACAGTTCTTTTAAAAAATATATTTTTATTGAAAAACACCAATCATATAAAAAATACATTTTGTATCAAAAACCTTATATTTTGATCTATAGACAATCTAAACTGAGGTGCAACTTTCTAGAAAGACAATTAAAAATTAGAAACACCATATTTAATTTATAAGAAGAAATCCTTAATCAAAATTACAAAAAACAGATCATCTAAAATAACTCTGAGTGGAATTTTCGAGACATTGAGTTTATATGTGCACGTCCAGCCAACACTTAATTGGTGTCCATATGGCCTGGCCCCAATCCCTCATCTTTCTACCCGTCCTTAAGTAGAGGGAGGACTCGATATTATGGATCCCTAGGAACCTAGCGAACCACATCTGATAGGAGGGAGGCGTTGTATCTTTCCAACCAGATGCTAGCAATACACGGAGAACAGACACACACATAAACACAAATGCTTCATTCTCCTTATAAAGCCCTAGATTGCTGTCAATTCCTATCAGCCTTAGGGTAGGAGATAGGTTGATCGTCAAACATAGCAGCCCCTACCAAAATGTCTCAATCTCCCCCTGAATTAAAGTTAATTTATCGCATTGATAAAACATATGCAACAAATTGGCAAGAACTTCTTGGCATCTTGGACATTTATCATCAGCTCTTTTTCCCCATTCTTTTAATTTAGCAGGGGTGAAATACAGATTAAAAAAAGTCTTATACTGTTGGGCTTTCAAATTCGAGGAGCGGAATACTTTACCAGCCATCTGCAGTGATTTATCTATATCCACATCCGGATCACCTATTCTAGTTACCCAGGACGTTTCACATTTTTTCAGATCATCCTGTGTACTTGAAAGCAGATAGCCATAAATCAACTTGATTTTAGTTCCACTCCTTAATAAAAATTCTATCATACTGATCTGGCCTCCTGGGGTGATCCGGGGCCTAATACCACTCAGCATTTCAGAGATTTGCAGAAACATAAATCCCTGACTTGCTGGGATTCCAAATTTCTGCAGGACCTCTTTAAAGCTCAACAGATTATCTCCTCCAAAAACATCCCCTATTCTTTTAACCCCGTGTTGCAACTACAATCTCGCCATTCTATCATTGCTGCATTGCGGAAGAATACTGGAATTCCATAAAGATGTATAATAATTGATTTTAGGGTTCGGCATTGCCTTTTGAACTTTCTTCCATATTTCCCAAAGACTATCCAGCACTTTGTAACGCATTTTCTTATAGTATCGTCTGTCGTTTTTACGTAACAAAAGACCCAGGACCTCACTGCCCAACAGCAGCTTGTATATAGATGGAATTGCTTGGTCACTGTATCAAGTATTGCACAGATTTGTGGCAGGCTCGAATAAGATTGCCATCTGGTTCAGCAGGCAGGCCAGTTGATAAAACCTAATATTTGGCATTGCCACCCCCCCCCCCCCCTCACCCCCCCTTTGTTAGGGAAGGGCCAATTATTTCAGTGAACGTCTGATCTTGCCATTTTGCCAGATAAAATTTACAAAAACTGTCTCTATAATTTTTAGCACCACCTCATCAATCAAACATGGAATCGACCGAAATAGATATAAAATCTTAGGGAGCATGGTCATTTTAAGGACATTAACTCTTCCTTTATGGAAAGATGGAGGACATCTATTCTCTTCAAATCTGCCGTAATTCATTTTATCAATGGATTCAAATTATCTTTTTATAATTTGATTATTCTAACTCCCAGATAAACTGCTACGTCTAGATACCTCCCATCAGCCCTTATAATATTATTTGTGCAGATTATCTGGGTTTTACTTTTATTTAGGAGATATCCTGAATTCCGTCCAAAATCCTTAGCTATACCTGTAATCACTGCCATAGCCTTATCTGGTTCCGGGGTGATAATAGCCAAATCGTCCGCATAGGCTAGCAGCTTGGTATCAACCCTATTGCAGACTACTGGGTCAATCTCCCTATAATCTAAAATACAGCGATCTATGTACATGGCAAAAAGAATGGGTGAACAGGGACACCCCTGTCGTGTCCCCCTTGAAATAGAGAATGGTTCTGAGCTACCTCCCATTAATTCGATTATGGCTTTTGGGTCGAAGTACATCGCCTTAATAGCTCTTGAGATTCTAGGGCCAAAGCCCCTTCATTCCAATATCCCCCACAAATACCTCCACATGACGCGATCAAAGGCCTTTTCAGCATCCAGAAGGATCATGGCCATCCATCCCCCGCGGCAGCCTGGGCATCAAACAGAGTAATAGCACGTCTGACATGATCCGCAATTCCACGGCCTGGGATAAACCCATGCTGCCACAGGGAGACCAGACCACCAATAACCCTTCAGAGCCTTTAGGCCAAGACCTTGGCATAAATCTTTGTATCAGTATTTATAAGGGATATTGGACGATACAAGCCAGGTTTTTCCTTAGGCTTGCCCTTCTTATGGAATACAACAAAAGTTTCCTTCCACGATTGCAGTATGTCACCAGAGCAAACAATACCATTGAATAAATCTAACAGTGTAGGGGTGATCTCGTTCTGTAGGCTTTTATATACTGCAAGTGAGATATTATCAGGACCCGAAGCCTTCCCTGGTGCTAGCTCCTGCAATGCTTCCATCACTTCTTCTATATCGATGTCACTGTCAAGCATAATTCTTACTGCCCCGGCCAGCTGTGGTCCTTCATCTTTAAAATCTGTGCTAACACATCAGAGTACATCTCTTCCATATATAGGTTTTGATAGAAATTTCTAAAACTGTTATAATGTCTTCGGGTTTTGTATAGTTCAAGGTACCTTCTTGGATGTTAGAGATAATATTCCTATTAGACCCCTGCCTTATTCGTAGTGCTAGAAGCTTCCCTGCCCGTTACCCTGTTTCACAGAGCCTACCCTTCTGCGTCTGGTATTTATCTGCCGCTTTCTGGGCTAATCCTTTTTATAATTCTGCCTTTATGGCCAGGATCTGTTGCTGACTCTCAGTAACGTCACAGCCCTGAATAATATCCATTATATGATGCCTTCTGCCTCTACAAGCTGTGCGGTTAGTTTCTCGTTAACTTCCAGATCCTTCTTTCGTAATCTTGCTGAGAAGCTTATTGTTTCTCCTCTCAGGGCGGATTTAAATGCATCCCAGACCATGTTTCTATTAGTACTATATCAATTCATATCATAGTATTCCAGGGCCCTACTCCTTAAATGCTCTACAAATGCAGGGTTAGCTAGTAGCTTCCTCCCAAAGGTCCATCTTGTCTGAGTCCGAACTGAAATACCGATATCATACTGCAGAATTAACGGACTATGATCGGATAATAGTTTAGATAACTTTTTGATCCGGACCCTATTTCATTCAGTGGAGGAAATTAAAAAACAATCCAGTTTGGTATATTTCTTGTAGGGGCATGAGAAATAAGTAAATCCCTGTCTATTAGGCTCCTTATTCCACCAAACATCCACCAGCCTGTGTGATTCCATTAAAGAGATCAGGGTACAAAACACTTTTTAGCATCCACAATTTTAAAAACTTGTCCTACTAAATCATCATCCCATCTCTGAATTAGATTCATAAACTGCCCAAAAGCAGAAACATCATTGCTCCAATAACACAAACAATACAACAGTACCAGGATTTTTTTTTCCATTTTTTTCTCCCCCATTCCCTCATCCCTCACCCTCGACCCTTCCCCCCATTACCGTCCCTCCCCCTCACACCCCCTACCCAAGTGAGGTGCTCAGACCCTAGTCTGCGCATATGATGTATACAGCATTGGCGAGCTGGGCCAAAAAGAACAACACATTATAACCTTAAATTCATGAACCCTCCCAAAATTCCATGAGATCCGTCAAATCATAATATATGAACCCCCTAAAGCTCCCCCAGAAACCCCTCTCCTCCCACATCACTCTACCAAACCCATTGATCTCGAATATCCAGGAACCAACAGCTTCTTCAACATTCAACTACAGACAAGTTATTAGGTCCGTCTTATTTGACAATTGTATCGAAATATTCCTTAGCTCTGATTTCTGAGGCAAAGTACCGGATCTGCCCTCATAAATTACTTTGAGCTGAGCCGGGTTGATAAGATACACCTGAATGTTTTTATCATGAAATGGTTTTATTATCTGCCTCAATCTCCATCTTCTCTCCACAGTTGAGTGGCAGAAGTCCGGGCGGACGAAGAACGAGGCCCCCTCACTTGCCCTCCTCTCTTCTGGTCTGGCCTTCTATGCTATGGCCTGTCTTAGGAGGAAATTGTCGAGAAATATGAGGATCGCCCGAGGTTTATCCCCCTCTCTTGTTTGCACTCGCTCAGGGTTTGAACAGAATAAGATGGTCCCTTTTGACTTCAGCGCCCAATTCCATTCACTTAGTTCAGGGAAGGCAGATTTAAAGAGGCCAATTATATACATTCTTGTGTCCTGCCCCTCAACTCCTTCAGGGACAACCAGCACCCTGAGATTATTTCGACTCTGCCTGTTCTCGGATTCCTCGAGTTCCCACTGGATGTCCCTGATTTGTGAACTGTAGGCCTCGGCTTGGGCTGACGCATTGGCAGCTTCTGACTCCGTTGCTACGGTTCTCTCCTTGAGATTTGTCGCCCTCTCGCTTATATTTGAACATGCCTTGGATAGCTTTCTGACCGTTCCTTGCATCTTCCTCATTGCTGCCTGTGTTTTCCAACTGTCCTGTTGTGTTTCCTCCCTATGAGAGAGGATAGCCTGGTGGATCATCCCAAAGCGTCGATGGAATGGCACCAATTTGGGACTGGAGATTATCTGCTACGTGGCCTGATAGAGAAGTGGTAGATGAGTAGTCCCATTTTAAGTACTTCCTTCCCCGATTTTGGCCTATAGATGGATTCATTTTTCTAGCCATTATGGGGGGGTCAGGCTCATCCTCTTCGGCGTTGGAATCTAAATTACTAATCCCTGGTGATGAACTCTGATTACCTTCCGACCATTTTCCCCTTTATTCATATCAGGTCTATCTTTATCTTTATCAGTGACTACTAAGTCTATTACAGTGGTCACATCACTTTTCTCATTTTCCAGACCAGGTCGCAGTAGTCTCTTATCAGGCACAGATCCTTTTAGCATCTGAACCACAGAGGCCTGGGTTTTGTCCTTACACAAAGCTGCTTTATGATCTACTATTAGGGAAAATGCTGGCTCCTTTTGTATATTTATAGTACTTTCCCGGCCATTAGCCATTATCAGAGCATTGTCCCATTCTTCACCGGGGGTAGAACAGGGGATGGGGGGCAGCCTCCCTCACATGCGTTGTTCACAGTTAGATCTCCAACAACCACAGCAGTTGGAGCCGGGGGTCCAGCGGATTCGGCCGCGCTCACCTCATTATTATCCTGTCCCCTGGCTCCTTTCTCCGCATTCGGGGGTGCCTCAGTCAAGGTCTGTGTCCGTGACTCTTTGCTGTGAGTAAGCATCTCCGCTATTGGGGCTCTGGGCGGTTGACTCTTCGCCGAAGTCCCTCCCTTCCCTCTCCTCGGCGGTTCCGGCGAGAGGACCTGCCCGGAGCCTGCCGCCTTCCGCCTTCCGCTCTGAAACATCCGTTCCTGTCACAGTCGGAGCCTCTGTCATGAGCTTACGACCTGCCATGGTGCCCTTGAATCCCGAAGAGTTCACTACGATCTTTGGTGCCATTATCTCACCGCTACGCACACTCTCAGACAGCAGCAGGTGAGTAAAAAATCTCCGAATGGCACGCTCGATCAGCCGGGGTCCGACCTTCAACCAGATCACCACGAGACTATTGTAGAGGCAGCATAATCCCACTATGGGATCAGGCGGGGCAGCCAGAGCCCTATGGGTGGTTTATCACGTCAAACGGGAGGTTTCCAGTCTGTTTATAGCCCAAGACACGCCAGTGCTGCTATCGGCCACCTACCCGGCCGCCATCTTGCCTACAGTTTCTTATCGGGTTGTCAATTCCACATGCACAGTTCTAATGATTTAAAGAGAAAACATTATACTGTATTGCCAATTGAGAGTTTAATCTGCATTCCTCTTGGACTGTCTGTCAATCTATTGGGTGCCTGGTGGATGCAGTTTGGAAAGGTAAGTGTGAGCATGTTATATTGTTTTTTCTAGTATGGCGTAGCGTAAGGGCCTGTGGATTGAAAAGCAAAAATGATGTTGAAGAATCAAGGAGTAAAGTGAAACTACATAAAGTGTGTAACAAAAAGACTCAGAGGCAGCATGGCTAAATGTCTGTTTATGGTAGTTATCTTCCACCACATTCCTCCCACTACACCACTGTTTAGTTTTGAATTTGAGCCAGAGAACCCTGAGTACACACACGCCCAGCAATGTAGCAATTTTCCAATCAAGTAAAAAATCAACCTACAGCTGTCAGTCACACCACTCACCACCACCACTACACAGACCTGTGTAGGTCTGGCACTGTTCACCTTTAGGCCACTTCAATGTCATCATCTTCATCTAAATTAGTTGGTTTCAGTGACTTTTTAAACTTTCTTCTTCTTCTAGTGGCAGTTTTCATAGAAGTCACACCCACGCCCTGAGTCATTCCATCATTTCTGATCCTTCTGAGTCTGAGTCTGAGGATGGTGTCCAACTCCATACCAACAGTGTCCTGAGTCCTGAGGGAAAATGCAATAGATCGTTCTGTAGAAGTACAATTTTGTTTTTGAACAACAAGAAGGGAAAGATTGAGTCACATTTTGTACAGACTAGATTTGTGTTTGCAAACTTTGCATTATTTAAGGGACTTGTTCGGTCTGAGGTTTATAAAGCAAAAAACAATAAAAACAAAGCAGTGTGGACCATGTGGAGTCGACCCGGTATAGGAATTTTGCTATCCTATCTCTCAAAGAGGAAGTAAAAAGAATAACCTTCAGGGGAAAATTATTGATGAACCATCAGTACTTAGGCCACCAACACTGTGATTTGAATCTCAAATCTCTATAATCATTAACACATTAGACGTGATAAACACCCAGTTTTGCCACTGCTTGCCACCACATGAATTATCTCTTCTCAATCTCAACACACATGATGATGACATATCACAACAAGTTTACATTACAACAAACAACAATCACTCAGTGTATGCAATATATGCCAGCATTTACCTGTTCTTTCATGGTGCTCACTGTGATCGATTGGTGGTACATTGCAGAATGAAGATCCTCCATTTGTTCGCAAAGTAGAGAATTGCCAGTGTGAATCAAACTATAATAATGTCACATGTGGGGCAGTCCTTCTAATGTAGGAAAGGATAGCCATGGTCCACAGCCCGGTGTTGGAGGCAAACACATATTTGTTTGTATTCTCCGTCCAATGTCTGACTTAAGCGAAATGGCGTTGGAGGGCGAGTCAGTCAGGGCTTCTTAACTGCACACAGTTGCATGTCCAATCCGGCCATAAATTGTGTCTAAGAGTAAGATGGTAGTGATGAATTGGTCCACCAGACACACACAAATATTGAAGCAAATAATATTCCCTGGGTATACATTGTTTGAGGGTGTCAAAGAAAGAAAGAAAGCCTAGTAGTCAGGGAAGTAGAGCTCATCCTCAAACTCCGGTGGTTTGCCTAGAAGGAAGTCATCTAATTTACTACTTCCATGACATGTGTCTCCGTTATCTTCCTCCGGTGATGCTTCAGCTATGGTGTACTCCAGTGGTATAAAGTTCTGATTCGTTTTGATCATGTTTAATCTCTCCACATTTTGGACGGAGAGACTGGTACTCCTTACTGCGCAAACAGCACCAGCAGCACTGAAAAGATGCTCAACGGAGACACTAGCTACAGGGCAAGCCAGTTAGTTTATTGCCAGACTGCTGAGCACTGCCCATGGACACCTCTTCCCATACCAATACAACAATGAGTTTTGATCAAGGTAGACCTCTGCTGCATCATCAAGATAGGCCAGGACCATTTGCTCAATGCTCATTGCTGGTGTTCCACTTTGCGTGACCTCTTTTACCTACGCAATTGCATTAGACTTAGAATTGCCAGTAGAAACCCCTCAGTTGCAGATTTGAAGGCTGATTTCCCTGATTTTGTCATTGTTGTTGGTGTTCTTGTTTTTGGTTGCTGTGAGCAAACAGCAGTGCCCTCAGGCTCTGAACTTGAAATGCTGCCTCAGAGGACTTGTGCCCTAGACAGTGGGCCTCTGATTTCATGTCTTTTACCAAAAACAATACAATCTCTGCAAGAAGGTATAACTTGCTTGAATAAATCAAAAGACAAAGAAAAGTATACAAATAGACCTTAATTAAATTCGGTGATATATAAATTTGGATTCAAGAAGCCCACAAGACAATGTGTCAAAGCCGTACTCACTTCAGCCGAAATGAGTATAGTTTATTTTGCAATCATACTAAACAAAGGTACCAAAAAACAGGTTTTCCAACAAGAATACTAAGTATTTACACTTTTAGCAATTTATACATGATATGGTGAATCCCTGTGAAGTGACCATGACCTAACAGTGCTGTACAAAATACGTGAAAGAAGTGAGAGATGGTTATTGGTAGTAACACAAAAAGAGGAGCTCTTCACAATTACGATATAGTAAACTATTTTGTTTTTCTTGGGCTCTCTCTTTGTACTAGTTGATGACGTTTCAACCCTCTTGTGATACCAGGTCTCTTCAGGACAGGAATTCTGGGGACAAAAGTGGCACAGAATGTGAAATCTGATAATTTCAATGTTGTCCAGAGGGGATGATCCAGGATTCAAAATGTTAATGACCTCTAGATGTGGATTATGGCAACAGAGAAGCCGGTGTAGGTGAGTGCAATATTTTCGTGGTTCCTACGGGGAATCCGATACCGATGCAGTGGTGAGTAATTTAATTACTGTATTCCAACTATCACAACTTTCTTTGTGTGACGGCGGGCCCTTCAGCGATCTGTCCTTCCACATTTGTACCTAGCTTACCCCAACTAACACTTGCTCTGGGAAGAGAGCAAATGGCAATGTTCTCCTCCTTCTGGCTAATCGAAAAAAGTCCCAAGCTGGGGAGCTCAAATTTCTGATTCTGGTGCCACTCTCAAGGTTGGACAAACTGGATTTAGGTGGGCGATTTGAAACTTGACTCTCTGCAGGACCTACACTGCATTACCTACTGGATGTAGGTTGCTGCAGAGACTTTGAAAATATGGCAGCTGGCAGGGGTTAGATCCGTGGTGCCACATCTCCCCAGGAAGTTAAGATAATGCCGGACTCCACTGGGGTTGGGCTAACATCCATGATGACTGGCTCATTGTCATCCTCCTCTTCTACATCTGTCTCCATAACTCTAAGGCTTTCTGGTACCTTCTTTTTCCCTATCCTCATCCGAGTCATCTTGTGGCATGTCTCACTCTTGGACTGAGGCGGGATCCAAGTGGTATCTAGATCATCAGAATGGGGGCTTGACGAAGAAGATGAAGCACCGCTTACCCTCCTTTTTCCAGCAGGTGATCTGGAAGACAATGGGTCTTCTGGAGTAGAATGTTCTACTTCCTCAGCATGAAGCTCAATCTCTTGACTGCTCCTACTTCAGGAGGAACTCTTATTAGCAGTTTTGGCTCTTTTTCTTGTTGTTGTCCACTTGTCTACATTTCATGCAATGATTGGGTACTACTTTGCAATAGAGATCAAGGTCAACATCACTGCTCTTTGGTGTTGCTGTGATTAGACTAACTGCCTCTGTGACAGACATAGGCTTAGCACAAGATTGGTGGGGGTGCTGATCTCAGCTTTCTCCATAGAGGCTGGTGCAGCAGTCACAGTTTTTTGTTTTCCAAAATACATCTGGGATGACATGCCAGTGGTTGTCGAGGTAAGCTCCTTCTTTATCTCACTGGCTACTTTCATGTTTGCAGTTTTAGCACCTTTCTTTGAGGCCATCTTGCAGCTGTCAGTTAGCAGTGGTACTTAGCTTCACAAGTTGAAGAGATGTCTGATGTGGGGTCATTCACGTGTCACACCACACGTATGCTTTCTTTTTGGCAGTTATGTGGGTGATGTCTTATTGCCTCTTATTGTCTTGTTGTGCACCTAAATGAAAAGAAGTAAGAAGGACATCAGTGAACCGTTCCATTGTTGCTGTTCAGTTAGTAATAAATGCAATTACAATATCATTTAGCGTAGTTCCTCACTTTATTGACAATACACTGTATATAAAACAGAAAACCACACTAACATATACTCATGAATAAGAGAGAGTAAAAACAACAACAACACACAGATGAAACTGTTTGCTTTATTTGCAGCATATGAAGTCACCCACATGCGATGTGGCACTCAGGGAGGTGCACCCGACAAATGCCAATGGAAGGAATAATTTCTAGACAATGAATGCTGTTGTGCACCTATAGCAGACATGGGGTTGATTGATGCAAGATATAGTGGAAAATGGTATGAACAAAATGATTTTTTTTATTATAAGAAACAAATTAAAAATGTAAACAATATAAAATATAATTTACCAGTTATTAATTATAAAATGGAAACATGTTAATTAAAAAAATGAAACATAATTGAAGTTATCCTCAAAGATATAGTAATAAGTTATTAATAAACTGCTATCTCATTACTCAGCCATCCATTCAGCCTATGGCAAAGGGCTACATTTGTACGCACAAAATGGCTGCCAAATCAGTGCCACATTGTCATCAACAACAACAGTGTGCAGAAAGTCATACATGCAGGCCTATAGGTAAAGCACACTGGCAGGATCCACAAAATGGCTGCCACCCACATGGTTACAACAGGAAGCTGGAGTCCCCAAACAAAGAACGCAAGCAGGCCTATAGCAAAAGCACACTGGCTGCCTACAGAAATAGCTGCCAGCCACATGGATACTACAGCAAAAACCAGCAAGAATGCATGGCCAAAACAAAGAAGACATGCAGGCCTATGGCAAAGGCACACTGGATGCCTACACAAAATGTCCGCCAGCCAAATGGTCAAAACAACAAGCTGGATTCCTAGAACAAAGAACGCATGCAGGTCTATGGAAAAAGCACACTGGCTTCCTACACAAAATGGCTGCCAGCAACATGGTCACAACAAGAAGCTGAAGGCCTGGAACAAAGAATGCCTGAAGGCCTATAGCAAAAGCACACTGGATGCGTACACAAAATGGCCACCAGTCACAATGCCCATCATCTTGTTTGTTTTGCTGTTCACCCTATGTGGGAAGGGTATGCCCAGACGTGGGTCCAGTGCTCACTAGGCCACTGGAGTCAAGCTATCCTGGCTGAAGATGGCTGATAGCCAGAAACCGGTCCTAGGATGCTTGATTCCGGTCCAGGGAACAGTTCGGGCTGGACTGTTCCCATGAGGCACAGGGTCAAGACTGATTTGCATATGGCCATGTCTGAACTGGGGTGGCTTGGTGAGCAAAATAACAATGGAATAAACCCAGATCTGTGACTGGGGGTAAATGTTTTGCCATTGTGCATTATTCGGTCCATCATCTTGTTTGTTGTATTATCTTTGTAACAGTGAAAGGCCCTACATACCTAGGTTGTAGTTTGCGAGGACTTGCTATTCGGAGATTTCTAGTGGATAACCACACCTTGTCACCTTGGTTATACTATGGAGCAGGACTTGTGTGTTTATCAGCCTGTGTCTTCATAGTTACTTTAGCTGCTTGTAATTCAGTTTTGGCTTTCTCCCAAATGGACAAGATATAGGCATGGTGAGCTGTCACAGCAGGGACCTCAGAAAGAGAGAGAGGGAGGCATTTGGGATGGTACGCAGTGGCAAAAAAAAAGGTGATATCTTAGAAGCGGAATGCGTGGAGTTGTTATAGGCAAAGCCTGAAGCCAATCACTAGTGGTAATGCCTATTAGACATTGGAGATACTGTTCTAATGTTTGATTTGTTCTCTCTGTTTGTCCATCTGTCTGTGGGTGATAAGCTGAAGAGAGGCGATGGTCTATCTGAAGTGCCTTACAAAGCCCTTGCCAGAATTTAGACACAAACTGAGGGTCTCTATCAGAAACAATGACAGAGGGTAATCCATGTAATGTAACCACGCTATCAATGAACGTTTCTGGGAGTTCTTTGGCGCTTGGTAAGTTTTTTTAGAGGGATTAAGTGTGCCATCTTAGACAACATATCTACGACAACTAAGATGGTGTTGTATCCCCTTACTCTTGGTAGGTCTGTGATGAAATCCATGCTAATGGAAGACCAGGGTACTTCAGGAACAGGTAAAGATTACAAAAGTCCTGCTGGGGCACAGTGTGACGATTTTTGGCGGGCACAGGTAGAGCAAGCTTTAACAAACTCATCAATATCTTTGTTTATCCCCTTCCACCAGAACCATCTCTGGCACCTGCGTATCATTTTTTCTCCTCCCAGATGTCCTGCAAGGGGCATAGCATGACACCATTTCATAATCAAGAATCGTGTTTCTGTTGTAGGGAGAAAAAGTCTTTTTTTATGATAAAACAAATCATCAACAACAGTGTTCAACAAATCTGTCAACCATTCCTCTCGATCAACAACAGAGTAGGCTTGAACTAATTGTGAAACAAAGGAATCATCCATACTATTTACCGCTAGAATCTTGATCTCAGGTATAATAGGTAAGGGTGTTTCAACCCTGTGTTTCTGTTCTTTCCCTAAGCGGGATAGAGCATCTGCTTTTCCTTGTTTTGTGCCTGGGCGAAAGGTGATAACAAAATCAAACTCACTAAAAAAGGACACCTATCGCATATGTCTTGGAGTAAGAGCTTGGGCTGATCTAAAGAACTGGAGGTTCCGGTGTTCAGAATAAATTGTGATGGTGTGAGGAGATCCCAAAAGATAATGGCACCATTCCTGAAATGCCATTTTAATGGCCAGATGCTCTCTCTCTCCAATGGTGTAATTCTGCTCAGCTTGTGAAAGGGTGTTTAGAAAAGTAGGCTATAGGATGGAGAACACCTGATTGTGGGTCAGGTTGTAACAGGACCGCTCCCACTGCATGTTGAGAGGCGTCTGCCTCCACATAGTATGGCTGAGTGTCATCTGCATGTCGTACAATAGGAGCAGAGGTAAAATGTTTCTTTAATTTTTGGAAAGCCCGCTCAGCAGCATCATTCCAATGAAATGCTACTCCCTTTTTTAGCAGTTTTGTTATTGGAGGTATAAGCTCCGAAAAATGGTTGATGAAATGTCGATAAAAATTAGCAAATCCTAAAAAGGACTGCACCACTCTCACTGTTGTAGGACTCTTCCAATTGGCAATGGCTGAAATCTTGGCAGGATCCATATGTATTCCCTCAGGATAACAAAACCCAAGAATTCAACCTTTCGGGTATGAAAAAGACTCTTCTCCAATTTAGCAAATACATGTCTTGTAATGTTTTCGGAATAAATTTAACATGCTCCACATGTTCCTGTTCATTCTGTGAATAAATCATAATATCATCAATATAGACGATGACAAAAACATCTAGATACTCCTGTAGGATTTAATTCACAAAAAACTGGAATGCCGCATGGGCATTACAAAAGCCAACGGGCATTACACAATACTCGTATATCCGAAATTTTGTATGGAATGCCGTCTTCCACTCATCTCCCTCTCTGACTCGAATTAAATGATAGACCCCTCTGAGATCAAGTTTAGTCAATATTTTGGCCTTTCTCACCTTATCCAGAAGATTGGAGATGAGCGGAAGAGGGAACTTGTTCTTTATGGTTACTTTATTCACTGCGCGATAATCGATACACAACTTTAGGCCAACCTCACGTTTAGGGATAAAAAAAATAGGGGAAGAGACTGAGGACCTGGAATGGTGGATACACCTTTTTTAAGCATGTCCTGGAGATACTCATAAAGATATTTTGTTTCAGGTTCTGTGAGGGCATATACCCGACTAACAGAAAGTTCTGCACCTGGTATTAAATCAATCCTACAGTCAAATGACCTATGAGGGAGTAAGGCCACAGCTTTTGCCTCATCAAAAACTCCTGCAAATTCTGAATATTCAGTTGGCAGGGCACTGGAATCTGTAAGAGTCACAGCGCAACTGAGAGGAGTGTTCCAGAGGGCAGTTTCTTGATAACAATGCGTTATACCTTGTGAGGAGCGCAGCATTACTTTTCTAGTAACCCAATCAATGAGCGGAATATGGAGTTGAAGCCAAGGAACTCCAAGAATGGCACCAAAATTAGGGGTAGCAATAAGATCAAAAGTAATGGTTTCAGAATGTCCATTGTCACACACCATGATTAAGTCAGGAGTTTGATAAGTAATTAACCCAGAAGATAGCTCTTTCCCATCCACAGCTCTCACCTTTTCGGGTTGATCTTTTAACACAAATTTTATTCCCACAGCTTTAGCTAGATTGATATCAAGGAAATTCCCTGTCACCCCAGAATCCAACAAGATGGACATTGCTTTTCTATGTTGGCATTGTAACATAAACACTACCGAAATCGTGAAATGTTTAGGCACTAAAGGCATAGCATTAGCAAGGAAATTAGAGATCTGTGGAGGAGTAGTACTTAGAGGAGCGATCTCTATACTCTCCAAGTCTTTCAGTTTTCCGAATTTCCCATAGTTCCAGTTCGAATCGCCATGGCTTTAACAGACGTTTTGGGCTTGACTGGGCATTCTATCACAAAATGTCCTCCCTTACCACAGTAAAAACAAAGATTTAACTTTCTTCGTTTTTCCCTTTCTTCGGGGGTAAGAGGTCCCCTAAGCCCTCCTATTTCCATGGGTTCCGATGTATCTTTCACCTCTTTTACTCACTCTTAGCTAGGAAGAGTTGTGTATAGTCTCCTTTAGACTTTTCTCCTTTTCTTTCATTTAGTCTGTGGTCTAATTTGACTACTATGTCTATAAATGAGGAACAATCTTCAGGTGGATCCACTATCTGAGACAATATGTCCTTAAGTGCATTCTTCAAACCCCTATAGAACAATAAAGTTCTTTTTTCCTCAGGCCAATGCTTTTCGGTCACTAACCTATTAAAAGTAGTAATATAGGTTAACAGATCTTTTGAACCTTGCTTGAGATTCAACAACTCGTTGTCACTTGCTTGCATATAAGAATGGCGAGCAAAACGGCTTCGCATTCTTTCTATAAACTGGGAAAGGTTGTAAAGTATGGGGTCGTTGTTTTCTACTAAAGGCACCGCCCATAGTGCAGCATTACCACTGAGATAGGAGATGATAAACGCTACCTTAGCCGCATCATCCGGGAAAGAAGAGGCTCTACATAAAAACTGAAGGTGACATTGATTCATAAAAAACCCATATTTACTACTGTCACCACTGAATCTTTCTGGCATTGCTGAAGGGGTGTGAGGAGGTATTACTGCCATTACACTGACTGGGGAAGAGGCAGAGTCAGTAAGTGCTGAATTTAGAAATGGAGGAAGAAACCTGAAAATTAGCTGGCTGTATGTAGTTTCTCTTGTATTTAGGAGTAGTGTCAGGTAGGGTACTTTTTAAGTGTCTTTATGATTTCAAACTATCTAATTCCGAGACCAAACGCTGATTTTCCCTCCTCAATACCCTAAGTTTGGTTTGCAAATTCACCACTGCTGCAGCCAACTCATCTATTGTGGTCTGTGAGGTCGCAAGGGACAGAGAATCCTCCATCAGGGCGTTACAGGGGACTCCCTTATCCATCTTCACTCAGGGGATAAAATAATCGTGGGCTTGGCTTTTTGTCAGGTCTCTGGTTACCTTGCCAAACTCCAATAACTCAAGAGCAAAGCCAAAGTCTCTCCTCTCCCCCAAGATCCCCACACCCTCCAATATAGATCTTCAGAGAGATAGAGATGGATCCCAAGGGAGTGAAGAAATGTAGTTGGACCGTCTAGAAACTTCGGGACTCTTTGGCAGGAATAAGGGACACGGCTAGTGACATGAAGTAACCTGTTGTATTAGAAAAGAGATACAAATACAAACAATAGTTATGTATAGATAAATCACCTAGATTAGAAACATGATGACAAATTGGAAGTGTGCTTCCACATACTTACACATGTCTATAAAACTGAAGAGATTGGGAAACAGGTTCCATATGACTCCAGAAAATAAAGAAAATGAAGAAATCTAAACAGGATAATAAGACTAGTCTCAAAAGGCAAACATCTTGCTGTAGTTCCAAAAAGCAGTTCCAAAATATAATTCTAATATTCCGTTGAGGCAAAATTCCTACAAACACAAATCTCAGCAGTACACTGCAGAGTTCAAACATAAGGAACAAAGGGGCAGATCAGTCGAATAACTAGGTATATAAAAAATAAAGAATATTCCCTAAAACACCTCAAACCATGCAGGTGCCGGGAAATAATTTAAGGCACAGCACAGAAGTGCGTGAGCAGGATGCCCGAGAGACAATAAACAAAGAATGTTAAGTCAGCGCTACTTCGCGCTTGCCGGTACTTAACAAAAAGGAAAATATTGCCCGCCAAACACACATAAAATAAATAATCAAGAAAAAGGATTAGGCGTGACCTTGTGCCACGAACGAGCAACTGGAAGCCTCGTGGGTGTACTGAAGAGGGAGGTCCAGAGAGAGAAAGAGAATCAAGAAAATGATTCCAGCGCGTCCTCACGCTAAACTCCGAAGAAAGATCCCAGCACGAACTTGAACTAAATTCAACTGAAAAGTCCCAGCGCGTCTTGCGCTAAACTCAGATTTCAGATGATGATGGATAGCAAACCGGGAACAACGAACGAAGCTGAAGGGTCTCACAACGAACTGATAACCAAGCAGAGAAAGTAGTCTCCAACTAGTATCAAACCCAAGCATGGGAAGCAGGATACTCATTGCTGATAAGCTGTAGGAAGTCAGCTGACATGTACCTGTGCAGTATGGGAAAGCACACCAGCCCCTAACATTCCTAATGCATTATGGGAGATGTAGTTTAGATCCTCGCCTGAAGCAGAATAGTTAACAGTAAATAGCTTTCACCTAGATTGAAAGATTGCATACATCATTCCAAAAAAGCCCAGGAAACACTATCAAAAGCCTTCTCTGCATCTAAAGTGATAGCTACTGCTGATTCAGACTTAATGTAAGCATTCTCTAAAATGTGACACAGTAGACTGGTGTTATCGTTAGACATGCGAGTACGAAGGAAGCCAACCTGGGAGTTATTTATTAGCTTTAGGAGCGCCGAGTTAAGTCTGACCGCTAAGATCTTAGCATATATTTTGCTGTCTACGTTAATCAGGGAAATAGGCCCATAGTTTTTCAGTGAAAGTTGATCCTTTCCCTCTGTTGAAATGGCTATTATGTTAGCTTCTGACATAGTGTATGGCATTGTCCCTTTAGTTGCTGTGTGGTTAAAAACTTGTTTCAGATTGGGTTTGGCTGGTTTAAGAAGGTCTTGTAAAAAGAGGCTGTAAACCCATCCGGGATAGGGGCTTTGTTGTCTTTTAATGATTTGACTGCCATTTCAATCTCTGTGGAATTATTTTCTTGTCCTAACCTAATTGTCTCCTCTCTATTTATTTGCAGTAAGTTGAGTTGTTTGAGGTATTTGGTACAATCTTCTATGTTAAGGGTCAGATAGTTTTTATAGAGTTCCTGATAGAATTCTTTAAACATCTTAAGGATGTCTTTGTTTTTGGTATAGGTTTTATTGTTAGAGTCTTTAATGGATGATATGACAAGCTGGTTCAGTTTGTATTTGAGATAGAAGTATGAAGTTTCCTGCTTAATTGGCTTTGCATAGGTTAAGAACTTCATATTTATTCATCCTCAACCCTACCCTCTCACTTAGGATGTTGTTGTATTCTTATTTTTTGTGTTAGCAATGCGAGGAGCTTGTTATCTTGCAAGGATGTAGCGTGGGACAGTTCTAATTTTTTGATCTCCTGTTCAAACTGGGTTCATCTCAGATTGGTACCCTTGTTGATTCTAGTCTTGATTCCAATTATTGTGCCCCTGATGGAAGCTATCAGTGCATCCCAGAGTGTATTAGTGCTAGTCTCTGGAGTGTCGTTATGGTTAAGGTAGTCTATAGCCTTCTTGATATTTTTTTTATCTGCAGGGTCCGAAAGTACATCGCTGTTAAAGCGCCATCTCTTAGGCACAGAGTTGTTGTGACACCCAGCCAGTTTTAGGCTAATACACGAATGATCCGACACTAGCCTTGGGGCTATGTCTGAGAGTTCAATTAGTCATGTGTGGGAGCCGGAGATGAGGATATATTCTATCCTGGTGGATGAGATGTGGGGAATAAAGTAGAAGGTATATTCTCTAGTGTCTGGATGCTGGAGGCGCCACGCTCATAGGGTGTTATTGACAGGTGGATTGTCTATGTGTTCTAATGGGATGTTAAAATCCCCAGCTACTACCATGAGGTCGTTCTGGGGGAACCCTTCCAGCGTGCTGGACACCTCAGACCAAAAGGTATGTCACCAGTGTTGTTGCGGAATATGTTTGCTACATGAATGAGCTCTTCCCTCCTTCTCAGATGTGTGACCAGGAGTCAGCCCTTGTTATCGTGAGACTGGGAGTATAGCAAGATGTTGGCTCTTTTTGATATTAGAGTAATTACCCCCCGTTTCTTTTTTTATGCAGGTGAATAAGCAATCTGTGAGATCCAGTTACCTCTAATGAGTTTGGCATCGTTCAAAGACAGCTTTGTTTCCTGTAGTAGGATTATATCCCCTTTAGTTTTGGCTAGGTAGTCCAGAATTTTCCGGTGCTTAATTGGGTGGTTAAGATCTTTGAAATTTAGGGACACTATGTTGAGGTCAGTTGCCAGGGTGAGTGTGTTATTGCAGGCCATCAGTTAAGATTTTATGTGGTAGATAGATCAAGTCTACCTTATCTGAGCCAAAAATCGCTACCAGGACCCCGGAGGAAAAAGGTGACAAGAGCTGACCGTTAGCCCCCCAACTAGGCATAGTACGAATGCATTTTCCATGTGCCTTGTATACAGTCTAAATAGCTTTTTCATGTGCTTTTGCGTGGCAGAACTCACTAATTGTTTATGCATCAAAGAGTGCCAAACACAGTTTGAAGAAGAAAGCGAGGTGAAAAGGGAAATAAAAGCTAGAAAATAAAGAAAAGCAAAGACTGAGAAACCCCGAGACGGGTATCCAGTTACTACAGGGAGCATTCTGCAACCTCTGGGGTTTCTCCCTTCTTCCCCACTTCCCTCTCCGGCCCCTCCTACCACTCCAACCCCTCTCATCCCTCCCATTCCTGCAAACCGCATATGTTGGAAGTGCTCCGGCAGGATCGTCATTCCGTCTCTCGGAGATCAACTGTTGTAATTGTCTATATCGTAAATCTCCCTATGAGTATACTTGGCCTGATTATCTGCAAGGCACTAAAAGAGACATAGGCCCTCTAGCCTCTGAGTCCATAGTTATTTGAAACATCCCAATTACGGTGTCCAATGGCATAGTCCAATTGTCACGTATTTAAAGGATACGAGTATAGGCCATTAAAATATTTGACATTCCTCATTTGTAGCGATGCCAGCATCACAGGGTACATGTTAACATGAGGTAGGTAATGAGGTAGATAATGGTTACATTTTCTTTATTAATAGTGGTTTAAAGAACTCAGGGGCATATATACAAGGGCTTTATCTCTGCTTTTTTGACTTAAAAAGCCGAAAAAGCTGATATAAAACAATCGCCCTATTTACAAGAGGGTGCTTACATGCTTAATTGCATGCTTAATCGCATGTTAGCACCCTTTTTACCAATGCCTTTCTTTGCATCTCTAATGAGATACAAAGTGGGCGTTACTGGACGTACCCCAGATGGACTACCTTGCAAATATTGCTGATGTTCACATCGCAATACTTACAAGGCTGCCCCAGTATTTTAGCACAAGTTCGTTTTTGGAGAAAACCGCTGTTTCTCCAAAAAGTAATGTCTGCGAAAATGCAGACTTACCTATCCCTAACATTGGGGTGAATTATGCTGATACGACCCTGTGGGTCGTATCAGCAAAGTTATCGCATTTTTACAAGGAACATCGCTGGAAAACCAGTAATGTTCCCTGCAAAACAGCGACAATCTCGCTCTCCCTGGAATTTTAATCGCCCTGGAGAAACACGTTGTTAATAACGTGCTACAAGGGCAATACATTCCAGAGACAGCCTACGATTACAAAATTATCGCTAAGCAAGGTCAGCGATAATTATCACTGGTCATTGATAATATGCCCCCAGCCTGCCCAAAGAGGTATTGGCTACTTCTTCACCCTGTACCTGGTTCTGGAAAAGATCTTCTTTTACTAAAGGCGGATTGGGAAGCTTCCATGTCGTGAATTGTTGGGCCTTCCAGAAATAAAGCAAGCTCCTTAGGGTCATTGAAGTAGTGCTGTCTACCACGATTGGTTACCCTGAATTTGGTGGGACCAACGAAGGAGAACTGCATGTTTTTGCTCCTGAGTTTGTCGTGTAAGGCAAGAAATCCCTTCCTGGTGTTGACAGTAGGTTTAGAGTAGCCTTGTGTGAAAATGATCTTATGCCCATTCCATATCATTTGGTGATTTTTTTCGTGCATGATTAAGGATAGCTTCCGTGTGCTGGGATCTCAGTGGTTTACAGATAATAGGCCAGGCTGCTTGCCTTGCCATGGATTTAAAAGTGAGTACTCTGTGAGCACGGTCCAGTTCTAACTGACGGTCAAACTTTACATTGGTAAGTTTAGGAATCCAGTCCTCTAGGAAGGCTCAACATGAGCCTGCTGGGTCTTCTGCACCCTCTGCGACCCCCAGTATGCAAATTTTCCGCTGTCGGTTTTAGTTTCCAGCTCCTCTGTTTGGCTTTGTAGTGTTGAGGTAAGTTATGTTAAGGTCTTCACCTCATGACTTGAGTTGATGGTGATATTCTCTATATCACTGATTCGATGCTCGGCCTCTGCTAGCCACTTATTCATTGTGTTTAGTTCAGCCCTGAAAGCTGCTATTTCCAGCTGAATAGCATCAGTATTGTTGATTTCTTTTATTTGCCGCAGTTAGATAGTACAATGTATTTTCTCCAGAACTTTTAGGGTCGGGCACATTGCTAGGATGCATTTTTACCTGTGTGGGTCTTGCTGCCTGGGTCTTCTTGCTCCTTCGCATTTGTTCCCTGGTACACCACAGCTTTTGCTTGTTGTGTGTAGGGGGAACACTTACCCCAGATTTGCCCTCACTTCTGGGACATTTAACAGATGCCATCTTGTGTAGGAGACGGTCTAGTCTCTATACAAGCATACCGGCACTGCAGCTATAAAAATTAGCTGATGGCGCAGACGCGCATCAGATAAACGCTGCTATAGGTTTTTGGACACAGTCACGCTCCTGACTGTTGCTGTTAAACTTTAACACCTACACTAGGTTGTGGATTTTGATGTATTGTTGATTTTTTGTTATTGTTAATGTTAATGAAATTTGTGAACTTGCGCGAATACCCGGAGTTGTCTTGGCGCTAGTGACAACAGTAAGCATGGTCAGCACCTAGTCCTGAAACAGCCAGGTCTTTAATTTTCTCCTAAAACCCACTAAGGTGCTAGCATTCCTAAGTTCCATTGTAAGAGTTCCAAAGTTTAGAGGTGCTGTAGTGGAAGCTGCGGCCACCCCAGTGCGCAGTACGGATTCTCGGGACTACAAGTAGTCTTGCACCCGACGATCGAAGATGTCTGGTCGGTTGGTACCATCCAAAAAGGTTCTGGAGAAAAGAGGGGCCTGTATGATTTAAAGGCGAGACACAATGCCTTAAAAATGATGCACTGAGGTATGGGGAGCCAGTGCAAATTGCGGATTTCCTAAGATACCGTTTTGTGTGTGGGGATATTGAACAATAAGCGTGCAGCAGAGTTTCGGACCATCTAAAGCTTCTTTAGACAATTCGCCACAGTTAGAAAGTACAAAGTATTTTCTCCAGAACTGTTAGGGTCGGGCATATTGCTAAAACCTGTGTGGGTCTTGCTGTCTGGGTCTTCTTGCTCCTTCGCGTTTATTCCCCGGTTCACCACAACTTTTGCGGGTTGGTTGGAGGGAACACTTACGCCAGATTTGCCCTCAATTCCGCCAGGACATTTAACAGATGCCATCTTGTGTAGGAGACTATCTAGTCTCAACACAAGCATACCTGCATTGCAGCTATAAAAACAGCTGATGACGCAGACGCACAAAGGATGCATGCTGGGAGCACACCAGCAGCGCGTTGGTGGAGCACCAGCAGCACGTCAGTGGCACACCAAAGGAAAGCCCATCTGCGCCCTTCGGTGTCTGGAACGCGTCCAGCACCAGCCATGCTGGGGAGCCTAATTAATGCATGCTTCCTGCAGAACACTGATAACATTGAGAAACATCCACTAAATGATCTATTATTGTCTTCAGTGCCGCATTCACAAACCTCCCCTTTACTACCAACTTCTCCCACACCAAATCCTCTCAAAGCTTGACCTTAAGAACGAAGCAACCTGGTCATCCTTCGACACCTACACTGTAGAGGCCTTAGGCAAGATTCTAAATGCACTAAAGCCTTCCAACCACCTCATCGATCCACTCCCGGCCAACACGGTTAAAGACTTAAACCTTTGGCTTCTACCTCTATGGACCAAAATCATCAATAGTTCACTTCTACAAGGCCGCATCCCAGACCCCCTCAAAGTCAGACAGGTTACATCCATCCTTAAGAAACCAACTGCGGACCCCAAGAACTTAACAATATCCTATATCCAATATTCCTACCCTGCCGAATTACTTGAAAAATGTGTTCAGCACCAATTGACGAAACACATTGATCACGTTGTCCTTCTTAAGAACCACCAATCAGGCTTCAGAGCTGGTCATAGCACTGAATCAGCCATGACACACATTATCAACGATGTGCTTCAAATCCTTGACCAGAACGGTTCATGCCTACTCATCCTTCTTGACCTCTCTTCAGCCTTTGATACGGTCAAAAAAGAGAACCTGCTAGACCTTCTCAAACTTAGAATGGGTCTATCAGGATCAGTGTTACATTGGTTCACCTCTTTTCTCGATAACCATACATAACATTTCTTGGTCAGCAACACCCTCTCCAAACCAGTACCAGTAAGGTTGGGAGACCTGCAAGGATCCTCACTATCCACGACTCTGTTCAACCTTTTCATGGAGCCACTCACAGAAATTCTTCAGGCTTCCAACGTGCAATATCATATGTACGCAGACGATACTCAGCTTTATCTTAAGATCAACACCCTAGATGACATTAAATGGCTTAACGCCACCCTCATGAACACCCAGGCTTGGCTGGTGGAACACCATCTCAAACTTATTTGCTCAAAAACCAGAATTCCTCCTAATAGCTTCACCCGACAACATTCCCACAATGCAAGACTTGATCCACATCATACTGCACTCAACGTTCAACCAACCATTGGTGACTCTGCAAAATCTCTGGGAATAACTCTAGACTGCATACCTTCTGTGGAATATGGAAGTGCCTCTTTATGTGGCCTTCCAAAAACGTTGACACTCCCCTGCGAGCCTCTTTAAACGCTGCTGAAAGACTCATCACTGGCTCGAAAAGAAGCTCCCACATTTCCCCAGAATTAAATTCCTTAAACTGGCTCCCGCTGGAAGCAAGAATCCATCTTAAAATAGCTTGCATGACAAATCAGGCCTTACATTACAACGCACCCAGCTACCTCGCACAGAAATTGACAATCTATAGTGGGTCAAGGTTCTCAAGGAGTGCAGACAACCTACGACTGAAACCTCAAAGATTCAAAAAGAAGAAAAACATACAAACAGACCTTTTCGGACATGGTGCCAAGGATATGGAATACTCTTCCACCAGAAATCAGACTGAATGCTTCTACCATCTCTTTCAAATAGGAAGTAAAGCAATTCCCATGGCAAAATTCACCTGATTGTAATCTAAGTTATTCTGAGATTCAATAGCTCCCTTGCTAATTTTCCTCTCTGCGTTAAGGATCCAACTAATCATCCTAATTTCAGTTTTCAGCCCGGGACCTTTTATTATCTATGTTGCTCCTGTCATGTACTCTACATTGTTTCCCCTGTACACAAACTGTTCATGTCAAGCCGGATCTTTGCTCCATAGAATTTCCTTTTAATTTGTTATGCTACTCTTGATTTTTCCTTCTTCCATTTTTATGTATAACTAGCCTCGCTGATTGAACAGCGCTCTGATATCTGCAAGAATCTTGTCCATGCTATATAAAACCTTCAAAATAAAATAAATAAATAAATAAATCATTGATAATGACCAGATTTTCTACGCATTACCGAAACATGGCTAAAGGAAGACTGCAGTCCAGTTATTGCAGTTGCCCTACCCCCTAGTTATACCATAAATGGGAAAGACAGAGAGGATGTAGGGGTGAAGAGGAGGCTATTATCCTTTTTTTTTAACTCTTTATTTGTGACTGCATCAATTATCACATTTTACAATTATACACTTTATCATCATACAGTCTTTTCTCATTTTCTCCCATTAACTTTTGGCCGATTGACATGTGATCTTGCTCAGTTCTTCATTAAGTCAGATAAATAGGAATATTGTGTATTACATCAGCGGTCGTGGTACGTTAGTATCACATTGTCGTCTCGTAACCTACCTCCGTCCCACCCAACTCCCACCCCACCCCATACGTCCCCTGGCTCCTCCATTGGTTAGGCACTGTGACCATTGGCATAGAGGCCTAATCCAATCCAGAAAGCTGTATTCGTGCGGTGTTGACTAACCTGTGTACTTGGTGGACATATCTTCCCTCTGTATTCCCCTTATTCTCCACCCTATAGGTCCAGTTATGGGGTATGCGCCTTTTGGGGCGTCAGGTCTATGTCCTCTATCTCCAACAGCATCCGCTCCCAGTCCTGCGCAATTGGGTGTTTCCAGAGCCCCTTCTCCTCTTCTCTATGCAGGATTACACTCTCCGCCCCGCCCCATTTCAGCTAATCAGACTGCCACATCTCCACAACTGGGGGCCTGGCTGATTTCCACGTCATATTTATGACTCTAACTGCCAACAATAGTGCCAGGTCTAAGAGCTTCAGCTGGGCCTTTTGGTTCTTTGGTCGTTTCCTGTGCCCTATCAGACAAGGCAGTGCCCCCTCCGGTATCTGCAGGGTTGTGACAGTGTTTAGTGTATGGCGGACTCTCACCCAGTAGCTGTGTAAGCATGGGCATGTCCACATTATGTGTAGGAGACCGGCCTCATCCATCTGACATCGGGGGCAACTATGAGATGAAGCAGGGAACATCCTATGGAGCCTCTGGGGGGTAGGATATGCCCTATGCAACACCATAGCCTGTATGAATTTGAACTTGACATTTCTGGACACCCTTCTGTGGTGTTCGAGGACAATTTTCCAGGCCCCGTCTGTCATAGCCTCTCCTGTGGCTAGAGTCCAGGTGTCTCTAAGTGTGGTAAGAGGCAGAGCAGCATGTTCTCTAATCCCTGTGTAGAGCCATCACACTAAGTGTCCCCCAGTCCCCATATAATGAAGGAGGTGTACTAGTTCATGTTGCTCAGGTTTGCTACGCTGTGGGGCCCATGTGTGCCGTACATAGTGTGTCACTGTGGCATGTAGGAAGTACAGGGTGGCTATGATTCACAGAGATACTCTATTGTGGGAGAACTTTATTCTACATGAAATCCAGTGAGCTATAAACCTTGGTTCCTCATTCACTGGAGCCTTAATCTATCGCCCTCCTGGCAACAGTGGTACATTTTTAGACTCATTAGGGGAAACGGTTGGCCAATCTGTGCTTAGATATGCTAACTTTACATTGCTTGGGACATAAATCTCCATTTAGAATGTGGTAATAACCCTGGGGTTACCATCATTTTGTCCCATTGGCTATCCTAATTTTCAAGGCGCCACAAGCAACTAAGAATAGCTCTAAAGGGGCACCAAAACGGAAGCGGCATTTGCTAGCTACTAATCCCGGCCTGCCCAAAATTGCAGAAGAAAAAATTCCGATACTGACTGGAGAGCCAGCTGAAGAGTCCCATCGCTTCCATAACTGGATGACGGCCATAAGTGATGACTTAAAGCCTCTAAAACATTCCTCCAGAAGGGGCAAAATAAAATCACATAATGATACATGGTGCAGAAACGCACATTGTGCCTCTTTCTGCACCCCTTCCTTCTTTCTGCACCCCTCCTGCCTCTTTCTGCCCCTTTGTTCCTTCTTTCTGCATATCTGTTTTTTCTGCAGCTCTCTTGCTTCTTTCTATACCACTCTTGCCTCTTTCTCTACGCCTCTTAGCTCTTTCTTCATGTCTGCTTCTTCTTTCTGCACTTCTCTTGCCTCTTTTTCTTTCTGCACCTCTTTTGCTTCTATCTGCAATTCTCTTGCTTCTTTCTGCACCACTCTTTCTTCTTTCTAACACCCCTCTTCTCTTTTCTGTAACCCTCTTGCCTCTCTCTGTACCTCTATTCCTTCTTTCTGCACTACTTTTGTTTCTTTCTTTTCCTCGCTTGCTCATTTCTGTACACCCTTGTCTCTTTCTCCACCCCTCTTTCCTATTTTACTGCACCTTTGTTGTTTCTTTCTGTATCTCTGTTGCTTTTTATTGCACCCCTCATGCCTCTTTCACACCCCTCTTCCCTCTTTCTGCACTCCTCTTGCATCTGTCTGCACTTCTGTTCCTTCTTTCTATACTTCTTTTGTTTCTTTCTGCAGCACCTTGCTTCTTTCTGTACCCCCTTGCCTTTTCTGCAACCCTCTTTCTGCACCTCTGTTGCCTCTTTTTGTACCCCTGTTCCTTCTTTTTGCACTTCTTTTGTTTCTTTCTGCAGCTCTCGTACTTTATTCTGCACTCCTCATACCTCTTTCTGTACCCCTCTTCCCTCTTTCTGCACTCCTCTTGCCTCTTTCTGCACCTCTGTTCCTTCTTTCTGTACTTCTTTTGTTTCTTTCTGCACCTTTTGCTTCATTCTGCACCCCTTTTACCTCATTCTATACTTTTCTTACCTCTAGTGCACCTTTGTTCTTCTTCCTGAACTTCCTCTGTTTCTTTCTGCACCTCTCCCACTTCTTTCTGCTTCCCTCTTGCCTTTTTTTACCTCTCCTCTTTCCCATTTCTACATCTCTTGTTGCTTTTTATACCCTTCTCTTGCCTCTTTGAACATCCCTCTTCTCTCTTTCTGCACATCTGTTGCTTCTTTCTGCACTTCTCTTACTTCTATATGCACCTCTCTTGCTTCTTTCTGCACCCACCCCTTATGCCTCTTTCTTTACCCTTCTTCCCTCTTTCTGTACCCATCCTGCCTCTTTCTGCACCTCTGTTCCTTCTTTATGCATATATTTTGTTTTTTTCTGCAGCTTTCTTGCTTCTTTCTGTACCACTCTTGCCTCTTTCTCTACCCCTCTTACCCCTTTCCTCATGTCTGCTGCATCTTTCTGCACTTCTCATGCCTCTTCATACAACCCTCTTCCCTCTTTCTGTACCCCTTCTGCCTCTTTCTGCATCTCTGTTCCTTCTTTCTGCATATCTTTTGTTTTTTTCTGCACCACTCTTGCCTCGTTCTCTAATCCTCTTACCCCTTTCTTCATGTCTGCTGCTTCTTTCTGCACTTCTCCTGCCTCTTTCTCTACCCCTCTTCCATCTTTCTGCACCTCTGTTGCTTCTTTCTGCAATTCTCTTGCTTCTTTCTGCTCCTCTCTTGCTTCTTTCTGCACCCCTCGAGCCTCTTCATGCACCCTTCTTCCCTCCTTCTGTACCCCTCTTGCTTCTCTCTGCTCCTCTGTTTCATCTTTCTGCACTACTTTTGTTTCCTTCTTCACCTTGCTTGCTCCTTTCTGTACCCCCTTGTCTCTTTCTCCAATCCTCCTTCCTCTTTCTGCACAACTGTTCTTTCTTTCTGTATCTCAGTTGCTTTTTACTGCACCCCTCGTGCCTCTTTCACACCCCTCTTCCCTACTTCTGCAATCCTTTTGCCTCTTTTTGCACCTCTTTTCATTCTTTCTGTACTTCTTTTGTTTCTCTGTACCTCTCGCTTCATTCTGCACGCCTTTTATCTCTTTCTGTACCCCTCTTACCTCTAGTACACGTCTGTTCCTTCCTTCTGCACTTCTTTTGTTTCTTTCTGCACCTCTATCACTTCTTCCTGCTTTCCTCTTGCCTCTTTCTACCTTTCTGGTTGCTTCTATTTACACTTCTCTTGCCTCTTTGTACATCCCTCTTCTCTCTTTCCTGCAAATCTGTTGCTTCTTTCTGTATTTCTCTTGCTACTATATGCACCTCTGTTGCTTCTTTCTGCAGCCCTTGTGACTCTCTCTGCAACCCATTTCCCTCTTTTTGCACGCTTCTTGCCTCTCTCTGCACCTCTGTTCCTACTTTTTGCACTTCTTTTGTTCCATTCTTCACCCCTTTTGCCTTTTTCTCCAACCCTTGTCCCCCTTTCTACATCTCTATTGCTTCTTTCTGCACTTTTCTTGCCTCTTTCTCCACCCCTCTTCCCTCATTATACACCTCTCTTGCTTCTTTCTACATTTGACTTTTTTCTTGAGGCACCTCTATTGCTTCTTTAGGCACTTCTATTTCTTCTTTATGCACCTCTTTAGTTTCTTTCTGCACCCCTCATGACTCTTTCTGCAACCATTTCCCCTCTTTTTTGCATGCTTCTTGCCTCTCTCTGCACCTCTGTTCCTTATTTTTGCACTTCTTTTTTCTTTCTTCACCCCTTTTGCCTCTCTCCCCACCCTCTTCTACCTTTCTGCATCTCTGTTGCTTCTTTCTCTTATTCTCTTGCCTCTTTCTTCAACCCTCTTCTCTCTTTCCGTACCTTTCTTGCTTCTTTCTGCAATTCTCTTGCTTCTTTCAGCACCTCTCTTGCTTCTTTCTGCATCCCTCGAGCCTCTGCATGCACCCTTCTTCACTCTATCTGTACCCGTCTTGCCTCTCTCTGCACCTCAGTTCCTTCTTTCTGCACTACTTTTTTTTCTTTCTTTACTTTGCTTGCTCCTTTCAGAACCCCCTTGTGTTTTTCTTCACCCCTCTTCTCTCTTTCTGCACTTCTGTTGTTTCTTTCTCCATCTCTGTTGCTTTTTATTGTACTCCTCAGGCCTCTTTCACACCACTCTTCACTCTTTCTGCACTCCTCTTGCCTCTTTCTGCATCTCTGTTCCTTCTTTCTGTACTTTTTTTGTTTCTTTCTGCACCTCTTGCTTTGTTCTGTACCCCTTTAACCTCTTTCTGTACTTTTCTTACCTCTATTGCACCTCTGTTCCTTATTTCTGCACTTCTTTTGGTTCTTTGTGTACCTCTTTCACTTCTTTCTGCTTCCCTCTTGCCTTTCTCCACTCCTCTCTCCCCTTTCTACATCTGTTGTTGCTACTTTTTATACCTCTCTTGCCACTTCGTACATCCTTCTTCTCTCTTTCTGAACATCTGTTACTTCTTTCTGCACTTCTCATGCTTTTATATGCACCTCTCTTGCTTCTTTCTGTACCCCTTGTACCTCTTTCTGTACCCCTCTTCCCTCTTTCTGCGCCCCTCAGTCAAAGCCCAGCTCACCTGAGTTTCTGTTCAATTCTGATGGAGGTTGAAGACAGTCCGACCCCACCCTGAAACTGCTTGTTCCAGCACACTAGTCACTAAGAACCAGAAGCTCAAGGGAAGGGGGGAAGTGGATAAAATAAAAAAGAGAGACAACACCGTTCTTGTGTTTCCACTGTAGAAGAGCTGCTAAAATCTGTGTCCCTCTTTGACTTCTGTAGAAACTGGTGCCTAATGAAGCATAAACAAAGAACAGATAAGTGCAACCTATTCCTAAATGTGTTCCTGACTAAACCTTAATCTTATTAGAAATTCACTTCTAAAAGTACCTCTTGGATCCTGGTCTCAAGCTTCCAGGTTTGGAATGTGTTACTGTTCTGGAATGGGCTTTCTATTACTGTAAAACTTATGTAAAATCAAACGAATATCATTATCAGAATTACCAACGTCTAACATTCACCTTAATATAACTAAAGCCTAAATTCTTAATAGCAAACTCATTTTCACACATTTTCAGACTTTTTATAAAACAAATACTGTACTTTGACATCAAAATACAGCAGGTAATTTGTGCAAGTCCTTGATTCACTGTTTGCTTTGCTGTCAATGGTTTCCTCTGTTCGATTCTTAAAAAAGTTCCATGTAAAACAATGTTTATTTCACAAAGTTTGTGGGAGATATCTTGTTCCAAATTGTCTTTACATGAATCCAGAAATCGCCGATAAAGTTCTATACGGTAATAAAAGGTTTTGCACTTACTTGTTGCTGAAAAGGGATACCGATCAGTCTAACCTTGACTTCTTTTTTTTTTGCAGGTCGATTGCAGTGGACAAAAGAGGGGCTGAGGCAAGAAGTAGCCGGAAACCAGAAGAAGGAAGAGCCAGAAGCCGCACCCGTTGAAGTCAATGAAGGTCTGGAGAGAGCAGGAGTGCCAGCGCCGAAGGATCTGTTCTCAGGTAAGTGGGAGGTAGAAGAGCACAAGCACTGGGTCAGGCTCAGGGGCTGCCTTTTATGGACAGGGCTGGGTGTGGTTCGAAGAGCTGGGTGTGGTTCGAATAACTGGGAGTGGTTCTCACAAGCAGGTGTGCAGCGCTTCAGTTATTATACAAATGAGTTGAAGTAACACATGGCCTAGGGAGGAGTGTTCTAAATAAGCCTTGGTAAAAGCAAGGTCCAATGTTTTCTAAATAAGCCTTGGTAAAAGCAAGGTCCAATGTGTAAACAAGACAGCACTGTCCAATCTTGTGAATACATTGAGCAACATACACAAAAGTCTTAGGGAGGGGCTGAGCTAACACGAAAGGCTTTCAGTAGTATGTTTAAAGAGAGCTATTACAGAGACCACTAGTGCAATGAGAGGGGACATGCTCTTTGCTGTGCACAAACCCTAACAGTCGCCCCCCTCAAAGGCCCTCCTAGTGGACGGGGTTTCCCTGGATTTTTTAGATGAAACTGTCTAATCAACCTTGGGGCATATACATAGGATGCTGGTTCCCATGAATTCTCAGTTTCGTCATATCCTTTCCATTCTACTAAATGCCACTATCATAGCGGTACAAAAGGGGGTGTTAAAGGACGGAGCATCTGAATCAATCAAACACTTACACCCAGTCAAAAGATCTGGGTTTAATCCATCACCGTTCTTTAGCCCACTCTGCCACCCCAGTTCAGAAATGGCTATGTGCAAATCAGTCTGACCCTGTGCCTCATGGGAACAGTCCAGCCCGAACTGCCAAGCCATGTCTTCCCTGGACCGGAAACAAGCTTCCGAGGACCGGTTTATGGCATTCCAGCCGTCTTCAGCCCGGCTTGCTTGAATCCAGTGGCAAAGTGAGCAAGGGACTCACGTCTGAGCATACCCTGCCACACTTATGGTGGCATCAGTAGGGAACTGTTGTGGTTTACAAACGAAGTGTAATTGACATTGATTGATAAAAACATGGAATGTGTTACTATCTCCATGAAAACGTTCAGGTGCTGCTAAAGGCACAGAATTAGGAACATTAACAGCAAGCTCAACTGGGGGGGAGAAGTTGCATGTTTTGCTCATGCCCCTCTCTTTGAGGAGGTTTTAAACAAAGGCGTACAAGCTGTGTTCCACTGAGATTCCCTAGGTTTATACCTGCTTAAATCCTGTTTTAAAAAGGTGTTTTCCAACTTTAATTTCTCTATTTCCTCTTGCATATGTTGCAAGATGAAAGACACTGATTCATTATGGGCCAAGTCCTCGTTTAGGGCCCGCGCCACATCCGTGGTGTCAATGCCCTTTGTTTCTTCCCCGGCATTCATCGTCCAACAGAACTGATTATTTTAAAGGCTTGTGCTTCTGTCAAAGCCCAGCTCACTTGAGTTTCTATTCAGTTCTGATGGAGGTTGAAGACAGTCCGACCCCACCCTGAAACTGCTTGTTCCAGCACAATAGTTTTAAAACAGTGCACTAAAAACCAGAAGCTAAAGGGAAGGGGGGAAGTGGATAAAATAAAAAAAGAGAGACAACACCGTTCTTGTGTTTCCACTGTAGAAGAGCTGCTAAAATCTGCGGCCCTCTTTGACTTCTGTAGAAACGGGTGCCTAATGAAACATAAACAAAGAACAGATAAGTGCAACCTATTCCTAAATGTGTTCCTGACTAAACCTTAATTTTATTAGAAATTCACTTCTAAAAGTACCTCTTGGATCCTGGTCTCAAGCTTCCAGGTTTGGAATGTGTTACTGTTCTGGAATGGGCTTTCTATTACTGTAAAACTTATGTAAAATCAAACGAATATCATTATCATAATTACCAACGTCTAAAATTCACCTTAATATAACTAAAGCCTAAATTCTTAATAGCAAACTCACTTTTCACACATTTTCAGACTTTTTATAAAACAAATACTATACTTTTGCATCAAAATACAGCAGGTAATTTGTGCAAGTCCTTGATTTACTGTTTGCTTTGCTGTCAATGGTTTCCTCTGTTCGATTCTTAAAAAAGTTCCATGTAAAACAATGTTTATTTCACAAAGTTCCACAAAGTATTCTTGTAACAAATGGTTTGAACCACAAAGTTTGTGGGAGATATCTTGTTCCAAATTGTCTTTACATGAATCCAGAAATCGCTGATAAAGTTCTTTCAGGTAATAAAAGGTTTTGCACTTACTTGTTGCTGAAAAGGGATACCGATCAGTCTAACCTTGACCTCTTTCTCTTTTGCAGGTCGATTGCAGTGGACAGAAGAGGGGCTGAGGCAAGAAGTAGCCAGAAACCAGAAGAAGGAAGAGCCAGAAGCTGCACCCGTTGAAGTCAATGAAGGTCTGGAGAGAGCAAGAGTGTCAGCGCCGAAGGATCTGTTCTCAGGTAAGTGGGAGGTAGACGAGCACAAGCACTGGGTGAGGCTCAGGGGCTGCCTTTAATAGACAGGGCTGGGTGTGGTTCGAAGAGCTGGGTGTGGTTCGAAGAACTGGGTGTGGTTCTTACAAGCAGGTGTGCAGAGCTTCAGTTATTATGATAATGAGTTGAAGTAACACATGGCCTAGGGAGGAGTGTTCAAAATAAGCCTTGGTAAAAGCAAGGTCCAATATTTTCGAAATAAGCCGTGGTAAAAGCAAGATCCAATGTGCAAACAAGACAGCAATGTCCAAACTTGTGAATACATTGAGCAACATACACAGAAGTCTTAGGGAGGGGCTGAGATAACAAGAAAGGCTTTAAGTAGTATGTTTAAAGAGAGCTATTACAGAGACCACTAGTGCAATGAGAGGGGAAATGCTCTTTGCTGTGCACAAACCCTAACACCCTCCTTCCTCTTTCTGCACCTTTGTTCCTTTTTTCTACATATCTTTTGTTTTTTCTGCAGCTCTCTTTCTTCTTTATGCACCACTCTTGCCTCTTTCTCTACCATTCTTACCCCTTTCTTCATGTCTGCTGCTTCTTTCTGCGCTACTAGTGCCTCTTTTCCATCCTCTTCTTTCTGTTATTCTCTTGCCTCTTTCTCCATCCCTCTTCCCTCTTTCCACACCTTTCTTGCTTTTTTCTGTACTTTTCTATCTACTTTAGGCACCTCTATCACCTTTTTACGCACCCCTCTTGCCTCTTTGTGAACCCCTGTTCCTTCTGTTTGCATTTCTTTTGTTTCTTTCTACTGCTCTCTCACTTCTTTCTGTACCCGTACCCCCTTCCTCTACCCCCTCCCTCTTCTTGCACCTCTGTTGCCTCTTTCTGTACCCCCATACCTCCTTTCTGCACTTCTTTTGTTTCTTTGTTTAGCTCTCTTACTTCTTTCTGCACCCCTTATGCCTCTTTAGGTACTCCTATTCCCTCTTTTTGCACCTCTCTTGCTCTTTTCTGCACCTCTCTTTCTTCTTTCTGTACCCCTGACTATTTTTGCATCTCTGTTCAATCTTTCTGCACTGCTTTTGTTTCTTTATGTGCCTCTCTTCCTTCTTTATGTTCCCTTCTTCCCTCTTTACGCACCCCTCTTCTTTTTGCAGCTCTGTTGCTTTTTTCTGCACTTCTCCTGCTTCGTTCTGTATCCTTTGTGTCTCTTTCTGCACCCCCTTGTGCCTCTTTCTGTACCCCTTTCCCTTTCTGTACCCCTCCTGCCTCTTTCTGTAACTCAGTTCCTTCTTTCTGCATATCTTTTGTTTTCTTCTGCAGCTTTCTTGCTTCTTTCTGCTCCACTATTGCCTCCTTCTCTACCCCTCTTACCTCTTTCTTCATGTCTGCTGCATCTTTCTGCGCTTCTCTTGCCTCTTTCTCTACCCCTCTTTCCTCTTTCTGCACCTTTGTTGCTTCTTTCTGCAATTCTCTTGCTTCTTTCTGCACCTCTCTTGCTTTTTTCTGCACCCCTCGAGCATCTCCATGCACCCCTCTTCCCTCTTTCTGTCCCCTCTTGCCTCTCTCTGCACCTCTGTTCCTTCTTTCTGCACTACTTTTGTTTCTTTCTTTACTTCGCTTGCTCCTTTCAGTGCCCTCTAGTCTCTTTCTCCACCCCTCTTCTCTCTTTCTGCACCTCCGATGTTTCTCTCTCTATCTCTGTTGCTTTTTACTGCACCCTTCATGCCTCTTTCACACCCCTCTTCCTTCTTTCTGTATTTCCTTTGTTTCTTTCTGCACCTCTCGCTTTGTTCTGTACCCCTTTAACCTCTTTCTGTACTTTTCTTACCTCTAGTGCACCTCTGTTCCTTCTTTCTGAACTTCTTTTGTTTCTTTGTGTACATCTCACACTTCTTTCTGCTTCCCTCATGCCTTTCTCCACTCCTCTTGCCCCTTTCTACATCTCTTGTTGCTACTTTTTACACTTCCCGTGCCTCTTTGTACATCCCTCTTCCCTCTTTCTGCACATCTGTTGCTTCTTTCTGCACTTCTCTTACTTTTACATATACCTCTCTTGCTTCTTTCTGCACCCCTGGTGGCTCTTTCTATACCCCTCTTCCATCTTTCTGCACACCTCCTTCCTCTTTCTGCACCTCTGTTCCTTCTTTCTGCATATATGTTGTTATTTTCCACAGCTCTCTTTCTTCTTTCTGCACCACTCTTGCCTCTTTCTCTACCCTCCTTCATGTCTGATGATACTTTCTGTGCTTCTAGTGCCTCTTTCTCTAACCCTCTTCCCTCTTTCTGCACCCCTTCCCTTTCTGTACCCCTCCTTCCTCTTTCTGCACATCTGTTCCTTTCTGCATATCTTTTGTTTCTTTCTGCAGCTCTCTTGCTTCTTTATGCACATCTTTTGCCTTTCTCTACCCCTCTTACCCCTTTCTTCATGTCTGCTGCTTTTTTTGTACTTCTCTTGCCTCTTTCTCTACCCCTTTTCCCTCTTTCCGCATCTCTGTTGCTTCTTACTGCAATTCTCTTGCTTCTTTCTGCACCTCTCTTGCTTCTTTCTCCACCTCTCTTGCTTCTTTCTGCACCCCTCAAGCCTCTTCATCCACCCCTCTTTCCTCTTTCTGTAACCCTCTTGCCACTCTCTGCACCTCTGTTTCGTTTTTCTGCACTACCTTTGTTTCTTTCTTCACCTCACTTGCTCCTTCCGGTACCCCTTGTCTCCTTCTCTACCCCTCTGCTCTCTATCTGCACCTCTGTTGTTTCTTTCTCTATCTCTATTGCTTTTTACTGCACCCTTCGTGATTCTTTCACACCCATCTTCCCTCTTTCTGCTCTCTAAGCATGGGCGAATTTTGCGAATCTGGCGTTCGCGAATTTGCGTATTTGCGAACTCGCAATCCGCAAAATCTGCGAATTCTCGCGAATTTGTGGATTTTTTTTGTTTTTTTTCGTGTTCCCAAGGGTTTCTGCCAGTTTGCGAGGGTTTGGTACCAGTTCACAATTGCGAACTTACTTGTCGGCTCGCAACGGTCGCGACTATGCTGTTTCTACATCTGGTTCATCATCACAGGTTCCCAGCACCCTCTGTTTCACCACTGCCACCCTCTGTTTCACCCATGCCACCCTCTGGTACATCAATGCCACCCTGTGGTTCATCATCACTGTAGATTATGGGGGGAAAAGCAAGCACACCTGCCCTGCTTCAACTGACATGAATTAATTTGGGGTTGGTTTATTATTGTGTCACTGTTTTAAAATTCCAGTCTGGCACCTGCTTCCTTATCTGTAATTTGCTTTCTGTTGCAGTGCAATTTTTTTTTCCAGGACTTTTGTGGCCTACTTGTAGCTATTCTATGAGCCTGCTGTGAGGGTCAGAGCAGGGTCATACAATTGTTGCAACTAGCAACTGAACTCTGGAGGGGCCCCAGTCAGGAAGCACTACAGGGAATGGTTACTAATGACGAGTTTGAACTTTTGCACCTGCTGAGTGCTTCCAGTTTTGTAAAACTCGTTTTTCTGCAATTTCGCGTGATTCGGGGGGCGCTAACTTGCACGAGATCGAATTCGGAAGCCGGGAATTTGTGCGAATATGCGATTTGTTTTTGTGCGGCGTGTTACTTCGCAAGGTTTTGTGCGTTTTAGCGAGCCGCTTGTAGCGCAATGGCGCGGAATTACCCTCACGGTCGTTCACGGGCATGGCCATCTTGTTTGCATGACGTATTTCCGTTTCTGGGTGCGATGTTTAATCTCGAAAAGTGTGCGGCTCGCTAGTACAATTTCGCGTGTGATCGCGAGGAAAATCTCACGCGAACTTACCCACGCGGTCGTGAACGGGCACGGCCATCTTGTTTCTCAGTCATTGCTATGGTTCTGGGCATGCTTTTTGTATCCTCTCTGAATCTCTGCCATCCTTTGCTTGTTTGAAGTTTTTTTTATCTATTTTACTTATTATCTATCCCTCTATTTTTCTAGCTCTATATTTTTGTTTTTTTCTGCTACTTTTGGTTAATTTTAAACTACTTTTTAAATCTCTTTTCTTTTCTTCTCTTCCCTATTCAATTTTCTTTATTATTTAGCTTCTTTTATGCCCAGACCATGGTAAAGGGAGCCCGGAAGCATCCCGAGAAGGGGAAGGGTCCCGCACCCCGTGCCTGGCTCCCGTGCGGGCGTTTGAGGGGGGAGCAGGTCGCTCCCCGGGAGATCTTCAGCCCGGAGGAGGTGGCCGCACTAATTTTTTATGTTCAGCGCCGCCTCCCCAGGACCATCATGGCAGGCGGCAAGATCGCTAGCGGGTACGGGATCCTGGAGCGCCGGAAGCGGTGGGAGAAGGTGTGCCGGGCCATGTACCACCACTCTCGGGTCCGGCGCACCTACAACCAGGCCACCCACCGCTGGACGGATGTCCTGGACCGGGAACACCATCTGCTCGACCTGCTCGGCCTTGAGATCCCCGGGCTTGGTGAGTAGTAGTAGCTATTTCTTTACTACTCTGTTTTCTCCTGCTCTGTGTGTTATTATATTGCAATTATTTTTTTTTACCAAGAGCAATAATGCTGCTGATTACATTGTAGGTAAATTATATTTCAAAATCTTCTGTGCATTTCAGGTGCACTGCTCTCCTTCTCAGTAGTGTTGCTCCTATGCTTATTTGTTTTCGATTTTGTGTTCATTTCATTGGCCTGTGAAATTATGTATGAGTGTAGTTTAAAGAACTGCGTAATGCTAGACACTAAGGGTGCTGCGTCAAGCCGTACGTCTGCTTCAAGCAGACGCAGGGTTTGAGTCATGCATCATTGTCCTCAAAGTGACTGATTGAAATCTTGTAGATTTCCCTCAGCCACTTTTAGGATGCGTTCCTGCTCAGGAACGCCCTCCCTTGCACCGGACGCCCCCTGATGGCGCAGGGCTTTACAACGTGATGCATCTCCCATATGTGTCACGTTGTTAATATACCCCGCACCATGGCGCCTCTTTTGTTCTGCTGCTGCGTCACAAAACGATTTAGAAAAGGGGGTGGTGATGAACAGAGTGTCTGAATTGAGCAGACCACTCTTACCCAGTCCAAAGATCAGGGCTTGATCCATCACTGTTATTTATCTCACTGCCCCACCCCAGCTCAGAACCTGGCTATATGCAAATCAGTCTGTCCCTGGCCCAGTGCATCATGGGAACAGGGCAGACTAAACTACCAAGCCAATTCTTCACCAGAAAGGAGACAAGCTACCGGGGACCGGTTTCTGGCATTTCAGCCGTCTTCGGCCCGGCTTGCTTGAATCCTGATGGAGCAGTGAGAAAGGGACTCATGTCTGAGTATACCCTGCCACACCTATAGTGGCCAAAAACGATTTAGAAAAGGGGGTGGTGATGAACAGAGTGTCTGAATTGAGCAGACCACTCTTACCCAGTCCAAAGATCAGGGCTTGATCCATCACCGTTATTTATCTCACTGCCCCACCCCAGCTCAGAACCTGGCTATATGCAAATCAGTCTGTCCCTGGCCCAGTGCATCATGGGAACAGGGCAGACTAAACTACCAAGCCAATTCTTCACCAGAAAGGAGACAAGCTACCGGGGACCGGTTTCTGGCATTTCAGCCGTCTTCGGCCCGGCTTGCTTGAATCCTGATGGAGCAGTGAGAAAGGGACTCATGTCTGAGTATACCCTGCCACACCTATAGTGGCCAAAAACGATTTAGAAAAGGGGGTGGTGATGAACAGAGTGTCTGAATTGAGCAGACCACTCTTACCCAGTCCAAAGATCAGGGCTTGATCCATCACCGTTATTTATCTCACTGCCCCACCCCAGCTCAGAACCTGGCTATATGCAAATCAGTCTGTCCCTGGCCCAGTGCATCATGGGAACAGGGCAGACTAAACTACCAAGCCAATTCTTCACCAGAAAGGAGACAAGCTACCGGGGACCGGTTTCTGGCATTTCAGCCGTCTTCGGCCCGGCTTGCTTGAATCCTGATGGAGCAGTGAGAAAGGGACTCATGTCTGAGTATACCCTGCCACACCTATAGTGGCCAAAAACGATTTAGAAAAGGGGGTGGTGATGAACAGAGTGTCTGAATTGAGCAGACCACTCTTACCCAGTCCAAAGATCAGGGCTTGATCCATCACCGTTATTTATCTCACTGCCCCACCCCAGCTCAGAACCTGGCTATATGCAAATCAGTCTGTCCCTGGCCCAGTGCATCATGGGAACAGGGCAGACTAAACTACCAAGCCAATTCTTCACCAGAAAGGAGACAAGCTACCGGGGACCGGTTTCTGGCATTTCAGCCGTCTTCGGCCCGGCTTGCTTGAATCCTGATGGAGCAGTGAGAAAGGGACTCATGTCTGAGTATACCCTGCCACACCTATAGTGGCCAAAAACGATTTAGAAAAGGGGGTGGTGATGAACAGAGTGTCTGAATTGAGCAGACCACTCTTACCCAGTCCAAAGATCAGGGCTTGATCCATCACCGTTATTTATCTCACTGCCCCACCCCAGCTCAGAACCTGGCTATATGCAAATCAGTCTGTCCCTGGCCCAGTGCATCATGGGAACAGGGCAGACTAAACTACCAAGCCAATTCTTCACCAGAAAGGAGACAAGCTACCGGGGACCAGTTTCTGGCATTTCAGCCGTCTTCGGCCCGGCTTGCTTGAATCCTGATGGAGCAGTGAGAAAGGGACTCATGTCTGAGTATACCCTGCCACACCTATAGTGGCCAAAAACGATTTAGAAAAGGGGGTGGTGATGAACAGAGTGTCTGAATTGAGCAGACCACTCTTACCCAGTCCAAAGATCAGGGCTTGATCCATCACCGTTATTTATCTCACTGCCCCACCCCAGCTCAGAACCTGGCTATATGCAAATCAGTCTGTCCCTGGCCCAGTGCATCATGGGAACAGGGCAGACTAAACTACCAAGCCAATTCTTCACCAGAAAGGAGACAAGCTACCGGGGACCGGTTTCTGGCATTTCAGCCGTCTTCGGCCCGGCTTGCTTGAATCCTGATGGAGCAGTGAGAAAGGGACTCATGTCTGAGTATACCCTGCCACACCTATAGTGGCCAAAAACGATTTAGAAAAGGGGCTGGTGATGAACAGAGTGTCTGAATTGAGCAGACCACTCTTACCCAGTCCAAAGATCAGGGCTTGATCCATCACCGTTATTTATCTCACTGCCCCACCCCAGCTCAGAACCTGGCTATATGCAAATCAGTCTGTCCCTGGCCCAGTGCATCATGGGAACAGGGCAGACTAAACTACCAAGCCAATTCTTCACCAGAAAGGAGACAAGCTACCGGGGACCGGTTTCTGGCATTTCAGCCGTCTTCGGCCCGGCTTGCTTGAATCCTGATGGAGCAGTGAGAAAGGGACTCATGTCTGAGTATACCCTGCCACACCTATAGTGGCCAAAAACGATTTAGAAAAGGGGGTGGTGATGAACAGAGTGTCTGAATTGAGCAGACCACTCTTACCCAGTCCAAAGATCAGGGCTTGATCCATCACCGTTATTTATCTCACTGCCCCACCCCAGCTCAGAACCTGGCTATATGCAAATCAGTCTGTCCCTGGCCCAGTGCATCATGGGAACAGGGCAGACTAAACTACCAAGCCAATTCTTCACCAGAAAGGAGACAAGCTACCGGGGACCGGTTTCTGGCATTTCAGCCGTCTTCGGCCCGGCTTGCTTGAATCCTGATGGAGCAGTGAGAAAGGGACTCATGTCTGAGTATACCCTGCCACACCTATAGTGGCCAAAAACGATTTAGAAAAGGGGGTGGTGATGAACAGAGTGTCTGAATTGAGCAGACCACTCTTACCCAGTCCAAAGATCAGGGCTTGATCCATCACCGTTATTTATCTCACTGCCCCACCCCAGCTCAGAACCTGGCTATATGCAAATCAGTCTGTCCCTGGCCCAGTGCATCATGGGAACAGGGCAGACTAAACTACCAAGCCAATTCTTCACCAGAAAGGAGACAAGCTACCGGGGACCGGTTTCTGGCATTTCAGCCGTCTTCGGCCCGGCTTGCTTGAATCCTGATAGAGCAGTGAGAAAGGGACTCATGTCTGAGTATACCCTGCCACACCTATAGTGGCCAAAAACGATTTAGAAAAGGGGGTGGTGATGAACAGAGTGTCTGAATTGAGCAGACCACTCTTACCCAGTCCAAAGATCAGGGCTTGATCCATCACCGTTATTTATCTCACTGCCCCACCCCAGCTCAGAACCTGGCTATATGCAAATCAGTCTGTCCCTGGCCCAGTGCATCATGGGAACAGGGCAGACTAAACTACCAAGCCAATTCTTCACCAGAAAGGAGACAAGCTACCGGGGACCGGTTTCTGGCATTTCAGCCGTCTTCGGCCTGGCTTGCTTGAATCCTGATGGAGCAGTGAGAAAGGGACTCATGTCTGAGTATACCCTGCCACACCTATAGTGGCCAAAAACGATTTAGAAAAGGGGGTGGTGATGAACAGAGTGTCTGAATTGAGCAGACCACTCTTACCCAGTCCAAAGATCAGGGCTTGATCCATCACCGTTATTTATCTCACTGCCCCACCCCAGCTCAGAACCTGGCTATATGCAAATCAGTCTGTCCCTGGCCCAGTGCATCATGGGAACAGGGCAGACTAAACTACCAAGCCAATTCTTCACCAGAAAGGAGACAAGCTACCGGGGACCGGTTTCTGGCATTTCAGCCGTCTTCGGCCCGGCTTGCTTGAATCCTGATGGAGCAGTGAGAAAGGGACTCATGTCTGAGTATACCCTGCCACACCTATAGTGGCCAAAAACGATTTAGAAAAGGGGGTGGTGATGAACAGAGTGTCTGAATTGAGCAGACCACTCTTACCCAGTCCAAAGATCAGGGCTTGATCCATCACCGTTATTTATCTCACTGCCCCACCCCAGCTCAGAACCTGGCTATATGCAAATCAGTCTGTCCCTGGCCCAGTGCATCATGGGAACAGGGCAGACTAAACTACCAAGCCAATTCTTCACCAGAAAGGAGACAAGCTACCGGGGACCGGTTTCTGGCATTTCAGCCGTCTTCGGCCCGGCTTGCTTGAATCCTGATGGAGCAGTGAGAAAGGGACTCATGTCTGAGTATACCCTGCCACACCTATAGTGGCCAAAAACGATTTAGAAAAGGGGGTGGTGATGAACAGAGTGTCTGAATTGAGCAGACCACTCTTACCCAGTCCAAAGATCAGGGCTTGATCCATCACCGTTATTTATCTCACTGCCCCACCCCAGCTCAGAACCTGGCTATATGCAAATCAGTCTGTCCCTGGCCCAGTGCATCATGGGAACAGGGCAGACTAAACTACCAAGCCAATTCTTCACCAGAAAGGAGACAAGCTACCGGGGACCGGTTTCTGGCATTTCAGCCGTCTTCGGCCCGGCTTGCTTGAATCCTGATGGAGCAGTGAGAAAGGGACTCATGTCTGAGTATACCCTGCCACACCTATAGTGGCCAAAAACGATTTAGAAAAGGGGGTGGTGATGAACAGAGTGTCTGAATTAAGCAGACCACTCTTACCCAGTCCAAAGATCAGGGCTTGATCCATCACCGTTATTTATCTCACTGCCCCACCCCAGCTCAGAACCTGGCTATATGCAAATCAGTCTGTCCCTGGCCCAGTGCATCATGGGAACAGGGCAGACTAAACTACCAAGCCAATTCTTCACCAGAAAGGAGACAAGCTACCGGGGACCGGTTTCTGGCATTTCAGCCGTCTTCGGCCCGGCTTGCTTGAATCCTGATGGAGCAGTGAGAAAGGGACTCATGTCTGAGTATACCCTGCCACACCTATAGTGGCCAAAAACGATTTAGAAAAGGGGGTGGTGATGAACAGAGTGTCTGAATTGAGCAGACCACTCTTACCCAGTCCAAAGATCAGGGCTTGATCCATCACCGTTATTTATCTCACTGCCCCACCCCAGCTCAGAACCTGGCTATATGCAAATCAGTCTGTCCCTGGCCCAGTGCATCATGGGAACAGGGCAGACTAAACTACCAAGCCAATTCTTCACCAGAAAGGAGACAAGCTACCGGGGACCGGTTTCTGGCATTTCAGCCGTCTTCGGCCCGGCTTGCTTGAATCCTGATGGAGCAGTGAGAAAGGGACTCATGTCTGAGTATACCCTGCCACACCTATAGTGGCCAAAAACGATTTAGAAAAGGGGGTGGTGATGAACAGAGTGTTTGAATTGAGCAGACCACTCTTACCCAGTCCAAAGATCAGGGCTTGATCCATCACCGTTATTTATCTCACTGCCCCACCCCAGCTCAGAACCTGGCTATATGCAAATCAGTCTGTCCCTGGCCCAGTGCATCATGGGAACAGGGCAGACTAAACTACCAAGCCAATTCTTCACCAGAAAGGAGACAAGCTACCGGGGACCGGTTTCTGCATTTCAGCCGTCTTCGGCCCGGCTTGCTTGAATCCTGATGGAGCAGTGAGAAAGGGACTCATGTCTGAGTATACCCTGCCACACCTATAGTGGCCAAAAACGATTTAGAAAAGGGGGTGTGATGAACAGAGTGTCTGAATTGAGCAGACCACTCTTACCCAGTCCAAAGATCAGGGCTTGATCCATCACCGTTATTTATCTCACTGCCCCACCCCAGCTCAGAACCTGGCTATATGCAAATCAGTCTGTCCCTGGCCCAGTGCATCATGGGAACAGGGCAGACTAAACTACCAAGCCAATTCTTCACCAGAAAGGAGACAAGCTACCGGGGACCGGTTTCTGGCATTTCAGCCGTCTTCGGCCCGGCTTGCTTGAATCCTGATGGAGCAGTGAGAAAGGGACTCATGTCTGAGTATACCCTGCCACACCTATAGTGGCCAAAAACGATTTAGAAAAGGGGGTGGTGATGAACAGAGTGTCTGAATTGAGCAGACCACTCTTACCCAGTCCAAAGATCAGGGCTTGATCCATCACCGTTATTTATCTCACTGCCCCACCCCAGCTCAGAACCTGGCTATATGCAAATCAGTCTGTCCCTGGCCCAGTGCATCATGGGAACAGGGCAGACTAAACTACCAAGCCAATTCTTCACCAGAAAGGAGACAAGCTACCGGGGACCGGTTTCTGGCATTTCAGCCGTCTTCGGCCCGGCTTGCTTGAATCCTGATGGAGCAGTGAGAAAGGGACTCATGTCTGAGTATACCCTGCCACACCTATAGTGGCCAAAAACGATTTAGAAAAGGGGGTGGTGATGAACAGAGTGTCTGAATTGAGCAGACCACTCTTACCCAGTCCAAAGATCAGGGCTTGATCCATCACCGTTATTTATCTCACTGCCCCACCCCAGCTCAGAACCTGGCTATATGCAAATCAGTCTGTCCCTGGCCCAGTGCATCATGGGAACAGGGCAGACTAAACTACCAAGCCAATTCTTCACCAGAAAGGAGACAAGCTACCGGGGACCGGTTTCTGGCATTTCAGCCGTCTTCGGCCCGGCTTGCTTGAATCCTGATGGAGCAGTGAGAAAGGGACTCATGTCTGAGTATACCCTGCCACACCTATAGTGGCCAAAAACGATTTAGAAAAGGGGGTGGTGATGAACAGAGTGTCTGAATTGAGCAGACCACTCTTACCCAGTCCAAAGATCAGGGCTTGATCCATCACCGTTATTTATCTCACTGCCCCACCCCAGCTCAGAACCTGGCTATATGCAAATCAGTCTGTCCCTGGCCCAGTGCATCATGGGAACAGGGCAGACTAAACTACCAAGCCAATTCTTCACCAGAAAGGAGACAAGCTACCGGGGACCGGTTTCTGGCATTTCAGCCGTCTTCGGCCCGGCTTGCTTGAATCCTGATGGAGCAGTGAGAAAGGGACTCATGTCTGAGTATACCCTGCCACACCTATAGTGGCCAAAAATGATTTAGAAAAGGGGGTGGTGATGAACAGAGTGTCTGAATTGAGCAGACCACTCTTACCCAGTCCAAAGATCAGGGCTTGATCCATCACCGTTATTTATCTCACTGCCCCACCCCAGCTCAGAACCTGGCTATATGCAAATCAGTCTGTCCCTGGCCCAGTGCATCATGGGAACAGGGCAGACTAAACTACCAAGCCAATTCTTCACCAGAAATTCAAGCAAACCGGGCCGAAGACGGCTGTAATGCCAGAAACCGGTCCCCGGGAGCTTGTTTCCTTCCCAGTGTAAGAATTGGCTTTTGTAGTTTGGTTTGCCCTGTTCCCATCATGCACTGGGACAGGAACAGACTAATTTGCATACAGCCAGGTTCTGAAACTGGGATGGTGCAGTGAGCTAAAAAACGGCGTTGGATCTAGCCCTGATCTCTTGACTGGGTGAGAGCTTTCTGCTTAATTCAGAGACTCTGTCCCTCACCACCCCTTGTTGTAAATATTTTTGTCCACCCTAAGCGTGGAAGGGTATTCTCAGATGTGAGACCCTTGCTCATTGCACCATCAGGATTCAAGCAAACCGGGCCGAAGACGTCTGTAATGCCAGAAACCGGTCCCCGGGAGCTTGTTTCCTTCCCAGTGTAAGAATTGGCTTTTGTAGTTTGGTTTGCCCTGTTCCCATCATGCACTGGGACAGGAACAGACTAATTTGCATACAGCCAGGTTCTGAAACTGGGATGGTGCAGTGAGCTAAAAAACGGCGTTGGATCTAGCCCTGATCTCTTGACTGGGTGAGAGCTTTCTGCTTAATTCAGAGACTCTGTCCCTCACCACCCCTTGTTGTAAATATTTTTGTCCACCCTAAGCGTGGAAGGGTATTCTCAGATGTGAGACCCTTGCTCATTGCACCATCAGGATTCAAGCAAACCGGGCCGAAGACGGCTGTAATGCCAGAAACCGGTCCCCGGGAGCTTGTTTCCTTCCCAGTGTAAGAATTGGCTTTTGTAGTTTGGTTTGCCCTGTTCCCATCATGCACTGGGACAGGAACAGACTAATTTGCATACAGCCAGGTTCTGAAACTGGGATGGTGCAGTGAGCTAAAAAACGGCGTTGGATCTAGCCCTGATCTCTTGACTGGGTGAGAGCTTTCTGCTTAATTCAGAGACTCTGTCCCTCACCACCCCTTGTTGTAAATATTTTTGTCCACCCTAAGCGTGGAAGGGTATTCTCAGATGTGAGACCCTTGCTCATTGCACCATCAGGATTCAAGCAAACCGGGCCGAAGACGGCTGTAATGCCAGAAACCGGTCCCCGGGAGCTTGTTTCCTTCCCAGTGTAAGAATTGGCTTTTGTAGTTTGGTTTGCCCTGTTCCCATCATGCACTGGGACAGGAACAGACTAATTTGCATACAGCCAGGTTCTGAAACTGGGATGGTGCAGTGAGCTAAAAAACGGCGTTGGATCTAGCCCTGATCTCTTGACTGGGTGAGAGCTTTCTGCTTAATTCAGAGACTCTGTCCCTCACCACCCCTTGTTGTAAATATTTTTGTCCACCCTAAGCGTGGAAGGGTATTCTCAGATGTGAGACCCTTGCTCATTGCACCATCAGGATTCAAGCAAACCGGGCCGAAGACGGCTGTAATGCCAGAAACCGGTCCCCGGGAGCTTGTTTCCTTCCCAGTGTAAGAATTGGCTTTTGTAGTTTGGTTTGCCCTGTTCCCATCATGCACTGGGACAGGAACAGACTAATTTGCATACAGCCAGGTTCTGAAACTGGGATGGTGCAGTGAGCTAAAAAACGGCGTTGGATCTAGCCCTGATCTCTTGACTGGGTGAGAGCTTTCTGCTTAATTCAGAGACTCTGTCCCTCACCACCCCTTGTTGTAAATATTTTTGTCCACCCTAAGCGTGGAAGGGTATTCTCAGATGTGAGACCCTTGCTCATTGCACCATCAGGATTCAAGCAAACCGGGCCGAAGACGGCTGTAATGCCAGAAACCGGTCCCCGGGAGCTTGTTTCCTTCCCAGTGTAAGAATTGGCTTTTGTAGTTTGGTTTGCCCTGTTCCCATCATGCACTGGGACAGGAACAGACTAATTTGCATACAGCCAGGTTCTGAAACTGGGATGGTGCAGTGAGCTAAAAAACGGCGTTGGATCTAGCCCTGATCTCTTGACTGGGTGAGAGCTTTCTGCTTAATTCAGAGACTCTGTCCCTCACCACCCCTTGTTGTAAATATTTTTGTCCACCCTAAGCGTGGAAGGGTATTCTCAGATGTGAGACCCTTGCTCATTGCACCATCAGGATTCAAGCAAACCGGGCCGAAGACGGCTGTAATGCCAGAAACCGATCCCCGGGAGCTTGTTTCCTTCCCAGTGTAAGAATTGGCTTTTGTAGTTTGGTTTGCCCTGTTCCCATCATGCACTGGGACAGGAACAGACTAATTTGCATACAGCCAGGTTCTGAAACTGGGATGGTGCAGTGAGCTAAAAAACGGCGTTGGATCTAGCCCTGATCTCTTGACTGGGTGAGAGCTTTCTGCTTAATTCAGAGACTCTGTCCCTCACCACCCCTTGTTGTAAATATTTTTGTCCACCCTAAGCGTGGAAGGGTATTCTCAGATGTGAGACCCTTGCTCATTGCACCATCAGGATTCAAGCAAACCGGGCCGAAGACGGCTGTAATGCCAGAAACCGGTCCCCGGGAGCTTGTTTCCTTCCCAGTGTAAGAATTGGCTTTTGTAGTTTGGTTTGCCCTGTTCCCATCATGCACTGGGACAGGAACAGACTAATTTGCATACAGCCAGGTTCTGAAACTGGGATGGTGCAGTGAGCTAAAAAACGGCGTTGGATCTAGCCCTGATCTCTTGACTGGGTGAGAGCTTTCTGCTTAATTCAGAGACTCTGTCCCTCACCACCCCTTGTTGTAAATATTTTTGTCCACCCTAAGCGTGGAAGGGTATTCTCAGATGTGAGACCCTTGCTCATTGCACCATCAGGATTCAAGCAAACCGGGCCGAAGACGGCTGTAATGCCAGAAACCGGTCCCCGGGAGCTTGTTTCCTTCCCAGTGTAAGAATTGGCTTTTGTAGTTTGGTTTGCCCTGTTCCCATCATGCACTGGGACAGGAACAGACTAATTTGCATACAGCCAGGTTCTGAAACTGGGATGGTGCAGTGAGCTAAAAAACGGCGTTGGATCTAGCCCTGATCTCTTGACTGGGTGAGAGCTTTCTGCTTAATTCAGAGACTCTGTCCCTCACCACCCCTTGTTGTAAATATTTTTGTCCACCCTAAGCGTGGAAGGGTATTCTCAGATGTGAGACCCTTGCTCATTGCACCATCAGGATTCAAGCAAACCGGGCCGAAGACGGCTGTAATGCCAGAAACCGGTCCCCGGGAGCTTGTTTCCTTCCCAGTGTAAGAATTGGCTTTTGTAGTTTGGTTTGCCCTGTTCCCATCATGCACTGGGACAGGAACAGACTAATTTGCATACAGCCAGGTTCTGAAACTGGGATGGTGCAGTGAGCTAAAAAACGGCGTTGGATCTAGCCCTGAACTCTTGACTGGGTGAGAGCTTTCTGCTTAATTCAGAGACTCTGTCCCTCACCACCCCTTGTTGTAAATATTTTTGTCCACCCTAAGCGTGGAAGGGTATTCTCAGATGTGAGACCCTTGCTCATTGCACCATCAGGATTCAAGCAAACCGGGCCGAAGACGGCTGTAATGCCAGAAACCGGCCCCCGGGAGCTTGTTTCCTTCCCAGTGTAAGAATTGGCTTTTGTAGTTTGGTTTGCCCTGTTCCCATCATGCACTGGGACAGGAACAGACTAATTTGCATACAGCCAGGTTCTGAAACTGGGATGGTGCAGTGAGCTAAAAAACGGCGTTGGATCTAGCCCTGATCTCTTGACTGGGTGAGAGCTTTCTGCTTAATTCAGAGACTCTGTCCCTCACCACCCCTTGTTGTAAATATTTTTGTCCACCCTAAGCGTGGAAGGGTATTCTCAGATGTGAGACCCTTGCTCATTGCACCATCAGGATTCAAGCAAACCGGGCCGAAGACGGCTGTAATGCCAGAAACCGGTCCCCGGGAGCTTGTTTCCTTCCCAGTGTAAGAATTGGCTTTTGTAGTTTGGTTTGCCCTGTTCCCATCATGCACTGGGACAGGAACAGACTAATTTGCATACAGCCAGGTTCTGAAACTGGGATGGTGCAGTGAGCTAAAAAACGGCGTTGGATCTAGCCCTGATCTCTTGACTGGGTGAGAGCTTTCTGCTTAATTCAGAGACTCTGTCCCTCACCACCCCTTGTTGTAAATATTTTTGTCCACCCTAAGCGTGGAGGGGTATTCTCAGATGTGAGACCCTTGCTCATTGCACCATCAGGATTCAAGCAAACCGGGCCGAAGACGGCTGTAATGCGAGAAACCGGTCCCCGGGAGCTTGTTTCCTTCCCAGTGTAAGAATTGGCTTTTGTAGTTTGGTTTGCCCTGTTCCCATCATGCACTGGGACAGGAACAGACTAATTTGCATACAGCCAGGTTCTGAAACTGGGATGGTGCAGTGAGCTAAAAAACGGCGTTGGATCTAGCCCTGATCTCTTGACTGGGTGAGAGCTTTCTGCTTAATTCAGAGACTCTGTCCCTCACCACCCCTTGTTGTAAATATTTTTGTCCACCCTAAGCGTGGAAGGGTATTCTCAGATGTGAGACCCTTGCTCATTGCACCATCAGGATTCAAGCAAACCGGGCCGAAGACGGCTGTAATGCCAGAAACCGGTCCCCGGGAGCTTGTTTCCTTCCCAGTGTAAGAATTGGCTTTTGTAGTTTGGTTTGCCCTGTTCCCATCATGCACTGGGACAGGAACAGACTAATTTGCATACAGCCAGGTTCTGAAACTGGGATGGTGCAGTGAGCTAAAAAACGGCGTTGGACCTAGCCCTGATCTCTTGACTGGGTGAGAGCTTTCTGCTTAATTCAGAGACTCTGTCCCTCACCACCCCTTGTTGTAAATATTTTTGTCCACCCTAAGCGTGGAAGGGTATTCTCAGATGTGAGACCCTTGCTCATTGCACCATCAGGATTCAAGCAAACCGGGCCGAAGACGGCTGTAATGCCAGAAACCGGTCCCCGGGAGCTTGTTTCCTTCCCAGTGTAAGAATTGGCTTTTGTAGTTTGGTTTGCCCTGTTCCCATCATGCACTGGGACAGGAACAGACTAATTTGCATACAGCCAGGTTCTGAAACTGGGATGGTGCAGTGAGCTAAAAAACGGCGTTGGATCTAGCCCTGATCTCTTGACTGGGTGAGAGCTTTCTGCTTAATTCAGAGACTCTGTCCCTCACCACCCCTTGTTGTAAATATTTTTGTCCACCCTAAGCGTGGAAGGGTATTCTCAGATGTGAGACCCTTGCTCATTGCACCATCAGGATTCAAGCAAACCGGGCCGAAGACGGCTGTAATGCCAGAAACCGGTCCCCGGGAGCTTGTTTCCTTCCCAGTGTAAGAATTGGCTTTTGTAGTTTGGTTTGCCCTGTTCCCATCATGCACTGGGACAGGAACAGACTAATTTGCATACAGCCAGGTTCTGAAACTGGGATGGTGCAGTGAGCTAAAAAACGGCGTTGGATCTAGCCCTGATCTCTTGACTGGGTGAGAGCTTTCTGCTTAATTCAGAGACTCTGTCCCTCACCACCCCTTGCTGCGTCACAAAAGTCACGCAACAATGGAGCAAATGAGCCGCAAGGGGCTTCTAAATCAGCCCCTACAGACTCAAGTCCAGTCCTTCCTTTGTACACATGGCGATAAGAAGAAATAGTGGTAGTGGATTGATAGTTTGAGTATTTTAATGACTGGTTAATGTAGTAGGAAACTTTAGTGTTGTCGCTGATCTGCAATCACGATGGACTTTGTCTGTCACTTCGCGTGCTCCGGACTGCTGCCTGCCAGTCCTAGGCAAACCTTTTTAGTACTTTGTTTAGTGAGTTACATAAGAACTTTCCAAGTCGACGGTCCGCAAATCAAGCAATACTAATAACGTAGTAGACCACATGAGATCGGTCAATATATCCCGTGGAATAGTTGTCTGTTTGCTATTTCGCCAAAATATTTTGTTATTGTTCTTTTGAAATGTTTGATTTGGTTGACAAATATCATCCATGTTTTCTGGTCTTTCTTTCTTTCATGTTGTACATCAGCTCCCCCAGGGGCAAGAGGACACAGGAGGAGGAGGGTGCTGTTCAACAGGATGCAGGCCAGGATCGGGCAGGCGAGGGCTCCTTTGCTGGCCCCGGTAAGTTTTAATTTTAATATAGAGTACCTATTTTTTCCTAGCGTTCCTCATTCGATTTTTTCTAAATCGTCTTTGATCTTCTTGTAGACTGGATCTAAATTCTTATCCTGCCTTGACTATGACTCCCTTTGGTATTACTAGATTATTCTTATTAGTCTGTCTGTGTAGCTAACTAAGATTGCACATTTGGCAATTCCATTGGACTCCCATTCTAGTCAGCAATAGCTCTATGCACTGAGTGCAGTCCTCTGGGATTGTCCATAATGTCTTTTCAAGTCTTCTAAATGTTTATGCTTTGACAAATGCCAACAATAAAAAGGTGAATGACCACCAAGAAAGAATAAGATACTACATTACTTTTGGTTTGGATAGGAGGACAATCCATTCTACTACTGTTGCAGGGACAAATCTGCACAAACAGAACTATGGACACTAAATAATGCATTGCTTAGCTTATCAATTATAATAGGCGCTGTTAAACTTTCCACATACCTCAGTGATAAAAGACTTTGTAGTTGAACCCCCAATCTCCTTACTGACTAGATAGTGTGGCAGAGTCATTTAGCTCCCAAAGTCACCGATGATTCATCCCCAATGATGATTAGATTATCCAACACAGGACAAGAGTACGGAGGCAGAGTCAAGAAGTGTCAGAGTCACGGACTCATGCTTGCAAAAATTCCAAAACCTTTAGCTCAGCCACTCTAGTCTGGAGGACCAAAAACCACACAGTCTATTTAAGTTTAAAAGCTTTATTAAAAGTAAACACATTTATTAAAATCAAGTTTGTCATAAAACTAAATGTTTAACTGAAAATGGAAAAGTGCTTAGTGCTGACGATTAATTGGACACATTTCTTGTGGTCGAGCCGAGCTCTCACCTAGTTTGAACTTGATCTTGCTCGGGTTCTTAGAAGTCAAACTTCTGTCTGTTAGGAGAAAAAGTGGTGCGTTCATCAGTTGTGCCAAAAAGTGCAGCAAGACAACAGCCTTCCCTGGAAAAAGGGACATTTTTACTTTAGAGTAGACAGTCACAAATTATTACATTGTTTTCTGTTTTTTTCACATTTCTTTTTTCCTCCTAGACCAAATATTATATAGTAGTGAGAGGTGTATCCTAACATTCTTAAATGTACTTTGTAGGTGGAACATCTGGTGGCGGGGCCAGCGCGGAGGTGGTGGTGGTGGATGAGGGGAACACTTCTGGGGAGGATGCGGTGCAGGTGCCGGACGACACCAATGTGCCTGTGAGGGTTCACACGGTTGTGGCGGGCAGAGGTAAGCTATATATTCCTTACTTATTGAGATTGAAGACTGCAGAGTGTGCTTTCTACACGGGTGTATTATAAATCAACCAGGTAGTAGCCTCCTCTAAATGTACTTCGACTTAGCTGTAAAGTTTTTGGCAAGAAGAATCTCATTCAGATCTGAGATTAACTTGATGGATGGGATGAACGAAAAGCGAAAGAAGGGTGTAAGTAAGTGTGGAAGGACAAGAAATTTAATGATGACTGGCAAAGAAGAATGACATGTGTTTGATTGGTCCCCGAGGTGGCTGGGAAGGAAAGAATATGGTATGGTGCATGGCTGGGTGAATGATGAAGTAAGGATGGGTGGAAGGAGAACAGCCTGGGTGGGTGAAACAGAAACTGTATGTATGCAGATAATTTGAATGGATGGATGCCTGGATCATGGTACTATCTGACTCTTAGATAGCATATGTGTATCTAGAGAGAGTAGACGGTCACTGGATGAACTAAGTGTTACTTTGAAGAGCATGTAACACCGCACCCGCACGTCCGTTCCAGTGTAGGAAAGGCAAGGAAAAGAAGTTGTAATTTTGTCCAAATACTACCATGAATAGTAGCAGTAGTTTGTATTGCAACTGCAAGCACAGCATATATTGGGTTATTACGGTGGACACTCCCTACCTCTCTTAATAACTTTAGTTTAGTAGTAGTACGTCATTCATGTGTGGGTGTATCACTGTTCACTCAATAATAAGCAAAGCACCTAAAGTCATCCCATATGTAATCAAATACATCCCATGTGAAGTGATAGATAATCAGATTATTTAGCTTCTTCATTTTCCTTTTCTAGTACTCATTTGCACTGTAGTACGTCATTCATGTGTGGGTGTATCACTGTTCACTCAACAATAAGCAAAGCACCTAAAGTCATCCCATATGTAATCAAATACATCCCATGTGAAGTGATAGATAATCAGATTATTTAGCTTCTTCATTTTCCTTTTCTAGTACTCATTTGCACTGTAGGGTAAAAGCTAAATTAATTAAGCAGTAGCCCTTTTAACAGAGTATTCTCAGTGCCACCCGTAATAGAAAAGTAAGAGCTTCACCACCTGCATGTACTGGACCGGTACAGTAACGCAAGTCAATCTCACTCATCATGGTGTGAGTCAGTTTTTCTCGGGTGCAAGTTTACTGTGCTGGCATTATGCCGGCTTGCATGAGATAACATACCAATTTTCCTAAACAAGAGAGAAGAAGAAGAATAAGACTGGTGTACTCAATGTGGGTAAAAAATCCTAGGCCATCAGCTAAGTAAGTGAGCTATCAGTCTAGACCCAGTGGTGAAAAGAATAATCGAATATGAACTGTATAAAAATATGTTTTTAATTAGTATAAATAAAAATCATATAGAGATTCACAAAAATCAACCTATATGATAGAATAAAAGTATGATTCAAAAGGAACCAACAACAGGTTTTATAAACAATAAATACATAGCATAAATCATACAAGTTACAATAAAAACAATACATTCACATTAGTTAAGGACATAAAAAGTACTGAAGAATTATTCATTTAAACTCGACGCGCGTTTCGGCAGAAAAAACGCCTTCTTCAGGAGTCTTTGATGATACTATGGACAATACTGTGTTCATATGCAGTATATTCAAAGTTGATGATATCTTCTTACATACAGATAGTCAGAGCCACTTGATAAAGGCTAATTCCTGGAATACTCTGTAACCTTCTTGTCAAATGTGAAGACACGTTAATTTCAAACACGGATATCATGTAGAGCCGCGAGGTAGGTATAGCAAAGAATAATGTTATGGTGCCACAGATATCAATGTGGAAGGTAGAACTTAAATGCTCAGATGTGAGTTCTGAATTCAAGTAGTATGGGCTACGTCAATAGATTTAAGCGTCAGCTTGTAGCCAATCGTTCATGGCTGTAAATAAAGGAAACCAGGGAATACCTTGTATGTTCAAAAGGAGCTTCTTAATTCGATTTCTTTGTTCTAAAATTACTGGAAAAGCGGCGTCTCAAAGCACCAGGTATTTCATAACTTAAGTAGATGATAATCGCATGGGCAGCAAGATGGTGCTGTTCCAATGGACGGAATGTGGCTCAGGTACCTCCGGCCGAGAAAGTCCATAGTGCTCGTAGAATTTGTTCCTTAAACTCCCACTAGTGTTAGAGCAAGGATGAAGAAGTGGGAGGTTAGATAGATACTGTCCACAATAGTTATGTACTGTGCTTTCAATTTGCTACTTGTACTGTGACACAACTTTCTGCTCAATCATTTCGTGTTAATCTTAAGGAGCATTGGTTACAGACTATTTCTTTCTTTCTTCATATAGTTGCTCCTTCCAAATCAAGCAGACCATCAAGGAAGGAGCTGGCTCGATTGGCCCGGCAACGGAGGCTGGATGCCACTGTCGCCGAATATCGGCGGCTGGTGGCCCTGGAGGATGAGGACATGCAGTCTACCGGTACAACATCCACTGGGACAGCTGCATCCTCCTCTGTGCCCCCACGGGCTGCCAGCCAGCGCAGTGCTCCAGCGGTACGGAGCCGGGCTACCAAAGCCAACCGCCACCGCTGAGCAGCAAAGGCAGCAGCTGCCCCCCACAGGAGTCGCAAGGCACGCCAGCACCGCTTATGCCTCAGAGTGTCCTACCTGGAGCTGGAGGTCCTAACGTATAAGACCTTGGTGGAGGGTCTCCGCTCCGACCATGCCACCCTCTGCAAGGAGTATGATGCCGTGGCCGCAAAAGTGAACAGCATCCTGCCGTAGTGTCCCTTGCCCCTTTTTTAGAGACTTTTGGGCGGTGGGAATTGGGAGTTGGGTTGTTTTCAGGACTTTTGAAGGACAATTGTTGGGGTTAGGGAGGGTCTTGCGGGAGATTATTTTGTTAGGGCTACAAAAATATACTTTTTGAAACTTTATCTGAGCATACCTTTTTTGTACTGCTTTTGAGTCTGGTGGGTAGGGGTTTAACAGAAAGTTTGTGTTCCTGAAAGTTAAGTCTGTGTCATTTTCTTCCTTTAAGTGTAAATGGCTAAATGTTTTGAACACTAAGTGCCTCTCACAGAGTAAGTGAATTCAAGAGTCCTAGGACTTTAGTAGTAGTACCGTCAATCTCTCGTCTCTCCTAATACTCCATTATACTACCTCCCACCAAACGCTTATCTTACCTGTAATTTGTGTTTGAAAGTAGGGCTAGGCCCAGGGCTGGCTCCACGGGAAATGGCGATTAAGGTTGGCAATCCTGGGTGGATGAAATGTGCTTATTGCGGTGGTACTAGTGGTGTGACACAGTGGCAGTTGCATGCCTATGGAAAAAAAGAAAATGAAACCTGGTTTGTCCTTACTGTAGCATTACAACGGTACGATAGAGAATATAGCAGGTGACAGTACACTAGAACAGTGCCACAATGTAGCCTAACAAATGGTAAAGTATTGAAAGTATAACTAGTACTTGCGTTGAATTTCTTTGACATTGGCTACTACTACAAGAAATAGTACTGAAGCTGAGTAAGTCTGGAATATATCCTCTGATTCCTTCACCAGCCTGTTGCTATGACCTTATCCTCCCCAGCAAGTGTGTCTGTAATTATTGATGTCATTTAGTCACACATCAATCAAAGCCACACAGCCCAGGGGAAGAGGGTTAGGGTTTGGAAAATGGATGGGAATGGGGGTTTCTTTTTGGGTAGGTTTTGTTGAGAGAAGAAAATAAAAGCACAGCATGAACAAACAATAATTGAAGATAAAGAAATCTTTGGGTACAAAGCTAACCATAAATCTTTTAAGTGACATAAAGGAAGTGCATGCACTACTGCATGCATTGTTACTTGAAAGTAAGTAGTACTTTCGACAACCGTGTATGACAGAATGCGACAGTACAGGGCTGCAGCGTTTTCACTTGCCTATCTCTGCACTCAGAGAAACACTTCTTACATTAAATTAGGTTTAAAAAATAGCCGAAGTAAAACCTATAGAATGGCTGTAGGGATCAATTTAGAAGCAGAGAGAGATCCAAGAAATGCAGTCACACTCCTTCCACTCAGGATCCCCAACTGACCCATGCCCTCACCACATCTTCAACAAAGCTGACTCCACCATAGCTCCACACCTCGGAGACCTCATCAACTGCTCCTTCAACTCCTCCACCTTCCCGGAAAGCTGGAAACACGCAGAACTCAGCGCCCTTCTGAAAAAACGCACAGCTGAACCCACCGAACTCAAAAACTACTGCCCCATCTCGCTTCTTCCTTTCCCGGCCAAAGTCATCGAGAAAACTGTCAACAACCAACTCGCCACCTTCCTCGAAAGCAACAAATCCCTCGACCCCTCACAGTCCGGATTCCGAGCCAAACACAGCACTGAGACCGCACTCATCGCAGCAACAGACGACATCCGAACTCTATTGGACAATGGAGACACAGTCGCTCTCATCCTCCTCGACCTCTCCGCAGCCTTCGACATAGTCTGTCATAGCACCCTATTACAGTGCCTCAGAAACATCGGAATCCAAGGAAAAGCACTGGAATGGATCACCTTGTTCCTTACCGGAAGAACTCAGAGAGTCCGGCTCCCTCCATTCAAGTCAGAGGCCTCTGAAGTCATCTGCGGCGTGCCACAAGGATCCTCACTCAGCCCCACCCTCTTCAACGTATACATGAGCCCCCTCGCAGCCATCGCACGCCAACACAACCTCAACATCATCTCCTACGCTGACGATACTCAACTGATCCTCTCACTCACCAAAGACCCTTGAGGTTCCGTGACGATTTGAACCCGTGTTTTCAACATTGTCGTAAATACATAATTTTGGTATCAGTGAACCGCAAATGATCCATTTAGCATATCCTGGTGTTTTCGCTATGCTACAAGCAAGAGTACTCCTGTTACAAACACATTTCTGATCTACCCATGGCATCCATCTTAGATTATGGCAGCCATTTTGTATTTCTTGCCCTCACATAGACAATGGACACGCAATGACCTCTGACTACTTCATTTCGATTAAGGACACGTAGGCTTTAGCCGGCGATTCACCCCTCTAGTGACACGTGCACCTTAGGAAAGAACACTCCATGGCTGCATGACTCGACAAAAGCTGCCTCCTCTGCCTGAGGCCAGCCCTGCTATACTGGTTCTCGTGTTCGTTGGCCTGATCATGATTAGGCGGCCGAAGCTGGTAGCCTTGCCCATTTACGACCCACAAACATCCCTTATCCTGCTTTTCTATCTTCTACACCTGGCTCTGCTCCTTTCCTTCTGGGCCTTTATTAGGGGGAGGTAACGAAATTTACGATGAGGCGGTCCGGCTCTTGAATGAAAAGTTGACATGGGATTATGATGGAACAGTGGGAACCCCTCGTTCGTAATGTTTTGACATCAGATATTGTTGACGATTCCTGTGCAACGCCAAATATTTATTGTTTAGGACGCAAAGGTTTAGGATTGTACTATCATGTAAAGAATTTGCCTGAAGCCTAATATTTAGTATATAAGGAGAAACCCTCTTTGTACAAATCGAACAGGCTCCTAGATTCTGCCCGTGTGTAGTTTCTGTGACTTCTGTGTCCCTGCAGTAATAAACCTTTGGTCTTTGACGCCACCATCGAGAAGCCCGTGTTTCTGTTTATTTGTGCACCGAGACAGGTAGAACTCCGGGGTCTTCGGGTGTTATCCCTGACACCTCTGGACGGAACCAAAAAGTCCAGAACTCCAATTGGCGCCCAACGTAGGGCGACGTCATTCAGTACCGGTCCAAAAGCCTGAAGAGTTCGAGAAGCTTCGTGTGAAGATTCCTGAGGGAGGCGCCCCACTTCATCGATCCCGGCATATCGCAAAAGTGGCCCGACGTTCTCTTCCACGAGGGTTCCCGTTCAGGACGGCTGCAGTGGTCCGTTGCCTTGACCGTCGCCCTGTCTTGGACCCGAGGTGCAGTCCTTAGTACGGCGAGACGTAGACGGGTTTCTCCTTGGTGACGTCTTCAGTGCCTCAGATAAGTATTAAGTGATTGCTAGTGGGTTACTTCGTAAGGGTTGCTCCTGTTTGGATAATCCTTTTTAGTTCTTGGTTTGGTTTGGTTTCGTAAGATTATCACTGGTTGTTCTAGTTACGATAATCTATTGGTTTAGTTTGGGTATCAATACATTCGTTCGCTTTTGGTAGGCCTAAGTTCTTGGTTCGAGTGCACATTTTTGTTTGTGTTTTGTCTGTTCTGTGTTCCGGATTATAAAATGGTAAGTCGGAAAAATTGTATGTTGTCGTGTTTTGGTTGCAACAGTGAATCCCGGTTGGAGGACTCATGTCTGGTTCCTCCGATCGGAACTCCTCTTTATGATCTGTATTGTAAGTTTGGTGTGGGTCCAATATCTTATAATGAGGTATGGATCCGATATACTGAAAAAGACGGTGTCCTTAGTTGGCCACTGCATGGTAGTTTTGAATACGAAGTCCTTGATAATTTGGAAGTGAAATTGTTTAAGAAGAAAGCCCGGCCGGCAATGTTTGATTCTTTCCGTTATTGGCGAAAAGAATCTAAACAAAGAGAAATTAAAAGGTTAAGGAAAGAACAGAAAGAGCAAGAGTTGACTTTAGAACAGGCTGCTAAGCAGCTGCAACTCAATGAGTCTGAGAAAGCAATGGAGGTGGCTGTTAGAGAGCGTAATTTAGCGATAGACAAGTGCTACCCTGCCTTGCCATCGAGTACAGCTAAGACGGTAGAGGACTCCGAAAATGATCCTCTGTTGTCTTATTTGTTAAGGTCACCCCCACCGTATGCACAGGGTGCTACGGCTCCACCTTTACCGAATGTTCAATTACCGGTTGCTGGACAACCTGGTATTCCTGCTCCTGCTCTCCTGAATCAAGCTCCTGTACCTCCTGTGGTCAATGTAAATGTTCCTTCGGCACCCCCTCTTCCAGGGTTGCCAACTTCTTTACCTATACCTGCATCACTTACACCTGTTGTCTCACAAGCTACTTTGCCTGATACTCCTACTGTTCCTGTTCTATCTATTCCAACTGCTACTGTATTTTCTGCTTCTGCTAGTATTATGACTCCACTTTCTGTTCGTCGGAGAATCACTGATTCTGTCTCTAATATTCTGTCTCCCTTCTATAAAACTTAAATTAAGACTCCGGCCTCTGAATCTGTTCAGAGACGTAGTCAGCTTCCCAGTACTGAAGAACGGGGAATATTAGATTCTACCGCTCTAAGATGGATTTCAAAAAGTAGAAGATATAGTACTAGAGATGTATTAGATACATTTATGCAATGGAAAGAACCGACACAACGATATGTGTTCGACGAGATGTGCTCCCTTTTGCGTGACGAATTAGAAGAAGATGACTCTGAATCAAATCTAGAAGAATTAATTAATGTTCAGAAAGAGTTTGCTGCAGGTATGATAGTTGGTCAGGATATAAAGGAAGCGATGGAACTAATTTTAAGCTATAGGAATGACCCATCCCTTCGTTCACCGAGAGACTTAGAGAAACATAGTACGAAGCAGAATCGCCAATATCCAATGAGGGAGGTTCCTCCAATTTGGCGCGAAGCTGTGCAAGCTAATGCGAATCTTGGTATCGCTGCTGCTCCGGCACAATTCCAGAGAGTATGGATACACATTCCATGGAAGCGAGCTGAAGTATTAACAGTGAAACAGGCCTTGCCTGATCCGCGTAAGAATCCCGCCGGATACTATAAAGAGTTAGCACAGACAGTTGAGGCTTGTGTGATGAATTTAGCGGACATTGACATGTTATTTGGGAATGTAGTTCCGCAACCAATTTGGGCTAAAATTCGTAAAGAGAATCATCCCGTTGCCCTAGGTGGTGATTGGGCAGCTATCATTGCGGCAGATGGTCAGCAAATAGGTGGTTCTAAACCCGAACCTCTAATTGCTAATCTACCAGGCAGAATAATTGACTTAATGAAGACTCTGATGCCAGCATTACGCGTTAACTGGGACAAGTTGTCCGCATGCAGGCAGAAGAAAGACGAAAGTGTCTCCGACTTTTTCACAAGGTTCGAAGAGACTTTCGTAGATCACAGTGGTCAGGATAGGAGCACAGAAGGAGGACAGAGATTGTTTGTCGATAAATTTGTACACAATCTGCTGCCAGAGCTCAGTAATAAATTGAAAGATTCCGAGAGTGCGTGGGCTGTCTCTACAACTGCGCAAATACTTGCAACTGCACAGTATTATGAAAATAGGGATAAAGAGGAGAAGGAAAAGTCAGAGAAGAAAATGAAAGATTTAAAAACTAAAGTTCTTTTACAGCAAGCATATCCGCCTCGCACGAATCAGACTAATACACAGCAAGGATCATATCAAAGGACAGATTATAGTTCACCGAGGCGGCAATATCAGTGGAACCAGTGTGCGTACTGTAAGAAAGAGGGTCATTATAAGAATGACTGTCCAGTCTTAGCGCAAAATAATGCTGCAGCAGCTCAGAGAGGTCGTGGTGGTTCCATGCAGAATTCTAGGGGTCGAGGACGCGGTGCTATGTCTCCACAAACGAATGATCGCCCTTCTAATCACTTTGATCAGCGGAATGGACAGTCTGCCCAACAAAATAGATCTCAACAGTATCATGTCGAAGACTATTGTGAAGTTGATGAGGGATCTCAGCAAACTGAGTACTAGGACAGCCATGGACAAAGAGAGGGAGTAGTATCAGTTCCAGTGGATCAGAGTGGGCCTTATGTCGCAGTAGCAACATCAGGTGTAGTCGAACCGTTTCTGTTGGATACTGGTGCAGCAAAAAGTTCTATCATTCATGCTAAACTCCCTGGCGCACCTTTGTCCGGCTTAACAAATGTTTCTGTAGGTTTTTCAGGCGCCCCTGTTTACAACCCGGTATCTGGTCCTTTGTCTATTTCTGTTGGACCCCGTCAATTGAAAGCACCTTTGATTTTGACGACAGGTTGTAATGAAAATCTGCTTGGTTTAGACTTGTTAAAACGCCTATATGCAACATTGTACTGTTCTCCTTCAGGAGTACAGCTTACATTGGGTAAAAGAATCACCTCTCCGATGTACTTGTCAATGGATGCACTCCCGCCAGAGCTGCGTTCACTCCCTGATACTCTTTGGGCGACTGGTCCTAATGATGTAGGCCTTTTGGAAATTCCACCATATGTAGTCACTTTGAAAGCAAATGTCAAATTTCCACGAATTCCTCAATACAAGATTTCTAGTGAAGGTGAACGTGCACTTTTATTGATTGTGCAAGATTTGATTAAGAAAGGCGTGGTTGAGGAAACTAGAGGAAATGTCTGTAACAGTCCTGTATTACCAATTTTGAAACGTACTGATCCTTCAAAGCCTCCAGTGTATAGGTTTGTAATCGATCTTAGGGAGGTTAACAAAATTGTGGTTCCGCAGTTTCCTGTGGTTCCAGACATTACTGCATTGTTAACGTTGATTCCTGCTACAGCCACATGGTTTTCAGTCATCGACTTGAAGAATGCCTTTTTCAGCATTCCGATAGCCGAAGAAAGCAGAGATATTTTCGGCTTCTCTCTAGGAGGTCGAAGCTTCAGGTTTAAACGTGCTCCACAAGGCTATTGTGAGAGTCCGTCCATTTACAGTCAGGCATTAAAAAGTCAGTTAGATTCCTTTGTACTTCCTCCTGGTTCTGCCTTAGTGCAGTATGTAGATGATCTTCTAGTGGCTGCCGATGACAAGGAAACTTGCAAAGCAGCTACAATTTCCTTATTGCATCATTTGTCTAATTTAAATCATAAGGTGTCACCTTCGAAAATGCAATACTGCTGCCAAGAAGTGACCTACCTAGGTCATCTCTTGTCAAAGGAGGGAAGGAAGTTGACCCCAGAGAGAATAAAAGCAATTACGCAGATGAGTGTTCCCCGCACACAGAGAGAAGTTTGTGCCTTTTTAGGTATTACCTCATACTGTAGGCAGTGGATCCCAAATTTTTCTCTTTTGGCAAAACCATTGGTAGCTTTGACTGGGAAAAATGTTCCGAGTCCGGTGCCATGGTCTGCTGAATGTCAGGAGAGTTTTTCTGAATTACGAAATGCACTATGTTCAGCTCCAGTGTTGGGTACACCCGATTACAGTAAACCATTCACGCTCTATGTTCACGAGAGAGAAGGTTGCGCGTTGAGTGTTCTGACACAGAGATTTGGTGATAAACAACGCCCTTGTGCGTATTTTTCATCAACATTAGATCCGGTAGCTAGAGCGTTGCCTAGTTGTTTGAGAGCTACAGTGGCAGCTGCAGCTTCCATTCGACAATCTGCTGGTTTGGTGATGAACAACATGCTAGTGGTCATGGTTCCTCATGCTGTGGACACACTCATGAACCGAACCAAGACGCAACACCTTACCAGTGCTAGATTATCAGGCTATGAGCTGACACTGTTAGCGAGTCATATTCAGATCAAAAGATGCAATGTATTGAATCCAGCAACATTGTTGCCGACTAATCAGGAGTCGAGTGATTCTGAACCCCATGATTGTTGTTTCAGAACCGAGGAAGAGACTAAAGGACGAATTGATTTAAAAGACACTCTGTTGTCAGATCCAGATGGCACGTTGTATGTTGATGGGTCGTGCTTTAAATTGGAGAATGGTGATGTGACTGCTGCTTACGCAGTAACGACTTTGAGTACGATTGTGGAGACTGCGAGAGTGAGTCAGAATTCTGCCCAAGCTGCAGAATTGATCGCACTAACGAGAGCGTGTGTTTTAGCTAAGGGAAAGAGAGTGAATGTGTTCACAGATAGTCAGTACGCGTTCGGCGTGGCCCATAGTTTTGGCTGTTTGTGGAAAGAGAGAGGTTTCATCACGTCCCATGGGACTAAGATTCAACATTGTCAGCTAGTTAACGACTTGTTGGAATCTCTAACCTTGCCGACTGAAGTTGCGATTGTGAAATGCAGTGCTCATAAAGCAATCACGGATGACGTTGGTCATGGGAATGCTTTTGCTGATGAGACCGCTAAACAGACAGCTAGAAATATGATGAGTAGAATGTATGTTGCTACGTCTGCGAGATGGATTTCTGAATCTGGAATGTGTGAGGACACAGTGGAAAGTGTGAAAGAAATTCAGAAAGAGGTGACTGAGGAGGAAAAGCTTGCATGGAAAGAGAATACGGGTAAATTGGACTCGAGTGGGTGTTGGATTGATTTGTCGGAACAACAGCATTGGATGTTGCCTGATGCGTACGTGCTTGCAGTGGTAACGATGGCGCATGGAGCAGCGCACATCAGTTCTAAAGGGATTTGTAAGATGTTGGCTCCAGTCTGGAAGAATGATGGGATTAGTAAGTGTGCAGAGAGAGTGGTGAAAAATTGTATGGTATGCCTGATGCATAATCCTGGCAAGGGAATCCCCACACCCGCTGGTCACTTCGCTCCTCCTTCTTGCCCCTTTGAAGTGATTCAGTTAGACTTCATTCACATGGATCGTTGCAACAATCTAAAGTACGTCCTAGTGGTAGTTTGTGCTTTCTCCAGATGGATTGAAGCATATCCACTGAAGGACAACACTGCCCTGTCCACTGCCAAAATTCTTCTCAAAGAATACTTCCCCAGGTATGGTATGCCACGGATTGTATGGTCAGATAACGGAAGTGAGTTCGTAGGGAAAGTTATGCAGAGTGTGTGTGCCGGTTTAGGGATCAAGCAGAAGTTTCACAGTGCGAACCATCCCCAGTCTGCTGGTTTAGTTGAGGGTTACAATGGCACCCTCAAACTAAAACTTGCTAAAATACAAGCATCCACGGGTTTGTCCTGGCCAGATGCACTACCCTTGGCTCTGTTATCCACGAGAGCAACTGTACATTCTAGAGTAGGGCTCAGTCCATATGAAATAGTGTTCGGTCGTCCCGCTAATGTTTGGGGAGTGCCAAGGCCAAAAGAATTCTGTTCTCTGGAATATCCAATGTTGATTGATTACCTTTACGACTTGACTGCTAAATTGAGTCTTATTCACCAACAGGTTTTCGATGCATTGCCAAAGCCACCGGAGAGTCCAGGTCATCAGCTGAAACCTGGAGATCAAGTCGTCATTCGTAATTTTGCAAGGACGAAAAATCTTCAACCCAGATTCGTCGGCCCATACCAGGTGCTGCTAGCAACGAGAACTGCTATTCGTGTGGCCGTACGAAAGAATTGGATACACACGACACACGTCAAACGTGTGCCCTTGCCACTTCCTTACGATAACTGGGTGAAGAAGGGAATTGGTGCCTCTGAGTTTGAACAAATACCCAAGTTTATCCCTTTCAGCGATGCCGAACTAATCACTGACACATCGAACTCTGGCTCTCCTCCTGAAACTGCTCTTTTGAACTCTGAACATTTGACACCTGCAACAAAAGAACATTTGCCATCTGCAAACTTGAACATTGCAACATCTGCTGAAAATACACTGTTTCCAGATCAAACAGCTCCTGCAAAACTGAGATACAATTTACGGTCTCGCAATATGGACAAATAAAGCAGGAAACTGCCTATTTTACACATTTGAATTTTGACACTTTGCCTCCAGCCAGGAAGTTTGCTATTGTTTTTTTGTTTTAAAATTGCCTTGCCGTCTGGGTAGCCGTAGGGTCGTGGCTGTGTGCCTAGTTGAATCTGCGGGGGTCAGACACTAGGTCGATCTTTCTGTTAGTTCTGGGAACTCCCAGGGCTGATAGAGGCATTTTCATCTACGTACACATCATCAGTGGTCGCGAGCGGATTGTAGAAGATGGAGCTTCCTGAGCTGCAACGAGAGAATGTAATTTATGTTCGCAGAAACAGACTTTACAAAATTCTTCACAGCAAATGTTTTCTAATGCAATGTGCCATTACATTTTTGATTGTTTAGATAATGTTGGTGGGTGGAATCGTCTTAGGCGTGCATTTAATTTTTACACTGGTAACAACTACAGTACCTCCCCTGGATCCTGTTTCTTCTACTGTTTCTTCTGTACATTCTTTTCACTCATTTCCTGAACACGAACAAGCTCGACGCTCGGAATTCATTAATAACACATTTGTACAGCTCTTGCACCAACACCAACTGGTAGTTAACACTACAGACTGCTGGGTGTGTGGCTTGATACCCCACACTATGGATAAAGGCATTCTCTATCTAGTCTTGCCTTTTAGCTATAATGGATCATTTCAGGCCTTTCAGACCATCTATGCTTATGCCCTTGAGACGTATCCTCCGCGTCCACCACGTTCCACTAAATACAACTCTGTCAACAAAGCTTTAGTCCAGGGAATTATTGACATGATTAGAGACGTCAATAATACTCCATCTTACCCTAGAGATGAATTACGGGTATATTTGAGTTGGAACTCTACAGAGTATCGCCTTAGTTTGGGAGAAAGCAAGCGTAAAAGCTCCACTCCAGTCTGGGTCGTACCTCACCGAGGTCAAGACTGTTTGCAGGGAAATGGGAGGAATCCGAGAGCTCAGCTAGGGAAGAGTGAGTGCGTTGAGACTTATGTGTTTCCGTCTAACTCTTCCCCTGCCTTCCTTACTGCTAGGGGTACCTACTTCATCTGTCGAGACAGAGCGTATACATGGTTGCCTGCTGACTTTTCAGGTTCGTGTTATATTGCTCGATTGTTGCCTCCAACATACACTGCTTCTTCTGATTATCACAAGACCAGAGTAGCAAGAGGTGTCTTCAGCAAGGAAGATACCGCTGGTCAGGAAGCTGGAGACTTCTTCAAAGGTTTCCTTCCGTTCTGGGGGCCTATGGCCAATAGTAGAAATATACGTCAGCTAACACGGGTAGTTGAATCTACTATTATCGAAACTGCTGGTGCCCTTAGCAACTTGACAGCTGAGCTTCAGGCGGATCGTCTCATGACGTTGCAGAACCGTATGGTTCTAGACGTAATACTTGCAGATCGAGGTGGGGTATGCAGAATGATCCAATCGAGCTGCTGTGTTTTTTTTCCCAATAACGCTCCAACTGTCTATGAGGCGATCTCTAAGCTACACAAGATTTCCGACTCTATACACGTAGACAAGGGAAACTGGTCCTTAATGGAGTGGTTTTGGACTCTGCTATCAGCGTGGGGATGAAAGGTTCTGATGGTCATTGGTGTCATCTTAGTATTCCTGTTCTCGTGCTGTCTGATTATCCAGTGTGGTCCCGCTTTGTGAAGTCTCTGTGCTGCAACCTGTTGCAGAAAACCACCTGCGTTTGGAGAAAAGGCGCGAGAAAGGATGATGATACAGCAACATGTCATTGACCTGATGAGCATAGAGTTAGACTCTGACATAGACTAAGTAATTGCCTATGTAAGGGCAAAAGGAGGGTCTGAGGTTCCGTGACGATTTGAACCCGTGTTTTCAACATTGTCGTAAATACATAATTTTGGTATCAGTGAACCGCAAATGATCCATTTAGCATATCCTGGTGTTTTCGCTATGCTACGAGCAAGAGTACTCCTGTTACAAACACATTTCTGATCTACCCATGGCATCCATCTTAGATTATGGCAGCCATTTTGTATTTCTTGCCCTCACATAGACAATGGACACGCAATGACCTCTGACTACTTCATTTCGATTAAGGACACGTAGGCTTTAGCCGGCGATTCACCCCTCTAGTGACACGTGCACCTTAGGAAAGAACACGCCATGGCTGCATGACTCGACAAAAGCTGCCTCCTCTGCCTGAGGCCAGCCCTGCTATACTGGTTCTCGTGTTCGTTGGCCTGATCATGATTAGGCGGCCGAAGCTGGTAGCCTTGCCCATTTACGACCCACAAACATCCCTTATCCTGCTTTTCTATCTTCTACACCTGGCTCTGCTCCTTTCCTTCTGGGCCTTTATTAGGGGGAGGTAACGAAATTTACGATGAGGCGGTCCGGCTCTTGAATGAAAAGTTGACATGGGATTATGATGGAACAGTGGGAACCCCTCGTTCGTAATGTTTTGACATCAGATATTGTTGACGATTCCTGTGCAACGCCAAATATTTATTGTTTAGGACGCAAAGGTTTAGGAATGTACTATCATGTAAAGAATTTGCCTGAAGCCTAATATTTAGTATATAAGGAGCAACCCTCTTTGTACAAATCGAACAGGCTCCTAGATTCTGCCCGTGTGTAGTTTCTGTGACTTCTGTGTCCCTGCAGTAATAAACCTTTGGTCTTTGACGCCACCATCGAGAAGCCCGTGTTTCTGTTTATTTGTGCACCGAGACAGGTAGAACTCCGGGGTCTTCGGGTGTTATCCCTGACACCTCTGGACGGAACCAAAAAGTCCAGAACTCCACCCTAACACCGCCAAAAACAACTTACACGAAGGAATGAAAGAAGTAGACGAGTGGATGAAGCACAGCTGTCTGAAACTTAATTCAGACAAAACAGAAGTCCTCATCTTAGGCACCTCCCCCTCCACCTGGGATGACTCTTGGTGGCCAAAGGCCCTTGGAAAAGCACCCATCCCGAGGGACCACGCACGGAACCTGGGCGTCATTCTGGACTCCTCACTCTCGATGACCAGACAAGTCAACGCCGTCTCATCATCTTGCTTCAACATTCTTCGCATGTTCAAAAAGACATTTCGCTGGATCCCCACCGAAACTAGAAAAACGGTCACCCATGCACTGGCCACGAGCCGCCTGGACTATGGAAACACCCTATACGCCGGTACCTCCGCAAAACTCCAGAAAAAACTCCAACGCATCCAGAACGCTTCAGCCAGGCTCATACTAGACATCCCGCGTAAAGAACACATCTCTGGTCACCTGAAAAACCTCCACTGGCTCCCCGTAAATAAGAGGATTACTTTCCGCCTCTTAACCCACGCACACAAAGCACTTTACGAACTTGGACACACGACTGTCCTTCTACACCTCCTCCTGTCAGCTACGATCCTCCAACCAAGCCCTTGCCACTGTACCTCGCATCAACAAAGCCACCATGGGAGGTAGATCCTTCTCCTACCTGGCAGCTAAAACCTGGAACTCTCTTCCCACTCACCTATGACTCACTCAGAACCACCTAGCATTCAGAAAACAACTTAAAACTTGGATATTCGACAAGTAACTCCCCCCCCCTTCCTCAAGCGCCTTGAGACCCTATGGGTATGTAGCGCGCTATATAAATCCTGACTTGACTTGACTTGACTTGACTCATAGAAGAAAACAATTGATACTGTATCTGTATGTTGTTGTAGATGTCCTGTTGAATTTGGTAAGTAAGTTGCACGCATCAAACAATTCCTCTTATTAGCGGCACTCTTCCATTCCAGCTGATGCTTCGTCCATCAATGTTGGTGACCAGAAGACACCCTGTCCACTGCCTGCCTGGCGGATGCTGAATTGCGGCTCACTAATGTGAAGCCTGACTCGATCCTTTTTTTCCCATTGCACAGACTGAATCCCGGCCTGTAATTATTGACGGAAAAACAGGAAGTGATATTAGAACACCACTGATAAATAAATATAAGGTAGGTACGCTGTGCAGTGCAAAAAGTCACACTTTGAGTTTCCTAATAGACAGTACAATATTTTTGAAAGTGCGTACTTTGTCTGAGTCTCCTTTTAAAGGATAAATAAGTATGGGCAAATTAATTTAGCGGATCTTTCCCCTCAAGCTAGGTGTACTGTAAACTGTGTTTTAGAACAAAATTATACCTTCCCAGAAGTGCTCCCACCCAGACCCTTACTAAAGCCAGTCGCAAAAATGTAGAAGACCCCCAATCAGATCTCAAAAAACGAGGCCTAGTAGAAAACTGGTGACAAAACGTACTTTGAAAGTAAAAGTAGGCCCAAATACCCCCTTACCCACCGTGGATTGTATTCAAACCACTTGCAAGCAAGCAAAAGTATCCATACCCAGCATCTCTCCAAGACTCGAAAACCCCCCCACCCAAACACATGCAATACAAATACTGCTAACCCTAACGAGCCCTAAGTTAAGAATAGTGGCATAGGCTTTCTTTAACTATGCCAAATCCCCCCTTTCCCACCATGGATTTTCTTCAAATCACTTGCAACCAAAACTACACATTCCCACAAGTGCTCTAAGACCCCAGAACTCAGTTGTAAAAATCTAGAACACCCAAAAACACATGCAATCCTGCTGCTAGGGCTAACCCTAACGAACCCTAAGTTACAAAAAGTGCCAAAAGGTTTTTCCTTATGGATTTTGTCCAAACCACTTCTATCCGGTATTAGACCTTCCCAGCAATGCCCCAAGACCTGCCAACCCACCCGCCAAAAAGCACAACACCCCCAAACCGCCAAAAAGGAAAATCTCATGCTTACAATATTTATCGGCCTTCGGTCCAAACGCGCTGTGCAGCTAGGTCATAACTCCAGTTTTCCACCTCGGATTTCCTGAAAAGCAAATGCAATCAAGATTAGACTGTCCCAGCAGTGCTCCTAGACCCCAAAACTCACCCACAAACACCCGGAACCCCCCCAAAGAGCACCTCAAAGGCAAGCAAGTCAGCAAAAACGCAAAACATTTTTCGCCTCCGATTTGGTCCAAATCACTTTTATCCGGTATTAGAGCTTCCCAGCAATGGCCCCAGAGCCGTCAACCCAGGGGAAAACTAGTAGAAGACCCCCAAACAGCCAAAAAGCAAAAGTACAAAAATGGGGACTTAGTCATTTTCTTGGCAATTTCCAAAATCACTCCGCGCGTGCTCTGCAGCTAGGCCCTAACTCCCCTCTGCCACCAGTGATTTGCTTCAAACCTCTTGCAATCTAAAGTATCCATAGCCAGCAGTGCTCCCAGACCCTGAAACCCACCCACAAACACCAGGAAGCCCCCAAACAGGCCCTCGAAAACGCTACATTGAGCAAAATGTCAGAAATAGCAAAAATTAAATTCTGCATGGATTTTGTCCAAACCACTTCTATCCGGTATTTGACCTTCCCAGCAATGCCCCAAGACCCGCCAACTCACACGCAAAAAAGCACAACACCCCCAAACAGCCAAAAAGGAAAATCTCATACTTACAATATTTATCGGCCTTCGGTCCAAACGCGCTGTGCAGCTAGGTCATAACTCCCGTTTTCCACCACGGATTTTTCCTGAAAAGCAAATGCAATCAAGATTAGACTGTCCCAGCAGTGCTCCCAGACCCCCAAACTCACGCACAAACACCTGGAACCCCCCAAAAGACCACCTCAAAGGCAAGCAAGTCAGCAAAAACGCAAATAAATGTTCGCCTCCGATTTGGTCCAAACCACTTTTAGCGGTATTAGAGCTTCCCAGCAATGGCCCTAGAGCCGTAACCCAGGCGAAAACTAGTAGAAGACCCCCAAACAGCCAAAAAGCAAAAGTACAAAAATGGGGACTTAGTCATTTTCTTGGCAATTTCCAAATTCACTCCGCGCGTGCTCTGCAGCTAGGCCCTAACTCCCCTCTGCCACCAGTGATTTGCTTCAAACCTCTTGCAATCTAAAGTATCCATAGCCAGCAGTGCTCCCAGACCCTGAAACCCACCCACAAACACCAGGAAGCCCCCAAACAGGCCCCCAAAAACGCTACATTGAGCAAAATGTCAGAAATAGCAAAAATTAAATTCTGCATGGATTTTGTCCAACCCACTTCTATCCTGTATTAGACCTTCCCAGAAATGCCCCAAGACAGGCCAACCCACCCGCAAAAAAGCACAACACCCCCAAACAGCCAAAAAGGAAAATCTCATACTTACAATATTTATCAGCCTTCGGTCCAAACGCGCTGTGCAGCTAGGTCATAACTCCCGTTTTCCACCACGGATTTCCTGAAACCAAATGCAATCAAAATTAGACTGTCCCAGCAGTGCTCCCAGACCTCAAAACTCACCCACAAACACCCGGAACCCCCCCAAAGAGCACCTCAAAGGCAAGCAAGTCAGCAAAAACGCAAAAAAATGTTCGCCTCCGATTTGGTCCCAACCACTTTTATCCGGTATTAGAGCTTTCCAGCAATGGCCGCAGAGCCGTCAACCCAGGCAAAAACTAGTAGAAAACCCCCAAACAGCAAAAAAGCAAAAGTACAAAAATGGGGACTTAGTCATTTTCTTGTCAATTTCCAAAATCACTCCGCGAGCGTTCGGCAGCTAGGCCCTAATTCCCCTCTGCCACCATGGATTTGCTTCAAACCTCTTGCAATCTAAAGTATCCATAGCCAGCAGTGCTCCCAGACCCCGAAACCCACCCACAAACACCAGGAAGCCCCCCAAACAGGTCCCCGAAAACGCTACATTGAGCAAAATGTCAGAAATAGCAAAAAAAATTCTGCATGGATTTTGTCCAAACCACTTCTATCCGGTATTAGACCTTCCCAGCAATGCCCCAAGACCCGCCAACCCACCCACAAAAAGCACAACACCCACAAACAGCCAAAAAGGAAAATCTCATACTTACAATATTTATCGGCCTTCGGTCCAAACGCGCTGTGCAGCTAGGTCATAACTCCCGTTTTCCACCACGGATTTCCTCAAAAGCAAATGCAATCAAAATTAGACTGTCTCAGCAGTGCTCCCAGACCCCAAAACTCACCCACAAACACCCGGAACACCCCCAAAGAGCACCTCAAAGGCAAGCAAGTCAGCAAAAACGCAAAAAAAAGATTTGCCTCCAATTTGGTCCAAACCACTTTTATCCGGTATTAGAGCTTCCCAGCAATGGCCCCAGAGCCGTCAACCTTCCCGCAAAGAAGTAGAACACCCCACAAGTGAAGAGTCTTTCTTCATTGGGCGTAATCCAGCCCTCTGCTTTGAGGGAAATAGGAGTCTGGAGGAGGAGGATAGAGGAGCATGTTCTTGTGAACTTGTGAACCTGAGGAATGCAGACTGCGGCACCTTCAAATCAATAAGCAAACAAGTGAATACAGTTCTGCTGATGGGCTTGTTTTTGTGATTAGGTGATTAAAGTTTGAATTAAATTAACTGTGCAAAACAAAGAAAGACAGACACACAGGAATAAAAGTGAATAAGGACGAAAAAGAGAGTTATTGATTCATTGTCTAATTTTCAGGGCTCGGTGTCAGGGAATAAGAATAAGGGTTCGTCATCATACTCTGCGAATTCAGGCAGGATGAGGTCAGTGTCACCTAACAGAGAAGAAATTCCCTCATCTACTTTGCTGTCCTCCTCGTCTTCATCCGGCGTGCTTTCTCGTACTTTGTAATCCGGTGGTATGAGGTGCTGATTCATCTTGATCATTGTTAACCTCTCCCCATTTTTGGGCGAGAGGCGGCTCCATTTGGAAGTTACAATGACACCAGCAGCACTGAAAACACGTTCAGAAGACACGCTTGCGAGTGGGCAAGACAAGTAGTTTATAGCCAGGTTGGAGATCTGTGCCCACAATTCTTTTTTCCCATGCCAATACGCCAATTGGTCAGCATTAACATAGACCTCTGTTGAGTCATTCAGATAGTCCTGCACCATCGACTCAAGGTCCTCCAAGGTTCCTCCACTTTGCTTACTTTTTGCTGTGACCTTTTGAGAACCAAACCCAAGCTGAGTTAGCCAATCCTCTTCTGCATCCAATGTTACTGTTGTGTCTGGGGCAGATGATCCGGTTGCCGGTGTCTTTAACGGCTGAGAGGTCACTTGTGCCACAGCCACAGGTGCAGAAGTGGATTCTTTTGACTGGGGATGGCCTGCTGATGCTGATGTACTGCCTTTTCCTTCAATTTGCTGCTGTTCTCTTTCAAACCTCTTGGCTGACAAGGCTAGCCAACGTTTGTACTTTGTAACATCTTCATCATCAAAAGGAAAGAATGCTCGGCCTGCCAGCGCCTTTTTGTAGTGTGGATCCGGAATAGTAGCACAAATGTAATGCTGTTCTGAGTGGATCATTTTAAGACGTTCATCACCACGTAGGCGCTCTATTAATTTCTCCGCCAAAACAAAAGCGTCTTGCTTTTTTACATCTTTTTGATACATAGAAGACACTGCCTTCAGTTGGTGTTCCATCATGCGCAACAATGGGATAGCTTTTCCCAAATTACAGTCCTCCTTGCTGACTGCACGCGTGAAGACCTCAAAAGGACGAAGCATGTCTGTCAGGCTTTTAACTAGGTTCCATTGCGCCGCATCTAGCGTCAGGTCCTTCTGAGCTGTACCCAGTTTTAAGAAATAGTGATCGAGTACTGTATACTGCTCATACAGACACTCAAGCATGTAGAAGGTTGAGTTCCAACTTGTTGGCACCTCCTGGATGAGTGTTTTCACTGGCATTCGACGTTCATGTAGCAGGCTCCTCAGATGCTTCCGGGCCTTAAAAGAATGGCTGAAATGGTTGGACATTCTTCGGCAGGTGGCCACTAACTCGCACGCTGGACTGTCTTCATCACTCAAGAATTTTTTAACAACCAGGTTTATACAATGCGCCAAACACAGCACTCTGAAATACTGACCCAGCTCCATGGCCTTAACTACATTGGTGCCATTATCCGTGGAAACATAACCAATCTGGCGTTTTTTTGGGGACAGCCAGTGAAAGACCTTTGTGTTAAACTCATTCAAAATGTTTTCTGCTGTGTGACGTTTCTCCAAGCCAAACATGGCTAGTGTTGCACTTTTCCGAGCAGCTTTAAAAACTTGGTCCGGGTCAACACCTGCGTTTAGCTTTGGTTTAACCCCTGAAAAAGAGACCCGGTGTGCAGTGATGCACATGTAACCAGCGCCTGCGCCACTGGTCCACATGTCTGTTGTCAGATGTATAGTGTGAACAGCACTCTTCTGCAAAGCTGCCCCAATCACCTCCAGCACATCTTCATGTAGTGCTGGAACCGCAACTCTGGCAAAATAGAACCGGCTAGGAACCTTCCATTTAGGGCGGAGCGCTGCCACTAATTCTAGAAAACCAACCCCTTCTACAAAAGAAAAAGGGAGAAGGTCCAGAGCTAGCATTTTAGCCAGCTTAGTGTTATACAGACGCATCAGTGGGTGGTTGCGTTCATATGGCGCGCCTGAAAACAACATGGTTCTAATGTTGCCCGGGACCAAGCATTTATGGGATGATGATGATGATGACTTCTTTGACCCAGTTACGCTCGCTGATGAAATTTTTCGCATTGGTGTCTTACTCTCTCCCACACTTTTAGTGTGGCTCACATGGGGTGTGCTGCTGACAGGGGTACTAGTTGTAAGTGAAGTGTTTGACACGTCTTCTTCCTCCTCGTCATCATCAGATGAAACATCAACGTTTTCTTGACTTGCAATTTGGGCTTCCTTGATCTCCTTTAGGTGCGCAAACCATTGGACAGCGTGCTGTCTCCTAAGATGACCTCTCTGGCCTCCGGTACCATAGTTGGTACCAAACTTACCACGACTAACTGCAAGCTTACAAATGCTACAAATGGCGAAGTTTTCCTCAGAGGTCAGAACAGCAGGCCGCAGTTGCACGAGTTGCAGAGTTGTCTGTGGCCAGACGTGACGTCGCGTGGCGTTATGCTGCACACACACACCGCTGCAGGACTTCTTCCTGGCAATGGTGGTTCTCTTGAGTCTTGTGCACCTAAAAGCAATGGAAGACAGAGGAACATCAGTTCAGTTATACACCCCAAAAAATCGAACAGACAAATCAGCACAATCGGCGGCCTTCGACACGGTCAATCACACCGTTCTGATTGACCGTGTCGAGGAGATGGGCATTTGCTCAAAGGCCAAAGAGCTTCTGGCATCATTCCTGTCCAATAGAACACAGGCAGTGACATTGGGCGCATTTCAATCCCCTCAGCTCGCCCTCCCATGTGGCGTCCAGTAACATCTATGTGTCGGACTTAGCAAGGGTGATCAAGAACTACCGGATGAGCCTTACCTCCTACGCCGACGACACCCAACTGGTGATCGCTATCAAGAACAACGGTGAGGAGGTTGCCGCCAGATTCCAAGAAGGCATGCTTGCCATCAAGGAATGGATGTCTGAAAACTGCCTGCGCCTCAACTCGGAGAAAACCGAGGTAGTGATCTTTGGAAATTTATCACCACAGTGGTCCACTCTTTGGTGGCCGACACCCCTCGGAGCCCCTCCAGAACCAGTAAAAAAGGTCAGGAACTTAGGCATTATATTTGACGACAATCTCAATTTTTCCAACCATGCCAACCAGGTTGCGTCGTCTGCTTTCTACAAGCTTAAGATCATTAAAAAAATCCTGCCCTATCTCCCTGAGAGTGCTAGGAAAACAGTGGTGAGCTCCTTAGTACTCTCTTCACTCGATTACTGTAACGGACTGTTTGTAAACGCCCAGGCAAGGGTGGTGGCCAAACTCCAGCTTATACAAAATGCGGCCGCAAGGCTACTAGCTGGCATTCCCAAGTTTCAGTCCACCAAGCATGCGATAAGAAATTTCCACTGGCTAACAGTGAGAAATCGCATCAGATTCAAGACCCTATGTCTCACCTACAAAGCTCTTAAGGGTCTCGGACCAGCTTTTCTCAAACGAAAACTTCATTACTATTCACCAAAAAGATCCTTACGCTCCGAACACAGTCACCTACTGGTAGTGCCACGCACCAGGACGGTGACATGGGGCGATAGAAGCTTTACCAACGCTGCAGCCAAAATCTGGAACATGCTCCCAAAGGAAATAAAACTGTCACCATCGTTATTTCAATTTAGAAAATTGGTAAAAACCTGGTTATTCGATCAATAATCCGCTCAGTAACAATACGTTTGAAGGCAGATACCTCCTTATTCTGGGATTTTCAGCAAAATTATAGCGCCAAGACACCCATGGGTATACGCCGCGCTTTATAAATTTTTAAAATAAATAAAAATCCCATGCAATCCATGATGTTTAAATTTAAGAAACCCCACAGAGAGACTAGGCCCATGCACTACTCACTACCCCTGGTGAAAAGGCCACAACAACAGCACAAAAAAACGAAAATCACAGAAAAATCAGCACAATCCCAAGCCCTCCATGATGTTTAAATTCAATACACCCCACAGAAAGACTAGGCCCATGCACCACTCACTACCCCTGGGCATAAAGGTTGAACGCTAGGCAAAATTGTTGCAGACCTAAGAACACTGCCTGCATTCGAAATGGCCCCCTGCCTCCCAGCACATGGCCAGGGCCAGCCCATAGCAGCACTCAAAATGGCCCCCACCCACATGGCCTGTCCCCATGAACACCCCAAAAAATCGAAAAACACAGAAAAATCAGCAGAATCCCATGCCCTCTATGATGTTTAAATTCAAGACAACCCACAGAAAGACTAGGCCCATGCACCACTCACTACCCCTGGTGAAAAGGCCACAACAACAGCCCAAAAAATCGAAAAACACAGACAAATCAGCACAAGCCCATGCCATCCAGGCCCTCCATGATGTTTAAATTCAAGACACCCCACAGAAAGAGGCCCATGCACCACTCACTACCCCTGGTGAAAAGGCCACAACAACAGCCCAAAAAAAACAAAAATCACAGAAAAATCAGCACAATCCCAAGCCATCCAGGCCCTCCATGATGTTTTTATTAAAGAGACCCCACAAAAAGTCTCAGTCCACCCACCACTGAGTACCCCTGGGCAAAAGGCCCCAACAACAGCCCAAAAATCTAAAATTCCAAAATTGTAGTTGCAGCAACTGTAATGCCCCAAACAAACTTACTTGTGAAATTTCTAATCCAAAAGTGATCCAAAGAAAGTCAAAAAGGCCTCAAATCCAAATATCCAGCAGCATCCACAAAAAGTAATCCACCCAGATGAAGAATCCGAATGAAAGTGACCAGCACTTTCTGAACCTCTGTTCATTCTTTCTATACTTCTTTTGTTTCTTTTCGTACCTCTCGCTTCATTCTGCACCCCTTTAACCTCTGTCTGTACCCCTCTTACCTCTAGTACCTCTCTGTTCCTTCTTTCTTCACTTCTTTTGTTTCTTTCTGCACCTCTCTCACTTATTTCTGCTTCTCTCTTGCCTCTTTCTCCACCCCTCTTCACCCTTTCTACATCTCCTGTTGCTTCTTTTTAAATTTCTTTTGCCTCTTTGTACATCCCTCTTCTTTCTTTCTGCACCTCTGTTGCTTCTTACTCCAATTCTCTTGCTTCTTTCTGCACCTCTCTTGCTTCTTTCTGCAACCCTCAAGCCTCTTCATGCACCCCTCTTCCCTCTTTCTGAAACCATTGTGCCTCTCTCTGCACCTCTGTTTCTTCTTTCTGCACTACGTTTGTTTCTTTCTTCACCTCACTTGCTCCATTCTGTACCCCCTTGTCTCTTTCTCTACCCCTCTTCTCTCTTTCTGCACTTCTGTTGTTTTTTTCTCTATCTCTGTTGCTTTTTACTGCACCCCTCGCGCTTCTTTCACGTCCCTCTTTCTGCTCTCCTCTTGCCTCTTTCTGCACCTCTTTTCTTTCTTTATGTACTTCTTTTGTTTCTTTTCGTACCTCTCGCTTCGTTCTGCACCCCTTTACCCTCTTTCTGTACCCCTCTTACCTCTAGTACCCCTCTGTTCCTCCTTTCTGCTCTTCTTTTGTTTCTTTCTGCACCTCTCTCACTTCTTTCTGCTTCCCTCTTGCCTCTTTCTCCATCCCTCTTCACCCTTTCTACATCTCTTGTTGCTTCTTTTTACACTTCTCTTGCCTCTTTGTACATCCCTCTTCTTTCTTTCTGCACCTCTGTTGCTTCTTACTCCAATTCTCTTGCTTCTTTCTGCACCTCTCTTGCTTCTTTCTGCAACCCTCAAGCCTCTTCATGCACCCCTCTTCCCTCTTTCTGAAACCATTATGCCTCTCTCTGCACCTCTGTTTCTTCTTTCTGCACTACGTTTGTTTCTTTCTTCACCTCACTTGCTCCATTCTGTACCCCCTTGTCTCTTTCTCTACCCCTCTTCTCTCTTTCTGCACTTCTGTTGTTTTTTTCTCTATCTCTGTTGCTTTTTACTGCACCCCTCGCGCTTCTTTCACGTCCCTCTTTCTGCTCTCCTCTTGCCTCTTTCTGCACCTCTTTTCTTTCTTTCTGTACTTCTTTTGTTTTTTTTCGTACCTCTCGCTTCGTTCTGCACCCCTTTACCCTCTTTCTGTACCCCTCTTACCTCTAGTACCCCTCTGTTCCTCCTTTCTGCTCTTCTTTTGTTTCTTTCTGCACCTCTCTCACTTCTTTCTGCTTCCCTCTTGCCTCTTTCTCCATCCCTCTTCACCCTTTCTACATCTCTTGTTGCTTCTTTTTACACTTCTCTTGCCTCTTTCTACATCATTCTTCTCTCTTTCTCCACCTCTGTTGCTTCTTTCTGCACTTCGCTTATTTCTTTAGGCACCTGTATTGTTTCTATATGCACCTCTCCTGTTTCTTTCATCACCACTCGTGACTCTTTCTGCAACGCCCTTCCCTCTTTTTGCAGGCTTCTTCCCTCTCTATGCACCTCTCTTCCTTCCTTCTGCACTTCTTTTCTTTCTTTCTTCAGCCCTTTTGCCTCTTTCTCCGCCCCTCGTACCCCTTTCTGCATCTCTATTGCTTTTTTATTGAACTTTTCTTGCCTCTTTCTCCACCCCTCTTCCCACTGTCAGCACCTATGTTGCTTCTTTCTGCATTTCTCTTGCTTCTTTCCTCACCTCACTTGCTTCTTTCTATACCCCTTGAGCCTCTTTCTGCATCATTCTTCCCTCTTTTGGCACCCGTCATGACTCTTTCTACACCTCTGTTCCTTCTTTCTGTACCCCTCTTACCTCTTTTTACAGCTCTGTTGCTTCTTTATGCACTTCTCTTGCTTCTTTCTACAACCCTTGTGCCTCTTTCGGTACCCATTGTGCCTCTTTCTATACCCCTCTTCCCTCTTTCTGTACCCCTCCTGCCTCTTTCTGCATCTCTGTTCCTTCTTTCTGCACATCTTTTGTTTATTTTTGCATCTCTTTTGCTTCCCTCTTGCCTTTTTCTCCACCCCTTCCCCCCTTTTTGCATCTCTGTTGCTTCTTTCTACATTTCTCTTGCCTCTTAATACACCCCTCCTCCCTCTTTCTGCACCTCAGTTGCTTTATTCTGCACTTCCCTTGCTTCCTCCTGCACCTCTCCTGCTTATTTCTGCACCTCTCTTGCTTCTTTCTATACCCCTTGTGTCTCTTTCTGCACCCCTCTTGCATCTCTCTGTACCTCTTTTCTTTCTTTCTGTACCTCTTGCTTCGTTCTGCACTACTTTGACATCTCTCTGTACCCCTCTTACCTCAAGTGCACATATGTTCCTTCTTTCTGCAATTCTTTTATTTCTTTCTCTACCTCGCTTGCTCCTTTCTGCACCTGCATGTCTCTTTCTCCACCCCTCTGCACTCATCTTGTCACTTTCTGCACTTCTTTTCCTTCTTTCTGTACTCCTTTTGTTTCTTTCTGTACCTCTCGCTTCGTTCTGCACCACTTTTACCCTTTTCTGTACCCCTCTTACATCTAGTGAACATCTGTTCCTTCTTTCTGCACTTCTTTTGTTTCTTTCTGCTTCCCTCTTGCCTCTTTCTCCACCCCTCCTCCCCCTTTCTACATCTCTTGTTGCTTCTTTCTACACTTCTCTTGTCTCTTTGTACATCCCTCTTCTCTCTTTCTGTACCTCAGTTGCTTCTTTCTGCAATTATCTTGCTTCTTTATGCACCTCTCTTGCTTCTTTATGCCCCTTGTGACTCGTTCTGCAACCTTTTTCCCATTTTTTGCATGCGTCTTGCCTCTCTCTGCACCTATGTACTTTCTTTTTGCACTTCTTTTGTTTGTTTCTCACCCCTTTTGCCTCTTTATCCACCCCTCTTCCCCCTTAATGCATCTCTGTTGCTTCTTTCTGCACTGTTCTTTCTTCTTTAGGCACCCCTTTGGCTTCTTTCTGAACTCCTCTTCCTTCTTTCTGTACCTCTTTTGCCTGGTTCCACAGCTATCTTGCCTCTTCCTGTACTTCTACTGCCTCTTACTGTATCTTTGTTACTTCTTTCTACACTACCCTTGCCTCTTTCTGCACCCCTCTTGCCACTTTCTGTACCCCTCTTGCCTCTTTCTTCACTTCTGTTGCGTGTTCCTACACTTCTCTTACTTCCTTCTGCACCTCTTGTTCTTCTTTTTGCACCCCTCTTGCCACTTTCTGTACCCCTATTGCCTCTTTCAGCACCTCTTTGGCTTCTCCTTGTGTACTTCTCTTGCTTCTTTCTGTACCCCTCTTGACTCCTTATGTACCTCTGTTTTTTCTTTCTGCACTGTTTTTCTTCTCTCTGCACCTCTTGCAAATGTATGCCCCCTGTTGCCGCCTTCTGACCCTCTGTTGGTACTTTCGGCACTGCTCTTGTTTCTTTCTGCATCTCTTTTGCCTACTTATAAAACTCTCCTGCCTCCTTCTGCACCTCTGTTTCATCTTTCTGTACTTCTCTTGCCTCTTTATGCACCACTATTGTTTCTTTCCGCCCTCTCTTGCCTCTTTCCTCACCCCTCATGCTTCTTTCTGCACCCTTTTCCCCTCTTTATGCACCTCTCTTGCCTATTTCTGCACCCCTATTTCATTTTTCATTTTCTCTCTTGCCTATTTCTGCAACTCTCTTGCCACTTTCTGCACCCCTCTTGTCTGTTTGTGCACCTCTGTTGGTTCTTTCTGCACTGCTCTTGCTTCTTTCTGGACCTCTTTTGCAAATTGCTCAACCCCTTTTGCCTCCTTCTGCACCCCTCTTACCTCCTTCTGCATCTCCCTTGGTTCTTGCTGCACTGCTCTAGCTTCTTTCTGCACCTCTTTTGCCTGATTCTGCAACTTTCTTGCCTCTTTCTGCACTTTTCTTGCCTCATTTGACAATTCTGGTGGTTCTTTCTGCACTGCTCTTGCTTCTTTCTGCACCTCTATTGCCTGTTTCTGCAACTTTATTGTCTCTTTCTGCACTTCCCTTTGCCCCATTCTGCACCTCTGTTGCTTCTTTCGGTTTTTCTCTTGCTTGTTTCTGTATCTTTCTTCCTCTTTATGCACTACTGTTCTATTGCTTCTTTCTGTACCTTTTTTCCTCTTATAGTACTTCTCTAGCTTCTTTCGGCATCTCCCTTGGTTCATTCAGCACTTCTGCTGCCTCTTTATGCACCTCTCTTGCCTGTTTTTATACATTTCTTGCTTATATCTGCACATCTCATACTCTTTCTGCACCTGTCTTGATTTTTCTGCACTTCTCTTGCCTCTTTCTGTACTACTCTCACAAGTGCACACTTTCAAGTTTAAGGCTCTGCATGCTCTCAGGACTGAGCTACATGTCCACTTGTACATGTATGTATTCTTACATGTGTTATGCATCTGAAGATGGTAGCTTAAAAGTGGGTATCTTCTCTTATAGGTGGTCAAATATTCTGCTCTGTCATTCGGTTGCACAGGCAGACATGTCTTATGTATCTAGGTGTTATAGAGCCCTTCAAAAGTACTGTTGAATACCCATGTACCCTGTATTGTGAGCAGGAAGATATGCATACACATTTCTGTACACAAATTTAGAGAATATGATGTTTGAAACACAGGTATTCAAGTATTTGTATTTTTATGTTTATGTAACATGTCTCTAGGTAAAAGCAGAGACACACACATGCATACCTTCACAAACTTGGTAAGACTTACAACAGTGATAAGGTTAGGATTGCTGTTTTACATTAGATAGGACTTACCTTCTGAGGACTCGAATAGTGAACCTTGAAGAGAAACGTGAGTTTTAAGACATCGTGGGAGAAGGATTAGTGATTAGGCTACTTTGTATGAGTCTGTGGAAAGGTTCAGTCAAAGTAGGCCTTTTTCTGCACCTCTGGTTCTTATTTTTGGACTACTCTTGCTTTTTTCTACACCTTTCTTCCTCTTTCAGGACTTCTGTTGCCTCTTTCTGTATTTTTCTAGCTTCTTTCTGTACCTTTCTTCTTTCTGCACCTCTCTTCCCTCTTTGTGCACTACTCGTGCTTCTTTCTGCGCCTTTCTTCCTCTTTCTATACGTGTTCTACCTATGTTGGCATAGTTAGAAATTAGCATTTAAAAAAACGTTGAAATTCACTGCAAAAACCACAGGTTTTAGGGAGGTTATAGTTAGTAAATAACATTTAAAAAACTTTAGAAATTCACTGAAAAAAATTGAGGTTTTAGGGACATTATAGTTAGGAATTAGCATTTCAAAGACCTTAGAAATTCACTGAAAAAACTCAGGTTTCAAGGACTTTATAGTTAGGCTGACATTTCACTTGTACAAAACCTCAGAAATTCAGCTGTTATAGTAAGCTGAGCTAAATATAACTTGCGACCCTGCAATACACTGCTGATGATGTCACATATTACATCACTCATGACATGGTCAATGGCATCGCTGATGACATCACTGATGACTTCTCAAATTACATCACTGAAAACATCACTGATGACATCATCCACTTAATATCTGATGTACCATATAACACCCTAATATAACCTTTCATACACCCACTCTAAATTACAGTCCTATAAGAAACTGGCACCGGCAGCCTATCTAGGGCTAGCCTTCCCTTCACATGTTAAATTAAAATACCTAACCCTATGAATGGGCAAATTGCCTACAAATGCCCACCAACCCAGCTGGAGGACACCAGGCCCAAAGGAGTGTAACTTATGTGGTGCTGCCGTACAAGACATTTTTTACTTGATCTGCACTTGCCCTCTATTGGATAGTGAACGCCGGCATCTTCTCAAGGCAAAATTTAATGAAAAGGAATTTGCACATGCCGCTCAGCCATTGTCCAAGCGTTGGACTCAGCGGACCCACAATTTATCTGTCGAACAATTAAATATGTTATTAATTTTGAAAAAAAACGAGATTGTGCAACAAGTTACAACAAACTTGACCCTCTTGAACTTTTTATTTGTACTTTCCAAACATTGAAAGAGCACTTTGAATCATTAGCCTATTAACAAAATCATGTTCACAATTTTTTTTAATTAACGGTTGTTTTAATATTGTACAAGAAAGTCTATTCCGATACATTTTAAAACAATGCTGTATTTTATATTGTAATGGTTTTTATTAACTATACAATAAAAATTGTTATCACCTAACTCTAAATTACAGACTATCATGCAGGAAACAGTAGACACACCAATACCAGTTAGTACATACCCACTAGGTCTATAAACATCCATTCACTTAACAATAAAGTCATTCATATATGCAGTCACTCATCAATACAGCCACTGATATATGCACTGATACACCTATACAGACACTCACAAACTGCCACTCACCCACAGAGATACTCACACACCTGTTAGTCACCCAAAGACTGAATCACACTGCCATTTACTCACCTATACAGATATACACACATCACTTCACTTATTGATACTGATACTAACACATACTTACTCTCTTATACAATCACTGACACAAGCACACACTCATCCATACAGCCACTCTCACAATCACTCACTCTCACATATAATCACCTATATACTCCCAACACTCACATATACTGCCTTTCACATATGTAGTTACTCACACATATACCACTGAGATATCTATTCACTCACCAACACAGCCATGCACACACACACTCACCCACACAGCCCCTCGCAGATGCACTGATGAACCCAAACACCCACTGAATCACCCACTCACACATCAGTGCAGGAAGTCACACTCCCCCATCCCAGCACACAGCCATCGGACACCCATGCAGGTAATCAGACAACCAATGATTAACCCATATAGACACTCATATAGCTGCTCGCCAACCCATGCAGCCACTTACAAACCAACTGATAGACTGATACAGACATTCACACAGATTAATCATTCACCCATGCATTCACTAAGACATGTTTAATCACTCACTTTTACAGTCAGTCACGCATCCACTAAATTATCCATTCAGACACTTATACACCCACTCATTCTTCAATAAACCTTGGCGTGGGTATATATAACATTCTTAAACTTTTTAGAAACACGTAGTCACTTGTGGGTTTCCCTGCCCATGATTGCTTCCATTTAGCATGTTGAATTGTGGGAGTTGCAGTCCAACCTTTGTAGTTTGTCCCCTCTCATTCCTTGGTGACAATTCTGTTCTCCATCCAAATTTCTTGTTTGCTCTGTTCTAAGACCTGTATGTCAAAACAGTGTACTCCCAGCTACCATTTTGTGTTCACAAGCCAGTGAAACCAGCCCCCCTGCCTCCCCCCCAGCAACAGGGATTTTCTACATCAGAGGGTGCTTCTGTGAGCTGTTTAAACTGTGTTTACTAGGGCCTGTGCACTTTGTTTTTTGGTCCGCAGAGGGAGTAAAGTGTTATTCAAACAGTATTGTTAGATTTCAAGTTAGTGAGGCCCTTACCTGCTGAAGTCCAAAGTGTGGATTGAGCCTGTCTGTCTCCTAGGAGATTCTGAACAGGAGAAGCAGCTGCCCAGCCACCACCCCCAGGTGAGTAGACCATTGGCTATTTAGCTACCACGCAAGTCTGAGCCCTCCTCTCACACCTGCCCAGGCCCCTTAAGGCCTTGCTGGGTGTATCCCAAATCATTCTCCTCCATCTTGTGAGTTGCAGGCTACCTGTGCCCCAGATGACAGTGAGCAGAGTCCAAAAAGTGGTAAGGAGACAGACTACTGCTGTCTCTTCCCAAGACAAAAAGTTGTTTAAAAAACAATTTTCACTTTCTGTGTGCACTGTCTTTGCCTTTGGTTGTTACAGTTAAAAATTGTACTTTTAGCCTGCCTGTGATTGCATATTTTATCACCTGCGTTGTGTTTTAAACTTGTGGTTTTCCCTGCCCATGATTGCTTCCATTTAATGTGTTGAATTGTGGGATTTGCAGTCCAACCTCTGTAGTTTGTCCCTTTCATTCCTCTTGTTACAAATCTGTTTTCCCTCCAAATTTCTCCTTTGCTCTGTGCTAAGACCTGTATGTTAAAACAGTGCAATCCCGGCCACCATTTTGTGTTCACAAGCCAGTGAAATCAGCCCCTCCTGCCGGCCCCCCCCCTTTAATTGGAAGTAGCGATTAGAGCTTCTGGCGTCATTGGTTGCTGGACTAGGTGTGGGACTACTGGTAGGGCTAGGGCCTTTAGTGGACGTAGAGATCAGGTTTTTTTTTAACTGATTTGGTGCTTGGACGAGGGCTAAGATTGGCTGTAAGGGCCTGGTCTCCTATTGGTTCTAGATTTTAGGGCTAGTGTTGTGATTGGATAGTGTTAGTTCTAGGTTTTACATTGGCTGAAGGGGTCACTCGATTACTTAGGGCTATAAAAGGCAAGGCATAGGGCATCTCAGCCTGGGCGTCGAGGCTCAGGGCAGAGAGGACAAGGGCTGCTGCCTGATTGAGCCTGTTGGAGACTGGTCGGGACTAGGGCCAGAAATGCTGCCCTTTTTCTCATTGATGAACTGGGATCACTGCCTAAAGTATCAAACGAAGTATGAAACCTCGGAATTACCATGGACTCCAAGCTGTCGATGAATGCCCAAGTGGATAAACTAGCAAGATCAAGCTTTATCACAATAAAAACGCTGCACCGAATTTTCCCTCATTTGGGATTTCCACACAAGGTCCAAGCTACCATCTCCCTTGTTCTGTCCAAACTGGATTACATCAATAGCCTCTAACACGGATCACCTTTAACGACCATGAAAAGACTACAATGGATTCAGGACTCGGCTGCCAGACTACTCTTGCATATCAAAACGAGAGACCACATCTCCCCTGCCTTGAAAGCCCTGCATTGGGTACGAGTTGCCAGAAGATCCATGTTCAAATTGCTATGTATCACCCACAAAGCAATACATGGAATGGGACCACTCTTTCTCAGGAATAAAATCACCAAACACATTCAACAAAGGAACGTCCGCTCTACAGGAGCATCTCGCCTCAAAATCCCACCATAAAAGAAAAAAAACAAGGGTGGCACATCCTTCTCTGTTCAAGCAGCCAAACTATGAAACTCTTTTCCCCCAACATAAGGTCCACCAACAACCACCTTATCTTCAGAAAACTACTCAAGATTTGGCTCTTCCCCATATAAGCACCATACGCAAAGAGAAATTTACAGCATATCGCTCTGTATACAATCATTTGTTTTCACTATAGATATGTCCCTAACTTTGTGTATTACTTTGTATAAACATGTAAAATAATTATGTTGTTGAGCGAAACAATAATAATAATAATAAATAAATACAAATCATATTTGGTCTATATGTACATACTTCCATTGTGCGTATATGTACCTTCCATGTACTTGGATCTGTGTGTCTGTTACTTTTCTCCTGAAAAAGCATATCCAATGCACTACCCTATTTCTCATCCTGTGCCTCTATCAGTATATTTAATCTACATATACTTAACTCCTTTATGTATCTATATACTTTCAATGTAATTATGGATCTATATATTTATCACTTTCTTCTAATTTAGCATTTCCAATGCACTACCCTATTGCTCAGCCTATACATCTTTCAATATATCCTCTACATCAACTCTCTCATTTATCCCAAACCCCATACCTCTATTATAATTGCCAAAATAACCTGTTCTAGACTCTCCTACTCTACCCCGTCTTTTACTATACTATCCCCTAAAACAAACGTTTCTAAACTCTTCCCTCTGAGTCCACACCTCCAAAACTAATTTTTACTCATCCAAAAGCCTCCTCCCACTGCTAAGACCTAAAAAAAAATCCTTCACTCTTTTATCGCTCCACTATCCTTTTCAATCGAAATTACCAGACTAACATGTTCACTTCTCAAATTCCATATTAAACTATACTAATATACTACCCAAATAACTGAATAACATATCCACTACTCAAATTAGTTCATATTTTTTACTATACTAATTTTCAACAGTAATCCTTTATGGGTTCCGGAGTGGCGTGCTACTCGCCAGAAAAGCGCTTCACCACCATCAGGGGTAACAAGTGCTATATGAATTAAATCTTTCTTCCCCTTTTATCCCTCTGCTATCCTTCTCACTCCAAGTTACTGACTAATATCCACCACTGAAATTACTTCATATTTCACCATATTAATTCACCACTTATCCTTTGTAGGCTTCCTGAATAGCGTGCGTCAACAAGCGCTATATAAAAAAAAACCTTTGACCTCCTCTATCCTTCTACTATCATTCCAAATCCAAATCACTGACTAGCCTATCCACCACTTAAAATGTACTTGCATGTTTCACTATACTATTTCAAAACTAAACCTCTATGGGTCGCCGAAAAAGCGATTTGACGCCTCGTCAGGGGTAGTAAAAGCTATATAAATGCAATTACTATGCAATGCAATACAATACAATACAATTTGAGATGTCATCAGTGATCTCATGAGTGATGTCACTGACCATGTCATGGGTGATGTAATATGTGATGTCATCAGCAGTGCATTGCGGGAGCGCAAGTTAAAGTTAGATCAGCTAACTATAACAATCGTATTTTTCTTGTTTTATACGAGTGAAATGTCAGCCTTACTATAATATCCCTGAAACCTGTGTTTTTGTCTGACAATATATATATGTACACATATATATATATATATAATAGTCTACGAATGCGTGGAGAGACATCACTACTTTATTGATGCTCCAGACCTGTTGCCTAAGGGATCGCGAGGTAGGAAGTGCGGGACCAAGAGGAATTCCTTGCTTAGAAAAAACACGCTGCAATCTTCAAATTGACAACACTCAGAGCCAGCACTCTAACTAGATGCACCACAAGCAGCTGGTTCACAGGGTTACTCACCACGAAACCACAACCTGCACAAACTGCACTCTGGGAGTTGCAGTCCTTCCACCTTCAACCACCAATGAGAATCCTGATGAACGACGTTCAGGTGTGCAAACATTCTACTTCAGATGTGCCAGTACAAAAGACTTAGGATTTCAGCGTCAGCGGCATTAGGAAAGGTTTGCATCTGACGAAGGTGAAAGCTGAAACGCGTTATGCCACATCCTTTCGATAAATGGAACTCTCTAATCACGTTGTGCCCCCTTGTCTACTTGTAATGAGGAGGACAGTTTTTTGCATATATATATAGAAGGGCGTTCACGCCCGAAACGCGCCTGTTTGGCAGTGTGTTGCACCTCTGCACTTTAAAATGCAATAAAGGAAAAAGAATATCCAAGTAAGTCTGGCTGTGGATTCATTCACCTTTGTCTGCGCACTGGGTTTCGTGCGAAGGCGCTGCACGAACTTTCTGGTTGGAATTTATATACATATATCTATATATATATATTCACTGAAAAACCATAGGTTTCACACCAGTTATAGTTAGGAATTAGCATTTAAAAAACCTATTAAATTCACTGAAAAAACCATAGGTTTCACACCAGTTATAGTTACCTGGAAATTTTACTGACATAAAACCATTGAAATTCCCACGTTATAGTTAGTTGGACTCACTATAACTTGCGTGCCTGCAATGCTCTGCTGATGATGTCACATATTACATCACTCATGACATGGTCAGTGACATCAGTCATGACATCACTGATGACACCATCCTTGTGACAGAGTGACAGACCTCCTTTCAGTGTAATGTAACCCTTAAAACACACGAGTAAGTAAACAGAGAGTAATGATAAAAGAAAGACAAATAGAGGGAGTAACACACAGTTACTGTTTAAAGAGGGACTGAGAAAAGGAGTGGAAAGAGTAGTATAAGTAAGTAATAGAAAAAGAAATGAGGGAAGTAGCAAAGGCAGGAAACTGAAGGTTAAAGAAATGAAGCAGTGGAACTAATAAAAGTTAAATTTGATAGAGATGTAACGTAAAGAGTACTAAACACTTACCTTATAATTGTCGTTAATTTAGTCAATTGTAATTTTTATACTTTTAATCTGTGTAAGAAAGAACAACACATTTTAAATTAATAAAAGGTAGTAAAAAAAGAGTAAGCATGAGACAAGATGAATACATATTATAAATCACAACTCAAAGTACAAAATTAATTATCCATATTTAATGGTTTATTTTTGCTGTTCTCAGAATATATCAAATTTCACTGAAAACAGTGAGTTGAAGGTATTCATCATATAACAGCGGGGGAAAAAAAACACAATCAAAATATTGTGTTTAACTTAAAATATAATCAATCAGAAATAAGAACTCCTCAAAAGTAACTTACTTTCTATGACGTCAAAGGATGTCCTATGAACAGCTTATACTCTGTTGTACTGTTACTATTTTCTGCCCGCCACTTTCTGAAAGATAAACTCCATAGTTTTAAGAAAAATGAGACATACAAAGCAATTTAAAACAGCACACTAAATTACAGCAACACCTAGAATCATTATAGTCCAGTTACCTACCCTAAATTCTCACTTCAGAAAACAAGTCAAAAGTCAACATTGCTTCATACTCAATTGGTAATGTTTGCTGAAAGACTAGCCTTTTTTATATTTCAAACAAGCTGTGTAATATCCTGATGTTGTCAAAGGACCATCTTAATATATAATAGCTGCAGTTGCAAATGTTCTTCCTGAAATCGATGACTGTGTAGCCAAAACATTTTTAATTAGACTTAACAACTTTTTTACATCCAGTTTATGTAGTTGAAATTGTAAAATGTAAATGTATTGCGATTTATATAGCGCACGTATCACCCGAAGGCATCAAGGCGCTTGCCTAGGGAACCCGTCCTGGTATTCCCCTGTGAGATAACCCCAGCAGGGTATCCACAAGGTGAAAGCCAGGCATCCCACTGCGAGGGGCCGTAGTGGAGAATAAGCAAGCTATTGCCCAGAGTCGCAGAGTGTGAACCCGTGAGTCGAGTAGGCACCGGAACGAGAATTATCGAGTCCGTGGAATTTTTGAGCCCAAGACCCGCCGAGGCGGAGAATTGAACCCTGGTCCAAGACCGTTCTCAGCTTCCGGGTCTGCCGCCTCTAACCCCTGAGCCACACTTCTCCAAATGACATTTCACCCATAAGTTTCCATAAATAATATGGACAGCATTGCAGACTTACATTTCCTCTACTCCTTGTTTTGATCTGCTGCTTGAATTAGCTTATAAACACAAACAGTTTTCGCTCTGTACTACAGTTATCCACAAGGCCATATAGAGTAGGAGCCATTAGAACCTCTTGAAATTCCTCAGAACAAATCCCAAGATTCCTTTCCTAAAATGTTGGTTGTAAGAACACCAGGTAAGAATTTTGAAGGTGGAAAGGCAATCTTTTTTTGAAAGTTAAAACAGAATCATTGCAGACTGACCAGCCGTTTCCAGATTTTAAATAAGCTGTGTAATGTCTTGAAGTAGTGGAAGGACCGTCATGATATATAATTGCTGTAGTTATAAAAGTCCTTCCTGATATTGACAACTGCGAAGCCACAAAATTATTAATTAAAGTTGTCAATTTAGTTCCATCAGGCCTACATCGTTGGAACATTAAAATGACATACTGGCCATAACTTCGTATAATTAACGTGGACAGCATTGCAGACTTACATTGGCTACACTCCATGTTTTGATCGGCTGCCTTCACTAGCTTACTGAAGGATACTGATTTACTGTCAGGCAAAGTTAAATATATAAATCTTTCTGAGTCTACACTAGTAGTACTTGATAGCCTACAGTTCTCGCAATCATGCTACCATTGATAAGAAAGGCCAAACAGATAATCTACATCTACACCTTCATCTTGCAATACATCAAGCATATACATTAAAAACTCGTGACAATCCTGCTGAATATTTTGAGAGAATTGTGTTTGACCTGAACATTCTTCTAACAGATAACGAATTTCAGACACACTTTCTACTCTTGTTCTATCAGCGCTACATTTCTCTAACACAGAATTCAACAAACAGCATAAACTTTGTTCCGAATTGATCACAATCTGTTCTTTTAAAGTCTCTAGTGAAAAGAGACCATTAACCACTACATTAGCATAGCAGTTGACACCAGAACTATTTTGAAATTGAAAAACCAACAACATCTTCAACAGTATTCATTTTATTTCTGCTTACAATTTTCGGTTCATCGACTTTTGGTCTTTTTGCTACAACCTCCCTACTATTACTGATACTTCTTCGTTTCCGGCCTACCACATGTTTCTCAAACAAAGGATATTGAGGCAAATGTGGCGCATACTCTTTTCTTAACCTATTGTATTCCTTAACACAATCTAGATCCGCACAATTGTTTGTGACATCACAGTCAATCAAGTACAATCCCGATAAAGTTCTGACTCGTGACAATGCTACATAAGCCATACCCTCTTTGAACACGGAACTGCCAATATTCACTAAAGCAGTGTCTACACTTAATCCTTGCGATTTATGAATTGTCACCGCATATGCCAAGCAAACAGGAAACTGCCTACAGCGAACATATAAGTCTTTTACAAGCAAAAACCTAGCTGTGCAACGACCAATTAGCTGTACTTCCTCAATACCATCAAATTTAATTTTTAAAAATTCAATTCCATCTCTACTTCTGTATTTCTCAAAATCAACAACATTACCCATTGATCCATTTACCAGACCTTTTTCAACATGTAAATTCCTTCTCAAAATGATACGGCAATTTAAGCACACATTCAGAGTCTTTTCAAAACCCGCAGTTTTAGATGTAGTCTTCTCTAATGAATCCAATTTAGATTTCAAATTCTCAGACAAAATAATTGTTGCTCCCATATGCTCTATTCTGTCAATAGCTTCCAGTTTCACAATCTCTTGGTTTTCTAAATTCAACATTTTGTTGTTGAAGATGGAACATTCTGCAAGAGTTGACATCAAACATATTCCAGATTTCTTCTCAGTAATTTTCTGAAAAATATCCTCTGGCAGAACGTCTTCTTCTGGATACAAATTTGACAGTAATCGTGCATGTAAAGCTTTTTTCCCATGCTCAGTCACTTTCCCGATTCTAATATCTTGTAGAATATTCTTGTAATCTTTGTCCTTCGCCTGACGCATATTTTCACGCAGCTCAGCATAATTGAAGTTTAACCATATGGCCGGGATGCCCGCCATCCCCTCCCAACACCAATTCCCCCAGGGGAGGAGACAGACACTGGTTTGAGCTTTTGGAAGGCGGGGGGAGTTACCCCCCCGGCCGTATTTAATAAAATATGAAACAAAATTTAAAACATTAAATTAAAAACGTTTCATGAATTATGTACAATTTTACTTTCGTTACATTTTTGATGAAGACATGTTCTTTGGCTAACCTTAACAGCTCTCTAATACAAAGGTTTCCTAGCCGAGTCTAGCATCCTGAAAATGTATACATTCTAAATTAAAATTGTACATCCTAGCATTAAGGGCCAACGGCAAGGTCTTAACCGGTGTCAGATCCCTACTACCAAACTCCCGCCCTCACGGTGTGAGTGCCGCATGTGCAGAGGACTTTACCCTCGTTGCCATCTGTAACTTCCCTTGTCGTGGGGGCCCCTCTCACTCGACGCCATCTTAAAGGTCGTCCGAGTCCCCGTGTGAGGTATCTGTAAGAAGGACAGCGTGGACTCCCCCCCTTCCCCACACTCTCTTCCGCCGTCGCGGATATCCGGCCCCCGGGAAATACGAAGGAGGGGCATCTAGCCGTCTTCCCCCCTGGGAGGGGCCTATGGCCGTCTCCCCCTAGGCGACCCATCCGTAGTGGGTGCCGCCTACCCATGGGAGGGGACAATGGCCGCCTCCCCTCGGGCGCTCCCATCCATTCTGGGTGGTGCCCCCCCTAGGGACCTTGAAATTACTGCTCACCGTTCATGACCTTACCGCCCGACCAAAAAATAAATACGACAGTTGTTTTACCTACTAAGGGAAGAAAATTCACCTAACGTGAAACAGCTCGATGATTCATCAATTCTTCATTTCTACAAAGGGAAAAAGGTCCTAAAGCACAAGACATTTACATTACTTGATACATTCCTTTACTTTTCTACAAAGGAAGAAAGGCCTACACACATTTATTCAATGCTGAAACAACTTGACTGCCTCTCTTTAATACAATCTGATATCATCAACAAATCACTTTATTCAAAAACATTGCAATAGGGGCTTGTGGGTGGGTCAAAATTGCCGCTTGTTCCGTCGAGGGCTCACGAGCAACGAGTGGTGCAGCCTTCAGAGCACTGGAACAAGAGGAGGCTTCCTTGGATTCCCGCTCTTTTATCCGTCTGCGGGAGGGCGGAGACCCTCCTCAGGTACTCCCACGGGGCGCGGTCTTCCGGGTGGGTGTCTAGGACAACCCCTTCTGGGCGGGAAGGGCGTGCTCCGGCTACGCCGCTTTGGGCATACCAGCCGAACCACGCCCCCCACCCAAAATGGTTTCCCGGGAGGATCGGGGCACCCATCCATACGTTCGGGGGGACCGAGTGGTCTTCCCTTTCCATATGGCCGGGATGCCCGCCACCCCTTCCCAACACCAATTCCCCTAGGGGAGGAGACAGACACTGGTTTGAGCTTTTGGAAGGCGGGGGGGGAGTTACCCCCGGCCGTATTTATTAAAATATGAAACAAAATTTAAAATATTAAATTAAAAATGTTTCATGAATTATGTACAATTTTACTTTCGTTACATATTTGATGAAGACATGTTCTTTGGCTAACCTTAACAGCTCTCTAATACAAAGGTTTCCTAGCCAAGTCTAGCATCCTGAAAATGTATACATTCTAAATTAAAATTGTACATCCTAGCATTAAGGGCCAACGGCAAGGTCTTAACCGGTGTCAGATCCCTACTACCAAACTCCCGCCCTCACGGTGTGAGTGGCGCATGCGCAGAGTACTTTACCCTCATTGCCAACTGTAACTTTCCTTGTCGTGGGAGCCCCCTCTCACTCGACGCCATCTTAAAGGTCATCCGAGGCCCCGTGTGAGGTATCTGTAAGAAGGACAGCGTGGACTCCCCCCCTTCCCCACACTCTCTTCCGCCGTCGCGGATATCCGGCCCCCGGGAAATTCGTAGGAGGGGCATCTAGCCGTCTCCCCCCTGGGAGGGGCCTATGGCCGTCTCCCCCTAGGCGACCCATCCGTAGTGGGTGCCGCCTACCAGTGGGAGGGGCCAATGGCCGCCTCCCCCCATGCGCTCCCATCCATTCTGGGTGGCGCCCCCCCTAGGGACCTTGAAATTACTGCTCACCGATCATGACCTTACCGCCACAGGCCGGATAGTTGACCGACTATCCGGCCCCCCCACACCTCCTAAAGGTCATGCCTCCTCAAACCCCTTAGCCATGCTATGAAGTCTCCTATGAGTAAATCATTCCCCTCCCTGGACAGGTGAACCCCATCATTTAAATAAAAGTGATCACCCCGAATACACCCATGTGGAATGCTATGCAGATGCGCGGAGCGAAACAGTTTCCCAATTTTATTGTTGACCCTCTTAACCGAGTGGTTCAACGCTGACACAGAGAAACACTCCCGCCAAACTTTCCTGGGAATCATGTGGGACCAGGCAATTGTAAACCCCGGGAGCCTCTTAGACAACCAGCTGACTGCCGACAAAATGTGTTCCACTAACACTCGTCTTCCCAGTCTTACCAAGTCATTGCCCCCCAAGTGTACTATGATTATAGATGGCAGTGACCTTTGCCGCCCTAGAAGACCCTCCACAAACAATTGAAATTGGTCAAAACAGAGGCCTCCCTTCCCATGGAAGGACACTCTAAACCTGTATTCCCCAGATGCGTGAGTCGCATCACCTGCCATGAATACGTCCCCGGCGTGTCTCACGTATGAGTGGCCCACGACCCATACCACTTGCTCTCCAGTCGGTGATCCTCGACCGCTGGTCCACTGGTGATGGGTTGACCCCAGATTCCACCCCGCGTCACAGGCTCGCGAAACTGTAATTCAAGCAAAAGACAACAAGCGTGAGTGCATTTCATCAGTCTTTTACAACATGTGCAGTCGCACATACCTCTTGAAACAGTTCGATGACCAACGGCCTAGCTGTTTCACTTCTTCTGCACCCAGACCCCGAGCCGTAGCCTCAGTAGCGGCCCCTATTCTGAAGGAGTGGGTCCCAAAATCGCAGGGGTCCATGCCCGCCGCGGCGATTGTGAGTGCTAGCACCCTCTGAAACTGAAATCTCGTCAGAGGGGTGCCATCCTTGTGCCTAAGCAGGCTCCCTCCCCATGTCGCCGGCCTCTGTGCCAAGTAATCCTCTAAACACTTTAACAGACAAGTGGGGCACCCTCGAGCGCGTTGCACAACCACACTATCCCCCACAGCTTCCTGGTCTGTCTTGGACCTAGCTAACGAGATTAGCATTGAATCACCCCGTATTTGTACGTGATCCCTGCATAGGCCTCCCTCCATATCATTCTTGTTCCTCGCCACAAGTTCGCTTACCCGCATGGCCCCGTGAAATGCCAAGGCGAAAGCTGTCCGGAACAGAAGTGCTTAGGAAGGGGAGGAGCATGTCTCATCCAGCTTTGCTAAAAGCCGAGACAATCTCTCTAAACTAATCAGGTGCCTCGTATCCCGTTTGCAAACCCTCCAGGTGTTGCAAGCCGTGAAGCGCCTTTTTGACTAAAAAGGAACCCGTTGGGTCCCTTATACCGTGGAGCTATGCCATGAATGATATGGCCGCCCTATGTCTGTTGGCAGTTGCGGCTGATCGGCCTTCTCTGTGCAGTGCTACTAAGAACCCCAGGAAGGATTCCTCCTGCCCCCAGCTATGTCTCCCCGCCGGGCCTAAAAAAGGCGCAGTAAGAACAAAACGCTCCCTCATAAGCCTTCCTCGTCCTGGGCGCTAAGCTGGCTGCCACGAGGTCTTGTAATCCGGGGCACCGATCAGCCACAGTGCTTCGGGGAACGGTGCCGCTACTAGGTCCGCTGTGGGTAGATAGCCCCTGAAAGCCTGCATGTGTGAACAAGAGAGTGCATCAGCTGCATTATTCAGTACACCTGGCACATGTTTTGCCCTGAACTATACATTCAATCGCATGCAACGTAACACAATCTCTTTCAACAGTCTCAAGATTCACTTGCAGCGGGCAGCTTGCTGATTGATGCACTCGACCACTGTCATATTGCCGGACCAAAACACTACTGAGCGGTCCCTAAAATCGTCTGGCCATGCCAACAGAGCCACCCAAATGGGGAACAGCTCCAAGAACCCAATGTTACCTGTCAGGCAACTGGAGTGCCACCACGTCGGCCATACTTGTGCCGACCATCGGTTACCAAAGATGGCGCCAAATCCCACGCTCCCGGCTGAAGTGGTCCACAAACCCAGTTCATCCGATGAAGCTGGGGGTTTGTTCCAGACAACTCGACTGTTGAAGTCCGCCAGAAATGCCAACCAAATGCGCATATCCTGGCGAACCTCTGCCGACAGTCTTGTGCGGTGGTGTCCCTCCTTGAGGCCGACCATAGCTTGTGCAATGGAGCGTGAGAATGGGCGAGCCATCGGTATTACTCTCAAGGCAAAGTTAAGCTGACCCACTGTTTGCTGTAACTGGTGCAGGGTCACTTTTTCTTTGCCCAGGCATTGTGTTAAGGAAGCCCTGAACTTGGCCGGCTTCTCCATTGGCAAACGGAAGCATCCCTCCACTGAATCGAGCTCAATTCCCAGAAACTCCAGTGAAGTAGATGGCCCCACCGTCTTACCTGGTGCCAATGGGACTCCAAACTCCTGCATGAGAATGCAGAAGTCCTGCAGCGCCTGTGCACATTTTGCATTGCCGGCCGGCCCTAAGAACAGGAAGTCATCTAAATAATGCATCACTTCTCTATGTCCTGTGGCCTTAGTGAATGCCCATTCTAAAAAACAGCTGAACATCTCAAAATAAGCACAAGAAATTGAGCAACCCATGGGCATGCATTTATCCATGTAATACTTCCCTTGGAACGTAAATCCTAGCAAGCGCTGGTCCCGCGGGTGTACCGGGAGCAGCCTGAATGCCGATTCGATGTCCGATTTCGCCATCAGAGCCCCGGGGCCCAGGTGATTCAGTAGGGTCACAGTATCGTCGAACGATGCGTACCGGACTGAACAGACATCCGGATCAATGGCTTCATTCACCGAAGCGCCCCTCGGGGCCGAAAGATTGTGAATGAGTCTATACTCCCCTGGGCCTTTCTTCGGGACCACTCCCAGGGGTGAACACATGAAATCCGCCACCGGCGGGCATGGGAATGGTTCTGCTACCCGCCCCAGTCTGACTTCTTTGGTAATTTTTCTAGCTGCCACTGCCGGGTTGTGTTGGACGGATAGCTGATTTTTACAAAAGGGGGTCCCCCGAAAATTTCCCGCCGGGATGTTGAAGCAATATAGGAAACCATTCCTCAAAATCCCGGCGGATACATGATCAGGGTATTTGTTAAACCAGGGAGTCAAAGTCATGATGTCGACGGGTGAAGGGGATTGTTTTCCAAGCATCACCTCACTCTTGCTTGGACCCCCCCTTTCCTCCCGCACCACCGTTCTTGGATCTACAGCTACTCTCCGGGTGTGAGGAGTTCCCACAGCCCGCACAAGCATGCCGGAACCTACACGTTCCCTGGGGTCTGTTACAGTTTCCTCTGTTGAAGCCCCAACAGACCCCGCGCTTGCCCCCATTTTCGCCGGTCTTGGGCTGTGGTTCCCCACCGGCACTTGCACGAAAGGGCTGTGCTGGCCTTTGATGAACTGTCCCAGGCCCACTCCCGCCCGGCAAGGACGTACCTGCCGATCCAGGCAAGAGCTGCCTGTGCCATGATACCGTGTCGAGGCAGTCCCATGTCAAAGTTACATCAAACTCTTTAGACCTTCGGAATTGCATGTCATATCCTTTCCACTCATTCCCCCTGTACATGTTATGAAAATCCATGATCCTATTCTGGTAACAGGATAGCTCGGGCAACACTTCAGGCTTACGCTCCCCCATTACTGCCGTAAATATCGAGAAGGCCTTCACCCAGTTCGTTGCGGTCTCGTCAACCCTAAATTCCGCCATCTTGGCCCGCCATACGCTGGGGTGCCATAGATCTTTCTGGGTTTTTGCGTATTCCATCTCACGATGGCCGGTCAATAAAGAAAACATTCACATACTTGTCCCCCCATATCATTTCCTTAGTGGCCGCTGGGATGTGCTGGGCCACCCTCTCACGCCGTGAAGGCACTGAACTTTCCCCCACCATTGGCAATAGGTTCTTACCAGGTTCAACCGCCGTGTCTGTTGTCTTTTCCCGGCCAACCGTGGTTGCTCCTGGCGCCACCTGTGGGGAAATAGAAGGAACATTCACCGTCCTGGCTTCTCTCGACTGCCGTAACTGCTCGATTATTAATCTTGCCTCCTCGGCCGTATCCCCCGCAGCCACTGCCCCCCCTGCTTTCTCTTTAAGCCAGGGCAACACTGCCGCTAACTGAAGAGCCAGTTCCGGGGGCATCTGACCATCATTAACAGGGGTAATTACAACCGGGATTGGTAGACCTATATCTGGACTTGGTACCGGGCATGTCCGCCGGTGTGATGGGGGCGGCTGGGGGCACCTCAGAAACCGGATCCTCCCCGGAAACCGCCCTCCTCTTAATACGCTTCCCCCTACCCTCAGGGACGACTCCCGGCAAGGCCGGGCCTATCACCTTCTTCGGACGGCCTGAGGGGTTGTTCTGGGCCGCTATCTGCTTTTTAACTTCGGCCAAACCTCGACCGATCGAATCAACTTTACCCAGTTTTCGGTCCATGATCGCTATTCGGTCCGACAAGGTGCGCAGTACCTTCTCCAGCTCGGAGCTCTTTCCCGCTTTTTTGCCGGCCATAGCTTTGTTTACTCCGCTCTAGTCGATCAACGAGGTCCCAGATCCTTCACACTCCTGATAACTGCAAGAGAAACAACAAGATTACAAGTTCTCAAAATTGCCGCTTGTTCCGTCGAGGGCTCACGAGCAACGAGTGGTGCAGCCTTCAGAGAACTGGAACAAGAGGATGCTTCCTTGGATTCACGCTCTTTAATCCGTCTGCGGGAGGGCGGAGACCCTCCTCAGGTACGCCCACGGGGCACGGTCTTCCGGGTGGGTGTCTAGGACAACCCCTTCTGGGCGGGAAGGGCGTGCTCCGGCTACGCCGCTTTGGGCATACCAGCCGAACCACGCCCCCCACCCAAAATGGTTTCCCGGGAGGATCGGGGCACCCATCCATACGTTCGGGGGGACCGAGTGGTCTTCCCTTTCCATATGTTCACGTTGCCAATGCTCCCTAGGCAATTCCTGGTATCTTCATGCGTGGTTCCATGTTCAAATATCGTTAACATAAATATCGTCTGATAAAAATATCGTCACTAAAACATCGCTTACATAAATATCGTCATCCTATACTTAAACTAGAAATCACACAAATATCGATATTTTTTTATCGACAACCCTAATATCGTCCACACTAATATCGACTACTTAAATATCGACTACTACATTATCGACTTCATTTTAAATAACATTACCTTTGACATATATATCGACTACACTAACATCGACGACCTATGTGCTCTAAAAAAATACAAAAAATATCGTCTTTTTGTTTAGAACTCGAAATACACTATTCTTGATTTTACTCTTTTTTTTGCTATTTTTTCCACAAAACTATGAACACATATTTTTTTTTTGTTTTCCTATTACTTATTTGTAACATAAATTATTTATATAGGGAAACTTTTTTTACTTTTACTGATACTATATTACACTCCGATGGCCTAAATATGATAAACATTTCTTTATTTTCAACATATAAACGATTTAAATATTACACAAAAATGTAACTTATAACACATTTTAATACATTCTTTTACAAACAAACAGTGAAACAACATATTCTTACGAAAATAACGGTTTTCCCATGCCAAACAAAGTTCTCAACCAATGAATTTGAATTTTCACTAATTGAACCAATCAAAAAGTACCATTAATTAACTCACTAATATAAATACAATGACACACTTAACGTAATTTACCATTTTTGGCCCAACCTTGGAGAAAAACGGTTACCTTGCTGAGAGAAGAGAATACAAACCAACAACTACAACTACAATACATCACACTACACTTCAAGTAAGTTAAATACCATTTTTCCTTCCTATTTTTAAAACTGTTGATCTTTAGAGTGAAAACTAAACATGTTGAACTTATCAACAACGACAATACAGTTAGATGTAAACACATTTATAAACGACCTTATCCATATCTATTTAGATAGCTGATAAAAATTATTTAAACTTGCTAAGTAAATGTACAATGTAAATAATATGTATCCAACTACTATCATCCAAATACTACAAGTAACACAATGATAAATTTTTCCACAGACTCTACAAAATTATTTGCCTATCTACAACTACACTACCAACATCCTCTACTACATCAAGTAAGTATAGTCAGTATATGTATAACAATTCAGAAAGTAAAATGATACACCTATTACACTAAAGTATTTCTTTCTATTATTCTTTAACACTACTACAGAACTTAAAAGGGAGACAATTCTGAAAAAGAAATAAGAATAAAAGGTTTACCAGTGAAGCCACATAGTAAGTATATGTTCACACTTTTGCCTAGTCTTATACACACATCTAAAATGGTGTTCAATGTTCTAAAAAAGACATATATATATTTCCACAGATCTACCTTAGACATGGCAACTGGAGCTACTTTCATTACTTCGCAAAAAGGAAAACTAATGCTGAGCTACATGGGTTACACCTACACCCAAGAAAAAGTGAAAGCTAATAAGACCCATTGGAAATGTAGTAAATATTACTCAAATGCATGCTATGGTAGAGCAACAACTGTTGATAACAATGTGGTAAATGTACGTGAGCATAACCACCCACCAAATGTAACTGAAGTGGAAGTGAGAGAAGCACTAGAAACATTGAAAGATGCTAGTACAGGATCACAAGAAACAAGCACTAGCATTTTGAAAAATGTTTTAAGCAAAGTGCCTGAACATGTGACAGGACAGCTACCTTCTATTCCCAACTTAAAGAGATTAATTGCTAAAACTAAACGTGCTTCTGATCCAACTCCACCAACACCAGAAAGTTTTCAGGATATAAAAATATATCCAGAATATACCATTACACATAATGAGGAAAAATTCTTAATGTATGACAACAACAGTCATGACAAAAGAATTTTACTTTTTGCTACTAATAGTAATTTGCAAAAGCTTAAATCATGTGAAACATGGATGATGGACGGGACTTTTAAAGTTTGTCCCAAACCTTTCTATCAACTTTACACCATTCATGGGGAATACCAAGATACAAATATCCCTCTAATTTATACTCTGCTGCCAAACAAAACAAATACTACCTAAGTTGAAATTTTAACAACGATCAAAGAATTAACTGATAATTACTATCCTCAAAGAATTGTAATTGACTTTGAAATGGCCATGATTCAAGCTATCCTTAAAATATATCCCCATACCTCCATACAAGGTTGTTATTATCACTACAACCAAAGCATATGGAGGCACTTACAAAAATCAACTTTAAGCATTGAATATTGTACAAACAGTAACTTTGCTTATCAAATAAAGAAGTTGATTGCATTAGCATATGTACCAACAACAGAAGTAGCTAACTACTACAATTTATTAATTGACAGCCCTTTCTACCGCACCAATGAAAAAATGCTAACTCCCTTCTTAGACTACTTTGAAGATACCTGGGTTGGAAGAGTACATCGTTCAGGCCACCGTAGACAACCTAAATTTCAAATTCCATGGTGGAATGTCTATGCTAGTACAATAGCCCAGAAAGCTAAAACTAATAACGCAGTTGAAGGATGGCATAATGCCTTCCAAGCCACTTTAGGAAGAAGTCAACCAACACTTCACAAACTGATGCAAACCATTAAAAAAGAGCAAAGCTACCAAGAACTCAGAATAGAGCAATCACTTTCAAAAATTGGCCCTAAACTAAGTAAACAAACATTAAACATGTACGAATATCTGCAGCAAAAAACTAGAATGTACCCAAGTATAGAAGGTCTAGCATACTTAGATCTAATAGCTAAATCAATCCTTTAAATATACATTCCCAAAAAGTGAGCACATTTTAATTAAAGATAATATGTAGTTAAATGTCGTAATATTATGTCATGTAAAATGATCAATAATATATTTTTACAAGACATAATAATATAACATTTACCTAAACAATAGACTATACCACAATGCAACCCAAAAGTAAATATCACTTTTACTTACGGTTCTGCTGCTGTAGAAAATGTTCCATGGTGATGATTTCCACAGGAATAATACCAAAAGCTATCCATATCCAATATCGAAAAATCCCAACAAAATGCAAAAAATACAACTGTTTGATAATACTCCCGTTGCAATCCTCTCGAATTTGAAACCATAAAAAAGTGATAAATCTTCACGAATAAAAAAAGTAGAGACCCCGAAAATGCAGGACATTTTCAAAAATATGTACCTGCTTTAAAAAAAACGTCATAGTCCATCTGCTCACCAAAACGAAGACCTGTAAATTATCGAAAAAAAAACAAACCTCAAAACATTGGAAATACGCATAGCCTACACATAACATATAAGACATAAAAACAATATGAAATCATCCATTAATACAACAGCAAACGTTACTTTTGTTCGAACTACCTCACAAAGTACGTTCTCCATAACGACGCTAAATAACACGTAATTCGCACATAATATGTAAAGTACTACACATATCGACACGTACACACTACAACTATCACTAAACTTAAGTTAAATATCTTTAAAAGTAAAGTGAAACAAACTTACCTTCACCAACAAGAAACAGCTCCCAACCGCGAGCTTCCGTTTTCTAAAATGACCCAAACAACGATGTTGATAGAATAAAAAGTGAAGTTCCAAAAATAAAATGGCTGCATAATAAAAACTAAAATAGGACAAAATAGCCTTTAACTAGAAAATAAATTGTATTAAATAGCATAATATATGCAATATGTATTAATAAATATTTTTTTCTTGTTAAAAAACATATGAATATTGTAAAAGAGACATTAATATGTTTAAAAGAGTTATGTATTAATTGTTTATGATTCCAAAAATGTATTTCATTGTTAAATATTTTTCTCAGATATTACAAAATGTAAAATTATGTTATGTACATATCTTGATAAAAACAATGCCATAATAAATATGTAATATATTAAATTTTAATAATAATTATTAAAATTTAATATAATAATTTATGTATAATACAAACAGTATTTATGTTAAAAAATGTTATATAATTTGTGACCCAAAATTATGCAAAAAGTTTTTTGAAAAATTGTAATATCTTTGCAATACCAAATTAAACTCTCATTAAAAATATTTTTTTAAAAATGTGTTTCTTAATTTAGACTCGTCATATTAATGTAAAAATTTTATAAAAATGTATTTAATGTATATTTATGAAATGAATATTACTACATAACATATATTATTCTTATTAAAAATAATAAATAGATACTGCTGAATAAAAAATAATAATAATTGTGCTGGATAGTAAACAATAATAAATTACTATTCTAACTCCAATCCAACATAACTCAGGGAAAGTGCTGGATAATAAACCATAATAATTTACTATTCTAACTCCAATCCAACATAAGTCAGGGAAAGTGCTGGATAATAAACCATAATAATTTACTATTCTAACTCCAATCCAACATAAGTCAGGGAAAGTGCTGGATAGTAAACCATAAAAACAACCCTCACTAGAGTCCAACTCGATCCCGAGAAACTCGAGGCAAGTCGTGGGACCCACAGTTTTACCTGGTGCCAATGGCACGCCAAATCGATCCATTAATACACAAAATTCAGTCAAGGCCCGGGCACATTCATCATCCCCAGCGGCCCCAAGGAACAGAAAGTCATCAAGGTAATGCATCACATTTCGAAAACCCGTTTCCTTCGTGTAAACCCACTGTAGAAAACTACTGAATTTCTCGAAATATGCACAAGATATAGAGCACCCCATCGGCATACACCTATCCATGTAATACAAACCTTGAAACTTGAATCCCAGAAGACGTTGGTCGTCCGGGTATACCGGGAGCAAACGGAACGCTGACTCGATATCTGATTTCGCCATCAGCGTCCCGGGCCCCAAGCGATTCAAAATGGCTACGGCCTCATCAAATGATGCGTACCGCACCGAACATACCTCTGGATCAATTGCATCGTTCACAGAAAGGCCATGAGGAGCTGATAAATTGTGAATCAATCGAAACTCACCTGGGTCCTTCTTGGGGACCACCCCTAAAGGAGAACAGACAAAATTCTGTACCGGGGGAACACTAAACGGGCCGGCAACCCGACCTCGGATAACCTCTTTCCGGATCTTATCCTGTACTACAGTCGTATGCTGCAAGACGGAAAGTTGGTTTTTGCACGTCCCGACACCCTGAAAGTCCCCCACCGGGATGCGGAAACCATATGAAAAACCGTTTCGCAGCACCCCAGCAGAAGTACAATCTGGGTATTCGCTGAGCCAGGGAATCATCGCCAAGGTATCAATCGGGGTTGGTAAAGGCGCCCCTCGGACTACATTAGACCTGTTTGGCGCCTCCTCTACCCCCATTTTCACCCGTTTTGGCTCTGCACGCGGACTCAGGATGGGGTGCCCCGCAACCACTACATTCGTGCTTGAATTTACAAGATCCCGGGGGCCTAGTACATTTTCCTTTGTTGAAATTGAAACAGAAACCCCTCTTCCCTGTATTGCCGGCGGGTCTCGGATAATCGTCGGTACCCGTACCCGACCGAAAGGGCGTCCCCCCATATTGGCGGGAGGACTCACCAACAGTGCCCCCCACCAACGGCATTTTCACCATCCCTGACTCTTTCATTTTATCCCATGTCAAAGAATCATAACAGTCCCAGGTTAAACTTTTGTTATGCTCCATCGCTTTCCTGAAAAGGTTGTCATAACAGAACCATTGGTTACCTTGGTGCGATGTCGAGTACCCCATAATTCGTGACTGATATACTGGAAACTCAGGGAGCAATTCAGGCCTACGTTCCCCCAAAATTGACGTAAAAATTCCCCAAGCATTGCCCCAGTTGCCAATATTCTCATTCACTTTAAAGGCGGCCATTTTTGCGCGCCAAACACTTGGATGCATCAGATCCTTTTGACTCTTAACAGTTTCAACCTCATAATGATCAACGAGCAAGGAGAAAATGTTTACGTATTCCCCCGCCCAAATCTTTTCCTTTATTGCCAAAGGAACATGTTGCCCCAATTTTTCTCTACGAGAGGGTGTTGACTCATCCCTCGCGATCGGCAATGGCCGCTTACCTGCACCGAACGCTGCTTCCGCCCCTCGTGGTTTGTCTATCACCGCATCCGGCGCGGGCACCTTGGCTGTATCACGTTTCTCGCGCAACTGTTTCATGAGTGCTTGCGCTTCGGCAGCCGTGGCGCCCTCGCTACTGTCCCCCAACCATGCTGCTAACTGTGCCGCCAACTCGGGAGGCATATCCTCAGCGGATGTCGGGGTGACTACGACGGGAATCGGATTCCCTTCCTTCGGTACCGGGGCCGGTACCGGGGCTGGCGCCTCGAGCGGGGAACAGGGAACCGGGACGTCTCCCCCGACCGGCCCCCTTCTCGGCCTCTTTGGCCTCCCTCCGGCCGGTGGACGCCCCGATCCCTCCTCACCGTCTCGCTCCGCCAACTGCTTCTTTATTTCGGACATTTCCTTCATGAGGACCCGAACCATTTGGTCAGTCGACATTCTCTTCGCGCCTTTCTTGGGCATCTTTCAGACGAAGTATCTAGAAGACAAAAAGAAAGATTAAAACGCTCAAAATTGGCTCTTCGTTCTGTCCCGAGCTCACGTGCAGCGAGGAGGTGCAGCTTCAGAGCACAAGAACAAGAGGATGTCTTCTGGTCTTGCGTCCCTTTTTATCCGTCTTCAGGGCGGGCGTATACCCGCCCCTGCCTGCCGCGAGGGCGTGGCTGGCTGCGTCAGTGTCTAGGCCAGCCCACTCTAGGGCGGGAACGGGCGCGCCCCAGCTACGCCGCTTCGGGCATACCAGCCGAGACGCGCCTCCCGCCCAAAAATGGCTTCCCGGGGGGATCGAGGCACTCGGCCATACGTTCGGGGGGACCGAGTTGGTCGCCCCTTTCCATTCTAACTCCAATACAACATAAGTCAGGGAAAGTGCTGGATAGTAAACCATAATAAATTACTATTCTAACTCCAATACAACATAAGTCAGGGAAAGTGCTGGGTAGTAAACCATAATAAATTACTATTCTAACTCCAAACATAACTTAACTCAGGGAATGTGCTGGATAGTAAACCATAATAAATTACTATTCTAACTCCAAACATAACTTAACTCAGGGAATGTGCTGGATAGTAAACCATAATAAATTACTATTCTAACTCCAATCCAACAGAATACAGGGAAAGTGCTGGATAGTAAACCATAATAATTTACTATTCTAACTCCAATCCAACATAACTCAGGGAAAGTGCTGGATAATAAACCATAATAATTTACTATTCTAACTCCAATCCAACATAAGTCAGGGAAAGTGCTGGATAGTAAACCATAATAAATTACTATTCTAACTCCAATCCAACATAAGTCAGGGAAAGTGCTGGATAATAAACCATAATAATTTACTATTCTAACTCCAATACAACATAAGTCAGGGAAAGTGCTGGATAGTAAACCATAATAATTTACTATTCTAACTCCAATCCAACATAAGTCAGGGAAAGTGCTGGATAGTAAACCATAATAAATTACTATTCTAACTCCAATCCAACATAAGTCAGGGAAAGTGCTGGATAATAAACCATAATAATTTACTATTCTAACTCCAATACAACATAAGTCAGGGAAAGTGCTGGATAGTAAACCATAATAAATTACTATTCTAACTCCAATACAACATAAGTCAGGGAAAGTGCTGGGTAGTAAACCATAATAAATTACTATTCTAACTCCAAACATAACTTAACTCAGGGAATGTGCTGGATAGTAAACCATAATAAATTACTATTCTAACGCCAAACATAACTTAACTCAGGGAATGTGCTGGATAGTAAACCATAATAAATTACTATTCTAACTCCAATCCAACAGAATACAGGGAAAGTGCTGGATAATCAACCATAATAATTTACTATTCTAACTCCAATCCAACATAAGTCAGGGAAAGTGCTGGATAGTAAACCATAATAAATTACTATTCTAACTCCAATCCAACATAAGTCAGGGAAAATGCTGGATAGTAAACCATAATAAATTACTATTCTAACTCCAATCCAACATAAGTCAGGGAAAGTGCTGGATGATCAACCATAATAAATTACTATTCTAACTCCAAACATAACTTAACTCAGGGAATGTGCTGGATAGTAAACCATAATAAATTACTATTCTAACTCCAATCCAACAGAATACAGGGAAAGTGCTGGATAGTAAACCATAATAATTTACTATTCTAACTCCAATCCAACATAACTCAGGGAAAGTGCTGGATAATAAACCATAATAATTTACTATTCTAACTCCAATCCAACATAAGTCAGGGAAAGTGCTGGATAGTAAACCATAATAAATTACTATTCTAACTCCAATCCAACATAAGTCAGGGAAAGTGCTGGATAATAAACCATAATAATTTACTATTCTAACTCCAATACAACATAAGTCAGGGAAAGTGCTGGATAGTAAACCATAATAAATTACTATTCTAACTCCAATACAACATAAGTCAGGGAAAGTGCTGGGTAGTAAACCATAATAAATTACTATTCTAACTCCAAACATAACTTAACTCAGGGAATGTGCTGGATAGTAAACCATAATAAATTACTATTCTAACTCCAAACATAACTTAACTCAGGGAATGTGCTGGATAGTAAACCATAATAAATTACTATTCTAACTCCAATCCAACAGAATACAGGGAAAGTGCTGGATAGTAAACCATAATAATTTACTATTCTAACTCCAATCCAACATAACTCAGGGAAAGTGCTGGATAATAAACCATAATAATTTACTATTCTAACTCCAATCCAACATAAGTCAGGGAAAGTGCTGGATAGTAAACCATAATAAATTACTATTCTAACTCCAATCCAACATAAGTCAGGGAAAGTGCTGGATAATAAACCATAATAATTTACTATATGGCTGAGATACCCGCCACCCCCTCTCAACACAATCCCCAAAGGAGGGAAACCGGAAACAGTTCTTGAAGTTTTTGGAAGAGGGAGGGAGTGACCCTCCCCGGCCGTATTTATTAAAACAAAAAATTAAACGTTAAACAGTTTCATATTAATGTACAATTTCATAACCACATTGCGATGTTTGGCTAACCTTAACAGATTCTCTAATACAGAGGTTCTCCTAGCCGAACTAACAACCTACAAAACATTTTCTTGAAATAATGAAATTGTACATCCTAACGTTTAAGGGCCAACGGCAAGGTCGTAACCGGTGTCAAGATCCCTAACCAGAAATACCCCCCCCCCACTTGGGAGGGGCGACAGCACTGAGGCGTACCCCAAGTGCAACTACCAATTTCCCTTGACTTGACGGGGGCCCCAATAAACTCGACGCCACTTAAAGGTCGTTCGAGGACTCGTGTGAGTATCTAGAAGGTAGCGTAGACCTCCCCCCAAACCCCACACAACTTACCACATCTGCCGTCGCAGACGTCACTGGCCCCGGGAAATTCCCCAGGAGGGGGCTGTAACCCCTCCTACACAGGAAGGGGCCTTGACCGCCTTTCCTTTCCTTCCGGCGGCCTCTCCTTAGACAGGACCGCCTCCCCGTTGAGGGGCCAAAGGCCACCTCTCCCGAGCGCTCCCATCCGTGTTGGGTGACGCCCACTCATAGGGATCTTCCAATTACTGCTCACCGATCATGACCTTACCGCCCGACCAAAATAAATACGACAATGCTAGCTAAACCAACAACATTGGCTACTATGACCAGAATAAGCATGCTTATAGACGGACACTAAAAACCGAATATCTTTAATCACAAAACATACATAAAATCGACCAACTTTATTACACACTCAATATCAACATGATAATACCACAACCTGTAAGCGAAAATATAATTATCGACTATTTTAAAACAACTGGCTGTCCTCAGGGGCTGGTGGGTGGGTCAAAATTGGCTCTTCGTTCCGTCTCGAGCTCACGTGCAGCGAGGAGGTGCAGCTTCAGAGCACAGGAACAAGAGGACGTCTTCCGGTCTTGCGTCCCTTTTTATCCGTCTTCAGGGCGGGCGTAAACCCGCCCCTGCCTGCCCCGAGGGCGTGGCCAGCCGCGTCAGTGTCTAGGCCAGCCCACTCTAGGGCGGGAAAGAGCGCGCCCCGGCTACGCCGCTTCGGGCATACCAGCCGAGACGCGCCCCCCGCCCAAAATGGCTTCCCGGGGGGATCGAGGTACTCTGCCATACGTTCGGGGGGACCGAGTGGTCGCCCCTTTCCATATGGCTGAGATACCCGCCACCCCCTCTCAACACAATCCCCAAAGGAGGGAAACCGGAAACAGTTCTTGAAGTTTTTGGAAGAGGGAGGGAGTGACCCTCCCCGGCCGTATTTATTAAAACAAAAAATTAAACGTTAAACAGTTTCATATTAATGTAAAATTTCATAACCACATTGCGATGTTTGGCTAACCTTAACAGATTCTCTAATACAGAGGTTCTCCTAGCCGAACTAACAACCTACAAAACATTTTCTTGAAATAATGAAATTGTACATCCTAACGTTTAAGGGCCAACGGCAAGGTCGTAACCGGTGTCAAGATCCCTAACCAGAAATACCCCCCCCCCACTTGGGAGGGGCGACAGCACTGAGGCGTACCCCAAGTGCAACTACCAATTTCCCTTGACTTGACTGGGGCCCCAATAAACTCGACGCCACTTAAAGGTCGTTCGAGGACTCGTGTGAGTATCTAGAAGGTAGCGTAGACCTCCCCCCAAACCCCACACAACTTACCACATCTGCCGTCGCAGACGTCACTGGCCCCGGGAAATTCCCCAGGAGGGGGCTGTAACCCCTCCTACACAGGAAGGGGCCTTGACCGCCTTTCCTTTCCTTCCGGCGGCCTCTCCTTAGACAGGACCGCCTCCCCGTTGAGGGGCCAAAGGCCACCTCTCCCGAGCGCTCCCATCCGTGTTGGGTGACGCCCACTCATAGGGATCTTCCAATTACTGCTCACCGATCATGACCTTACCGCCACAGGTCCGGATAGTTGACCGGCTATCCGGACCCCCCACAAAGCTCCTACCTAAAGGTCATGCTTTAACGTTTTTAACCATGCTAAGAAGTCTCCTATGAGTAACTCATTCCCCACCCGAGACAAATGCACACCATCCCCCGAATACATACTGTCATCATTAATACAGCCATGCGAAATAGAATGCAATGTCCTGGAACGGAACAACCTACTCACTTTGTTATTAAGCTTTCTAACAGACTGGTTCAAAGCAGGAATAGAAATAGCCCCCCGCCACACCTTTCGTGGGATCATATGGGACCACGCAATTGTGCACCCCGGAACTCTCCTCGCCAACCAACTTACAGTGGAAAGCATTGCCTCCAGGAGAAGTCGTCTACCGGTGGTGACCAAATCATTGCCCCCTAAATGCACTATAAGTATAGACGGCGGTGACCTCGTCCGCCCTAACAAATCCTCAAAATATGCTTGAAACTGGTCAATACAGAGACCGCCTCTTCCGTAGAAGGACACCCTGTACCCGTATTCCCCAGCTACGTGAATCATGTCACCTGCTTTGAATACGTCCGCGGCACGCCTCACGTATGAGTGGCCCACGACCCACACCTCCTTTTTCACAGCCGGTGATGTCTGACCGCTGGCCTGGTGTTGGGTCGACTGCATAGTCCGCCCCGCCTCGTAGGCTTGCGCAACTGAAAACCAAACAAAAACAAGAGGCGTGAGTACATCATTACAGCTTTACAACATGTGCAACCGCACATACCTCTTATAACAATTGGAGGACCAACGCCCCACTCGTTTCGCTTGTTCAACATTAAGACCCCTGGCTGTAGCTTCCGTAGCAGCCCCTATCCGAAAGGAATGGGTCCCAAACTCGCCCGGGTTCAAGCCCGCAGCGGCAATTGACATCGCAAGCACCCGCTGAAACTGAAACTTCGTCAGTGGGGTGGCGTCCGCGTGTCTCAACAAGGTCCCCCCCATGATGCCACCCTTCGTGCTAGGTAATCTTCTAAACACTTTACCGGGCACATGTAGGACCCGGGAATCCTGCGTATGATTACGCAGTCACCCATCCCGACTTGATCGGTCTTGGACCTGACAAAGGAGACCGTCATTGCCTCTCCTCTGATCTGAACGTGTTCTTGGCACAACCCCCCTGCCACATCCTGTTTGTTCCTTGCCACCAGTTCGCTTACTCGCATCGCCCCGTGAAATGCTAGCGTAAAAGCGGCTCGGAACAACACCGCCTCAAACTGAGATGAACATGTGGCAGGGAGTGTAGCCAACAACTGGGCCAACCTATCCAAACCTATCGGGCGCCTCTCATCTACTCTGCGACCCTCAAGGCGTTGCCACCCACGCAGCGCTTTCTGCACAACGAAAGACGCTGTCGGGTCCTGGATACTATGAGCCCTGGCAACAAAGGAAATAGCAGCACGATGCCTCTGGGCCGTCACCACAGATTTCCCAGCCCTACGTAAGGACATCAGAAAATTCACTACCCATTCCTCGTGGCCCCAAAGCCTCTCTCTATCAGTCCCCAAAAAGGCTAAATAGGACCTAAACGCCCCTTCATATGCTTTCCTCGTCCGTGGTGCTAGACTCTCTCCCACGAGGTGACGAAGTTCGGGGCACCGAGAGACCAGAGAGCTTCGGGGAAGGGTGCCGGCTCTGGGTCCGCTGAGGGAAGGAAACCCGAGAAAGCCTGCATATGAAAACGAGACAGTGCATCAGCCGCCTGATTCAGTACCCCTGGGACATGTTTTGCTCTGAACAGCACGTTCAGCTGCATACACAGTAAGACAATTTCTTTGAGCAGTCTTAAAATCAGTTTACATCGTGCTGCCTGACTATTGATGCACTCGACCACGGTCATATTGTCAGACCAAAATATCACAGAATGATCTTTGAACCCTTCTGGCCAGGTTCTCAGGGCCACCAAAATGGGAAAAAGTTCCAGGAAAGCAATATTACTTGTCAGACCATTGTCATGCCACCATGTCGGCCACCTTTGTGCCGACCATTTTGTGCCGAAGATGGCACCAAAACCTATGCTACCTGCAGAATCTGTCCATAGCCCCAGCTCTTCAGAGGATACGGCTGGTTTGTTCCAGATGACTCGACCATTAAAGTCCGCCAGAAATGCTAACCAAATACGCACGTCCTGGCGGACCTCAGCCGATAGTCTCGTGCGATGATGGCCCTCCTTTATTCCGACCATAGCTTGGGCAATTGAACGAGAAAAGGGGCGGGCCATCGGTATAACTCTCAGGGCAAAATTCAACTGTCCCACCAACTGCTGTAACTGATGTAGCGTAACTTTAGATCCATTTAGACACACTTGCAGGGCTGCCCTGAACTTCCACACTTTGTCAGGTGGCAAACGAAAACAACCTTCTCTGGAGTCTAACTCGATCCCCAGAAACTCGAGGCAAGTCGCAGGACCCACCGTCTTACCTGGTGCCAATGGCACACCAAACTGCTTCATCAATACACAAAATTCGGCCAATGCCCGGCCACATTCGAGATCCCCGGCTGCCCCAAGGAACAGAAAATCATCAAGGTAATGCATTACATGTTGGAAACCCGTCTTCTTTGTGAAGACCCATTGTAGAAAACTACTGAATTTCTCGAAATAAGCACAAGATATAGAGCACCCCATCGGCATACACTTATCCATGTAATAATAACCCTGAAACATAAAACCTAGGAGACGCTGATCGTCCGGGTGTACCGGGAGCAACCGGAACGCTGACTCGATATCTGACTTCGCCATCAGCGCCCCGGGCCCCAGGCGATTCAAAATGGCTACGGCCTCATCGAAGGATGCGTACCGCACCGAACACACTTCTGGGTCTATTGCATCGTTTACAGAAAGACCACGTGGAGCTGACAAATTATGAATCAGTCGAAACTCACCCGGGTCCTTCTTGGGGACCACCCCTAAAGGAGAACAAACAAAATTCTGTACCGGGGGTACACTAAATGGGCCGGCGACCCGACCTCGAGTAACCTCTTTCCGGATTTTTTCCTGAACCACGGTCGTATGTTGCAGGACGGAAAGTTGATTTTTACACTTCTCCACGCCCTGAAAGTCCCCTACCGGGATGCGGAAACCATTCGAAAATCCGTTCCGCAGCACCCCAGCAGAAGTACGATCCGGGTATTCACTGAGCCAGGGAATCATCGCCAAGGTATCAATCGGGGTAGGTAAAGGCGCCCCTCGGACTACGTTAGACCTGTTTGGCGCCTCCTCTCCCCCCGTTATCACCCGTTTTGGCTCTGCACGTGGACTCAGGATGGGACGACCCGCACCCACTACATTCATGTTTAAATTTACACGATCCCTGGGGCCTGGTACATTTACCTTTGTTGAAATTGAAGCAGAACCCCCTTTTTCCTGTATTGCTGGCAGGTCTCGAGTAATCGTCGGTACTCGTACCTGACCGAAAGGGCGTCCCCCCATAATGGCTGGAGGATTCGCCAACATTACTTCCTACCAATGGCATTTTCAACATACCTGTCTCCTTCATTTTATCCCACGTCAAAGAATCATAACAATCCCAGGTTAAGCTTTTATTATGCCCTTTTGCCTTTCTGAAAAGATTGTCGTAACAGAACCAATGGTTACCCTGGTGCGATGTCCAGTACCCCATGATTCTTGACTGATAGGTCGGCAACTCGGAAAGCAACTCGGGCCTACGTTCCCCCAAGATTGACGTAAAAATTCCCCATGCATTGCCCCAATTGCCGATAGTCTCATTTACTTTAAATGCGGCCATTTTTGCGCGCCAAACACTCGGATGCATAAGATCTTTCTGACTCTTAACATGCTCCACCTCATAATGATCAACAAGCAAAGAGAAGATGTTCACGTACTCCCCCGCCCAAATCTTCTCCTTAATTGCCAAAGGCACATGTTGACCCAACCTTTCTCTACGAGAGGGTGCTGACTCATCCCTCGCAATCGGCAATGGCCGCTTACCTGCACCGGATGCTGCATCTGCGGTCGCAATCGTCCCTTGCGGCTTGTCAACAACTGCAACCGGCGCGGACGCCTTGGCTGCATCCCGTTTCTCGCGTAATTGCTTCACCAGCGCCTGGGCCTCGGCAGCCGTGGCGCCCTCACTACTGTCGCCCAACCACGCTGCAAGTTGTGCTGCCAGCTCGGGCGGCATATCCTCGTTGGACACCGGGGTGACCACCACAGGAATCGGATTCCCCTCCACTGGTACTGGGGTTGGCGCTTCGAGCGGGGTACAGGGAACCGGGGCGTCTCCCCCAGCTGGTCCCCTCCTTGGCCTCTTGGCTCTTCCTCCCGGAGCTGCTCCAGCTGACGGACGCTCCGGCCCCCCTTCCCCGTCTCTCTCCGCCACCCGCTTCTTCAGCTCAGTCATCTCCTTCATGAGGACCCGAACCATCTGTTCGGTCGTCATTCTCTTTCCGCCTTTCTTGGGCATTTCTCCGACAGAGTATCTGTAAGACAAAAAAGAAAGATTACAACGCTCAAAATTGGCTCTTCGTTCCGTCTCGAGCTCACGTGCAGCGAGGAGGTGCAGCTTCAGAGCACAGGAACAAGAGGACGTCTTCCGGTCTTGCGTCCCTTTTTATCCGTCTTCAGGGCGGGCGTAAACCCGCCCCTGCCTGCCCCGAGGGCGTGGCCAGCCGCGTCAGTGTCTAGGCCAGCCCACTCTAGGGCGGGAAAGAGCGCGCCCCGGCTACGCCGCTTCGGGCATACCAGCCGAGACGCGCCTCCCGCCCAAAATGGCTTCCCGGGGGGATCGAGGTACTCTGCCATACGTTCGGGGGGACCGAGTGGTCGCCCCTTTCCATTCTAACTCCAATACAACATAAGTCAGGGAAAGTGCTGGATAGTAAACCATAATAAATTACTATTCTAACTCCAATACAACATAAGTCAGGGAAAGTGCTGGGTAGTAAACCATAATAAATTACTATTCTAACTCCAAACATAACTTAACTCAGAGAATGTGCTGGACATTAAAATTAAAAAGAATTACTATTCTAACTCCAATCAAACTTATATCAGGGAATGTGCAGGATAGTAAACAATATACATATTACAAATAAAATTTCGTGACAATTTCAAATTTTGATTTGTAAATTTCGAATTCTGATTAAATTTCTAAATTGTTCTTAATTTTCTATATTTTTTAATACATATTGTTTAATTTACTACCCACCCTTATCCCCTATTATACCAATAACCCGCTACTAAAATATTAATATGAAATTTTACACTATCATTACAAAAAAAATTCGTACAAAATTCTAAATGTTATTGTTAAATTTCTATTTCTGAATTATTTTCGAATATTTTATTATGTAACTGTTTATTTTATTTTTTTTTCTAATTACTACCCACCCTTAGCCCCTAAAATACCAATGACCCACTACTAAAATTAAATTTTGATTTATTAATTAATGATTACAAATAAAATTTCGTGATAAATTCTATTTAGAAATTTTAAATTTCGAAGTCTGATTAAATTCCTATTTTGTTCATTTTTTATATTAAATTTTAAATTACTACCCACCCTTATCCCCTATAATACCAATAACCCGCTACTAAAATTTTAACAAATCTTTGGTAAAAAATTTTTTTTTTTTTAAATTATTACTAAAATTATTATTCTGTTTTTTAAAAACATAATATATATATATATTTTTTTTTAAACACATTATATTTTTTTGTCGATATTATATACAACGATTTTTTAGTCAACGATATTCTATTCATCGATATTTTTGTTTGACGATATTTATGTCATTCTAACAAAACGATATTTTTTACAACGATATTTACTAAGACGATATTTTTTTCTTTCGATATTCTTACCACGATATTAATGCTAGTCGATATTTTCCCGTCGATATTCTATCTTAATACCTTCATGGTTCCATGTTCAAATATCGTTAACATTAATATCGTCTGATAAAAATATCGTCACTAAAACATCGCTTACATAAATATCGTCATCCTATACTTAAACTAGAAATCACACAAATATCGATATTTTTTTATCGACAACCCTAATATCGTCCACACTAATATCGACTACTTAAATATCGACTACTACATTATCGACTTCATTTTAAATAACATTACCTTTGGCATATATATCGACTACACTAACATCGACGACCTATGTGCTCTAAAAAAATACAAAAAATATCGTCTTTTTGTTTAGAACTCGAAATACACTATTCTTGATTTTACTCTTTTTGTTTGCTATTTTTTCCACAAAACTATGAACACATATTTTTTTTTTGTTTTCCTATTATTTATTTGTAACATAAATTATTTATATAGGGAAACTTTTTTTACTTTTACTGATACTATATTACACTCCGATGGCCTAAATATGATAAACATTTCTTTATTTTCAACATATAAACGATTTAAATATTACACAAAAATGTAACTTATAACACATTTTAATACATTCTTTTACAAACAAACAGTGAAACAACATATTCTTACGAAAATAACGGTTTTCCCATGCCAAACAAAGTTCTCAACCAATGAATTTGAATTTTCACTAATTGAACCAATCAAAAAGTACCATTAATTAACTCACTAATATAAATACAATGACACACTTAACGTAATTTACCATTTTTGGCCCAACCTTGGAGAAAAACGGTTACCTTGCTGAGAGAAGAGAATACAAACCAACGACTACAACTACAATACATCACACTACACTTCAAGTAAGTTAAATACCATTTTTCCTTCGAAGTTACTATAAGTAGATAAAGTCCCTATTTTTAAAACTGTTGATCTTTAGAGTGAAAACTAAACATGTTGAACTTATCAACAACGACAATACAGTTAGATGTAAACACATTTATAAATGACCTTATCCATATCTATTTAGATAGCTGATAAAAATTATTTAAACTTGCTAAGTAAATGTACAATGTAAATAATATGTATCCAACTACTATCATCCAAATACTACAAGTAACACAATGATACATTTTTCCACAGACTCTACAAAATTATTTGCCTATCTACAACTACACTACCAACATCCTCTACTACATCAAGTAAGTATAGTCAGTATATGTATAACAATTCAGAAAGTAAAATGATACACCTATTACACTAAAGTATTTCTTTCTATTATTCTTTAACACTACTACAGAACTTAAAAGGGAGACAATTCTGAAAAAGAAATAAGAATAAAAGGTTTACCAGTGAAGCCACATAGTAAGTATATGTTCACACTTTTGCCTAGTCTTATACACACATCTAAAATGGTATTCAATGTTCTAAAAAAGACATATATATATTTCCACAGATCTACCTTAGACATGGCAACTGGAGCTACTTTCATTACTTCGCAAAAAGGAAAACTAATGCTGAGCTACATGGGTTACACCTACACCCAAGAAAAAGTGAAAGCTAATAAGACCCATTGGAAATGTAGTAAATATTACTCAAATGCATGCTATGGTAGAGCAACAACTGTTGATAACAATGTGGTAAATGTACGTGAGCATAACCACCCACCAAATGTAACTGAAGTGGAAGTGAGAGAAGCACTAGAAACATTGAAAGATGCTAGTACAGGATCACAAGAAACAAGCACTAGCATTTTGAAAAATGTTTTAAGCAAAGTGCCTGAACATGTGACAGGACAGCTACCTTCTATTCCCAACTTAAAGAGATTAATTGCTAAAACTAAACGTGCTTCTGATCCAACTCCACCAACACCAGAAAGTTTTCAGGATATAAAAATATATCCAGAATATACCATTACACATAATGAGGAAAAATTCTTAATGTATGACAACAACAGTCATGACAAAAGAATTTTACTTTTTGCTACTAATAGTAATTTGCAAAAGCTTAAATCATGTGAAACATGGATGATGGACGGGACTTTTAAAGTTTGTCCCAAACGTTTCTATCAACTTTACACCATTCATGGGGAATACCAAGATACAAATATCCCTCTAATTTATACTCTGCTGCCAAACAAAACAAATACTACCTACGTTGAAATTTTAACAACGATCAAAGAATTAACTGATAATTACTATCCTCAAAGAATTGTAATTGACTTTGAAATGGCCATGATTCAAGCTATCCTTAAAATATATCCCCATACCTCCATACAAGGTTGTTATTATCACTACAACCAAAGCATATGGAGGCACTTACAAAAATCAACTTTAAGCATTGAATATTGTACAAACAGTAACTTTGCTTATCAAATAAAGAAGTTGATTGCATTAGCATATGTACCAACAACAGAAGTAGCTAACTACTACAATTTATTAATTGACAGCCCTTTCTACCGCACCAATGAAAAAATGCTAACTCCCTTCTTAGACTACTTTGAAGATACCTGGGTTGGAAGATTACATCGTTCAGGCCACCGTAGACAACCTAAATTTCAAATTCCATGGTGGAATGTCTATGCTAGTACAATAGCCCAGAAAGCTAAAACTAATAACGCAGTTGAAGGATGGCATAATGCCTTCCAAGCCACTTTAGGAAGAAGTCAACCAACACTTCACAAACTGATCCAAAGCATTAAAAAAGAGCAAAGCTACCAAGAACTCAGAATAGAGCAATCACTTTCAAAAATTGGCCCTAAACTAAGTAAACAAACATTAAACATGTACGAATATCTGCAGCAAAAAACTAGAATGTACCCAAGTATAGAAGGTCTAGCATACTTAGATCTAATAGCTAAATCAATCCTTTAAATATACATTCCCAAAAAGTGAGCAAATTTTAATTAAGGATAATATGTAGTTAAATGTCGTAATATTATGTCATGTAAAATGATCAATAATATATTTTTACAAGACATAATAATATAACATTTACCTAAACAATAGACTATACCACAATGCAACCCAAAAGTAAATATCACTTTTACTTACGGTTCTGCTGCTGTAGAAAATGTTCCATGGTGATGATTTCCACAGGAATAATACCAAAAGCTATCCATATCCAATATCGAAAAATCCCAACAAAATGCAAAAAATACAACTGTTTGATAATACTCCCGTTGCAATCCTCTCGAATTTGAAACCATAAAAAGGTGATAAATCTTCACGAATAAAAAAAGTAGAGACCCGGAAAATGCAGGACATTTTCAAAAATATGTACCTGCTTTAAAAAAAACGTCATAGTCCATCTGCTCACCAAAACGAAGACCTGTAAATTATCGAAAAAAAAACAAACCTCAAAACATTGGAAATACGCATAGCCTACACATAACATATAAGACATAAAAACAATATGAAATCATCCATTAATACAACAGTAAACGTTACTTTTGTTCGAACTACCTCACAAAGTACGTTCTCCATAACGACGCTAAATAACACGTAATTCGCACATAATATGTAAAGTACTACACATATCGACACGTACACACTACAACTATCACTAAACTTAAGTTAAATATCTTTAAAAGTAAAGTGAAACAAACTTACCTTCACCAACAAGAAACAGCTCCCAACCGCGAGCTTCCGTTTTCTAAAATGACCCAAACAACGATGTTGATAGAATAAAAAGTGAAGTTCCAAAAATAAAATGGCTGCATAATAAAAACTAAAATAGGACAAAATAGCCTTTAACTAGAAAATAAATTGTATTAAATAGCATAATATATGCAATATGTATTAATAAATATTTTTTTCTTGTTAAAAAACATATGAATATTGTAAAAGAGACATTAATATGTTTAAAAGAGTTATGTATTAATTGTTTATGATTCCAAAAATGTATTTCATTGTTAAATATTTTTCTCAGATATTACAAAATGTAAAATTATGTTATGTACATATCTTGATAAAAACAATGCCATAATAAATATGTAATATATTAAATTTTAATAATAATTATTAAAATTTAATATAATAATTTATGTATAATACAAACAGTATTTATGTTAAAAAATGCTATATAATTTGTGACCCAAAATTATGTAAAAAGTTTTTTGAAAAATTGTAATATCTTTGCAATACCAAATTAAACTCTCATTAAAAATATTTTTTTAAAAATGTGTTTCTTAATTTAGACTCGTCATATTAATGTAAAAATGTTATAAAAATGTATTTAATGTATATTTATGAAATGAATATTACTACATAACATATATTATTCTTATTAAAAATAATAAATAGATACTGCTGAATAAAAAATAATAATAATTGTGCTGGATAGTAAACAATAATAAATTACTATTCTAACTCCAATCCAACATAACTCAGGGAAAGTGCTGGATAATAAACCATAATAATTTACTATTCTAACTCCAATCCAACATAAGTCAGGGAAAGTGCTGGATAATAAACCATAATAATTTACTATTCTAACGCCAATCCAACATAAGTCAGGGAAAGTGCTGGATAGTAAACCATAATAAATTACTATTCTAACTCCAATCCAACATAAGTCAGGGAAAGTGCTGGATAATCAACCATAATAATTTACTATTCTAACTCCAATCCAACATAAGTCAGGGAAAGTGCTGGATAGTAAACCATAATAAATTACTATTCTAACTCCAATCCAACATAAGTCAGGGAAAATGCTGGATAGTAAACCATAATAAATTACTATTCTAACTCCAATCCAACATAAGTCAGGGAAAGTGCTGGATAATCAACCATAATAAATTACTATTCTAACTCCAAACATAACTTAACTCAGGGAATGTGCTGGATAGTAAACCATAATAAATTACTATTCTAACTCCAAACATAACTTAACTCAGGGAATGTGCTGGATAGTAAACCATAATAAATTACTATTCTAACTCCAATCCAACAGAATACAGGGAAAGTGCTGGATAGTAAACCATAATAATTTACTATTCTAACTCCAATCCAACATAACTCAGGGAAAGTGCTGGATAATAAACCATAATAATTTACTATTCTAACTCCAATCCAACATAAGTCAGGGAAAGTGCTGGATAGTAAACCATAATAAATTACTATTCTAACTCCAATCCAACATAAGTCAGGGAAAGTGCTGGATAATAAACCATAATAATTTACTATTCTAACTCCAATACAACATAAGTCAGGGAAAGTGCTGGATAGTAAACCATAATAAATTACTATTCTAACTCCAATACAACATAAGTCAGGGAAAGTGCTGGGTAGTAAACCATAATAAATTACTATTCTAACTCCAAACATAACTTAACTCAGGGAATGTGCTGGATAGTAAACCATAATAAATTACTATTCTAACTCCAAACATAACTTAACTCAGGGAATGTGCTGGATAGTAAACCATAATAAATTACTATTCTAACTCCAATCCAACAGAATACAGGGAAAGTGCTGGATAGTAAACCATAATAATTTACTATTCTAACTCCAATCCAACATAACTCAGGGAAAGTTCTGGATAATAAACCATAATAATTTACTATTCTAACTCCAATCCAACATAAGTCAGGGAAAGTGCTGGATAGTAAACCATAATAAATTACTATTCTAACTCCAATCCAACATAAGTCAGGGAAAGTGCTGGATAATAAACCATAATAATTTACTATTCTAACTCCAATACAACATAAGTCAGGGAAAGTGCTGGATAGTAAACCATAATAAATTACTATTCTAACTCCAATACAACATAAGTCAGGGAAAGTGCTGGGTAGTAAACCATAATAAATTACTATTCTAACTCCAAACATAACTTAACTCAGAGAATGTGCTGGACATTAAAATTAAAAAGAATTACTATTCTAACTCCAATCAAACTTATATCAGGGAATGTGCAGGATAGTAAACAATATACATATTACAAATAAAATTTCGTGACAATTTCAAATTTTGATTTGTAAATTTCGAATTCTGATTAAATTTCTAAATTGTTCTTAATTTTCTATATTTTTTAATACATATTGTCTAATTTACTACCCACCCTTATCCCCTATTATACCAATAACCCGCTACTAAAATATTAATATGAAATTTTACACTATCATTACAAAAAAAATTTCGTACAAAATTCTAAATTTTATTGTTAAATTTCTATTTCTGAATTATTTTCGAATATTTTATTATGTAACTTTTTATTTTATTTTTTTTCTAATTACTACCCACCCTTAGCCCCTAAAATACCAATGACCCACTACTAAAATTAAATTTTGATTTATTAATTAATGATTACAAATAAAATTTCGTGATAAATTCTATTTAGAAATTTTAAATTTCGAAGTCTGATTAAATTCCTATTTTGTTCATTTTTTATATTAAATTTTAAATTACTACCCACCCTTATCCCCTATAATACCAATAACCCGCTACTAAAATTTTAACAAATCTTTGGTAAAAAATTTTTTTTTTTTAAATTATTACTAAAATTATTATTCTAAGTTTTTTAAAAACATAATATATATATATTTTTTTTTTTTAAACACATTATATTTTTTTGTCGATATTATATACAACGATTTTTTAGTCAACGATATTCTATTCATCGATATTTTTGTTTGACGATATTTATGTCATTCTAACAAAACGATATTTTTTACAACGATATTTACTAAGACGATATTTTTTTCTTTCGATATTCTTACCACGATATTAATGCTAGTCGATATTTTCCCGTCGATATTCTATCTTAATACCTTCATGCGTAAGCAGTTTAAACACTGGTTGTCCTTTCACTGGTGTCAGCTGCAGAAGATCACCGAAAACAATGATGTGTTTGCCACCGGATAACACATCATACTCTGTTTTAAGAACTTCCTGCATTCTCAAATGCACAAAGGCAAGCATGACATTGGAAACCATGCTTACTTCGTCAATGATAAGAAGTTTCATCTTCTTCAGGACTCTAGATACTTCACAACAAGAATCCCCAGATAACTTGTGGTATTGTAATTTGTTATCATGCTCCACTGGCAGCATCAGTAGCCGATGCAAAGTAATCCCTTTAATGTTATGTGCTGCCAGTCCAGTTGGAGCGGTGACAACACAAGACAGCAATGACTCAGTCCTTTTCTGCAGATAACATGAAATTGCTTTAATGAGGAAACTTTTTCCAGTTCCTGCTTCTCCACTCACGTACAGTCGGACAGGCTTCAACGACGTACATGAGCACTCTTTCTTCTCATGACTTAATCCATGATCAATTTGGTTGGTAACTTCGTCATATATTTTCCTCTGCTCAACGTTGAGTTGTCTTTCCAAATCTTCTAAGTTAACCGCATCCTTCTGAGCATGTGCCATGGCTCTTTCCACTTCAGTCATAGCAGTGGCAGCTTCATTTTCGATAACTGGTTCTCCTAGTGGATCCTGACTCAATGAAACAGAACTCTGACTGTCCTGAGAACTGTCTCTAGCAATCTCAGCTGCAATTGTTGCATCCTGCTCGATTTCAGCATTCAACATTTCTAGATATTTTGGAAAAACAGGACATTCTATGGACTCCTTGGCTGCATTAAAAGAGTCTTCGTAACAGAGGAAATCTCCAAGCAGTTCCCGTACATGTTTCAGAACTCGATTACGCGTTGCAGCAAGACCAAGACTCGCCCAAATGATACTCCTAGATTTGGCATAGAGACTTGCTGAAGATAACCGATCAGAACATTCGTTAGCTCCGATTTCTCGATGCGACAACATCTTCAGACTGAAACTGTACAACTTCTTACAGAGGCTCTTTTCATTGGAAATATCCTCCCACATATTCTTCAGTTCTGTCTTTTCTTTTTTGGTGATGTAAGACGTCACATACCGAGCCACAGCCATACAGTTGTCAGCCACAAACTGTATATCCATGTTAGCATTCCACATGGACAAAATCACTGGGTTGTAGTCGTTAATGTACTTGGACTCTTCGTTTCTTTTCAAATTGTATGTGTTTTTGGGTGATTTCCTCGTCACATTATGTCGCAGCGAAGACATCAAATTGTTCACTCTTCCTTTAGATATCACCGATCGTGGAAATGCAAAACGACATTTGGTGTAGTACTTGTCCTTGTTTCTGAATTTACGATGATAGTACTTTCCACAACGATGGGTTTGAAACCGTAAAACTTGTTCTCTTTGACTTTTATCTTCGTTTGTCTTTGGAACAGCACATGTAGCATACTGTTCTATGAAACTCATCACTAAGTCATCCGGATCTGTTCCAAATTTGGGTGCATCTTTGATCCATAGTAGCATATGTATATGAGGAGCACCTCTTGCTTGATACTCCTTTCTCCAGAGGAAATCCAACACCTCTCCAAGAGGTGGATTTTTCTTGTTCGTGATAAAAGACATCATAGCTTCAAATCTATGATTGAAGTACCTGCATACATTCACTGGATCCAAAGAGCACAGTTCTCCGGGTGTCTTGAATTCGATATTTTCAATGTTTCCATTTGCCTCTCGTAGAAATTCAAGTAAGTCTTCCCAGCCATACTCAGCACAGCTGAGAGTGAGGAACCATGTGGGAGTTCCTAAGTTCCTCAGCATACATTTTAAGTCACCATGACGGCGGTACCAATACTCATTAGTACCACGCTGACAAGCCATGAGATTAATCAGGTGAGAATCCAAAATACTGTCTTGCACATTGACTTTATCCATAAAGTCCCTTGCCGAGATATTTCGCAGTTGTACACCACTTTTCAAGATGTGGTTCACTGCATAAGACAATCCAGAGAGATCACTTTCAAACAGTAGATGAAACAAATAGGGAATGCATTGACGAAACCTAGCATCTTCTGCATACAATCGTAAATTCCGGTATTCTGAAGCAGGAATTTGAACAGGTCGCTCATCATATCTTCCTCCTTGACCTGTGGGAAATAACTGTGGGAAACATCGAGCTTCCAAACTTTCCTCCCAAACACTAATGGGACTCCCTTTGGCTTGTTTCATTTGAAACAACTCAATAGCATCCCCCCATGACTTCCTTGGAATGCAAAGGATGAACACTATAATGTTCATATATTTCTTCATTTTTCGACGCTTCTACTTTCTCAATTTGTCCAGCACACAAATCGCTGTCCTCTTCTTCACTTACTTCCTATTCTGCAACACATACATTCTTGTAGTACTCATTGTTTTTTATCAAATACAATGTTGCCTTTTTGACTTTCCTAACATCCACTAAATCTTGCCAGATTTTCTTACTCTTTGTCGGAACCCCATTAACTATGATAACCAGAGGTTCCTCTTCCACTTTCTCTACTCCAATTGTATTCATGTTTTTCTTCAAATCTAAAGGCAAATAAACAACTCTTCCCTTTAATCCTCTCTGTAAATCTGATGGAGGCAATTTCCCTGTCTTTGGCTCCATTCGTACAATAGCCTGGAAGGGATGGACACTTTGAATCAAAATAGATTCATAAGTATTTAAATCCTTCAATTCAGAAGGAATGTCAACCAATTCCAGATTATTATAAACCGCTCTAGCAGGCATCTGGTTTTGGTTTAATTTGTTAAAACAATAAGTACACATACGTTGGTCCGCTCCCAAATCAAAACAATTTTCTACCATCAAGTATGTGGCAAAATCCTTCCATTCACTATTGTTTTCCATATCACTTTTTGCATATAAATCCACTAACTTAGTCTGATTCTTATAATAAGTCCGTCGACAACACACACAAGTGAAATTAGGCCTCTCACTTGATTTCACCATAAACGTGGAAATTTCCTTGTGAAACTTATGTGTACTGAAAATCTGTACACTCTCTTCCACATTACCTTCTTCTAGTGGGTCAATTTCAACATTGTTCTCTTTACCAGCAAAGTAACAGAACTCAATTTCTTGACAAATATTCTTCACATCTACTTCAGAACCATGCAAAAGAGCACTGCTCAATTGTTTAAGCATAATTGCCGGACTCTTAGCATAATACAACATTCTAACTAATTTTCGCACTTTATTATGATGCACTGCTAGCATCCTGAAATGATGAAAAACACTCTGGCATACTCTCCTGGAAAGACAAGCCAGTGAATGACCATGCAAACCTGTCACTTGTCTCACTAAGCAAGGATCTAATTCTTGCAACAACTTTATTTTTTGTTTTAAACTTTTCTTATTAAATGTCCGTAGAAAATCACAAAGCAAATTGATGGAATCCTGTCACACACTGCAAATAGAACTACACTTCCAGGTGTACACTGGTCCCTTAGGACGTCTCCCTAAAACCTCATCACTTAACACCTCTTCTGCATCTGCAGACACAAGTTTTTCTTTTTCAACCGGACGACCATCTTTTACCTCATATGCTCGACCACTGCTGTCAACTGCATGCACCAAATCATTGTCCTGAAAATAACTCTCCTCATTAAAAAATGGCTCACTATTTGAACTATGCATCCATTCTCCTGAGAAAACTTCACAAAAATTGTAATGTAATGTATAGGCATTTATATAGCGCACTACTTACCCGGAGGGTCCCAAGGCGCTTCAACCGCTGCGAAACCCTTCCTGGCTTCCCTGAGAGATGGTCCCTTAATAGGTATCTCCAGGGTGAGACCAGGCATCCCCGGCGGTCTGGTGGGGCCGTTAGTGAAGATGAGTCAAGCTAATGCCCAGAGTTGCCGAGTGTGATCGCTGATCAGAGTGGGCACCGAGGCGAGAGAATTATCGAGTCCGCTGACCCTAGTCCAGAAACCTGCCGCGCCGGGAATCGAACCCTGGTCCCGGGCCGTCCTCTGCTCTCGGGTCTGCCGCCTCTAACCAGTGAGCCACACTACTTCAATTAACTACTCTCTTCCATCTACTATTTGATTTGAAAACATAAATTACCTTGTTTAGTTTCCTAATTCTATTAATTACCAAAATAAATAACTTTCGCTTAATTTCGAAAGCCTGATCAATAATTTTCTCTACATTTTTCTTTTTCTTATAAAATGCCACTTTCTGTTGGCCCTTCTTAAATTGTTTTAGCAAATTGACAATTACCCTGTTGCAGAACATTCGCCTACGAATGTCCCTGAATGTATTTTCCCTTCTACTGCCATGCACAGAGTTATCTCCTGCTCTAGCAGAAACTTTTTTGACGGGCCTTTCCTTTCCATTTAAATTGGCTCTCTTTTTCAGGACTAAAACTTGTTCTATAGTTATACTTTTGTTTCTACAAATGTTTCTAAGGAATGATTTCGTTCTCTTACCCGGAGCTTTCTTCGTGCGTTGACGAGATTTTAATGTAGAGGACTGCTGCAAGCATTTAGTAATCTGCTGTCTTTGACGTTTCGTAGCCTTTCGGATTCTATCCTTAGCATTGTCTAATTTCTAAATAATCTGCAGTTGAATCTGTGGTAAAATATAATAAAAAATGTTATTAACCACTATTACCAAACAGTAAATCAATAACAGTAAGGATTTGATTCAGCAATGCCATAAAGATGATTCAGTGAAATCTTCTTAATTTTACTGTGATAGTTTTACAGGGCTTTCATGCAAATGACTGCCCACCCTGCAACAAAAAGCCCACATGAAACTTGACGCACATTAAATTGTGTACTTACCTGCAATAATCCATATGCCAGTGTTTAGGTCCCTCCAACCTGCCCCTCCCCCTCCCCGCCTCCCTGCCCCACCGTAACTCCCTCCACGACCTGCGGCTGCTATCTTGCAACATGGTGCATCTTGTAAATCTCTCCTGCATTATAAAAGTGACGCAACAACAGCACAAAATAGGCGCACAACCATCATAAATCTGCCCCTAACACTTTAAATGATTGATTCAGGATGACGATAAGGTGTGGACTATCTAGAAGTTTGTTTGCGGTGAGGCCTACTCAGGGTTGCAGATGAAATTTAGGCTTGTTGAAGAGTACAGAGGTGATAATACATGTACAGGCCTACCAAAGAAGTAAATCATGTCCACTGCACTCTTGAACAAAGGCCAGACCTCTTCTATCTCCCTGAACACGCCTAAACCTCATCTGCACAATGTGATTCGTAATGTTAGGAAACACAAGTGATATAATTGAAAAACGTGCAAATATTTTTGCACATTTAACAATCACATCACCTGTATTTCTTCAGCTTAGTTATCTCATTGTACAGATGTAGTCTACAACCTATGTAGAAGCACACCCTATCAATACTTAAATTACCCAAGCACACATGGGAGCGTATTTACAAGGACCTTGCTCCAGGGGAAATGTCTTATATTAAAATTGGAAAAATTACATCAAAGGGACTCAAAGGTCTTGTAAATATGCCCCAAACAACCTATGAAACACTAGCAGTACATATCAAGAAACAAAATTGATTTCAAAAAACGTTTTTAAACCTTTTATGAAAAAAAATAATATACCTACATTCATGGGGAACTGACTTAAAATGCCCTAATACACATGAAAACGTTTTTTTAAGGTCCTTGCACCTTTTTTTCCATCACTTTTAACATGGCTATGTAACTCAAACAATCAAAATCAAAATTTGCCAAGCACACATGGGGGCGTATTTACAAGGACCTTGCACCACGGGGAAAGTGACTACAAATGACCAAACACACATGGGGACGTATTTACAAGGCCCTTGAACCAGGGGGAAGTGACTTGAAATGGCCAAGCACACATAGGGGTGTATTTACAAGGCCCTTGCACCACTTATGCATCACTTTTAACATGTACACTGTGGAGCACCATGGGGCAAAAACAACACAGATGCATCATGCATCTGTTCCGCAAAAGCGACGCATTGCAGGAGTCACATCGCAAGTAAATAAATTCTCATAAATTTTAAAAGCATTCCTTTTCCTTAAAAACGATTTTCTGATCATAATTTGAAAACACAGCACAGCTCCTATGTACAACCACACCTTGTCAGTACTAATACTTTACATTATCTGCAATTACAATTGGTAAAAGAATGCAAAATCTTCTTTGAAAACATAATGCAAATACTTGACTCAAAAAATCATTTTAAATGCACAGTTGGCTTTCTTATTTTCTCAAAAAAGCATACTAGTCTCTATCTAAAATAAAGAAACGATATCTCACCTTAACAAATGCTTTTTGAATTTCAAAACAGTCTCGGAAACACACCAATTTTTCTTTAGCAGAACAAAAGGTATGCACTCCAGAGGCTGGAACCAACAAAGGCACTGAAATGCTGATATTCATCACACATATCTCTCATGTCAGCCAATCAAAACTCTTCCCTCACTTTTTTCAAATCAACACCCTTCACCCCTCTGCCTTTTCTGCCCTTTTCCCTTAGCAACTACCTCCTGCCAGACCTCTCATGTTTACAAGTTCACACAACAATGTTTCAAATGAACTGTGAACTCTCAGTACACCTGCTAATCCACTGCAATCTTTCAAAACATCATTTTTTATTAACCATTCAAATTACATCTTTCAAAGAACACATCCATGCACCCTAACTTTCTGTTTTCAGCAATGGAAATCCACCAATCACTGCTAATGAATCATTAGCACTCAAACTCCACAGTTTTTTTTCTTTACAAACTCCACTGTTTCAACTGCCATTTCATTCCCACACTTCATCTGACTGCAGCAGAACCTCCTCTCGCCATGTTTTCTGTTTGGATTCTAGGACATAGCTACATCCACTGGGCTCACAGGTATGCTGATACAGAAATTTGCACAACCTCAATTTACAAAATGTGGAAATCAAATGGATTGGCCAAAGAGGATTGAAATGTCACCAATTGATATCATTGGTGAAAACCTTTTTACATTTGCCAAACCCTGACCTCATAATAGTGCACTGTGGAGGAAATGATTTGGGCACTCTGACTGGGGTAGGTCTGGAAATGCTCTTAAAGGACACCTTTGAGCAATTGATGGCACTTTTTCCTCAAACTGCCTTGGTATATTCCAATATATGCCAAAGACAAAAATGGAGGTGGTCCAATCAATCTTGTCCACAAATTGAGAAATCGAGGAAGCATGTAAATAAGTCTGTTTCAGCTTACATGAGAGACCATGGAATGGGCTGCATCTACAACAATAACTTGCGTTACCTAATGCAAGATATCTACAGAGGAGATGGCGTGCACTTCTCAGATGAGGGGAACAGAGTTTTCATACAAAATTTAAGACTATGTATTGGTACCTACTTATAAGTACCAGGACTTACACAGAACCCAAAAGCTCTTTTCAGAGGTACCTTAACTTTAATTACTCTTGTAAAATTTCGAATAGACCTTTTTTCACTAATTTTCACTTATGTTCGCTTCTCGGTTTGCTACCCGGTTCGCATACCGGCAGCTAACCGTCGAAAAATTCAATTTATTTTTCGACATATATGAGCCTCCTCAGCCACCCTCAGAAAACCTAGGGGGTCAGGATACATCTACCGTGCCCTCTTCTATCCATTCTGAACATTATTTACCCTCCATCTTGTATCTCAATTCTACCAAAACACAAAATGGAGGACTCCCGTAATGCTGCAGGTTCGCGTACCAGGACACGCACTGACAATCACTCGCTCAAAAAAGGTGGGAAAGTAATTTACAGAAAAACCACTGGAGACCCTTTCACCAAATATACATTAGCTCATACTACATACCAATCCCTACCATTTTCACAAATTTGGTTGGAATTCCATTTAGCCATTTAGCATGTAGACCTCTCTAAATTCCCTGAGGTAAATTACTTCACAAAACACATCGGAAGTGTTGGAATTGACAACCAATTAAAATGTTACTTTCATTTTCTACTTTTTTAACCTAACCTTTGATTGATTATTACCTGAATATATATAAAGAAAGAGAGAAAAGCACAGCCATTTTGACTACTACTTCCTGAAGTACATTGCAAGAACATTTTCATTGACAACTTAAACTTGTTTTTGAAAGGTAAGAAGTTATTTTAAAAATTTGAAATGAGAACTATCTTATGATAATTTGTGAAAACGTTTTCAGATAGTTATAGACTGTCCCGCTGTAAGAGTTAGAGATTGAGATAGGCTTCTCTGTTATAATTATGGATTGAGTTATGCTTCTATGGTATAATTATGAATTTACTTACTCTTCATCACAGGCACTTTTTAATAGTTCTACTTCCTGCCTGAATCCATACAGTGCCCAAAGATAACTTCACTGTTAAAAACTCACAAGTACCTGCCTGAACTTTAACCCAACAGTAACCTATCTCTACTGATATTTTTATTTTTTATGCAATTTACAGCAAGAAAATGGAAGCACAACAGAAAGAAAATAATATTTCCTTTCAAATAAATATTGAAAACAATCCAAATGAAGAAAAGGATGAAAATGACTTTTTGGATGACACATTAGACGAAGAATTAATTGAATGTGTAGAAGAATATGAATCATGGAATGAAAAGGAGGACATACCGGATGAATTGATGTTACAAATTCTTTTAGATTTTGAAAAATCTGAACAATAAATTTAAATTTTAAAATTAAAAATTTTTGAGACATTATTCTTTTTTATATGTAAATTATGAAATAGTACCAAAATAGATATAATATAAAGTGAGACTTAAAATATACTGTACAACTTTTTTGTGTTACATAGTAAGTTTGCTCATAGTTACTTCCTTTCTCCAACTATATTATCTCCAATGTGTATTTAACATCTCTTTATCATCTCCTGCCTCCATATTATTTCGGCTTTCCAGACAGACTATGGTATGAATTCCATATACCACAATAACTTCTGAAACAACTTGAAAGATATCTACAAAGGAGACGGCGTTTATTTATTTTTAGACTCTGCATTGGTACCTACATGTTGCTACGTAAATAAAAATAAACATAGAAAAAAACAACAAAACGAACAATCAATAAACATACAATATTTAAAAAGTCTATCATTCTTGTTTCCTTATAGTACGCTCCCCGGACCGTTTTCCGCTGCGCGTACCGGTCGCACCCCACGCAAAAAAAACGATTTTTTTTGCCCCGCGGGGCCCTTTTAAAGCCTCCAAATCAAACCTAGGGGGTCCGGGAGGATCTACTATGCCCCCTTATGGTCATTTCCCCCTTTGTTTTGGCCTCCTCTTGTCTCTCGATCCTACCGAGAGACAAGATGGCGGCCGCTCCGGACTGTTTAGAATGTTGACAGACACCGGAGAGCCAATCAGCTTCGCTTCGCAAAGTTCCGTTACACGAAAAGTACGCGAACCGGAGTTATGTTGAATAACTTTGGCGTTGATGGACGGAATTGGTTGACATTTTCAGGAAAATGGCATATTTTGTTTCTGAGCGTCCCCTGAAAGTTTGGGGGGGTTTCTTGAAGTGGGGGCCGAGAAAAAAGGGGGGTCCCAAAACGTGTTTTTAACATTGAGTTTTCCATAGGGCGGTTGGACTCACTTTTAGTTCGAACGGCAGAATGGATTTCTGTGAAACTTGGCAAAATTGTAGGGACTGGTAGTCCGATGTGCCTTTGCTAGGTCTCAAGATATGTGCTCTAGTGGATTTTGAGTAATTTAGGTTCAAAAAAATATATATATCTGTAAGCGCACCCCGGTACGCACACCGGGGAGCGCACCGGGCGCGCCACGCGACTTGCGCACGGAAAGCTGATTGGCTCTCTGGTGTCTGTAAACATTCGAAACAGTCCGGAGCGGCCGCCATCTTGTGTCTCGGTAGGATCGAGACACAAGAGGTGGCCAAAACAAAGGGGGAAATGACCATAAGGGGGCAGAGTAGATCCTCCCTGACCCCCTAGGTTTGATGTGGGGGCTTTAAAAGGGCCCCGCGGGGCCCAAAAAAAAAAATGTTTTTTTTGCAGGGGGAGCGCCCGGTACGCGCACGGGGAAGAGGCCCGGGGAGCGTACTATGGGGAAAAAAGAAAGATAGACTTTACAAATATTGTATGTTTATTGATTGTTCTTTTTGTTGTTTTTTTTATTTAAGTAGCAACATGTAGGTACCAATGCAGAGTCTAAAAATTAATATACACCGTCTCCTTTGTAGATATCTTGCATGTTGTTTCAGAAGTTATTGTGGTATATGGAATTCATACCATAGTCTGTCAGGAAAGCAGAAACAATATGGAGGCAGGAGATGATAAAGAGATGTTAAATACACATTGGAGATAATATAGTTGGAGAAAGGAAGTAACTATGAGCAAACTTATTATGTAACACAAAAAAGTTGCACAGTATATTTTAAGTCTCACTTTATATTATATCTTTTTGGGTACTATTTCATAATTTTCATATAAAAAAGAATAATGTCTCAAACAATTTTAACTTTTAACATTTAAATTTATTGTTCTGATTTTTCAAAATCTAAAAGAATTTGTAACATTAATTCATCTGGTATTTCTTCCTTTTCATTCCATGATTCACATTCTTCAACACATTGAATTAATTCTTGGTCCACAGAGTCATCCAAAAAGTCTATTTCTTCATTTTCTTCCTTAGGAATGTTTTCAATCTTAATTTCAAATGAAATATTATTTTCTTTTTGTTGAGCTTCCATTTTCTTGCTGTAAATTTCATTAAAAAAAATATATCAGTAGAGATAGGGCACTTCAGTTAGGGCTTAAGTTCAGACAGGTACTTGTGAGTTTTTAACAGTGAAGTTATCTTTGGGCACTGTATAGTTTCAGGCAGGAAGTAGAACTATTAAAAAGTGTCTGTGATGAAGCCTAAGTAAATTCATAATTATACCACAGAAGCCTAACTCAATCAATAATTTAAATAATTAAGCCTTTCTCAATGACTAACTCTTATAGAGGGACAGTATATAACTATCTCAAAACTTTTCCTAAATTAATTTAAAGTGCATAACATAGTTCTCCTTTCAAATTTTTAAAATAACATCTTACCTTTCAAAAAGAAGTTTAAGTTGTCAGTGAAAATGCTCTTGAAATGTACTTCAGGAAGTAGTAAAAATGGCTGTGTTTCTCTCTCTTTCTTTATATATATTCAGGTACATAACCAATCAAATGTCATGAAATAATAGTAGAACATGAAAGTAACATTTTAATTGGTTGTCAATTCTAACACTTCATATGTGTTTTTGTCATGTAATTTACCTCAGGATATTTAGTCAGGCATACAGCATAAATGTCTCAATGGAATTCTATCAAATTTGGGTAAATGGTAGGGACTGCTATGTAGTAGGGCGTGTTCTATATTTGATGAAAGTGTCTCCAGTGGTTTTTCTGTAAATTACATTCCCACCTTTTTTTAGCGAGCGCTTACCGGTGCGCGCCCCGGTACGCGTATCGGCAGCATTACGGGAGTCCTCCATTTTGAGTTATGGTAGAATTGAGACACAAGATGGAGGGCAAACAATGTTCGGAATGGGTAGAAGGGGGCACGGTAGACGCCATTAGTGAACTGGCTACGGGGTGCTCCAACTTCTCCATTATTGGAACATCTCCGCCGCGCAAATATCCTCGACGCGACACAGAATGGGTTTAGGGCCGGTCATAGCACGGAGACGGCTCTGCTTTACATGGTGGAGCACCTTCGCTCCGTGCTTGACGCGGGACAAACGGCAGCGCTTGTGCTATTAGATCTGAGCGCTGCCTTTGACACCGTCTCGCACCCGATCCTTCTGCAGCGCCTAGAGGAGGCTGGTGTGACCGACATCGCTCTCCAGTGGTTCCGGTCGTTTTTAGCCAACCGGGCCTTTAGCGTGACCATCCCACCTTATCAGTCCAAATTCCATCCGTTGAACCTGGGGGTCCCCCAAGGCTCCTCGCTGAGTCCTACGTTGTTTAATCTGTACGTAAGGCCGCTAGCTGATGTCGTCAGGCAATGGGGTATGACGATGGTGTCATACGCCGATGACACCCAGCTAGCGGTCACGATCAGCGGGGATGCCGAAGTGGATGCCCCCAGGTTTCAACAAGGACTGCGGGCGGTCGCCAGCTGGATGACGTCCAACTGTCTCCAGCTGAACGCTAGTAAGACCGAGGTCATGGTTTTTGGCAGACACCCGGAGCTCTGGGGAGAGAGATGGTGGCCTGGGGATTTGGGTCCTGCTCCCATCCCAGTCGCCGAGCTTAAGTACCTCGGGGTCTGGCTGGACCCTTCCCTCACGTTTGTGTGTCACACCAAACGCACGGCGGCATGCTGCTTTGGCATCCTGCGCGGGCTCCGTCCAGTGCTTAAGTTCTTCGATGCCCCCACCAGGCAACTCATGATCCAAGCCACAGTCATCTCGAGGCTGGATTATGCTAGTTCCTTACTGGTTGGTTTGAATCAGGTGGAGATTGGGCGCTTACAACGGGTGCAGAACGCCGCAGCAAGAGCGGTGGTAGGCCTTCCAAGATTCTGTCCCACCTCCAGTACCCTGCGGTCACTGCATTGGCTCCCGGTGGCCCAGCAGATCCAGTTTAAGGTCCTCTGCGTCGCCTATAAAATCTTGAAGGGGTCCCCAGCTATGATCTTGATGGCCCTCCTCGCCCATTACACCCCAGCGCGACTTTTGAGATCTGCGGACCTAGAACTAGCTGTGGTGCCGCACTTCAAGCGGAGCAGAGCTGGAGGACGCTCGTTTCGAGTGCGTGCGGCGGTCATGTGGAACTCCCTGCCCCCGGCGATTCGTGCTATGAGGGATCTGCTTTCCTTTCGCCGTGCGCTGAAAACCTTTTTATTCCCTTAGTTTGGTTACACTGTTTGTCTATTGTTTAGTTGTGTTGTGCAGCTGCCTTGTCGGGCGCCAGGACGCTCCTTAGCTGGAGCATCTGTGCGCCAAATAAAAACGCATAACATAACATAACATAACATAACTTCCTGACCCTCTAGGTTTTCTGAGGGGGGCTTAGGACGCTCATATAGGCAAAAAATAAAAAAAATAGAAAATAAAAATTTGCGGAGGGAGCACCCGGTACGCGCACCGGTAAGCGTACCGGGGAGCGTACTTTGGTGAAAAATAGTGAAAAAAGTTAGAAAAAGATAAACGTTTTGAATGATCAGAGGTAGGGTAGCTCTGAAAACAGCTATTGGGTTCTGTGGCTCATTTAGGTACCTACAAGTAGGTTCAAATGCACAGTCTTAAATTCAGGAGGAATATTCTATTCCCCTCATCTGAGAAGTGCACACCTTCTCCTCTGTAGATGTCTTGCATGTTGCAACGTAAGTTATTGTTGTATATTGAACCCATTCTAAAGTCTCTCATGTAAGCAGAAACAGATTTATTGACATGTTTCCGTGCTTTCTCAAATTGTGGACAAATTGGTTGGACCAGTTCCATTTCTGTCTTTGGCATATATTGGAATGTACCTAGGCAGTTTGGGGAAAAAGTGTCAACAAAAGATGAAAGGCGTCCTTTAAAAGCATTTCCAGACCAACCCCAGTCATAGTGCCCAAATCATTTCCACCACAGTGCACTATTAAGAGGTCAGGGTTTGGCAGATGCATAATAAAATTATATTAAAAACATATAAAATATATTTTTCCTTCAAAAGAAGAATACATTTTACAGCTTTTGATATTTGCTATTAAATAACCATTGAAATTCACTGAAAAAACCATAGGTTATAGACCATATATAGTTAGGAATTAGTATTTACAAAACCTTGAAAATTCACTGAAAAAAACATAGGTTATAGACCATATATAGTTAGGGATTAGCATTTACAAAACCTTATTTTACTCACACAAAACCATTGAAATTTGCATATATAGTTAGTTGCACAAACTATATATCCCGCACCCGCAATCCACTGCTGATGATGTCACATATTACATCATTCATGACATGGTCAGTGACATCACTGATGACATCACTGTTGACAACTCAAATGACATCACTGACAACATTACTGATGACATCATTCATGTGATAATACGATGAACCTCTTTAGACTCTAATATAACCTTAGATACACTCAGTGTAAACAGACACTCTCAGATTGTCACTCATCCATGGAGTTACTCATACACCTAGTCAGTCATGCAAAGAATCAATCACACCTCCATTTCCTCAACTATACATTTATACACACCTTACTTATTCAAACTTATTCTAACACATATTTACTCTCTTATACAATCACTGATACAAGCTTTCAATGATCCATGCAGCCACTCACACATTCACTGGCTCTTATACACAGTGATTTATATATGTCAACTCTCACATGAACTGTGTTTTACATATGTACTTACTTTGACATGTAGCACTGAGATATCCATTCACTCACCAATACACTCATGCACACAGTCAACCACCCATACAGCTGTTTCCACATGCAGTTTTGAACCAATACATCTAGTGAATCAACTGTTCACACATCTATGCACAGAGTCACCCACCTCCCAGCCACCCACACACACACACTCACTCTCCTATACAAATAATTGGGCAACCAATCAATAACCCATATAATTACTCATATAGCTACTGATCAACACATGCAGCAGTTTACAGAACAACAGATATAATGATGCACAAATTAAAACAGTTTAGTCACTAACCCATGCAATCAGTGAGACACATTTAATCACTCTCTCATACAGTCAGTCATGCACCTACTAAATCCTTCATCCACACACTTATGCTTCCACTCATTCTTCAATATGTAAGACATATTTTAACTTTACAGAAACATACAGTCACTGGATGATGTCATCAGTGATGTCACTGACCATGTCATGAATGATGTAATATGTGACATCATCAGCAGTGGATTGCGGGTGCGCGATATATAGTTAGTGCAACTAACTATATATGCGAATTTCAATGGTTTAGTGTGAGTAAAATAAGGTTTTGTAAATGCTAATCCCTAACTATATATGGTCTATAACCTATGGTTTTTTCAGTGAATATATAAATATATGAAAGAAATGTTCCTGTTCCCGTCAATGGGTGATGGAAGCACACCAGGTGCGGACCTCCAGACCAACATTTTAAATGAAGCGAAAGGATTCTTTCAAAAAGGAGATGCAAATCCTCAAATAGGTGGCAGAGTGAAGTTTTTATTTAAATTCAAGGACGAATGTCCATCCGACAACGCGTTTCACTCCTCTAGGGAGCTTGATCACATACCATGCTCAGAGAAATGGACCATTATATAATAGACATAGTAGCGGGACGAATTAATTAAAGTGCATGCCCTCACAGTGAAAAAAGTGTAGAAACAAACGACAGACCAATTTCTTTAGTTATGCCTGTAGTGTATAAACATAAACACCATTTTAAAACGATTAAAGTACTTATGAATGCTAATACATTTTTTCAGACTCAATACATAACTTATAATCATTCGCATTAAAGCAGATTATTTTCACTCTATAAGCGGAATCATTAGCTAATGAATTGATTTAAGGCAAAATATAATAGCCCTTGTGCAAAGCAAAAGATAGTTTCGACATAGTGTCTTAATGAAAATTTGCATTGCAGATAAATATACATTTTGACAAGTGTCAATTGTAAAATAAATATGAACAATTCATATTGTTATTTCCGCAATAAATGATATTGCTATATTTATGCCAAAATTATATCAAGTATGCATATGAATGCTTTGGTACTGATATACGTTTTTAAAAATTATTATCGGTTGTCAATAAAGTGCTCAAAAAGTGCAATTTCAAAACATAAATAATCATAATTATGACCCACAAAAAATATGGTAAAAATATGTGTAGAACACAGCTGAGTAAACAATCATGACAGTCTAACACAGTCCTGTAATGATATGTAGAAATTGTTAAAGATGTTATTACAGATACATTTCTAACTAAAAGGATAGTTTTTTGGGTTATCATCCGATAATCAAAATGATATAATGCAGTCTAGTAAATAAAAGAGGAAAGATACCTAAACATCATATATGTTACCTGAACGGATTAGTTGTTAGAAATGACTTCACAGAAAGTTGTTTAAATCTTCCATCAAATTCAGACCATTTAGGGCCTTGGTATCTAAAGATAAAATAAAGTGCGATTCTTTTTGCCTGAGTAATTTGTCCCGGTTCCCACCCCGTCCGGGCTGAGGTACCAAACACAAAACAGTATATTCTAGGTCTTTCAGTAATTTGTTATGCACTGACCGAAAGTGCCTTCCCACGGGATAATTTTCATCGCTGTTGACTATAGCTCTTATATTCTGTAAGATGCGCTTATGCACTGGGAGTTTAGTGCTCCCTATGTATTCGAGATTGCAGGTACACTTTAATTTGTAAACTACAAACTCTGACCTACAAGTTAAATGTTCTCGAATAGGTACAGGAACCTCACTAAAAGCTGTCATATAGTGGGTAGTGTTTTTTGCAAATGTGAATGTGCGACAGGAAGTGCACTTAAAGAACCTCATTTTCTGATACCAAGGTTTTTTGGGGGAACCTCAGGTGATGGTGAAGGCGCCCTTCTGAATGCTATGTTTGGTGTGCTATATAGGGCCTAGAATGACATTGGTTAATATTATTGGCCATTCACTACAGATGATATGTCTAATTTTAGGCTCTTGTGCACAAAAAGTGGTGATAAGTCTGACTGAGCATTCTGAACTACTATTGTCAGGCTTTTTAGGTGCAAGCAGGAATTACGGTCAAATGACCTAGCTTTAGTTAAAGCTTGTTCAATAATATATTTTGAATAACCCCTATTCAAAAAGCGTTGTTTTGACTTATATAGACATTGGTCAAGAGATGTTATGTCACTGCAAATTCTACAGATGCATATAAATTCCCCATACGGGATACTATTATTAGTATGAGATGGATGGGCACTGTGGGCATGAAGAATTGAGTTGCCCGCTGTAGATTTACGGTGCAATCGAGTCTCAAGTTTATCATCTTTTATAAACATCTGCACATCAAGGAATTCCGCCATTTCTGAGGTCATAATAGCTGTGAATTTTAAGTTAAGAGTATTCATGTTCAAATCAGATACAAATGTTGATGCCTCCTCTACTGTCCCCCTCCAAATTATACACACATCATCGATAAATCGCCAATAGTTGACAATATTAGGCAACCAACGCTGGTGCGTGGTTCTGAGCTCGTGCTCCTCCCACCAGCCCACATGCAAGCATGAATAGCTGGGGGAAAAGCACGAGCTCATTGCCACACCTCTCAGCTGTTGGTAAATGTGACCCCGGAATCGGAAGAAGTTTGAGGAAAGACAGATTTTAATCATGTCTATCAACATTGCATTATGGTCTCGAAAGCATATATCACGTTTGCTTAGATAAAATTCACAAGCATTGATACCTGATGATGATTAATCGATGTATAAAGTGATTCAATGTCCATTACTAGGAATAGATAATTAGCACACCATTTCACATCCATAATTTTGGTCAAAAAATCAGTAGTGTCCTTCAGGTAAGATGTTAAATTAATCATATGGGGTTGCAGAAAAAAGTCTACGTATTTGGAAATAATTTCATTCATACTCCCGATGGCAGAGATGATGGGGCGACCGGGGAGTAGGTGTGACCTGTTTGTGTATTTTAGAGAGGAAATATAAACTGGGTGTAAATGGATGCTCGTTGTTAAGAAATTTAGATTCATCCTTGGATAATAGCCCAAGTCTTTTCCAAATAGCAATTTGTTTTTGAGTCTTATCATGGCTTTGGGACATTGTGAATTGGGTAGATGTTAAATAACAAGAAGTGTTAGATAAATGTCTTTCCGCTTCAATCACATACATCTATGAATTTTTAAATATATATATATATATATATATATATATATATATATATATATATATATATATATATATATATATATATAAATATATAAATATATATATATATATATATATATATATATATATGGTATTAAGATAGAATATCGACGGGAAAATATCGACTAGCATTAATATCGTGGTAAGAATATCGAAAGAAAAAAATATCGTCTTAGTAAATATCGTTGTAAAAAATATCGTTTTGTTAGAATGACATAAATATCGTCAAACAAAAATATCGATGAATAGAATATCGTTGACTAAAAAATCGTTGTATATAATATCGACAAAAAATATAATGTGTTTAAAAAAAAAATATATATATATATTATGTTTTTAAAAAACTTAGAATAATAATTTTAGTAATAATTTTTAATAAAAATTTTTTTTTACCAAAGATTTGTTAAAATTTTAGTAGCGGGTTATTGGTATTATAGGGGATAAGGGTGGGTAGTAATTTAAAATTTAATATAAAAAATGAACAAAATAGGAATTTAATCAGACTTCGAAATTTAAAATTTCTAAATAGAATTTATCACGAAATTTTATTTGTAATCATTAATTAATAAATCAAAATTTAATTTTAGTAGTGGGTCATTGGTATTTTAGGGGCTAAGGGTGGGTAGTAATTAGAAAAAAAAATAAAATAAAAAGTTACATAATAAAATATTCGAAAATAATTCAGAAATAGAAATTTAACAATAAAATTTAGAATTTTGTACGAAATTTTTTTTGTAATGATAGTGTAAAATTTCATATTAATATTTTAGTAGCGGGTTATTGGTATACTAGGGGATAAGGGTGGGTAGTAAATTGTAAATTAGACAACATGTATTAAAAAATATAGAAAATTAAGAACAATTTAGAAATTTAATCAGAATTCGAAATTTACAAATCAAAATTTGAAATTGTCACGAAATTTTATTTGTAATATGTATATTGTTTACTATCCTGCACATTCCCTGATATAAGTTTGATTGGAGTTAGAATAGTAATTCTTTTTAATTTTAATGTCCAGCACATTCTCTGAGTTAAGTTATGTTTGGAGTTAGAATAGTAATTTATTATGGTTTACTACCCAGCACTTTCCCTGACTTATGTTGTATTGGAGTTAGAATAGTAATTTATTATGGTTTACTATCCAGCACTTTCCCTGACTTATGTTGTATTGGAGTTAGAATAGTAAATTATTATGGTTTATTATCCAGCACTTTCCCTGACTTATGTTGGATTGGAGTTAGAATAGTAATTTATTATGGTTTACTATCCAGCACTTTCCCTGACTTATGTTGGATTGGAGTTAGAATAGTAAATTATTATGGTTTATTATCCAGCACTTTCCCTGATTTATGTTGGATTGGAGTTAGAATAGTAAATTATTATGGTTTACTATCCAGCACTTTCCCTGTATTCTGTTGGATTGGAGTTAGAATAGTAATTTATTATGGTTTACTATCCAGCACATTCCCTGAGTTAAGTTATGTTTGGAGTTAGAATAGTAATTTATTATGGTTTACTATCCAGCACATTCCCTGAGTTAAGTTATGTTTGGAGTTAGAATAGTAATTTATTATGGTTTACTACCCAGCACTTTCCCTGACTTATGTTGTATTGGAGTTAGAATAGTAATTTATTATGGTTTACTATCCAGCACTTTCCCTGACTTATGTTGTATTGGAGTTAGAATGGTAAATTATTATGGTTTATTATCCAGCACTTTCCCTGACTTATGTTGGATTGGAGTTAGAATAGTAATTTATTATGGTTTACTATCCAGCACTTTCCCTGACTTATGTTGGATTGGAGTTAGAATAATAAATTATTATGGTTTATTATCCAGCACTTTCCCTGAGTTATGTTGGATTGGAGTTAGAATAGTAAATTATTATGGTTTACTATCCAGCACTTTCCCTGTATTCTGTTGGATTGGAGTTAGAATAGTAATTTATTATGGTTTACTATCCAGCACATTCCCTGAGTTAAGTTATGTTTGGAGTTAGAATAGTAATTTATTATGGTTTACTATCCAGCACATTCCCTGAGTTAAGTTATGTTTGTAGTTAAAATAGTAATTTATTATGGTTGATTATCCAGCACTTTCCCTGACTTATGTTGGATTGGAGTTAGAATAGTAATTTATTATGGTTTACTATCCAGCATTTTCCCTGACTTATGTTGGATTGGAGTTAGAATAGTAATTTATTATGGTTTACTATCCAGCACTTTCCCTGACTTATGTTGGATTGGAGTTAGAATAGTAAATTATTATGGTTGATTATCCAGCACTTTCCCTGACTTATGTTGGATTGGAGTTAGAATAGTAATTTATTATGGTTTACTATCCAGCACTTTCCCTGACTTATGTTGGATTGGAGTTAGAATAGTAAATTATTATGGTTTATTATCCAGCACTTTCCCTGACTTATGTTGGATTGGAGTTAGAATAGTAAATTATTATGGTTTATTATCCAGCACTTTCCCTGAGTTATGTTGGATTGGAGTTAGAATAGTAATTTATTATTGTTTACTATCCAGCACAATTATTAAATTTTTTTATTCAGCAGTATCTATTTATTATTTTTAATAAGAATAATATATGTTATGTAGTAATATTCATTTCATAAATATACATTAAATACATTTTTATAACATTTTTACATTAATATGACGAGTCTAAATTAAGAAACACATTTAAAAAAAAATATTTTTAATGAGAGTTTAATTTGGTATTGCAAAGATATTACAATTTTTCAAAAAACTTTTTACATAATTTTGGGTCACAAATTATATAGCATTTTTTAACATAAATACTGTTTGTATTATACATAAATTATTATATTAAATTTTAATAATTATTATTAAAATTTAATATATTACATATTTATTATGGCATTGTTTTTATCAAGATATGTACATAACATAATTTTACATTTTGTAATATCTGAGAAAAATATTTAACAATGAAATACATTTTTGGAATCATAAACAATTAATACATAACTCTTTTAAACATATTAATGTCTCTTTTACAATATTCATATGTTTTTTAACAAGAAAAAAATATTTATTAATACATATTGCATATATTATGCTATTTAATACAATTTATTTTTTAGTTAAAGGCTATTTTGTCCTATTTTAGTTTTTATTATGCAGCCATTTTATTTTTGGAACTTCACTTTTTATTCTATCAACATCGTTGTTTGGGTCATTTTAGAAAACGGAAGCTCGCGGTTGGGAGCTGTTTCTTGTTGGTGAAGGTAAGTTTGTTTCACTTTACTTTTAAAGATATTTAACTTAAGTTTAGTGATAGTTGTAGTGTGTACGTGTCGATATGTGTAGTACTTTACATATTATGTGCGAATTACGTGTTATTTAGCGTCGTTATGGAGAACGTACTTTGTGAGGTAGTTCGAACAAAAGTAACGTTTACTGTTGTATTAATGGATGATTTCATATTGTTTTTATGTCTTATATGTTATGTGTAGGCTATGCGTATTTCCAATGTTTTGAGGTTTGTTTTTTTTTCGATAATTTGCAGGTCTTCGTTTTGGTGAGCAGATGGACTATGACGTTTTTTTTAAAGCAGGTACATATTTTTGAAAATGTCCTGCATTTTCGGGGTCTCTACTTTTTTTATTCGTGAAGATTTATCACCTTTTTATGGTTTCAAATTCGAGAGGATTGCAACGGGAGTATTATCAAACAGTTGTATTTTTTGCATTTTGTTGGGATTTTTCGATATTGGATATGGATAGCTTTTGGTATTATTCCTGTGGAAATCATCACCATGGAACATTTTCTACAGCAGCAGAACCGTAAGTAAAAGTGATATTTACTTTTGGGTTGCATTGTGGTATAGTCTATTGTTTAGGTAAATGTTATATTATTATGTCTTGTAAAAATATATTATTGATCATTTTACATGACATAATATTACGACATTTAACTACATATTATCTTTAATTAAAATTTGCTCACTTTTTGGGAATGTATATTTAAAGGATTGATTTAGCTATTAGATCTAAGTATGCTAGACCTTCTATACTTGGGTACATTCTAGTTTTTTGCTGCAGATATTCGTACATGTTTAATGTTTGTTTACTTAGTTTAGGGCCAATTTTTGAAAGTGATTGCTCTATTCTGAGTTCTTGGTAGCTTTGCTCTTTTTTAATGCTTTGGATCAGTTTGTGAAGTGTTGGTTGACTTCTTCCTAAAGTGGCTTGGAAGGCATTATGCCATCCTTCAACTGCGTTATTAGTTTTAGCTTTCTGGGCTATTGTACTAGCATAGACATTCCACCATGGAATTTGAAATTTAGGTTGTCTACGGTGGCCTGAACGATGTAATCTTCCAACCCAGGTATCTTCAAAGTAGTCTAAGAAGGGAGTTAGCATTTTTTCATTGGTGCGGTAGAAAGGGCTGTCAATTAATAAATTGTAGTAGTTAGCTACTTCTGTTGTTGGTACATATGCTAATGCAATCAACTTCTTTATTTGATAAGCAAAGTTACTGTTTGTACAATATTCAATGCTTAAAGTTGATTTTTGTAAGTGCCTCCATATGCTTTGGTTGTAGTGATAATAACAACCTTGTATGGAGGTATGGGGATATATTTTAAGGATAGCTTGAATCATGGCCATTTCAAAGTCAATTACAATTCTTTGAGGATAGTAATTATCAGTTAATTCTTTGATCGTTGTTAAAATTTCAACGTAGGTAGTATTTGTTTTGTTTGGCAGCAGAGTATAAATTAGAGGGATATTTGTATCTTGGTATTCCCCATGAATGGTGTAAAGTTGATAGAAAGGTTTGGGACAAACTTTAAAAGTCCCGTCCATCATCCATGTTTCACATGATTTAAGCTTTTGCAAATTACTATTAGTAGCAAAAAGTAAAATTCTTTTGTCATGACTGTTGTTGTCATACATTAAGAATTTTTCCTCATTATGTGTAATGGTATATTCTGGATATTTTTTTATATCCTGAAAACTTTCTGGTGTTGGTGGAGTTGGATCAGAAGCACGTTTAGTTTTAGCAATTAATCTCTTTAAGTTGGGAATAGAAGGTAGCTGTCCTGTCACATGTTCAGGCACTTTGCTTAAAACATTTTTCAAAATGCTAGTGCTTGTTTCTTGTGATCCTGTACTAGCATCTTTCAATGTTTCTAGTGCTTCTCTCACTTCCACTTCAGTTACATTTGGTGGGTGGTTATGCTCACGTACATTTACCACATTGTTATCAACAGTTGTTGCTCTACCATAGCATGCATTTGAGTAATATTTACTACATTTCCAATGGGTCTTATTAGCTTTCACTTTTTCTTGGGTGTAGGTGTAACCCATGTAGCTCAGCATTAGTTTTCCTTTTTGCGAAGTAATGAAAGTAGCTCCAGTTGCCATGTCTAAGGTAGATCTGTGGAAATATATATATGTCTTTTTTAGAACATTGAACACCATTTTAGATGTGTGTATAAGACTAGGCAAAAGTGTGAACATATACTTACTATGTGGCTTCACTGGTAAACCTTTTATTCTTATTTCTTTTTCAGAATTGTCTCCCTTTTAAGTTCTGTAGTAGTGTTAAAGAATAATAGAAAGAAATACTTTAGTGTAACAGGTGTATCATTTTACTTTCTGAATTGTTATACATATACTGACTATACTTACTTGATGTAGTAGAGGATGTTGGTAGTGTAGTTGTAGATAGGCAAATAATTTTGTAGAGTCTGTGGAAAAATTTATCATTGTGTTACTTGTAGTATTTGGATGATAGTAGTTGGATACATATTATTTACATTGTACATTTACTTAGCAAGTTTAAATAATTTTTATCAGCTATCTAAATAGATATGGATAAGGTCGTTTATAAATGTGTTTACATCTAACTGTATTGTCGTTGTTGATAAGTTCAACATGTTTAGTTTTCACTCTAAAGATCAACAGTTTTAAAAATAGGGACTTTATCTACTTATAGTAACTTCGAAGGAAAAATGGTATTTAACTTACTTGAAGTGTAGTGTGATGTATTGTAGTTGTAGTCGTTGGTTTGTATTCTCTTCTCTCAGCAAGGTAACCGTTTTTCTCCAAGGTTGGGCCAAAAATGGTAAATGACGTTAAGTGTGTCATTGTATTTATATTAGTGAGTTAATTAATGGTACTTTTTGATTGGTTCAATTAGTGAAAATTCAAATTCATTGGTTGAGAACTTTGTTTGGCATGGGAAAACCGTTATTTTCGTAAGAATATGTTGTTTCACTGTTTGTTTGTAAAAGAATGTATTAAAATGTGTTCTAAGTTACATTTTTGTGTAATATTTAAATCGTTTATATGTTGAAAATAAAGAAATGTTTATCATATTTAGGCCATCGGAGTGTAATATAGTATCAGTAAAAGTAAAAAAAGTTTCCCTATATAAATAATTTATGTTACAAATAAGTAATAGGAAAACAAAAAAAAAATATGTGTTCATAGTTTTGTGGAAAAAATAGCAAAAAAAAAGAGTAAAATCAAGAATAGTGTATTTCGAGTTCTAAACAAAAAGACGATATTTTTTGTATTTTTTTAGAGCACATAGGTCGTCGATGTTAGTGTAGTCGATATATATGTCAAAGGTAATGTTATTTAAAATGAAGTCGATAATGTAGTAGTCGATATTTAAGTAGTCGATATTAGTGTGGACGATATTAGGGTTGTCGATAAAAAAATATCGATATTTGTGTGATTTCTAGTTTAAGTATAGGATGACGATATTTATGTAAGCGATGTTTTAGTGACGATATTTTTATCAGACGATATTTATGTTAACGATATTTGAACATGGAACCATATATATATATATATATATATATATATACATTTATATATATTTCCTTTCAAAGAGGCACACCGGCTCTGGCTGGGTTGCAATACTTCATTTATTAAGTGAAACAACACGAAGGCAAGAGGCTTCCTTATCCCAACGTTTCTGCTTTTGAAAGCCTTGGTCACGGGAGGCAGTCTCTGTATTTTGAATTCCACCCACGTGGTCTGCTTTTACACAGCGTGGGCCGTATTCTCTTTCAGAGTGCGCAAAGGAAAACTTAAAAGCTTTGAATGAAAGGAGCATTCAGTGCTCCGACTTCCTTGTTATAATGCCCTTTCCAATGCGCAAAAATAATGTCAGCTTCTTTGCACAGTTCGAAATGTTAGTAGTTCACTCACTTGATTAAAAGCAGCCCCAGCCTGCATTTTAGGATATACATCCTTCTGCTCCCAAACTCGCCACACGCCGAAAACAGGGGGCAAGCAGGTCAGGTTCAACCATTAAATCATCCACATTTGCCACACAAATAGACCTGGACCTTTGCAGGGCGGCCAGTGTTGCTGGTGCGAGGCTTCCAGGAAAACATAAAGTCCAATCCCCCTTTCCTTTCAAAGAGGCACACCGGCTCTGGCTGGGTTGCAATACTTCATTTATTAAGTGAAACAACACAACGGCAAGAGGCTTCCTTATCCCAACGTTTCAACAGTGCAGCAGTATTTGCATCAATCCAGTCCACCCACTGGGGAATTTTATGGAACAATTTGGAGGGGTCAGGCGGCACCAACGAGGTAAAAATCTTGCAGAACTACAAGTCCCAGTATGCTGTGAGCACACGCCTATGAGGGCGGAACTGTAGATCATTATCAGGTGCTCTGCAAGGTAACGACCGCTGTCCTCCTTCTTTCAGCCTTTGATCAAGAACAGAGGATGTTCGAAACGCGTTGGGCACAGACGCAGGACTGAGAAATGGAGAAATGCTATCCTGAAGTCCTTGAATAAAGGTTCTAAACTCCACTTGTGCGGCGTCTCTACCTGAGGGCAACTTGTTTGATGATATTTGCGGCTTGCTCAGCCGCAGAGACGCCCCGCTGCTAAAACAGATCCGGCGATTGGAAACCCAAGCGCTAATGGAAAGTGGAGCCCGCGTCGAGGAACATTGAAACTAACAGTGCAGCAGTATTTGCATCAATCCAGTCCACCCACTGGGGAATTTTAATGGAACAATTTGGAGGGGGTCAGGCGGCACCAACGGCATACAAATCTCGCAGAACTACAAGTCCCACTATGCCGTGAGCACATGCCTATGAGGGCGGGACTGTAGATCATTATCAGGTGCTCTGCAAGGTAACGACCGCTGTCCTCCTTCTTTCAGCCTGTGATCAAGAACAGAGGATGTCGAAACGCGTTGGGCACAGATGCAGGACTTAGAAATGGGGAAATTCTACCCTGAAGTCCTCGAATAAAGATTCTAAACTCCACTTGTGCTGCGTCTGTACCTGAGGGCAACTTGTTTGATGATATATATATATATATATATATATATATATATATATATATATATATATATATATATATATATATATATATATATATATATATATATATATATATATATATATATACATATATACATATATATATATGAAAATAATGTTTCTGTTTCGCCACTGCTCGGCCGGCGAAAACACGACCAGGTGCAGACCTCCAATTTTGTAACTTGTAGTGGTTCACGAAGAAAGTACGAATCCACAAATGGATGGCAGAGTTCAAGATTTTATTTAATCAAAATCATAGGACCAGTGTCCACCCACGGCGCATTTCACTCCTCCAGGGAGCTTGATCACATGAAACGCTCAGAGTGGTGTGCAAATATATACTAAACATTGTTGTGGGACAAATTAGTTCAGTGCACGCCCTCGACGTATGTATATATATATCAGCAACTCAGCTAGAATTCTATCCTGCGGAGAGTCGTCTCCTGTTCCAATGGGACATGGATCTATGAAGTCCTCTGACCAATGGCGCTATTGCTTTATACAGACAGGCAAGATAGCCTCTAGTTGCAAATTGGAGATAATACACTACAAATGTTTACACAGAATGTGCTCTACAGTGGTAAGGCCACATAAATTCCGTCTCCGCCCAGATGATTACTGTGACAGATTAATCATGGCTGGCATAGACTGTTTACATTTGGTGTGATCTTCTACTTCTATACATATGTACTGCAGGAGTTTGTCCAAGCTCTTACTGAAATGACAGGTCAACCTATATTTCTTACACCGCTCATGACACTGCTGGGATTTATCTGGAAGGTTGACACCCACTTAGGAAAATACATTGCTCTGAGCTTAATCCTTTGGCAAATACAGAATAGCCTGCAGAAGGGTTTGCTGCAGAGCATCCAAATTAAAGGAATGGCATGACAACCTGACCAACTGTCAAGAACAATTGGACATGTATGCGGAACTTCTGCCCACTAGCTCCCACCCTAGAAATATATGGTAACCCTTACATAACTACCGGCTTAACCGGTCACAAAATTATAAGGTGTCACTCCTCCCAGCACCATTAATTTAAACCGCACTGTGCAACAAGAGATGTTCCCCTGCTTTCACAGCTGGAACAATGGGACAACTCTATCCTACTAAGCTGGGCAAAGAATGTCATATCAAGCCCCCTCACTCACTCCCCCACACCAACTTCATTTCCCTACAAGGTCCTGGTCCACATACTAGAATGTGCACTTATAAACTGAGACCATGTCTCTGATAACTACTCTGGTCTCTGGTATTGAGGTTGAAGGACGCAGTCCTGAGGAGTAAGATATGGCTAATGTAATTGAAATGTATTAATATTGCTACAGTAGTGAACTATATTTATTTGCATTTTGTAATACTGACTGGTTTCAGAGTCAGCTGTACCAATTGAAAAACCCAATAAAGAAAGTTTTTGAAAAAATACATAATTTGTTGTGTTGTAAAGTATTTAATTGCTCCCCCAAAGCACCACCCCTGAGTATGCCTATGTTACTCTGAAAGTCACATTCAAAAAGGTGAATTTAGTTCACTTTTGGAGGGTTCATAGGTTGGTGGCCCCAGTTGTTACAATTGGATCCCAGCAGCCGCTGTGTGAAAAAAATATATATAAAGGGGGATATTCATGAGAGCTATGCATAATGCTTGCACCACGCAATGACGCAATGTGGTACAAGCATGAAGCAAACCCCTTAGTCATATTAATGAAGCCATGCAAATCCACTTTGCATAGCAATAAATGACTTCAAAAATCGTGAGTGCAGCAATGCAGCATAAATCACTGTGTTGCCGTACTCTGTGCAAGGGAGGCGTTCCATGGCAGTTGAGGGGAGTGTTTCACACAACTCCCATGGTTTTTCGATGCATTCCCAGATTTACTGGTACCTGTAAACCTGGAAATGCACCAAAAATATACTTCTCATCAGGAGAGGCGTAACGAGGAGATATACCTTTATTTCTCATCCTTTTTTCCTCTTTCTATGTGTGAAGCACACATAGGAGAAAGAGGAAAAGTCCTCAAGATTATTTTGGTGCAGGAAGGTGCACCTTCCTGCACAAAAACAATCCTACCTGTAACACCGTAGTGCAAGGGTACCTGCATTGGCACTAGGCTGCAAAACTGACGCTGGGGAAAGTACATTTTGTAGAGAGCTTGTTCTTTAAATGGAAGGTATACTTTTCGTGATTTGGTGTAATCTGTGCAGTAGTTTTTGAGAAATTAAGGTTCAAGACATTTGCTTAGCTGGACAGTTAGGTTTGTGAGAGCCCCACTGGCATGCAACCTCAAATAATAGAGTGATCGGATTGGCTGAGGGGTATTTTATTTGAATCACTGTTTTGGTGGTTGACCATTATTACAGTTCACGTTCCAGAATCCTGAAGTAATGATAACAAAAACTTTTTTTTCAAAAGGTGACCTGATTGAGCAATCTCAACATAAATTGATGTCGGCATTTTACTAGTAAAATTTACTAGTAAAATTTAAATTTAGTCTGAGTCTAGTTTTGGTCTTTCCTTAGTGTCATACGCCGATGACACGCAGCTGGCGGTGGCACTTAATGGTGACTCTAACATGGACGCCCCCACCTTCCAGTCAGCGTTAAAAGCTGTTTATGGCTGGATGGCGAACAACCGTCTTCAACTTAATGCCTCTAAGACCGAGGTCATTATTTTTGGTAGGGAAAGTGGCCTATGGGGAGATCAATGGTGGCCTTCTGATCTTGGCCCGGCTCCCACCCCCGTGAGTGAAGTCAGAAACCTCGGGGTGTGGTTTGATGATAAGCTTTCTTTCACCTCCCATACTAAACGTGTGGCTGGCGTATGTCTAAGTACTCTGCAGTGTCTGAGACCTATTTTTAAGTTTTTTGATGCTGAGACAAGACAGATTATAGTCCAAGCTCTGGTTCTTACCAGATTGGACTATGCCAACTCTCTGTTTTTGGGTTTAAATCAGGCCGAACTATCCCGCCTCCAGAGGGTCCAAAATGCGGCGGCCAGGATGCTTGTCGGCCTCCCGAAATTTGTCTCAGCTCGTCGAACTATCCAGAATCTCCACTGGCTACCGATTGAGCAAAGAGTTAAGGTTAAAGCCCTCTGCTTAACTTTTAAAATTCTTAAATTAGCTTCCCCTCCTATTCTTTCACAGACTATCCTGCACTATGTCCCTGCTAGAACTCTCCGCTCTGCTGGATTGAACCTCGCCATTGTGCCGCGTTTTAAACGAGCTAGAATGGGTGGACGCTCGTTCTCAGTGCTGGCGGCTGCCCTCTGGAACTCTCTGCCAGCTCCTCTCCGTTCAATCCCTGACTTGCTTCTCTTTAGGAAGGCTCTGAAGACCTTCCTCTTCTCTACAGTCTAGTTTTTGTTTTCTTGCCTTCTCTGATGTGTTGTGTTTCCAATTCTCCAAGCGCCGGGACGCCTCTTGGCTGCGGCATCCGTGCGCTATACAAAAAATAAATAACATAACATAACATAACATAACAGATGGTACTTTCTCGTTTTGCCGTCCGAAAACAAATTCTTATTGCCTAAGAGCAGGATCTTTCATCTTCCGCAATTTGTTCGAGTTAATTCATATGGCAGTGTTCCTAAGACTATGGCTTCTGATTTATAAGACAGTTGAAAACGGATACCTGACAATAACAAACAGAGGCTTACTCCACCTACTCCTTCTTCTGACACCCCATTCACAGGACTGTCCAAGGCAGTGTTCCTGATGGAGACGTTACCAGATGAGATCCCCATGTTATGGTTTTAATATGGGTGTCTCAAAATAATAATAATCCACATTTGTAAAGCGCACAATCACCTATAAGGGTCTCTAGGCGATGGGGGCCGTTGGGAAGATTAGGCAAGCTACTGCCCAGAGTCACATGGTGCTGGGCTAATCTGCCGCCGGTGATCGAACCATGAACCCCAGATTTCGGAGTCAGTCCCCCTAGCCGCGGCGCCACACCTCTCCCTTTCTTTAAGTGCATCCACCACCATTTCCACCATTTCAGACATTGGGACCACAATTGAAATATTTAATCAGGGACATTTCATATTTAGGTCCTGTTTATTTACCACCATACCGGGACCCTATTTCAAGGTCTAACAAACAGCTATGAGGACAAGCCCACTATGTGCACAGAGAATAAACATGCTGCCATGGACGTTTCACTCCCAAAGGTTCTCCGCTATCCAGACAGGTGTTTTGGAAAGGTGAAAAATACCCATGATTAAACTTGTAAGTAGGCTTTTAAGTTTTTAGTCTGCTCAAAGCAGTTTTAGCATGATGAAGTTATCATGGAAATGTGTGTGTGTGAGACTGCAAGTTGGCCTGATGTCAATCCTTTAATTTCCTCAAAGAGGTCTTCCTCAGACATTTCTCTAAACATTATAATTCCTGCTGTGTGACCAATAACAATTTGTTTTAGCCTGTGTTGTGGTTGCTTTACACCAAAAGCAATGGTTATAGCATTATATGTTTCCTATTAAATCCATGTTAGTATAAAATATATACTTATATATATACTTTTTCGATTTTGTTCCTACCCAGTTTGAATTTTACTTTTTATTTGAAGTGACCGAGGTCCTCGATACATGCTGCTATTACTTGGGAATTTTAAGTAGTTCTCCTAACTAACCACATGGAATGGGGTGTAATCAGCAGACGGGTATCGTAAACAGTTAAAATTGGGTTGCTTATTTCAAGTACCAAGGATCTCAATATAAGATCAAATGATCACCTTTGCCCCTGGGGGATAATTTCGAACCCATTATTAGCTAGTGCTGGGATACCATGGGGATTATGAAAAATAACTCAATTTGCACATCTGCAGTGGGGAGGAAAAATCAAAACCATTTTCCTGACAACTGATTTTTTTAAATAAAAAAGCATTTCATGTGTGACCCCCAATGAGAGATTTTTGTAAAAAATTTGATTTGTGTTCTTGATATATGCTGCAACCAGTTCTCGGCCGGTGGAGGATCGTCGCCCCACTGCCTGACACGGAGCCAGCAAACGAAAAATAAATGATGCTCAAGCATCATTTTATTTTTCGTTGGCAACATGTTGTGCATGGAGTGATGGATATTGGGAGGGTGAAAGAGGAGTGTTTGTGCACCCCCTAAGTGCTCATGTCTGTATGTTCGGCCATCTTAGGCTGACCAAAACACGCATGCACAATTACTGAAGGCTTGGTGCCACAAAGGAAGTATGTGGAATTTTAAGAACTGCAAAGGTTTTTTAAATGAAATGTGTTTTATATGCTTTATGGTTTGTGAAAACCAAATAAAGTTATTTTTGACTGACTGACTGGCATGCACAATTAGGTTATTCAAGCCTAGCTGCATTCAGCAACCGAGCTGAAGAGAAGCCCACAGACTCCCTGGTCTGAGTAGGGATTCTCTTTAGCCCGCTCAGACCAATCCCTGTGCTGCTCTGCTGCATATGGATTCGCTGGGAGTCTGTCGCAGGGGCTGCTGGGACCCAGGAGGAAGCCAGTAGGAGCGAAGCAGTGCAGGAGGAGGCCGGCGGCATCAGATAAGTTTTTAAAATTACTATTAACCCCCCTCTCTTCCCACCCACGATCGCTCTCCCCCTATTCTCGGCCACATGCCCCCCACCCATTGTTGATGGGGGCAGCCATTGGCTCCAGCTGCCTCCTTCCTTTTTTTTAAAATAGCACTTCATCTACACTTTGGACGTCATATCAGTTGATCGGATTATACAGCCGAAATACAGGAATTAAGTTTACTCGCCAGTATCTGCAGTGCTTATTTTGAGCCGTGGTTTCTGGTATTCAGCACCAGCCCTTAATTGTCAGCACCGGCGCTTATGACAGTGTCCACATGGTGTTGCTGTCTGCCTAATTTAGGTATGAGCACAACAACAGCTGTGTAATAATTCGATTTACATTTACAATGCCTCCCAAGCCATTCTTATAGCTTTGGGGTCCTGGAATTGTATGAATTGTCAGACTTTTAAAATTGTGTTTGTTAGTTGTTTTTTTTTGGCACTGTCATTGGCAGCGCTAGCAGTGGCAACGCATGGTGCAAGTTGCAGTGTCCTCCTGACAAGGGACCTGGCACTGATTATCTTCACAAATTAAGAACTGGATAGCTCTGCTCCAAACTCCAGTCATTACGAGTTTTTTTCCACCAAAATTGGGAATACCTCTTTGCACCTGGATTGTCGGCTGCTTTTCCAAAACAGTTTTTCACCATTTAAGGGAAAAAAATGCTGTCATTTTCCAACTGCCCTTACCAGGCACAAAATGCCAGCAAAACTACTGGTGGAGCGTGGGGTGTTGATGGAGGGCATAGAGGTGATGTGCCCTTGCCTGTCTGTGGACTGCGGCAGGCAGTGGCCAGCTATAACTAAAACCCAATGTAATGATACTTAATTTACCAAACTTGAAAAGGATAGTAGGCGGAGTTGTCCGTTCCTAAAGTTGATCCTGTGGCCTGCTGATCTCTGCACCTTTCAGCAAAGAGTGTTAAGCTCATTGATCCATTCAGCTGGTAAGATTGAATGAGTAATTAATTTCTCAGAAAGGTAACCATAGAGATCAGAAAGTTAACAAAATATGCCCCCCTGATCTGTGCAAACGTACTAGAAGTGCATTGTTTGTATAAAAGCTTCCAACAATTTAGCCATTCGCATAATGTTACCATCAAAACTCAATAAACTTTGAAACATATAATGAAAGTTATTTTGGAATGCCATGAATTAGTTGCTTGCAATAATAATGACATAACATGTTAATACAAAAACGCTGTTATGGGGTGCCCAAGCGCATCCTACAGTTATATATAAGAACATTATTCTATAGGTCAATTTCTATTTCCTTCAAAACCAGCACTTTAAATTACAATTGTATTTTTGTTCTTGCTTCTGTAGACATGCTGGTTGTTTTCTGCTGGAAAAAGCTGAGTAGGGCATATGTATGTTTAAAAGACATATATGAAACTGGGCTACATACGTTATCTCTTGCATACACAGTGCATATCCAGTTTTTATATTTTGCAACCTCTGTTTATCAGAAGTGCAACTTCCGATTACAATTTTCCGTCAACAGTCACAATGCACATTACTGGGATAGCTAGCAGTGGAGAAGATGAATTTCAATGGGATTTGTGTTCGATGCAATCAGTGAGATGCAGTATCTCAGGAGATTCTAAATACACAGAAAGATTAAGTGGAAGCGCTAAAATTTGCCTGATAGAAATTTGCACAAGCCCATAATAATATCAATTCAGAGGAGAGCTAGGATAAAATGTTTAATTGCTTCACAGGCACATATAAGGCGAAACTATTTAATGTTAAGAAAAGCAATTACCGGGCAAGAAGTCCCAACTGATCATGCTCTCGGAGTGAAAACATTAGTCTGAGATAGATCAAAACTAAATTCTATTTCCCATGAATTTGACCTATGTGCCTTCAACATAAAAAAATAAACCAAACATTAGCATAGCCAATAGGTCTCGCTTTTGGAAGCTTATCTGTTATTCGAAAGTGCCAAACTTGATGTTCGTAGATGTGTTTGTAATGTCACTGGCAGGGCTGGCTGGGGCAAATCTGTTTATTGTTTAATGCGGAAGCTGCAGATGCCTCCTGACTAAGCATGGGCAAATTTTGCGAATTGGCAATTTGCGAATTTGCGAATTGGCAATCCGAAAAATTCACGCAAATTTGCGAATTTAGCGGAGTTTTTTATTTTTGCGTGTTTGCGGATGTTCGCGAAGCGCTTTGCGAGTTCGCGGGTGTTCGCGAGGCGCTTTGCAATTTCGCGGGGTTTTTTTTTTTGCCTGCTTAATCACTGCCACCCTCTTGTTTTTTATGCCCATCTGCCCTCTGTACCACTTGTTTCTGTGCCCTTCTGGCCTCTGCCCCACTCATATTTTGTCCCCTTCTGCCCTCTGTCCCACTTTTGTGCCCTTCTGCCCTCAGCCCCACTTAGAATGGCGCCGGCAAGCTGCCAGCACCATTCTAAAATAGCTAGAAATAGCTTCAACAGGAAGCACTAATAGATAAAGTAAAGCAGGTGCTCCAGTTGAAAGTCAAATTAAGTTGCACAATCATTAATCACCCCAAGTTTGGGGTGATTAATGATTGTGTAACTGAATTTGAGCAGCACCTGCTTTACTTTATCTATTAGAGCTTCCTGTTGAAGCTGACTTTTGTAACTATTTTAGAATGGCTCTGGCAGCTTGCTGGCGCCATTCTAAAAGAGTTACAAAAGTGAGCTTGAACTTTTGACCCAATCCGTTCCATTCGCGGATTTTCGTTCGCAGATTTTTCGGGAAATTCGTGAAACTCGCGGATTGCGAATTTACCGGAAATCCGCGAGCGGAACGGATTTTCCGCCCATGCTTACTCCTGACGAAAGCCGTGGCACTTATTTCTTGACAAATTAAGCACTGGCTGTGGTGGACTACGGACTAAGTGGCTATATGCAGAACTGGAGTCGGCTGACGCATTCCATCTAATCTGTGCTGCGGTTGGATGTTAGAGTGCCGTGAATGAGTCATGCCAACGGTACAAGATATTATGTTGCATAGATGAAACGTTGTCCCACTGTGGTGTCTGCCCGCTTTAGCGCGAACAGTCTCCCACTTGCTTTAGACTTGGCCGTTATAATAGCTACATTTTCCAATCACTTTCTGGCTTTTCGATTGAGAACCCAAAAAAGTTAATAACACTGCAGCGCCTGCACATCTGTGTGTTTTGTTTATGTATTCAAATCCCATGCCTTGCATTTTAGTTGCGGATGCCCCGTGATAGCTCTCCACGTGCAGGGGACATGAGGTGGAATAATTTCTGGTGCTGCCGCAAGCCAATGAGTGCTTGTGCCTGGTGGGCGCCAGATCCATAGAAATGCAAATGGGATGATCTAGCCACTACTTGGGGTTTTTTCTCATTAAAAGTTGATGGAAAAATATTAGGAAAATGAGGCCAAGCTCACTATGGGCTGTTGAAAGAAAAAATAGGCAAAATGTGTATAAAAGCACCTATTGCGAAAAGAGAGGCCCAGAAGTAAACTGCAACGTCCAGGCTCTCCAAAAAAAAACTGTAAAAAAGAATGCAACTTCGAAATACAGAGGAACAACAAAGTATCAGGATAGAGGGGAGGAAGTCAATGCTGCCATTGGCGAGATTGACTTGTAAAAACGACCACTAGGAGGGTAAAGTAGATTATTTTCAGGTCTACTTATTTCCTTTACCATAAATTGAATTCACAGAGTAATGTATTGAAATACAAATCTATGAATAAGAAAATGAAAAAATCTGAAATTATGAAAAAGGTCAAGAGCGCACAAAAGGAATTATGAGAAATGTAGCAAGCACCCGTAAAACATGGTCATATCAAGAGGCAGATTTACAAGCCCCTTGCTCCTCATTCGTGCCCTGACTTTGTGTCACTTCTGTGACGCAGCAGCGGCATAAACCATGCACCACGTTGTACCTTATTTAAAATGTGATGCATCTAGGGAGATGCGTCACTTTGTAAAGCCCTGCGCCACATCAAACCCGCGTCAGGTTGTCATATGGGCGTTCCAGCGCGGAGGTCGGGGGCGTTCCGTCGCAGGAACGCCCCGGAAAAGTGCCCAAATGAAATCCACAAGATTTCACTCAGTCACATTTTCGACGCCTCTGAGTCAAAACCTTCTGCCTACTTAAAGCAGGTGTAAGGCTTGACGCATCATGTTGGACATAGGCAGGTTTGGAACAGTGCCGGAGGTGCGTCACACCCGCGATGCAGCGTCCAGCACTGCGCCAACCTTACACCGGCAGATGCAACACGCATCTGTTTATCCTTAAACCATCTGTGGTGGCGCAAGGGTTAACTTGGGTGACGCATGTTTCCTGGCGCATCCCTGCTGATTTGCAGGGATGCACCAGGAAATGTAAATCTGCCCCCTAGTGTCAGGACGCTGACTGATTAATTCTGAAATGAAAGATGACACCTCCAGACTAAACAATATTTAATAGATTGCATAGGACCAGTATCTTGCCATCGGTTGCCTCAGAAGCGGTGTCCTAATCTCCAGCACTAGTGATGTGAGCTATGAGGAGGTGACGTTTACAGTTGTCAGTGCACAGTAGTGACTGCAGCTACACAATACACACATATCTTTATATCACCATAGGGAGAATACATGGCGGCCAATAAATACATCAGATTTGGAACAAATAGAAGTGTACAAACAAACAGACATGCACACTCCTATCACTGTAAGGAAAATGTCAAATCCATTGTCACTGCCATAGGGCATCTACATTAATGTAAGGAAACTTTGCTTTCTCGCTCATAAACTGCATGTTACAATGACTGCAGAGCAAACCAACTGGGCACTTTTTCATAAGGCAGCTTCTATGTGAATATAGTTTGACGGGTTTAACTCCCTGTGTCCTGGCTCTTTAGTTTGGAACTGCTACATGTGAACAAACAGTATGACAGAATCCTCACATGGGTATGGGGTGACTCGCTATTGATCAGCAGTGTTTAGACACGAGGAACTTCATGGGCCACTCGATCCTTCGTATCTCACCAGTTTTGGCTATTACCACATTGAGCAATGGCAATAAATAGCTTTATACTTTCTACACAACTACGTGGTGTGTGCACGCACACATAACATGTGATGCATTTGTAAAGCGCACGTTCACCCAAGCCATTTGCTTTGCTATACAATACCATCAGGCTTTAACTTAATCAAATGCGAGATCTTTTTGCATTTTCAATGTTTGTTACTTACAGTATTAAACTCATTGCTTTACCCCTCTCCCCTGGTCAGCAAAGAGTAGAGTGTTGCAGGGCAAATGGTGTGACAGGGCACAGGGGGTCAAATGTGATGTCATCAGGAGTCAAAGATTGTGTGATATCAGTCCAGCTGTCCCTGGCATTTTATTGAGATCACGCCTATGTGCCCCCTATAAAAGCATGCTAGAGGCCAAGCTCGGAGTGTGCCCAGCTCAAGATATTGCGAATTACTCTCTTGGCCTCAGAGGCCCAGCCCCAAAATAGAAGTTGTGCCACCGATTAGAATCATCGCTGGTGAGTATACTGCCGAGGAGTTTTGTGATCACAGAACTGCCATTCAGAAGACTTTCTTTTGCTGCAAGTTCTCTTCAGGGGATCCTCACGAACTGGCCAGCGTGGCCGGTGTGGGATGATGAGCTTGTGCACAAATAAAAGGCATTATTTAGGCTCATACCGACGAGAACGAAATGCGTCTCCGATGGATTTGCCATGTCTGCTTTTACACAGGACAGATTGGAGCGTTAATGAGCTCTGCAGGATTTTGCAATATGTGCCACAAGAATTTAGGGTTTGTTTTGGTTAAAAAACTGACCCTCTTCTGACAGAGCTGGCCCAAACAAGGGTCACCCAAGGAACTATTGTTAAAATACTGCATTTAAAGGATTTCTAATCAAATGCATTATTGGTGACATTTCGTGAACATACATGCATTAATGTGTTTCTGGTAATATGCACAAAGCATGCCACGTGTCGTAAACCAGTGCATTGCTTTACAACACTAGGAGAGGCCTGGTCATTACTCAATTAATGTTTAAAGTAAGGGAACTCCTGAAATATAATGTGTGTCTTGCACCATTAAGCTACCTAGGAGTGTAATGCGGCATGCCGAAGATCCTAGTAAGAAGCTCCCTACCAGCACACACACGTCTATGATGGACTCCTGCGGTGCCAGCTGCTTGAAGAATGGCGATACAAGAGGCCTTACACAGGTTCTGCAGCCCCTTCGACACAAGGGAGGGGCAGGTTGCAACATGTCAGGGGACCCCGAACCTTAACTGAAGAAGGTCAATGAAATACTGTGAGGTATGAGGGACTGCAGCATAAGAAGGGGTGGAGCATCATTTTATGTCATGCCACTAGGCTGTCCCCGCATGATGGGGTGACACTGGAATATTGAAGTTGGCCCTTGGAAGTTTTGTATACCAGTGAAGTGCAAACCACGAGGGACTGAGCTCTTGCGTGTCTAAGAAGTAGGAAACAAACAAGTAAAGCTTTTAGCATCTTCGAGTCCGTGGCTCAGCCGCCGTGGTCTGAATGCGCTGCCATGTGCAGGGCTCGCAGGACGAGTGCACGTCTTTGTCTGTCCCACGAGCGGGAGCAGCACTTTTCCTTGGTTTTTTGAAAGTCAAACCTTGCCTTCCATTGTGTCCCTTGCTTTGGGCAGAGTTCCCTTTGAAGGGATAAGCCGGTGGGGAGGGCGGGCACGACTGTGGCAGAGTACTTCCACGCAGCCCTGCCCTTGGGAGCTGTAATTGTGCCCCAGAAGGGCAGTTATTCATTTGGGGCATGCATCTGCTGATTAGAAGTTGCAGTTTACTCGCAGCTTCAAGATATTTATGTTGTCTATATCGGCTGCCTGTGGCTGCTTCTCTTATGGGTCTCTTCCATGCAACGCTGTGGTGACGAGGAGAGGAGGAGGCAGTAGGGGGAGGGGTGAGAGGAGGGGGCCAGCGCCTGTTTCCCTTGTAGGAGCGAGTAGGAACCATCTGTTAATTACAAACAGATAGTTTCAAAGCTTGCTCCCGCAAGGGAATCGCCAAACGTGCAAGCGTTGCCATTGAAAGCAATGCAACGATTGCACGTTTTTGGCCAAAAAACTGAATTGATTCCTAAAGGTCTACTCCTTTGCAGCGCATGCGCTCTGCATAGGCGATACCTAATAAGGTCCTAATAAGGAGTGCAGTGGTCCTGTGACCGCTGTAACCATCAATGGCAGTCCGACTGCCGCTATCGCATCGTGCCTCCTACCTGATTACGATGGTGATGGTTGAACTACCACAAGACCACTGTCTTTGCTGGGATCAAGGATTCCGCGACAGCAGCAGGTATGAGAGGGGCCGAAAATGGTGGCGGTGCCACCGCCGAGCAGATTATGACTTGCATTTACACCTCCCTGGGTATAGGGGGGCACTTGTTGTGCTTCCTAGAATTACACCATGTCAAAACACTGTGTGGCATGTGCAACATGGTGCATGCCAAATATTGCACCCGATGTGGGAGGGGTCCCACATGGCACCATGACTGCTGGCTGTACTCCTCAGCCGAAGCATACCACCATCATGGGACCACTACGGAGGTCCGGTCAGCCCAGATACAAAGTTGTAATAGGGCAGGTGGGATGCCGTGAGCTTGGGAGTCTTCCTCAGATTTTCACGGCAGTGGTCCGGCTAGAAGACTACCAAAACTCATAATCAGGCCCTAAGTATAGTGTTGAGCCCTAAGATATCCCACTAAATTAGAATGTCCTTAAGGTGATTCATCATTGTAGAATGACAATAACTTACATTTTTTAGGCCTAGAGGTTTGTAAATATTTCCAGAGACCCAAGTTGGCAACAAAGGATGATATGGATACGGACACATGGCACCCATTAGGTATTTTTATTTCCGAACTGTTAGATTGGTGAATGTGCTTTTTTGAAATGGGAATATGTTTATAGAAACAGTTTGTGTAATTTTGGATTATACTGTTTGGGTGTAGAAAAAAGAAGTTCAATTACATAATTTTGTAGTTAAGAATGCAGAATTGTAGAAAAAGACCCCATTTACTTTACAAAAAAACAGACTCATTTAGTAGAGAGTGCTTGTTGAAGTTGGTATTTGCAAGGCATAGCTAAGGAATGGTGCTCACTGGCATTCAAATATTCAGTGTTTTGTTTATCTTCCATGAATAGACTGTTTGTCGAAAACTAGACAAAGATGAAGCTATGCAGAATAGTTTTGGGTGGTCATATTATGAAACCCACATGGTTTCTTGGTTGAGAAGTTGTGGTAGTACTGGTAGTGATGTTGAACTTTCTGGCAGATGTGAATATCCAAAGTCCAAGCCGAAGCCTCTAACAAAGAGTGGCTTAAACAAAAATATATAAAAATTAAAAAATTCCTAATTCATTCTTAATACTCGTATACAACGAGATCACATCTAGGGTTACTAATATCATCCCCGTTTCCCATTTCATATCTCCCAAGATGTTAAGAATATGCCATGTATCTTTGATATAAGAAGGCAAATTGGTCATGATTGGTTGAAGGAAGACATCAACAAATTGTGACAGGTGTTCTGTTGGCCCCCCTATGCCCGATACAATAGGCCTACCTGGTGGAAATGGTAGGCACTTGTGAATCTTTGGCAACGTATAGAGACAAGGGTATCTGGGGCGATTCACCTTTAAAAAAAGATATTCATCTTCATCTAATAGACCTGTGTCATACCATTGCTTCAGATGAGTATTGATTATGACAGCTAGGGAGAACATTGGATTATGATTCACTTTCTCATAACAAGTTTTGTTGCTCAGTTGAGAATAAATTTCCTGCTCATAATCGTCTATTCATTAAGACTATGTTCCCCCCTTGTCCGCTTTTCTGATGATGACCTCCGTATTACTCATTAGTTCATTAAGAGAATTCCTTTCTTCTCGTGTTACGTTATCCTTCACAAAACCCCCTGGAAACGCTTTTTTCCCATTTGCATCTAAATCAACAAAGACCATTTTATGGAAAATTTCTATGTTATTTCCACTTGCCAAATTTGGTGACCATTTCGACTTATTCCTTAGACCACTAGATACTGATAAATCCGGCCGGATTTCTAAGTCATCTAAGACTTTCGCCATTGTCATAGGATCTTCCTCCATTTCTGTGTATGAAAGGAGGAATACCGTCTCCTGTATATTGCTTATTGTATATGAATCAGACACTAAGCTATTTGCTTGCAAAGTTTCATCTATATTTGTCTTTGGTTTAAAGCAAAGTGCTTTTTTAATTTCAGTCTTCTGATATATTTAAACAAGTCTATCTGGGGGCGTGGCCAAGACAGCAATGTAAGCGGACGTGCCACGGGGGAGCTCCGTCGCCCCGTTGCCTACATTAGCTACTCTAAGCGATATTCGGGGGCTGCCAAAAGGGGTACCTTCACAGGTGCTGGTGCCTGGGACACACGGCGGCCACCGGAGAGGCGGACCCGGCGAGAGAGGCCAGGGGGTACAGATCGGAGGGCCTGGACATCTTGCTGCCGGGGGACCCGCCCGCCATCTTGGTCCTGTGACTGGGGACCGGCGTCTGGGTGGTTGCGCCTCGTGGGTGCTTTACCCCCTAACGGCGATCGGGAATTGTGGACTGTGCTGCCTCGCTCCATGCAGTGCCCTCCGGTTGCCAGTTTGGAGCCCGTGGATGCCTGCATATCAACAACATCCAGCATCTTGCTGATCGCGCTCCGGCGTTGCCCGGGATCTAAGATGGCGTCGCCCTGTCACCGCGAGTTCGCCTGACGCCGAGCTGACTTCAGCCCCTCCAACCAGCGAGTGCCCCCTGCGAGACTGTGTGGAGGAGAGGAGCGCCCAACTAACGGCTCAGCTTGTTAATGAGGTGAGAACCCCTGGAGCAAGCTGCCGCTACAGGCCAGAGCCGGCCCGATTTGTCTGACCCCAAGATGGCGGCGGCCCCTGCGACCTGCGGTAGTCTGAAGTGCTGCAACTAGCGCACTCAGCACAGCCTTTGAGGGCCCCCCTGGCCCGTCCTGCAAGAGGAGGGAGGCCCTTAGGTCCTGCTCAGGTGGCTCAGTTGGGAGTGACCAGGGACCGGCAGGAGCTGAGGCCGGTGTGCCCGACGGACTTCCTCACGCCAGAGCTCTTCCACCCCCTGACTGCGGACTGGAGCGCCACTGCCACCCGGCGCCGCTGGACTGCGGCAGGGACTGCTGCACACGCCGCCTGCCGTCTTGAACCTTCTGGACTGGACCCTGCCTGCCATCTTGACTCCTCCGGCTGCTGCGCCCACTGGCATCTACAAGGGAACAGAGCTGCGACAGGCGCGTGAGTACCCCTGCGCTGACTGTGGGGCTCCGGGGTGACCAGCGCCGCTCCTAGACAGCGACCCCATTTCCCGGGGGACGAAAGGAGTGACACCCGGAGCTCGAGGAGGGGCCGGCCTGTGCGGCGTGTTCCCCACGCGCTAGTGGTAACAAGAGGACCCAGGACTGAACTCCGCCTTGCGGACAGAGCGAGTTTGCACGTGGGGAAGTGCTTGAGAGGGGAGTGAAAGACTGGTGGCGCTCCGCACTATCCCCACACCCCGGCAACGCCATTAAGGAACCGCGCCCGCGACGAGGGACACACCCCAGGCGACTGGACGCTGCACTCTAGGCGGACGATGACCCGAGGCAGAGGGGGGGGCAGGGCGGACCCGGCGACGGCGTCCAAGGGCACGTCAGTGGTTGCCATGTGGGGCAAAGCAGGGGTATCGGCCCCGAATGAAGAAATGCCGCCGCCCGTCACTGACTCTCCCCCGGTGACCCAGGCCTTCATGTCCTCTTTCATGGCGGACTTGAAAGCAGAGATAGGCTCCTTGCGGACGGAGGTGCATACATGCGTCAAAGAAATGCGCAAAGAAGTCACAGAACTGGGAGACAGGGTTGACGGACTTGAAAAAATTGTCGACACGCGCACTGAAGACATCGAGCAGTTGTGGCAGAGGGAGGCGGCCCTGGAGGAGCAAAACATCGAGCTCCAGGTCAAACAGGAGGACCTTGAAAATAGGGGGCGCCGCAACAACCTCCGAATCCGCGGCGTACCACTCGGGAAGGAAGGGACTGACATCACGGCCTACACGGCCCAGCTCCTGCATGAGGTGCGAGGCAGCGAAGGGGCCTCCCTACCACTTCTGGACCGCGCACATCGAGTCTTTAGCGCGGGAGGCAAGACGGGCCTTCTCCCGGATATAATAACCCGAGTACACTACTTCACGGAGAAGGAGGCTATACTGAAAGCAGCAATGGACAAGCAGGACCTGCAATTCGGAGGGCACAAGATTCAAATTTACCAAGATCTGGCTCCCAACACGCTGCATAGAAGGAGAGTCTTCCGCCCTGTGACAGAAAAACTACGGGCTCTCGACATCCCCTACCAGTGGGGGCACCCCTTCGCCCTGATCTTTCGCTGGGGTGACAAGCGCAGAGCACTCCGCTCCTACAACGAGGCGGCACAGCTGATTGGACTCTCGGAATCCCCCGAACATAGCCCATCCCGCTCCAGGTGCCAGGAGAGGCCCCCGGCTCGACCGGACTGGACCACGGTGACCCGGCGTGGGACGACCCCGAAGGAAGACCGCTCCACATCCCAGGCCAAGCAAGACATCATAGACCACATTCGCTCCCTTCAAGTGCGACCGCGATGAGCACCCCTCGAAGTCTCACACTCCATGACCCCCAATCGGCCAGTTCCCACACTTAGATGAGCAGCGGGTGTCGAGGGAAATGCCACTGCAAACACCTATGCGGGAACGGAAACCTCCGTGACCGTACGCTCACTGAAGGGCGATATGACGCCACCTGCACTCCTGCAGCCTGCATGAACTCATGCACCCCGGCAATATGGGGGAAGCACATGCCTGGCCTTAAGCCTGCCGAATCTCTACAGGGGGGCAACCGAACAATGGAGGCGGCTCAGACGAGCTGATGACGCCATGGAATGCTACTAACCCCCTCAGGGTGATCGTGAGGATACGTCCTTGCGGCCTTTTGCTACAGGAACTTGACCCCCGTCGCTGGACCCAGGTACTCTTGTAGAATTTCTTCTGCTTTCCCCATCTCTGTGAAGCATTGGACTCACCTACCCCCGAACCCGTCCTGGGCAGCGGGGCAGACGGGCTCCGAGGCTCCTGGGACCTATATCCTCAACAGAACCCCCCCATTCCGTCCCATAGGAAGTGACATTCCTGAGACCATCCAAACCCTCGGGTAGAGGATGTCCGGAACATGGGACCTTGTGCTAGGGCCCTGTTGGCCCGCTGTGGCTCTTTACTCTCTTTGTTCTCTTTGTTTTTCTACTCTGTCTACTCTTCCTACTTTTCTCCCGAGCTGTCCCTACGCTGTCCCCCCTTCTACCTTCGGGTGGGGTGGTGGCCCAGAGGTTCTTGCAGATGCGCACACGGAACTGCGGCAGTGGTGGTGGAGGGAGTTGCTTATTCCCAACCATGCGCGGTGGAGGGTACTGGGTGATAAGGCGGCAACATCCCCCCTAGTGTTATGGCGGTGAATGCTCCCAGGCCCCTAAAGATCCTGTCGATCAATGTCAAGGGGCTGAACTCCCCCAACAAACGAAACCAGGTATGGCGCTACCTTCTCCATCACTCCCCTGACATCATATTTCTACAGGAGACGCATCTCCTATGGGGGGACACTAAGCGCATGGCACACCCTAGATACCCCACACAATTCTGGGCATCGGCTGACACCAAAACGGCAGGGGTGGCAATCCTGTGTAGAGCGGGTTGCAGGCGGGGACCCACCAAACCATACAGGAGCAGTGATGGGTGCTTCGTCCGGGCCACGGTGCAGATGGGGGGGTACAGTTCACCCTCTGTAACATATACGCACCCAAACAGTCGCAGGACAAATATCTCCAGTCACTCTTAAGGGTTCACTTCATGTCTGATGAACCGCGTACAATCCTGGGTGGGGATTTTAATCTAGTGTGGGACCCAGATATAGATCGCGGGGAAAACGCGTACAGTCGCGCGGGCGCGATGTCCTCTACGCTCAGGAAACAGATCAAGGACCTGGGACTGGTCGACGCGTGGCGCTACCATAACCCGGGGGTCCGAGACTATACCTTTTATTCCCACTCCCACCGAACTTACTCGCGCATCGACATTCACTTCCCTAGACCTTGCCCGGGACACACTACAAGCTGCCTTCTCGGATATCTCGCTGTCCGACCACGCGCATGTGGAACTTACGTTGCAGGATCCCCTGGCGTGCGGCCCTCGGGAGCGACGCTGGTCCCTCCCGCCGGGTATCCTCCGGGACCCAGAGGATGTGAATAGCATCCGTGAAGCCATAGACTCGTATTTCGGCGTTAACGATCGACTGGAGACACCCCTCCCGGTGGTATGGGACGCCTTCAAGGCCACCATACGGGGACATATCACGTCCCTAGCGATCGCAAGACGACGGGAGGCCCACAAGCTGGAGACTAAGCTTACGGGCGAAGTCAAGCAGGCGGAGGCACGAGACAGGAATCGACCCTCCTTAGCGTCCAGAAGGGAGCTAGCTAACCTCAGTGGACAACTGCGCCTTTTGCGCACTAACAAGGCGGAGTACGCCCTATTAGCACTGAAGCAAAAATATTATGAGGGTGGAGATAAGGTGGGGCGTCTGTTGGCAAGATGGCTGAGAGCGAGAGCAGCTAGAGCCCATATCGCCAAAATCCACTGTCAGGATGGCTCCACAGCCGTCACGGAGAGAACAAAACAGGACGCCTTCATAGCTTACTACACCTCCCTGTACGCGGGGGCACCCACATCGCAGGAGGCGCGAGCAGCTGTCCTCGACACCTACGAGGGGACTCCGTTGCCGCCGGCATGTGCAGCGGAGCTGGAGGAGCCCATACTGGACGAGGAGGTGTCGGCGGCCTTTAAAGAACTCCCCACCGGGAAAACCCCAGGGCCGGATGGCCTCCCGCTGATCTTCTACCAAGTGTTTCAAACCCAGCTCTGTCCTTATCTGCTTAGGCTTTATCACTCCTTCTCTGACACGTCTGGTCCTTCCCCCGACATGGGAATGGCGGAGATTGCGTTGATCCCGAAACCTGGGAAAGACCCTGCGCTTTGTGCTTCCTACAGGCCTATCGCCCTATTAAATACTGATCTGAAGATCTACACCAAGATACTGGCCAAGCGATTGGACCCTTACATGCCAGGGCTTATGGATCCGGACCAGGTGGGTTTCATCAGGGACCGACAAGGGGCTGACAATGTATGCTGACTGGCGCACCTGGTAGGCAAGGCACGGCACTGGGATATTCCGGCTTGCCTTCTCTCGCTTGACGCGGAGAAGGCCTTTGACCGGGTGGACTGGACCTTCTTGAGGGAAGTGCTTCAGAAGCTTGGTCTAGGTCCTAGAATGATTACTAGCATTATGGCCCCGTACCTTGGGCCGCAGGCCAGGGTCAGAGTAAACGGTCAACTAACACCGCCGCTGCAGATACATAGAGGTACGAGGCAGGGATGCCCGCTCTCGCCGCTCTTGTTTGCCCTTGCGGTGGAACCACTAGCGGCAATGATACGGCGCGACCACAGAATACATGGCATAGCCCATGGGGGGAGGGACAACAAAGTGGCGCTATTTGCTGACGACTTGATCCTCACTCTGAAACACCCCAGTGAATCCCTGCCGGCGCCCCACGCGGTTCTGTGTCTGTATGAGCAGGCATCGGGCCTCAAAATAAATCACACCAAGTCCTGGGCGCTCAACCTCACTATACCCGCGGATGAGCTCCCGCCGCTGAAGGAGGCGGTGCCCTACCAGTGGGCGGAAAGCCAAATCAAATACCTGGGCCTCACACTAACCCCCCATCTGGACTCCTGGTCTTCGGTCAACTGGACAGAGTGTCGCAAAGCGGTGCTGGAGGCCTCTAATGATCTCCTGGCTGGGGCGCCTGAACGCGGTCAAATTGTCGATCCTTCCCAAAAATGTGTACGTTTTTCAGTGTCTGCCCACCCCGATTCTGCTTCACTGCATCCGGAGCCTCCAGCGAGAGATCACCTCCTTCATCTGTGGCGGGAAACGCCCCCGGTTCTCGCAGAAAATTCTTATGGAGCCGAGAGACAGGGGCGGCCTGGCATGTCCCAACTTGGTTCATTACTATTGGGCAGCGCACTTGCGCTTTGTAGTGGAGTGGGGTGCACGTGCAAGTGACAAACACTGGTTCCACATGGACCGGGCGGTCACGGGACGCACTATATGGGATCTACCCTGGCTTCCGCGGGCAGCGCGCTCCAGGAGTGCCTACATAGCAGTCCCTACAAAAACGGTCCTGGACATATGGGACAGTGTTGCTGTGTCTAGGGGCCTCACAACGTTCCCGTCTCCGCACACGCCGATAGCGGGATATTCGCAATTCCCTCCGGCCCACAGAACCCGTGCGTTTGATGAGTGGACGCAGGAAGACTGCAGAGTCATAGGGGACCTCTTCCTCGGGGGCTTACCCAAGACCTGGGAGGACTGCAAAGAGGAGTTCGGACTCCCACCGTCGGCTTGTTTCCAGCACACCCAGCTGCGTCGCTGGACTGCGGGCGACAAAGTAAACCAGGCGGCCACCAGGGCTTTCACGCCCTTCGAAAAGCTGGCGCGTTCTCTCGCGGGGCTGAAGAGGCTAATTTCGCTAATATATCACATACTACAACACCCTAAGTCAATTCCCGCACACCCGTACCAGAGACAATGGCAACTGACGGCAGGAGCAGACATCGAGCCCTCCCAGTGGAGCAGGCTGTGGCGCGATATACCCAAAAGCTGCCGCAGTGTCCCGCAGCAGGAAAATGCCTATAAATTGCTCACCCAATGGTACTACACTCCGCTGCGCCTTAGCAAAATGTTCCCTAAGGTCTCGCCGATGTGCTGGAGATGTAGCTCTGCGACTGGTGACTTTGTGCATATATGGTGGGCGTGCCCAACTTTGACAACCTTTTGGAAGGAGGTACTTAGCCATATCAAAGGGGTGCTGGGTTTCCCCATACCTGAAGAAGTGTCCACAATACTACTCGGCATTCGCCCTAGCACACTTAAGGCACTTACCCGCAGCGATTGGATACTCACACTCCACATGCTAGGTGCGGCTAAGCAACTCATAGCCTTGTACTGGAAACGGACTGAAGCGCCGCCCATAGCATCCTGGTTTGTACGCCTCTGGCAGGTACTGGTGCTGGAACTGCTCCCGGCAAGGCTACAGGCGAGAGACACACGCTTTACAGCAGTTTGGAAACCCCTAGTGCGATATCTTTGCTCTATATAACATGCGCGATACATGCCCCCTAGGCTCCGCACGTTACGCCTCATTGAGGACGCCATTGTCCCTGCGGATCCTGCCAGACTGTGTCCTTGAGTGTTAGGCACATTACAGTGTCCCGCGCTACCGCACACGCCCCCTCACTTTGCGCCCGGACACGCCACCCACAGCCACCGTCCCCTCCCCTCTCTCTTCTCCCTGCCCTCAGATTCCCTAGCTCCGGCTACTTTCTTTCTTCCTACTTGCCACTCTGGCCTTCGTCTCGCTCTGAGACGGTTGTGCCCTGTTGGGCTGTTTATTACAGTTGGGCTAGTTGCCTGCTACCTACCTCCTATACATAGCGAGCGTATGCTTGCGTGTGGTGAGCTTCTGGATTACTCCCCCATAAGCCACGCGGCCGGCTCTCGAGAGAGAGTTGTAGGCATGGCACTGTGTTAAGGCTTTGAGCCGGCTCCAGTTGATACGCAAGCGCAAGAACTATTGCAAACGCGGCCGGCCTCGACAGGAGGTTGTAGGCTTAACGCTGTGTTTCAGACAATAAATATGGCCTGTTTGGGCCTGAACAAAAACAAGTCTATCTTAGTATCACAAATATTGCCTCTTACAGCTGGGCAAAAGCTTAGGCCCTTTTTAAGTAAATCAATCATATGATCCGTGAGTGGAATTTTAGATAAATTCACCACCTCAACCTCATTACTTATTTCCATTATTACATTTTCTTGTCCCATGATCTCAGTTTCATTCCTCCCCGCCCTCCTACGGCTACCTCCTTTCTTACCTCTTCTTGTTTGTTTAGGGGCCCAGGACGCCTTGCTTGCCCTAGATTTCCTCTTTTTATCCTGCTCACTTCTAGTGAGAATGGCGAGTTCCCTAAAATGTGCAATTGTCTAACTGATGAACCAGATGCCCCTTCAGAATCACTACTGCTGGTAGGAATACTACTCAAGAATGTATTACTTGAGCTTAAAGATATGGGTTCTTGCTGCTCTTTGTTCTTATCCATTTGCATTAGGTAATCATATTTTTTAGAAAATCTGAATACTCTACCGCTGGTATAATCAATCTCATCTCGCTTATGGTACGCGCTTTTCTTTGCTTAATATCATTCTGATGATTAATTAGAACTCCCTTCAATATGTCATAGTTTTTAGCCGTTGGGTCAGGCAGGTTAAGGTCCGTGATTTATGCTTCCAACTGAGCAATCTCAGCTTGAAACTTCGCCACCTTCCTTTCAGAATTCTCAATAAGTATATCCATTAGCTTCATTGAGCTTGAGGTCAACTCCTTCTCCCAAATCCCTAATAGATCCTCATCGAGGTCATCATATGTAGGCATAATTTGAGAGTGAAGGCCTCTTGGTATTCTGTTAAGTTTAGCATTTTGCTCTAGGGTGGCTCCGTCCCACCATTTGACATTTCCGATTTCTTGAGTCTTTCTAGTTTAATAACTTTCATACGTAGTCCCTCATCCTTTTGCTGTGTCACACTCTTAATTGCTTGGGTGACTGTACTCCCCTTGCACAGGTTGTCAAAAAGTTCTGCCGCCACCTTATATCTGTCAGTGTTATCACTCATCTTCTACTCTGATTTAAACAAGCCCACTACTGGGGGATATTAGTGCCTTCCGAGCTGCCCACCACTGCGGTACGTAAACACTTTGGGTGCTAAAGGAGATTGTGGCGCTCTTGAAGGAATACACTAAAGTGTCAAGATTTGTAAAAATCAAAATTCCGGGTGCTTGCAATACAATAGGGGAAGAAAACACCCCACTTCCCACCGCGTAATCAACAGATTAGGCACAATTGAAATTAAACAATATGTTGCAGCACTCCGCTTATCACATCAGAAAAAGTCTCTTATTGATTTTTTAACACTTCAAAATATCAGTCTAAAGGCTCTTGGAAATTTCTTCTTTTATTTTGATCCCAACTCCAATCCCATGCCAACGCGTTTCGCCGAGGTTACTGATAACCTTCCGGCTTCATCAAGGCTGGAAGTAATACAAAATGCGTTTTTTTACAATACGCACCTCATCACACAAAACAATTCTCAATTGCAGAGCCCTTTAAGACCAAAAAAAAAACATCCCTGTGCTATTTATACCTATCATAGGTAGTGAGAACATGCACAGAATCCTTATCTATTCGCATAGTGCACCATGTGAAACATCCAACAATTGTGAAAGAAGATAACGTACTAGACATTTAGGTGAATAATATCACACAGCACAAGCAAATATTACATTGGTGCAGCAATCATCTCATGTGTTGCAATTTACTGAAGGGAAAGTGATTGATTTCAACTGAGAACACTTGTGTCAATTATCATTTCAACCCCATACATGCTATACAAACACTGAAGAAAATATTTACCTCAGCTTTGTATTTATTATTGGACCTAGTAGGATGAAAAAAGCGGTTCCTTAGCCCATTTCATTCTAGCACGAAGGCCAGATTCTGAATCAATGCGCATTTCCTCAATACATTCCACATAGGTTCCAGATAAATCCTACCTCCTGTTCTGGAAATGTGATGCTCTCCAGTATCTTTACTCTAATTGGTAGGTCCCACAAAACAAATCCGTTTCAATCCGTAATCCTAAAATAAACAGAGGCATACACGTGCCTTAGTAATTTCAAAAACCTTATCACAACGTCCCTCAATGCCGCCATATAATGGCCGGTCTTACCTGTGTGTTACGAGCGGGGCGTATAATGCGGCGCAACAAACTAGTTCTCGGATATCCCAATTTCTTATCAGACTTGTAAGTAATCCATCCGTAAATTAACAAAGACTTGAATATATCTCGATCAAATCCTTACTATTACTAAAATAAATGAAGAAATTTCCAAGAGCCTTTGGACTGATATTTTGAAGTGCTAAAAAATCAATAAGAGACTTTTTCTGATGTGATAAGCGGAGTGCTGCAACATTTTATTTTGATTTAAACACGGGATCAGTAGACTCAGCTTTAGTACTATTGGAAGGGTTTAAGAACATCATTTGGGGCTTAAACCCTTGGCTAGGCTCGAGGCGGAAATGGAAGATCTGGATGCACACCCTAGTCCTGAGACGCTGTCGTTAATACATCAAAAACACACTGAGTTTTCCGAGGAGGCCGGCTGCAAATTATCTTTCTTGGGTAGAGAGGGTCAGGCCCGTCGTTTCGGTGAGGGAGACTGCCCGGGGCGTACTCTCGCTAACCTCCTCCTTCCACTATGAGCTGCTTCTTACATAATGACCAGTGTGACTGTGGCTTGTGCAGGACTACCTCCTCGGAGGAGATTCAGTCTCGCTTTCTGGACTTTTATTCTCAGCTATATTCAGCTGGTACTCCTCTCCAACAGGAGGCCTTTGATCAATATTTTGAGCCTATATTACTAGTTTGGTTTGAGGACTATCACTGGAAATTTCTATAGGAACCGTTCTCTAGAGAGTAAATTCTTGCAGCCAACAGCAGTTTACACGCTCCATGAGGCAATGGTAACTTTACTTCTAAAACCCGACAAACCTGTGGACCGTTGCAATTCCTACCGCCCCCTTTCCCTAATTAACATTGATAACCAAACTTTTGCCAAATTGATCGCCTCCCGTCTCCTGTTATTCATGTCCCTCATCGCCCTCCCGGACCAGTCAGGTTTTATTCCCTGCAGGGCAACATCGCACAATCTCTGCATCATTTTCTCAGTGTTACATCAAATTAATCCTAACTTCTAGCCGTGGTTGCCCTACTGGATGCTACAAAGGCGCTCGACGCGCTGGAGTGACCCTTTTTGTTTTACCTCCTGCCACGTATGGGCTTCAGTGAACATTTCATGCATATTGTTAAACTCCTCTACACCAAACCTGTGACGCGTCTCCGTAACAATAGCCAAATCTCTGGCCCCATTAGCATTTCTCGTGGCATATGGCAGGGATGCCCTTTATCACCCATGCTCTTCGCTATAGCAATGGAGCCCTTGGCTGCGGCAGAACCACACCCACAGAGGAATCCTTTTTTTCCGCCCGCTCCTTTCTTGTTTCCATGTACACAGACAATGTGACCCTCTACGTCCGTCATCCCCAGGAAAACCTCAGCCGCCTAGTCCGTGAAATTATACGCTTTGGTGGTCTTTCCGGCATTCAAGTGAATTGGAGCAAGTCAGTCCTGTTCCCCTTGACTGATGCCACCATGCCGTTCACACTGGAATTTCCGTTCGTGTGGGCTTCGGGCCCCACTCGCTATTTGGGCATCTGGTTGAGCAGGGATCTGGACGAACTGTGGAGATCTAACTTCAGGCGTGCAGTTCACTGGCTGGAATCCAAGATTCCTGCTTGGAGCAGGCTTCTGCTATCCTTGGCAGGCCAGATCGCAATCTCTAAGATGGTGGTTCTGCCTAAATTTCTCTACTTGTTTTTGAACATCCCTATTCCTATCACCTTTCATTTCTTTCATAAGTTACGCTCACTAATCATTGCACTTGCCTGGCCGGGTAAACAGCCAAAAGTCGCCTACAATATCCCCACTCTCACCATGTCTGCCGGAGGTTTGTGTGTGCCTGACTTTAAGATTTAAGCTCTGTGTCCAGAGGCCAGCTTTCTGCACTTCTGGGTCCATCCTACTCCTTATCAGCCTCACGCTGTCATTGAGACGGATATAGCTGCCCCGTGGCCTCTGTCCAAGACCTTGTTTGCGCCGGCGTCGTGCCCGCGGGCGGAGGTTGACACAGTTGAGACGTTGCGCTGGGCCTGGTCCAGCCTTCGTCAGCTCTCCAATCTCCCCCTTCTCTCTGCCAATGCTGTGCCAATTGTGAATCACTCAGATTTTCCTCCACCTCAGCCTTCTGGCATGTCTAGGAATACGTTGGTGTTGGGTTTGCGGATTGTGACGAACTTTATCCAGGGGACACTTTTTATTCTATTCCTGACTCCTCGGTCCCACTGGATACGCTTCTGTTCTACCAGCTACATGCTATTTGCCGGAACTTAAAATCCTCATTCCCTCAGCCCCCACCCACCATGCCGGCTCTGGACTACATATATACATCTTTTTTTTTTCTTTCTTTCTTTTTTTTTTGACTCTCTATTCTCTGACCCCTTATTAGCACATGCAATCTCACAGACAGGAGACTGGGAGTAATTAAGAGACATGAAGCGCAATAGAATCAGGGCCATTCTGCATGGGACTATGATTAAAGAATATCTCAATAATAATGCAGCACCAAAGGGCTTTTGGTCACGAATGCCCCGAGAATTGTTCTGGACGATGCAGTGTTCCGCAAAGAGTGGGCGCAAATTGCGTGGCACTGCATGAGGGATTGGGGCATCCTAATCATAAAAACAGCATTACGCCTTTCGGAGGCCTTGTTGGTATAGATACAAAGTACGGAGGCCCACTTCAAAGCTACAATAACGGGGTATAAGAAAAGATTAGATGAACTAAATAAGGAACAGAATGAGTTCAGGGAGGGTTTGGCCCAATCCAAATCACAAAAACTCCAGAAAGACTTAAAGAAGTGGTCCTACTCTAAAGTTTACCCCTACTCATGTCCTGATTATACACCTCCTACTAATACAGGGTATAACTCTGACACTTCTGGCGATTCCAACAACAGTGGTTCCAGTACAGATAGCTCAGGCAGAAAGGGGAGAGGTAGGAACAAAGGGAGAGGGTGAGGACGAGGACAATATCAACAACCCCACGGGTACCCGCTGCCTAGATGGCAAGTCCCTTTCCCTCATCCAGGCATGGGACCCTATCAACAAGGTCCTTTTCAAACTCCTTTCCCTCCTATGATGGGCTGGAATCCTAATTTCGCACCACACCCCCAATTCAATCACCAGGGCTACCAGCATCCTTTTTTAGACAGAGGAAGGCGGGGGAGAGGGAGGCAGAAGAACAACACCCAAGTCCATTGGGGTCAAACGGACGAGATGGGGGACAACTCCAACACGAATGCAGGGGACCAGAGACCAGGCCCCAGCAACCAGAAACCCTGATCACCAACCTTTCTACCTATGACCTGACTTTAGCGGAAACTAAAGTCTTAGAGAAAGGACTTGGCTTCATACCGACACCAAGGCTGGATCGCTTTAAATTACACTGCGAACTAAGCCAATTCTTCAGGAAACTGCGATTGAAGAATTTCTTTGAAACCAGAGAAAGGACTGAGACGGAGGGGTCAAAAGGCGATACGGAGTTCAAACTGAAATCCAATTTCCAACCACCCCCACATACAGTGGCACCAGAGATCCTAGCCTTTGAACAGGCAGTCTTCAGAGAAGTTGAGCAATTGCAAGAACCAAAACCTTTCAAAAACATATCAGCAGAGGAATTCAAAGCCATTCAGTCTCTTAAAATGAACAAAAATATCATTATAAAGAGTGCTGACAAGGGGGGCAGCATTGTGATACAGAACAAGAACGATTACGATACCGAATGCCAACGCCTCCTGAGTAACACCACCCACCATGTCCCTCTTAGATCTGACCCGACCAATGATCTTAGAGATGAAATTTGCGAGTTAGTCTCCACCGCAGAAAGAGATGGATTAATCACCAAAAAGGAAGCAGATTTCTTAGTAACATCAGAGGGTAAGGTGCCCTATTTCTATATACTGCCCAAAACCCACAAGAACATCTTACCTCCCCCAGGAAGACCCATTGTCTCTGGGTTGGGCTCTTTGCTTGAGCCCCTCTCTAAATACTGCGATTTCTTCCTGAGACCAATCATCCAATCAACAAGCACGTATTTAAACGATACCAAAAGCCTGCTCGCTTTACTCAGATCCATCACCCTCCCTGCAGACCCGTGCTTTCTGGTAACTATGGACATCGAAAGCCTCTATACCTGCATCCCGCAGGATGACTCAATCAAGGTGCTGAAGGAGGCTCTTGATAGAAGTACATGGGAATACACGACCACCCGGGATTTTATAGTGGATTTTGCAACACTTGCCCTAAAACGCAACTATTTCGAGCACGGAGGAAAGATCTATCTACAAGCCACGGGAACATCCATGGGCAGCACATTTGCCCCTTCGGTGGCGGGCCTGTATGTGTTTGATTTTGAGCGTAGTCATATCTTGAATCCTAATAACCCCTTTGGCACCAACATCGTCTTATGGCAACGCTATATAGACGATGTCTTGATGATCTGGCAAGGTGATGAGATTTTACTGTCTAGTTTCTACAACTGGATCAACAACTGTAACAATCACTTGAAGTTTACCCATGAACACTCCCGAGACAGGATAACTTTTTTGGATGTTAACATCAACAGGGTTGATAATCATTTAGAAACCAAGACTTTCTACAAGCCCACAGCGAAAAACAACTTGCTGCACTTCACAAGTTACCACCCTCGGGCCCTTCGTGAAAATCTCCCTTACGGGCAATATTTATGAGTAAGGCGAAATTGCAGCAATTTGTCTGATTATAAGCCACAGGCAAATGACCTGACAAACAAACTGGCTAGAAGAGGGTATCCCAAAGGTATTCTACATAAGAGCCAAAAGAGAGCAAGAAACCAACCGAGAGATGGATTATTGGAGGATCACAACAGCAGTGAGAAAGAAGAGAAAGAAGAACCCCCACTGACTTGTGTAACCACTTTCAACGCTCTGTCCAATGCAGTAAGCAAATGTATTTTAAAAAATTGGCGGATCATCACCAGCAACAAAACAGATTGGAAAAAAACCCTCTTTTCTTATAAAAGAGCTACGAGCTTAAAAGACTCGCTGGTACATACCCGCCCTCAGATTCCTCCACCAAATATGCAGGTTCCAAGTGTATTGGACGCCTGGGGTTTACCCCCGTCCTTGGACACTTCCCCTGCGGGAATTGTAACGTGTGTCATCTCACCACTGAAACTAAATTCCTTATTCTCACAGATGGCACAAGGTGGGAACAAAGAAGACACACCAATTGCAACACCTCGAACGTTGTATATCTGATCACTTGTCGTTGTAACCTCCAGTACGTGGGCATGACCACCAGACGTATCAAGAACAGGATTTGTGAACATCAAAGTAATATTTGATGCAAGAAAACCACTACAAAACTCACGACACATTTCTTACAGTTCAATCACACGCCAAACGATTTACAATGGACAATACTGGAGCACCTGACTTCTGGCTCTGAGCAAAAACTGTTTGAAAAGGAACAACGGTGGGTTTCCCGTTTAGGCACCCACAAATCAGGGCTGAACGATGAAATATCCTGGGGCAGTATTTCTTATTAACCTGTATCCACTCTGAGGTTTCCATATACTAGGGCGCTCCTTTGAGGCCATCTGATCCAATCGCGTGGATTCGTAAGCTTTCACCGGTAACAGTATTAAAAACGTTATCATCAACACCAGGCTGTTGAGAGAACCCCAGCCTTTTTCCGCTGTTTAAATTAATTTGATTCATTTTTCACTCCTTCGAAAAGACGGTACGGCACTCAGTCCTGCAGCCTGTATCCCCCTTTTTAGGCGTCATTTCAGTAAACATCGTATTGATTTGAGCTCCGTGGTAGATACAACCTTGAAAAAAAAAAAAAATTGGTGGCTTCCCCCACCTTGTTCTGTATCAAACAACACTATTTACATAAAAATTGTTGAACAATGGCGAACAGGGGTCTCGAACCCTAGCTGTCAGTCTTCTCATAGCATTAATCAGTGTGTACCGCTTTAATTGACAACCGGGCGCGTCCTGACGTGATCCTTCACGTCACCGCCTTCCACCAATCTGCATTAGCATATTACGGCGTGCCGGAGGTCCATGGGCTCCTTCCGGGTGAGCCGGCAGCCTTGAACATAGGTTACGAGCGGGGAGCCGCGAGTAAGGCAGTAAGTCTAATTCAATCGCCCTTTGGGTAGCGGGGACATCTGCCAACTACTTCGCCGGCTTGTTTACCTTTTAAATTCACGCGTTTTCTTTTTAAAGACAGTTACCGCGTGAAGGTTACCCATGCTGTCTTTACCTATGGGAGAGATTTCACTTCGCTAATTGCGTGAGTAGACCCTAGTATCCGGTGACTGAGTGTGTTCTTTGTCCACACGCTTTTCTATATGCCTTATTTGTTTGTTTGGCTTGCAATGATTATTCTGCCACAAACATAAGTCGTGAGACTTTGTGTTTATTTGCATGCCATTCCGTCGAGTGTGTTCTTTGTCCACACGCTTTTCTATATGCCTTATTTGTTTGTTTGACTTGCATTGATTATACTGCCACAAACATAAGTCGTGACACTTTGTGTTTATTTTCATGTCATTCCGTCGACCTGGCATTGCCATTAGCGTTTCTTTACTACCTGTGTGTTTGTGAATGGCTGTTCGGCATATATATAACATACCACTGTCCTGACACATGGTGCTCATTTTCATTCATGGGTCATCATCCTAGATATACAACAGCTTCCCTGTGTGAAGGTTTTTACCCTGATCTAGTGATTGCTCCAACAACGCAATCATTAACCAAGTAATTTTTAAAGTACTACCTATAACTAATGTCGAGCATTAGGCACGATATTTACAAGACAGGCACATGATGAAGACGTGATCAGTCCTGTTTTGAATGTGAACTATAATTTAGTTTTTCACAGGACACTTACCCATTAGGGTCGAAGGCAAAAGTTCACGAGGGTGCACGCGCTCACTATGTGACGCTGTGGGACCTTTGTATTGCCATCTTACGACCTGGAGCATCAGTCTAGTTCAGATGCCCCCTAAGGAACAATTGTCTTTACACTGAGCATTGTGTAAATATGTGCATTATATGTCATTAAATTTCTTTTTGTTCACAGGTTTTTTGGCTAGGTCTTACATTTTGTTTTGACCTTTATCACGGAGACTGCCCGTGATGGTTAATTGTTAATTGTTTTTTCACACATTGAGCCTCACAGTAGGGTGCGCCTTAGCGCGCGCATACCAATGGGGGTTTATTTTAAGGTCCTGACGAATGCTGAGCAAATCGCAGTCAAACAGCAGAAACATGTTGACCATAATTTTTCTATAATCATTAAGGACACAGGTTGCTTAATACAGAACCTATTAGTCCGCTCACTTGCTTTTAACAAATACGGGTTGGTCATTATTAAAACAGGTATAAAGGCTACAACCTAGTATTTTCTTAATCTGCACAGATAATCACTACATTTTGATTTGGGCACTGTTGCATTCACCACATCCTGCTCTGCTGTAAACAGGCGTTGTAGCACGCTGGGGGGGTATTCGACCACCCCAGCGGGGACCCCATGATGAAGCATGTCACCAGCTAGTGGTGAGTGAGGGTCCTTCTACAAATAGGGAGATCCCTGTCCTGTTCTACAATGTGGGATACAGGTGCCCAGTTGTCGTTACTACCCAACTGGGAGAGGTGTTTGCTATTCCTGTTGAAGGGTTTTTTGACACACTGTTTTTTGTAGCTTAGTTTTATAATTTGGGCACTGTGCTATTCACTCCTCTGTTGTTATTATACATATATACATCCCCATCACCACACAAATTAGTTACCAAATTATATGCACTTACTCTAATATCCACCTCTATTTCCTCTGACCGGGCGCGGGAGGCGTGGGGTGCGAATCTTGGCATGGACATTGGGCAGGCTGACTGGCTTTACTGTTGTAACCAGTCAAAAAAGCTGTCACCTAATTATCGGCTCTGTTTAAAACATTTTAAGTTTTTGCACAGGCTGTACCGCACCCCTGCTCAGCTCCGCAAGCTAGGGCTCATTTTGAGTGACACTTGTATCAGTTGCGCAGCCCCACCACGGACTTCGCACACTTAGCGTGGTCATGCCCTAAGGTCACTAAATTCCGGTGGGTGGTGTGTTTCCCTATTTTGGACATTACTACTGCCACAGTGCATCCTGACCCCCCCTGTGCCTCCTTGGTTTTGTAAAGTACTGTCCCGATGCTTCCCGTTTTCTGATTGCGATGCTGCTGGTCCTGGCTAGTAACAGGGTTGCCATGTGTTGGGGTCGCAGACCCTCTCCTAGAGCGGAGAGCTGGCTGGAGGACGCCTCTCAGTGTTAGACTCTGTAATCGGAGTTCTGGGATTTACTTCCCACCAAGTCCCGGCCCGTTGATATTTTGGGCCCTCTGGTTACCCATCTTCATTCCTGTTCAAACCCCAGTGGCGCTGCCTCTCCCGCACTCCCTGCCGGCCCTGCGCCCGTAGCGGCTGCCAGGGCTGGTCAGTGTCTGCCTCCTCCATCCCCGCAGGCCTCCTTGCCTCTCGGTAATCTCCACTGATGTCATTACTGTATGTGTGACGCCCCTGGTGGGGAGGAACCCCAATGTAGTGGAGCTCTGACCTCAATTTTCAAGTACTTCTGCTCATTGCAAGGTGTAGTCTAACTGCTTCGGATTGCTTGACTTGATCTATACTGTGTTGATTTGAACTGCTATGTTGCACAGTGTAATTGTGTCTTACTTGAACTTCCTCAATATAGGTTTAAAATTATAAAAATTTTAAAAAAAGAAAAAAAAAGAAAATAGATATCTTAACCATTTCCTATCAGTCCTTGTATGTACATTCTTTGAAAAACTTACTAGACTGTCTCCTTCCCCCCAGGATAGACTGATCATCTCTGGTATTGGCTTACTTACTAAAAATATAAGAGAGTATATAGATTACTTCTCACATCCTTATGTGCTTAATTTACTTTCATTCACACAGGACATAGGTGATTTGATTAGCCTGGTTGCAAAAACAGTTATTTTCATGAGGTTATGACCGACCAACAATTTACAATGCCAACACAGAATTTCTAAAATATCATGGGAGGGTCTGCTCTGAAAATGTTCCACCCATAGGATACTTCCAAGACAAACCTAGACTCATCACTCCATTCAATATACTAAACAGCAACATCTATAAGATTCTTTCAGGACATTGCACATCTTGACCACATATAATCAAACACAATGTTTGTTTCTGATACTTTTATGGTGACGTAAAGGAATGGCATCACCCTTAGGAACAAGTGGTGCCATAGCGTTTAACCCGCATGTGTTACCCCTATAGCATATACCTGGGTAAAATCCAAACCTCATGGCTTTTACAAATGTGGCAGCTGCAATGTTTGTCAGTATGAAATGTATAGAACTCTCACATTTCAATACAAAGGTAACTACTTTTACAAAATGTAGGATTTTATCAACCGTGAAACTACATTATCTACCTATGGTATCATTTGTAAATGCTCATTGATTTATATGGGTAGTACTATCACGTGTTTGAAAGAGCGAATATAGGAGCATGTAACGGCTATATGCAAAAATGATGCAACTTACCCATTGGCAGTTCACTATAATACAACGCATGCAAACTGGGGGAATGTACCCCTGATTGAGCTAATCGCCTCCTATCAGATTAGCACTATATCATATGCTGACGGCACGCAGCTGATCCTGGTGTTGGATAGGGAGCTGCCTGGTGTAGAGGTAAAACTGAAAAACTGTCTTACGGCTACATATGAGTGGATGAACAACAATCACCTCAAATGTAACTACGGGAAGAAGGAAATATTGCCCTTCGGCCTTCAAAACCTGTTCTCCCCTAAACAACGGTGGCCTGAGGATGCCGAAGCTCCTCCTAACACTATTTCCTCTGCGCGTAACCTAGGCATCAAGTTTGATGACCAATTGTCATTTAAGCAGCAAGCGGTAGGAGTGGCTAGCACGTGCTTCGATATCATTAAATCACTCAGGTAGTTTTTTGACCTTCTTCCACTTGCAGCAAGGAAAACAGTGGCAGTAGCATTGATAACATCTAGACTGGACTACTGCAACAGCCTGTACGCAGGTACCAACAAAGCAGTGCTCCAGAGGCTGCAGCTAGTCATGCATGCTGCTGCCCGGCTAGTACTTCGCTGGCCAAGAAGGTCATCTGCTTCGGCCGCGCTCAAGACCCTACATTGGTTACCTATTCACAAGCGTGTCTTATTTAAGGTCCTTGTTATCACCTTTAGAGCCTTCCAGTCACAAGGACCCAGATACTTGTTAAATGGCTTTAAACGTTATCTGCCAGCACGCTGCTTGAGGTCCGCAAAATCAAAATCTTTTGGTAACCCCCAGATTTAGATTGGCCACTAAAGGGGGGAAATCTCTCTTTGTCTTAGGCTCTAGGGCCTGGAACAAACTGCCACCCCAACTTCGGATTATATCTAAGGAGAGTCACTTTAGGAAATCCCTGAAGACATGGATTTTCTTCCTTACTGACGTGGCCTGTAGGGCAATGGTGTAACGTTTGTAATGTGTTCTGAGTTGCCTCCAGTCCACCAACCTATTCCAATGCTCCTTGGAGTGGTAGTAGCGCTATATAAGTGTGTCCTTACATTACATTTACATTACATGCTCTGGGGGGTTTTAATTAAGGCAATCAGAGACCAAATGGATCATTAAACTACATACAGTTGATAGGGGCCCCAATCATGATAGAAATATGCACTATTTCTTAACAAGTTCAAATTGTGATATCTCTCTGGTGTGGCATCTTGTTTATTTCCAACCTAGTACTGTTTGTATTCTCTTTGACTCTTCTTTTGGTAGTTCTGAATACACTCTTGATTTTCTACAGTGCTTAAAACATAGGCTCCTGTGCCAATTTTTGCCACGTATTGTGCTTTGAACATATAGTTATAACTAGGCAAACAGCTTTGTACAGTATATACCATCACTTAACGATTATTTGTAAATAGGCCTACTTTGGATGATAGGTTTGTGTGTCCTGTAGCGACAAGAACATTTTGCCAATTTTATAAAATTACATTTTTATATATTTCATCATTTATTACATCCTTCGAGTTACATAATGATTTTGCACTATGCTCTTGCACGTATTTCTTTTTCTTGCCCAGATTCTTTAAGAAGTAATGTTTTTACAAGATCAACAATTTTCATCCGTATAGATGCTCCTGCTTTACACTAACAAAACACCATTTGATGAAGGTGCCACAGCTTAATATTCTTCTTTTCTTCAATTCCTGGTTTCACTTCTATGATAAGTCATTTATAGTTTTGAGCCAGTATACGTGCGTCTCATGGTGTATCATGTCATGTTGCGGTGAGTCTCTTCTCTCTAGTAGCTGAATCTGCTAAGTTAATAGGTGCATGAGTATGGACAGTCTACAGAAATGCACATTGCCTTTGTTGTATTTTCCCTCTCTGTGAACCGCTGCTGCATCTGCTACTTTTTTAGGCTTGTCTTTTAGATCATATGCAGGAATGTGCATTGGCTTTATTTCATTTTGCAAATTTGTGGGCCTTCATGTGGTCTCAAAGTATTTTTGTCTTGTAGTTTTAAGATTTTTACTCAGTATATTTGACTAAATATACTTTTTGGCTGGGTTTGTTTCGCCCCTTCCTCCCCCATGGCATATACTCACATGGTGTATTTATCTTCTTGGACATTTCAGGCATTATGCTGTGTCACACATGTTTAAAAATAGCATCAAACTATTATTTGCATTTCAAGATTTAACCTTCTTTATGGTGTTTGTTTTGTGATTTGTTTCCTATAGGCCCGGATTTTGTCATTATATGTCTGACCGTTTTCATTATTGAATTCTTCTGCTAAAATATGTGCATTGTTCATATTTTGACTTCTGTCTATACAATGAGATTGATCTCTGACCTAATGTCTGGCTCTGTGCGGAAGATAGTATTTTCACTCTCTCCCTTTTGATTATCTACATTTACTGGGGATGTTTACATGCCATCTTATTATATTTTAGTTTTTTGTATTTATCAGAAAAATCTCTTTATTAGGTTTGCCTTATACTGTAAAGAAAGCCTACTCAGGGTACTAAGGGGCAGATTTATGTTAACTGGCGCATCCCCAGGGATGCGCCAGTTAACATGCGCCACAGTGCGCCTCAGCTCCGCCAGCCATGGTGCGCCGCATTTATAATGCGGCGCACCATGGTGCAAAAACGGCACAGATGCGTGACGCATCTGTGCCGGAAATGTGGCGCATTCCTGGAGTTGCGTCGCAAGCGCGACGCAGCTCCAGAAAGGCTCGGGGGTGCCCCATTTTAACAATGCTGCGTCAAGACCTACGCTTGCTTCAAGCAGGCGCAGGCTTTTGACGCAGCATTGGCTTAAAAGTGACTGAGTGAAATCTCATAGATTTCACTCAGTGAATTTTTGCGAGGCGGACCTGCCCCGGAACGCCCACCCTGCGCCGGAACGCCCACAAGCGGCGCAGGGCTTTACAACGTGACGCATCTGCCTAGATGCGTCACGTTGTAAATCGTTCGTAGGGATGCGCCACGTTTACGCCGCCTTGCGTGACGCAACAGCGGCGTAAACGTAGCGCAAGGGCCTCATAAATCTGCCCCAAAAAATGTAATAACACAAACAGGCACCTGTATTACAATATGATAGAAGCATGCTATGTGTATGCATAAAATATATTATTTAACTTCAAAAAGGTAAATATATTTATATATATATTATTTTTGTTAAGTACACATATTGCAATAACATGTATATTAATGTTGCTTTAGAAAAATACGTTTTACCGAGTATAACCTTAAGCACATTTGGGAATTGTTTGCCCTCTAGTGGGTAAGACTGACTATTCCCACTCGAATCACAGCCATATAAGGGAAAGTGTTGGCCTCTGAAGGAGTCAGATTCATTATGCAATTCAGTTCTTAGCCTCATTGAGAAGTGTTGTGCACTAAAGGGATAAGATGTACTTTTCAAACTACGATTTAAGCTATATTGGAAAAATACAGACTTAATGTTCCACCTCCAGCCATAACGACAATAGCGAAAATGCTTGATTCTTGAATGTTCACATTTGCTATTCTCACTCAAAACATAAATAGCTTAGGGAAACTGTTGTATTCTGAAGGCTTCGGATGTACTATTCCCACTCCAACCTTAGCTACACAGAGAAAAATGTGAAACTCCGAAGAGATCATGTAAACTATTACCAGCCCACCTGGAATTATTTTTATTTCACATTGTGGTGTGAATTTTCTTTGGCAAGCACTCTGTACCATACAGATGATATCTTCCATCTTCACTGCACTATAGAACCTGTTATTTTGAGTCAGTTCTATTTTTCACAGAATTTCTTTTTTTATGGAGGGTATTTATCACAAATCGGTTTTCAAAGTGTACTATCACAGAATACTCCACTCTTTCTCTCCTGTCTCCTATTGCTCAATACTCAGCCTGAGTGCCTTTTACGAAATATTTATCTGCATAATGTAGACTGTTACAGCCTTGAAAAAGTTGTCTTCGACAAAACACGTCGGCTGTCATTATCAACTCAAAAGAAGTGCTTGAGTTCACATAGTCATGAATTTCAGCTTCTGAACAAGTTATTAACGATTTTCCAATTGTCTTCAATTGAAGTCTTACCTTTTTGTTTTTTATTACATTTTTAAAATTTGTGTACTTTAAATGATTGTGCCTTTGCACTTCAATTACATATCAAATATGTTTTCTAACATCATTAATTTGTAACTCTGGTACTTCACCCAAGGCTTTACTTGGGGTGTGCTCCAGATTTCTGATAAGTTTCGCCTGGTTGTGGTTCATTTCACATATTTATAAGGGATTTGCGCCAACCGAACATCACTTTTTTCGAGGTTCTGGTGGTGCAATGCCCTGCACCATATTAACAATGCAGCGTTAAGCGACTTTGCGTGGCTTCATACCGCTTTGTAAATCTGGTAACCTTTCACACAGGTTTTTGCATTAAAGGGATGAGCAATGGAAGTTGCTGTTTGCGTTCCAATGCAACACCCATTGCTTTTTGCAGCTAATCCAGATTTACAAGAATCAGTAAACATGAGGCAGCACCATGCAAAAGCAGGCGTTAGATTGGGGCATCACGGAGAAATACTTTTATGACTCCTCGTTTATGTTCTTCCAATGTTTGCTGCATTCTGCAGCACAAACAGAAAGAGCAAATCATTCCCCACCTTGGTGCAAAGGTGCAACGCAGGTACCCTTGCACCATGGCGCAGGGTGCCTGTTTTGCAGGGAATCATCCATGTAATGCTGCAGGGATGATTCCCCGCCATGCAAGCACCCTTGCAGTATGGTGCAAGGATGCCTGTGTTGAAGGGCAATATCCCTGCAACGCAGGTACCCTTGCACTAGGGAACAAGGAATTCTGTGTTGGCACTGGGCAGCTATTTTTGCGCCAATGCAAGGGAAAACACAGGGGTGCACGGTATTCTTGTAAATGCAGTAATCCCTGTGTTTTTCAAATGACGCAGCACTGCAAATCTTTCTGTAGCGCCGCATTGTGTCATTTCCTTGTACATTTACTCCTCTATGTGCACCTAGGTGGCAGTGTGGTGTGTGCAGCACACTTTACAATACGATTTGTGCTTCTTAATAATGTTGTATGGTTCTAATTAGTCTAGTTATCTGTTCTAGTATGTGCGGTTAGTTCCACCACTGCTACCAAAAGTATAGTTGATCTACATCTGAGCTGATGGAGGTCTGATCGATGAAACCTTTTCCTTATAATAAACTCAACCCCTGGATGCAGTCACTCTTTCCCCTTGTGTCACAGTAAACAACGCACACAAGCACTTTTGGGGGATCGCCAGAAAATCTCTGAGGATAGGCCGATATTTTTAGTTTTTTGCTTTATGAATACATATTAATATTTTTCTATCTTTTGAGGCATATGCTCTCCTAAATCGCACATAATGAGGTATTGTATTTTGATAGATTTATTAACCAATCTATTTTGTAGAATTGAAAAAGTAACTATGATATCTAGATTATCAGCCAAGTAGTATTGGCTGGATAAGTGCATGATATGTTTTTTGTCATATATATATGTCTAGATCAGTTGAGCGTTGTAAGGAAGTGAATTATTAATTGGGGTGGATGGTAGCCCACAACCATTATTAACAGTATTAGCATGTTAGAACCAATCAGCATTTCAATTCATCAGCTCAATCCCTGATGGCAATGGCACAGAGCAGACAGGCTTAATTTAGAGAAAATGTGTAAATCGTTTAGAAGTATGAAAACGGTTAAAAAGTCAAAGATACTAATAATAACCTTTGTTCGGCATTGGTTTCAGCCATAAAAGAGACAAAGTTAAAAATAAATAAGACATCATTTGTTAGCAGCATAACCACTGTTAACCAATTTGTTAACATTTACCACTTCCACCATCAATTAAGAATCCAGATACAGTACAGGAACACAAGCCGCTCTGGTTATTGGCACAAAAAAGAACCCAGGGTTAAAATCCTGGACATATTCATCAGAGCCAGCTTGTCACATTGAGTGTACAAAATCAATCACCCTACAAATTTACTCACCTCTAGAGTGTCTAGACTTCGGTCCAGCTTTTAAAAAGTTAACAACACAAAGAGGCATATGTGCATTAGTCAGAAGCTGTGGATACAGTAAAGCTACCAGGGCATGCCTAAAACTGATTACTTATAGAAGTGATTTAAGAAACAGTCACCTTAGGTACGTAAAATATTTACATGGAAAAACAAAGTGTAGGGTATGCTGTGAAGACCTATTGTCACAGCCACAGGGAACTCTGTCTTCCACACGAGCAACAAAGCCAGTAGGTGAGGTCATTAAATGATGCTGCAGGTTCAATCTAAAATGAGTAATTAGAAATATATCATAAACATTTCTTAAAATCAATAAATAAGTCTCCATTCCCAACACTGATTTTACTAGGACATGCCCTCTTACCGTAGGTTTATTAAGCTCTTTCACTATGTGCTTATCCTGTGATTTCACTGTGTCATGTGATGTGAAGATATCTGCTCTACCTAGATCCGTAAGGTTGTCCTTAACGTATCTTGGTTATGGTATTTTTAAACCATGATTGAGTACAATGCAATCCTCAAATCACTAATTGATTAAAACCTGCCTGGCTAGTCCTAATCTTCACCCAACATAACAACGGATAAATAGACACCCAGTCTAGTATATACCTCATTCCTAATTCTTCGTGTACTGTGTACGCTGCAATACCCTGGGGCACTTTCAAAATTCTTCTGAGATATTTATTTTCTGTGGTTTGAAGAATGGTAGCCACTACATAACTCCATACCTCAATTCCATATAGTGCCTTAGAAATGCAGAAGGAAATTTACAATTTTAATATTACTCCAGTGACCATATACAGAGTCTATGTGCATAATTTGCGATTGCTCCCATTGATTTTCTCATTTCAAGTGTCTTCCCTTCCTGTAAAAGTTTAAAATTAAGCTCATCATCAAATAAAATACCTAAATAGAAGAAGTCCAGGACCTTCACTAGCCTAAATGTACATACTTTATAGGTATTGTTTCTAATGGTCTACTTACCGAATTCCATTATATACGATTTTGACAGGTTCGTTGAGAGGTCTTTCCCACTCATGAAGGCCACAAATCCATCCAATAAACCCTACAAGCCTCTAGGGATTTGTGCTAATAATACTGTGCCATCTGTGTACAACAAGACTGGGACTGAACTTCTTCCTATTCTGGGTGTGTCAGCCTGTAACGCGATCAAGGATGCTTCCAGTCCATTATTATATAACATGGTTGTATCTGAATGCAGGAGTAGTATTAAAGTGTAAGGTCATTAAAACATTTGTGATCGCATGGTCAACCCTGAGGTCACCCAGCAGGTACCAAAGTTTGTGCGGGTTCACCCGATTGAATGCTGCAGTGAGGTTCATAAAACTCAAAAAAAGAACACCAGGATAAGCTATTGTGTAGTTCGCTATCAAAATATAAAGGTTTAGGCATTGGATAATGGTTGACCTACCTATACGGAACCCATATTGTACCTCTAAGATGATTTGGTTGGTGGCCAACCAGTCTGAGAGCCTGTTCAATAGTACTCGGCCAAGGACTTTATCTTTGGCATCACTGAGCGATATAGGGTGGTAGCAGTGAGGATTTTCCTTGTCCCCTTTCTTAAAGATCGGGACAATAGTTGCCGTAGACCACCAGGGGGGCATTATTGTCCTCACAGCAGTATTTAGAACCCTGGTTAAGACTGGGGCCCAGACCTCTATATTATCACGTAAAAGGTCCAAAGGGATCCCATCGGGCCTAGGGGTCTTGTTCGGTGATAAACTCTCAATGCCCAGTTTCAGCTCATCAAGACTAAAAGAGATAGCTCTGGTGCTTGAGGGAGAACTATCGTCCATAATCGCTTCCTCTCCGTAACCATGGTTATACACACCCTCAAAGTGACCCTTCCACTGGGCAGGGGTAATGTTATGAGCTAATCCTGGCGTCTCTAAGTCTGTATGACAGAGGCTGTTAATATTCTTCCAAAAAAGGGTACAATCCTTCTTTTCACATGCTTCTGTCAGCTCCTCCCATGCTTATTTCTGATGGAAACGCTTCCACCCTTTAATGCCCCCCTTATCATTACTACCATGTATTGCCACCAAGGCACTAACATGTGGGATCTGTTTAATGACCTTCTTAAGTTGATGCAAGGTCCGAGAGCACTCCCTATCAAACAATTTCAGTAAATCAGCATCAACAATAACTATCGGTACTGTTAATGGAGAAGTGGAGAAGTGTGGCTCAATGCTTAGAGCGGCAGACCTTGATGCAGAACGCTGGCCAGGGACCAGGGTTCGATTCCCGCCTCGGCGGGTTTCTGGCTTAAATTCCTCTGACCGGATATTCTCGCCTCAGTGCCGATTCTAAGCATGGGTCCCACGCTGCAACTCTGGGCAATAGCTTGCTTAGTCTCCACAAAGGCCCCCTGATACACATGGGATGCCTGGTTTCACCATGGGATGCCCAGGAGGGAACACCCCACAAAGAAAAGCCAGGAGGGGGTTCCCTTGTGGTAGGAGTACAAGTGCCGGGATGCCTCCGGGTCACTGTTCGCGCTATACAAATACGCTACATTTACATTAATAGACTGGTGACTGATTGTGTGATTGCAATAAATGCCTATATGGTTTCTTTTCCCTAGGCTGATAAGTCTAGACACTTTAAAATCTCCTATTGCCTCCAACTAAAAGTTCTTGGTTAAAAAAAGAAGTATCCAACTGTGACCACCTCAAATGCCTTCCTTGATTAGTTGTGACAAGTGAACCCACCGTCACCCTACGGTGCACGGTTGAGTTTCCCGACACTTCAAGCACCAAACTAAAGGGATTGTGATCGCTTAAAGGACTGTGCTGGATTTTAAAAAGGAGTATAAACCACTTCAAAAAAGGGAAATAAAAATAAAATCAATAGTTGTTGCAGAGCCTCTGCCATTGTAGGTTTGCCACAAAAGTAATTCAAGGCACGTCCCCCCCAAATCTAGTGTCTAGATTAGACCATAAGTGTCTAACAAAGTATTAAGTTCATGTCCTTCTACAGAGTGCTGCAAGTGCCACCCATCCCTGATCGTGCATGTGGCCCACTCACCTTTGTTCGATAATAACTCGATACAAGGATGGCAATTAAAGTCACCCACTAAAATCAAACCACCCTGCAAAAAACCTTCAGCCTGCAACAACTCCATACAACCACTTAACTCAGCCAGGCTTGAGGGGCCTTTGGTCTTTAGATTTGCATCATAAAAAATGTATTAAAGTGAAGTGAAAAGATTTGCCCACTGCAAGTATCAGCCCTTGTGCAATTTTAGAATCCCAGTTCAAATACTTCATAGTTCACAGAGCCTCAGATCTATAAAGATAATTAATCCACCCCTTGCTATTCCCATGCTTGAGCCCGCTGCCGGACAGAAGAAGGTTTTATAACCCTCACAGAAAAGGTTATTTTCAGTCTCCCATGTCTCCTGGAGGCAAATAATGCAATAGGATCTGATGAATTGAAGCCATATTTCGTGCATAAAATTGGTGGGTAAACCTGCTACATTCCAAGAGATGATATTCAAAATGTCCTCCCCACCAGGGCAATACTTCAAACTTTGCGTGTTAGGTCCCGATATTTGACTATTAGCACCCCTGCTACTAATTTCCAAACTATCTGCGGAGGTGCCAGCCTGACCTACAGTGGGACCCGATTGTGACAGTCTGATTATCAAACTCTGTGCCGATGAAACCGTGGGAACAACAGTAACATTACTAATCCCAACTCCCTCATGCAGTCAGTCTGGGTCGTTAAGGTCCCTGAGGGGCCCATAAAGATTGGGCATTGACTGTATTACCCCTACAGATGCAGGAGCACCCCCCAGGGTTAAAAGATGGTTACTGGTTGTGGTAATCTAAGCAGTCCTATAAAAGAAGCCCGAAGGTAATGCTTTAATACCACAGACAAAATAATGGGGCTGTGATATCTGATGTAAGATATCACGCGCTAAATCAGGGAATCTAAGTGTAACAATCACGCAATCATCCTCAAATGTCTTCCTCGATCGTCCTAGTCACGCTACCCTCCTGACCATCAAGATATGTCTGGCATCAACCATTTTAAAATTTGCATATTTACACAACAAATGTGTTGCTTTGTTAATCAGTTGAAAAGATGATTCAGCCCTGTGAACACCTAGACCCAGCACCCCTACCAAAACCATAGTATAGGGAGAGCACACTGGGGGGAGATTGATTACAGGTAAACCCCGGCTGTTAGCAGCAGACACACTGTCTATGGCTCCTTTCCTATGCTATGCTGGGGCAAGGGCTACTGATGGATTGAGGTTGAGGCCAAACTAAGGGGCTCATTATGATCGCGGACGGACTTGAGTCCGTCTGCGACCATCGAGGAGGAGGGAACCTCTGCATGGCCTGCGGAGTTCCCTCCTGTCCAATTAGGATGTGACCACCACCCTGGCGGTCACATCCTCTATTGTTAACATAGTGGCGGGTGCGGCTTCAAGCTGCACCCGCCGCAATGTTAAAAATACATACATTGCATTTGTATGCAGAAAGCGGCAGGCACCGCGCGGTGCCTGCCGATTACTGCATAAAAATGCAGGGGGGTAACATAGGTACCCCCATGTGCACCCCCCAACCCCCCTTCCCCCAGGGGGCACGCAATGGGCCCCCGCAGTGAAGCTCCGTATGCTTTTCCACTGCGGAAAACCTGCAGTGGAAAAGCATTTCTTTTTGGGCATCCTAATATGGCTGGTGGTGTCTGAGAGACACCTCCACCATATTAGGGCTTTTCCGCCGCGGTTGTAAGCCAACCGTGGCAGAAAAGCTGCAGACAGAAACCAGGACCCACCAGCCATCCTAATGTGGCGGTGGGTCTTTGGTGGGTCCTCTGCGTTTTTTCTGCATCCTCCGGGTCGTCGGTGGCATCCGCCGGCCCGGAGGAGGCGGAAAAACCGCAATCCTAATCTGCCCCTAAGTGTCTGATTGCTAAGGGCCCGGAGCCGGTCACTCATGTTCTCGGTTTTGCAATTTGTACCTAAAACTAGAGGGTAGGGGCTGGTTGGCACTCCGGTTGTCTAGAGGGATGGTTTCCGTTTTGATTTTATCTTGCTCTGGTGATAAGCTAATAGGCGATTTCAACTCGGCCTAGTGTATCTCTGGACTTCATCATGGGATGAGATGTGGCGTAACGGGCAGGGAGCTTGACTCCAGAACATGGGGGCTTACGGTTCGATCACTGGCACTGGTGACAGTTTAGCCCGACACCATGTGACTCAGGGCAATAGCTCGGTTAATCTTCCAGATGGCACCTAGCGACTTGACACCCTCTCGTAATTGTTTACGCTTTACTAATACTGGATTTCACTTCATCATGATTTTAATAAGATCATTACAAAATGTTGTCACTAAACGGTCATTACTTCAGTGATTTTTTGCTTCAAAGGAGCCCAAAGCGCTTCTCCAACCCTTGGAGCAATATATGCACTTCCTTCCCTGTTCGTGATAGGTTCAGGCTTTTTGTTAGTTTTACGTGGCTTTTTAGGTGCTGGGGATCCCTCGAGTGCGCTCGATACACCAAATCAGAAATGGCCTTGCTCGAGCTGTTAGTTCTGGTAGTAGTATTATTGATGCTGCTGGGTCTAGTTCTAGAAGTCTCTGTAACCACCAATGCTGCTGCACAGGCTCCGTCTGGTGATTTTTGAGGGGCCACTTCTCCTGCTTCACCACACCGGAGGGCAATAGGGCCAATCAAGTCCAATGATAGCCCCCTTTTGGCCCTGTTAATTTCTTCAGAAATGGCACCCACTGCTTTCGCCAGGAATTAGTCAATGGATGCACGCTTCCTTCCCTCCCACTGGGGGGGCTCACATGGACTAATTTCCTCTTCCCCATTGTGCCCTACTTCACACACACCTTCAAAAGGTCATACAAGAGGATACTCCTTTTCACAGTAAACCACAATAATCAAATGGCCAATGTCCACAAGCCATTAACCATGTCCTCCCCAGATAAATCACTAGTTACCCGGGAGTGTCTGTATCCACCAAACGGGCCAAAAAGCAAAAGGAGTAAGATCCCTGTTATATCCTGATCTTCTCTTTCCCTGCTGCTCAGCCTGTGTGTGTGATGTCATTAGAATGTTCCTGTGTGCATGGTTTGAATGTGTGGTCAGTTTGAATGAGTGGGGCTGAGCAGCTGGATGCTGCTCCCGGTGGGGCCTTCCTATTTACCAGCTTTTAATTAATAAACATCTTTTCAAGTATACCTACGACTACTGAATCTACTTACCTTACAAAGTACATTTCTACATTGCAACAATCCCACTGTAGCGGAACTAAAGATGCAGGCCTGTCTGGCCCTGCTCATTACAAACGGGAGCTGCTAAAACCCCCACGCGCTGATAAAGCACTCCTACATGCAAGTCAAGGGATAAACAGTAAACGGTACCTCCAAAAAAACGTTGTATCACAATTGTCCGAGGAGGGCCCCAGACCGGCCTTCCATGATCATTGATGGGCAAGGATGGCCTGAGCTTTGACAGGGCCTTGCCCAGGAGAGTCCTGACCGCGTCCCGCAGTGCGGGAACCCGCCGCTTCTTTATTCATGCCTCCATGAGCAGTCAGGTTGTTTTTGGTGGCGTCAGCTGTTGCCACTTCTGGGAGGTGTAGTTCTCCCCCTGGATTGTAGAAGCAGGCGTTCGCCGAGCGGGAACCCGCCACTGCTTTATTTGAGCCTTCATGCGCGGTCAGAGTGTCAGGGCTTTGTTGGTAGCATCAGCTGCTGCCTCTTCTGGGAGGTGTAGTCCTCCCCCTAGATTGTAGAACCGGGTATCCCGCAGAGCGGGAACCTGCCTCTGCTTATTCGTGCCTTCATGCGCGGTCAGGGCATCAATGGTGGCATCAGCTGCTTCCGCTTCTGGGAAGGTGTAGTCCTCCCCCTGTATTGTAGAACTAGGCACAATAACAATTTCACTCCAGTTTTTATGAAGAAAAATGTAGTAAGCAAAATGATATAGAATGGCAAAAATCCAATAATGGGAAAAAGCGCTAAAAACAATGTAGTGTCCAATATTCGACCATGGTCTAGGTAGCCTAGGGAAAAGTGAAATTTAAGGCCGACTGCAATGGAGCCTGGGTTGGATACTCATGTGGATTGGTCCGGGTGAATGCCTGGAAGTCAAAAATTCAAAAAACGTTTCTAAGTCCCACAGCAGATAAAAAACATTGTCACCTTTTTCTTGATAAATGTTGGAATTTCGGGTAAGTCACAAAATCCTCCCTAGACGGGTTACCACTGCAATTGTAGCAGTCATTGAGTCAAAGGCCAGATACCTGAAGCAGGTTGGTACAACTGACAATTCCCAACTCAAAGTGGGATATAGAAATTTTGTTTACATTGCAGGGAGCTTTGAGCAGGATGAAGCTGAAATCCAATCTGATGCTGTGGAATTTCTGGTCTGGCTTTGGAGCTTAGGAGGAAAAGTTTTCAAAAGTTTTCAAACTTTCTTCTGGTGCACAGGCAAATACAGCAGTGCATGTTGAAGGTATCAAGGACCTCATGGGAGGCACTAACAGTCTCTCAGTTTGGCAGGCAGAGGCCAGCAGCAGGGTCCAATCCAGGTCCTGGTACTACTGGTCGGATGGGCATTTGCTGAAAAAAGGCTTCTTGCAACTTGCTGTGTCCTTGTAGCAATACAGGGGGGAATCCAACTGACCCTGGGTGTCCACTTCTTTGTCCTGAGATCCAGATCTTCAAATCTCTTCACAGGTCTCAAACAGGTGATGAAGTCGTTCTTCCACAGGTCCAGAAAGTGTTTGAAGTATGGTGCCTTAGGGTGCGACATTTATGCCTAGCACCTGCAAGCAGGTAGGTTGACTCCTAGGCACCACCTAACCAAAGGGTTAAACGTTAACATGGGGAACCTTACTCACTTTAGCAGCAGCTCATAGTTGCCCTACTTAAAACAGTCCCAAAATTCCATATGCCAGGGCAATGCAAAGGTCACTTAAGTGTTCAGCCACACTAAACTTGGGCTCTCAGAGCTAGAGGTGTATATCCGAGGGTACTATGGAATCACCAGTGTCTTTAAACCTTTAATTCTAAAAACCTGTGTGAAGGAGGCCCTGGACCCACAACAAAACAGAAGACAGAAGTCTGGTAGGACAAAAGAATGGCCCTTGTGAGGGTCAGTAGCCTCCACCTTCAATATCCAGCTGAGCTAAGGGGCATCATCCCCTTCAAGGTCGATCTGCCAATTAAAGTTGTCTATTGAGTAGCTCATCGTAGGAATTTTACACCTCATTAGGGCCAATCACTTGATTCACAGCTGCTGGGGAGCTAATACATATTAGCTTCAAGGAGCGTCAGGCAGGGAAAACATAACTTTCAGAAAGTCAATTTTCCTAAATATTTATTAAAATCCAACTACACCATTGAACTGGGCTTTTCATAAATATTAAAAAGAGTGGTTGAATTATTATTGTAGCTGGTCCCAAACTTGATATTGCCCGATTATTTTTTTTTACTCTGTACTATGTACTCTAGTGTTCCCATAGGACACCCAGAGTCATCCATAGTGATAATAGTTTTTCAGCCTTGTCACTGTAGGTACACAGTAATATTAGATTAATACATGCCCCATTTTTTAATACAATGTACCCTATTTCTGTTGCTACAAGGATGATGATATTTAAAAGGAAGATATTCCCCTGTCAAAAAGGTCATTTCAGTGGGTTGTTTTGTAAATTTTACCTGCAACAGTCATACAACAGCGGTAAGCCTGACATCATAACCTTGTCATACTAGTGGGTGGCACAATAGGTGTTGCAGTCCACAGGTCCCATTTACATTTCTTTGCTGTAGGTTTATTTTTCTGTACCATGCACTATTGCCTTATAAGAAAGTTAAATAAGCCAATTTGGCATTAGACAATGTCTACATGTTTTAGGGGCCAAAACACATATATTGAACACTGGACAGCAGTGGCCCAGTGTGTGGAGTCTAACAAAGAGCACTGAAGTAATTAACCTGAGCCTTATGGACACATATTTCCAAACCTAATATAATTAAACTAAGATTAAGAAAAAATGAGTTTGGGCAACACGTTATTAATTGGGTGGACTTGGTGCAATAAGACTACTGATCCTTTTGGAAGACATGTTTTTCTGTTACTCTTCTAAACTTTTTGGAAGATTAGTAAATCTAGCAATATGTTTGAAAGTCTCACACCTCAGAGAGAAATTGCAACCAAAAATGGCAAGGGTACCATCTTATTTAGCAACATTGATTGATATAATGACACTGAGTGAAACATTTGAACCAGCTCATAGGCATTATCTTAGTCAATTATTACCGTGTGCTGTGCTTTTTTGACAAATGTGGTCCTTTTATGAGATTATTGGTTCTGTTGGAGTTTAATACTGAAAAAGTAATAGTTTTAGGGTACTAACATTATTGGTGTATGAGGCAATGGTGTCACCAAGGTATTTGATAAATGAAATACATGGGGCCCTCAATGTAATTTGTTAATTATAAGATTCTTAAATTTGTAAAAGATATGCATATAACTACATTTGCCTTACTTTGTATGCCACAAAAATGAATTATTGTCCACATGCAGAAGACTGATAATAATGAACCTTCCCAAACCTATGACACATTTCTTCGAAAGAGCTAATGGCATCCACTTAAATGATACTGTATTGTTTGTATCAATGAAATGACATATAGAAAATGATCTAGCATAGTTTAAAGTACTCAAGGTTTCCTTTTTCTTCAGACAAAAAAAATTTAAAAAAAAAAATATATATATATATATATATATTACCTACTGGCGGTCGACAGTAGGTAGTTACAGTTAGGATCTACTTTCAATAGGAAATCTGCAACATTCTATTGGGAATAACTTTAGCGCCGGTGGACGAATCTTCGCAAATTTCTCCAAGAAAATGGCCCGCTCCGCTCCGCTCCTTCCCTTAAAGTTTGGGGGGGATTCGTCAAGCGGGCCCGAGATAAAAGGGGGGTCCCAAAACGTGTTTTCCCCATGTTAATTTCCATAGGGCGGTCGAACTCACTTTTAGCCCGAACGGCTGAATGGATTTCCACTAAACTTGGCAAAATTGTAGGGACTGGTAGCCCGATGTGCCTTTGCTATGTCTCAAGATATGTGCTCCAGTGGATTTTGAGTAATTTAGGTTCAAAAAAATATATATATCTATGGCAGCGCCCCGGTACGCGCACCAGGGAGCGCACCGGGCGCGACACGCGAGGTGCGCACGGAAAGCTGATTGGCTCTCGGGTGTCTGTAAACATTCGAAACAGTCCGGACCGGCCGCCATCTTGTGTCTCGATAGGATAGAGACACAAGAGGTGGAAAAAAAAAAAGGGGGAAATTATCATAATGGGGCAGGGTAGACCCCCCCTGACCCCCTAGGTTTGATGTGGGGGCTATAAAAGGGCCCCGCGGTGCAAAATATATATATATTTTTTATTGATTTGCGCAGGGTAGCGCCCGGTACGCGCACCGGGGAGCGGACCGGGGAGCGTCCCATGGGGAAAAATGAATAATAGAGTTTTTAAAAAATGTAGCCTTTTTTTAGAATTTTTTTTTTAGAAATTGGAGGTAGTTCTAAAAAGAACTGTTTTTTTCTTCTTTTTGTTGTTTTATATTTTTTTATTGTTTTTTGAACATTTTTTACTTTTTTTGGGTTTTCTGAACAGTTGTATATTTTTTTTGTATTTTTCATGGGGAGAAACGAAAAAACAGGGAATTGAAAATGGCTCAACTGGAGCAAAAAAGAAAAAAATAGGGTTTCTTGGGGCATTTGTGGTTGTCCCCAGCAAGGACGATGAGCTTTATGCTCAGTTCACCATAGGAGATGGTCTTCCCACAATAAATGCATGTTATACGGAAATCCGCAAACCGTGGCTGAATGGAAGGGATAGTCTCACTTGCTTCTGGTCCCAACGGAGTGGGTTGCTTTCTTTTTGAGGTGGTGCTTGTAGATTGGGGAGGGTTACTGGCCAGTTCCCTCATCTCTGCAGCAGAATAGTTAATTGGATGCTTGCGCTGCATGTGTCTAATCATCGTGTTGTTTCCAAATGAATATTTTTTATTAGGGTTCCCCCTAGAAAGATCTATGCCACAGATTCGGCAAGTCACCTTGGCCGCATTCACTTTTTTCTTGCCCTCTGGGATCGAAAAAAACTCCCATACAATGTGTGGTCTTGGCTGGTATGGGGTATTGTGTTCTTCCAGCCATCTTGTACTCCCCTCCTCCTCCTCCTCCTCCTCTTCCTCCTCTTGTTGACCACCAATGTAATCTTGTGGTGGTCCTCTTGGTTGTTGTGGTGGTGGTGCAGATGCTCCAGCTGCTGCTGCTACTGTAGCCATTTCAATGTTCAAAATATTTCTCAAAGATGTTCAAACAGGTCTTCCTCAGTCAAAGGACATAGTCAGAATAAGGAAAAAAGGTGGGGTCTTTCATCATTTGGAAAAAAAACTGTCCTGAACCAATGAAAAGTGTTATTTTCAGATCACGAGACCAGCGGCTTCATCATTATGAAACCAAAACTGTTATGAACTAATGAAAAGTGTTATTTTCAGGTCACATGACCCGACGCGCTTACGCTACGCGCCCCGGGGCGTGCCCGGGGCACGGCGCGTAAGCGCATCAGATGCTTACATTGCGTTATTGTATTTGCTCGAGTGCTTCCGGGTGCGCTTACGCCGTGCGTATCATGCGGACGCGGCTACGCGATACGTCACGATCATATTTTCATTCGCGATATGGGCGCTAACGGGACGCGCCCCGGTATGCGCCCTGGGGCGCTTCATAATGCTACGCTTTCCGGGGCGCTCACCGGGGCACGCACCGGGAGCGCTCCGAGGCAAAAAAAAAAAAAAAAATATACAAAAAAAAAATTGGCTAAATTATAGGAACTGGTAGCCCGATGTGCCTTTGCTATGTCTCAAGATATATGCTCCAGTGGTTTTTAAGAAAATTAACTTTGAAAAAATATATATTGGGCTACATTGGGCTAATGTAGCCTAATGTAGCCCAATGTAGCCCAATGTAGCCCAAAGATGGCCACCAGAGACAAAAAAAAACTAATGTAGCCCAAATATCAGCAAGATGTAGCCCAACTATAGCCCAATGACAGAATGTACCAGAGTGTTCTAAAGAACAACTAGAGCGCTAACAGTCTTACTTATAAAGTGAGACTTATAGTTAGTAATTACCATTAAAAAAACCTTTGAAATTCACTGAAAAAACCATAGGTTTCACACCAGTTATAGTTAGGAATTAGCATTTAAAAAACCTATTAAATTCACTGTTATAGTTAGCTGGAAATTTTACTGACATAAAACCATTGAAATTCCCACGTTATAGTTAGTTGGACTCACTATAACTTGCGCGCCTGCAATGCACTGCTGATGACGTCACATATTACATCACTCATGACATGGTCAGTGTTATCACTCATGACATCACTGATGACACCATCCTTGTGAGAAAGTGACAGATATCCTTTCAGTGTAATGTAACCCTTGAAACACATATTCAAGAATAGAAACTAACATTTTCAAAAAAATGGACATACCCATACCAGTTACAACAACCAATTCAGAAATTACAACATCTATATACACATCTACTCATTCACCAACAGTTCTATATAGTCACTCATACATATACTCACTCATCATATGTAGTGATACACCTATACATCCTGTTACACACCGACAGTCATCCAAAAGTTACTCACACATGCAAATAAACTATTCAACATCCAGTTATTTGTATATACAACTATACACACACTACCACCTTACTTCTAAGGAAACTTACACATACTTACTCTCTTAAACAATCACTTATAGAAACATATACTTATTTAAACAGGAACTCCTTCAATCTCTCACTCTCACATATACTCACCTATATACATCAATACTCACATATACTAGATTAAAACATATCTTGTTACTGATAAAGACACTAGTGAGACAGTCATTCACTCACTAACACACACATATACACACTCATCCACCCATACAGTCCTGCACATATGCTGTCTTCAAAACACATGCAAACAGTGAGTCAGTCACCAACCCATGCAGCCACTTATACACAAAGTGAAACACTGATACATATATTACAATATTTAAAAGTTACTCGCTAATATATGTATTCACTAAGATACACTTAATAAGGCAGTTAACCAATCAATTTTTTTTTTAAAACATCCATTTAGACACTTATTTAAACATTTATTCTTCCATCGACCTTTACATATACATATATAAAACATATTTATTTTTTAGAAAGACACACATTCACTGGATGGTGTCATCAGTGATGTCATGAGTGATGTCACTGACCATGTCATGAGTGATGTAATATGTGACGTCATCATAGATACTCAAGCCGCTGAACTCAAAGACCTACTTACAGATCTCAATTTAAACCAGCACATTCATGCACCTACCCACCAGAAAGGCCACAGCTTGGACCAGATTTGGACGCATAACCTATCTCTATCCAACCCTGTCATCAGCCCATGTATATGGTCGGACCATTATATCATCTATTTCACATTAGAAATACAAGGAACTGTCAAGTCCAAGCCATGCAAGAGCAAAGAATTCCGCAAATGGAAATCTATGGACCTTCCGGGATTTATTGATGCTTTAAGTAAAACCGTACCACCACCGCACGATGACCTGGACACTGGCGAGAGAGCACTGTCTAATTGGCTACGCAACGCAGCTGACCTCTCAGCCCCCCTGGAACTGGTCCCTAATATTAGAGGGAATGAAGCTCACAAATGGTTCTCCCAAGAACTGAAAGAACTGAAACTGGGGGTTCGACAGAAGGAACGGAAATGGAGACAAAGTTACTCCTCTCAAGCCAGGACAGTGTACTGTACCGCTAGAAAGGAGTTCCAAAAAACCCTGCTCCAACACAAATCCAACTATTTTTCCCAAAAAATTTTAACTTCTTCAAACAAAACCAAAGATGTTTTTAACATAGTTAATGGGCTTATGACGATGATAGGACAGCCCCTTCAATAGCTCCCACCCAGAAGTTGTGTAACTCTCTGAATGAATTTTTCAGAGAGAAAATTGTAACCATAAAACGCAACATAGCTAGCTCTCCTAAATCGTCTCCTTTGGATGATATCTTTAATAACCCTATTACATTAGATACCCTTCCTGCTATAGACCCTAAAACCTTTTCCACCCTCCTGGCATGGGTCAAGTCTGGCTCACCCGATGACATCTGTCCACCCCACATTTTTGCAGAGATTGGGCACTCCATCCCTCACGGGATCCTTTCTCTGCTTAATGACTCACTTGATCAGGGAAAGGTACCTATAGGGTTTAAACATGCTCTACTGATTCCCTTGATCAAAAAACCCGGTCTTGATCCTCACGATCCATCTAACTATCGCCCGATATCCTTGCTGCCATTCCTTTCTAAAATTCTGGAGGCACACGTTGCTAGCTGTCTCTCTAGCTTCGTCGAAACCACTGGCTACCTAGAGCCCAATCAAGCAGGGTTTCGACCAGGGCATTCGACTAAGATGGTGACACTGGCGGTCCAGAATGTACTGAGATGCAATGCAGACAAGGACATTCACCAAGCACTGGTACTTCTTGACCTATCGGCTGCATTCGACACGGTCGACCACACCATCTTGGTCGACCGTGTCGAACAGGCAGGCCTGAGAGGCTCGGCACTTAGATGGCTGAAGTCATTTATCTCGGATCGCACCCAGGCAGTGAGATTAGGAACCTATACAGCCCCCAAAATCAAAAACAAATGTGGAGTCCCTCAGGGCTCGTCCCTGTCCCCACTTTTATTTAATTTATACTTACGACCCCTGCTATTTTCATTAAAAAAGTTTAGAGCCTTAATTTTTAATTATGCAGATGATCTGCAACTGATCTTCTGTTTGGACTCCCCTGGCGCGGGAGGCCATGGTCCACATTCAGAGATGGATAGGCCTAAATCACCTGAAACTCAACCCAGGCAAAACTGAATTGATTTTGCCTGGGAAGAGTGAACTGTCTTGGGGACCACATTTTTGGCCTCCAGAGATGGGAAACCCCCGGCTAAGTCTCAAACAGTTAAAAGCCTAGGAATCACTTTCAACGAAGATCTTTCGCTCAAAAGTCAGGTAGGGACTGTGGTATCTGTAAGTTTTTTTTCAACTTCGTAAGATTAAGAAGATCGCCCACCTTTTAACCCACCCTGCTCTGATTCAGGTCATTATTGCTCTTGTGCTGTCCCGTCTGGACTACTCTAACAGCTTGTACTTGGGTCTTCCAGCGGGGCAGCTCAAGAGACTTCAACTGGTCCAGAACCAAGCGGCCAGGTTGATTTGTAAGATTCCTAAGTGGCAGTCCATTAGACCAGGACTGGCCAGTCTTCACTGGCTGCCAGTAGCGCAGAGAGCAGCATTTAAAGCGGGATGCATTATCTTCAGGGCTCTACAAGGTAAGGGCCCTGGATTCATTAGCAGCCTGCTTGTCAGTTACATTTCCTCTCGTGCTCTCCGCTCAGGTCAAAAGAACCTGTTAGTGGTGCCTCAGATCAGGAAACAACGCCAGGGAGGTGGATCTTTCCACTTCCTGGCCTCCTCCCTGTGGAACTCTCTGCCACCGCCGCTAAGGCTTCATGAAGATCTGTTGGCCTTTAGACAGGCTTTTAAAACGTGGCTCTTTAAGCAAGCTTATCCTTAGTTAAATCCGTTTTTTTTTCTGTTACGTGTTATGTTTTGCTAGTCTTCCACAGCGCCATGAAGCCTACGGGCGTACGTGCGCTTAATAAATTTAATTTAACATAACATAACATAACATCAGCAGTGCATTGCAGGCGCGCAAGTTATAGTGAGTCCAACTAACTATAACGTGGGAATTTCAATGGTTTTATGTCAGTAAAATTTCCAGGTAACTATAACTGGTGTCAAACCAAAAGTTTTTCAGTGAATATATATATATATATATATCTATATAGATATATATATATATATAGATATATATATATATATATATATTACCTACTGGCGATAGCCAGTAGGTATATATAGTTAGGATTTTTTGTCATCAGTGATGTCATCAGTGATGTCACTGACCATGTCATGAATGATGTAATATGTGACATCATTAGCAGTGGATTGCGGGTCCGCGATATATAGTTAGTGCAACTAACTATATATGGAATTTCAATGGTTTTGTGCAAATAAAATAAGGTTTTTTAAATGCTAATCCCTAACTATATATGGTCTATAACCTATGGTTTTTTCAGTGAATATATATATATATAGATATATATATATATGTGGCTTGCCGGAAAGTACAACATGTATTGAGGATCAATCAATCAATCAATCAGGATTCCTATAAAGCATGACTGCTCACCCGTGAGGGTCTCAAGGCACTTTGTGGAGTGGGGGGGGGGGATTTGCAGTACACTCGAAGAGCCAGTTCTTGAGGTCCTTCATGAATTGCGGCAGCAATGGTTCTTGACTGAGCCGCAGACACAGGGAGTTCATGGTCTTAGCAGCAAGGTAGGAAAAGGATCTTCCTCCAGCCATGGTCTTGCCGATGCATGGGATCATGGCTGGGGCCATTTGAGCGCAGTGGAGATGTCGGGTGGGAGTGAAGAAGGAGGGGCGGTGGTTGAGGTATGCAGGTCTGGCATTGTGGAGGGCTTTGTAGGCATGTGTGAGGGGCTTTAAGGTAATTAATTTGTTGGTAGGTAGCAAGTGAAGATCTCTCAGGTGGCTGGTGATGTGACTGTGGTGTGGGATGTTCAGGATTAGTCTGACGGAAGTGTTCCGGATCCTTTGCATTTTCTTTTGGAGCTATTAGTTGGTGCCATCATAGAGTGCATTGCCGTAGACGAGTCTGCTACTGATGAGTGAATGGGTAACCGTTTTTCTGGACTCGGTGGGGATCCACTTGAAAATCTTATGAAGCAGGCAGAGCATGAGGAAGCAGGAGGATGAAACAGAGTTGATTTGGTAGTTCAAGGAGGCCAGGAAAAGGACTTCAGTCTTGTCAGGATTAAGCTCGAGGCAGCTGTCCTTTATCAATGTGGGTACTGCCTTTATCCCATTGTGTAAGTTGCTCTTGGTGGCTGTGGGTTTATCTGTGGGGGACAGAATAAGCTGGGTGTTGTGTACATAGAAGACAATCTTTAGTCCGTGACTTCTGATGATGGCTGCCAGCGGGCCATGTATGTGGTGAAGAGAGTGGGGCTCAGGGAGGATCTCTTAGGCACTCATCATCAGATTTCTGGGGGCTCGGAGTTGTACAGTGGAAGTCTGACTCTCTGTGTTCAACTAGAGAAGAAGGCAAAGATTCATTTGCAGATCCATTCTTCGGCTATGTTGTGGATGCTGGCATTGCAGAGTCTGGGGCAGAGGGTGTAGTAGGAGATGGTGCTGAAAGGACCAGTAGGATGAGGGCAGTGGTTTTGCCTCACTCGAGAAGGTTGTGGATGTCATCTGTAGTGGCAAGGAAAGAGGTCTCGGTATTGTGGTTGCTTTGGAAGCCTGATTGAGAGAGGTCTGGGACATGACTTTGGCTGGAAGTGGAGCAAATAGATGGGTCTCTAGTTCTTGAGATCTGTTGGGTCGGCAGAGGGTTTCTTCAGCAGAAGGTTGATTTCTGCATGCTTCCAGTCTTCCGGGAACATGGCAGATTTGATGGAGCAGTTAATGGTGCCGCAGAGTTCGGGTGCAATGGAGGTACAGGCTCTGTTGAAGATGTGATAAGGGCAGGGGTCTGAGTGGGCTCTGGAGTGGATGATTTTTAGGGTGTTATCAGAGGTTAGAGTGGTCCAGTTGGGCAGGGTCTGCTGGGGTCTGGATCCATTGGGTACGGTGGTGGTGGCTGGGGTGGGTAGATCTTGGGTTGTGAAGCTGTCATAGATCTCCTTCAGATTGCAGTGAAAGAAGGTGTTGAGGTTGTTGCAGAGCTCTTGAGAGGGATGAAAGTCTGCTGTCTCTGTGCTGGGCTTGGCAACTATTGACAACCACGAAGAGTTTGTGCTGTTGTGTGTATTGGCATTGATGCGTTCCTGGATGGCTGTTTTCTTTGTTGTTCTGATTAAGTGGTGGTGTGCAGTGACAGCAGTTCTGAAGGCTGCATAGTCTCCTTCAATATTGCTGCTCCTCTATCTTTTCTAGAGTCATCTGCAGGTGTGCCAGGGCTCTTGGAGAGCTGGGGATAACCAGCTGACTTTTGTTGTTGGTGAAGGGGTTTTGTTGAGGGCAGTGGGCGTGGTGGCATTTGGTGTTTTGATGAAGGAGAAGTGAATGTAGTTGTGGGTGGTCTATTGTGGCTCAGAGGTGTGGCTGATGGAGATGTTGTTGCTTGCAGAGTAGGCGGTGTTGAGTGTGTGTCCTGCTGAGAGGGTTGGTGTTGTGACTAGTTGTTTGAGTCCGATGGTGGCAAGGTTCTCCATGTGGTGGTGTGGTCGCCAAATGTCTAGGTGGAAATTGAGGTCACTGAGGAGGATGTAGTCTGTTGAGATGAGAGTGTGATGAGCGTTAAAGTCGGTTGTGACTTCGCTGAAGGGGGTGGAGAAAGGGAGGTCTGTAGCCAAGGGTGCCACTGAGGGTACCATAAGGATTTGTCTGGATCTGGAAGTCAGAGGTGCTCCATGTCTGTTGAGTGGTCATCAGAGCTTGTAGTGAGGTGGATGATGTTTTTGTGTATTATGGCGATGCCTCCTTCCAGTCGGGAGATGGAGTCGAGTAGTTCCCAGATCTCCACGGTCTGTCTTCTGAGGAAGCGGGTGTTGAGTAGGATGCATCTCAGGTGGTTGGGTCAGTTTCTAAAGGGTTGTGTGTTTGGTGGGTCTGGTGTGCTAAGGCAGGTGGAGGTGAAGTTGCGGCAGGTGAAAGGGTCATGGGTGTTCTTTGACGATGCATGGTGGCAGGTGGTGGAATGTCCAGTGTTGAGGGCATGGAGGGTGCTGGAGTCGTAGCTGTGGATGATCCAAGAACCAGGGTCCATCTTGCTGGGTGCAATCCAGATACAGATGGGCGCAGATGGGCTTGCCTTTGGTACTCTGCCATTAAGTAGTGGTGGGGAGGGCTGGACAGCTTGGAGGAAGGAAGTGGGAAAACGGCACTGGGGGGGTGGGCCAAGGGGATGAGCAGCAGGAATGGAAAAAGCCCCAAAAGGAGGGGAAATATGAGAATTGAAAAATAAAGAAAAATAAATAGAAAACCAATTCAATATGAAAAAAAGGAAAGTAAAATAAGAAGAGGAGCAAAAAGACAAAAAGTCAGAAAGCAGAGAACAGGGTTAGGGGGCTTGAACACAGGACCTAACGGGGTCAGGGGAAACAGTTACCAAATAAGCTGTGTGCCGAGTGAAGCAATTTACTGACAAGGATGGTTGTAGTCTAGACAAACAATATGAATGCATTTTTGTTATGTTTTTAAATATTGATATTTGGAAATTTAATGACAGAATATATTTTCATATATCCTTATAGACCTTTTTGTGTTTGGCCACTAATCATAACTGATACAATTCCCCTTATTTCCTATGTATTAGGTTAGTGGTAAGTTCATAATCACAAAATTAACAACTGATTCTTTCAAATACGTATTCTATATACAACCCCCTCCCCCACTGACTGTGATACCAGGCCAAGATTCATGAACAACACTGCATACTGACTGGGTAAGACCTGAGGACACAATTAAAATAGAGAGTATATCTGGAGGTATCACAGACAGTCATACAGGCAACTATATACAAAAGCTGGGGTATGTAAGGACACAAGGGAACCAAAAGATAATAATACAACAAAATGTAAAGGATGCAAAAATGGGTGGAAACTAGTGCAACACTGAGACCCACATTAACTAACAATGGCTGTTCTGCATTTGAAGGACTGTGCTCTAATTTGGTCCTGTAAAATCTTGGTGCAACTAGGTGTTTTGGCCTTTGGACCGGAGATCCCTGACTTGAGTATACCAGATTAGTAATTACTGAAGGGAATTTGAGGCTTTGTCCATGACTGCCCTGTGTGTGTGTGTGTAAGAGTTTTAAACTGCATTATCTTAATTAAGCGGACCCATTGAAAGATTTCCTGAGTTAGGTTAATTGATTGGTATCAAGAAATGTTTAGAATCAGTCTGGCGGCCGCTTTCTGGAAAGCCTGGCAGGTGGAACATAGGGACACCTAGCAGGAGACATTTCTGCAATCCTATCTGGAAATAAGAGGGAAGGCCATATTTTTATATTTGTTTATAGGAATATGGATAGCGATTTTACAAAGAGAGAAGCATGTGCCTGCGAATGCAACAATGTGTTTATATTTAACCTAATGCCCATATTTCTTGTAGCTGTAATGAGCACACAACTAACTCAGAACCAAATTGAGAGATCATAAAAAGTATTTTAGTTTTATATGAGTTAAAGCAGAAGCCGCTCTGGTTCTTCCATTTGGCTACCTCCGAGAGTCCTTCTTTGAAGTTACTTTGCAACTTGATATTTCTGTGTGTGAGGATCAAGAGAAGCTGTTTCAAATCTTGGGTAAATAGATTGAAACAGCCTACTGTCATTTCATTCTTGCTCTTTTTAGTCTGTGGTTTGATGCATCGAGATTGCAGTTGTACAGAGAACTCCAGAGAATTTGTCAGTAAGATAAGTGTAGTGTTGGTTGGATTGCCTCTGTAAATGATGCCGTTGATTTTGAACATGGCGTGAGCTGGAAAGGGGAGCCAATGGAGGTCCATCAGGACGGGAGTGTTGTGATCATATTTCTCCAGGTTGAGATGTGATGTTGAGCATAGGAAGGCCTTTATGTTGCAAGTGTGGAGTCTGGGAGATCATGGGGCAGGCCATTACAACCTTCAAGCTGCTAGAGTACAGGGACTTGAACAACAGGAGCAAACCATGTTTAATCCATAAAACCTTTTGAGCCCAAAAGCACACATTCTAACATCAAGAACCTGGTCTCTTTATCTGGCCCTTGCTTCATATCAGTAAGTCTTGACTTTTGACCTTGGCTTTGAACTAATCTAACATGAGTAGATATCCACGGTTGGTCTTGTTAGATAAAAATACCTAGAACACCCCAGTAACCCTATAATAATGGGTGCCACTATGATATGCTTAAAATTGATGCAAGAGATGTGTTTAGAGGATTAAATAATCTTGCACCCTAAATTAAGTCAACGTGATTCACTTCTGTCCTGTTTCTAATAGTGAGAACATATATGACAATACATCACACATTATATACAGAAGGCATACTTGCCAATGTCTCTGAAGCATTTAATATTGCCCTCAGTCACTTACAGCCACATGCATCAAAGGAAATTGCATTCGCAAACGGTGCGAATCGCAAAATTTGGCCGTTTGCGAATGCAATTTCCATTTTTGGGACGCATTAACATTTTAGTAAGTTTCGCAATTTAAGAAATCGCAAAATTGCGATTTCTTAAATTGCGATTGCATTTAAGGAATCTCAAATTGAGATTCCTTAAATGCAATGCATCAAACTTAAAAAATTTGCGAATTCGCAAATAAGGGGAGCAAATTGCCATGAAGTTGACCTTCATGGTAATTTGCGAAAACTTTGAAAAATGCACTAAAGTGCACTAAAGTGCATTTTTCAAAGTTCCATTTTACACACACACATGCCCTTGGGGCATGTGAGTGTGCAAAATGTACTCCTAAGCAGATTTCAGAGGTGCAACACCCCTGCACCCTTGAAATTGCATTCTTAATTTGCGAATTTTCAATGGTGAATTGCAAATTAAGAATGTCTTTCCATTCATTCTTATGGGCCTCTAAGCCCATAGGAATGGATGGGGAAGTATTCCTTAATTGCGATTCTCAAATAGAGAATCGCAATTAAGGAATTTTAAGAAATCGCTATTTTTATAGCGATTTCTTGATGCATTGCATTTTGCAATTCCTTAATTGCAATTCCTTATTTTTCACAATTAAGGAATCGCAAAATGCAATATTGATGCATGTGCCTGCCAATGTTAATACACCATAGGGACAGGCAGGGGCATGCAGACAAAGATGAGCTGCAATGCGTATGCACTGCGGTTGGCACTGCTGTCGGAACGTTATGCTTGGCGTGAAAGTGACTATAGGTGCATGCTCCTGCATATTCCCAGCATCTGTAGAAATGCAGTTTTTCTTTTATTTTTCAACAGCAGCCATCATAGCAACAGTTGAGTCTTATTTGCAACAAATTTGACATTATTACCGATAAATAGGACATTCAAGGATATAGAGGTTACAATGCGATAGTTTCTTGGCTGGCACCCTCCCTCTCTTTAGGTTAAGCATGCCCCATACTCAATGCACATTTTTAGGGCACAAGATGGTCTACCGACAAGTTATGGGTTATGCTGGGGCTTACATTGTCCAGTTCGGCCAACAAAGCACTGTTAAACATATTTGTAATGATTGTGTTTCACAATATGGACAGTTTAGTAGGGGTAATCGCAGGTTAAAAAGTGAAAAGAATGCCAGTGTGGCCAGTCCATGTGAGGGGTGTGAATGTCCCGGGAATTTCTGAACTCAAGATCTGGGATATGACCTGCTGTGTGAGAAGATCGATTTGTTAGTTGGGTAAAGTTTACTGTGAGAAAGTGCCCTCTTTATTTCATGGTATGCCCCAACATTGTGCTGAATTGCTGATGTTCTTTGACTGAGCATACCCAGGGCCTATGTTCCTTCCCTAAAACTGCATTGAAGCCTAAACCCAATTGTCATCTCTGGCCACATGTCAGCCCCTAGTAAATGGTGCCACAGGTACCTAGGGTACTGTGACCAGAGAAGGCTTTTAAGGGCTGCAGCACTTAGTGTGCCACCCTTATAGGCCCTGTACCCCAAAACTCCCACACTGCCTTTGCAGGCTGCGTGTCTTGATGCAGAACAAAGTAAAGAGTTGACATGGCACACATCCCTGTGTGCCATGCCCACAAAACACCACCCTGGCCCATCAGTCACCCCTCTAGCTGGGTGCCCTTTGCCAGTGGTGAGGGTACGAGTGCATGAGCCCTGTACCCCTGCAGTACCCAGGTCCATTCCTGGCCACTGTAAGTGCAGTGCTGCCATTAAGAGTATATGGTGCTGGGAGTTTGTCATTACGAACTCCACAGCACCATAATGGCTGCACTGTTGACTGGGAAGTTTGGTATCAAACTTCTCAGCACATTAAACCCACACTGATGCCAGTGTGGGATTTAATGTAAAATGCACGACAGAGGGCATCTTAGAGATGGCCCCTGAAACTTGACCATCTCCTAATGACCTAACAGAGTGGCCGCCTAGGCTGCCACCACCAGACATGTTTCTGGACCACTGGGTTGAGAGCTTGATACTCTCGGGGGCCTGAAACAATGCACATCCTGGGACGAGGTGCCAAGCCTCATCCCCCAGGATGGGCAGGGTTCATGAAGGAGAAACTTCAAAGGCATGCTGCCTTTGTGAGCTTCTCCAGATCATTTGCTTCTTTCAGATACTGGTCCACACTGGTTCTATCCCCCACTTTGGGTGGGAGAACCAGTGGGAAAAACAAAATGAGGAAGAGAGGTGTGCCCACATCTGCCAACTCCACTTCTAAGGTGGGGGAAGCGAGGTGAAGCATAGCCTCAAACCCCTGCCATCTTGAGGATGGGGGACCCAGCGAACTAGGGACAGGCTCCTGCCCCCCTCCCACTGAAGAGTAGCAGAATAGGGGGTGTATCAACCCCAGGGAAAGGACCCATTAGTCCCTGTCCTCTACCTACCTGTAATGCTCCTAAATTTAGGAGGAAGAAGAAGTACGAGAAGCCGTGCAGAGCTAACGAGAGGGACACCCAGAAACCATCTACAGGGTTCGACAACAGGAGAACGACCAGTGTGGATCTGTATGTAGATACCTGCACAGAGACACAAGAACATAAGAGTCACACTCTCTTTCTAGGTACACTACCACTTCCAAAATATGGAATAGAAGGACTTCCACTTACATCATATGGCTCCCACAGTCATCCTGATAGAAAAGGGCAAAAATAGAAAAATAAAGTAAAGTAAAGAAAACAGGGAACTGCCCAGGATCCCTACTTGCAAGGAGAAGGCCAGAAGCGTCTCTAGCTGTAATTATAGTCCAAGTGAGCTTGCCTCAACTCAAGTGATAAGAGTACTAGTTCTCCATATATATCTTTATCCAAGACGAAAAGGACAACAGTCCTTTAATCCGAGCCTCTCAACGGCTCCCAAGAAACAAAAAATGTTCAGCAACTCCCAAGTGCCAAAAAATGTCCACTAAGGCAAGTCTGAAACAAAAACAGGAGGAGTACAACAAGAACACTCTTCCTTTGCTAGCACTCCGCTAGCCAAGTCAATTGATGAAACTTAGAAATGGGCTTTAAGAGCTAACATGGTAACATTGTACCTTGATGTTTGAGTCCAAGCGCGGCTCGCCCTGCAGCAGTTACCGCGGTTCTCAGCGCGGCTCCCAGCAGCATGAAACTCAGAACTTGCACAGCTACCACGCTGTGTATCAACGGACAGAGAACGCCGAATGTAAAGCGGCGAAGACAAAATGAATCTCCGAGGTCCTTTGGTGAAATGAAGTAACCTCAATTGAATCAGCAGGAATCAGGATAGTTTGGCTTCACGATTTGACAAGCGGCAAGAATACAGGTGACAAGCACCGCGTAAGGCATTCAGAGGACTGATATAGAATAGTGAGAAAAATAAGATAGTAGACAGTGAAGAGAGACTACCAACTAGCATTCTGGGACCTGTAGTCACCCTCTCTGTGGCTGAATCGTGACATAAACTCGAATTGGTACAAAGTCCTACTGCATTTTTGGAAGTATTTAACAACAGCATTTCATATCTGAAAAGTATTTTTATGCTTACAGTGAATGTGTGTCTTTCTGAAAAATAAATATGTTTTATATATGTATTTGTAAAGGACGATGGAAGAATAAATGGTTAAATAAGTGTGTAAATGGATGGTTTTTAAAAAAAAGAATTGATGGGTTAACTGCCTTATTAAGTGTATCTTAGTGAATACATATATTAGCGAGTAACTTTTAAATATTGTAATATATGTATCAGTGTTTCACTTTGTGTATAAGTGGCTGCATGGGTTGGTGACTGACTCACTGTTTGCATGTGTTTTGAAGACAGCATATGTGCAGGACTGTATGGGTGGATGAGTGTGTATATGTGTGTTAGTGAGTGAATGACTGTCTCACTAGTGTCTTTATCAGTAACAAGATATGTTTTAATCTAGTATATGTGAGTATTGATGTATATAAGTGAGTATATGAGAGAGTGAGAGATTGTAAGAGTTCCTGTTTAAATAAGTATGCGTTTCTATAAGTGATTGTTTAAGTGAGTAAGTATGTGTAAGTTTCCTTAGAAGTAAGGTGGTAGTGTGTGTATAGTTGTATATGCAAATAAATGGATGTTCAATAGTTTATTTGCATGTGTGAGTAACTTTTGGATGACTGTCGGTGTGTAACAGGATGTATAGGTGTATCACTACATATGATGAGTGAGTATATGTATGAGTGACTATATAGAACTGTTGGTGAATGAGTGGATGTGTATATAGATGTTGTAATTTCTGAATTGGTTGTTGTAACTGGTATGGGTATCTCAATTTTTTTGAAAATGTTAGTTTCTACATTTGAATATGTGTTTCAAGGGTTACATTACACTGAAAGGATATCTGTCACTTTCTCACAAGGATGGTGTCATCAGTGATGTCATGAGTGATGTCATGACCATGTCATGAGTGATGTAATATGTGACGCATCAGCAGTGCATTGCAGGCGCGCAAGTTATAGTGAGTCCAACTAACTATAACGTGGGAATTTCAATGGTTTTATGTCAGTAGAATTTCCAGCTAGCTATAACTGGTGTGAAACCTATGTTTTTTTCAGTGAATTTAATAGGTTTTTTAAATGCTAATTCCTAACTATAACTGGTGTGAAACCTATGGTTTTTTCAGTGAATTTCTTAGGTTTTTTTAAATGCTAATTCCTAACTATAACTGGTGTGAAACCTATGGTTTTTTCAGTGAATTTCAAAGGTTTTTTAAATGCTAATTCCTAACTATAAGTCTCACTTTATAAGTAAGACTGTTAGCGCTCTAGTTGCTCTTTAGAACACTCTGGGACATTCTGTCATTGGGCTATAGTTGGGCTAAATCTGGCAGATATTTGGGCTACATTTGTTTGTTTTTTTGTCTCTGGTGGCCATCTTTGGGCTACATTGGGCTACATTGGGCTAGATTTGGGCTACTTTTGGGCTCTAACATATATATAGCCCAATGTAGCCCAATATATATTTTTACAAAGTTATTTTTCGTAAAAACCACTTGAGCATATATCTTGAGACATAGCAAAGGCACATCGGGCTACCAGTACCTACAATTTTGCCAAAAGCGTACTTTTATAAAGCGCCCCGGGTTGCGCACCGGGGAGCGTCCCGTAAGCGCCAATATCGCGAACAAAAACATGATCGTGACGTATCGCGTAGCCGCGTCCGCGTGATACACACGACGTAAGTGCACCCGGCAGCACTCGAGCGCATACGATCGCGCAATGTAGGCGTCCGACGTGCCTACGCGACGCGCCCCGGGGCGCGTAGCGTAAGCGCGTCGGGTCATGTGACCTGAAAATAACACTTTTCATTGGTTCATAACAGTTTTGGTTTCATAATGATGAAGCCCCTGGTCATGTGACCTAAAAATAACACTTTTCATTGGTTCAATACATTTTTTTTTTCAAAAGGATGAAAGACCCCACCTTTTTTCCTTATTCTGACTTTGTCCTTTGACTTAGGAAGACCTGCTTGTACCTCTCTCTACCTTTTTCATCAATATAATGGCTTCAGTAGTAGCAGCAGCTGGTGCATCTGCACCACCACCACCACCACAACCACCAAGAGGACCACCTCAAGATATCATTGGTGGTCAACAAGAAGAGGAAGAGGAGGAGGAGGAGGAGGAGGGGAGTTCAAGATGGCTGGAAAAACACAATACCCCATACCAGCCAAGACCACACATTATTTGGGAGTTTTTTTCTATCCCAGAGGGGAAGAAAAGAGTAAATGCAGCCAAGGTGAGTTGCAAAATCTGTGGCATGGAACTTTCCAGGGGAAACCCAAATAAAAAATATTCATTTGGGAACAACACGATGATAGGCCACATGCAGCGCAAACATCCAATAAATTATTCTGCTGCAGAGATGAGGGAACTGGCCAGTAACCCTCCCCAATCCACAAGGACCACCTCAAAAAGGAAGCAACCCACTCCGTCGGCACCAGAGGAAAGTAAGACAATGCCTTGCATTCAGCCACGATTTGCAGATTTCAGAATTATCTGTAAATATTGTGGGAAGACCATCTCCTACGGAGAACAGAGCGTAAAGCTCATCGTCCTTGCTGGGGACAACCATAAATGCCCCAATCAACCCTAATTTTTTCTTTTCTTTTTTTTTTTTGCTCCAGTTGAGCCATTTTCAATTCCCTGTTTTTTCGTTTCTCCCCATGAAAAATACAAAAAAATATAAAACTGTTCAGAAAACCCCCAAAAAGTACAAAATGTTCAAAAAAACAATAAAAAAATATAAAACAACAAAAAGAGAAAAAAAACAGTTCTTTTTAGAACTACCTCCAATTTCTAAAAAAAGGCTACATTTTTGAAAAACTCTATCATTCATTTTTCCCCATGGGACGCTCCCCGGCCCGCTCCCCGGTGCGCTTACCGGGTGCTCCCCCCGCGCTGTGGGGCCCTTTTATGCCCCCCACATCAAACTTAGGGGGTCAGGGGGGGTCTATCCCTGCCCCCTTATGGTCATTTTCCCCTTTGATTTTTCCACCTCTTTTGTCTCGATTTTACCAAGACACAAGATGGCGGCCGCTCCGGACTGTTTCGAATGTTTACACCCGGGAGCCAATCAGCTTTCTGTGCGCAAGTCGTGTGGCGCACCCGGAGCGCTCCCCGGTGCGCAGACCGGGGCGCTGCCATAGATATATATATTTTTTTGAACCTAAATTACTCAAAATCCACTGGAGCACATATCTTGAGACATAGCAAAGGCACATCGGGCTACCAGTCCCTACAATTTTGCCAAGTTTGGTGGAAATCCATTCAGCCGTTCGGGCTAAAAGTGAGGTCGACTGCCCTATGGAAATTAACATGGGGAAAACATGTTTTGGGACCCCACTTTTATCTTGGCCCCCGCTTGACGAATCCCCCCCAAACTTTCAGGGAAGGATCGGAGCTCCGCGAGGCAAATTTGAGGAAAGTTTCAGGCAGATTCGTCAACCGGCGCCAAAGTTATTCCAAATAGAATTTTGAGATTTAACATTGAAAAAAATCCTAACTATAACTACCTACTGGCGACCGCCAGTAGGTAATATATATATATATATATATTCACTGAAAAAAACATAGGTTTCAGGCCCGTTATAGTTAGAAATTAGTATTTAAAAAGCCTTAGAAATTCATTGAAAAAACCATAGGTTTCAGGGGTGTTATAGTTAGCTGAACATTTCACTCGTACAAAACCATAGAAATTCCACTGTTATAGTTAGTTCAGCTAACTATAACTCGCGCCCCCGCAATGCACTGCTCATGAGGTCACATATTACATCATTCATGGCATGGTCAGTGACATCACTGAGGACCTCTCAAATGACATCACTGATGGCATCACAGATGACATCATCCAGTGACTGTAAGTTTCGGTAAAGCTTAAAAATGTTTTATATATATATGCCAAGGTGTATTGAAGAATCAGTGGGTGTATAAGTGTCTGGATGAAGGACTTTACGAGGTGTGTGACTGATTGTTTAAGTCACTGATTAAACGTGTCTTACTGAATGCATGCATTAGTGACTAAACTGTGTGAATGTCTGTATCAGTGTGTTTGTTGTTGTGTAAGCTAGTACATGAGTTAGTAAGTAGCTGCATGGCAGTTTATATGGGTTACTGATTGTTTGCCTGCGTATTTGTAGCGGTGCCTGAGTGTGTGTGTGGGTGGGCTGGAGGTGTGTGACTCTGTGCATAGATGTATGACTAGTTGATTCGCTGGCTCTATGGGTTCAAGTGTGCAAGTGGAAACAGCTCGATGACTGGGTGAGTGTGTGTAAGGGTTTGTGAGTGAATGGAGATCTCAGTGGTACAAGTAAGTAGCTACATATGTAAAAGGCAATTTATGTGAGTGATGTATATAAATAACTATATGTGACAGTGAGTGATTACGAGAGTGGCTGTATAAATGTCGTGTGCACTTGTATCATTGATTATTTAAGAGAATTAGTATGCACTACTATCTGTGTTAATTAGTGAGGTGGTGTATGTGTAACTGTATAAGTGAGTAAATGGGAGTGGCATTGATTCTGTACAAGACTATCTAGGTCTGTGAGTAACTCCATGGATGAGTGGCGGTATGTGACTGTTTGAATAGCTGTATGAGTGCATATGATAGTCTTGTATTGAGGAGTGACTGAGTGTATAAGTGATTGTATGGGTGAATGAGTGAATATGTGTGCACACCTAAGAATCAGTGAGTGGGTATGTACTAATTGGTTTTAGTGTGTCTATGGTTTCAAAAATGGTAGTCTGTATTTTAGAATGGGTGTTTCAAAGGTTATATTAGGGTGTGAGGAGATGCATCAGATTATCACGTGGATGATGTCATCAGTGATGTCATCAGTGATGTCACTGACCATGCCATGAATGATGTAATATGTGACGTCATGAGCAGTGAATTGCGGGGGCGTGAGTTATAGTTATCTGAACTAACTATGACAGTGGAATTTCTATGGTTTTGTATGAGTGAAATGTCCAGCTAACTATAACACCCCTGAAACCTATGTTTTTTCAGTGAATTTCTAAGGTGTTTTGAATGCTAATTTCTAACTATAACTGTATATTATCTGCAAAAATCAGTAAAAACGGAAACAAGGAACCCTACTTATAATTTAACAATGTTTTCAACTTAATTAGCAGTAATTAACATATAAGTGTAGTAAAAGTACGAGGCAGCACCTACAATACCTGACTTCGAACAACAGCGTTCACAGTTCAATTCTAGACTCCAGCAGCATCTTAGCCCACCACTATCTCATTGTGGGTAACACCTTGCTTAATCTTCCCAACACCCCGAGCACAGGCACACTTTTCCGGGGGTAGCTTTACTCTTTACAAATTCTGTCATTTTTTTTAATTCAACAGCATAGTGATGACAAATGTTAGCACTTTTTTTTTTCTTCTATTGTGAGCAATATTTTTTCTTTATGTCTATTTAGATGTTTTTAGTCATGAGAATGCAAATGACACAGTTTACCGGGTAACGCTTTTTAAACTCTCCAACGTATGTAGATATTAAGGATCTTATACATGTTACGATGGAAATCGAAACCTTTGTAGCATTCAGAGTTTGTAACTTTTTCCAACACATGCACAAGTTAAACAGTTAAAACGTGAGCATGTGTAAAATGTAAAAATTTACATCTAAATGGGCGGAGCGGCATCTTCCTTCCATAGACTACTCAATAACCAAAAACTATATAAACCACACCCGTTATGCGATTAGTTTCATTTTCGTGAGTTATTTGTCCATGTCCATTCTGTCATGCAGGTTCCATTTTATAGCGTTGTATTCTTATTTTGTGTCAACACACATATTCTGGAGTTGTAAATTGCTTGATATTTATAATGGTAAGAAATGTAGATATTTATAATACGTAGCTATTTGTCAATATTTAAACATTTATATGTAGAAAAAAGTGTTATTTGCCTTTTTTTCCGTAACGTCAGCAGCTTGTTCTCATAAACAGACATATTGCAGCAAACATTGCTCCTTTTCTGGCTCCTTTGAGCTCATATACTGTGACTTTGTATATTATAATATTGATACTGTACTTGACCTCAGAGGTGTTGGTGACCTGTCGGTGCAAACTCTAAACATTTATAATTAATGTCACCACCTTCCAGTTGTTAGTCTGTTTCCCCTAGGAATCATATACTGTTTATATGTATATTATAATATGAACAGTCATGGTGATCTCAGAGGAGTTCATGACCCATCGGCACAAAGAGTAAAGATATATAAGTAACATCACCAGCTTCTGGCTTTTAGTCTGTTCCCCCCTTCTGATCATATACTGTGAATATGTATATTATGATTTTCACAGTATAATGATCTCAGAGGAGTTTATGACCTGTCGCAACGAAGATCAAACTTTTCGACATCCCGGAGAAAAGATGCTCAGAAAATAATTACTGCTCGAAAGTATTTCATTATGGATCTTCTGTTCTATTCATAACTTTATTTTCCTTTTCTTTTTTGTGTAACAATGGTGTCATTCGTTATATTGTAATAGACTGTCCTATTGTTACAGAAGAGGAATTGGAGATTTGTTGGCGCCACCTGTAGTACAGCTTACGAAACATTATAACGTTCAGATATTTTTTAAGTCAGCATATTTTACGAAATTGCAATATAAAAAATATAGCTTTCATATATACTTTGTTACTTTAAATATTTGATAAACCCTACATTTCTAAATGCTATTTTCTAATTTCTATTCTTCTCAGTTGCGGTTCCTATTCACGTTCTCCCTATTGAATATACAGGACCATTACTGTATATTATAACAGTACTATCCTATATATTCTTAAATGAGTATGTGATTTATTAGTGGACGAGTGTGCGACCTCTAAGCACTATGACAGAACGTTCCCAAATTTTCCAAATTACAAATTTGAAAAATGATAATGCATACATATCTATCTAATATGAAGTCATTTGTGTTTAACTTTCTTTTTTACTTGTTCTTCTGACCTCAGATAATGTAGTGAGGGAGTGTTTGTTGTAGCACTTCTTTTCTACTTCATCTAAAAGTTACTGATGCCCTTTTATGGTATCAAGAATATGGAACAACACTTTTACAAATGATAGTGGAAAAAAGGAGGGTGTCGCCACGCTTAACTGATATTTTATAAAATTCCATTTTTATTTGTCACCCCTTTGATATATACAACATCAGTTTCCGAAGAAAGTTTATTTGTAATTGCTAAATAAAAACTGTTTCAAACGTAGACCGACATTTTTGCTGCACAACCACATCTCCCCATCAGAAAAGTAAACACCACATTATAGTAAATAGTGCTCCTGAGAAGTATCCCGACCTAAACAATATTGATAAAAAGAAGACCGTTATTTTTCTGCTGTGATTTGTACACCCCACGGCAATTACATAAATGGCCCTTAAAATATATAAAAAACAATGTTTACCTTCACAATCCCTGTCCTTGTGATCACTGTACAGAGTTAATAGTGTTCCTACCCGCCCCTCTACTACTTTGTTTTCCCGTTCTCTTTTGGAAGTGCTTCACAAAATGACTGAATATAGTGAACCGTTCCCACCCAATAAGGAGCAAACTTGTGCTCGGAACAATTTAGCCAATAAAATGTCCATGTTTTTCCGCAGATGAGGAGGCAATGGCTGCCAACACTTCTACTTTTAATGCTTCCCAGCCAATGAACATTAAGCTTCAGAAGGTCCAGCTTGGAACACATTACCCATTGAAATATCCCTAATACTCCGCGAAGAGGGAAGGAATGGCAGACAACACTTCTACTTTCAATGGTTTACAGCCAATCAACATTAAGCTTGGGAAAGTCCTCCTTGGAACAAGTCAGCCAATCAGATGTCCCTCCTACTACGGGGAGCGGAAGTGAATGGCGCCCAACACTTCTACTTTCAACAGTCCGCAACCAATCAACATTAAGCTCTAGAAGCTCCTCCTTAGAACACATCAGCCAATCGGATTTCTCTTCTACTCCACGAGGGGAAGGAAATACCTAGCAACACTTCTACTTTCAATAGTTCGCAACCAATCAACATTAAGCTCAGGAAGGTCCTCTTTACAGCATGTGAGCCAATTAGATGTCCTTGCTTCTTCGCTGAGGAGGAGTGAATGGCAGGAAACAATTCTACTTTCGATGGTTCGCGCCCAATGAACAGTAGGAGTGTTGTTGGAACACCTCAGCCAATTAAACAATCATTTTGTTCCACACACACATACAGAACACGCCCTCCCACATATTAATACGTCTCCTGTAACAAAGTGACTGTATCTGTAACAAAAGTGAACCCTGCATAATAAATAAACATTATTCCACATTATATTAAAGAAAGAGCGCAATACAGTGCACTGTTGTTTTCCCGATATAATTTCCACAACCTACTGCAACCCCCTCCCAACATGAGTGAAGCCCCAGGACTGCTGGGGCCCTAGCGCGCCCCTGCTAATATTTTTTTAACAAATACCCCTAGGACCCATTTCCACAGTCTACTGAACCTCCCTCCCAACATAAGTGAAGGACCTGGATTGCAGGGGCCCGAGAAAGCCCCCGCTATTATTTTTTTAACAAATACTGCCAAGACCTAGCCCACCCAGAGACCTCATTAAAATATATCCGGCCCCTGTGCCAATTGCTCCGATTTAAAAAAAAAGATTTGGGCTCTGAGGGTCCTTTTGGGACCCCCTCAGCAGTCCTACGGGATCAAGGCGTTTCTAATCTGCCCCCTTCTCTTGGTTTATACCTTTGTTTCTCAGTTTTCTGGTGACTCACTTCTACCGAGCCACAAGATGGCTGCCAACACTTCCTGGTTTGGAGTGCTGGCAGCTAATCACAGTGAAGCTCGCGCACATGACTTTTATTTTTCTAATTTCTCAGCACTGAATGAATTACACCATTTTTAAAAAGGTCGCTTACTGACCCAAGCACTACCTTTTTGCCAAATTCGGAGTAATTACGTTCAGTACTTTCGGCTGTAGCTTTGCACAAAGTTTCCTATGGGAAATTGATTTTGTCACTCTTGCTTTTTAGTTTTCTCAAAAACTTCTGAACGGATTTACACCGTTTAAAAAAGGGTGCTTTCTGAACCAAGCCCTACTTTTCTGCCAAATATGGGGTAATTCCGTTCTGCAGTGCGGGCTGTAGCTCGTTGCAAAATTTCCTATTGAAATTAACATGGGGAAAACTCATTTTGGGACCCTCCTTTTTTCTCAGTCCCCGCTTTCACAAATCCCCCCCAAACTTTCAGGATAGTAGCTGACCTGGAGAGACTTTTTTTGGGAGAATTTCACAAAGATTCGTCAAACGACGCCAAAGTTATTAGCAAATCAAAAATGCTTTTCCTATTGAAACTAGATTCTAACTATAACAACCTAAAGGCGACTGCCATTAGGTAATATATATATATATATATATATATCTAGGCTGCAATATATAGAATTTTAATTATTTAATCTTGGTTTTGTTATCACAGTGAGCACTCTACTCTTTTTTTAACTTATCTCTGAATAGAGAAGTCCTGTTGAAGGGCAGCAATGAGTTCTAACATTGAAAAGAGTCAGTGTACTCAACCAGGTAAAAACATTAGGATAGAGTTTCCAATGTATTATATGTAGCTAAGACACTAGTCTGGAACCTAGTACAGACAAGCCTTCCTGCAATAGAGACAATGCAGCATGCAAGATAAATATGGAACTGGTTTCTTCACATGTCACGAGTTAGACAATACCCAATGGGGTGAAATCTGACATGGACAGTTTAGCTGGTGCATTTATCAGTGGATTGTAACTTTACTAACATTGTGACAATAGTTTAATGTGTTTCTCTCAATGGTGAGTGTAGTACTGGAATGTAGTCTCCAGTGCACCCTGCACCATATAGCCTGATTGTAAGCAAAATATACAATATTCAAATTCAGCTCAAGACATTTACAGACCACTCAATTTTCCATGTAGTGGTTTCATATCACATAATTCAGAGACCACTGGGGCACAGTGTACTTTTTATTCCTAATGTACAAATGAAATTTCAAATAGCAAGAAATGGATTATTATAAACCCATCCCATGAGATATTCAGACTTCAAAATCAACAACGAATTAGTGATTCACAGTATGATTTGGAGAACATATGGGAGAAGCATCCATTAAAATTTCCCATGTCAAAATGAATTCAGAACTAGGAAATAGTGTGATATTTAACTAATTTGCTTAAAGTACAGTATCGCATAATGTAACAGGAAAGGAAAAAGATATTTCCAGTGATTAATGTGACTATAAATAACTTGGCCAAAAGCGTGATGAAACTAATTTTTTTATTGAAATTCATTTTGTTTTGTTCCATGCAATTAAGTTTATGAGTGTGTAGTGAGAATTCATGAATTGTTACATGGGATAAGTTCAATTTAATTTAATCACTGCACAATGTACTTTATCAGATAATAGTGACTGAGTATTCCTTCAGTGTTCATACTAAGTGCAGGAGAGCACTGGAGTACATAAGGTTAAACAAAATAGCAGTCACATTATGTGGGAGTTACCACCGAAATGCGTTGTCTTTTGTTGTTTCGCCACAAATAAAACAGAATTTTCTTCCAATTTCATGGTTGGTACCTGCTTACAGAATCGGAAGGGAGAGAAGTTGGCTTGTAACAGACATTATATATATATATATATATATATATATATATATATATATATATATATATATATATATATATATATATATATATATATCTATCTATACTACTATTATAAAGAGAGAACTTGCACCTTTGAGCCAGGTAAACCCGAAAACTACACCACCAATCGAAACACCCAAGACATCTTAGAAAACGTCAGGGGGAGCAGAAGGACATAGGCTACATAAAAATTAAAAAAACCGTTGTTTAAAATATTTCGAAATAAAAATAAAGTAGTGCCTTGCAAGTAGCTCCGGCCGGACGTCTGCGTGAGGGGAGGAGCGGCGTTCACCAGCAACAGGAAGAGCGGAGGACATGAGCGCCGGGAGGAGCTGCGGAGCGGAGTGCGAGAGGAAATACAAAAACGGCAGTGGTTCTGCCTGAAGCCCCGCACCTAAATGAGCGCCATGCAAATCCGGCATCCTGAACCAAATAAGAAGTAACTTTAAAAGTCCGGGCTGCGGTGCTCGGTGAATGATCATTCCAGCTATCTTTGTGGCAAGTTTCCTACTGAGTTGTTGCAAAGAAATACAATGAAAGTTATATTTTAAATCCCATAATCCAACTATATTCCTTAGAAATTCAAAGTTTTTTATAGGCAGGTGAAATGAGGAATGTGGTACTCGTGAAACAATCTAAAAAGATGTATCACTTCCCAACCTAATTGCGAGACTTCGCTGTTGCCTGCGGCGTGCATATTACCAGGCCGCGGACCACGACATCTCCTGGTTCCAAAGTGAAGGGTCTAGCCGTGAGCCACATCCTCTCACAGACTTGGACGTCAGGAAGTTTTTTCTGTGTCCTCAATGGGACCCTGTCAGCACGAGCGGGCTGCGCAGACCGTTTCTGCTCTCACCTCGCGTTTGTGACTTGTGTCCTGAAGTACTGTGCCGTGATCTGACCCGTCACCCTCGACCCGTCCGCCGCCAAATACAGTGAAGGTGCCTCAACAGGCACTGATGCCTGTAGTGCAGAAGTGCATGCAGTAGAACCGAGGCCATGATAAAATGCGAGGCCTGCTCCAGTCCTTGGCAGTCACTTGAGGCCTGAACCACGGTCTCTGCTCACGGTGCAGGGGGAAGTCACCACAGCTGGCTGGCCCGTACCGCGACAGATTTGCAGTGTTCCACAAGTAAGTGTGTCACACTGACTACCTTTAATGTACAAGATAGGTTGTTTCAGGTAATAGTGTTTGTATTACGGTCTTTCTCACCCCTTGCCATTGAAAGACACTAGCTCACTGTCATTTTTTTATTCTAGCGCTTTGTAACATCCATCTAATTACATAAAGCTTCTCTCACTATATAAAAATGTATATAAATAAAACTTGTATTCCCTCCCCCCGTAACAAACCCTCCGTTTCTGGGAGGTCAGCCCATCATCTCCTGTGAACAAGGCGCTATTCATCTGTTAGAGGGCACGCTAGAGCACCACAGGGGAAACCAGCAACATTTCAACATCTCAGCAGTGTTCTGACTGGAGAGCAAGGGGGGGGTTTCTGGACATTTACACCCGAATCATGGCTCAGGGAGCGAGGGCCTCTAGGCACTGCTGGAGCTAAGTCAGGGCACAGGGAGCGAGGGCTTCTAGGCAGGTGCACTCTGGTTCAAGAATAATAGAAACAGAGAAAGCTAAGACAACCCAGCTCGGGTACAAGAATGATAGAAACAGAGAAAGCTAAGAGAAACAATCACAGATAGGGGTGTATCTGCAGTGGTCCGATTCTCGCCAGTAGAGTAGCTGACGTTCTTTAAGTCACAAGAGCACCTTAACTTTTTACATTTCTTTAAGTGTGCATTGATAATTATATATATATATATATTTGTCATATTATGTGGCGTCACATGCCACCTCACAGAACCCAGGTACCTCTCAGAACACTCGCTGACTGTATAATTATATTAGCATTTGCTTACATTAATCTCCCTTCACAGACATTGCACTTCAGAGTACACTACATGCACATGTGCAAGAATGCAAACGTGTTGCTTAGTCATATATGGCGACTACTAACTAGAATGTTACAAGCAGAGATGATGTTAAATACAATAATCAAATAACACGTTTGCTTTTTATTTAAAAAGTTCCACAGCAGAGCATAACAATGTTGAAGTAATTTTAATCTATACTACTATTATAAAGAGAGAACAGACACCTTTTGGCAAGGTAAACTCCGGAACCACAGCGCCAATCCACACACCCAATACATTGTTGTAATCCTCAGGTTGTGTAGATGGACATAGGCTGCAAAAAAATAAAAATAAACGTAAATTAAAAAATTTTAGTTTAAAAACAAAGTAGTCCCCTAAAACAAGCGCCGGCCGCGACGTAGCGCTGACCGCGACCTACACCTGCGTGATGACGACAGGCGGGGAGGAGTGGTGACGAGCGGCGACGTGCAGCGAGGAGTGACGTGCGGCGAGGAGTGGTGCTCCAGCTCAGGTAAGGCGAGGCAGGAGGCGGGAGGCGGTCCGGGCAATGTCAGGGCCGGCGGGGGACCGGGAGTTATCAAGCCCATTATCGCCTTTTTATCAGCAGTTTCCTGTCGATAAAAGCGCCAATAATGTATCGCCTTTTGTTGATGATATGCTCGTTCATTTCTATGATAGTATGTAAAGGTTTCCTTTTTTGTTGGTGTAGCAGTTGTACTGTCGTCGCATGCTCAGCGTCGTTTCGAAGCCCACGTTTTCTTTTTCTTCAAGTTCAACAAGCAAACCTTTCTTCATATCAGTTAGTAAATCTGTCGCTTTCTTTTTCCAGTTCTTGTGTGTCATCTGCTGCTGTACTTTCGTACAGTATTAATATTCTATGGGAAATAACAGGGCCGTATTATGCAGCTCATTATCGCCATTTTATCAGCAGTTTTATGCCAATAAAACGACGATAAGATTAACACCGGTCTTTGATAATATGCACCTAAGTTTACTGGTCAAAGAAAGAGCAATGAACCATATTATCAACAAAATGAGATACATTATCCTTGCTTTTATCGGCAGGAAACTGCCAATAAAGGGGTGATAATGTGCTTGATAATATGCCCTTGTGAATAACCATAGGAGCCGAGGTTAACACCAGAACCTGGGCCGCTATGGGAAGTTACAAGGGCCTATTATCAAGCACATTATCTCCGCTTTATCTGCAGTTTCCTTTTGATAAAAGCGGCGATAATGTATCGCCTTTTGTTGATAATATGCTCCTTCATTTACTATGATAGTATGAAAAGCTTTCCTTTTTTTTTGGTGCAGCAGTTTTACTGTCTTTGCATGCTCAGCGTCGTTTTGAAGCCCACGTTTTCATTTTCTTCAAGTTTAACAAGCAAACCTTTCTTTATATCAGTTAGTAAATCTGTTGCTTTCTTTTCCTGGATCGTGTCATCCGCTGCTGTACTTTTGTACAGTATTAATAGGCATATTTTTTATATATTTATTTGAAAGGTAGTGCCGAGGAGCCAAAACGTTGATTACGTAATTCGTCCACCGCCATTTTTTGTTGTTAATTCCCATAGCAGTGCAGGTTGTGGTGTTAACCTGGGCTACTATGGGAATTTACAAGGGCATATTATCAAGCTCATTATTGCCGCTTTAGCTGCAGTTTCTTGCTGCTGAAACAGCGATAGTTTTATAGCCGTTCTTGATACTATGCCCCTACACGTTTTGGTAGCTCTATGGTTTTACGTGTGCAGTGAGACTCGTACATTCCAGTTCTTTTATAGTGCTGCGTTCATGTGGTGTCTATATGGAAGTGCCTTGTGTGTTACTGATGCCCGTTATGGCGACTTATTTCTAATGCATTCCTGTGAAGGCTTTGTTTATCTAGGCCTTTGTGCATACCGTTGTATAAACCTTGCGGTGAACATTTTAGGCAGTTGGTGTCACAACTTATTCTGAACAATTCTTCTACATGTCTACATGTCGAAAACAGCAGTGTCTAAGTTTAAGAGAGAAAGAGAAATGATGTCACAGAGAGTGAGAAAGAGAAAGAGAGAGAAAACAACATTTAAACTGTGTCGCAGAGTCTGGAGTTGAGATTTTTTCCTTGCGTCACTTTAGTCATGTTAAAAGTGACTCTAAAGTGGTGCAATAAGGTTGTGGATCTGTTTGTCAGACTGTTGTAACCTATCTGTTGTCATTGCTCGGAGGTAATTATACATCAAACCCATTATAGACACTTAAGCAGCAGTTTGCTGCCGATAAAGTTGGGATAATTTTGTCGCCAAGGCTTTATAATATGGCCCTTTCTCGTTTCACAAATAAAGCTAACACTACAGTTTTATGAGTGCAGTGTACCTGGGACATTTTACTTGTTTTAGTGCCGCGTTCAAGTGGTGTCTATATGGAAGTGCGTACTGTGTTACTAACATCCGTTATACCAAATTATTTCTAATGCATTCCTATGAAGGATTTGTAGATATAGGCCTCTGTGCTTACCTTGTATAAACAGTGCGGACACCAGAGTTCACAACTTGAGTTCACCTCTGCTTCTATACGTTAAAGTATATTAAATAATTTGAAGATAATTCCATTGCTGTTGGTTGATAGGCCGTAGTTGCTTCTGAACGATGTTTGCTTAAGGAAACGAAAGGACATTTTGATTAGTCATCATCAACGGAGTTGCGTAACTACTATCAAAAGTGAATTTTAATGTTAGTTCTTAATATTCCGTAGTTAAGAGTGTTGCAGCTACAGCAAACAAAGGAAGATCAATAAGTTAATAGAGGCTTGGGACAGCCTCGTGACGCAGGAAAAAAAATACTATCATGGACGACGCACAAATAATAATATTAGAGGGCTAAGCATGTGGCATAGTACAGAAATGTGACGCAGAAATTTATGCTCGCACAATTTTTAAGATTAGAGGTGTATAGGACCTCGTGACTTATAAAGAAATATTTTGATTATGTAAGTACAATTTAAAACAATTGAGGGGTAGGAAAGTCACATGAAGGATAAAAGAATAGTATTATGCATATAAAATTTACAGTGGAGGCTGATGTTGTGACGTCTTCATTTACCTTTGTTTTTGACGTCTTTTGTCGTGTCTTGAAAGGCTGTTGTTTTGCTGAGTCTGGGGTGTTTTCGACATTCTGTGTGTTATCGCAGCAGAGGAAGGCAAAAGAGAGCGTGCTTACGTCACTGCCCGCATTATATGGGAACTGCTCGGGCTGACCAAACCAAGCCCAGGGCCATCATTGGTAGCGTTTTCGCGGTCTGAAAGAATGATGGACCTTGGACATTGGCTTATGTTTTGGTTTCCAGGCTAAATGATAGCAAGCATGCTTAGTGGTGGCATGTGTGTAGTGTGGGCGGGCGTGCACCGCGCATGTGCAATTGTCAGTGTGTGCACCAATAATTAACAACAGAGAGAGATGGGGGCGGTGCTATCATGTGCGCAAAGGCAGGCCCAGAATGCAATGAGTCAGTACTTCAAATCATTCTCCTTAGCGCGCCCTGAACTCTGATTTGTCACTGAGAGGGTGATCGCACCATACATGTACTGCTAATCATAGTCAGCTTTTACCCGCGCATACAGTATGAATATGCTTTGTCTTTACGCGTCGCATTTACGGCGTTCTGTATGCGAAAGGGGGGAAAGTTTCTACTTCATTTAAAACATGTATGTATTTAATGTACATACTAAGGGCAGACATTTGGGATAACTATGAATTTTTTTAATACTTGTAATAATGATATATTACTTTTAAAAAGAATTACACAAATCGCGGTACAACATCATGCTTACTCGTATTGAAAGAGTTGCGCAAGCGCATCATAAGCGTACGTAAAGCCATGTGACTTAAAAAGTAGAGATTTGATTGGTTCATAACTTTTCCTATTGCGACTGTTGAAAGTTCCGTCCCATTAAAATTATTCGACTTTGACTTATTAAGAAGAAGCATTTGTTCTGTGAATCTTCTCAAATAGAAGGAAGATCGTCCAAGGGAGAGGGGGGTAGGGGTGGGAGTGGGGAGGGAGAGCCGTCAGGGAGTAGTGCCTTGCTAGTGTCGCACGTATATTCTCGGTAAGTATGGTAATTTGCTCTGATTTCCCAACAAGATTTGTGTTGTAATTGATACTTGTGCCCGGATGGGCCCTGTTGACCTGAATGGACTATATATGCCTTGGTGTTGCTGGTGCCCAGTTGGGGGGGGGGGGGGGGAATGTTTAGATGTTCTTGCATTACGTTGAAGTTTTCAATTCCAAAACAAAATGAAAAAAGTGATGATGTACTTACACCTGGCTGTTTACACGGCGTGTTTGGTGCCTTACAAAGACTACGGAGCCCATGCTTCTATTATTATATTGCTGTGTTCTATTGGTTAACGTCCAGGTCCTCGGATCACTGTGGTTTCCTCCGATGTCTACCATTTCATCACAATAAAAATGAAGTGTTTAAAAAAAAATAGAAGGAAGATCACAATAATAAGAGCAATGGAGTCATATTCCAGCAGTTCTTCAGAGGGAGATTTCATTCCTGAAGAACCTCCAAAGAAGAGGAAAGAAGCTCTAATTTGGAATTTTTTCACTTTTCCAGAAGGTCAAAAAAAGGTTAATGCTCCAAAAGTAACTTGTAAAATTTGCAAAACAACTCTTTCAAGGCGTGATCCATGTACAAAATACCCCTTTGGCACAGCAAATATGGTGCGATACGTGAAGAATTTGCACCCCAAGAACTTTGCTCGAGCTGCAAGATGGAGGCTGCACGAGAACCCACCTGCTGCTACAACTAGCACATCAACTGCGTCAGCAGCATTTTCAGCAAGCAGTCCACACCCACATAATGATTCTGGCTTTGCTATAGTTAAACTTCTAAGCATTTATTGCGATAAACTTTTGTGTTATGGGGAACAGTCTATAGACTCGATGAAACTCAGGATGCAGGATCATTGCTGTCCTCGACATTAGTTGTTCTTTTTTTCTTTCTTTTGTTCCACTTGGAATTTGTTGAGAAAACACAAAAAAATACAAAACAAAAAAAAGTTATTTTTAGAACTACCTTCACTGGTCAAAGAAACATCTATATTTCTATGTTAGTGTGTAAAAGTTTGTCAGAATGAATGTGTAGTTCATAAATGAATGAATGAATATGCTACTAGTGTATGGAGAATGTGAAAGTGCAGAACTATAAGGAACTGCTACAGCATAAATGTATAAGGTTTTTATCTATAGTATACTGTAGTATGTCAGAAGCATTTGAATGTATCATATGTACATAAATATGTTACAAGTCCATGTTTCAATTTGCGTTGCTGGTGAAAGTGACTGGGTGAATTTGTATGACTTACGGGTGGATTTATAATCCCCTTGTGCCTCTTTTACACAGCTTTTGTGTCACTTTTGTGACACAGCGGTGGTGCAAAGGATGTGCCATGGTGTGTGGTATTAACAATGTGACGCATCTGGAGGGTGTATTACATTGTAAAGCTCTGCACCACTAGAGGGTTTCTTGTGCAGAAGGGGGTGCAGCAAAGCCTCCTAAAAGTGACTCAGTGAAATATATAACATATTCAGTGACTTTTGAGCTAATGCTGCGTCCAAACCTTGCACATGCTTGAAGCAGGTGTAAGGATTGATACAGCATTGTGAGCATAGGGCCCCAAGAGAATTGCTGGAGCTGTGTTATACTTGCAACCGACGTCAAGCAATAATTCATCCAAAAATTACTTTGCAATTAAGTTGTGTTATTATTTTATAATAAGAATATGAAATATATTCTAAAATAAAAAATAAAAATAAATATTGATATTAAAAATATAAGAAATTAGTATAAAAAGAAAGACATAATAGTTAATACATTTATAAATTATCATTTACAAAACCTATGAAATTCTCTGACAAATCATAGGTTTCACACACGTTATAGTTAGGAATTAGCATTTAAAAAACCTTGCAAATTCATTGAAAAAAACATAGGTTTCACATTTTATAGTTAGCTGAACATTTCTATCATACAAAACCTTTGAAATTCCTCCGTTATAGTTAGCTCAGCTAACTATAACTTGCGCTCCCGCAATGCACTGCTGACGACGTAACATATTACATCACTCATGACATGGTCAGTGACATCACTCATGATATCACTGATGACATCTCAAATGACATTCCTGATGACATCAAGAAAAGACGCATTACTCCAAATTAGGTATAACACGACCTCCATCCATTTGTTTTGCAAGTATTTATTAGCTTGGAATTCACTGCCATGAAACGTTTCAACCATTCTCTGGTCTCAATCATACGGCAACATGAAACAGGTGAATTGCTATTCTTTTAAAGGTGACGTGTATAAACAATGAAAAGAGACTGTGGGTGAGATACCTTTAACACCAGTTCATTTCTGTGCACTAAAACAGTGCCGATTTAATCCATTTGCTTTCTTTTGCAGTTCTTAACAGAAAAACGTATTTTCTAAGCGTGGGTGCAAAATCCATTCCGTTTGCAGGAATTTGGGGATTTTGGGCAATTCCTCGTTCCGAGAATCTAGTGAATTTGCCCAAAAATACTCAAATTCGCAAGCTGGCGGATTTTTTTGCTTGGTCGCGCTTAAAAAATACAATATCGCACGCGAGGCGTTGACTTACCGTGATTCTGAGTTCGAAGAGTTGTTTTCCTCCCTGTTTTCGTGTGCTGCGCCATTTTGGATCCTGCTGCGTGATAGCGCGAGCACGTCATTGCGGCCCGCCATATTGCACAGCGAGAGTTTGACAACGCTGACTTCCGGCAGGAGATTTGAACAGCTCGCGTTCCCGAACTTGCAAAAATTGCAATTCTGCACAAGAAATCCACCGCAGGCAGCATGAACCTTCTGAAAATCATGATTTTGATCAGAATAACTTCTCAGATTGACATTTGGCTAGACTTTTTTGTGCAAGGAGTCCATTTTTGTGGGGGTTGGAGGAAGGAAGTACCCCAGAGTCTCCAACTTCCTGTTCCTGTCCAGCAGGCTCCTCCCAGTGCTTTGTCCATGTCCTGGTCACTTTTCATTTGGATCTGGGGCTGGAAGGATTACTTTTTGTGGCTGCTGCTGGATATTTGTATTTGAGGACTTTTTGAAATTTGGAGTTTGAATCAATTTTGGATTTGAGATTTTACAAATAAGATGGTGTTGTTTGTTTGGGGCATTGCAGTTGCTGCCACTATAATTTTAAAACTTTTTCACAAATTTAAACAAAATATATTGTTGGGTAGCCACAGTATCCAGTAGGCCCAGGGTTAGTCATGGGTGCATGATACAACTCTTTCTGTGAGTTTTGTTGAACTTAAATCTCATTTATGTCATGGAATTTTAGCTCACTGTTATCTGTGTTTTTTTATTTTTTTTATATTGGGATTGCCTTTAAAGCCTCACTAGCCAGTAGGCTCAGGGGTAGTGAGTGGTGCATGGACCAAGTCTTTCTGTGGGGTGGCGTGAATTTAAACATCATTGAGGGCATGGATGGCATTGGATTGTGGTGATTTTTGTGTGTGTTTCGACTTTTTGGGGTGTTCTTGGGGCCTGGCCATGTGGGTGGGGGCCATTTTGAGGCCTGGTCCAGGCAGGGCCTGGCCATGTGGCTGGGGGACAAGGGGCCATTTTAAAGCCAGGTAGTGTGCTCTGGCCTGCACGAAGTTTGCCTTGCTTTCATCCTTAATGCCCAGAGGTACTCAGTGGTGCATGAACCAAATCTTTCTGTGGGGTGTCTTTATTTTCAACATCATTGAGGGCATGGATGGCATTAGATTGTGGTGATTTTTGTCTGTTTTTTTAACTTTTGGGGGTTTTCTTGGGGCCTGGCCATGTTGGTGGGGGCCATTTTGAGGCCTGGTCCAGGCAGAGCCTGGCCATGTGGCTGGTGGTCAAGGGGCCATTTTGAAGCTAGGCAGTATGCTCAGGCCTTCGCCCAGTTTGCCTTGCTTTCATCCATTATGCCAAGGGGTACTCAGTGGAGCATGAACCAAGTCTTTCTGTGGGGTACCTTGAATTTAAACATCATTGAGGGCATGGATGGCATTGGATTGTGGTGATGTATGTCTTTTTTTTTAACTTTTTGGGGTGTTCTTGGGGCCTGGCCTTGTGGGTAGGGGCCATTTTGAGGCCTGGTCCAGGCAGGGCCTGGCCATGAGGCTGGGGGTCAAGTGCCATTTTGAAGCCAGGCAGTGTGCTCAGGCCTTCACCCAGTATGCCTTGCTTTCATCCCTTATGCCCAGGGGTACTCAGTGAAGCATGAACCAAGTCCTTCTATGGGGTGTCTTGAAATTAAACATCATTGAGGGCATGGATGGCATTGGATTGTGGTGATTTTTGTGTGTATTTCGACTTTTTGGGGTGGTGTTAAGGCCTGGCCATGTGGGTGGGGGCCATTTTGAGGGCTGGTCCAAGCAGGGCCTGGTCATGTTGCTGGGGGTCAAGGGACCATTTTGAAGCCAGGCAGTGTGATCAGGCCTGCACCCAGTTTGCCTTGCTTTCCTCCTTAATGCCCAGAGGTACTCAGTGGTGCATGGACCAAGTCTTTCTGTGGGGTGTGTCGAATTTAAACATCATTGAGGGCATGGATGGCATTGGATTGTGGTGATTTTTGTGTTTTTTTTTTTACTTTTTGGGGTGGTGTTGGGGCCTGGCCATGTGGGTGCAGGCCATTGTGAGGCCTGGTCCAAGCAGGGCCTGGCCATGTTGCTGGGGGTCAAGGGGTCATTTTGAAGCCAGGCAGTGTGCTCCGGCCGGCACCCAGTTTACCTTGCGTTCATCCATTATGCCCAGGGGTCCTCAATGGTGCATGGACCAAGTCATTCTGTGGGATGTCTTGAATTTAACCATCATTGAGGGCATGGATGACATTGGATTATGGGGATTTTAGTCTGTTTTTTTACTTTTTAGGGTGTTCTTGAGGCCTGGCCATGTGGGTTGGGGCCATTTTGAGGCCTAGTCCAGGCAGGGCCTGGCCATGTGGCTGGGGGTCAAGGGGCCATTTTGAAGCCAGGCAGTGTGCTTTGTGCCATAGACCTACTGTACCCAGGCCAGTATGCCTTGCTTTCATCCATTATGGCCAGGGGTACTCAGTGGTGCATGAAATAACTCTCTCTGTGTGGTCTCTGTATATTTGCAATTTTTATTTTTGGTCTTTCCGTTTTGACGTGTGTTGTAATAATATAAATGCCTAGCTGCAAAGTATTAATTGAAGCACGACATATGCAACATTTATTTAACAGATGTTCCTCTGGCTTTGTTTGCTTTTAGGCGCACAAAGACGAATCAGCCTCATCGTTCATCATCAGTGCCAGGAAGAAGTCCTGCTGCGGTGTTTGCAGTACAACGTCACGTGTGGCCACAGACAACTCTGCAACTCGTGCAACTGCGGCCTGCTTTTCTAACATCTGAATAAGATGGGCCTAAAAAAAGGTGGCCGTAGCTCCTCTACCAAGAAAGTTGCCAGTAAGAAGGAGCAGAAGAAGCAAGTGGCACCACTTACCAAGCAGACTGGTGTGCCGACCAGCACATTTTTTTGGGGAAAAATAAATACGCCTGCAGCAGCGGGGTCCGCCGGGGACCAAGCTGGGAGCAGCACCTCTGCTTCATTGGGCTCAGTGCCGACACGCCAAGTTAGGTCCAAGTCCTTGAGTGCTGCAGAGGCAGCCAATGTAATAAGTGCTCAATCGCAAGAAAGTAGCATCCAATCAACGCAGGGTGCAACTCATCTGACGAGTGTTCAACAACCACAGCCGCAACAACAACCACAGGTGTAACTAGTACAAGCGCAAGTACAAGCCCAAGTACACACGCAAGAGGCGCAAGGACAGGCGCATGGACAGGTGCAAGGACAGGCGCAAGGACTGGCGCAAGGACAAGCACAAGGAGAGGAGCAAGGAGAGGAGCAACTAGAGGCGTATGGAGCGACACAACTGCCCACAATGCTTGTTCCTCTAGAAGTAGGGGCACATCAGAAAGTCGAAATTCAGGCAGAGGTGTCATCCGAGGAAGCCACTCCTCCTGATGATTCATCGTCTTCCAGATCCCCAGCAAGTAAAATATCAAGGAGGGCAACTACAAGTTCTTCTTCAAGCCCCCTTCCTTCTGAAGATCTTGATGTTGATTGGAACCCACCACCAACAACAATGCATTCTGAGTCTGAGAGTGAGGCACGCCATGAGCCAGCAGAGGTAGCTAAGGCTAAAACGAAGTTTCCCGCAAGGCTTTCAATTATGGGTGATGACGACGACCAAGAAGTGGTGTATTCTGCTGCTCTCCTGATGAACAGTCTGACGACGACCCAGTCATCACAGACGTCACTCCAGCCCCAGCGGGCATGCAGCACACAAACATTTCTACCCTATCCCGAATTGCTGCTGACCGGGATGTGGGCGGCGTGGCACTGGTACCACCACCAATGCAGTTAACTAGTACACCAACACCACCTACAGCTTCTATATTTTCTCGTCAGAAGGGCCAGCAGGGACCTCCATCCAGCTCGACCTACATTACCTCAAGTAGTGGTGCTGTAATAAGTGCACAACAGTGTAAATTTCAGCAATGCCCATCCTCCACTTCATCTGGCATCGAAACTGAAAGTAGCGCCTCCACCACCAGCAGACATCTCCAGTCCCCAGTTTTGGGACTTCTTTAGGGTTAGCACAAAGGCGGAAAACATGGTCATTTGTTCGATTTGTAAACAAGTAGTTATTCGTGGAAAGCTTGGTGCCAACTATGGCACCGGAGGCCAGAGAGGTCATCTCAAAAAACACCACACTATCATTTGGGATGCACACCTAAGGAAGATCCAGGAAGCCAAAAGTACAACAAATCCAAATGTATCCATTGATATTGCATCTGATGATGATGACGAGGGGCTTATCGCGTGGGGGGGGAGTAAAGAAGCGACAGACAATTTTTCTGGTACACCCAGTACCCCTTGCAGCAGCACACCCTCTACCCCTGCAACATGTATGAGGCACACTAAGAGTCTGGGAGAGACACCAATGCGAAAAAGTACATCAATGAGCCTGACTGGTTTGAAGAAGTCTGCATCATCATCATCATCATCAACACGTAAAATGGTCCAGACCACCATTAGAAGCATGTTTTAGTTGGATGCGCCATTTGAATGCAACCACCCAACAGCACGTCTGTATAACGCAAAGCTGGCTAAAATGCTAGTGCTGGACCTTCTCCCTTTTTCTTTTGTGGAAGGGGTGGGTTTTCTAAAATTTGTGGCAACAGTCTGCCCTAAATGGAAGGTTCTTAGCCGGTCCTACTTTGCCAGAGTTGCGGGTCCAGCACTACATCAAGATGTGCTGGAGGTGATTGGGGCAGCTTTGCAGAAGAGTGCTGTTCACACTATCCACCTGACAACAGACATGTGGACCAGTTGCCAAATCCTTGATTACATGTGCATCACTGCACACTGGGTCTCTTTTGCAGGGGTTAGAGACAAGATAAATGCAGGTGTTGACCAGGACACAGTTTTTCAAGCTACTCGGAAACATGCAACAGAAGCCATGTTTGCCATGGATAAATCTCATACTGCAGTAAACATTTTGGAGGAGTTTAACAGTAAGGTATTTTAATGGCTGCATCCAAGAAAACGCATAATTGGTTATGTTTCCACGGATAATGGCACTAATATAGTTAAGGCCATGCATGATGGTGACTATTTCAGAGTGCCGTGTTTGGCGCACAGTATTGACATTGTTGTGCAAGATTTCTTGAAAAAAAGAAAAGACAGCAAGTTACTAACCACCTGCCGAAGAATCAGCATACATTTCAGCCATTCTTTTAATGCCCGGAAGCAGCTGAGGAACATACAACGTGAACGTAGACTGCCAGTCAGAGGACTCATCCAGGAGGTGGTAACACGTTGGAACTCAACCTTCTACATGCTTGAGCGTCTGTCTGAGCAGTGGGTGGTAATCAATCAGTATGTCTATGGACTGGGTTCTTCTATGAAAGACATGTGGCTAGAGTTGGAGGAATGGAAGCTAGTTAAAAGCCTGACAGATATGCTTTGTCCTTTTGAGGTCTTCACGCATGAAGTCATCAGGGATGACTGTACTTTGGGCAAAGCTATCCCATTGTTGCGCATGCTAGAGCACCAACTGAAGACGGTGTCTTCAACGTTCTGAGATGATGCTGAAAAGCAAGATGCATGTAAGTTGGGGAGAGGTTATTAAGCCGCCTAGTTGACAATGAAAGGATTAAAAAAATACATACAGAACATTACATTTGTGCCACCATTCTGGATCCACGGTACAAAAAGGCCGTGGCCAGCAAAGCATTCATTCCTTTGGATGAAGCAGATGTTTCAAAGTACAAACATTGGCTAGCTCTGTCAGCCTCTCGGTTTGAAAAAGAGTGGCAGAAAATTGAAGGAACCAGCAGAAGTACTACTGAATCAGCAGGCCATCCAGCGTCAAGGTCCACTTCTGAATCTGTGGCCCAAGGGAGTCACTTTCCCTCACAGCCGTTAACGACACCAGCAACCATATCATCATCCTCACCTGCACCAGTCTTAGCCATAATATTGTCAGAAACGGATTGGCTAACTCATCAAGGGTTTGCTCATTCCAGTGATGCAAAGGCCACAGATGGTACGCAAAGTGGAGCAACCCTGGAGAACCTTGATGATGCAGGCCTATCTGGATGACACAACAGAGGTCTTTGTTAATCAGAACCCATTGCTGTATTGGTATAGGAAAAGGCATCTATGGCCACTGGTCACCAACCAGGTTCTAAATTATTTGTCTTGCACACTCGCAAGTGTGTGTTCTGAACGAGTTTTCAGTGCTGCTGGTGCCATTGTAACTTCAAAAAGGACCTGCCTGTCGCCCAAAAATGTGGAGAGGTTAACAATGATCGAGATGAATCAGCACTTCACACCACCAGATTACAAAATACATGAATGCACGCAGGAAGAAGAGGAGGACACCGACTTAGGTGACAGAAGTTCTTCTCTGTTAGCTGACCTACTCCCGTCTCAATTCACAGAGTTTGAGGATGAGGTGTACTTCCCTGATACCGAGGCCTGAAAATGACTTCCTTTTTTTTTCATCCTTATTCACTTTTATTCCTGTGAGTCTTTCTTTCTTTTGCAGCTTTTACCACAACAAAACTCTAATCACCTAATCACAAGTCCATCAGCAGCACTGTTATTTCCTTATTGATTTGAAGGTGCTGCAGTCTGAATTCCTGAGGTTCACAAGTTCACAACTCAATCATGCTCCTCTATCCTCCTCCTCCAGACTCCCCCTATCCATTTCCCTCAAGGCAGATGGCTGGATTACGCAGAATCAAGAAACTTTGTCTTTGTATACAAGTCCCCTCAAGTGGTACTGGAATTACTGACTACATGCTGATTCCTGACAGTTACTTCTGAAATTGACAAGAGAGGCTGCCCTGTGGGCCTTCACTTGCAGAAAAAGATGCAGACAAAAAGTGGAACAGGTAATGAATAATGAGAAGGTGGCATGCAGTGGACAGCAATGGCTGTCTAGCCCTGATGAAAGCAATTGCTGTTTGTTTGTTGTGCATGAAATGAATCATATGTCTTCTGTTATTATTTAATCTTTTACACACTAAATGTAACTCAAGTCTACTCTGCTTTTTTTTTACCTTGTTTAATTCAGATTGTACTTCAAGTGCAGGGGCCACTACGTTGCACTTTCCAATATGGAAAAATGTCCTTGGACTCAGTGTTGGCCAATACACCATGATGATTGATGATGAGTGTTGATGATCAAAGTTAAATAATATATCTTTTTTCTTTACAGTCACTCAATTCGCAGCCAGTGCAGCTTGCGCAGATGGATGGCGGCCGAGGCCCTGACAGGTAAGTTGCAGATAAGGCGCACTGCCATGTTCTGAACCACCTGAAATTTCTTGATTACCTCCTTACAGGCGCCCAGAAGTAGAATGTTCCCGTAGTCCATCCGTGAGGTGACAAGGGCCTGGACCACGGTCCTCAGGGTATCAGCTGGAAGCATCCGCGTGATTTTTCTCAACCACCTGATGATGGTGGTACAGGTGGCAGAGACTTTTACAGCATGTTGCTTCAGTGACAGCTGGTTGTCAAGAAGAACCCAGAGGTTGCGGGCTGTGGCTGAAGGGGTGGGTAAGGGGCCAATCTGAAGAGGCCAGTGTTGCGGGCCCCAGAGCGATGTATTTGGACTGAATAGGAGCATCTCTGTTTTGTCACCATTTAGTTTTAATTTATGTCTGTGCATCCAGTTAGAGATATGTTTCAGTCCAGACTGCAGGGAAGACGTAGGGAGATGTTTATTAGTGGAGAGCGAGTAGACGATTTGCGTGTCGTCTGCATAAGAATAGATTGTGAGGCCTGCTTGCTCTGCCAAGAAAGCAAGAGGTCTCACATAAAGATTGAAAAAAAGAGGACTGAGAATAGACCCCTGGGGAACACCGTGAGGGGAGGTAAAAATAGAGGAAACAGAAGTGGAGGAAAAGACTTGAAAGGTGCGATTAGAGAGAAAACTAGCAATCCAGGCCAGGGCAGGACCGTCAATCCCCACAGATTTCAGGGTGGATAACAAGATGGAATGGGAGACGGTGTCAAATGCGGCACTCAAATCTAGCAAATGCCACTGTCTCCCCGTTGTCCACCTGTCTTCTTATGGTCTCAAACACACCCAGTGGAGAAGCCAACCCTGAACCCTGACTGTGAACAGTGAAGTAGATTGGAAGATTCAACATAAGAGCTAAGAAGAGAGTTAACGTGCTTTTCAAGAACCTTAGAGTAGCAAGAGAGCAGAGAGATAGGATGGAAGTTAGAGGGATTGTTTGGGTCCCGTTGGCCTTTTTTAGCAATGGAACCACCATCGCATGTTTCCATTCATTAGGGACAGTAGCTTAGACCAATGAAGCATTCAAAATATCTAGGATGATCTGGAGTATGGCTGGATCCAGGGTGCACAATATTTGAGGAGGCATAGGATCAAGGGGAGAGCCCGATTTTATTTCATGTAGATATTTTTGAAAGAGCATGGGAGAGATCGACTCCCAAGAGTGGAGTTGGGGGGCAGTGGGAGTTAAACTAGAAGCATCGGCGAGACAAGGGATAGGTAGTAAGGGCTCAAGAGTGGTAGATACAATGGGAGTGGCGCTAAAGATGGCATAGATCTTATCTATTTTCTCCAGAAAAAAGTTTGCCAGGGCGTTACATTGTATAGTGTCCAGAAAAGGGTCTTTAGGTGCAGAAGACACGCCAGAAAGATCTTTTACTACTTTGAACAAGGCCTTCAGTCTATTTTGGGCATTGAGTATGGTACTATTAGCATGATTAGCTCTGGCGGTATCACAGGCAGAGTGGTAAGCCAGGAGGGCGGCCTTGTATTTTGTTTTCTTATCCGTACAGTAATTGGAGCGCCAGAGGCGCTCCAATTTCTTGCAACAAGATTTTTCCTGGCGGAGTGAATCATTAAACCAGGGTGCTGGAGGATGATGGATCTGCGACTTATTTCTCTGGGTTGGAAGACAAGAATCTAAGGCTGTTGTCAGCCAGGAGCTGACAGCAGACACCTCCTTAGTAGAAATAGTGGAAAACGTAGGTTTAGAATTTTCAAGGCAGATGTTCAGTTTGTCCTTATCTAATCGTTTCCAGTTCCTACTAGCTTTATGAGGATGAGAGCTAGTGGAGGAGTTGTGGGCAGATATCTTGATTGAGAAGTTAATGATAAAGTAATCGGACCAAATAACAGGAGAGGAAGAGTGATGAGTGATGCAGTTGATATTCGAGATAATGGGATCTAATAAATTGCCGGCTTAGTGGGTAGGGCCAGAGTTATGTAGGTGGAGATCCAAGGCGGCTAAATCCTGAAGTAAGCGCATGCTAATAGGACAAGATGCAAGATTAAAATGAATATTTAGATCACCCACTATAAGGAAATTAGTGGATTGTAATATCAGAGGGGCAATGAGCTCTGGGAGAGAGGAAGCCCATGCGCTGGCCGAGCCAGGGGGACGATAGATCAGGGTTCCAGTCAGAGTAAAATAAGGAGAGAGAAGAAGTTTATAAAGACCAGCTTCGCAATTGGGAAAATCTAAGTCTTCCCATTTGCAGGAGAATTCTCTTTTGAAGATTACCGCAATACCTCCGCCCTCCTTGAGAACACGGTTTCTCCCCACAAAGGTGTAATTATTGGGGAGAGCCATGGCAATGTCGGGCCGGAACTCTCATTAAGCCATGTTTCCGTTACAAACACGGCTGCCTGGCTCGCTGACTCAAGGAGGTCAAAGATATCTCTCTTATGTTTAGAGAGAGATCGGCAATTTATGCTGATAAAGTTCAGAGCAGGACAAGTTTTGAGCGTAGTAGAAGAGACCTGATGCGTGGCAGGAGGAGTGACCCAGAAAGAGGAAGATAAGGAGTCTGTAACCGAGATGACAGAGTCTAGCGTAAGGGCGCATTTAGGACATTTTAACGGCGCATCTTGACAATTAAGAGTAGGGGCACAAGTACAGGAAGGTAGCTGTAGACTCAATAAAGCAGAGCGAGAATATGTTATGTGACCGGGGGCAGATGGAGTAGCCCCTGGTCCCGTACTGGCGCGGAAGGGCGCAGACGGGCAGGACTTTGGCACGACTTTGGCGCAAAGTCAGCGCTCCCGCTGCGCTCGTCCGCTGCGCTTCCGCCATTGCGTCATTGGGTACCCAGAAGGAAGAAACACACTAGTCCGCTAACCTGCCAATGAGCCAGCAGGGCGGAAGTGAGTATGTGAGGCCGGATGAGTATCGCTCGATAATAAAGCAGAGCGAGAATATGTTATGTGACCGGGGGCAGCTGGAGTAGCCCCTGGTCCCGTACTGGCGCGGAAGGGCGCAGACGGGCAGGACTTTGGCACGACTTTGGCGCGAAGTTAGCGCTCGTCCGCTGCGCTTCCGCCATTGCGTCATTAAGTACCCAGAAGGAAGAAACACACTAGTCCGCTAACCTGCCAAAGAGCCAGCAGGGCGGAAGTGAGTATGTGAGGCCGGATGAGTATCGCTCGAGTGGCCCCGCCGCTGCAAACGGCACAAGCCGTGGCGGATCGGTGCCTAGAGCGGAAAGATGACAGGCCCAAGAGAGATCGTTGCGCCGAGCAGCGGCGTTCAGACAGGTAAATTGTTATTTAAATCAACAATATGACCAAATTGCGCGTTGCGCCAAGGAGCAGCAAACCGAATAAAAACACAAAGGAATTATTAAAATTTATGCAAAATACATGCGCAGAGCCTCAGCGGCCTGTTACACCAGCTATCAGTTGATTATATCTAATGTTGATTGCAAGTCGTTTGAAGAAAATCCATGGTGGAAAAGGGGTGTTTTGGGCCTACTTTCAGAGTGCGTTTTGGCATGATTTTCAAGGAGGTCTCTGCCAGGTACCAGTATTGCATGCTTTTGGGGGGCTGTTGGGGGTGTTATAGATTTTTGGGAGTGGGTTGAGGGGTCTGGGAGCACTTCTGGGAATGTCTAATTTTGATTGCAAGTGGGTTGAAGAAAATCCATGGTGGAAAAGGGGTGTTTTTGGCGTACTTTCAGACATGTGGCTAGAGTTGGAGGAATGGAAGCTAGTTAAAAGCCTGACAGATATGCTTTGTCCTTTTGAAGTATTCATGCATGAAGTTAGCAGGGAGGACTGTACTTTGGGCAAATGTATCCCATTGTTGCGCATGCTAGAGCACCAACTGAAGACGGTGTCTTCAACGTTCTGAGATGATGCTGAAAAGCAAGACGCATATAAGTTGGGGAAGAGGTTGTTAAGCCGTCTAGTTGACAATGAAAGAATTAAAAAAATACATACAGAACAACATTACATTTGTGCCACCATTCTGGATCCACGGTACAAAAAGGCCGTAGCCAGCAAAGCATTCATTCCTTTTGATAAAGCAGATGTTTCAAAGTACAAACATTGGCTAGCTCAGTCAGCCTCTCGGTTCGAAAAAGAGTGGCAGAAAATTGAAGGAACCAGCAGAAGTACTACTGAATCAGCAGGCCATCCAGCGTCAAGGTCCACTTCTGAATCTGTGGCAAAGGGAGTCACTTTCCCTCACAGCCGTTAACGACACCAGCAACCATATCATCATCCTCACCTGCACCAGTCCCAGCCATAATATTGTCAGAAACGGATTGGCTAACTCATCAAGGGTTTGCTCATTCCAGTGATGCAAAGGCCACGGATGGTACGCAAAGTGGAGCAACCCTGGAGAACCTTGAGTCGATGATGCAGGCCTATCTGGATGACACAACAGAGGTCTTTGTTAATCAGAACCCATTGCTGTATTGGTATAGGAAAAGGCATCTATGGCCACTGGTCACCAACCAGGTTCTAAATTATTTGTCTTGCCCACTCTCAAGCGTTTCTTCTGAACGTGTTTTCAGTGCTGCTGGTGCCATTGTAACTTCAAAAAGGACCCGCCTGTCACCCAAAAATGTGGAGAGGTTAACAATGATCAAGATGAATCAGCACTTCATACCAGCAGATTACAAAATATATGAATGCACGCAGGAAGAAGAGGAGGACACCGACTTAGGTGACAGAAGTTCTTCTCTGTTAGCTGACCTACTCCCGTCTCAATTCACAGAGTTTGAGGACGAGCTGTACTTCCCTGATACCGAGGCCTGAAAATGACTTCCTTTTTTTTCATCCTTATTCACTTTTATTCCTGTGAGTCTTTCTTTCTTTTGCAGCTTTTACCACAACAAAACTCTAATCAACCATCAGCAGCACTGTTATTTCCTTATTGATTTGAAGGTGCCGCAGTCTGAATTCCTGAGGTTCACAAGTTCACAACTCAATCATGCTCCTCTATCCTCCTCCTCCAGACTCCCCCTATCCATTTCCCTCAAGGCAGATGGCTGGATTACGCAGAATCAAGAAACTTTGTCTTTGTATACAAGTCCCCTCAAGTGGTACTGGAATTAATGACTACATGCTGATTGCTGACAGTTACTTCTGAAATTGACAAGAGAGGCTGCCCTGTGGGCCTTCACTTGCAGAAGAAGATGCAGACAAAAATTGGAACAGGTAATGAATAATGAGAAGGTGGCATGCAGTGGACAGCAATGGCTGTCTAACCCTGATGAAAGCAATTGCTGTTTGTTTGTTGTGCATGAAATGAATCATATGTCTTCTGTTATTATTTAATCTTTTACACAATAAATGTAACTCAAGTCTACTCTGCTTTTGTTTACCTTGTTTAATTCAGATTGTATTTCAAGTGCAGGGGCCACTACGTTGCACTTTCCAATATGGAAAAATGTCCTTGGACTCAGTGTTGGCTAATACATCATGATGATTGATGATGAGTGTTGATGATCAAAGTTAAATAATATATCTTTTTTCTTTACAGTCACTCACTGGGATGGATGGATCATCATCGTCGGTTTACAGAAGAACTATGGCCAACTTGTGAGTTGCAAACAGGTAAACCAGTCTACAACAAATACTACAGCAGAACTACATGTCTATCTAGTCGTGGTATGGAGTGGTCGAGGCATTGTAGTGTTGTTATGCCAGGCAGAGTACAGACAGCAGTTCATGTAAAATTGGGTCTATGTGGCTTGCTGCATACAATTAGATATGCTTTGTCGGTCTGTGTCAAAGAGCCTAGGTATGCTACATCAGGTTGCTTCACTCAGTGGTGCCTGCCTTGACCGTCTGCATGGCCCTACCGCAAGCATGGGCCAAAACTCCGTTCCGCTCGCGAAATTTGTGGATTTTAGCCAGAAAATTCGCAATCCGCGAATCTCGCGAAATTGCAGAAAATTTGCAATTTTCCGAGACGCCGGATATTTCTTTTTAGGCCACCTCAGTGTAGGGTTGAGGGCTAGGTTTTAGGGATTTTTTTTATTTTTTTAGGGTTTAGGGCTGTTTTGGGGGTTCAGTACGGTTTACTAGGGTTTTTGGGTTGAATTTGGTAGGGTACCCGGAGTCTAGGGCTCAAGGCCCGATGCAGGCTCGTTCATAATGATGTTGGCAAGATTTTAGGGGGGTTGGCGTTTTTTTGTTCAGAATTGGCTGAATTTTGGGCTTTTTTGGTGTTTTGCAGGCACGTGTATTTGGGTGAAAAGTCATACAACTTCTAGTGGATCGATTTTGTTCTGCCTTGCTGACATTCTTGGGAATCGCTGGAACAAGTGTCCTGGTCAGTTTCAAGAGGATCGAAGTAGTGGAAGTGCTTAAAACAGCAATTTTTTGTCTAGGCGCGATTTGCCATGTTATCCAATGGGCGGTGTGGGGGCGCAAGGAGAAGTGTGTTTTGAGGTGTTCCATTTGAGATAGGGAAACGGGGTATCTGTGAGTGGTAGGGAGGGGGAATTGGTGGTTGTGCATGAAATTTGGGAGCAATCGATTGATGGGTAGGGTGTGTTTAGGCGAAGTTGAGGAAGGGAAATCGCTGCCATAGGCGACCATGTTCATTTTCGATTATTGTGTGTTTTTAGGGTGCAATTGGAGTGTGTTGTAGGTGGTTCTTAGTGGATTTGCTTAGCTGGGATGAGAGTTGGGAATGTCTAGTTTGGATTGCAAGTGGTTTGAAGAAAATCTATGGTGGAAAAGGTTTTTGTTTAGCAGTATTGCATGTTTTTGGGGGGCTTTTTGGGGGTGTGCTAGATTTTTGGGAGTGGGTTTAGGGGTCTGGAAGCACTCATGGGAAGGTCTAAGTTTGATTGCAAGTGGTTTGAAGAAAATCCATGCTGGAAAAGGAGTGTTTTGGGCCTACGTTTAGAGTGCGTTTTGGCACGATTTTCAATTAGGCCTCTGCCAGGTAGCAGTATTGCATGTTTTTGTGGGGCTACTTGGGGGTGTTCTAGAGTTTTGCTACTGGGTTTAGGGGTCTGGGAGCACTCGTGGGAAGGTCTAATTTTGATTGCAAGTGGTTTGAAGAAAATCCATGGTGGAAAAGGAGTGTTTTGGGCCTACTTTTAGAGTGCGTTTTGGCACGATTTTCAATTAGGCCTCTGCCTGGTAGCAGTATTGCATGTTTTTGGGGGATGTTTGGGGGTGATATAGATTTTTGGGAGTGGGTTGAGGGGTCTGGCAGCACTGCTGGGAAGGTCTAATTTTGATTGCAAGTGGTTTGAAGAAAATCCAGGGTGAAAAGGGGTGTTTTGACCTAGTTTCAGGGTGCATTTTGGCATGATTTTAAGTTAGGGCTCATGCCAGGTAGCAGTATTGCATGTTTTTGGGAGTGTACTGTGGGGTGTTCTAGATTTATGGGAGTGGGTTGAGGGGTCTGGGAGCACTGCTGGGAAGGAGTAATTTTGATTGCAAGTGGTTTGAAGAAAATCCATGGTGGTAAAGGGTGCGAGGTAGCAGTATTGCATGTTTTTGGGGGTTATTTGGGTGTGTTCTAGATGTTTGGGAGAGGGTTGAGGGGTCTGGGAGCACTGTTGGGAAGGAGTAATTTTGATTGCAATTGGTTTGAAGAAAATCCATGGTGGAAAAGGTGGGTTTGGGCCTAGTTGCAAAGAGCGTTTTGGCACGATTTTAAGTTAGGCCTCTTTGGGGATAGCAGTATTGCATGTTTTTCGGGGACTATTTGGGGGTGTTCTATATTTTTGGGAGTGGGTTGAGGGGTCTATGAGCTCTGCAGGGAAGGTCCAATTTTGATTGCAAGTGGTTTGAAGAAAATCCATGGTGGAAAAGGGGGTTTTGGGCCTAGTTGCAGAGAGCGTTTTGGCAAGATTTTAAGTTAGCCCTCTTTGGGGAAAGCAGTATTGCATGTTTTTGTGGGGCTGTTTGGGGGTGTTCTAGACTTTTGGGGGTGGGTTGAGGGGTTTGGGAGGCACAGTGGGAGGGTCTAATTTTGATTGCAAGTGGTTTGAAGAAAATCCATGGTGGAAAAGGGGTGTTTTTAGCAGTATTGCATGTTTTGGGGGGCTCTTTGGGGGAGTTCTAGATTTTTGGTAGTAGGTTTAGAAGTCTGGGAGCACTCATTGGAATGTCTAATTTTGATTGCAAGTGGTTTGAAGAAAATCCATGGTGGAAAAGGGGTGTTTTGGGCCTACTTTCAGAGTGCGTTTTGGCACGATTTTCAATTAGGCCTCTGCCAGGTAGCAGTATTGCATGTTTTTGGGGGGCTGTTTGGGGGAGTTCTAGATTTTTAGGAGTGGGTTGAGGGGTCTGGGAGCACTCATGGGAAGGTCTAATGTTGATTGCAAGTGGTTTGAAGAAAATCCATGGTGGAAAAGGGGTGTTTTGGGCCTACTTTCAGAGTGCTTTTTGGCACGATTTTCAAGTAGGCCTCTGCCAGGTACCAGTATTGCATGTTTTTTGGGGGCTGTTTGGGGGTGTTCTAGATTTTTGGGAGTGGGTTGAGGGGTCTGGGAGCACTTCTGGGAATGTCTAATTTTGATTGCAAGTGGGTTGAAGAAAATCCATGGTGGAAAAGGGGTGTTTTTGGCGTACTTTCAGAGTGCGTTCTGGCATGATTTTCAATTAGGCCTCTGCCAGGTAATAGTATTGCATGTTTTGGGGGGCTCATTGGTGGTGTTCTAGAGTTTTGCGACTGGGTTTAGGGGTCTGGGAGCACTGCTGGGAAGGATTAATTTTGATTGCAATTAGTTTGAAGAAAATCCATGATGGAAAAGGTGGGTTTGGGCCTAGTTTCAAAGGGCGTTTTTAAGTAAGGCCTCTTTGGGGATAGCAGTATTGCACAATTTTCATTTAGGCCTCTGTGCCAGGTAGCAGTATTGCATGTTTTTGGGGGCCTACTTAGGGGTGTTCTAGAGTTTTGCGACTGAGTTTAGGGGTCTGGTAGCACTCATGGTAAGGTCTAATTTTGATCGCAACTGGTTTGAAGAAAATCCATTGCTGGAAAAGGGGGGTTTGGGCTTAGTTTCAGAAAGCGTTTTGCCACAATTTTAAGTTAGGCCTCTTTGGGGATAGCAGTATTGCATGTTTTTGGGGGGCTGCTTGGGGGTGTTCTAGAGTTTTTTGACTGGGTTTAGGGGTCTCAAAGCACTCATGGGAATTTCTCAATTTGATTGCAAGTGGTTTGAAGAAAATCCATGGAGGAAAAGGGGTGTTTTGGGCATACTTTCAGAGTGCATTTTGGCCCAATTTTAACTTAGGCCTCTGCCAGGTAGCAGTATTGCATGTTTTTGGGGGGATATTTGGGGGTGTTCTAGATTTTTGGTAGTGGGTTTAGTGGTTTGTGAGGCACAGTGGGAAGGTCTCGTTTAGGGGAAAAATAGTAGTTTGTCTGTAAGTTGAGGGTAAAGGTGATTTGGCCCTGGTTGTAAGGTGCATTTCGGCCCATAGGCTAACATTGCCGGTAATGCGTTATTGCAGAAGTCACTGGAGACAACTCTTCCGGCACTGTACGCAGCTGTAGTGTAGGAAAAGCACTATACATTTACCCAACGAGGTAGCACTTACTGGATTAGCCAGCAGAAAGTACTCCAGTAATAGTTATGCAAATCGGAAAAAAATCTGTGAGTTTGCGGGAAAATCCACAGATCCGCACAATTCGCCCATACAGTTACTATCCTTGAAAAGGAAACTCAGAGTACGCACTTTCAAAACGATGTAATATTGTCGCCTCAGTGAATCTGAAAGTGGTATTTTTGCACTACACAGCGTACCGTATATTTTTTTCTCCGTGGTGTTTCAATATCACTTCCTGTTTTTCCATCAACAATTACAGGCCGGCTTTTACCCTGTGTGATTGGAAAAACGATTAACTGAGGCTTACCATTGGCCATCCGCCAGGCAGGCAGTGGACAGTGTGTCTGCTGGTCACCAACATTGATTGACAGAGCGTCAGATGAAATGGAGGAGTATCGCAAATAAGAGGAACAGCTGGATGCATGCAACTTCCCAAATTCAACAGGACAACCACAACATACAGTTACAGTATCCATCTTCATTTCTACTTATCTTTTAAGTAATGTTATTGCTGTGAACTTCTATGAGTGTGACTCTGTGCATTTGTTTGCTCTCTACTTCAATTCATCCCTCCAGCCATTGTATACGTTTTTCTTTGCTATTTTTTAAACTAATTTAATGTACTAAGTGGTTCTTCTCTCTGAGGGCAGATAGGCAAGTGAAAGAGCGTAATTACTGCAGCCCTGTTCTGTCACATTGTTTCTTGATAGTTAGTACATTGTAGAAAGTACTACTTACTTTTCAGTAATCTATCCATTTAGCAAACAACTTCATGCATGTAGTAGTGCATGCACTTCCTTTATGTCCCTTAAAAGATTTATGGATAGCTTTGTGTCCAAAGATGTGTTTATCTTTATTTGTTGTTTGTACATGCTGTGCTTTTGTTTCCTCTCTCAACAAGACTTTCCCAAAAAAAACATTCTCATCCAATTTCCAAACCCTAACCCTCTTCCCCCGGGCAGTTTGGTTTTCATTGAGGTGTGAGAGTAAATTACAACAATAATTCCACACACGCCTAAAATCAGATATGTGAGATTGGGTGGTCAATCTATTTCTGTCCAAGCAGCTCGATCCTGGAATGCCCTGCCGCTCTCTTTGCGTGCATCAGCCACACTGGCAGAATTTAAGAAGGGGTTAAAAACTCACCTTTTTAATCTCAGTATCTAGTTGCTTCCCTTCTTCCTTGGTTCGGCTCTGTTCTAGTTCACATATCGCGCCAGGATACTCTGTAGTAGCAGAGCGCGTAATAAAATCTTTTATACATACATACATATACATACTTGCTGGGGAGGATAAGGTCTTAGCAACAGAAAATTAATTAAATTTCAAGGCTGGTGAATGAATCTGATGATATATTCTTACTCAGCTTGACACAGACCCATGACTATTTGCAAATCAAATCTGATTTTCATGGGAGCCATCAACTGGATTGATCATCAAAAACATCCTCCTCCTACAAGTTGTGAATGATTACGCTGCTGTGTCCTTCACCTTCAGTACTATTTATTGTGGGAGCCAAAGCCAAACTCCAAGCAACTAGTAGTTATACTTTGAATACTTTAGCATTTGTTAGGCTATATTATGGCACTGTTCCTGTGTACTGTGCTATCTATTGTACTGTTCTAATGCTACGCTCAGGCCACTCAAGGATTCATTTCCTTTTTTTTCATATGCTGCTACTGCCACTGTGTACCACCACTACTACCACCACCAAAATGATGCCATTTCATCCGCTTAGGATTGCCAACCTTAATCACCATTTGCCATGCAGCCAGCCCTGTGCCTATCCCTATTTTTAAACACGAATCACAGGTAAGATAAGCGTTTGGGGGGAGGAAGAATAATGGAGTAGGAGGAGAGAGGCGAGACTGACGGTAGCACTAGTAAAGTAGTAGGACAATTGAATTAACTAACTCTGTGAGTGGCACTTACTTTTGTAAACATTTGGGCAATTTCTTAGACAATTTGAATCAAGCAGCCAGTTAAGTTTTAGGAAAACAAACATACAGTTAACACCCCTGCCTCCCCCGCAAAACAGTAAACATGCGTATGCATTGTTTAAGTTGAAAGTAAATAATTATTTTTATCCCTAACAAAAATAAACTATCCCACAAAACCCGTATCTCCCCATCCCTAACCCCAAAGAATGTCGTGAAATAAAAAGTCCCCAAAGTCCAAAAAACCCAACTCCCAATTCCCACCCCCACAAAAGTCTTTAAAAAAGGGGCAAGGGACAGTCTCTCCTCCTCTACTGGCGCCGGCGGTGTCCTTTGGCCAGGTGGTCCCGTTGCTCCTTGTGGAGGTTCTTCTTGAGCAGGGTTTTAACTCTCTTCATATTCTGCTGAAGGTTGGACACCCTGAGGGTTAGGCGGTGTATGCGTGCCTTGCCCCTGCTGTGGGGGGCAGCTGATTTTTTAGGCAGCTTGGCGGTGGCGGGCGGCTGCGGTACCATGGCTCCGTACCGCTGGAGGCTTGCGCTGACTGGCTGACCCAGGGTGCGCGGAGGAGGATGCAGCTGTCGTGGTGGATGTTGTGGACTGAGACGGCATGTCCTCCTCCTCCCGGGCCACCAGGCTCCGATATTCGGATACAGTCGCCTCCAGCTTCCTTTGTCGGGCCCATCTAACCAGCTCCTTCCGTGTTAGTTTGGAAGGAGCGTCTATATGAAGAAAGAAAAACATACTGTAACCAATGCTCTTTAAGATTAACACAAAACAATTCAGCAGAAAGTCGTGTCACAGTAGCACTAGCAACTTGCAAGCACAGTACATAACATGTGTGGCCTGTATCTATCTAACCTCCCACTTCGTCGGCCTCTGCTCTAACATTAGTGCGAGTTTCAGGAATCAATTCTAGTAGCACTGTATGGACTCACTACATTAGACTCAGACAGTATACCAGTCTTCTTCTTCTTCTCTCTTGTTTAGCGAAATTGGTACATAAACTTCTGGAAGCCGGGATAATGCCAGCGAAGTCAACTTGCACCCGAGAAAAACAGACGCAAGCCATGATGACACAGACTTGCGTTACTATACCACTCTAGTACATTCGGGTGGTGAAGCTATTACTTTTCTATTACAGGTGGCACTGGCCATACTCTGTTACAAGGGCTACTGCTTCATTAATTTAACTTTCACCCTGCAGTGCCAATGACTACTAGAAAAGGAAAATGAAGAAGATAAATACATGTATGATTATCTATCCCTTCACAGGATATTTGCTTACATATGGAATGACTTCAGGTGCTTTGTTTTTTATTGAGTGAACACTGATAGGCCACACATGAAAGACAGAGTTGTAATAAAATTATTAACAGAGGCAGTAAGTGGCTCCCGTAATCGCAGGATATATGCTGTGCTTGCAAACTACTGTTACTAGTCCTGGTAGTATTCTGAAAAATTACAACTTCTTTTCCCTCGCCTTTGCTACACTGGAACGGACGTGCGGGTGCAGTGTTGCATGCTCTTCAAAGTAACACTTGCTTCATCCAGTCACCATTTACTCTGTCTACATACACCTATGCTATCTATGAGTAAGATAGTACCATCATCCAGGCATCCATTCATTCAAAGTAAATGTCAATCATTCTTCTTAATGTCTCAACTGGACAAACCCTAGTTTTTCTCACGGAAAAGCTACCTTTTAATTTTATTTTGGAACCCGCCAGCCATGCATCTGTGCTTGACTTGCATTTGAATTTGAAGAAAAGGATATATTGCACACACATACAGTTTCTGTTTCACCCACCCAGGCAGTCCTCTCTTCCCTTTCTTCTTCCACCCATCCTTGCTTCAGCCTTCAACCGACCATGCATCTTTTTCCCAGCCACCTCAGGCCACATTCAAACACACGTATCATTCTTTGCCAGTCATTACTTTTAACTTGCTCGTCAGTCCTTACACCCTTCTTTCCCTTTTCGTTCCTCCCATCCATCAAGGTCATCTCTGATCTGACTTGGCTTCTCGATAAAACTTTCACAGCTGAGTTGAAGTCAAATTTAGTTACTCGTCAACTCCCGCTGCTAATGCTATTGCTAATGCTATTGCTAATGCAAAGTCAAGGGTGAATGTCTTCTACCTGGTTGACAAAAACGTAGTTCTAAATTTGCAAGTCTTCTTAACAGTAAAGTGTACCTGTACTGTACAACATATACACCCGTGCAGAGAGCACACTCTGTAAACTGCAATCTCAATAAGTAAGGAATATAATAGCTTACCTCTGCCCGCCACTCCTGTAGCATCCCCCACAGCAGTTCCAGATGGCTATTGCACCGCCTCCGCCCCAGGAGTGCCCACCTCCGCACTGGCCCCGGCACCGGTGGATGGCTGTGCAGATGTTCCGTCTAGAAAATAAGTTTCATAATCTTAGATGCTGTATACACCACTCCCTATTTTGTCTAGGAATGAAATTTTTTAACTTGTACTACCTAAACAAATGTAATAATTTGTGACTCTCTAGTCTGTAAACTACAAATTAGCCTTTCTTCAGGGAAGGGTGTTTTTTATTTATGCTTAGCCGTAACATGTCTGCGATGGCTTCGCTGAATTGTGTGCGTGGTCCCGGGGGTTTGGAGATGAGAGTGCCTCTGAGGGTGGTCTTGGGGTCGTGTGTATCTGGAAGTGAAGGTGCTCGGCGGCAGTGAGGGTGTTGTCGGAGTTGGTTGTGATGCGGATGGTGTTTCTGTGGACAATGGCGATACCTTCTCCGGTTTGGTTGACGCGGTCCCTTCGGGTGATTTTGTAGCCATCCGGGATGGCTATGGCGATGTCAGGGGCTGAGGAGGCTTTCATCCAGGCTTCTGTGAGGAAGGCGACGTCTGGTGATGTTGTGTCGAGGAGGTTTCAGAGTTCGACGGCGTGCTGGTGGATGGAGTGGGTGTTGAGCAAGATGCACTTGAGGTGATTGTTGTTGGCGCTTGGCTTGGCGGGTGCGGTGTAGGTTCGGAGGCAGGTGAATTTGCAGGCTTGGCATGTGAACGGTCCGGGGGTGCGTTTGGGGGTGGCTCGGTGGCAGGCCGGGTTCCGGCTGGCGTTGAGTGCGTGGAGGGTGGCGGCATCGTAAGTCCGTCGGGTGGACTGGCATCGTTGATGGCCAGGGGTCCTGGCACTGGGCACGGTCCAGGCGCGGATGGGAATAGACGGGCTTGCCTTTGGCGCGCCTTCGGCTGCGCTTCTGTGCGGGGAACCTCCATAAATGGCGAAGTGGGAGGGAGGAGCAGCTGGGAGGCGGGAGCGGGGTGGCCAATGGGCGGTCGAGGGAGGGATAGAGAAGAGAAAAGGGGGCGGGCCGCAGGGGAGCAGCGGCGGGGAGCTGGGAGGGGGAGATGCGGAGGGAAACAAACACGGAGAACACGGACTCTGCAAAATACTGGAACTAAACAAAAAACAAAGATATTGGCACAAAAATACTGGGCACAACAAGAATCAACCGATACCGGCAGACAGGCACTCAGCTGGCGAGAGTGCAGGAGACACGAGCACTGGTGCGATCAACGCTGCTCTGGAGCGAGACAGCAGCTGAGGGCTCACAGCAGCAGCGGAGGGGGTTGGAGTCTTGGGCACCCACGGGGGGAGCCACGCGGTGTGTGGTGCGACCGGCCCTGCAAGCAGGGTCAGGTGTCAGAGCTCACCACCGTGCGGCGACCTCCAGATATGGCCAAGTGGGAGGGAGGAGAAGCTGGGAGGCGGGTGCGGGGTGGCCATTGGGCGGTCGAAGAAGAGGTACAGAAGAGAAAAGGGGGCGGGCCGCAGGGGAGCAGCGGTGAGGAGCGGGGGAGGGGAGATGCGTCGGGAAACAAACACGCGGAACACGGACTCTGTAAAATACTAGAACTAAACAAAACACAAAGATACTGGCACAAAAATACTGGGCACAACGAGAGTCAACAGATACTGGCAGACAGGCACTAAGCTGGCGAGAGTGCAGGAGACACGAGCACTGGGGCGATCAACGCTGCTCTGAGCGAGACAGCATCTGAGGGCTCACGGCAGCAGCGGAGGGAGCAGGAGTCTTGGGCACCCACGGGGAGGGAGCCACACATTTTGTGGAGCGACCGGCCCTGCAAGCAGAGCACACATATAAACAGCAAATGTCCATTTATTGCTTATTTGCAGGAATGTCTCCCTTCCTGCACATAAACAATCAATAAAGAACATGACGTTTTGCAAGCATTAAGTCTTAAGTAGCACACTCTGGCCAGATGTACAACGCTTTTTAGAATGCGTAAATGGGTCCTAGAACCGTTTTCTCATGTTAAAAAGCATGGGCCCATGTACAAACAGTATTTTGCGACTCGTAAATAATTTGCGACTCGCAAAATACTGTTTTGGGACTTGCTATTAGGTAGGGGGGGGTTCCCTTTCTAATAGCCAGTCCAACCCCATGTATGAATGTTTTGCAAACGCAATGGGGTCGCAAAACACTCTCAAATTAACACCCTCAAATGAAAACGTTTAATTATTTTTAAATGCATTTTTTTAAAAAGCTGCTTTATTTAAAAGCAGTCCCAGACATGGTGCCCAGCAGGCCACCGTTCCTGGGAGGGCCTTTCATTCCCAAAGGCAAATTGCGAGAGGCTCATTAATGCCTTGACCGCGGCGATTTTTCTGCCGCAGTGCAGGTGTTCTAAAGGGTGGGCAGGGCTGCGTCGGCCATTGGCCGATGGCAGCACTAGAAAGGTAGTGCTCCCGTCGGCCAACCCCCGACGGCAGCAGGGAACGGGTTAATATTCATGAGCCTCACAATTTGCGACCCCATTGGGAATCGCAAACAGTGTTAAACACACTGTTGTACATGCCAAATAGCGCCTCTCAAATTGTGATTCGTAAATGCGACACAATTTGTGCGGCGCTATGTGGCAGGTCGTATATCTGGCCTATAGAAACTACAAAACTGCATTTAACGATTGTGTATGTTCAGGAAGGGAGACCTTCCTGCACATAAACAATCTTCACCTCAACTCAGACACCCTTGCACATAGTGCAAGGTTGCCTGCGTTGGCTCTAGGCTGCTAAATTTAGCACCAGCGAAGGGTGAAACTCAGGGCTGCACCATATTGTTGTAAATATGGCGCAGCCATGCTTTTCAGAAGATGCTGAGCGCGGAGTTAAGCCAAGGAATTTACACTGCACCTTGCCACTTCGTTGTAAATATGCCCCTTTTTTGCACACTGCACTAATCATATGCTTAAAAAAAACTGATATTTGAGGTGAGCGGAGTTAGAGTGTTGGTGTTGTTGTAGGTAGGTGGGAATTCACATGGGCATATTATCAAGACCACTATCACCGCTTTAGCTGCATTTGTTTGCCACTAAAGCAGTGATAACGTTAACGCAGTTCCTTGATAATATGCCCCTGACTTCTTCCAAACCTCTAAAATTGTAGCCCTGCAGGGAAAAAGAAAATCTGTGCTACACACGAACGGTGGTCGTCGAAATAAACCATGAAATTGAAAATCCACTTCATATTCTCATGCACACTTAGAAGACAGAAGAGCAGGGCTTTGCAAAGAGGGTTTGCTTGTTAGAATGCCTCCATTAGACTGTTAATTGGGCTAAATACATTTATTATTCCTGACTAATAAGCTCCATTCTTTACCAAACGTTTCAAACATGTCTTGAATTAGGTATGCATCCACACGAGCTCCTGGACAGTTAGTACAATACATAAGAAATTAAAATCTATAAATGTACCAGTTAATTAAATTGCGTTAAACACTGGATATGCCTTCCAAGCTTCCGAGGTTTCCATGAACCCTGTGGTCTCGGCGGTTCACGTTATTCATTAAAAATTGGATCAATAACTGTCTGCACATTATAAAACACACATTCCGACACTGAAATGAAGTCACTCCATTAAGAAAAATGTAGTGTTTGCAAATCCCTCATTGAGGGTGCCCTTTCAAAAAGGAAGAAGGAAGTCTTACAGAATCTAAAGCAGGCCAAAGCTAACACAATGAACGGATTCTGAGAAACGTGTATTGTGTCCATTTCAAAATAGCATACCAGCCCCTATTTACCTTGTGCAGAGTCAACATGGAATACTATAGGTGTGTAAGTAGGCAGAAATCCTACCACTATAAGAATACAACGGCCACATGCATCATTGCACCCGTTTGCGATTCCTAAATTGCAAAAATTAAGGAATCGCAATTTAGAAATCGCAAACTGCAATGCATGAACAATTCGCATTTATTTTTGCGATTCGGTGTTTTTCCTTAATTGCGATTCGCAATTTGTGAATCGCAATTAAGGAAAACCCTTCCCATTGATTCCTATGGGCCAAAAGGCCCATAGGAATGAATGGGAAGGCATTCACATTTTGCGAATTTCAAATTGCGAATCGCGAAATGTGAATGCAATTTCAAGGGTGCAGGGGGGTCCAAAGAACCCCTCCCTGCACCCCTGAAATGTAACTTTAAATGCAATTTACACACACACATGCCACAAGGGCATGTGTGTGTGTAAATTAAAACTTTCAAAAATGCAATTTGTGCATATTTGAAAGTTTTCGGTAAATTAGCATGAAGTTCAACTTCATGCTAATTTAGCACTTCCAAATTGCGAATTTGCAATTGAAAAATGATCATGCATTGCATTTAAGAAATCTGAAATTGCGATTTCTGAAATGCAATCGCAATTTTAGAAATCGAAACATGGTTGCGATTCCTAAAATTGCGAAATGTATGATGCATTCCAAATTAGTTAATTGCATTTGTAAACGGCCGAAAATTGCGATTCGCACCGTTTGCGAATGCAATTGACTTTGATGCATGTGGGCACAAGTGTATTAAGTAAAATACTTTGTGTCATTTTATGCAAATTTGGGTCTATGTAAAGGTGCAAGTAGTTACAACGTTCATAGACAAGACTTGATTTTTAAATTTTTTTAACAGGTTGCCAAACTTGCAAATTTCGCCAGTTGAATGTGTAAAAAAGTTCAACTTCATCAGCCGGTTACAGGTGGTGCAAGACGAAGTGTCACTCACGCTCACGTTCTTCACCTCCATCCTAGGGCAAAACTTTGCTACCAGTCCCACATATTGCCTCCCCTCCCTGGTGCTGGGCTGCCTCTGCTGATGACGCCAGACAAAACACCTACCCCCAAGGTGGCTGCTCTCCTAGCCCCTTATCCACACCCTGTCTGGCCAGCATCCTTTCAGCTACTCAGCCCAGCACTCCACATTCCCTGCCACGTCACTCCAGCTGCAGCCCTCGCGAGCCAGGACAGGCTGTACAAACCAATATGCAGTCATAGAAAACCAACATTTCACAATTTCCTACTCTAGGATGAAAGGACATGCCCAAGAAGGATATTATCCTCATGGCAATTTATGGCTCCTTGTTACTCTACATCAGCAAAAAATGTACAGATTAAAAACTACATACTTAGCAAAAGAATCCCCACTTTGTATGTCTTTCTTAATCTTTATCAGCAGACTTGTAATAATTAAAATACTTTGTGTGTCAGCAATACTTCTGTACAGCTCCTGATGAGATGGGAGTTGACAGGCATGTTGCCATGTTGCTAGGCTGACAATGAGAGCTGTCAAATAAAAACAGTTATTACTTAATTTAATACAGTAATAAAAACAAAATGTGATGATGGTGATGCTTAAATTCTTATTACCGACAGGTAATCACTCCTTGAAGCATTTCATTCCAGCATCTCTTTTCTCATTGCGCCATTAGAGACAAGAGCAGACCATATACAAATTAATCCTGCAATTGAATGCACTCAGAGTCATTTCCAGAGGTTAAGGATGACTCAGGCACTTTTTAAATCGGTTTTGTGGTGTCTGTGTGAGTACGGTGCCATCTGTGCCTATTCATTTGTGTACAAAGAAAATGAGTCCAGGAAATGTATCATGTTCATCACCATATAAAACGTCTCCTGTTCTTTTCATGCCAGACATGTAGTTGGAAAACATTCTCTTCAAACTAAACATAAATAGGAAACATCTAATATATTATCGTCTCTGGACAGGTAGTATCTAATAGGACAAAAACAGGAGCATTTATATATTCATGAATAAAAGATATATAAAAACTTTGAATTTTTAATGTATCTTTTATTTTGAATTCATATAGATTATAAGTTTGTAGAAGGTATCATTTTTGCCTTTATTCAGCAGGTGAATGGTTTAAAGGCTGTGTAGGAGAGTAGGATCTACTTCGCATGGTTACCCCCACTTTTTGCTGTGTTTCACTGTTTTTTTTGGACTTTAGACTGGGTGTGGCCCTGCTAATCAGGACCACAGCCTAGCTGTTCTCTCTCTAAATTGATTGCATGTACTTTAGGTACCTTCCAGATTGGTTACTGGGTCACCCTTGTGATTCCCTAGTATATGGTACCTTAGGTACCAAGGGCATAGGTACCCCAGAGGCCTACCAGGGGCTGAAGCATGTATTATGCCACCCCTGGGAACCTTCCAAAATGGCACCACAGGTCTGCACTTGCAGCCTGGGAAAGGTGGTGTAAGCATAAGCACCCCTTACTTAGATATAGTATACCTATATCTCCCTATATATATAGACACATATTAACCGATAAGTCACTCCTATGGCAGACCTTCACAATCCTGAAGGCAGAGTGCTTGGTTTTGTGTGAGAGGGTGCCCGAGCATGAGCTGAGCCTCTCCGCAGCTTTCGGAATCCCTTCCTTATAGCTGTTCTATGATATGGCCATACCATATATTCTTAAGTGCATTATAATCCTCACGGTTAATGCTAACTTTGGTTTGGCTTTATCAAAACATGTTGTGTTTGGTGTCAAACACTTTAGAATACTACCCCCCTGCCAGTTCTGGTGGCAGGGGTAGCATCCCACCCTTCAGAGGGAAAAGACATGTACACACTTACTTTCCTGGTAAATATTTAAAAGAGCCTCAGCATCACAAAATGAATGCTGCTTCCACAGACACGATTCTGACCTCCTGCTGCTGTACGAAACTTCGGCAGGGGAGGCCTGGACAATAGGTTTCCTGTACAGGGAGGGGCAGCACCTCCCCAGACAGGCTTTAGTGTATTGGGACAGGGTGGGTTGCATTCAGTGAATGCTTTTCAGACACTGCCTGGGGCACACTAGGTGCTCCATGCATTTCCCAGTTCAAACCAGTTACTGGGGCACTCAGCCCCAGCTCTGGTGCGAAACTGAACAAAGGGGAAGGGGTGTAACCACCCCCTCCCTAGGTCCTCCCATAGGTGGGACCCTAGAGTTAGTCCAACCCCTAAACTATAGGAACCCAGGGGCAGATGTATCAACATCCTGAGTTGCGAATCTAAATTAGCGATTTTTTAGAAATCGCTATTTGAGATTTGCAAATAGGGATGCATTCGCAATTTTATTGCGATTTCTTAAAATTCCTTAATTGTGATTAGCAAATTTAAAATTGCAATTAAGGAATAATTTCCCATTAATTTCTATGGGCCAGGAGGCCCATAGGAATAAATGGGAAGTTATTCTCAATTTGCGATTCGCAATTTGAGATTTGCAAATTAGGAATAATTTCGAGGGTGCAAGGGTGTCAAAAGAACACCCTGATGCACCCCTGAAATGAACATGTGTGTGCATATGGCGCACATACATGTCCTAAGGGCATGTATGTGCGCCATATGACATTTTCACAAATGCCAAAAAGTGCATTTGTGAAAGAAATCGCAAATTACCACCAACTTGAAGTTGGTGGTAATTTGCGATTTCTTAAGGAGAAATCGCAAAAATGGAATGCTTACATAAAATTAAGTAATCCCAAATTTTGTGATTCCTCAATTTTGCTAAGCGATTTCCATCATACATACAGTTTTGCAAATTTTTAGTCACAAACGCTGCTTTTTTGCGAATCACAGCGTTTGCGACTAAAAATGGCTTTGATACATCTGCACTTGAAAAAAATCAGGTTTGAAATGGACAGTTGTAACTGCGTTACCATAGTTTATATCAAAAGACCCTCATAAACGCGATGGTAAAGTCGTTTGCGGTATATCTTGTTTTTACGCCCCACGCATGCGTTATGGCATTATCATCGGGTTTGTTAATGTGCTGTATGCCTGCCTCAAGCCTGAGGCAATGTCTGGAAAGCACAGTAGTGTCCAAAGATTGGTAACGCCCACAAAAAAAGGGAATAGTTTGATTCTAAAAAGCAATACTACATCCTAAAGTAATTTTTAAATAGAAATTGGATGGGTTTGCTATTAAAAACTCTCAATGGGTACATTCGTAGATCATGTTACCAGATCCTATTATACCACTTAAAAAGAACAGTCAACATGTTTCTGCCCCACCTCGCCCAGCCGGGTCTATGGGGTATTTGTCAGGACTAGATAAAAATACTCACACGATTTGTGCAGTAATAAGTGTGGTCCTAGCGTGGCCACTATGTTTCTGTCGAGGTATAAGTGTACCTGTAATTGGGGAAACAAGAAAAAACAATGTGGGGTACATGCACAGCACAATATTCATTCACATACATCTGCATCTTCAATTAGAGTACCGTATGACCCTCTTTTAACACTAGGGTAGCTTCTGTATGGAGACCATGATGTTTCAGCTATAATTGGAAATTCCATTCTGAGACTCTACTGCTTTGCCTCAAAGTTGTGTTTTCTGTCTGTCCAATGGTAGAATGTGGTTAAGAATCCCCGGTATATCGGGTTTTATTGTTAGATGTTTTACGCAGTTTTAAATTACTTGTTTTACATTCGGTAAACAATTGCCGTCTGATTCTAAATACCTCTATTGTCTTTTTGGGGCAAATCAGCAGGGGTTTCTTGTGGATTCTCTGATCCCAGGTTGTAAATGAAGTATCATAAATATGAATCTGTATACGGGATCTGCAATCTCTTAGAATCTTTCTATAACCGGCGATATCTTACCCACGTTTGGAGTTTGCTCCGTGACCTGTGCTGGCTCTGCCCCCGGACGCGGAAGCAGGCTAGCGGGAGTCTTTTTACTGCATGTGTCCGTCATAATAGAAATGGGACTAGCGGTGTCTTTAGTGGTCTTATATATTATATCTCCAATTCTCTAGAAAATTAAGTCTGCTAGGGTAGAGGAAAATTGTTTAACAAATGTTGTGACTTGTATTAAAATATAGATTTGCTCTATATGTTTAGATAGCGATCTACTCTATGTCTTTGAAATAATTCCTAAAATGTTCAGTTTCATAAGGGCTGGACTATGTATGCGTGACCAGTTTTTTAAATAATTGACGGCGTACTATATTCTTAGTTGTTCTAAAGTACCTCACGTCCGTGATTTGGTCATTCTCTCACGCTTGGTCATAGAAACAAAGAGAGGACTATTGTCTATTCTACTACAGATATTTCCAGTATTCGAAAGATTAAATTGGTTGTTACTCCTTTAGACATACTATAGTTGATTTCCTCAATTTTACTAATAGTGGCAGATGTACAAAATATGTGTGATTTCCACCTAATGTTTTAGTCATTACAAATACTATTATATGTACTCTATTGAAAAAATTAGCATATGGGGTCTTTACTTTGAGAACTGGTGCCACAGTACCTTGTCGTTTAATCCTTCTACGTTGGTTTTCAAACGGTCCACCCATCTTTGCTCTTTTTCGATTAATATTCTCTCTGCATTCTGGGTCTTGTTGTGTAACATTTCTATTACAGTCCATCTCAGTTCTTCAGCTTTATGACCTTGTTCTATATAGTGAGCACATAGTTTTGTCGTGTTCTTTTTTTTTTTTTGATATTACTTTTATGCTCTCCAATTCTTGTCTTTATTTTCCTGCACGTCATTCCATAAATTTCTTCCCGCAAGGGCATACGCCCATGTAGATTACATGCGTCGAATTACAGTTGGTGTGTTGTTTTTGTGTCCAGAGCAATGAATCTGTGAGTTTTAGTGTTTTTGTGACTGTTGTTAATTTACAGACCAAGCATGTTCCATATGGGTAGTGGCCGGTTATTGGGGCCATCCCAATGTCTCTCGCCACTGCCATTTTTTGATGTTTTTGTGGTCGGGTGTGCACCAATATATCTTCTAGGTTCCGGGTTCTTTTGTTTGCTAATCTTGGTTTTAGGCCAATTGAGTTTCCCTGATGTTAGGATTCGCCAGTTCTTGTTTACAAATTTTTGTACCGCATATGTAGCTGGACAGTATGTTGTCACGCATGTTACAAGGTCTGGGATAGGTTCTTTAACAGTTGTCTGGAGAAGGCATTCTCTGGGCTGATGTTTTGCCCTCTTTCGACACTTTGTTATTGTTGTTTCTGGGTAATCTCTGTTCTTTAATTTGATGCTCAGTTCTTTGGCTTGTGTTCTGTAATCGCTCACTTTGCAGCAATTCCTTTTCAGCCTGAGGAATTGGCTGTAAGGTAAATTCTCTCGCAATGGTTTCGGATGGAAACTGTTGTATGACAGCAGACAATATTTTGCTGTAGGTTTGTGATATGTCTTAGTTTCAATCAGTCCATTCTCAATGAAGATTTTTGTATCCAAAAAGTCAAGGCTCTTCGAGTCTGCCATGAAGGTAAAGTTCAGACATTCGTCCCTCTGGTTAAGCCATTCAATAAATAGGTTCAGATCTTTGTCATTTTTCCAGAACATAATAATATCATCAATATATCATTTCCAAAACAATATATTGGTGATGAATGGATTGGAGTTGTTGAATACGTGTCTGGATTTGAAATTGCTCACATACAGACCTGCTATCGAAGGAACAAACGCATTGCCCATGGAAGTACCATGGCATTGGATGAATAAGGTTCCATTATATTCAAAAAAGTTCTCTGTTAGAGCTAACCTGCAACACTCTAGTACAAAGCGTCATGGTGTATGGTAGTTCCATTCCTGTGTTTGCGACTAAAAATGGCTTTGATACATCTGCCCCCTAGTCACTAGGACTTTAGATTACCCTGGACAAAACTCTGAAGACAAAATCTTGGACCTTCGACATTCCATATCGACTGGAATATGGAAGAAATCTCCCTTGGGGTCAAGGAGTGACTCCCCTGTTCAAACAGGCACCTAAGAAGCATCTTGCCCGTCTGCATTTTCAAGGCTCCCGACGGATCCCAAACAATCTGTGACACAGGTCACGGACTTCCAGACATCTTAGAGGCTGACACGAGTCCCCAGCAAAGCTGGGACCTGTAGCTATCACAAGTGACGTGGGACCAAAACTCCTGGACATCCTGTAAGCTTGCAGGTGCACCTACTTATGGATGTTTCCCGAAGGTGTGCATTGGTCTATTTGTTGCCCTTGCCCGCGCACCATTTGCACCGAAGCTTAGAGGCCTACACTCCATGAGTATTCCGTGGGCCCGCTTTGTCCATCGCAGCTCGAGGCTCATTTGCAATCTCTAGTCTGTTGGCTAGTGGGTTCACACAAAAGACAGTCCTTTGTTTCTTGGTCTTCCATGGCTGCTCCAGACAAGCCCTTACTCCCCTTCAAAGGGTGAGTCCCCCAGGCCTTGCTGGTCTGCAGCGAAGCCAATCTTTTCATTTTGCGTGGGTTGCTGTTGCCAAGGCTTGTTGGATCCAATCCAGATACCGATGCTGCAGCATTCAACATCCAAGGTGGGACATCTCGAATCCATCTCCTGGTTGTCGTCAATGCCTCCTGAACCTCGTGGCTGAAGAGTCAAGCTTCATCTACTTCACCTTAAAGCATACAACATCGGCTGGCCTCTTTCTGTCGCCGTTCTGGTCACTGGTTGCTTCAGCACTTCTTTGCAGCTCTCCATAGGAATCGACAACGAATCCCGACACGAAAAGACACCTATGTACCCGGCTTCCCTGGGTGAGGTAATACAAGTACTTCAGTGCTCCTGGGGGTCTTGACTCTCGAAGTATCCAGTACTAAAGGAGTTCCCTCGCATTCCACTTCTAAGTGTCCTAAATCTTTAACTTCGTAACTTTAACTTTCCTCATAGAAGTCTATGGCGATTTGCAGCTGTGTTTAGACACTGCACGTGTCCCCGTGGGTCTCCAGCATCCCTACCTTGGGTGGTTCCTGGTTGCCCCAGAGGTTCTACAGGCCCTAGGCCTCACTTCTAACTCTCACGTGGTTCTTATACCACTATTTTAATATATGGTTTGTGAGGCCCCCAGGGCCAAACATATACTGTGCTTATTTACTGTGTGTTATTTAAGGTCCTGTATTGTACTTTTGCCTCTAGCCTCATAAAGAGACTAGAGGGGTTGTGTTTAGAATAAATACATAAATGTTATATACATACCTTGAGTGGTGCACTTTCATTTGATCATTCAAGATATTATAGACTGGTAAAACAAGCTGCTTTACATTCCTACACGACTTAGCCTGAAGGCTGCTCTCCACAGCTCCCACTAGGATAGCTTACTATAAAGGTTGCCTTAAACCTACCATCAATAAGGGTTGTTTGGTCTGGTGGAAGGTGCCCCCTAGAATAGTGGACATCATATGCCAGGCCAACTTCTCACAGGCTAAGGGTGTGGCCTAGAGTTTGGTGGATGCAGTAGAGGCCGTAAGAGTGGCACCATGCCTTTACTCCTCTCAACATGTTTTTTTTAGTGCAGGGCAGCACAGAAAGTCACCTTGCAGGGTGGCTCTGAGTCACAGGGAAAGTGCATGAATGCGCCATATTTATCCCATACAACAAATTCTGTCTTTTTCCTAAATGATATGTAGCTAATGATTCAGTAAATATTACTGAATCAGTAAATTTCGGTAAATACCGATTCGGTATTCCCCATTCATTCCTATGGGCCCGGAGGCCCATAGGAATGAAAGAGAATTACCGATTCGGTAAATACCGAACGGGTGAGAGGGGGTAGACTTACAAGGGTGGCAGGGTGTCACATTGACACACAGTTCATGAGTGCACATGTGGCACACATACATGCCCTAAGGACATGTATCTCTGCCACATGGCACAGTTGAAAAAAGCACAAAATTGCTTTTTTTAAGGTTTTCGATATTTACCACCAACTATTAGTTAGTGGTAAATACCGAATCCTTAATACACATGAGCAGTTTTTGATGTGCTTGCTACATATCATCTACCGATTCGGTAACATCCAGTTCGGTATTTACCGATTCGTATTTACCGAATCAATATTTTTTGGGCTCCTACATTACAAATTCCCAATACCGGTCGTTAAAGGCCGCAATTCGGTGATTTCGGCGGTTACCGACCAGTATTGGGTATCTACATCTGGCCCTTAGTCTTTTCAACACTGGAGAACACTGGTTTGTTTGATTAACCTTTTACTGTCTTAAATACCTCAATTTGTCATGTGCTTACATTTGTTTGAAAGAGGTCTCTCATAAAAAGAAAGAGCTGTCAATGAGCGGGGACATTTCCCTCCATCCTCCTGCTGATATGGTTGGACTAGGACTGGTGGAGATAGAAAGCAGAAAATGCATGCTCTTGGGATGACGAAAACATTTGTGCATAATCTGCAGAATGTTTTTCAGGAAATTTCACAAAATTGTCTGAAAATGACACAAACCTAAGCACATTTACATAAAATGGCAAAATCTGTTGATCGTTTTGTGTGTCAAAAAATAGATGGAAGGCGGCATCTTGACACAAAATATTTTGTGAGGTCATCATGTTATGCGAAGTGTATTTTTTTATCTTTCATTTAATTTGTATTGCTTTTAATTTTTTTGCCATTTCTCCCGCAGTTGTCAACTAAGAAGGATAAGAAGAGGGGCTATCACATTGGGTAACATTTATTTTAGAGGAGTAGGGGCCGGCACACATTTTTAATTTGCTGCTATGCCTCTTTTTCTTGGTCCTCCAAGGCTACAGCCTGGTGAAGCTTAAACTCTGCTGGGGCAAGTGTAGCACTGCATGTGCCCTAAAGTTGACAACATGTGGTCTCAATGGAAGACTCAGCCCCAGAGGACAGATGCCTTTGGCGAGGATCAGGATATGCTGGACAATTAAGCCAATGAGGTGGACACACAAAAGTGATGTTTTTACACAATTGTTATAATGTTAGAATTAATGTAACTGCAAATACTGCTAAATCCATGTATTCACTACTGTCCAGTTACTGCAATGAAAATAAAGATGTTCTTCACAGGTGTGGCACTGCAAAAAGAGTGAATGCTTCCAAAGTTCTCACACGAACTGCTCAGGATTCCAAATCCAGTAGCGGCCCGTGGAGGGAGCTCGGTGGGGCAGACAGGCGGGGCGGGGGAGGGGCGGAGTGGGGGGTAGTAAACACCGGAATATGGCTGATCAGAGATAAGTAAAAAGTTAAAAAAATAAAAAAAGAATTTTGCAGCGCACGCTACATTGCTACGAAATTACCTCTACCCAATACACACCACATTATGAACATTACAATTTGCAAAGATATTCTTGGAAACTGCGTGACAAAAATCCCAGCATGAGAAAAATATACATACTGCCTGATTGAAATTCAACTTAAGGTGAGTTGTGACTCTACTCATTAAATATCATTACAGCTACAGTGCCTGCACACGTAAATATGAGTCCATCCTCACTGGTATGACACTAATGATGTAATTGAGCAAACTGTTGTAATTGCAAGTATGCAGTTTCACACCCCACATACCACAGTATTTATGTCTAGAATAAAAGTGTGCATTTTGTATAAAAAGTGACGTCTAATGTAGGCTCCACCTTAATTTTGCATAACACAATTACATGTGCAGATGTCACAGAACGGAACCTACCCGCTTTATCCGGATCTATTACATCCCCACCACCTCCTCCCAATCTATGTTTTGTGTATTGATTTATGGAATTTGGTGCTCTGGTAAATTAGGTCAATGTATTAATCAACAGATGAAATGAGTATGTGACCTGGGGATTGCATGTTCAAGTGCTGGTGGGCTGGCTCCGCTTTTCATCCTAAGGAGAGTAACCATCACACTTCCTCTGCTGCTGCATACCAAGCCATAGTACATAAGATGTAAGAAAAAAATATCCCCTTGTAAATCCACCAAACATAACATCTCCAACTATTTTTCAGAGTGTGAGGTAGGAACATTGCAGCTTAGGAACCTTCTACCATGCGGCTTCAGTTCCAAGGGGTGAGTACTAAGTGCTACACTCAACTGTAACACACTCAATCTGTTCCCTTTTCTGCATGTTGCAAGACGGCAGGATATGTCCATCCCCTGCTTCAGTGCTTTGCTTCAAGAAGAAACCTGTCTTCTTCAAGCATGACCAAGGGAGACAGTGCTGGGTGAGCCAATGCAAGGGTCCAGAAGAAAGAAGGGCAAAGAAAGTCTACGGAGCAGGATTGTTTTTAGCAAAAGCCTATACACTCCGCCTGCGGAACTCCACGGAATCATGCGGAGTGTCATGGAGTGAAGCTCCACGAGCTCTGCCCAGGCCTACTTTCCAGTGATGACCTTTGGTCCCCCTGCACATGATCTTCATTGCTTGGGAAGATCTTCCTGAACAGCCTGAAGTAAAAAAAAATCTCCCTAGTGGTGGCCAATGGTCGACACATGCCTTAGGGAGGTAGTGAGGGTGTCCGCCATTGGCCGACATTCACACTTAAAAGGTTAAGGGAGGATGACATGAATGGATGCCCTGTGAGACTTAGAGTAATCTTCCACTAAACTATTTGCCTTCCCCCTCCTATCTTTCTGTATTTTGTTTTTGCTGGTCCTAGGACTTTGTGTACATGACCACTACTAACCAATATTAAAGTGCTTATGCTAACTCCCTAAAACATGGTAAAGTTGTCTTACACCTGTTTGGCATATTTAATTTACTTATACATCACTAGTAAAGTAGTATACTGTATACCCAGTGCTATTAAAGTAAATGCTATTAGTGGGGCTGCGGCACCACCCAATCATGTAGCCCCATAAACATATCCCAGGTCTGCCATTGCAGCCTGAACATAGTTTCAAACTGCCAATTCGACTTTGCAAAATAAACCCCTTGCCAAACCTTAAACTCCCCTTTTATTACAAACATGTCATCCCTAAGGGAGGTCGTAAGTAGCCCAAAGGACATAGTGCACTGGTAATTAAAGGTTAGATTTGCACTTTTAAGTTTTACATGTCCTGGTATTGAAACCCCCCAACATTTGTTTTTCACAACTGTTTGGCCTATCTCTCCCAAAGGATAACATTGATTTGCCTAAAAAAGTGCTAACTTGGGATTGAGAACAGGTACAGATTTCATGTATGGTGTCTGAGAAATTGTAATTTGAAATTTTCTTTAATGGTAAAGTTGGATTTTAAGTTACAATTTTGAAAATGCCACTTTTAGAAAGTTGGAATTTTCCTGCCCTAGCTATTTTGTGCCTGCAGCCTGTTTCTGGATCACGACTGGGTGCAGTTGGACTTTTTATATTCTTTTCAGACAGCCACACAATAGAGGTATTATGTGTGTCGGATGGGTGGGCGGAACTGGACACAGCCCTATTTGACAATCAATAGGCTGTGCCATGCTTTCATATGAAGGGCTTCACACTAGTTTAACGTGCCCGTAGCCAGGCTGGATGAGGGAGACAGGAAATACCAAGCACTTCAAGTAGAAATTATAGGAATTTCTTCCTACTTCAAAAAAGGCACCAGGTATTAAAAAGGACCCTAAGAGCCACTCTTTAAGTCACTTTCTGGCCCAGTGGAAGGACTTCCAGAGGATTGCCTGCTCCTGTGGCCTGTTGTGTGTATCACAGGACTTTTTTGCTTCACCAGGAATGACTCCTCTGCTGCCGGAAGTCTGACTTGAACCCTCAGTGGCCTGCCCTGCTGCCTGAGCCCTGTTTCACTGCTTGAAACCAGGACTACCATAGTAACTCAACGGAGTAATGTCTGACCTTCTGATTATAGCATCAAGGACAGAAAAGGCTTGAACCACCTTGAACCCACATCTGGACCTGGTGTGAGTGAGTTGTGACTCTGCAAGTAGAGCCTCGCCAGTCCTGTTACCCTGTGAGTGGTGCTAAAAGTGCCCAGATAATCAAAATCCAAAACTTTTGGCTAAAATGTGCTCTGAGAAATGAGATTAGAGCAGGACATACATGCTTGTTGCTCTACCCAAGGTTAATTGCCAGTCGGCCTGAATTAACAGCACCTCCCGCTACATTCTTCTCTACAGCAGCAATTCATGTTCAGGGCCCCTTCACAGAAGGGTTATCTGGCCTTGTCGGTTGCTGTTGGCCACAGCTTTCTGCTTTGTCCTGCTGGAGGTTTTTGACTTCCAAAAAAGAGATTAGGTTTGAGAGTGGAAATCTTCAACACAACTTCAAACAGCGGCTCCTTGGTGACGAAGGACACAGCCAGCAGCCTTTCTCCAGTGAACTGTACCTTCTCAAGCATTTTCCAACAAAATATCTTCTAAGTCTGAAGGTAAGCACCAACCATGCCTAATCCACTACTTTTATCTGACCCACACTCCAATATGGTTGCCCATACTTTTCAACCCTGTCTGCCACGGCTAGATTTCCGTGGTTGCCACTTTGATTGTTTAGGTGCTAGTTCCAACATAAACTTTAAAAATTCATAACTCAGGTTTTACTGATCAGACTACTGTTGTGTTGGTGTCAAACTCTTTAGAAAACATTTCTCTATTTTCTAAATGGAGTGAGATTTTCTTGTGTGTTTTCACTTTATTACTGTCTGTGTGCTACATAAATACTTTACATGTTTCCTCTAAGTTAAGCCTGACAGCTTTTTTATGCCAAGCTACCAGAAGGTTAAGCATAGGGTAATTTAGTCACTTTGTAGTTCACCTTGAAAGGGATTGTGGCTATTGCTTGAGGAGGGTTAACACCCCATTCAACCAACAACCCAATTGAGATTAGACCGGAGAAGTGAGGAGTTCACCACGGGTAGCAGTAAGCACCATAGATGGCAGCTGGGTCCATTGGCAGTAAGAGGTAACAAGGGAAGCCCTCAAAAGGTGGTGAGTGTCTATCTCCTCACAACTTCACTGTACCTGCATGGACACTCCATCATCAAAAGGGGCACATTTTATGAGTTTGCAGATATATTCAGGTAAGAAATAAGAATATTAGTTGAAGATATTTTTAGGACAAGAAACACTTCTTGTTAGTATCAGAATAAAAGGAGGAGGACATACAGGTACTGTTACTTAAGACGTAGATTTATTTGACTCTTAATTTTTACATGTTCATACTGCAGTCAAAGCTGCTACTTAGCATCCATTTTTAGGTTGAGCTAGAGAAAGCAATGTGAAGCATTGTCTCCAGCTCGACAACTAATGTTGCCCGCCTCCTGGGAATCTGAGACAGGGGTCGGGCACGCGCGGCGATTTATGTCTGTGGACACTCACGTCCAGGCCGGCGCCGTGCACATCTTTTGCCTCAGATTCCCTAAAGTGCGGAAACACACACATACACATATGCACACACTCACACGCAGGCAGGCACACACGCGCGCGCGCACACACACACACACAGTACACAACTTTTTCCCCAAATTTCTTAGGGGGAACCCCCCACCCCAGTCATCTTTTAATGGTCATGCTCGCTCAATGCACTTGCTCGCTATGCACCGTAGAAAGGCTGGTCGGATACAATTTGGAGGCCCATAGGAATTAATGATATTACCGAATCGGTAATAGGGGGTAGACATAGAAGGGTGGCAGGGTGTCACATTGACACCCTGTTGCACCCCTGTATAGTGCATGGGAGCACATGTGGCACACATACATGGCATAAGGGCATGTATGTCTGCCACATGGCACAGTTGAAAAAAGCACACAATTGCTTTTTTTAAGGTTTTCGATATTTACCACCAACTATGAGTTGATGGTAAATACTGAATCCTTAATACACATGAGCACTCTTAGATGTGCTTGCTACATATCATCTACCGATTCGGTAAACCGATTTGGTATCATCAGATTCGGTATTTACCGATTCGTATTTACCGAATCGGTATTTTTTGGGCTCCTACATTACAAATTCCCAATACCGGTCGGTAACGGCCGAAATTCAGTGATTTTGGCCCTTACCAACCAGTATTGGGTACCTACATCTGGTCCTTAGTCTTTTCAACACTGGAAAACACTGGCTTGTTTGAATAACCTGTTACTGTGTTAAAATACTTCAATTTGTCATGTGCTTATATTTGTTTGAAAGAGGTCTCTCATAAAAAGCAAGAGCTGTCAATGAGTGGGACATTTCCCTCCATCCTCCTGCTGTTATGTTTGGACTAGGACTGGTGGAGATAGAAAGCAGAAAGCGCATGCTCGTGAGATGACGAAAACATTTGTGCATAATCTGCAGAATGTTTTTCAGGATATCTCACAAAATTGTCTGAAAATGACGCAATCCTAAGCACATTTACATAAAATGGCAAAATCTGTTGGTGATTTTGTGTGTCATCATGTTATGCGAAGTGCATTTTTTTTCTTTAGATTTAATTTGTATTGCTTTTCATTTTTTTGCCATTTCTCCCGCAGTTGTCAACTAAGAAGGATAAGGAGAGGGGCTGGCACATTGGGTAACATTTATTTTAGAGGAGTAGGGGCCGGCACAAATTTTTAATTTGCTGCTCTGCCTCTTTTTCTTGGTCCTCCAAGGCTACAGCCTGGTGAAGCTTAAACTCTGCTGGGGCAAGTGTAGCACTGCATGTGCCCTAAAGTTGACAACATGTGGTCTCAATGGAAAACTCAGCCCTAGAGGACAGATGCCTTTGGCGAGGAACAGGATATGCTGGACAATTAAGCCAATGAGGTGGACACACAAAAGTGATGTTTTCATACAATTGTTATAATGGTAGAATTAATGTAACTGCAAATACTGCTAAATCCATGTATTCACTACTGTCCAGTTACTGCAATGAAAAGAAAGATGTTTTTCACAGGTGTGGCACTGTAAAAAGAGTGAATGCTTCCAAATTTCTCACACAAACTGCTCAGGATTCCAAAGCCAGTAGCGGCCCGTGGAGGGAGCTCGGTGGGGCAGAGAGGCGGGGCGGGGGAGGGGCGGAGTGGGGGGGGGTAGTAAACACCGGAATATGGATGATCAGAGATAAGTAAAAAGTAAAAAAAATAAAAATTTAAATTTTGTAGCGCACGCTGCATCGCTACGAAATTACCTCTACACAATACACACCACATTATGAACATTACAATTTGCAAAGATATTCTTGGACACTGCGTGAAAAAGGCCCAGCATGAGAAAAATATACGTACTGCCTGATTGTAATTCAACTTAAGGTGAGTTGTGACTCTACTGATTAAATAGCATTACTGCTCCATATACAGTGCCTGCACACGTAAATATGAGTCCAACCTCACTGGTATGACACTAATGATGTAATTGAGCAAACTGTTGTAATTGCAAGTATGCAGTTTCACCCCCCCTACCCCCACATGCCACAGTATTTGGGTCTAGAATAAAAGTGTGCATTTTTTGTAAAAAGTGGCATCTACTGTAGGCTCCACCTTAATTTTGCATAACACAATTACATGTGCAGATGTCACAGAACGGCACCTACCCGCTTTATCAGGATCTATTACATCCCCACCACCTCCTCCCAATCTATGTTTTGTGTATTGATTTATGGAATTTGGTGCTCTGGTAAATTAGGTCAATGTATTAATCAACAGATGAAATGAGTATGTGACCTGGGGATTGCATGTTCAAGTGCTGGTGGGCTGGCTCCGCTTTTCATCCTAAGGAGAGTAACCATCACACTTCCTATGCTGCTGCATACCAAGCCATAGTACATAAGATGTAAGAAAAAAATATCCCCTTGTAAATCCACCAAACATAACATCTCCAACTATTTTTCAGAGTGTGAGGTAGGAACATTGCAGCTTAGGAACCTTCTACCATGCGGCTTCAGTTCCAAGGGGTGAGTACTAAGTGCTACACTCAACTGTAACACACTCAATCTGTTCCCTTTTCTGCATGTTGCAAGACGGCAGGATATGTCCATCCCCTGCTTCAGTGCTTTGCTTCAAGAAGAAACCTGTCTTCTTCAAGCATGACCAAGGGAGACAGTGCTGGGTGAGCCAATGCAAGGGTCCAGAAGAAAGAAGGGCAAAGAAAGTCTACGGAGCAGGATTGTTTTTAGCAAAAGCCTATACACTCCGCCTGCGGAACTCCACGGAATCATGCGGAGTGTCATGGAGTGAAGCTCCACGAGTTCTGCCCAGTCCTACTTTCCAGTGATGGCCTTTGGTCCCCCTGCACATGATCTTCATTGCTTGGGAAGATCTTCCTGAACAGCCTGAAGTAAAAAAAATTCTCCCTAGTGGTGGCCAATGGTCGACACATGCCTTAGGGAGGTAGTGAGGGTGTCCGCCATTGGCCGACATTCACACTTTTGCCTTCCCCCTCCTATCTTTCTGTATTTTGTTTTTGCTGGTCCTAGGACTTTGTGTACATGACCACTACTAACCAATATTAAAGTGCTTATGCTAACTCCCTAAAACATGGTAAAGTTGTCTTACACCTGTTTGGCATATTTAATTTACTTATACATCACTAGTAAAGTAGTATACTGTATACCCAGTGCTATTAAAGTAAATGCTATTAGTGGGGCTGCGGCACCACCCAATCATGTAGCCCCATAAACATGTCCCAGGTCTGCCATTGCAGCCTGAACATAGTTTCAAACTGCCAATTCGACTTTGCAAAATAAACCCCTTGCCAAACCTTAAACTCCCCTTTTATTACAAACATGTCATCCCTAAGGGAGGTCGTAAGTAGCCCAAAGGACATAGTGCACTGGTAATTAAAGGTTAGATTTGCACTTTTAAGTTTTACATGTCCTGGTATTGAAGCCCCCCCAACATTTGTTTTTCACAACTGTTTGGCCTATCTCTCCCAAAGGATAACATTGATTTGCCTAAAAAAGTGCTAACTTGGGATTGAGAACAGGTACAGATTTCATGTATGGTGTCTAAGAAATTGTAATTTGAAATTTTCTTTAATGGTAAAGTTGGATTTTAAGTTACAATTTTGAAAATGCCACTTTTAGAAAGTTGGAATTTTCCTGCCCTAGCTATTTTGTGCCTGCAGCCTGTTTCTGGATCACGACTGGGTGCAGTTGGCAGTTGGACTTTTTATATTCTTTTCAGACAGCCACACAATAGAGGTATTATGTGTGTCGGATGGGTGGGCGGAACTGGACACAGCCCTATTTGACAATCAATAGGCTGTGCCATGCTTTCATATGAAGGGCTTCACACTAGTCTAACGTGCCCGTAGCCAGGCTGGATGAGGGAGACAGGAAATACCAAGCACTTCAAGTAGAAATTATAGGAATTTCTTCCTACTTCAAAAAAGGCACCAGGTATTAAAAAGGACCCTTAGAGCCACTCTTTAAGTCACTTTCTGGCCCAGTGGAAGGACTTCCAGAGGATTGCCTGCTCCTGTGGCCTGCTGTGTGTATCACAGGACTTCTTTGCTTCACCAGGAATGACTCCTCTGCTGCCGGAAGTCTGACTTGAACCCTCAGTGGCCTGCCCTGCTGCCTGAGCCCTGTTTCACTGCTTGAAACCAGGACTACCATAGTAACTCAACGGAGTAATGTCTGACCTTCTGATCATAGCATCAAGGACAGAAAAGGCTTGAACCACCTTGAACCCACATCTGGACCTGGTGTGAGTGAGTTGTGACTCTGCAAGTAGAGCCTCGCCAATCCTGTTACCCTGTGAGTGGCGCTAAAAGTGCCCAGATAATCAAAATCCAAAACTTTTGGCTAAAATGTGCTCTGAGAAATGAGATTAGAGCAGGACATACATGCTTGTTGCTCTACCCAAGGTTAATTGCCAGTCGGCCTGAATTAACAGCACCTCCAGCTACATTCTTCTCTACAGCAGCAATTCATGTTCAGGGCCCCTTCACAGAAGGGTTATCTGGCCTTGTCGGTTGCTGTTGGCCACAGCTTTCTGCTTTGTCCTGCTGGAGGTTTTTGACTTCCAAAAAAGAGATTAGGTTTGAGAGTGGAAATCTTCAACACAACTTCAAACAGCGGCTCCTTGGTGACGAAGGACACAGCCAGCAGCCTTTCTCCAGTGAACTGTACCTTCTCAAGCATTTTCCAACAAAATATCTTCTAAGTCTGAAGGTAAGCACCAACCATGCCTAATCCACTACTTTTATCTGACCCACACTCCAATATGGTTGCCCATACTTTTCAACCCTGTCTGCCACGACTAGATTTCCGTGGTTGCCACTTTGATTGTTTAGGTGCTAGTTCCAACATAAACTTTAAAAATTCATAACTCAGGTTTTACTGATCAGACTACTGTTGTGTTGGTGTCAAACTCTTTAGAAAACATTTCTCTATTTTCTAAATGGAGTGAGATTTTCTTGTGTGTTTTCACTTTATTACTGTCTGTGTGCTACATAAATACCTTACATGTTTCCTCTAAGTTAAGCCTGACAGCTTTTTTATGCCAAGCTACCAGAAGGTTAAGCATAGGGTAATTTAGTCACTTTGTAGTTCACCTTGAAAGGGATTGTGGCTATTGCTTGAGGAGGGTTAACACCCCATTCAACCAACAACCCAATTGAGATTAGACCGGAGAAGTGAGGAGTTCACCACGGGTAGCAGTAAGCACCATAGATGTCAGCTGGGTCCATTGTCAGTAAGAGGTAACAAGGGAAGCCCTCAAAAGGTGGTGAGTGTCTATCTCCTCACAACTTCACTGTACCTGCATGGACACTCCATCATCAAAAGGGGCACATTTTATGAGTTTGCAGATATATTCAGGTAAGAAATAAGAATATTAGTTGAAGATATTTTTAGGACAAGAAACACTTCTTGTTAGTATCAGAATAAACGGAGGAGGACATACAGGTACTGTTACTTAAGACGTAGATTTATTTGACTCTTAATTTTTACATGTTCATACTGCAGTCAAAGCTGCTACTTAGCATCCATTTTTAGGTCGAGCTAGAGAAAGCAATGTGAAGCATTGTCTCCAGCTCGACAACTAATGTTGCCCGCCTCCTGGGAATCTGAGACAGGGGTCGGGCACGCGCGGCGATTTATGTCTGTGGACACTCACGTCCAGGCCGGCGCCGTGCACATCTTTTGCCTCAGATTCCCTGAAGTGCGGAAACACACACATACACATATGCACACACTCACACGCAGGCAGGCACACACGTGCGCGCGCACACACACACACACACACACACACAGACAAACACACAAACACACAAACACACAGACACATGCACACACGCACACATTTCCCCCGCCCCATTCTCCCCCACTCACCTGGCTCTTCCGCGTGGCCGGTCATCGTGTTTAAAAGGCAATCCTCGTTGCTCCATGCACTTCCGGGTGGGCGTGGTTGGGCTGAAACGAGGCTTGGAACGCACCGGTCGATTGCCGGTGGAAACAAGCTGACAAATGTTTCCATGGTGGTCGGTCAACTACTTTCTGACGGGGACGTTGATTAAAGCTTTGTTCAATGAAGAAGCCAGGCTGACAATGCCATGCTGCAGCCTGGATACTCCATGATCGAGAAAGGGGAATGCGCTGCGCTGTGAAAAAGGTCACAGGGGGCGGATTACCCTAGGCTTGGTCTGATTGATGGGTGACATGCAGTCCAAGCGTCAGTGCTAAGAAAAAAGGGCTGATCAAAGTAATCATAGTCCCACCTTGTCTTATATCCACACAACTATGCAGGGGTGAACGGGAAGCCGCTGGGATCGCAATGTATGTTTAATCCTATAGCAAGAAAGAAAACACCACTTGGCGATAATACAGTGGTGGATCTTACACTACTTCGCGTACCACAGAATTACATAAGTTCTCAAGCAGATCAATTATTTGGGGTCAGCCTGCAGTACATAGTGGAGGTGCAGGAGTTTTGCAGTCCTCTCTTTACCTTAGTACTGTGTTCGATGGGATATCATCGTTCAGCCCAACTACATTGGTGCCCAAGCGATAAACCCAACGCTGTTCTTTCTCAAACAGCCTGCTTGGATGTTAGTGGTACCAGTGATTACCTCTATAATAGTCCATCTCAGGTCATTGGTAGTGTGATTGCTGTCCAGGAGTTGACCGGCTACCAGGGAAACATTTGTCAGCTTGTTTCCATTGGCCGCCGCCAACCAAGCCTCATTTTCAGTGCGACCACGCCCACCGACAAAAGCACATTTATTAAGCTCAAGAAGAAGTCAGGGCCTCTCTGGGAGTAACTGTGACCTTGGAATGTAATAAAATCCATTTATGATGAGCTGTGCAAAAGCAAATGTGTGACATACCTATGTTTGCATCTCATGTCCTGATGAATACATCTATTGGCAGATTCCTCTCCTTTAGAATATTTCCAGGCACCAGACTGGAGCCAGATTTGTTTTACAATAGTCACTCGCGAGGCGCTACATGGCGTCATGTTGCTCCATGTCGACTTCAATCCGCCATGGAGGTGACGGCGGGGACCTGCATATAGTTGGCACCCATCCGTGCTGATGTCTGTTCCTTTCTTTCCACATCTTCAAACTCTGATCCGGAACTCCGCTCCCTTTGTGGCGGTTAATGAATTCCTTCCAAAATCTTCCAGTGTTCAATGGAACTATTTTCCCGCCAAATACAATCAGGCCCGGACTGGTGGTTGCAGGCACCGGGCAATCCCCCGGTGCGCCACAAAGGTGGGGGCCAGTTTTGGGCCCCTGGGGGTTGTTTTGTTACAGGGCCGTTTTTTGCAGCAGCATTTTGCAGCCGAGCACTTTGCCGGGACCGGTTTTGGTTCCCAGTCCAGCCCTTATTACAAAAGGGTTCAAACCGTGTCGTGACTGCCAGAAACAGATGTCGGTGACAGACCCACATAAGTGTGCCTCTGGTGCTTGGGGTCGGGCATGACTCAAAGTCTTGCGAAGACTGTGCCGTTATGCACCCGAAGGTGATCAGGGACAGTGAATTGTAGCTGTAGGTAGCCGGACCCTGAAAGAAGTCACGGACCTCAGGTAAGTCCCGATATCAGGTTGAAGGCGTTCCTGCTCTCGATTGTGATCCAGCGACAGATGCGCTTTGCTATGTCGGCTTTATATCGAGATCATCCGGAAGTCCAAATTGAAAAAGAAGCATAAGAAGTCGCAGGAAGTGGCAGGGATGTTATTAGGTGTATCTGTAAGTGTCATTGCAGTTTGACTTTTATCAACTTCACGCAATTATGAATAATTATTTCTATTATTGTGTGATTTGAATACTACTGTCCATTTTTGGAGAAGTTTATCTCATCGTTAAACATAGCCGTCGCCTGTTCCCTTTCTCGTACCACGTCAGCTGCCATTTTCAATTTGCAAGCTGTGTGTAAATTGTGCAATTTAGTCAACTGGGGAATTCGCGTTACTAACCAGTGCCCACTAATTCCTATTCGTTGACAGCAGTACCACCACAGCATCACTCAGCACCACCACAGCCCCACATCAGCATCACTCAGTACCACCACAGCATCACTCAGCACCACCACATTATCACTCAGCACCACATTATTATCACTCAGCACCACCACAGCACCACTCAGCACCACCATAGCATCACTCAGCACCACCACAGCACCACTCAGCACCACCACAGCACCACTCAGCACCACCACATTATCACTCAGCAGCACCACTCAGCACCACCACAACATCACTCAGCACCACCACAGCACCACTCAGCACCACCACAGCACCACTCAGCACCACCACAGCACCACTCAGCACCACCACATTATCACTCAGCACCACCACATTATCACTCAGCACCACATTATTATCACTCAGCACCACCACAGCACCACTCAGCACCACCACAGCATCACTCAGCACCACCACAGCACCACTCAGCAGCACCACAGCACCACTCAGCACCACCACATTATCACTCAGCAGCACCACTCAGCACCACCACAACATCACTCAGCACCACCACAGCACCACTCAGCAACACCACAGCACCACCACTCAGCATCACCACAGCATCATTCAGCGCCCCTACAGCATCACTCAGCACCACCACAGCCCCACTCACCATCACCTCATCATTTCTCACCGCTACCCCAGCATCACTCAGCACCACCACAGCACCACTCAGCACCACTCAGCACCACCACAGCACCACCACAGCATCACTCAGCACCACCACAGCACCACTCAGCACCACCACATTATCACTCAGCACCATCACAGCACCACTCAGCACCACCACAGCATCACTCAGCACCACCACATTATCACTCAGCATCACCACATTATCACTCAGCACCACCACATTATCACTCAGCACCACCACAGCACCACTCAACCCCACCACAACATCTCCGCACCACCACATCATCACTCAGCACCACCACATTATCACTCAGCACCACCACAGCACCACTCAGCAGCACCACAGCACCACCACAGCACCACCACAGCATCACTCAGCACGACCACAGCACCACCACAGCATAACTCAGTGCCACCCCAGCATCACTCAGCACCACCACAGCATCACTCAGCACCACCACATTATCACTCAGCACCACCACATTATCACTCAGCACCACCACATTATCACTCAGCACCACCACATTATCAGCCAGCACCACCCCAGCACCACTTAGCACCACCACAGCATCGCTCAGCACCACCACAGCACCACTCAGCACCACCACAGCATCACTCAGCACCACCACAGCACCACTCAGCACCGCCACAGCATCACTCAGCACCACCACATTATCACTCAGCAGCACCACTCAGCACTACCACAACATCACTCAGCACCACCACAACATCACTCAGCACCACCACAGCACCACTCAGCACCACCACAGCACCACTCAGCACCACCACATTACCACTCAGCACAACCACCTCAGCACCACCACAGCACCACTCAGCACCACCAAAGGACCACCACAGCACCACTCAGCATCACCAGAGCATCACTCAGCACCACCACAGCATCACTCGGCACCACTACAGCACCACTCAGCATCACCACATCACCACTCCTCAATCCCCGACCAAGCAGCCACCAACCTCACCCAATGGTTATCCAACAGCGCCGACATCCTAGCACCACTGAAAAAATGACAAATCAAACTAGGCAGCAAGAAGGCCTCCTGGTTCAACGAGGATCTTAAGAAATCCAAGAAACTCCGTCGCTCCCTTGAGAAGGCATGGAAAAAAGACCCATCCACCAGCACCAAGGACGCCTTCAAAAACGCCACCCGCATACACCACCAACTGATTCGAAATGCCAAGAAAGCCGCTTTCAAGGACCGACTAGATAACAACGCCCACAACAGCAAGGAACTATTCAACATCGTCAAGGAATTTACCAACCCCTCAGCCAAAACCAACAACATCACCCCCTCTCAAGCCCTCTGCGACTCCCTAGCCTCATTCTTCCACAACAAAATTGCAGACATCCACAACAGCTTCGACAACCGACCCGAGGACCAACCCACCCAACCCCCTGCAGGACCCCCACCCCCCCTGAACATCCTCAATGACTGGAAGCCAATCTCCACTGAGGACACCATCCGTCTGATGAACTCTATCCACTCAGGATCCCCCACAGACCCATGCCCTCACCACATCTTTAACAAAGCAGACTTCATTATAGCACCGCACCTCCGATACGTCATTAACTGCTCCCTCAATTCCGCAACCTTCCCGGAAAGCTGGAAACATGCCGAACTCAGCGCCCTCCTGAAGAAACCTACAGCTGACCCCACCGAACTCAAAAACTACCGCCCTATCTCACTCCTTCCATTCCCGGCCAAAGTCATCGAGAAAGCGGTCAACAACCAGCTCGCCGCATTCCTCGAAACCAACAAATCCCTCGACTCCTCACAATCCGGCTTCCGAGCCAAGCACAGCACTGAAACCACCCTCATCGCAGCAACAGACGACATTCGAACTCTACTGGACAATGGAGACACAGTCGCCCTCATCCTCCTCGACCTCTCTGCAGCCTTCGACACGGTCTGTCATAGCACCCTTTTACAACGCCTCAGAAACGTCGGAATCCAAGGAAAAGCACTGGAATGGATCACCTCGTTCCTCACCGGAAGAACCCAGAGAGTCCGCCTTCCACCATTCAAGTCAGAGGCCACTGAAGTCATCTGCGGCGTACCACAAGGATCCTCACTCAGCCCCACCCTCTTCAACGTATACATGAGCCCCCTCGCGGTCATCGCACGCCAACACAACCTCAACATCATCTCCTACGCCGACGACACTCAACTGATCCTCTCACTCACCAAAGACCCAAACACTGCCAAAACCAACCTGCATGAAGGAAGGAAAGAAGTAGCCGAATGGATGAAGCACAGCCGTCTGAAACTGAACTCAGACAAAACAGAAGTCCTCATCCTAGGCACCTGCCCCTCCGCCTGGGATGACTCTTGGTGGCCAGAGGCCCTTGGAAAAGCACCCATCCCGACGGACCACGCAGGGAACTTGGGCGTCATCCTGGATTCCTCACTCTCGATGAACAGGCAAGTCAACGCTGTTTCTTCATCCTGCTTCAACATTCTTCGCATGCTCAAAAAAACATTTCGCTGGATCCCCACCGAAACTAGAAAAACGGTCACCCACGCCCTGGTCACGAGCCAACTGGACTACGGAAACACCCTTTACGCCGGTACCACCGCAAAACTCCAGAAAAAACTCCAACGCATCCAGAACGCTTCAGCCAGGATCGTATTAGACATCCCGCGTAAAGAACACATCTCTGGTCACCTGAAAAACCTCCACTGGCTCCCCGTCAATAAGAGGATTACTTTCCGGCTCCTAACCCACGCACACAAAGCACTCTACGAAATCGGACTCGAATGCCTCAACACACGACTGTCCTTCTACACCCCTTCCCGCCAGCTACGATCCTCCAACCAAGCCCATGCCATTGTACCTCGCATCAACAAAACCACCATGGGAGGTAGATCCTTCTCCTACCTGGCAGCTAAAACCTGGAACTCACTTCCCACTCACCTTCGCCTTACTCAGAACCACCTAGCATTCAGAAAGCAACTTAATACTTACGACAAGTAATTCCCCACCCTGCCTCAAGCGCCTTGAGACCCTATGGGTATGTAGCGCGCTATATAAATCTCTTGACTTGACTTAACTTGACTTGACTTGACTCAGCGCTACCCCAGCATCACTCAGCACCACCACATTATCACTCAGCACCACCACATTATCACTCAGCACCACCACATTATCACTCAGCACCACCACAGCACCAATCAGCATCACCACAGCGCCACCACAGCATCATTCAGCACCACCACAGCACCACTCAGCATCACCACAGCACCACTCAGCACCACCACATTATCACTCAGCACCATCACAGCACCACTCAGCACCACCACAGCATCACTCAGCACCACCACATTATCACTCAGCACCACTACAGGACCACTCAGCCCCACCACAACATCTCAGCACCACCACAGCAGCACTCAGCACCACCAAAGAACCACTCAGCACCACCACATTATCATTCAGCACCACCACAGCAGCACCACCACAGCACCACCACAGCATCACCACAGCACCACCACAGCATCACTCAGCACCACCACAGCACCACCACAGCATCACTCAGCACCACCACAGCACCACTCAGCACCACCACAGCACCACTCAGCACCACCACAGCACCAACACCACAGCATCACTCAGCACCACCAAAGCATCACTCAGCACCACCACAGCATCACTCAGCACCACCACAGCACCAATCAGCATCACCACAGCGCCACCACAGCATCATTCAGCACCACCACAGCACCACTCAGCATCACCACACCACCACTCAGCACCACCACATTATCACTCAGCACCATCACAGCACCACTCAGAACCACCACAGCATCACTCAGCACCACCACATTATCACTCAGCACCACTACAGGACCACTCAGCCCCACCACAACATCTCAGCACCACCACAGCAGCACTCAGCACCACCAAAGAACCACTCAGCACCACCACATTATCATTCAGCACCACCACAGCAGCACCACAACAGCACCACCACAGCATCACCACAGCACCACCACAGCATCACTCAGCACCACCACAGCACTACCACAGGATCACTCAGCACCACCACAGCACCACTCAGCACCACCACAGCACCACTCAGCACCACCACAGCACCAACACCACAGCATCACTCAGCACCACCAAAGCATCACTCAGCACCACCACATTATCACTCAGCACCATCACATTATCACTCAGCACCACCACAGCATCACTCAGCACCACCACAGCACCACTCAGCACCACCACAGCATCACTCAGCACCACCACGGCACCAATCAGCAACACCACAGCATCACTCATCAGCACCACTCAGCACCACCACAGCACCACTCAGCACCACCACAGCACCACTCAGCACCACCACAGCATCACTCACGGCCTCCACAGCATCACTCACGGCCTTCACAGCATCATTCACGGCATCCACAGCATCACTCACGGCCTCCACAGCATCACTCACGGCCTCCACAGCATCATTCAGGGCCACCACAGCATCATTCAGGGGCACCACAACATCACTATGAGCTACAACAGCATCACTGAACATCACAGCATCACTCGTCGCCACCACAACATCACTCCGCGCCATCACAGCATCAATCTGTGCAACAATTCAACAACAACTGGGTCAAATATGTTCTGTCAATGTTTCAAGCTTTATTACAAATGTCACAAAAAGATGTTAATATTTCACTTCTGTTCTTGGATTTTCGTCACAATAAAATACACTAAACATAATCTTCACAAAAGTTATTTACAAAAGTTTAAGCTATTGCCATTATAAATTACAATCACTTTTATTTAAGTATTAATTATTAAAAAAAATTAAAAGCCATTGTTATTTGTAATATCAATACATCTAAGTCAGGCTGTGTTCTGGGGTTGCCGATGGCTGCCAAATATCTGCCAAGTTTAGTACCACTCAGGTGCGTAGGTGCGGGATCTGGAGGAGGGGTTAGCGGTGTGCGGTCCTTTGCAATTGTTTCTACAAATTGGCTCCCTTGAGATTTGAGCTGACGAGCTCCTGGATGACGCACCAGCGTGCCGGTTTGGGCATCGAGGCCTTTGACGGTTGCTTGTCGGCCTTCTCTTCCACCCCAAACTATTTTTTCTACTGATGAGGGAAGTTATGGGGGAATTTTAATATCACACCAAACCCAAAGAAAGACAGATTCATAACCAAGTATGGTCCCAATCTACCTAAAATGAGGGAGTGGGTGAGCCTTTGTGTTAAAGACTTGGGGATCATGAATATATGGAGAGAAAAAGGTAACAAGACCCATAAATTAACAATGGACTGGGGTTTACTAAATTCCACGCAAGGGGTAAAACATATACCAGCACACTTTTAGGACCACTCTGCAGTGATCTTGCACCTTAAGTTAAAGTGGCCCACCTCCAGTACTAGATGGACAGTAGATAGAGATTATCTTTGCATAGAAATTGCATAGAAGAATTAACAAAAGAGACGGATTCGTTCTTCCACCTGAACATAGAAGAGACCACAAAGCAAATCGCCTGGGAGTTTTACAAGGCCGTCATCAGGGGAAAAATAGCTAGTCTTGCGGCACATAAGAACAAAGCCAGAAGAAATAAGATTCATGAATTAGAAAAAGATTTAGCTTTATTGGAGACGTATTAGATAAAAATACTAATACCACACAAAAGAAAGTTGATATCGAGGAGAGGAGAATGCTGAAAAAAACAGAATTGGTTGATACTCTTGAATTAATAGTTAAAGGAAAATGGGAGGCTAGCAAGGTATCACATTACGAGTATGGGGAGGATGTTGGAAACTACTAACATGGAAATTGAAAACAGAGGCAACACGAAACAGGATAATTTAAATTCAGAAAGAAGACCAGCAGTGCACTACAGAAGAGGAAGAAATCAGGAAGGAGTTTGCAGAATGTTTCAACAATTTGTACTCGGAAGAAGCGACAGCTTCGGAAGAGCAGATCAACAAATTCTTAGAAGAAATATCACTACCAAAACTTACACAAGAACACATGGCAGAACTTAACCAGGGTATTAGTAGAGAGGAAGTACTAGATATGACGAAAGGACTCAAAAAAAGCAAAAAGCAGGCCCCGATGCACTCCCAAACAAGTTATATGCCCACCTGGTCAGCCCTATGACAGAACATTTAAACAAAGTATTTATAGGGAAAGGGACCCTCCAAGCCTCATGGAATGATGCAATTATCAGTGTCCTACTTAAACCAGGGAAGGACCACTCAAAATGCGAATCTTACAGGCCAATTTCACTTTTAAATACAGACTATAAGGTCTACACGCAAATCTTAGCGAGAAGGCTGGGAAAGGCTGTGGAGACTGTGGTGCAGACAAACCAAAAAGGTTTTATCAGGGGAAGATACATACAAGAACCTACACATGAAATCGATTTAGCAATTTAACATAAAACTCCTTTATCGATTTTAACCCTGGATGCAGCTAAAGCATTTGACAGGGTGAGTTGCCCCTCTTTAAATGCAACCCTTGCTAAATTCAACCTGGGAGTCCCTTTTCTGAGTGCAATCGGACAAATATACGCAAGCCCCTCAGCCAAGGTTTTAGTGAATGAATCATTAACGGAAAAAATTATGATACAAAAATTATGATACAAAGGAGCACAAGACAGGGATGCCCACTATCTCCCCTACTGTTTGACCTATATATAGAGCCTCTAGCAGGATTATTAAGGTAAGACAAGGGAATAATACCATTCAAACATAAGGGTTGGGAGAAGAAGGTTGCACTTTTTGCAGATGACTTGATGATGTTTACTAGCAACTTAGGGGCCGATTCCGATGTCGGACGGACCTGAGTCCGTCCGACATCGGCCACGAGCTGTAACCGACCAACCTGCTGTCGTCGGTTACAGCCCTGCTAGTACGATGCGACCGAACAGGGTTCAGTCGCATTCGTATACTTTGCAATACAATAATGCATTCTGAGCAGATTGCATGCCTGCATTGCTGAAACCAGGGGTGCAGTTCATCCCTGCACCATGTGGCCAGCACCCCAAGGTGCCTGCCACCGTGTGCAGAGATCAACAGAGGGGCACCATAGGTTCTCCCAGGCCGCCATCCGGCAGCCTCACACCCATGGGGGCCCTGCTGGGGGCCCCCAGAGACAGCTTCCGACTGCCTTTTCGTGCCAGACACACTGGCATGAAAAGGCAGTGAAAAGCTGCCATCGTACCCCTAGGTCGTAAAGAGGCGACCGGGGAGTACTGCTGGCTTTCCGAACTGTGGACAGGCTCTCCGAGCCTGTCGTCCTCAATCCAGAAATCCGACGCGGATTCTTTTCTGACCGAGCCCATCAGAATGGCTAAGTTGGAAAGAAATCCAGGCCACACATTCCAGGTCGGTCGGAAGGGCTCCGACCATCGTTCAGAGCCCTTCCGGCCAAAATCAGATTCAACCCCCTAGAGGTATCCCTTCCAAAAATAGAAAAAAAAATTGTGAAAACATTTGGAAAGGTGTCAGGTTACCTGGGGAATCAATCAAAGACAGAAATCCTAGAGTGAAACAGTGATTCTCATGATCCTAGAGTAAAACATTTAATTAAATATCTGGGTATATACCTCACAATGGACATAAAGGAAACAGTAACTCTGAACTTAGAGAGAATCCACAAAGAAGTAAGGAAATTGCTTAAAGTTTGGGAGGGTCTACCACTCACGTTAATGGGAAGATCCAATATAATAAAGATGGCTATACTCCCAAAATTCACTTACTTATTCAGCACTACCCCATGGATACTTAAATTGGACGGATAAAAAAAACTACAAGGAGAGCTTAGTAGTTCCATTTTGGCGGAAGGATAGCCTGGAGAAAGATAAGGGGGAACAAAGCACAAGGAGGAATCGCTAGCCCAGATATCCTACAATATTGTAGAGCTTTTCAAATCGAAAACATCAGGAAATTGCTAGGGGAATTTGAGCTATATCCTGAACATTTGAAGGCGACAGTCGACAAGAAAGGTAGCCACTACTTGTATAAATTTGGTCACCCAAAGTATTTCAAGAAAATAAAACTGAAGACATTGAAGGTGGCAGCGGTGCTTTAGTACCAAATGAGAAGATATCTTAAAATCCCATACTATAGTGGATGTGCACCAATCTGGGATTCCCTGTAACCCCAGCATGCCTAAAAGATAAGCTAGCGAATCCCTTGAGGGAAAATAATATTACAAGATGGTGTGAATTAAAAACACAAAACGCTGTCATGGAATAGGAAGTACTGAGTGAAAAGACTAAGGGCACAATCTCACAATTTAAATATTATCAACTAGCCAACTAGCCAGCTGGGTCAAGATTTTAAAAGATAGCCGTGATGGAAATGAGAAAGTGGAAGAAAAGCTACAGGGAAATAAGACTAATAAAAAAGAAATAGCATACTGGTACTGGGCTCTAATACAGGAAGGGGAGGAAGAAGACAACATTTCAGGCGAGATCTGGGGAGGAGTACTGCCGGAGCTGGAAATCCACAAAAATGGCAAGTATCTATGGCTACTTGGTGGAAAATTGTGAAATCTGCACCATTAAGAAGAAACCACTTATTCACTATTCATAGAGCATACTGGATGCCAAAGAGGCTATCAAAGATCAAAGGCTAAGGGGAGAAAAGCTGCACCAAATGCGGGGAGAAGGGTGCAGACGACCTCCACATGTTCCGGCAGTGGCCCCAACTCGAGGAATTTTGGAAGGAGACGGGTAAGACCTTGTCCAAAGTGCTGGGACAGCAGGTGGAGGTGAGTATAGACTTGGTTATTTTTGTATTAAATCGGAGCAAAGACCAAGAGAAAATACTCTTCTTCCTGATACTGTGAGCAAGGAGAGAAATATGCATTAAGTGGGTGAAAAGCATACCTCCAACACATAAAGATAGGTTAATTTCAGTACAAAGAACACATAAACTAGACACAAGTGGACACAGGGGAAGGAGAAATACATTTTGGAGCATCTGGGAAACGTACAACCTTAAGAATTAGAATGGTGAAATGCGTTGAATGGTCCAATGATTAGGCAATGCAGTAAAGCTTCAGGTGGAAACTTGAACGAGTAGTCAAAATGGCTAGCTCAATCCAGAATTTTATTGCACTGGAAATGGACAAAAAGGGGCCCTAGTGCAGAGGGGTACCAGAAACAATCTATGCACACATCGCGTTTACCCAGAAGAGGCCTCGAAAGGTTGGAAAACAATGGACAATGGGCCCCCGACACCTCCAATTCTAAAATATTGCAGTATGAGGACAAAAAAAACAGAGCAGAAAAAGTAAAACAGATGCCAGAAAAACAAGCAAGCAGAAAAGGTAAAACAGAAGACAGTAAACTGAGCAGGAAAAGGCAAAACAGAGCAGAAGAGGTCAAAACAGAGGGCAGAAAATGAGCAGTAAATGCAAAACAGAGCAGAAAAACAAAACAGAAAAGGCAAAACAGGGCGATACAATGAATAGGAAAGGCAAAACAGAGGGAAAAAACAGAGTATAAAAAGGTACACAAGAGGGCAGAAAAACAAGCAGAAAACTCAAAACAGAGCAAGAAACAAGGAGAGGAGGCACTAACAGAGGTAAGAAGGTAGACAGGCCACAGAGGGTAGCGTACTGCGGGCAAGCTGAAAAGGAGAACTGTCACAGGTGGAGCTGGCATGAAAATCTGCTCAATGGGGTCTCGCTGCGGCCTCCATTAAGTAGGTCCTAGGGGAGGGTGGGGCCCTGGGAGGCGGGAGGAGGGAAATGGCAGGAGAAGGGAAGAAACTAGCAGAAAAATGCAACACAGAGGGCAGCAACAAAGAGCAGAAAGGCAAAACAGAGGGCAGAAAAATGGACAGAAAACTCAAAACATACTGCAGAAAAGACAAAGAAGAGGGCGAAACAGAAGGGAGAAAAATTATCAGAAAAGGCAAAACGGAACGCAAATAAACAAGCAGAAACAGCAATAACAGGTGGCAGAAAAACAAGTAGGAAAGGCAAAGCTGAGAGCAGGAAAAAGAGCAGAATAGGCAAAAAAGAGGGCATAAAAATAAGCAGAAAGACAAAACAGAGCAGGAGATGGCAAAATGGAGGGCAGGAAACTGAGAAGAAAAGGAAAAACAGAGGCATAAGAGCTAGCCGAAAAGGCAAAACAAGGCAAGAAACTAGCAGAGGAAGCAAAAAAAGAGGGAACATATTAAACAGGCAGCAGAAGATAGCAGACAGCAGGAGAGTTGGACATGAGAACAGTAACTGAGGGAGCACGAGTGCGGTTGTGCTACGCCCCCGTTCTGTAGGTCCTTGGGAAGACAGGAGGAGGAGGGAAACGGTGGGAGGAGGGAAGAAATGAGCAGAAAAGGGCAAAACAAAGGGCAGAAAAACAAGCAGAAAGGTAAAACAGAGAGATGAGAAGAAAAGGTGAAACAGTGCAGAAAAGACAGAACAAAGGACAGACAAACGAGTAAGAAGGCAAAACAGAGAGCAGGAAAACTAGCAGAAAAGTCAAAACAGGGCAGACAAATTAGTGGGAAAGGCAAAACAGAGGGCAGAAAAACAAGCGGAAAAGACAAAACAGTGGAAGAAACAAGCAGAGGCACAAACAGAGGACAGCAGGTAGAGAGGCAGCAACGGGCAGCTCACTTCGGGCAAGGTAGACAGGAGAACTGTTGCAGGGGAAGCTGGCACGATGACCTGCATGCACTAATGGCCAGCAAAAGTTATGTTTCTGTTGGTTATTTTCACAGACCTATTGATTCATTTTGAATATTCTAGAAATTGCTACAATATAGGACTTGACTTTTCTCCCATACTCTGCTATTTTTTCTCAGTTGTTTTCAAACAAAGTGTTGGAACCCAAAACCGTCTTACAAGCACATGCTACAGTGCTGGCAAACTCCAGGGTTGTCCATTACAAAGGCAACATACTCTTCAGCCCAGTCTGTGCCTCTTTCTTCCACCATCTTACTCCTAGGGCCCAATTAATAGTTTGGTGGTGCAGCGTTAAAATTGTTGCACTGCCGCACCACCAAATCCGCGTTAGAAGCCCCCGCCGTATTATGACTATTTTAGTCACTGGCGGGCAGTTTCTTTGGTGTTTCCACGGTGGTGCCTATAAAATGCCATGCTGGAACTGGAGGTGGATGCACACAGGGGGGGCACATGTTGTGCCCCCCTGTGTGCATCTACAGGAATCTTTCTTTCCTCACCGCCACTGCCGTAATGTGGCTGTCAGAAGACCACCACCGCCGCCCCACCATGTTTTTTTTGTCTGTTAGAGGACCGGCAGACTTGTAATCAGACCCAAAGGTCCATTTATCTCAACCTTGCAATTACCTTTTCATCCCTAATTTCTGCCTTCATCACTGATTCCTTAACTTTCTCTTTCTTCATTCTTTCTTTTTTGCTTTTCTCTGTCTTGACATATATAGGTCAAAGTGTGATGATGAAAAATTAGTTCTAGCCCCGCCAAAAATTAGCCCTGGTAACCACCATACAGCCACTTCAACTCTAGCACTGTGGCCATGTGATCAGGTCTTGAATCACAGAATGAGAATCTCAGGTTTTGCCAGCAGAGATATCGTTTTTATTCACAAGTGAATTCAGGTAATTAGTGTAAAATGAGTGAGACGGGAGCCCTTGCCCTCGTTCCTTAATTAGTAGGAATGTTTGTAAAATGCCATATTTAGGCACCACATTCAAGGGAATTGAAGGTAAAACAATCACAATTAAATGCAAATTCATTTTTTAGTAATATATGATGTGTGACTTGTTTTTGTAATGTGGATTGTTTAATCAGGACGCAGCAGGGAAACAATTTGCATCTATTAGCAATCTTTTTAAATGTAACTCGATGGACGGCCTTTATTGATAAGATTGTTCCTCACAGCTGGGAAAAGTTTGGCCGAGCTAATCTTGGCAAGTCTGTAGCTCCAGCAATTTGTAGAAAAGAGCGGAATTATAATTAATGAACATGGAAGACAAATTGTCCTGGAAGGCCACACTTGCCAAAAATATGTTGTGACTAAGAGTGGTCTTGTAAGTAACCACTTTCAACAGTTTTTTCTAAAGAAGCTGCAACAGGGATAGAGACAAAAAACAATGAAATTGCTTACTTGCAGATCTGACGTTTAAAGTGTATGTCTAAATATATTGTTATAAGAAAATATGGATTTGAGAAATGACAAGAGTTAGTAAATTATAAAGGGATAGATTGTCAAGTTAGGACATGCACTAAAAATACAGCAGCACCTATACAATGTTGCGCTGACTGTAGACTATTGGGGGCATATTATCAAGACCGGCGTTAAAAATTATCGCCGGTTTAGCGACAGAAAACTGCTGCTAAAGCGGCGATATTGGGCTTGATAATACGCCCTTGAGAATTCCAATATAAGTCCATGTTCTGGTGTGAGCCTGGGCTTCTATTGGAATTCTGCAGGGCATATTATCAAGCTCATTATCACAGGTTTAGCTGCAGTTTTCTCCCACTAAACCGGCAATATTGTGAACTCTGTGCTTGATAATATGCCTTCTAGTTCTTGAAGAACGTAAAATGAGTATATTCACAAACATATGAGAGCCCCCGCCCCTGTAAGGCACCCATCAGCTTTTTATAGGTAGGTACAGTTAAGCTCTTGATTCCGAAAGAGCTGCATGGATTTGAATGGCGCACAGTCCTGGAAAGAGAGACATGACTTTAGGATGCCCAACTGCGACTTTTGGCCAACAAGAAACATGAGTTAAATGCGCTTTACATTTTCAAAGCTGAAAAAGGTCTGCTGGGCTTGAATAGGTGTCACTATGAGCATGGAGAGAAGGCTGGGAAACTGTTGGGGAGGGTGCTTGGCCATCCCGGCGATATGTACTACCAGCGGTACCCTCCTAACCAACCCAGCTGAAATCAATAACGAATTAGAATCTTTCTGTACCACCATGTATTCCAGCACCACACCCACTGACCCGTCTACAGACTCAGCCTTCCTACAAGATCTCTGACTACAGCAACCCTCCCTAACCTAGGGCCAGTCTCCTAATGAAGAAATTGAAGACACTAAGATAGCAGAGACTCTTACTATGACTCATCAGGAAAAATCACCAGGGATAGGCATTTCTCCCATTGAATTCTACAAGATCACCAGCCCCATGGTGGTCCCACTCCTGAGAACACCTGACCCAAATTAGTAAGTAAAGGGATTATAAAGCCCACAAATGCTGGTGCTAGAGGAAGCAAGAGAGAGCAGAGTTTGAGAGTCAGGAGGCACTTGATCGCTATAGGGGGGAGATAGGTTTTAACCTGTCTCCTGAACTGGGACCTGGATGGAGTAAGACTAATATTAAGTGGAAGTTCATTCCAGAGCTTAGATGCCATAAAGGAGAGACATCTGCCCCCCCATCTTGTCTTGTTCACTCTAGGAACGTGGGCTACAGCTTTGTTAGGTGATCTTAACATCTGACGGGGGCATGCCATTGGAATAGTTTATGATAAGGATTCGGCCCACCCCCATATAGTGCTTTATGAACCAGGCAAGGTACCTTAAACTCAGTTCTCTGTTTCATTGGGAGCCAATGTAGAGTTCTAATAGCACCAGAAATGTGACTATATTTTGGAATGTTTAACAGAGTATGTGCCGCTGCATTCTGTAGGGAATGAAGTTTAGAGAGCAGGCGTTTGTCAATGCCTGGGTACAGGACATCACAGCAGTCTAGGTGGGAAAGAACAAGGCCACCAAAACTTTTTTCCTTAAATCCATAGGTAGAAAAGGTAGGATTTTACATAGCATTCTTAAAAGGAAGTAACAGGCAGATGTCAGCTGATTGATCTGCCCTGAGAAGTTGAGCTGGGCATCACACAAGAAGCCTAGGTTTCTCACTTTGGTAGCAGGGGTAGGACAGAGTCCCGATGCTGCTGGCAACAATGATTGGGTCGAGATTGGTGGACCATTTCCAAATTCCATGACCATTGGCTTTGTTTGTGTTCAATTTTAGGTAGTTCTTATGCATCCATTTCATGGTGTGGCTTGGACAGCTATGGAATCTGTTGCCCTCCGAATCTGTCATTGAAGAGATGAAGATAATAACTTGGGTATCGTCCACATACAATACTAGTAAGAACCAATGGTCCCTGATTAGTTTGGCCAAATATGTAACATAAATGATAAACAGCGTTGGAGAGAGCGGACCCTTGAGGCACTTCCCTTGGAAGGTAAATATTGCCTGATTCTAGGGTATCCCAACACACCCTTTGTTCTCTAGCTGAGAGGTAGGAGGTGTGAAGGGTAAGTGCACTGTCTCCAATTCCCGTTACCTCCAGCTGTCGCGTAAGTACAACATGGCTAACAAGCACCACATGTCAAATGTATACCAAGTGCATCTGGTGATTCGAAGATCATGTTGTACGCTGACAATATCCTTCTTACCCACTCCATACCAAGAATGTCCATATTCTTGGTCATTGATATCAACATGATCTTCTCCAGCTTTCGTGGGTACAAAATAAACTGGTTGAGATGTGAAGCAGTGCCAATGATTGTTACAACCACACACACATTAATTAAGAATTTCCCACACAAGCTCATATATCTGTGCATATTAGTTAAAGGTACCTAAAATGCATGGTTGTGGCTAAGATGATGTCAAAATAAACAAATGCAAGCAGACTTTAAGCTCTGAGAAGCATTACACCCATCCCTCTGGGGAGGGGCTCAGAGACTCAAGATGGTGGTAGCCCCAGGTTTATTTACATGTAAGGCATGATCCCCTTGAAAGTTCATCTATCACAGCTCCAAAGCATGAATGATTCCATAAAGGAATAGATTTGGAACGGATAATGTCCGAGGCTCTCCTCAACTAAACTCCATGCGTCAACAACATCCAGAGGCCTAAGGCTGCCAAATATAGAGCTTTACAATGCCGCTCATCTAGTTTCATAAATGGAGTACTATTTCACAGAAGACACAGGGATCCCTGATTGCCCCCCTATTAAATCTTAAGTAGATATATGTGCTCCTCGAATGCATATCTTATACATAAAACAGTAACAGACCAACAGAACCCCATCTTGGCAGGGACAGCAGATGTACTGACAAGTAGTTACAAGAAACTTGGCTTTCATGGCTATCTTCAGTGCAGGCTCCTATATGGCGCAACTTGAAATCTGCATTGCACATAACCCCATTCACTGCCCCCACCCCCCCACCCATCTCTCGAAAGGAACCTCCACCCTGAACGATCGCTATACTAAATACGGCTTTAAAACAAATGGGAAACCATCCTACCTTAAGAATATGAGGATGACGACTGGCCAACCCTAATGCAAAGCCACCGCAAAAGCTTAGGAGATGCATGACTGCCACAGGTCCCCCTCCCAAAAGATTGTTTGATGCAGGCCTAAGTGCTAAACTGAACTGCTGGAGATATGGTTGCCCTGGCGGAGAGTTGCCTCTTATTAATTGTTCATGTCCAATAATTCAACCTTACTGGCTCTCCATATGGACCAAATTGACATGGAACATTTAGTTGCCATACAGCCATCCATGGCACTGGCCCCTACTCCATCACTACGAAGATATTAACAACCTATCATCCCCACACTAACCGATGGCTCTACACCTCCTTGACCACTGCCAAGCCATTCATCCTAAGGAAATTGAAACAAACCATCATCCCACCCAGACAAACTGGCTGTAAAGTATAGCGAACATAGTTAACCACAAGAGACGAATTTATAGGCTCCATAATCAACTGCAAATTTTTAAGGTGATATGGGATATCTTTCTGAATCTCACAGAAGTCTATTGCACTCATCTTGGTGCATATATGATCCTTGTCCTTCTCAGCCGATAGACCCTGTTTCATTATTCTTACCTGTGACACCAATCCACGTATTGGGATGCCCCAATGATAGATACTGCTTGTTTTCTTTGTGTAAGCTTTCATATAACTGACCTAAGTTATGGAAGAAACCACTTACGCGGCCTCACAATTATACGGTTCCTCACCCTTTCCTTTTCCCCCAAACCTCCCCCACACACACTTGTTGCAAACAGAAATCAAAACACTGAAACGTCTAAAGAAAACAGTGTATCGGATTGGAATAAGAAATGGCACACAGAGAAAGAGTAGATTTGGCAGGAAGTAGTCAGTCAAGGACAACAGACCGAGAAAAAACAAATAAAGATCTGACTTTTCTAGCAAGGAGTCCTGCTGCCAACAGCAAACCGGAGACAGTACGATTGAAAGAATAAACAAGTGTGGAAAAATCAAATAAACTCGAGAAATGAGAAACCTGCAGAGCAACTCTAGACTTTGATAATTAATACATCAAGTTGTGAACTCAATAAACACCAAATGGAAATATTATTTAATGGAACCTTATCTATACCTACCTATAAATCTAACATGTTAGAAACTGAAATTAACATGTCCACATTCATGAGAAGTTTGCAATCAAAATATTTTTTCAAAACAAAAGACGGTCAACAGGAGCCCAATCATACATAGAATACATACATACATACATACATAGAATACAAGGAGTCCAGTTCTAAGAGTAAATGTACATATTCTTTTTCTCCCAAAACATATATTTTGAGGTTTTAGTGACTTTAAACAACTGAATTATGACACACAACTGAGGAGAAAGTTTACAAACAAAGATTGAGCTGTTGTGAAGAGTTTGGCAAACAACAATGAAATTAAATTAAATAAAACAAGATTCATAAAACCAGAGGGCGCCATGGTACCATGCAATTAAGCGTAAGGGAAGGAAAAGAAAGAAAAGAGTAACTGATCTAGAGGACAAAAAAACTGGCCAAAATTTATGAGAAGTGTCACATTGCTGCGACAAAGCAGCGGTGCAACACTTCTCAGTGCGCTATCCTTGTGACACCTTTTATGCGTCATATTAACTGTATGATGCATCATGTCACAAGGAATGACAGGTACATCAGTAATACTGATGTATCTGCTAGCGCAAAACTAACGCGTTGTGTCTGAAGCATGACGCAACTCCAGCAATGAAGGGGGATGGATATGATTACAGCCCTGTGTCTCCCTTAACGCCTGCTATGAGGCAGGCATAAGGTTTTAATGCAGTGGCATCCTAGAAGTGGAGCACTGAAATCCTATAGATTTGAATGTGCCTCTTCCATAAGGCTTTGATGCGGGGGAATTCCCACACTGCATACATTATACCTAACGCAGGTATAATGAGGCGCAGGGCATTATGAAGTGACGCATCTGCCTAGATGCGTCATTTCATAAGTATGAAGCAACATGGTGCATTATTTACGCAAGTGGCGCAACAGCGGCATAAATGTGAAGCAAGGCCAGTAAACAAACCCCAACAGGTTTTGAGGTTTTCCTGAAAGAAGACAAGGAAGTATAATTCTTCAAATGGGATGGCAAGGAGTTCCACTGCTTAGTAGTGTCATAGACAAAGCTTTTTCCACCCCAGTGGCTTCTCTTGAATTTTGGAACAACCAAATTGTGAGCTGATGAGTATTGCAGAGCTCTGAGTGAAGTGTTCCAGACAAATTTATTTTTGGAGTATTCAATTCCTAAGCTTTGCAGGGTTTTAAAAGCAATGTACAATGTACTAAAATCTATGCAATTGTGCACATGTAGCCAATGAAGTTGACAAACACAAGGAGACGATTGACGAAGCGTTGAAACTTTTCAGGCACTCACCCCAGTCACAGAACTGGGTTGAATCCATCATCATTCTTTAGCTTACTTTGCCACCCAAGTTCTGACACAGCTATATGCAAATCAGTCTTGGCCCTGTGACTCATGATAACAGCCTAACCCAAACTGCAAGTGCAGGTACTCCCTGGACTGGAGAAACGCTTCCTAGGACTGGTTTCAGGGTTTCACTCCTCATCAGCGCAGGGGGCTGGGTTCAAACTGGAATGGCATGCGTAGGCTTTAGACCCATATTTCTGTACTGGGGTGAATGTATGACATTGTTCTGCATTCTGCCCATCAATTGTTGTTCTTGCATTTTTTGTAATTTTAAAAAACACACTGCCTTTCAGGCTGCCTTTACCTTGAAAATATATGCAAATACAACTTTGGATTTAAAGGTACTTCCATAGTCTCAAACAACCTTCTTTTTGCATATAAGGCACCCCTGATGTGTCCCTTAGGTGTCCAAGGGATAGGGTGGATTTTAACTACAAGCAGGATATTATAAAATAATTTTTATAATCCCTTGTGAGAGAATAACTGCCAATTCAATCTTTTCCCATTGTGGCAAATGGCACATTGTGTCATTTTATTTAAGTATAAATATTGACGGGAGCCACCTAAAAATAAACAAACATCAAGGTTCTCATTAATAGTTCAAATAAATCCAACAACTTGCCAATGTTAGATTTATTTGTAATAACTGAAAATGTATTTGCCAATATTAGATTTATTTGTGATAACTGTAAATATGATTTCTGTGAGCTAAAATCCAGATTTCCAGCTGCCCTCTCCTGATTGGCCATCCTTTCCTGTACTAAGTCAGAGCTGCTTGATGAGGTGTAAAATGTTGTGTCAGAGTAGACAATGGACTTCCTGCGGGTGGAGAGCTTTAATTGCAAAAAACAAAAAGCATGAAAAGGGTAGGGGAGCCAAACTGGTCTTCAAAGGGAGAAAGACAGTTTGGGACCAGTACAGGATGACCACCACATCCTGGACTCCCAGCCACACAGGAGCCTCAGTAATCAGATTAGTCAGAGGGTTCGAAGGGGTATATTAGTTAAAGCCAGATCTAACCCCAAAGGTGAGTCTTTTCTCCATGTTGGATTTTGAGACAATAATGCTTTCTGCAACAAGAATATGCCACACTTTGGAGTAAGTGGTTATAGACCTGGGTGGCACCCTGCATCCCATTGTTCAAAGATGCCCTGCTGCTGTACACCCATAAACTGTTAATGAATATAGGGCTATGCATTGCTCCTCAGATCTGCTGCCTGAAACTGCAAGGAGAAGAAGGACGGTCCTGTTGGAATCTGGATCTGCACCCAAAGGACTGCAACCTGGAGGACTGCACTTGCTGCTCATTCTGGTACTACAGCCATAGGACTTTGCCTTGCTTCAAGAAGGATTAAGAAGTGGACTATCTGCAAGCTACAGAGTTCCCACCCTGGAGTGCGTCCAGTGGAGTTTTAAGGAATTGATCTTGGTGTATTGTGGGAATTGTAGTCCAGACATCCCAACGACTATAAAGGAGATTCCAGACTACGTTGAACTAAGCATGGGCAAATTTTGCGAATTCGCGATCTGCGAATTTTTGGATTTGCGAATTCAGGATCCGCAAAATTCGCGAATTTGTGCGAATTTGCGGATTTTTGGTTTTTTGCGTGTTTGCGGGGTATTTTGCGTGTTCGCGACGTTTTTTGCGTGTTCGCGGTGCTTTTTGCGTCTTCGCGAGCCGCTTGCATGGCGAAGTTACCCATGCAGTCGAGTAAGAGTAAGAGAGAGAGGGGGGAGAAAGAAAGAAAGAAAGAAAGAAACAGGGAGAGAGAGAATGAGAGAGAAAGAAAGAGAGAGACAGCGAAAGAGCAAGAAAGTGAAAGAGAGGGAGAAAGGGAGAGAGAGAGAGAGAGAGAGAGAGGGAGAGAGAAGAGGAGAGAGGGATCGAGAGAGAGAAAGAGAGGGAGAGAGAAAGAGAGAACGAGAGAGAAAGAAAGAGACAGAGAAAGAGCAAGAAAGTAAAAGAGAGAGAGAAAGAGAGAGAGAGACATGGAAAGAGAGAGAGAAAGACACACAGAGAGGGAGAGCGAGAGAGAGGATGAGAGAGAGAAAGAGAAAGAGAGAGAGAAAGAGGGAGAGTGAGAGAGAAAGAAAGAGAGAGAAAGCGAGAGCGAGAAAGAGAGGATGTGAGAGAGAGAAAGAAAGAGAGGGAGATAGAGAGAAATTGAGAGAGAACAACGGAGAAAGAAAGAGATAAGCAGAGAAAGAGGAAGAACTTGAAAGAGAGAGAGAAATAGATAAATAGAGCAAGAAAGGAGAGGGAGAGAGAGATAGATAGATAGAAAGAGAGAGAAAGAGAGAGGGAGAGAGAGAACGATAGAAAGAAAGAGAGGCCGGATCTCTGAAGGGCCAGATTCCTGAGTTGCCCCTACAGAACATACAGCTTTTTATTTTTAGCAAAATGCATATGACAATTGTGGTGTAAAGGTCTCTTTTAGTTTAACCCCTCCTGACAACTCAAAATGGGTGTATTTGCCATCCTCTCCCTTCTTCCTGTTTTTTATATATGTAAGTGCTTCCTGATGAAGTTTACTTCCTTGGAAAGGTGCCTCGTTGCCTACTTGTAACTTTTCTCTGACCCTGCTTCAAGGGTCAGAGCAGGGTCAGAGAATAGTTGCAAGTAGGCAACGAAGAGCCAGGAAGCAATTAGTAGCAGGTGCCCACATTGAAGTTAATTTCTTTGTAACCCTTTTGTAAAAGGTTACAAAGAAATTAGGTTCAACTTACCGCGATTTCGCGAGATTCGCGGATCGCGAAATCGCGGAAAATCCGCAAATTCGCCCGCGAAACGGATTTTACGCCCACCCTTACGTTGAACCCAGAGTAGGAACTTCAGGAATAAGTTGTGGAGGTTTGGTGAAGTGTGGAATTTTTTTGTATAAAAGCTCCATATGTTGACCAGGAGCTAGGTTGGAGCTGTAGTCCCAGACCCTAGGAGACAACCCCACAGATCTGGACCCTTGACGGGTGCTTTGGATCACTTTCCTACATCAAGAAACACCTCAGGAAGTAAGTCTCAAGAACTCTAGACTCTATTTGCTTCTTAGCGCTAGTTTTACTTTTAATCTTTAAAAATGTGTATCTCTAGTTCCCTACATTGGATTTTTGCCATTTTTGTGTTTATTTGTTCATAAATCTATTGTATTGGTGTTTTAAATGCTTTACATACCTGTATCGTAAGTTACGCCTGCCTGCTTGTTGCCTTTTACCAATGGTTGCACAGGAGAATATTTTATTAAGTCCTTGGCTGATTCCTGTTTTTTGTTGTGGCCTTCTTACTAGTGGTGAGTCACTACTTATCACTACTAATGATCCACTTTCCAACAGATGATTTTTTGGAACCTATTGTACAAGCAACCAAATCATGCATTAGGGATAGAACAGAATTTCTACACAATTGCACACTTTCAATGTCAGGAATCACAGGAACATTTGGTTGGACACCATTAAGTTGAACACATTGTACAATGCAATACCAAACACTGGGGCTTTAGAAGCAGTAGAATGGGCCTTATTGCAGACAGATAATGTCAGAGTAAATTATGTGTCTTTATTGGAACTATTGCACTTTACATTATTCCACAGTAACTTTTCGATGGCAAAATGAATACTACTTGTAAAGTAGTGGGTCTTCTATGTGTTAGACTGGATCCCCAAGCAACACCAACATTTTCTTGGCTAAATTGGAAAACAAATTGATTTATAATATTGATTGTTGGATGAAACATCTTATAATGTTTGTCAGGTTCATCAGCGACTTATTTCTCATATGGATTGGAGAACTTTAAGAATTACAGTATTACAGAGTTAAATGAAAAACATCAGAGTATTAAATTTTCATCCTGTGTAAACTATCATCAAATATCCTTTCAAGATGTTTTAATGACATTAGAAGACAATACGTTAAAACCTTCTGAAACCAACTGATTGAAATAATGTTCTGCATTGCCAAAGTTTTCAACCTGACTCTCTGAAAAGGAATCTAACATTGTCACAATTTACCAAATAAAAATGGAGTACATCTGATCTTACTATGTTGCAATACATAATCAATATATCAGTTGAAAGGGTAGACAGTATGAGCAGAACACAAGTATTGGAAAACATGATTCCCCACAGATTCACCTTTGCTTTCAAAATATTCCATGAGCAGTTACAAAATCATCAAACGTATTATCAACAGAAGATGGCATATTTTACATGGAGGATGTGATTGAGCCGTCATTATTTTTGTCTAGAATACTTTTACGAAATATCAACACTGTATCGAGCTAGCTCTCACCACAAATAATTTCTTATGTTATGTGTCACTTTCACGCATATTGCATACACTAAAGAGAAGTGTCTGAAGAACACTTATGTTTATACATTGATGTTTACCTAACATAGAAGTCAGAACAGTGGCAGGAAGTCAAGGATGGCCACAGCTCAGACGAGGGCCTCGCTTTAGATGAATTATGAAAATGCTTTTATTTGGTAATATTATAATATCACATTACAAAAGGTTTCCTTAACGCGCATGTAGTCAGAGGAGTTGTTCAAGGTTATGTGAATGTATCTTTAGAAATAATGGAACATGTATTTCATTAGGGTATAGAAATTTATGGCTGGTAATTCCATAAATATATAATACATTTTTAGAGTTTATTTTCAAAAGTCTTCATGCTGATGCTAACTCACTACTGATTTTGAACTCATCGCTAAAAAAGAGTGTTGGCAGTAACATATTGTTTAACCATCCTTTGCTGATGACATCTTTAGTTGGTTTTATACCTGGATGACAATTGGGCTTGTGCTTCTCTGATCAAAGTACATGGTGAATATTGCCAGAATTTTGCAAGAACTTGTTTGATTGTTGGTTAATCCTGATTTGCAGATTATGATGAAATACCCCTAATATGAAGGATAAGGAAGGTCCAAAGTGCATTAGGGTTCAGAGCTAAAGGATACATGAATACAGTAGTGGGATGTGAGGTAATAATTAGGACACAGATTATTTTGGATCTGAATAAAATACGGGCCTTAAAGGGTCGGAGCCTGTAGGGCTGCATCATAATGGGTCACACGGTATCCTTTCCGATCGCCTCATTATGATAGAGGCAGTCGGAAAGGAAATTGACTGGTCATTCTGGAAGGCATTCTACAGGCTCAGAGAGTCCGTCCGCCAGTCGGAAGCTGGCTAGTAATCCCAAGGGCAGGGCTTTCCATCCTTGAGATTACAATGCATTTTTCAACATGGTTTCCATGCCGGTCTGCCCGAAATGGAAACCATGTTGGAAAGCGTGTTTGGGTGCCTCCAGCATTGCCTCCTTTGGTGCATGGCCTCTGGTTGCCTTGTTGAACCCTGCACATTGTGTCAGACAACTTGAGGTGCCTGCCACAGGGTGCAGGAATGAACCGCACCTCCAATTTCACTAAGGGAGAATGCCTTACGGCTAGCTTACATCCATAATGCATGCTCCAATAGCGAAATATAGGAATCTTAATAAGGGGTCAGGACTGATGACCTAGTGTCCGGCGGTCTGTGGACTGAGTCAGAGTCAGGCGGAGGTAATTCTGCTCAACATCATAATGATTCCCTAGAATTTATTGATGTTATCACATTAAATGTGAAAACTCACCAAATAATTGATTTATAACCGACGTAAGTAAGAATTATAAATAAAATAAATAATTATAATTATTTGAAAATAAATATGTTTAATTTGTGCAAAACACCCTTGATGATCTCTGTAATTTCACTGAAGTTTTGTTACATGAAATACCCCAAATTACTCCAATTCCGCCAACGTAATTTAGATTTTACCCAGGCGTTGTCCTTTGCCTTAAGAGCCAGGTGAGTGGAAGTATGTGATTTTGCAACTGCAGAATTTCTGCATAATTATGAATTACCACATTTGCAGCATGATCATCATCTACTACATAATATCAAACTCAAAATTTGGTGTTTCTATCTCAAAAGGATCAAATGATATTAAAAACATGGTGCTGAATATCGAGTTAGAAATGTAGACATACAGAAATATCGACAGCAAGAATATTGTGGTCAAGAATATCGAATTTAAAGTAAGAAATATCGTTGTTAATATTATAGAGTTATCAATATTGTTTGCAAACATATAGATCTTTAAAATATAATTTTTTTTAATTAGTGTTATGTATTTTAGTTCATATTTTAAATCCAGGTGATGTATTTTTGTTGTATAACTATTGTTTATGTTTTTTTAATATATGTGTTACATTTTTAATAGTCATGAATTTTATTTTAATTAAGATTAGCATTTTTTCGTTCCGTTGCAGGTTGTGGGTTTATTGTCGAATAGGGTAGGAAGTAATTTAATTGAACTAAATTAATGATTATTTTGTATTTATTTGATTTAGATATATATATATATTATAGTGTTAATTGTGGGAAGTAATTTATTTGTAATTAATTATTAATTGGGTGTTAATTAATAATAATTAATTAATTGATCATTAATTATGGCAATGTAAAAAATAGGTATGGGTTGTGGGGTTTATAGGGGTAAAGGGTGGAAAGTAATTTATTTTTGATTAATTAATAATGTGTTGTTAATTTATATTAATTAAATGATTGAAAATTAATTATGGACATTTTTTTTATACATTTTAGCAGTGTGTTGTCTGGTTTATAGGGGTAAAGAGCGATAAGTAATGTATGTTTAACTAATTAATCATTAATTGTTAATGTATATTACCTATTTAATTGCTCATTAATTATGTTAATTGTGTGATTTTGTTTTGGTTTGGGTTGTGGGGTTTATGGCGCAAAGGATATGGAGTAATTTATGTTTAATTGATTAATAATTAGTTGATACTTAATATAAATTACATAATTGAAAATTATTTGTGTAAATAATTTTAGGTGTGGGTTGTGGGGTTTATAGGGGTAAAGGGTGGGAAACAATCTTTGTTTAATTAATTGAAAATTAGATGAATATTAATATTAATTCATTTATATTTAATTAGGGTATTTGTTTATTTTTTGTGTGAGGGCTTTATTGGTATAGGGGTACAGTGCGGGGAATAAACTAATTTTACTTAGTTTATCATTTGTTGTTCAATACTATCAGAATTTTAATTAAAAATAATTATAGGGGTAAAGTGTGGAAAGTTAAAAAATGTGTATGAGTTTTAATTAGTTTTTTTAATTAATAATATTTCTTTAATTGGTAATTAATTATGTTATTTAAGGGCTGCACTCACTGGAGTGGGAATAGTAATTTTTACCCCTCCGCTGTCCAACACCTCCCTACTGTTGCACTCACTTGAGTAGGAATATTAATTGTTACCTCTCCTTTGTCCAACACTCCCCCTACTTTTACACTCACTGGAGTGGGAATAGTAATGTTTACCTCTCTGCCATCCAACACTTTCCCTACTGTGGCACTCACTGGAGGGTGAATAGTAATTTCTACCCCCTCCGCTGTCCAACACTTTTCCTACTGTTGCACCCACTGGAGATGGAATAGTAATTTTTACCCCTCCGCTATCCAACACTTTCTCTACTTTTCCACTCACTGGAGTGGGAAAGTTAAGTTAAAATAGTTGAATGTTTTAATTTATAATAGAATGTTTTTTAATTCGATTTTCTGTTATTCGTACACACACATATATATATATATGTATATATGTATATATATTTGTACATTTTTATATAATTTTAAAATAATAATATAAATACAAATAATAGTTTATTATTTTATATTAAAACTACTTTATTTTTTAATATCAATTTCATTTATAACAAATGTATTATTTGTTCTTTAATTTATATCTATATATATATATATATATATATATATATATATATATATATATATATATATATATATATATATATATATATATATATATATATATATATTACCTACTGGCGTGTCGCCAGTAGGTATATATAGTTAGGATTTTTTCCCTATGGGATTTTTGAAAATTCTATGTCTAATAACTTTGGCGTTTGTGGACGGAATCGGCTGAAATTTTCAGGAAAATGGCACATTTTGTTTCTGAGCAGCCCCTGAAAATTTGGGGGGTGTTCGGCAAGGAGGGGCCGAGAAAAAAGGGGGGTCCCAAAACGTGTTTTCCCCATGTTAATTTCCATAGGGCGGTTGGCCTCACTTTTAGCTCGAACGGCTGAATGGATTTGCACGAAACTTGGCAAAATTGTAGGGACTGTTAGCCCGATGTGCCTTTGCTAGGTCTCAATATATGTGCTCCAGTGGATTTTGAGAAATTAACGTTCAAAACAAGATATATATCTGTAACAGCGCTCCGGGCTGCGCTCCGGTCCGCTTACTTTTCGCGAAACGGAACTTTGCGATGCGAAGCTGATTGGCTCTCCGGTGTCTGTCAACATTCTAAACAGTCCGGAGCGGCCGCCATCTTAACTCTCGGTAGGACCGAGAGAGAAGAATAGGTGAAAAACGAAGGGGGAATTTAATGAAAGGGGGCAAGGTATACCCCTCTTGACCCCCTACGAATGTTGTTGGGGTTATTAAAGGGTCCCGTGGGGAAAAAAAAATATATATATATTTTTCACGGTAGAAGCGCTTCCCGGGCCGCGAACTGGGCCGCAAACTGGTAGCGAAACGGGAATTCGCCATTTTGTGTTTCGTTTTAATTAAATTACTAGGTATAAGGGGGTGCGGGAGACGTATCCTGATCCCTTATGTTTTCTGAGGGTGGCTGAGGAGGCTCATATATGTTGATACATGTCTTCCAGCGGCTGTGCGTGAGATTTTTTTTTTTTTTGCTGCGTGACGTCTGTTAACGTTCGATTCGATGGAAATCAGGAAGTGTTGACCGCCAATTTGTCAGTGCGATAAAATATTTTGTTATAAATGAATCCTTATTGATAAACATTGTCTGCGCCATCTTGCCTTTTTTCCAATGCCACAATTTTGTCGTGCACGGCAGCCATTTTAGATGCCAGGCCGGTCCCAGGCTACCACCTAGCCCTGCGGATGTAGTTTATGGCCCCAGCTGTAGAGAATCCAGACATGCCAACCCTCCCGATTCAGGCGTGAGACTACTGATTTCAGTGCTAGTCTCCCGCCTCCCGATTTCTGCAAGCAAAAACCCGGGGGCATATTACCAACAACTAGCGATAATTTTTGTCTCTAACTTGTTTAGAGACAAAAATTATCGCCGCACATCGGCGATTTTTATCGCAGATAAACCTTGCTATTAGCAAGGTTTATCGCAAATGCGATAAAAAACGGCCGCAATGCATGAATATCGCTGAAAAGTCAGCGATATTCATGCATTATCGAGCAAATGCTCTTAGCCATGTTATCCACCTCCCATTGGATAACATGGCTAAGAACTGCTCAGGGCAGGTGTTAGCTTTTGGAGATATTCGCGCTTAGCGCAAATATCTCCAAAAGTTGGTAATAGGAGATAGCGATGTTAGGGACTGTTTCCAGTCGCTAACATCTTGGCACGCCCACTTTGCATGTCATTAGTGATAAATATCACTGACATGCAAAGCGGGGCCCAAGATGGTCGCTATCTCCTTTTAGCTGTCACTAACTGGTGTTAGCGACAGCTTGGTAATAGGGAGATAATTTTATCTCCGCTTTCTTGGCTTTTAAAGCCAAAAAAGCGGAGATAAACCCCCTTGATAATATGCCCCACGATTCCTCGGGGGTTTCAGCTGACAGGGCTTGGTATTGTGTTACGTGGTAATTCTTCCAGGAAACGTCAGAGGGTCGATGCAGGGGTTCTAGAAGGGGTGATAAACCATTTAAGCCTCATGAACAAGCGCATGGTCTTTTAAAGATCTGTGAAGTACTCGGGGCGGCGGTGTGTGTGCCCTCTTTCAGGAGCGGGCGGGGGGGGGGGGGCACTGCCAGCAACTTGCCAGGCCAGGCAGTGTTCAACACTTGCATCACCCTTTCTCTGCCTGCTATTGCGGTCCATGCTTCGGAAAGGTAAGAAAAAGAACGTGCATTTGAGTTTGAAATGTCCGATCCTGAAGCAGTACACTTGCAAAGCCCACACATAACAATAACCCGATTCAAGGCCCCGTTCACCCGATTTTTTAAAAATATATAGCACTCCAACAAAGTAGGATTATAAAACTTTATTAACTTTTAAATATAACGAACGCAACAAAAACTGTAAATACATTTAAACATTTTTTGACAAAAAAAAGCAACAATGGTCAGAAGCTGTCTTTTGTGCGAATAGTCCCAAGGCAGCACAACGTGCTGAGTTCTGGACAGCACCCAGGTGATGTCACCTGGGTGCCGCACTGGTTTTTGGTTTCCAACAATGCAGCTCAGGAAAACAGCGTGGGGCATCCCGGGTGGTGCGGGGGGAGGCCTCGTCAGTAGCGGTCTGTTGTGCGAATAGTCCCAAGGCAGCAGAACGCACTGAGATGTGGATGGCACCCAGGTGATGTCCAGTAAACTGCCGCACTGGTTTTGGTATCCTACAATGCTGCTCCGAAAATTGGCGTGGGGCGGCCCGGGAGGGGCGTGGGGGAGGCGGCGTGAAGGGGCCTCTCCAGGTGGCGGCCATCCAGCTGAGTTGCGCCCGCTCTTGCGGCTACAGCGTCTCGCTCACCATGTAGTTGACTTCCGCCCACTCTTGCAGTGCAGCGATAGGCGGCTGCCACAGGACTCTTAAAATGGCGGACGGCTCTTCGGTTTTGGGCCTGGTCCACTAAAATGGCCCTGGGACACCTTGGAACTCGGACGCTTGCCTGCTAGGGCTTGGGCTCCATTCTCGAAAGCGTCCCCTCAGCCGTGAAGATTCTACAAAAGTCTTGGGGGCCCTCGACTCCTGCAGGCTTCCGGTGGGGAGCGGCTGCCATGATTGCTCGCGGAATGACCACGACGGAGCCACGAGATGGTGGTGCTCTCATGCTGACGCCAGCTTCAGTCTGAATCATCCAGAAACAAGGTGGGGCTTTCATCGTTTGGGAAAAAAAAAAATTCTAAACCAATGAAAAGTGTTATTTTTAGGTCATATGACCAAGCCTTCCATCTTTAGGAAACCAAAAGTAAAATGAACCAATGAAAAGTTTTATAAACAAGTCACATGACCTGTTATGCGGCATAGGGCTACAAAAAGCGTAGAAAATCCGTTGGCACATGAGGCGGCGTCAGTAGCGGACCGATGTGCGAATAGGCCGAAGGCAGCACAACGCGCTGAGATCCGGATGGCACCGAGTTAGTGTCCAGCAAGTTGCTGCACTGGTGTGGCTATCCTACAATGCTGCGCCGAAAGTCGGCGTGGGGCGCCCCGTTGGCCTGTGAGGTCGCGTCAGTCAGTGGGGGCTGTGCATCTCCCCCAAGATGGAGGCTCCTCGGCTGCAGTGGGGCGCCCCTTAGCGTTTCACTCGCCGTCCAACTGAGTTGCGTCCGCACTTGCGGCTACAGTAGGCCGAAGGCAGCACAACGCGCCGTGATCCGGATGGCACCGAGGTGGTGTCCAGCAAGTTGCCGCACTGGTGTGGCCATCCTACAATGCTGCGCCGAAAGACGGCGTGTCCAGCTGAGTTGTGGTCACTCTTGCGGTACAGTGACTCGAACGCGCCGAGATCCGGATGGCACCGAGGTGGTGTCCAGCAAATTGCCGCACTGGTGTGGCCATCCTACAATGCTGCGCCGAAAGACGGCGTGTCCAGCTGAGTTCCGGTCACTCTTGCGGTACAGTGACTCGAACGCGCCGAGATCCGGATGGCACCGAGGTGGTGTCCAGCAAGTTGCCGCACTGGTGTGGCCATCCTACAATGCTGCGCCGAAAGTCGGCGTGGGGTGCCCCGTTGGCTTAGTGGACCGATGTGTGAATAGGTCGGAACCAGCACAAGGCGCCAAGATCCGAATGGCAAGTCCTGGATGTTGAGTGCCATAGTTGAGAGTTCTGAGCAGTGCTTGTAAGACTGTCTGAAGCTTATTTGCACCTGCTGCAGCTTCACTATTGCCCTGGTGTGGCCAAAGATCGCACATGACATAGGCGGCCGGCTCCCGAGGTCCGGCGGAACTTTTTTCCTTTTCCTTTTTGCTTCTTGTCCCACAATCCGTTTCACCTGAAGACACAACCAGGTCCCTGAATGTGTGCAGGGGGACGTTATTGATTGAATCAAAATGGCGGCTTCACACAAAGCTGACTCAAGCGTTGCTGTTGATGCTATACAGACAAAAATTGGTTTTCAGTTTGTACATTCTTCAGGATTTTTTTTTCCATCCAAGGCTGATTGAGAGTTTGTAGAAAAATGGCTTCAGATTTTCCACATACTACTCTTCAACATTCTTCCTAAATGTAACAATGTGAGACTCACTAGGAGAACGGCTGTTTATCTTTCCTTTAAAAATGCTGCCAACAATATTTTCTGAATGGAAGACACCATCTTGTAGCATAAAGGGCCGAAATGGGTTCTGGTCTGGCCGATGGTTGGTGGAGACATTTTGACTATATCTTGGACCTGCCCGGCCTCGCCCAAAATGGCGCCGGTATAAATGGGACTCGTAACTCCTTGTTGTGTACTGGTTGAACAACCTTGATATCACGAGATATGAATGCAGTTTTGATGCTCATGGCGGGCGGGGACGAGAATTGATTGAATATTTTGACATCCCTATTGATATTAAGTTCTGATGTGTTATTGATTACTGTAGTATTGAAAGTTCGAATTAACGTCACCCATGGTACTTGCCCGCAAATGTATATCTAGATGATTTTTTTGTAAGTGGCCCTGTCGTAATTTAATTACAAAATGTACGTCCACCGATTCCGCAACTGTTAGACACCTTAGTTCTTGCAACCTAATGGCCCGCTCGTTACGTTCCTCTATAATGTAAATGTCTCCTCATCATATACGATTTCAGTTTGCTCCGTGGCCGGCCCACGTGGTTATAGGCCCGTATTTGTATACTGACATTTTCACAATAAAGGTTTTTAAAACAAAACATGGTAGTAGTATTTACATTGGTAAAGTTTTTACTTTTAGTCACTGTTTTCGAATCAGTAAAAGGCAAGTGAAATAAAGCAGTCCAATTACATGACGGATAAAAGGTATAATACGTAGGAACGCAGTAAAGATAAATGGTCAAGGGCAGTTGTGTTTTCCACTCCTGCAACATAAAGTGATCGATAAGAATCTGATAATCAGGCGTATCGGCGACTAAGACAGCAGGCCGAGTCTCTTTTACTCAACGGCTCCGTCATGGAACGAAGAAACGCCCTTTTTCTTGAAAAAGGAATATATTTTACTTGCAGGACAGTTGTAAATTTTCCGGGAAAGTACATTAGCCTGGAATATTATAACATATATGTTTAAAAAAAAAAAGTTCGAAATCAATAAAAAGCGTATTTTTTAGGTCATATGACCAAGCTTTTCATTATTAAAATAACAAAAGTAAAATGAACCAATAAAAAGTTTTATTAACAAGTCACATGACCTGTTATGCTTACGTTACGCGCTGCGTGCCGCGCCCCGGATCACTTCCGGGTGCGCTAACGCGGCGTGTCATATAACGCATTACGCGACAACGTAGGTCAAGAATATAGTCAAAATGTCTCCACCAACCAGCGTTCGGAACACAACCCCTTTCAGCAGTCCAAAAAGTTCTGTTAAATGACAACTGAGGGGACAGGCAACAAGAACCATCAGTCAAAGAGGGGAGGGCAAGTTCTTCTCTACCGGGTCATGTTGGGGCGCTACCGGAACTGATCGAATTGGTAGTCTACAGTGTTTCTGGATGTTTCAGACTAAAGCTGGCGTCAGCATGAGAGCACTACCATCTCGTAGGTCCGTCGTGGCCATTCCACGAGCAAACATGGCAGCCGCTCCCCACCAGAAGCCTGCGGGAGTCGGGGGCCCCCAAGACTTTTGTAGAATCTTCACGGCTGAGGGGACGCTTTCGAGAATGGGACCCAAGCCCTATCAGGGAAGCGTCCGAGTTCCAAGGTGTCCCAGGGCCATTTTAGTGGACCACGCCCAAATCTGAAGAGCCGGCCGCCATTATGAGAGTCCTGTGGCAGTCGCTTATCGTTGCATCGCAAGAGCGGGAGCAACTCAACTACATGGTGAGCGAGACGCTGTAGTCGCAAGAGCGGGCGGTAAACAGCTGAATGGCGGAAGAGGCACAGTGTAGCAAAAGCGGGCGGAATGGCAACTAAAACGGTAAAGGGGCGCCCCACTACAGCGTGTCTTCAGGTCAAACGGATTGTGGGACAAGGTCCAGAATAGAAGAGTCATCAAAAGGCAAAAAGTTCCGCCGGACCCCGGGAGCCGGCCGCCTATGTCGGGGGCGATCTCAGGCTAAACCGGTGCTATAAGACTTGGGGAGGGGGTCGGAGCCAAGCGTCTTCTCCGAGTCCGTGCCATCACACCGCCCCTCGGGGGCCTCCGTCAAGCGGTTTAGGGAGGTACCATATCACATTGTTTTCAAATGCAGTCAGGTCCACAAACGACCCTCACTTACTTTGAGAATAGTGAAGCTGCAGTAGGTGGAAATAAGCTTCAGACAGTGTTACAAGCGCTGCTCAGAACTCTGAACTATGGCACCCAACATCCAGAACTTATGCCATTTGAGAATGGCAGTGACATCGAAGCAACTCAGGGACCAAAACCATTAACGTACTTTCACGTATGAAAATCTTACTTGGGGAGGGGGCAGGAGCGAACCGCCCCCTCCCAGTCCGCGCCACCACACCGTATGTTGAAAATCTGAAGCCATCGTTCTACAAACTCAACCAACCTTGGATGGAAAAATCTAGAAAAATGTACAAACTGAAAACCAGTTTTGGTCTGCATAGCATCAGTAGCAACGCTTGCTATCAGAGTGCATGAGTTTCATGCTCGATCGATTGAGCTAGCCGGATCGGGCAATAAAAAGTATAAAATAGTTATGTAAATAGTTATTTAATAAAATGTTTTACCCTGTTTCTTTGCTGGTGTGTTGTATATATTTTTAATATTTGCATAGGGTTTGTCGTTATTTTGGGCGGGGTGGGTGACGGAGCCGAGCTGTCTTGCAGCCCTCATGGTGTGGAGCTCAGTTCATCTCACTATTTTCGTATTTCTCATGAAGGGTTGTTCCTAATATTTCTATTTTAGCGAGGTCAAAAAGAGATCCAATTAGTGGCCTACTGATTTTGCTCGATTAATTTAATTTTTTTACACGATTTTTCACGATTTTTCACTATCTGCAAAGACAAAACAGAGTATTGCGACTTTGTGCTTGTTTGTAAATAGAGAATGAACCAAAGAGAATCAATTGTAAAACAGTAAATGCTTGGATAACAATCAATCAAATGGAGAGACAAGCAGGCACGACGGATTACAACGGGGGTAAAGGCCTGCGTTAACTACTCTTCACTATCTGCAAAGAGAGAGTACTACTAAGAGAAAAGAGGGGAGGGGGGGGCAGCGTTCAAAGCACATCAGCGTGCATAAACACGAAAAAGTTTTTACCTATCACGTACTTGACATTTGACAGCTTTTGATATTTGCTATTAAAAAACCATTGAAATTCACAGAAGAAACCATAGGTTTTAGGCCATATATAGTTAGGAATTTGCATTTACAAAACCTTGAAAATTCACTGAAAAAACCATTGGTTATAGACCATATATAGTTAGGGATTAGCCTTTTCAAAACCTTATTTTACTCACACAAAACCATTGAAATTTCATATATAGTTAGTTGCACTAACTATATATCGCGCACCCGCAATCCACTGCTGATGATGTCACATATTACATCATTCATGACATGGTTAGTGACATCACTGATGACATCACTGATGACATCTCAAATGACATCACTGATGACATCTCAAATGACATCACTGATGACATCTCAAATGACATCACTGATAAAATCACTGATAACATCTCATTTGACATGATTGATCACATCACTGATGATATAATTCATGTGATAATACCATGAACCTCTTCAGACTCTAATATAACCTTAGATACAATCAGTGTAAACAGACAGTCACAGACTGTCACTCATCCATGGAGTTACTCACACACCTAGTCAGTTATGCAAAAAATCAATCACACCTCCATTTTCTCAACTATACAGTTATACACACCTTACTTATTCAAACATATACTAACACATATTTACTCTCTTATACAATCCCTGATACATGTTCACAATGATCCATACAGCCACTCACACATTCACTGGCTCTTATGCAGTTATTTATATATGTCAACTCTCACATGTACTGTGTTTTACATATGTACTTACTTTGACATGTAGCACTGAGATATCCATTCACTCACTAATACACTCATGCACAGTCAACCGCCCATACAGCTGTTTCCACATGCACTTTTGAACCCATACATATAGTGAATCAACTACTCACACATCTATGTACAGAGTCACACACCTCCCAGCCACCCATACACACACACTCAGTTTCCCATACAAATACTTGGACAACCAATGAATAACCCATACAGTTACTCATATGGCTACTGATCAACATATGCAGCAGTTTGTAGAACAACAGATATAATGATGCACAAATTAAAACAGTTTAGTCACTAACCCATGCACTCAGTGAGACACATTTAATCACTCACTCATACAGTCAGTCATGCACCTACTAAATCCTTCATCCAGACACTTATACATCCACTCATTCTTCAATATGTAAGACATATTTTAACTTTACAGAAACATACAGTCACTGGATGTTGTCATCAGTGATGTCATCAGTGATGTCATTTGAGATGTCATCAGTGATGTCATCAGTGATGTCACTAACCATGTCATGAATGATGTAATATGTGACATCATCAGCAGTGGATTGCGGGTGCGCGATATATAGTTAGTGCAACTAACTATATATGAAATTTCAATGGTTTTGTGTGAGTAAAATAAGGTTTTGAAAAGGCTAATCCCTAACTATATATGGTCTATAACCAATGGTTTTTTCAGTGAATTTTCAAGGTTTTGTAAATGCAAATTCCTAACTATATATGGCCTAAAACCTATGGTGTTTTCTGTGAATATATATATATATATATATTCACTGAAAAAACCATAGGTTTCAGGCCCTATATAGTTAGGAATTAACATATAAAAAACCACTGAAATTGCTCCTATATAGTTAGTTGAACTAACTAGTTGAACTAACTATATATTTCGCGCATTCGCAATCCACTGCTGATGATGTCACATATTACATCATTCATGACATGGTCAGTGACATCACTGATGAAATCACTGATGACATCTCAAATGACATCACTGATGACATCACTGATGACATCTAATTTGACATCAATGATCACACCACTGATGATATACTTCATGTGATAATACAATGCTCCTCCTTACACTCTAATATAACCTCTGTTACACCTAGTGTTAAATACAGAGTATCATTTTTGAAACCATTGACACACGAATACCAGTTACTACATACGCACTCACTGACTCCTACGTCTGCACACACATTCACTCATTCAGCCATACAATCACTCGTACATACAGTCACTCATTATAACAACACTATCATATGCACTCATACACCTATGCAGACACTCACACACTGCCACTCATCCATGGAGTTACTCACACACCTAGTCAGTCCTGTAAAGAATCAATCACACTTTGATTTCTTCATCTATACAGTTAAACTCAGAACAGCTTACATTTTCACAGATATACTAACACATACTTACTCACTTATACAATCAAATCCTTCATCCATACTCTTATACATCCACTCATTCTTCAATATGTAAAACATATTTAAACTTTACAAAAACACACAGACACTGGAGGATGTCATCAGTGATGTCATTTGAGATGTCATCAGTGATGTCATCAGTGATGTCACTGACCAAGTCATGAATGATGTAATATGTGACATCATCAGCAGTGGATTGCGAATGCGCGAAATATATAGTTAGTTCAACTCACTATATAGGAGCAATTTCAGTGGTTTTTTATATGTTAATTCCTAACTATATAGGGCCTGAAACCTATGGTTTTTTCAGTGAATTTTCAAGGTTTTTTAAACTCTAATTCCTAACTATATAAGGTCTAAAACCTATGTTTTTTTCAGTGAATTTCAATGGTTTTTTATATGTTAATTCCTAACTATATAAGGCCTAAAACCTATGGTTTTTTCAGTGAATTTCAAAGGTTTTTTAAATGCCAATTCCTACCTGAATAAGGCCTGAAACCTATGGTTTTTTCAGTGAATTTGCAAGGTTTTGAAAATGCAAATTCTATTAGCGGATAACGTTTAAATATGTTAATATCCTTGTGGGACCACCTGAGCAGCCCTAGGGATCCGATTTTTGGACCGGAGCAAGATGCTCTCTGATTGGGCAGTATTTCTTGCCTTCTGCCCCCCTGATTGTGCTGTATTTGTTGGCTTCTGCCCCCCTGATTATGCTGTATTTCCTGCCTCATGCACCCTGATTGCGCCATATTTCTTGCCTTCTGCACCCTAATTGTGCTGTATTTTTTGCCTTCTGCTCCCTGATTGTGCCGTATTTGTTGCCTTCTGCCCACTAATTGTGCCGTTTTTTCTTGCCTTCTGCCCACTGATTGTGCCGTTTGTCGGGCCTTCTGTCCCCTGATTGTGCCGTTTTTTGTGCCCCTGCCCCCCTGATTGTATTATCTTTGCCAGTGTTGGTTTGCTGCTGGTATTGCCTTTGTCCGTGTTTTTTTTTTGCTGCCGTTATTGTCTTTGCCTTTTTTCTTTTTTCTGCCGTTATTGTCTTTGCCAGTGTTTGTTTGCTGCCGTTATTGTCTTTGCCAGTGCTTGTTCTCTGCTGGTATTATCTTTGCCAGAGCTGTGTGGGCTGTGGGAGCTGTGTGGGCTGTGAGAGCTGTGTGGGCTGTGAGAGCTGTTTGGGCTGTGAGAGCTGTGTGGGCTATGAGAGCTGTTTGGGCTGTGAGAGTGTGGGCTGTGTGGGCTGTGAAGGCTGTGAGAGCTGTGTTGGCTGTGAGGGCTGTGTGGGCTGTGAGGGCTGTGTGGGCTGTGAGGCCTGTGAGAGCTGTGTGGGCTGTGAGACCTGTGGGGCTGTGAGAACTGTGTTGGCTGTGAGAGCTGTGTGTGCTGTGAGGGCTGTGAGGGCTGTGTGGGCTGTGTGGGCTGTGAGGGCTGTGTGGGCTGTGAGAGCTGTGTGGGCTGTGAGAGCTGTTTGGGCTGTGAGAGCTGTGTGGGCTATGAGAGCTGTGTGGGCTGTGAGAGCTGTGTGGGCTGTGAGAACTGTGTGGGCTGTGAGGTCTCTGTGGGCTGTGAGAGCTGTGAGAGCTGTTTGGGCTGTGAGAGTGTGAGCCATGTGGGCTGTGAGAGTTGTGTGGGCTGTGAGAGCTGTGTGGGCTGTGAGAACTGTATGGGCTGTGTTGGCTGTGAGAGCTGTGTGGGCTGTGAGGGCTGTGAGGGCTGTGTGGGCTGTGTGGGCTGTGAGGGCTGTGTGGGCTGTGAGAGCTGTGTTGGCTGTGATAGCTGTGTGGGCTGTGAGAGCTGTGTGGGCTGTGAGAGCTGTGTGGGCTGTGAGAGCTGTGTGGGCTGTGAGCTCTGCTTCTTTTGTGCCTCGGTCTACCTAGCATAAGATGGATGCCAACACTTCCTGGTTTGTAGTGTTGACAGCCAATGAGCATGCAACTTTCTCTGGAAGGCATGCTGATTGGCTGCTAATGTCTATCAACACTCCAAAACAGAAACAGTTGGCAGCCATCTTGTGTCTCAGTAGACTAAGGCACAGGAAAGCAGGAAGACAAATGTGTAGCACTCAAAAAGGGGGCAGGGTAGAAGCACCCTGACCTTCTAGGCCTGCTCAGGGGGTCCCACAAGGACCCCCAAGGCCCCTAAAAATTATTATTTTTTTTTTAAAAATCGCGGGGTGCTCGCACGGTGCGCGCACGGTGCTCGCACTGTGCGCGCATATAGATATATAATTGATTTCAACTTGAATTTTCTCAGCAACTACTGGAGGGATTTACACCATTTAAGCAAAAGCGTGATCTGCGAATCAGACTCTACCATTTTGCCAAATTTCTTGTAATTCCGTTCAGCCGTTCGGGCTGTAGCCGTGTCTAAAGGTCCTATGGAAAATTCCATGGGGAAAACTCATTTTGGGACCCCCCTTTTTTCTCGGCCCCCGCTTCACGAATCCCCCCGAAACTTTCAGGGAAGGAGCGGAGCGTAACGCGCCATCTTCTTTGAGAAATTCACATAGATTTATCAACCAGCGCCAAAGTTATTCCCAATAGAATGTTGCGGATTTCCTATGGAAACTAGGTCCTAACTATATATACCTACTGGCGACCGCCAGTAGGTAATATGTATATATATATGTATCAATATATATATATATATATATATATATATATATATATATATATATATATATATATATATCAATTCAAAGCGGCCGCTCGCTGCGCAAACAACCAAAAGGACACTCGTGGGATGATGCGAAAGAAAGGGGTTTCTTTATTTTCTTCAGGTAGGCATAATGCATTTCGACATAGTCTTGGTCAGATGCCTTGAGAACCGGATGCGGGTTACTCCCCTTATTTAAAACTCTCTGGCTCCTCCTTGATAGAGTACAGCTGTCCCCAATCCAAAGCACAATTGTCTCTAGTAGTCTGCCAACAAAGTCATTTGACTGCAATTCCCAGAAGTCTCTGGTAGGTACTCACTGTCGCTGGGGCTTTCAAACAGCTGATTTCTTGCCATGTAGAGGTGGGTTCTGTTTCCCAAATGCTCCGATGTTGTAATTCTTTAATCATTTCTCTCCTCACCCCACAGGCGTTTCACCTCATTTCAAAACTTCTTCCAAATTGGTCACGGAAGACATCAAACAGTGCCAGTCTTCCTCCGTGTTTTCCGGCTTGCCATTGGTGCAAATGACCTTCTTGCTGGGTAGGTTTAATGAGGTGGTCTGAGTCATCTCCAATACCTTGGGTAACTTCCTTTTAGCCAGAACTCCCTCGGACGCTTACAAACGGGTCCTTTTCACACGCTCCTGGTATGCGTGCTGAATTATCAATTCAAAGCGGCCGCTCGCTGCGCAAACAACCAAAAGGACACTCGTGGGATGATGCGAAAGAAAGGGGTTTCTTTACTTTCTTCAGGCAGGCATAATGCATTTCGACATAGTCTTCGTCAGATGCCTTGTGAACCGGATGCGGGTTACTCCCCTTATTTAAAACTCTCTGGCTCCTCCTTGATAGAGTACAGCTGTCCCCAATCCAAAGCACAATTGTCTCTAGTAGTCTGCCAACAAAGTCATTTGACTACAATTCCCAGAAGTCTCTGGTAGGTACTCACTGTCGCTGGGGCTTTCAAACAGCTGATTTCTTGCCATGTAGAGGTGGGTTCTGTTTCCCAAATGCTCCGATGTTGTAATTCTTTAATCATTTCTCTCCTCACCCCACAGGCGTTTCACCTCATTTCAAAACTTCTTCCAAATTGGTCACGGAAGACATCAAACAGTGCCAGTCTTCCTCCGCGTTTTCCGGCTTGCCATTGGTGCAAATGACCTTCTTGCTGGGTAGGTTTAATGAGGTGGTCCGAGTCATCTCCAATACCTTGGGTAACTTCCTTTTAGCCAGAACTCCCTCGGACGCTTAGAAACGGGTCCTTTTCACACGCTCCTGGTATGCGTGCTGAATTATCAATTCAAAGCGGCCGCTCGCTGCGCAAACAACCAAAAGGACACTCGTGGGATGATGCGAAAGAAAGGGGTTTCTTTATTTTCTTCAGGCAGGCATAATGCATTTCGACATAGTCTTGGTCAGATGCCTTGTGAACCGGATGCGGGTTACTCCCCTTATTTAAAACTCTCTGGCTCCTCCTTGATAGAGTACAGCTGTCCCCAATCCAAAGCACAATTGTCTCTAGTAGTCTGCCAACAAAGTCATTTGACTACAATTCCCAGAAGTCTCTGGTAGGTACTCACTGTCGCTGGGGCTTTCAAACAGCTGATTTCTTGCCATGTAGAGGTGGGTTCTGTTTCCCAAATGCTCCGATGTTGTAATTCTTTAATCATTTCTCTCCTCACCCCACAGGCGTTTCACCTCATTTCAAAACTTCTTCCAAATTGGTCACGGAAGACATCAAACAGTGCCAGTCTTCCTCCGTGTTTTCCGGCTTGCCATTGGTGCAAATGACCTTCTTGCTGGGTAGGTTTAATGAGGTGGTCCGAGTCATCTCCAATACCTTGGGTAACTTCCTTTTAGCCAGAACTCCCTCGGACGCTTAGAAACGGGTCCTTTTCACACGCTCCTGGTATGCGTGCTGAATTATCAATTCAAAGCGGCCGAATGTATGTATGTATGTATGTATGTATGTATATATATATATATATATATATATATATATGTATATATATATATATATATATATATATATATATATATATATATATATATATATATATATATATATATATATATATATATATATATATATATATATATATATATTACCTACTGGTGGTCGCCAGTAGGTAGTTATAGTTAGGATTTTTTTCAATGTTAAATCTCAAAATTCTATTTGGAATAACTTTGGCGCCGGTTGACGAATCTGCCTGAAAATTTCCTCAAAATGGCCTCGTCGAGCTCCGGTCCTTCCCTGAAAGTTTGGGGGGGATGCGTCAAGCAGGGGCCGAGATAAAAGGGGGGTCCCAAAACATGTTTTCCCCATGTTAATTTCTATTGGGCGGTCGACCTCACTTTTAGCCCAAATGGCTGAATGGATTTACACCAATCTTGGCAAAATTGTAGGGACTGGTAGCCCGATGTGCCTTTGCTCTGTCTCAAGATATGTGCTCCAGGGGATTTTGAGTAATTTAGGTTCAAAAAAATATATATCTGTAAGCGCGCCCGGTACGCGCTCCGGGGAGCTCTCCGGGCGCGCTACGCGACTTGCGCACGGAAAGCTGATTGGCTTTCGGGTGTCTGTAAACATTCCAAACGGTCCGGAGCGGCCGTCATCTTGTGTCTCGGTATGATCGAGACACAAGAGGTGGCCAAAACAAAGGGGGAAAAGACCATTAGGGGGCAGAGTAGACCCATGTGGGGGCTATAAAAGGGCCCCGCGGGGCAAAAAAAAAATATTTTTTTTTCCGATTTGCGCGGGGGGAGCGCCCGGTACGCGCACCAGGGAGAAAAGAGAATGGCAGAGTTTTAAAATTTAAGTCATTTTATATAAATGGGAGGTAGTTCTGAAAAGAACTGTTTTTTTTTTTATTCTTTTTGTTGTTTTATATTTTTTGGGGGGTTTTTAAACATTTTTTTCTTTTCTTGGTTTTTTTGAACATTTTTTGTTTTTTTTTGTATTTTTTAAGGGGAGAAACAAAAAACAGGCATTTCAAAAGAGCTCAACAGGAGAAAAAAAAGTGCAACAAATTTATATTTCCTTTGGCACTTGTGGTTTTCCCAAGCACGATTAATAGGTGTGATGCATTGCTCACCATAGCAAATTGTTTGACCACAAAATTTACAAACCATTTTAAAATGTGAAAAGTTGGTTTGTATGATGGAGCATGTCTCCCTAACTTCCGGTCCTGATGGGGTGGAAACAGTAGTTTGGGTGGTGCTGGCAGAAGATTGGACAGGGTTTTTGGCCAGTTCCCTGACCTCTGCCCTAGAATAGTTATTGGGATGCTCTCTAAGCATATGCCTAATCATTGTGTGGTTGCCGAAGGAGTATTTCTTGTTGGGATTCCCCCTTGACAGCTCCTGATGACAGATTAGGCAGGTTGCTTTAGGTGCATTTACTTTTTTTTTGTCACTCGGGGTAAAAAAAAATTGCCATATGATGTGCTCTTTTGGCTTGTAGGTTATGTTGTCCTCTCGGACGAATCTACTCTCCTCTTCGTCCTCATCCTCCTCCTGTTCTTGATCTCCACCACTGTGAAGTTGTGAAGGTCCTTGTGGTGGTGGTGTTGGTGGTGGTGGTGGTCCAGAAGATCCAGCAGCTGCAGCTAATGTAGCCATTTTCGACAGATATAAGTACAGGTCTTCCTCTCTCAAAGCAAAAAGGTAGAATAAGGAAAAAAGGTGTGGGCTTTCATCATTTGGGAAAAAAAATATCCTGAACCAATGAAAAGTGTTAATTTTAGGTCACATGACCAGGGGTTTCATCATTATGAAAGTAAAACTGTTATGAACCAATGAAAAGTGTTATTTTCAGGTCAAATGACCCGACGCGCTTACGCTACGCGCCCCGGGGCGCGTCCCGGGGTGCGCCCCGGGTCGCGTCACGTAAGCGCGTCGAAAGATTACGTTACGCGATCGTATTCGCTTGAGTGCTTCCGGGTGCGCTTACGCCGTGCGTATCACGCAGACGCGGCTACGCGATACGTCACGATCATGTTTTCGTTCGCGAAAATGGCACTTACGGGACCCTCCCCGGGGCGCTTCATAATATTACGCTTTCCGTTGCGCTCCCCGGGGCGCGCACCGGGAGCGCTCCAATGCAGAATATATATATATATATATATATATATATATATATATATATATATATACAAAAAAAATGCAAAATTGAAGGGACTGGTAGCCCGATGTGCCTTTGCTATGTCTCAAGATATATGCTCAAGTGGTTTTTAAGAAAATTAACTTTAAAAAAATATATATTGGGCCACATTGGGCTATATATATCAGAGCCCAAATGTAGCCCAAATGTAGCCCAATGTAGACCAATGTACTTATAAAGTGAGACTTATAGTTAGGAATTAGCATTTAAAAAATCTATTAAATTCACTGTAAAAACCATAGGTTTCACACCAGTTAAAGTTAGGAATTAGCATTAAAAAAACCTATGTAATTCACTGAAAAAACCATAGGTTTCACACCAGTTATAGTTAGGAATTAGCATTTAAAAAACCTATTAAATTCACTGAAAAAAACATAGGTTTCATACCAGTTATAGTTACCTGGAAATTTTACTGACATAAAACCATTCAAATTCCCATGTTATAGTTAGTTGGAATCACTATAACTTGCGCGTGCAATGCACTGCTGATGACGTCACATATTACATCACTCATGACATGGTCAGTGACATCACTCATGACATCACTGATGATACCATCCTTGTGACAGAGTGACAGACCTTCTTTCACTGTAATGTAACGCTTGAAACACATATTCAAAAATACAAACTAAAGTTTTCAAAACAATGCAGATACCCATACCAGTTACAACAACCAAATCTATAATTCCAGCATTTATATACACATCCACTCATTCACCAACAGTTCTATATAGTCACTCATACATATACTCACTCATCATATGTAGTGATACACCTATACATGCTGTTACACACCAACAGTCATCCAAAAGTTACTTACACATACTAACACATGCAAATATACTATTGAACATCCATTTATTTGCATATACAACTATACACACACTACCACCTTACTTCTAAGGAAACTTACACATACTTACTCTCTTAAACAATAACTTATAGAAACACATACATATTTAAACAGGAACTCTTACAATCTCTCACTCTCACATATGCTCACTTATATACATCAATACTCACATATACTGGATTAAAACATATGTAGTTACTCATAAAGACACTAGTGAGGCAGGCTTTCACTCACTAACACACACATATACACACTCATCCACCCATACAGTCCTGCACATATGCTGTCTTCAAAACCCATACAAACAGTGAGTCAGTCATTGATGCATCTATGTGCTAAGTAATACTCCCACCAAACCATACAGACACTCATACTGATAGTAAAAAAACATCTAATAACCCATATACACACACATGTAGCTACTCACCAACCCATGCAGCCACTTATACACAAAGTGAAACACTGATACATATATTTAAGTATTTAAACATTACTCACTAATATATGTATTCACTAAGATACACTTAATTAGCCAGTTAACCAATCATTTTTTTAAAAAAAAACATCCTTTTAGACACTTATTTAAATATTTATTCTTCCATCGACCGTTACATATACATATATAAAACATATTTATTTTTCAGAAAGACACACATTCACTGGATGGTGTCATCAGTGATGTCATGAGTGATGTCACTGACCATGTCATGAGTGATGTAATATGTGACGTCATCAGCAGTGCATTGCATGCGCAAGTTATAGTGAGTCCAACTAACTATAACGTGGGAATTTCAATGGTTTTATGTCAGTAAAATTTCCAGGTAACTATAACTGGTATGAAACCTATGGTTTTTCAGTGAATATAGATATACATAACATTTTATATTTTGTACAACCATATTTTTTACATCAATATTTTTTTCTGATATTTTTGTACTTACCTGTTTAAGTACAGGTAGTGGGTATTTTTTCATTCTATATTTTTGCATCAATATTTTGTACTTCTATATTTTTAACATCAATATTTTGTCAGTGAACCATGTACACAATAGAAAGCCCCTCACAATGGTTGGCTGCTCAGCTTTCTGTTGCAGGTCCCCCTTGTGTTGGGGGGTGGTGTTGGTACTCTGGGCGCATTTCACTGCACCAAGTGGTAGGCACAACGAAATGTGGCGATGTGCTGCGTCATTTAAAAAATGCAGGGATGGACCGTCTTCACATGAATACAACACACCCCTTTGTTTTCCCTTGCGCTGGTGCTAAAAATAGCTGCCTAGTAAATAGCTGCCTAGTGCCAACTCAGGCACCCTTAGACCATGGTGTAAGGGTGTCTGTGTTGCAGGGAATTATCGTTTATGTGCAGGAAGGGACATATTACTGCACATAAACAATCTGTAAAGCTGATTTGAGCTTTCTATGGGTACTGCTGCAGCACAAATAGAAAGAGCAAAAACGAAGAGAAATAAAAGTATTTCTCCTTCTTGCGTCAAACTAACGCTAGCATTTTGCATGGCGTTAGTTTTTGGCACTGCCTCAGATTTACATCTGGGGCATCATCAAAAAGCAATGGGTGTTGAGGTGGAACGCCAACTGCAACACCCCTTGCATGCCCCTTTTATGCAGAAAACTATGTGAAAGGGTACCAAATTTACAAGGCAGCATTAAGCCATGCAAAGTGTCTTAACGACATTTTGTAAATATGATGCAGGGTATTGCGCCACAGGAACTTCAAAATAAGTAACGTTCAGGATGTCCACCCCCCTTGTAAATATTTCTCAAAATCTTTATTTATTGTGTCATAATGCACATCTAGCGTAATGATTTGTAGGTATCTCAATGTATATCAAGGAAGTAGTCATTGTCATTGTCTGCTTAATAGCACATTATAAAGAATATGGGGCATATTATCAAGCAGGGCATTGAAATTATCGCCGTTTTTAGCAGCAGAAAACTGCCCCTAAAGGAGCCACGGGACACCCCCACCCCTGTTGGCCACGCCCACCCCCCACCAGGTATAAATACGTGCACTGACCACTAGCGCCGCATTATACTTGAACCTCCTGAGGCGAAAAGCCGGGAGTCTCGCTCTACAGAATCTGGATAAATTGCTTTTAAAACCTGTGTTATATTGCTTTTAATCACTTTGTAACCAACTCCCCAGCACTTACTTGAATTCCCCAAACAGCCGATCTAAACGCTGTTAGGGGCAGGAATCGCTCGCACGCCGCCATCACCGGCCTCGAGGAGCCACGGGACACGCCCACCCCTGTTGGCCACACCCACCCCTCCAACGCCCCGACCACCTTCCATAAATCATGTGCCAGTTCAGGCAGCGCAGCGGACGAGCGCAGCGGGCGCGACGATGGCGCGCCGAAGTCGCGCTTAAGGCAAGCTCGTCTGCGCTCGTCCGCGCTAGGCAGAGCGCAGAGCCAGGCCCTACTACTGAAATCGTCGACCAGGCACGGAGCTACGAAAGGGACGTCATACACCGCCTTAATAAAAAGGTACATGACTCATGCCTGCATGGTCTACTCGCCGACCACCCCCATAATCGATGCTCCCACTGCCCGTACAAATTCACCCCCACCTTACCTAAATTGCCTTCCCCTCTCCCAATACGAATGGCCCTTATTAACTGCAAATCCCTTCCCAAGCACTCGACAGAAATCCATCTACTTCTGGAAAATTACAACCTTGAAGTGCTCTTTTTAACAGGATTCTGACCCCGACATTGTCAACTCCATTCCCTCAGGCTTCCTTATTCACCATATGGACCGTCCTAAGGGAAAGGGTGGGGGCATTGGCATAATTCACAAAGACCAGTTCTCTTGCCGCCTTCAAGGCATCCCCCTCCTTGACTGCGAAAACGTCTTGTTTTCCATACAGGTCTCCCCCTGTCAATCCATTTCAGGCTTTCTTATCTACCGCCCCCCAGGACCACTAGGTCAATTTTGCGAATCCCTCACGGAGCAATCCTACACTCTGGCCGCGACCAACTCCACTTGTCTGATCCTGGGTGATCTGAACATCCATTTTGATAAAAAGGAAGCCAAACCTACCGCTGAATTGATAGTCGATCTCGAAACCCTTCAACTAAAATTACTCGGCTATCTTCCCACCCACACTTTAGGACATCTGCTGGACCCGGTATTTACCAACATCAACGATCTCACTGTCCTCGACCCCATTCCAGTGCCTTGGACCGACCACCTCCTAATTCCTTTTAACTGGCAGATTACTCGCACTCCGCGTCCCACTGCCCCTCCTAGCAAGCCCTCACGATCTTGGTCCAAATTAGACGTAAAAATCAGGAAACATTACCTAGAGAGCTCCCCTCCGTCACTTGACACTAACCCCATTTGCGCTGATGCAGAATTCTCAGCATGGATAGGCGATACTCTGGACAAAACTCTCCCCAAAAAAATCTCCAGTAATCCACGGAGTAAAGCCACCTCCCCCTGGTTCACTGACGAATTGCAGCTCCTAAAAAAAGCTTGCAAAAGGTCAGAAAGAGACTGGAGGAAAAACTTTGATCACACTAGAAAAACTGAATACAAAACAACCCTCCTCACCTACAAAAAAGCAATCAAAACCGCACAAGTCAACTACTTCGAGGAGAAAATAAAATCATCCACCAACTCATCTAGAGAAACCTTTCAAATAGCCAGGAAACTCCTCAAAGTGCCGGAGCCCCCACCCCTGGTTGAACCCTCAGCCACTCGCTGCAACGAACTTGCTGAATTTTTTAATTCAAAAATCACCAACATCATTAAATCACTTCCTCCTATCCCTTTGGACGCCCACACAGCCCCCCTGGATGTCGACCAGCCCAATCAGTCATCCATAGTATCTACTGTTCAGCTGTCAGCCTTCACTCCGCTTACAACTGACACTACCCTCCTCATACTCAACTCCATCAAAAGTGGTAGCCCCACTGACTCTGCTCCACTTAACATTCTGAAACTAGTCGGATCTCCTATTTTACCCTATCTGACTAAACTAATTAACTACTCACTCACCCTAGGCATCGTCCCTCCCAGTTGGAAAAGAGCAATGGTGAAAGCATTGCTCAAAAAACCTCATCTTGACCCTCTGGAACTAGGCAACTACAGGCCAATCTCCCTACTCCCAGGCATCAGCAAAATAGCCGAGAAGCATGTCAACCACAATCTTTCCCAATACCTCGAATCTAACAGATTACTGGAACCCTCCCAAACGGGATTCAGGCCAGGCCAGAGCACAGAGACTGCAATATTGGCGGTAGTCGAAGAAGCAAGAAAAATCATGGACTCAGGAGGATCAGTGGCAGTGATCCTCCTGGATATCAGCGCTGCCTTCGACACCGTCAACCACTCAATCCTGATCCAAAGACTCAGTCATCTTGGAATTGCTGAAACGGCTCTGGCTTGGTTAGAATCCTTCCTCAAAAACAGATCCTTCCAGGTGGCCGAGGGCACCTTTACGTCCAGACCCACAGCCATCAGCTGCGGGGTACCCCAGGGCTCATCCCTGAGCCCAACCCTTTTTAATGTTTATATGTCCCCCCTCGAGAAAGTCGTCGCCCCCTTCGGAATAAAACTACTGACCTATGCAGACGACACTCAACTTGTGGTCTCCTTAAGCCAGCAAGACCACTCCCTTCCCAACCTCCAATCCTGTCTCATCGAAATTACGAAATGGATGAACAGTTCCCACCTCAAGCTAAACAACGACAAAACAGAGATAATCCATATCCATGTGGCCTTCAGCCATGGGTCCTCCCCCTGTTCCTAAACCAGAAATCAAGAGCGTTGGCATTTGGTTAGACGAAGAGCTCAACTTCTCAGCCCAGGCGCGGAAAACGGCTGGAACATGTCACGGCCTCCTTAGATCAGCAAGAAAAATCTTACCCCTGCTTCCGGCACAGTCCCGCAAACTTCTTATCCATGGCCTTGTATTATCCCGCCTGTACTATGGCAACGCCCTGTACCTGGGGGCCCCCCAAAAAGTTCTGGCAAAACTCCAAACAGCTCAAAATGCCGCAGCCCGCATTCTTACAGGAACCCACCGTCGCTGCTCAGCCAAACCCTCCTTGAAGGCCCTACACTGGCTCCTCATTCAGGAGAGAATACAATTTAAAGCTCTCTGCACGACCTACAAAATTCTGCACGGCAAGGCCACCCCTATACTCCAAAACCTTATCTCACCTCACACCACCTCAAGAACGCTCCGATCCTCCAACTGCAACCTAGCCTCTGTACCTAGGATCAGGAAAGCCCGCTCTGGCGGCCGACTATTTTCCTTCAATGCGGCCAAACTTTGGAACTCGCTTCCCACAAACCTCAGAGCCCAACCCTGTTGCGTGCTTATCTAGGTTCCTGATCGATACTGTGACCTTATGCCCCTATTCGGCTATAAATCCCTTTATTCCCTATATTGGCATAACCGTTCAAGTGCGATTTTCTGAAAAGTCATCTCTGGCCTCACACGAACAGAGCCACATTCCAGCATGACTCTCTGCTACTTCCTTTGCGACCAATTAGTGCAATGACAGTGCAGCAGTCCCTATCTGATATTCCTAGATAACACTCCGAGTTCTTCAACAAGATAAAAACTTAGCAAACTTGGAAATCCCCGCTTGCTATGTTTTGATTAGTAATGGAACTCTAATGAGCAACAGATAACTGTCACTTCCTAGTGACATCTTTAATTGACGTCTTATGTCCAGCAAACTTGCGTCAAACCCGGCACCTGTCAGGTATAAATATTACCAACGTTGCCTTAAGCAATGCCGGTTGTACGAGTTCGTTGCCTGTTGCTGATGCTGGCTGCCTGCATGACCCTGTGTTGGTAAATCTAGCACTCTGTCGCTGCAGCCTGCTATCCTGTGGTGGTGAAGCTGCTGATTACCATTATCGCCGCTACAGCGCGAACTATGGTGCAGTACGCTTAAGGAGCTGAACAGCCGTCCTCTGCGAAGACATCCAGCAGATTCCAGCTGCCCGCGGACGCTGTCCCCCCTCCTTCCTCGACGCGCTGAAGAGAGCCGCTGCCTTTCTCGTGCAGAGAAATCCAGTCCCGGCGCTTCCGGTTTACCCTCGCAGGTGACTGGGATATCGAGAGAGACCCCTGAAGGAGATACCAATCCTCCATCATTCTATTCAGAGGTATGGTGTTGACTAAACCCTTAGACGAGAATTCTTGAAACAAACCTTGGCAAAACCAACTTAACTTAAGCTACTTACTTACTCCCCTTCCCACGTGTTAGGCTTAGGTCAGGCACACTGGGGTAGGCTTAGTTAGAAGCACCAGTTGATTATGTTAGCCTAATGTATATATGACTGTATATATGTTTTATTACTTTTAAACCATTGTATGGCTAAGAAACCATATCAATGCTTTTACAGTTCTATTTCGCAATTCTTATCTTACTGTACGTACTTTTTATAATAACAATTATTGCAATTGTGGCAATACATTTCTCTTGTACGAGAAGAAAGACTGTTCAATAAATGTTAACCTTTATTGATACACGCCCGTCTCTCTATTCTCTACATCTCGTGAAAGTAAACTGCACTAGACTGACTGAGTGAAATCTATGTCTATTGTTTCACACGACCCTAGAGATCGACTCTTGATCTGAGGAGCAAAGTTGTCATGTTGCACGGTTGTTGGAAAACTGAATCCCTTCTTGTCTGTGCCAAGGAAGCTGATCACTTCCTATGCAGAGAAGAAAGTTTCCAGTGACCTCTGAGCTAGTTGGTAACACAACCCAATTAAGTTTAGCATAGTCAGTGGAGGCCTGGAATATAAGCAGTTCCACGTCGATACTACTGTTTATGTTATTCCAATGCGCAGGGCCTAGTGGGAAACTAGGAACTACACTACATGGCGCCCTAACGTTTGGTAAGGCGATAAACTAACGCAAGACTTGTAGAGTAACTCAGTCGTGCATATTTCACAGACCCCTTTCTCCCGTAAATACTCCAATAGACGTCTGGAGTGGGTGAAAGGTTAAAATCCGCCCGACCTTAGTAGAAAGAGATTCCTATGTAAAGCTCTGGTTTATTCAACGTTGAAGGATACAGTGTTCCAAAATATTGTGCACCTAATCTTTGTCTCCTTGGAGACCTACTCTGCAAAACTGCATTTTATAGAATGTCAGTACAAAACAACGGCACCACTGGGGCCGCAGCAGATGCGACTCAGCAAGGTCCGGAATACACAGACCCGGATGCTATTATCATCCCGGTCCAGTTAAGAAGATCTATAACTTTAAAACTTATAGAACACGGACTGACACCTCAAGGTGGTACAGTAATTTTCGTGATAGAGGCTCACGAGTATCGGCAGACAGAGGTATTCTATTCATGGATAAACTTTCCAGCGGTAAACGCTACAACACAAGAGTTTCACTATTACAAAATAGAAAAACCTCCGGAAGAGTACGCTCCTTTCGAGGAGATTGAAATTCCACTTAAATTTCAAGAGCACCTGCTCTGGTTTAATGGCGCCCTAAAACATAATGATCACATAACCAGGCTCGGTCCACTAGGTAGACCAGGAGCAACGTGGCCGGTTCTAGCCAGCTACACACCACATCCTGACATTGTAAGAATGTCTAAGGAAGAGCTGTTAGCACAGCTAAAAACATTAATAAAAATACATAGGCAATTAGTCCAATATATAATGCGGACTGCAACAGTCCAGCCAGCTGTTAATACACCACAGCTGACCCCTCATCAGGGGAACACAAATAAAATTACACCACAGAACATACAGTCATGTCTTGGTAAAACACCCGTAAAACGGGAACAAATTCCTTTCTGGTTAGCACAAAAAATCACTCAAATAGAGGCAGTATTTCCTGATACTACCCCTATTGAGAAACACAGAATCTTGACCATCTGCCTTCCTATGGGAATCGCACCACACGTGGAGGACTGCGACACTTGGGGTACAGTCTTTGCTTCCATTTACACAAAAACACACGGTGTTCCGTCTATGGCGGTAATACCAGAAGTGCTAAAACAGATTCAAAATGAATTCGGACCAGATCCCGCTTTAAATCTAGGTATGAAATTACTGAAAGACTTCAAGCAGGTCTCGGCTATATTATTAGCCAACATTAGAGGAGAAGCAGCATCTGTGGCGCTTCGCCAGAAGTTGAAGGAAACAGATATAAAAGATCCTGTGGAGCTTGCAAAAATCATAGAAAAGTGCTATGAAGAATTAGGTAGAGACAGCTTGGGTGGGAAACCAGTTAAGCCCCAACTGCTCGAAAATCCTGAAAAATTATTTATTAAAAATAATTTAAACACTCCTAAAAAGAGCTGGGATGGAAATAAACAATCCACTCCCAAGGAAAAAGTATTCCAGTCCAGAGGAAGGTCTCCTCGACGGAGGGAAAGAACTCCGACTCGAGAACGCCAGTCTCCCCAGCGGGAGCCCTCTGAGAAAAGATATAACCTTAGAAATAGGGATAATCTAAAAAAACCTGATAGATATCAAAGTATTGATACACGTCCCTCTCGATCTCTTCCACAGAATTCGGAAAGAAGAGGACGGTCAGACCCAGGAGAGCACACCAAGTCCAAAGACAAGGAACCTGCTCAAAATAAGAAAACTCAATTTCAGAAAAAGAAGGTAGCCAGTATTAGAGTAATCAACCATGCCGAGAATACTGAGGACACAGTTGAAAAACGGGGAGTGGGCATTGACAATGTTGGACAGTGCAGCAGAAATCAGTATAGCGCGCAAGATCTTGATGAGTCATCTGGAGACAGTGGACACGAATGAATACATTCAGGTTGAAACTGCCGACGCCAGACTTAGCGAGCCCCATAAAATATACGAAATAACATTGCGTATAGAGGGTGATAAGACTAGGAAAATTAAGGGTCTATTTTGGGATAAGCTCTCAAAAGGCTATGATATTCTGTTAGCTGAAAAAGATTGGCCCCTGGAGTTTGTCAGGGAGTGCCCTCGTGGCGAAGAAGTGATTATGCCTGCCTTCTCGAATCACATACCGATTCACAAAAAATATACATATGCAAGGAAATGGGCAGTAGCCCAGGCACCTGCGTTGTATAAAAATCATGTAGGATGGGATGAGGATTCACCGCCTCACAAAATCCAACTAAAAAGTGAACCAACTGCCCAACGGCAGTATCCCATAAAGCAAGAAGCTAAAAAACAGGTCAGGGAGATCTTAGATCAACTTGAATACCAGGGGGTGATTGAAACATGCACCTTTCAAATGAACAATCCTTTGTTTCCTGTCTCCAAGCCAGACAATTCATATCGTCTAGTTTTGGACTACAGACACCTTAATACATGTTGCAAAACCTTTGCAGTACAAAACTCGCATAGTGCAGCCCTAATGAATAATATAGTTAGGAAAAAATATAAAACGACATTAGACATTTCTAATGGTTTCTTTTGTCAAAACATTGCACCAGAAAGCAGATATTTGACCGCTTTCTCCGCATTTGGGTCGCAGAAAAAATTCTGTCGACTCCCACAGGGGTTCAAGAACAGCCCAGGACTATTCTCAGCTAGGGTAACAGAGTTACTACAAATCTATGATGATGAAGCATTATCTTACGTAGATGATATTTATCTCACAGACGACGACTTGGATACTCACTTGAAAAGAGTGAACACCATTATACTTGGGTTCGCAGCAGAGGGTTACAAATTCAACTTTAAAAAGTCCCGAATTGCCCATCTGACAGTACTGTTTTTAGGGTACGAATTATCAAGTGAAGGGAAAAGCCTAGCGGACAACTTCTTAGAGAAGTGCGCTGTACTCCAAGCTCCAAAAACGCTGAAGAATTTACAATCAATACTAGGTTTTCTGAATTTCGGAAGAACTTACATCCTAAATTACGCAGAGAGGGTTAAACCTCTCTACGAACTAATTAAACCTGATTTAAAACAAATCAATTGGACTCAAAAACACACAGAAATGTTGAGATCACTGCAAACAGACATGTTAGCAAAAACAAAATTAGATACACGTGACAACACGATCGATCTTGTAATCCGAGTCATCCCAGGAAGATGCGGATTCACGTACCTAACCTCTAATGAGGGAGAAAAGGTACCAATTTCAATTAAATCTCACGTGTACACACAAGCAGAAAAAACATTCAGTCACACAGAAAGAACTGTGAACGCAGTGCAAATCGCATTAGCAAATGAAAGAGAACTAGCACACAGCAAACGGATTAATATCCTTACAGCGGAATCCGCCTTCGAAGCGCTATTCAGCCCAGTAAACCTGCCTACAGTGTCACTGGATCCGAAATGGATACAGTGTATAGATTCTCTAGGAGCGGAAGACGTGAAATACTATTTCGCCCCGCAATTTGAAGAACTGAATGATTTAGAATATGAAGAAGAATATCCTCTGCCAATCGAAATTCTGCCTCTCCCACTGTACGCCTGTATAATCTATACAGATAGCTTTGTACAGCATTTCAACGTAGAGAGAAAATCCTACGACGCAGCATGTGCGGTAATTAAATGTCGTTGGCTGTGCGGAAAAATCAAACCGAAAATAACAAAAACTGAATCAGTAAAGTACTGTTCGGTTCAAAGAACTGAAATCAGATGTTTAAAGATGGCGCTCGAAAATGCAGAACGCGAATTCCCCACACTTATAGTGTGCGATTCTCATTTTTGCGTCAATTCTTACAATAACAAACTACAGAGTTGGATCGAAAACGACTACAAAGATGACACAGGTGCCACAATAAAGCATAAAAAGCTCTGGAACGAGGTAGCTCTTTTACACAAAGAACTACAAAAGACTCACGTGATTCACGCACAGAGTCTTCAACGTGATGGCGTTCACGTTGCAGGGAATTCATTGGCTAATACAGCCACCGCGGAAGCAACTAAACCGGCTTCCGTAGCCACAAAAAAGCGTACAGATAAGTATATAGACGGGGAAACCATGCTAGCAGTAAAAACGACCGTAAAAGGCGACTGTGCGGCACTACCCGTAAACTATCCACTCAATTATGCATACGTAATCGATGCAAACCCCGTTCCTTTTGCTCGAATCCCTGGAGTGGGGGACAGAGTAATTCCAAACAGGAGCAGGAGGGGCTTCCTCTTACTGGAAGCACACATGGGGTTGGGTCTGAAACACCAAACAATCAAAGCCTCTCTGAAAGAATTACAATCAGAGTACTGGTGGCCAGGAATGAGTATAGATATTCAATGTTTTGCTCAAAATTGTGAAGACTGCAACAGAGATCGCAGTAAAGAACAGGCCAGTGTAGTTTCAGGATCCCTTCTAGACAGCATAAGGCGGTCTATCTGCGCAATCAAAGAAGAGAAGCGCGTCCCAGTGTACACCATTAAGACGAAAAGCACTTAAAAAATGAGGCCTCCAGCGCTCGGCTGACGCTAGAACGGTTATAAAAGATTTGCGAGTCCATATCGGCATATACGCAATTACCACGTTCCATTCTGACCAGGGTCCTGCTTTCAGCTCTCGAGCCTATAAGGAGGCCATGGCTAGCATGGGAATTGGGTTGTGGTATTCTTGTCTGTCATACCCCGGAAGGGAATAGTGTGGTAGAAAGAAAAAACCGGGGCATAAAGCAATCTATAACAGCGAAGGTATTATGTTCAGGCGCTGGGTGGGTCAAACATTTAATAAGTGTCCAGACTAGTCTTAACAACATGCCAAGAAATTCTCTAAAAGGTTTCAGCCCATACGAACTATTGTTCGGAATTAGAATGCGCGTTCAGGACCTCGATAGTCAGATGTCAGTGGTACAAGAAGAAACAACGCACTTTGATGTAAAGGATCGTTTGGCTGTTTTACAGGAACTGAATGAAACAAGAAAATCATTAAGCAACATAAAGTTAAAGCAACAGCCAAGTACCACTGACGAGGCACCACCCGCAACAGCCCCAGCAAGGCCTGTCTGGATTCCAAAGATTGGGGATCTAGTCAGAGAAAAGATCGCGGTGAAGAAGGAATTTGGGCCTTCTTACAGAAAAGCAGTACCTGTCTTGGCAGTCACCGGAACAAGATCAGTTGTGCTACCGCCCCTTGCTGGTAAAAAGGAGAACAGAGTCGTGTCCATCGATCTGGTAAAACCACAAGCATGTGGCCTATAATCAACAGTAGGCCCAGTGGACTCCCAAGAAACAACAGAATACCCAAACTTGCAACAATCCAAGAGGTTCAAACTGAAAGACTAATCACATTCGATCAGCCTGCAGTGCACAATGAAGGACTATGCAATAATGCCATGGAACTCGTGCCTCTTGAAACACAGATTGAAACAGTTCGTCAAGAAACAACACCAGTCTACACTAATGTGGCATCAGAAAGTGCTACCGAGAGACAGATTGAAAGAACAATCCCATCAATTGACAGAACTGCCTCTGGTTATTTCATCAACTTCGACAACTTCTCTGAAGATCAAAATGACCCCGAAGTGATGCCAGAAACAAAAAAGTCTTTTAAAGAAAAAGCAACGGAACTCTTTCATCAACTGAAGGAAATCTACCTTATTTCCCCTTGGCTAGAGTTCTGGTTCGGTCTAGGTGTATTTTTCCTCCTGCTTTGGCTCATCATGGTACTGTGTTTGGGAAAATTCATTGAAGGAAAATATATTACAATGGACACAGCAAGTCAGAACATCAACCTAGTCCTGAAACCACACAGATCATCCCACGTAAAGAAAAGAGAACTGTCAACAGTAAATGTCACAGCAATTCCAATACCTGGTGGGGTAGTATGGGAGAAAACAGACTATGAGATCTATGGTCCGGTCGAAATCCTGAAGTATCCTCATCAACTAAAGGTTTCCTTAAGTGACTTTTTGACACCTAGTACATTCTCTGATGACTGGGACTTTAACAGTATTAATGACATGATGTCTGATTTAGTAATGTCAGCTAGATTCACAGATCATGATTATTTACAAGTTTCATCTAGTTATGAGCAGTTATTCTGTTACACCCACTATGGGGATCATTACTTGCATAAATCTGCACAACCTAGAAATGTTTTTATGTATAATCAATGGGAACATTGTTCTACATCACCTAAAAGCAGTTCTAAAGCATTTTTTGAGAAATTCAAATACTTCTCAGGGTTTAACACCAGTGATGCAGAAACGTTTTATTATAAACTGTTAGATAAAACAGGAATGAAAACAATGCTGACAAATTCTAAATTGATATATTCAGAAGCATTTTATGACAAAATGATGACATTTGGTTTTGATTATTGGAAAAATAATATTGAAACGAAAACAATTTGGGGTACAAAAGATTGGCAGGTGCAAGGCATTGAAGCACTATTTAGAACCTGCATGATACCAGAACAAATGTTATTTTTAAATGACACAGTACACCAAACATCTTGTCTTGGCCTCGGATTGGCCAGGCTGAGAGATCTAAACATGACCTGGTTCCTTTCATTCAGACCGATATGGCAAAATAGCATTTTACCTGTGCTACGGTGTATGCTTTGCGGCGATGAATGCGTGTTGGACATCTGTCTTTCACTTCCATCAGCAGTACCAATGGACGTTGATACTTTGCTCAGTCCAATAACGGCTCACGCATTGTGTTGTCCCCAGCGGCTACCAATCCTGATGACGGCATTCGTGGAGACTCCTGTACTACAGCTAAGTGGTAACAGTGGAGCGAGTGACAAAAGCAACATCATCCAGGTACAACGTTCTGTGAGCATTGCTGGTCCTGCCTTCGATGACAGCAATCATTCTCACACCTGCCAAGTTACAGCGCTATCTAATTTGGTTGAACTATCACCTGATTTTGTAGACCAATTCTTTGCGAGCCTGTCTGATACGATGTTCTCACCCACAGAGAAACAATAACTTTTTAGAAGCTTTCCGACACACAGCGTTCCCATGAACTCTGAATTCGGCCTTCAGTTTTGATCAACAAAAACTGCCAGGAGCTTTGGAAATCTATTTTCTTTGAATTGGACAATTTTTTAAAATATTGACCCTTTTTGGCACGAACAATTCTTTGCTTAACGTAAAAACTATTCTTAGAGAACAGAAGCTTCACACTTCTATTTCTACAAACACATCTAGAGATATAACAACATAACACCAGCCTCTAGCACACATGTTATTACAATGCATTTTTATGTGATGATTTATCTCGCATTTCTTCTGTCAGAGATACTTCATGTGTAATTCCTTTTGCATAATCGTTCATTGATTTCAAAATGCAATAATTTTTTGAATGATTACTATGCTTTAAAAAACGTACAGTACCTAAATTCCATGTACTACAAGTACGCCTATTTCGAATGCATTTATGTATTTTGGGGTGGGCAATGTTACACATGCATCTAATTGCTTAGTTTTAGTAATTTTGATGGACATGAAAACGTGGAGTGGGTGTTGCGTGCTTATCTAGGTTCCTGATCGACACTGTGACCTTATGCCCCTATTCGGCTATAAATCCCTTTATTCCCTATATTGGCATAACCGTTCAAGTGCGATTTTCTGAAAAGTCATCTCTGGCCTCACACGAACAGAGCCACATTCCAGCATGACTCTCTGCTACTTCCTTTGCGACCAATTAGTGCAATGACAGTGCAGCAGTCCCTATCTGATATTCCTAGATAACACTCCGAGTTCTTCAACAAGATAAAAACTTAGCAAACTTGGAAATCCCCGCTTGCTATGTTTTGATTAGTAATGGAACTCTAATGAGCAACTGATAACTGTCACTTCCTAGTGACATCTTTAATTGACGTCTTATGTCCAGCAAACTTGCGCCAAACCCGGCACCTGTCAGGTATAAATATTACCAACGTTGCCTTAAGCAATGCCGGTTGTACGAGTTCGTTGCCTGTTGCTGATGCTGGCTGCCTGCATGACCCTGTGTTGGTAAATCTAGCACTCTGTCGCTGCAGCCTGCTATCCTGTGGTGGTGAAGCTGCTGATTACCATTATCGCCGCTACAGCGCGAAGTATGGTGCAGTACGCTTAAGGAGCTGAACAGCCGTCCTCTGCGAAGACATCCAGCAGATTCCAGCTGCCCGCGGACACTGTCCCCCCTCCTTCCTCGACGCGCTGAAGAGAGCCGCTGCCTTTCTCGTGCAGAGAAATCCAGTCCCGGCGCTTCCGGTTTACCCTCGCAGGTGACTGGGATATCGAGAGAGACCCCTGAAGGAGATACCAATCCTCCATCATTCTATTCAGAGGTATGGTGTTGACTAAACCCTTAGACGAGAATTCTTGAAACAAACCTTGGCAAAACCAACTTAACTTAAGCTACTTACTTACTCCCCTTCTCACGTGTTAGGCTTAGGTCAGGCACACTGGGGTAGGCTTAGTTAGAAGCACCAGTTGAGTATGTTAGCCTAATGTATATATGACTGTATATATGTTTTATTACTTTTAAACCATTGTATGGCTAAGAAACCATATCAATGCTTTTACAGTTCTATTTCGCAATTCTTATCTTACTGTACGTACTTTTTATAATAACAATTATTGCAATTGTGGCAATACATTTCTCTTGTACGAGAAGAAAGACTGTTCAATAAATGTTAACCTTTATTGATACACGCCCGTCTCTCTATTCTCTACATCTCGTGAAAGTAAACTGCACTAGACTGACTGAGTGAAATCTATGTCTATTGTTTCACACGACCCTAGAGATCGACTCTTGATCTGAGGAGCAAAGTTGTCATGTTGCACGGTTGTTGGAAAACTGAATCCCTTCTTGTCTGTGCCAAGGAAGCTGATCACTTCCTATGCAGAGAAGAAAGTTTCCAGTGACCTCTGAGCTAGTTGGTAACACAACCCAATTAAGTTTAGCATAGTCAGTGGAGGCCTGGAATATAAGCAGTTCCACGTCGATACTACTGTTTATGTTATTCCAATGCGCAGGGCCTAGTGGGAAACTAGGAACTACACTACAACCCAACCTGCTCTCATTTCGCAGGGCACTCAAAACATGGCTTTTCCCATGAGGCTCGCCCTCACTAGGTTCTTGTCTCAGCGCTGGGACGCTCACGGGCAGCCATGCGCTCTACAAATCTGTAAAATAAATTAAAATAAATAAATAAAGCGGCGATAACAGGCTTGATAATATGGCCTTGTGAATTCCAATAGAAACCTATGTTCTGGTGTAAACATGGGCTTCTATTGGAATTCTCCAGGGCATATTATCAAGCCCATTATCGCCACTTTTGCGGCAGTTTTCTGCCGCTAAAATAGCGATAATTTTAACACCCCGCTTGACAATATGCCCCCAAGAGTTTATAGTGCCAAGTTAGGAACAACAATGTTTTAGCAAGAAATAGCGCTCTAACATCTTCGAGTTAGTAGGTAGATATCCTTTATTTATCACGTTACCATAAACTGATAAACGCTGTGTTTATTCTTTAAACTTGGCAAAACTCTCGTTAAGACAAAGTGTTCATTTGGAGTAATAAATTGTCTGCATTGCTTTGCTATTAGGAGAAGCAGCCCTATGATATTTTTAATAGGGTTTTTGCAAACATCTGTTATTTTGCCGGCGCCGGTGCTTCATCTTCGATGACGCATTGTTTTGAAATTAGAATACAGTCTGCAATATGAATGCTAATGTTCCATTGTAGTGCATATTACCTTTGATCTCTCTTCTGTTGACTTAGAAATTCAGGGTGCTCGATAGCCATTTAATGCTTGTCATAAGTGACTTGCTGTTGTAGTGTTCAGTGAAGTACAGTTCATTTATGTTTGGAAAAAATCACCAATAGTTTGTTGATTTTCATATTATAAATGCACAGAGATAGTTTTCACATAATCTAGAACGCTCTCAACTCTATACCACTTTACTGCAGATGTTACTTCTTAATCTGGAACATATTACTGACAGACTGCATTGCCATACTATGTACATTTGCATGTTTTTATTGCTAAAACTTCTGAAATATTTCTTGATTTGTTAATTTATCTCCTCGGTTTATAAACTTGGTTGAGCTCATGGTTTTATGTTTTGCAAAGAATACACTCTAACATGTGTTGCTAACAAAAAATAACTTAAACTGGTGGCTCACAGCTGACCTCAAACTGAAATTCTGACAAGTTATACAGCCTTCTATGGGTTGCTAGCTATAGCATGCTTGGCTTCATTTAAGATATCTCATAAAGGCAGTGTTCAGAATAATGCACATTATTTAGTCAAAGTTCAGTTTTCAGCAGTATATATGCTACAGAGAGAAGTTGGGATAAATCTCAAGTGAGTGATCACGTAATCCAACAGGGTTCCACACCCTATACATTTACTCATAGAGTGTTTGCCTGTTGGTATGCCTGAACAGACAAACCATCATATTTTTGTCTGATATTATACTGCTGTGACTTTGCTCCTGTATGCTTTTGCAAGCACACACCTGTAATAACCTATATTGTGATGAGAGGCAACTCGTACCTTGCCTGTTTCAGCTTCCATTTCAAAACAAGCAACACCAGTGAACTACTTTGCCTGGAGGAATACGCATTGCTCCACTGTACCTTTTCAATGTTTCTCATGCCCACCTCTGTTCTCTGACTCATACCCTGCGCCCATGCTCACAGTCACTCAATAATTCATTTGGTTTTACCTCATCTGAGTAAGTGTGTTGTTCTGGGGCCTCCAAGAGACACAGTGTGCATTCATTATGGACAAGACGTAGGAATAGGTAGAATGCAAACATTTCACCTTGTTTCCATTCTCTCTTCTCAAACCTGTTTTATAGATTTAACCAGTGCTTTGTAAAACTAATATGTCCCAGCTCAAAGGCACTGACTGAGCTTTTAACCGGGATGAATCGCACCCAGCACATTAAGGCTGCAACACACAAAAAAAGGCCACGTCCTTGATCAAATATGGACATCCAACTTGGAGATCTCTACTCCATTGATTTCTCCTTGTATCTGGTCTGATCATGTTTAATGACGTTCTCTCTCAGTGCTACTTCCACCTCAAAACCATTAAACGCCAAGAACGTGCTGTCTAGAAACTGGCGACATGTGAATATGGACCAATTCAGATCACTGTTAATAGATAAAGCTCCATCTGCACTTGAAGCATTTCAGACCCAGGCAGAGAGCATTAAGACTTGGCTCAAGTGGGTCAGTGATTGTACAGCCCCTCTTAAGAAAATTACCATTTTAAGACCCCATGATTCCAAACATTGGTTCTCTGATAATCTAAAAAATAAGAAACGTATTTTAACACAGGCATAACACGTTTTAAGACACCATTATCTCCCTAACAAGAAGGACTTTCTACTTAGTTCTTCAGAAAGAATACAAAAAGGAGATTATTCGAGCCAAGGAAGACTATCTTTCAGATAAAATTCTTAATTCATCTAAGAAACCCAAAGAAATATTCTCTATTGTGAAGGAGCTTTCTAAACCCGACAGGATCATGCCAAAGCCAGTCCCAACACAGAGTCTTTGTGACTTCCTGAATTCCTTTTTTATTGAGAAAAGTGCAGCAATTAAAGCCAGTATTCCCCCTTCCACCCTCTACTTATGACTCGAAAACTTGTCAGAATGGAAACCAGTTGGATCACATTCCTTTGATTTCAAAGGAGACCTTCTAGATCTAATTAAAAAGGTCGACTCTGGTTCCCCTATGGACGGTTGTCTCCCCCACATTCTTCGAGAAGCTTTTTCTGCCTGTCCTGACCCCCCTCTTTTGCTTCTTAACAATTCACTTAATCTTGGTATTGTGCCTGATGAATTAAAAAATGCGGAAATTATCCCCATTTTGAAAAACCTGGGTGCGGATCCGTCTGTCCTGAGTAATTAGTGCACCATTTCCCTCCTGCCCTACCTGGGCAAAGTTCTTGAGGCATATGTGGCTAATTTCCTTAGTTCATTTATCGAACATCATCAGATCTTGGATTCCCATCAGGCAGGTTTTAGACCCGTTCATTCTACGAAATCTGTTATACTTAGTGTTATGGATGAACTAAGAAGAGGATCTGATATTGGACCACCCAGGCTCTGGTCCTTTTGGAATTATCAGCAGCCTTTGACAGAGTCGATCAAAATATTCTGATTTAAGGTGTCAGAAGTGCGGGGATCCAGGGGCTGGCGTTGAGTTGGCATTCCTCTTTCCTTAGCAACCGCTTCCAAGCAGTGTAGCTAGCTAATTTCTCCTCCAGCAAGAGGGAGCTGACCTGTGCGGTCCCTCAGGGCTCCTCTCTTTCTCCCCTCCTTTTTAATTTGTACCTCTCCCACTAATCCGATCCCTGAGAGAAAAAAGGGTTGGGACTTTCAACTATGCCTACAATTGGTGTTTGAAATCGATTCGTCAGCATCGTCAGTCACCCACTTTCAATCCACCATGATCTTTATCAGGGATTGGATGAATCATAACCAACTTAAGCTCAACACTGATAAAACCGAGCTGATTCTCACAGATGGCTCCTCTAATCCATGTGTAAGAACAACAGGAGAAAACCCATAGACCTCGTTGGGATGGGAGATATCGTGTAAGCAAAAACAATTCCCAACAGGTATTATGTGAAGACAGTTTTAGAAATGTATGCAATATGCATTACAAGAAAGGAATAAACAAGGAGTCAATTGATTTTTACGAAGGTGGTATTATTTACCAAGAAGCAAAGGGGGATATTTCACATGACAATACAGTTAAGACAGCACTGTACAGAGCGGATCATGTGACAACCCAGTGACACTTGGTGCAAGGTGCTATATACAATTGGTGATGGTGAAAGTGCAAGTGCTAAAAACAGCTGCGTAGTTGACGCATGAATCAAAGTATTTACATCAAATGATGGCTTCACAAAGCAAGTTGTAATCACTTAAAATGCAATTATTTATATAGAAGCACAAAACGTGATATGCGTCGTGTAATTCAAGCTGTACAGCTTGAATTACACGACGCATGAATTACACGACGCATATCACGTTTTGTGCTTCTATATAAATAATTGCATTTTAAGTGATTACAACTTGCTTTGTGAAGCCATCATTTGATGTAAATACTTTGATTCATGCGTCGACTACGCAGCTGTTTTTAGCACTTGCACTTTCACCATCACCAATTGTATATAGCACCTTGCACCAAGTGTCACTGGGTTGTCACATGATCCGCTCTGTACAGTGCTGTCTTAACTGTATTGTCATGTGAAATATCCCCCTTTGCTTCTTGGTAAATAATACCACCTTCGTAAAAATCAATTGACTCCTTGTTTATTCCTTTCTTGTAATGCATATTGCATACATTTCTAAAACTGTCTTCACATAATACCTGTTGGGAATTGTTTTTGCTTACTCCTCTAATCCATGGGACTGTAACTTCTGGCCAACTTCCAGAGGCATCCCTCCGGAGCCAGCAGACTCTGAGAAAAGCCTGGGCATCATGATTTCTAACCATCTGTCAATGAATGCCCAGATAAGCTCAGTAGTTTCTGCTAGCTTCTTTCAATTACGGAGAATACGGAAGATCAGTAGATTTTTGTCTAGGGAGGCTCTGACCTTGGTTATTCTAGCATTGGCGATTTCCTGATTGAATTATGCTAACTATCTATACTGTGGCATTCCGGCCCACCAACTCGGACGCCTTCAGTTGGTTCAAAACCAAGCCACCAGACTCATTTTCCATCAACCTAAATGGCAGCACATGACCCCTAAAATGAAAAACGTACATTGGCTTCCTATAGCCAAAAGGTGTGTCTTCAAGCTGGGATGCACCATTTTTAAAGCCATTCATGGCAGCAGCCCTGTGTTTATTTCGGCCGGAATTCAAAGACATTCCCGCCCGGGCCTTGCACTCCTTTCACCAAACCGGATGATTACTCCTCCATTTAAAAGCAAAAAGCTAAGAGGTCTCCGATTTGCTGTGATTAGCCCACAGTTCTGCAACTCTCTCTCTGTGGAGATCAGACTGATTCCAAATTACAAACAGTTCAAAAAGATGCTTAAGACCTATTTGTTTGCTCAAGCCTAAAACACATACTTTTAGTTTTACATTATCTTTCTTTCCGCCTTACTAGCGCCATGAAACCGATTGGTGAAGGTGCGCTTTACAAGAGCTTTTAACATAACAACTAATATGACATATAAATGGCCTGCATGCAAAAATACCATCACCTCTCAGTTATTAACGCTGCATTTGCAACAGTTGTATTCCATTTACATTGACATTAGGTGAAGTGCTACTAAATTGTGAAAAATAGAAATATTAATTAATGCAATTTATTTTGTTTTCGTTAAAAAAATAGGCTATGATATAATTTGTAAAATGAAAAATGATGAAGCATTTACCATCTTTTGTGTGGTGTACTCTCAGATTTGTGCCCTCTTTGTTTTACAGAGTGTAGAACTATGTCCACTTCAACAACTGCTGAACAGTTGTAAATTGCCTATGCTCTTCCTTTAAACATGACACCCCACATCTGCATCAGTACTGCTCCAGGAGGTTGACAGCGTTGTTTGGGCAGTCCTAGCTCAGCCCCCGGAGACAAGGAAGCTGATGCAGGCAGCAGCACTTCGTTCGCAAAGTAGCTCTGTGGTAGCGAGCTGGCACAGGATCTTCAGCTACCACTTTTTCCCACACCTTCGCAAACCACCAGGGAGGCACATGACGAGGGCCAATAGCTGGCCTGAATCAGGCCAGAGCCAGGTGTGTGGGTGGGAGATCTTGAGAGTAGACACAAACGTGGAGTGCCGGTCGTGGAGCAGAGATCCGGGAGCTTGCGGCCGGCGTGTTTAGCTAACCACCATGTTACCCGTGGATAAAGGGATGGTTCCCTTCGGTGGGAAGGGTGGGTGAGGTGTAGAAGAGCTCACTTTCTTATATTTTAATTGATCACTGGGTGGCGAGTATTGAGGCCAAAAAATATATGGCCCTTATGTATACAAATAAATTAATCTCTAACTAGAGAGGGTGAGGACACGCTTGCAACAACAGGGCTAAGAGAACAGAAATATGGTACGTAAATTAAGGGTACTTTCTTGGAATGTGAATGGGCTGAGGGAACATTTTTTTCTCAAACTCTCCAACAACGATATTATAATATTGCAGGACACACATCTCAATGTGAAAAGTGGCAGGGAATTCTAGAGAGGAATAAGTGGATCACTCACCTTTCATGCACTAAGCAATCTTGTAATGTGAAACGAGTGGCGATTATATATAAGAACTCAACGCAAGTTAGGGTAGAGAGTTTCATGGCAGATCCTGGGGGTCGATGGCTAATAACTATGTTAAAATATACAATATAGGATATGCATTTGTGGGTTACTATGGGCATAATGTTGATGATCCAGCATTGCTCAAAGAAGTATATCAACACCTTCTTGACACAAGATACCATATTAACATAGGAGAGGACTTTATTACATTGATGGATCCAGTGCTGGAAAAACCTACATCTAGACCAGCAGAGATTTCTCCAAATATGAGAGATAATACACATCAGTTGATAAAGAATATTGGCCTGGTAGATATCTGGAGGCTAAAAACAGGTCAAGGAAGAGGGTATACTTTCCAGAACAAAAAGCACTCCCATTCCTCTAGAATGAACTTTTTCCTCACTGATGTAAGATTAAATAAGAAACTTAGCAGCAGAGATCACCAACCGATACATTTATCAGACCATGCCACTGTGAAATTAGAAATGTCTTTAGAGAACCTGCCTTCACAAAATTGATGGGCTTTACATGTAACCCTCCTAGTGGACCCAGAATTTGTGAAGGCCTTAAAAGCTGACACAGTTTTCTTTTTTGAACAGAATGAACTATCAGCCTCCCTGCATGTTGTATAGGAATCGCATGAAGCTATATTCGTGGAAAATTATTCAGCCTTGCAACGTATAAAAGAAGGGAAGAATAGATTAAGGGAATATGAAATGACTATTAGGGAAACACAGGAGAAGATAACAAATAGTTTGCAAGAGCATGAACCTACAAAAAAGGCACTGCTCGTTAAACTGAGAAAGGCGAAGGAAGCTCCACTAAACTACATGAAGGGAATGTTCAAAAGGGATGGGAGGCTAGAAAATTGGCACATTACAAGTATTGTTAAGGGTGTGGAAAGATGCTGGCCTGGAAGGTGAGGCAGGATTACATAAGGAATAAAATTAAGGAAGTGGCGAATAATACAACAAAAATACGATGTACGGAATATCGGATGATTGGGGAGACATTTTGTTTTTCAAGACTTATATACTGATGATCCTGTAGATACACAATCAGAAATTAGGTAGTGGTTAAAACAGGATAAACTCCCCAGCCTTGATATAGACCAGCAGACACTCCTTAACCAAGGGATCACTAATCAGGAAATACATAGGATCATTAAAAACTTGAAAAATGGGAAAGCTCCAGGTCCTGATGGTCTACCTAATGAAGTGTATAAAGTCCTGAGGAAGGAACTTACCCCTTTCCTCTGTAAGCTATTGAATAATATATGTGAAAATCACATACATCTTCCACAATCATGGAATGAGGCAGTAATAACCCTAATACTTAAACCTGCGAAATACCCCAAAAAAAAGCAAATCCTACAGACCAATATCTCTGCTTAGTGCATATTATAACATATACAGCCAGGTCCTTGCCAAAATGTGGGACAATGTTCTGGGTGAGATTAAACATGAAAACCAGAAAGGCTTTATGAAGGAAAGACAGCTCTCTGGCTTAACCCAGGACTTGGTATGTGCTATAGACGCGGCTCTCGTGACAGGAGTCCCCCTCTCTATAATAACGATAGATGCAGCCAAAGTTTTTGATAAAGTCAGCTGGCCGTATTTATATGAAGTAATGGAACAGAATGGTCTGGGAGGTAATTCCTTTTCGGCATTTAAAAGTATGTATTCTAGCCCTACAGCAAAGATACTGGTCAATGGTTCATTAACAATAAGCTTCTATATGAGTAGAGGTACAATGCAGGGTTGCCCTTTCTCGACACTTTTGTTTAATCTGTATATACATCCCTTAGTGAGGAAAATCAATACAGAACAAAGAATTCCCACATTCTGTTATCTGAGTTGGTTTAAAAAAGAAGATTTCTATGCAGACGATTTAATAGTTTATACAAGCGACCTTGCGCTATCACTACCAGTAATAATGGAAGTGGCAGATAATGTTGGGTAAACTTGGGATATTTGGTCAACAAAGATAAAACAGAGACTATGACATGGAACGGGTCCATTTTCAATCACTTAGACAAAACAGAAATCGGATATTTAGGAATCCGAGTGATGAAAGATCTGGAAAAAATGGCATACATCAACTTTAAAAGATTCATGAATGAGACTGAAAAGAGCACTTGCATCGCTGGGTCTCTCTCCCAATATCCATGTTGGGAAGATCCAACATAGTCAAAACTATGATTCTCCCAAAAATGTACCTTCATTTATAGCTCTCTCCACTTATATTTTAAACCACTATGGCTGAAGGAATTACAAGGAGAACTTATTAGTTATATATGGAGAAGCAAGAGAGTAATAATCTCATGGAAAAGGCTTACGAAGAAAAAGATGGAGGGTGGAATAGAAATCCCGGATTTTCAGCTTTATTACTGTGCTTTTTTCCTGAAAAATGCTAGACGACTTTTGATGGACTGTCAAGATACATCAGTGCGATATTGGGCTCTAACAAAAAACCTAGCAGAGAAAGGCAAATATTTCCTATAAAAAATTTGGCAATCCCAAATACTTAAAAAAAATGTATTTGAAGATGCTAACTTCAGCATGTAAAGCATGGATTCAAACCAGGAGACTCTTTGAAATTCCATAATGTAGTGGTGTGGCACCAATCTGGAGCTCCCCAGGGACCCAGCTTTGTTTGAAAGATGGTCTGGCGATCCCAATATTAACTGCAGGACTAGTGAGGTGGGGCCAACTCACTAAACAAGGCTCTTTGGCATCATGGGACTCCTTGTGGCAAAGTATGGACTATAATGTGTCCAGATTTAAGTACAATCAATTGGTAAGTTGGTCACAAACTCAGGCTAATTTGGGGATGGATACCAAAATTGAGAAGGAAATAAAATGAACCAGAACTATAGAAAGGAAGTCTCTAAGTGGTACTGGGCCCTGGTACAGGGGGAAGAAGGCCCTCCGATTCTACCGGAAAATATATGGAAGCTGGACATGCGGGCTGCGACATCTTACACTGATGGCAAGTATCTATATCTACACTTTGGTCATCAGTAAAGCTTTCCCCACTTAGGCGGAACCACTAATTCACTTTACATAGGGTCTACTGCTTCCCCAAGAAGCTTGCAAAGATTGGTGGAGGCAAAAGATGCTGTCCGAAGTCTGAGTTGGAGAAGGCGGATGATGTACATATTTTTTGGTGGTGTCCAGCTATCCAGTCTTTTTGGCAAGAATTGGGTGAAGTTTTGAAAATAAAGTGGGCACCAGTATTGAGGTAAGCTTACAGCTGGTTATTTTTGGGATAATGACTGATGAGGGGGAAAAATAAGGATCTCCACGGAAAGACTGTTCCAGTGGCTGGGAGCTAGATGAGAGAAAGCTCAAGCACCCATTTTAGCCTTGTTTATTCTCTGCGTGCATAGGAGATTGCAATTACTGGATCATAGCTACCGCACGGGTCGATCCAGGGTTAAGTTCTTTTTGAAATAGACTGGGCCTTTCCCCTGTAAAGACTTGAAGACCATACATAGCATCTTGAAGATGGCTCGTTTTCTAATCGGAAGCCAGTGTATTTGTCTCAAGAGAGGTAAAGAGGGGGTGCACGCCGGTTTGTTGAGGGCGAGACGGGCTGCAGTATTTTGCACCACCTGTAGTTTAGATAGTAGGTCTTCCCTTATTCCAATGAGCAGAGAGTTCCCATAATCCAGTCGACTGACCAAGAGTGGCTGAATGAGGGTTTTTCTTCCCGAGAGTGGGATCCAAGGGAAGATCTTTCTAAGCATCCGCATGATTCCGAAACACGTGTCTGACAATGTCTTCACCTGCTCCTCCATTGATAGCTTATTATCTATCCTGATGCCTAGATTCCTCGGCCCAGTTTTTTAGGGAAGGTGCCTCTCTCAGCTCTGTAGGCCACCAGTCGGGGGTCCATATGTCCTCAGCCTTCCCAAACAGCAGTATCTCTGTTTTAGTGGAATTAAGCTGTAGGAAGTTCTTCCTCATCCATATCGCAATATTAGACATGCAGTTTTTTAAATTTTGATTGAGTTGCTGCAACATCATCCTCTATGGGGACAAACCCCTGCATGTCATCAGCATACAAGATGGTCTCAAACCGACAGCTTCTGATGACTTTGGCCAAGGGGGCCACATAAACATTAAACAAGGTGGGACTCAAAATGGATCCCTGTGGGACTCCCCATCCACTAGTGTGGTCTGTGACACAAAGAAATCTAGCTGAAAGCATTGAGTTCTTTCGGATAGATAAGTTTGTATTCAATTAAGGGCCATGTGGAACAGGAGCCCATATTACCATCGATGCCCAGGCTGCTGGTGCTGTGCGCCTCTTAGTTCCCATTCTGAATAGTTACCAAATAAAGAGACGGGCGCTGGGAGCAGGAATCGCAAGAACAGGATTTATTTCTCATGAGGAGAGCCTGTCATTTCCGACACGAAACAAGGTGTCATCGGGAGGTGCTCTAACAAGTGAGCTGAGGCTCCGTCTTTTATACTTTACAAAACGCTTGGCATTACAATCACGATATTGTGAAACAAGGAAAAGACATCCCCATAATCCTCGTGTCAATCCTACCCCACATGTGTTAACAATAGGGACCCTTGACTTGCTGATAAGAGGGGAGGGCAATCACGCAGCTGAGTGTTCCGTCAACTGTTTAGGATGGGTGCGCCTGATCATAGCCCAGGGGGTGGGGTGGCCAGGATCAATAGAGGGTCCTTTGAAGGAGAGCGACCTCATATGATAAGGGGCAGTAAATGATATCTCCCGGCTTAGGCGATGGCCTCGGACCTGTGTGGACAGCTGGACACGGGGGAAGGGATCATCAAAGGAGTGGTATTCATGCCACGTGGACAATTGAGCGCGGAGGGAAGGCTTGTCAACAGAGGGGCATTCATGGAAGGAAAGGAGGTGTTGGTCAGGCGTGACCGTGACTCCCAAGGACAGGGTTTTGCAGAAGAAGAGGGTTTATGACTTGCCCGTGTGAGGAGAAGGGAGGGGGAGCCAGGGTGGACACAGGGACAGAGTCGCGTAGAGAGAGAGATCTTATGACCCGTACATGAGAGAGCGGGGGCAGTCAGGTGCAGCTGGGGAGGGCTATGTCAGCTAAGGCGAAGGATGCCTCTTCAAGAGGGAATGGGGGGCTTTGCGTGGGTCAGGCAGAAGGGCTGCCTTTCAGGGCAGGGTCGCGCAGAGGGAGAGGGTTTCATGGTTTATGCAGGAGAGAGAGAAGGGGGGGGGGTTTCAAATACGCGCAGAAGGGAAGCCGGTGATTCTAATCTTAGGCGGGCAAAAGGCCAGGGTGCCTAAAATGGCTGTCATGTACACATGGGTACAGGCCTTTGCTGGCAGAGGGAAGCAGTCAATGCTTTACGGTATTCATGGTGCATGCAGGGAGAGGAGTGGGAAAAGGGAAATGAACGTTGCTTATGTACATCAATATTTCTAATTTTCTACAGTCGCCCCTTTTTACATAGCAAAGTTCATTTTCGTAATCGATGGGGGTACATATAAACAGGTGCGGTCGAAGAATTTGCATTTGTCAATACTAACATATGGCGTATAATCACGGACAGTTGATGTGTTTGGCAGGATGCAGCACATAGAAAATTGCATTTGTCGAGTTCCTAACATTCAAACGCACTACATAGCATAAATGTTTCTGACTTAAAAATGTGACCAATGAACATCTTGACCAAGTAGTTGAGGGCGGAATTCAGTTCAATATGCAAGATTTCTTCGTCACAGTGTCTTTTTTAGCAGTAAGCCATCACTGGTAGGCTCTAGTCCGTATCCTTTCGTTGGCGCTGTTGAGCACCGGCGGTGGAGCTATAGGTCCAGCTCGTATTCAACCTTTTGCGTTGCAAGGTGCGGTCTGTCCTCTGCTGTTAGACCACAGTCCTGTTCCCTAACCAGTCCTTTTAGTGGCGCCTTATGCTCGGCACCTATATTTCCGTGGCAACACCCTATTCCCACTTGAATGCAGTTCTTCCTTTTGACAATAAGTCACGTGGAAAAGAGGGTGTGTGTGGTTCAAATAGTCGATAGGAGAGAGGGCGGAGTTGGGTCAGAGTTCCTGGGACACACAAAAGGGACCAAGGGAGCAAAGGATAACAAGCAGGCAGGCCCATCAATCGGGCCCAAAGAAGGGGGACGGAGACTCCAGGCACACGTGGGTTAGCAGACGGAGGGCTTCAGGGCGGCCCGTCATTTCTCATTTTCCACGTTGAAATTGCTGTCTCGTCCCGTATCTTGTTGCTCTGCAGCTCCACCTTTGGTCGAGGTCACATGTGTCTCAAGATCTGCAGCCAGGCTGTACGTCACATCCGACCCTTCTCCTCTGGTGATCGTGAATCTTTGAATAGGTACAAAACAAGCTTTTAGAGAACTGGCAGAAGAAGACATCTATGCACGTGAATTCCTCCCTCAATCCTACGCACTTGGGAGATACGCTCATCGGTCACAGTCAGAGGTCTATTACCAAGCAGTGCATATGTCGGCATTCCTACTGAGTTCATGCCAAGTTTATTCATCGTCCCATTTATAACTCAAATGGGGAAAAATAAGGTTCCCATCAACTGTGCATTTCATCAAATTCAACATTTCGGAACATTTCCCTTCAAGGCTGGCTAACCTTGTCAAACAGGGCAGGGGCGCTATCATCAAGAGTCAGGTAAAACAGGTTTTTCTCGAGGGACGACAGTTACTCATGGTCATCATGTTTATCTCCGGGACAGCAGCTGGGGTCTATCAAATGGGGCGGGGATGCTTCGGGCGCTCGCGCTTGGGTGCAAAAGGGGGGTGGGGCAATCTGGGCATTGGGGGTCAATCTAGACGTTGGCGTTCGTCTCTGATGAACAGAAAAATTAAGGTGCCATTGACATACAGTTCCCCTATAAAAGGCCAGATTGGGGGACCTTAGTCGTCTTACCTGTCCTTGCCTTCTCAGCCAATTCGAGTTCATTCATTTTGCAGAAAGGAGAGGTAGTAATATGGCGAGATACAATCATTTTAGTTTCGGTCAATTTCGCTGAACACCTTCGCGTTAAATAAGTATCCAATCAGACTGGTGCCAGTGAGGCACGGTTTTACCATAAAAAGGAAGAGGAAATAGGGAGACTCTCAGAGAGTGAGAGTCGTCCGCAATCTAAACGAGCCATTTGGTACACGTATGACATGTAGAGAGAGAGAGAGAGAGAGAGAGAGAGAGAGAAAGGGAGAGAGATATAGAGAGGAAAAAGGTGGGATAGAGATAGAAAAAGACAGAGAGATGTGTACAAAAATAGGTCATTTAGTGCGTTCACAACACAGAACAGCAGGGGGTCAGGTAACGGAGAGACGCAAACAAAGGGAGAACATAAACCCCTACAGCACACACACACGAACTCAGACAGAGGAAGACAGTACATGTATTACATATATATAAGACATTCACGACAAAACAGAAAACAACAGTTGGCCAACAAAATCTATTTTTTTCTCTTTTTTTTTTTTATATATCCTTCATGTCTTTACTATCCTATTTATCTTCGTGCTTAGTTCTTTTTACCTTTCCCTCCTTTTCCCTCTCGCTTGTTATTTCTGCGAGCGTTCTCAATTGCCAATACTTACACCTCGATCAGTCGATCTGAAATTAACCTGGTCGCGCTATTTACCCAGGGTTGGATCTTAAACCATTTTTCAGTTCCTTCCTTTGGTGGGAAGTTCTCCAGGCTGAGGCAACGGCAAGTATTGATCGGGAGAACAGTCGGACAGCTTGGCTAGATCTATAAGGGTGTGAGAAGGGGGGCAGTACATTTTGAACATCAGCAACATTTCTAACTTCCCAGACGGGTGGTGCCTTGGTAACCCTTACCCATGCACTCTTCTTTGTCCTTTCCCTATCTAGTCAAAACGTCTAGTTACATTATCTAACGTGGTATTTCGAGTCAATTTTCGTCATACAGTACCCGTCAAGTTTCTATGTCAGTCCATCCTCCTAGTCGCTACGTTCTAAGGAGGAACAGTCATGTTTAAGTCTCCGTCTTTTAAAAACTTATCGTCATAAGGACTATGCACATATTCCCTCCTTCCCTTTTCGTCGGTGGTTCAATCATCGCTCTCCCACACTTCAGCCGACGTTCTGACGTGACCTGCAGGAGGGAGGAGAAAGAAGGGGTGGGGGGGGCAGCATTCAAACCACATTAGCATGCAGTAATCCGAAAATGTTTTTACCTACCACATACTCGACCTATCTCCACGTACTGCATTTCTTTACCATCTCGGCGTTTAAGCCCAGAGGGACCAGTAATGTCAGGTATATAATATCTACATGGGTTACTTGGTTGCAACCCCTTTTGTTGGGTGCAAGGGTGGCGGTCAGGTGGCATTTCTGTGGTGTCGTTTTAAGTGTGTCTAAAACATTTCTCCGGCTGCCTGTGACACATAATGTAGCTGCTAAATATCTGGTCCTTTTTTTTAACCTTCAGCTTTCATCATACTTATTCTTTGCTCATAGTAGCAAAACATTCGAAACTCATTAATGCAACCACTACAACTATGCTTTCTTTTTCAAAATACTTTTAATAAAAAGTGTTGATGTATAAATACAGGCCTACAACCCAGTGGACCGGCCACGGAGCAGATTGGAACTGTACATAAGAAGAACGAAGTTGGTGGCAGTTCAATGCATAAAGTGCAGCAGTACAATAAAATCGTATCAAACTTCCCTACAGAGCAAGCATGATGCATGTCAAGAATTCTGTTTTTCAATTAATTCATTAATTCAGTATCCAAATGCTCATTCACTGTCTAAATTACACCAATTCATTTTCCAAATCATAATTAGTACCCACCCTAAATCAGTTCATTGTCCCAACACATGATCAATATCTGTCTTACATTGCTTCCTTCTCTAAGCACATAATCACTATCCATCTTATCGACTTTCATGGTCCAAAAAGTGCATACATATCCCAGGGCATCAAAGCTGAGCAATCAGGGTGCAACAAGGTTTATTTTAAAAAGTTTCATTCTATGTCGGCGCCATTTTGGGCGGGGTCAGACAAGTCCCAGTATAGTCAGATTGCCTCTACTGACTCGTAGTAGGACCAGAACCTTCCGTTGGTAGTTCAAAAGTTTTTCGCAATGTGGTAACAGTCTAACGATTTGGACCACCAGTCAAAGAGTGGGGAGGGCGGCAACAATTTTTCCTACCGGGTCATTCTGGTGCTCCACCGGAACTGAACAAGTCTGTACCTTGGCTGTATTTTAGCCATTTCCAAACTGAGGCTGGCGCCGGCAGGAGGGCGTCGACGTCGTGGTTCCCAGTGAGGGGGACGGGGGCGCCCAGGCGGAGGGGTCGGGGGCCCCCCCGGCTCTCATAGAATCTTCAAAGTTGAGGAGAGAAGGCATGGGGCGTGTGCCCGTCCCGGGCAAAAGAACTCTTTTCGATGTGGACCCTCTTTAAGCAAAGAGCGTTGGGGTGCTGCTGGAAGCCTCCACCTGGAGGGAGATGGGGGAGGCTCGTTCGCGCCGCCTCCCCCTTCCAGCGACCCTGCGCCGTTCCTCGGCTCCACCGCTTCGGTATTGGCCGTGCCGGCTATTGAAGATGGGGGGGGGGGTCGGTGGCTGAGGCAAGACATCCCCCCCTTGACATGTGGCGGGACTACCTGTAACTATCCAGGCGTTGCCGTGTGGCTGGACTACCTGTCACTCTCAGGCGTTGACATGTGGCGGGACTACCTGTAATCTTCAGGCGTGGTCATGTGGCGGGAATACCTGCAACTCTCAGGGTTGCCCGACCTCGCCTTGGCTCCGGTCCTCGTCGATGGCCAGACCAGGCAAGAGATGGGGTGGGGGAGTGGTCGGTGGCCGAGGCAAGACAGCCCCCCCCGTGGCCTGCAGGGCAGCAGAAGAGGGAAAGGGGAGACCTCCATGACTCCTCGGGCCGTCCGCCTCACAGCCTCCCCTCTCGACCGCGGCCAGCCGAGCCCTGCATGCATCGAGGCCTCGCCTTCCGGATGGGCGTAACCGCGGACCTGTTGCACTTCGGGAGCTTCCGGAATGGGGGTAGGTACCTATTGGTTTGTTCCTATTTCATGTGACCGTTATTTGGGCGTGGTGGGCAATGAGGCAGACATGTTTAGGGCAGAAATAGGCAACGGAACCTAGCTACCTCGTGGCTGCCTTGGTGTCAAGCTTTTCTTCCCTCGCCATTTTTTATGTTTCTTATTGCGAGTTATTTCTAACGTTTCTTATTTTATTTTTAGCGAAGTTGATAACTCATCAGTGGCCTACTGATTTCGCTCAACTCTTTTTCTTGTATTTTTATGCCATAACCTATTATAAGCTATAGCGACTAGTCCACACTTAATGAACATGTCCTTATTAGGTGTGCCCTCCAGTGGAGCTGGATGGTTCATCTCTAATAAGCGGTCCGGGCTAAACAGGCTACCAACCAGTGGGGAGAAGATAGGCATGACAGATTACAACGGGGACAAAAGTCTGCACTACCTATCTTATCACGGCGGGCAAAGACTAGACAGAATATTTCTATTCTCCGTTGTTTGCAGGCGGTGAATACCTCAAAAGAACCAATACCGAACACTTAATGTACGGTCAATCAAACAATCAGTGGGGAGAATAAGTGGGTGCGAAAAGGTTTGCGTTACCCACTCTTTCTCTACCTGCAAAGCGAGACCTTGTTCTTCCCTGTTTGCAGACAAAGAATCTCCAGACAATAATCCACGAACGACAGTTCGGGAAACAGTGGGGGAGGAAGATAGGCACGACGGATTACAACGGGGACAAAAGTCTGCGTTACCTATCCTTCACTGCTTGCAAAGGGAGAGCCTGTTGTTTTCTCCGTTTGCAGACGGTGAATCTCCAGAGGTTTCAACAAAGCGTAATACTAGTATTATCCAACAAACAATCATTTCACAATCTGTCGCATTTACGCGACCTTACCCGGACCGGACCGTGTGGGCAGTTCTTCGCCTTCCTCCTTCCAGCGCCCGATCGTTCTCTTACTCCATGATTTTACCGCAGCAGTCCTGTGGGATTCCAGTCAGGACAGTAGGTCACTCAAGAGAGGTCCGTTCAGAATAGGTGAAGTTCATTCAATCGGCAGCCGGACGAGGGCCCTCTCAAGGCAGGTATACTCCGATCATTTAGATGTTCACCTCATCGTCTGGATCTCTCTTACTGGACCTTATGTCACTGATGGACCCCGCGTTGGGACGCCAATTGTGGAACAGGAGCCCATATTACCATCGATGCCCAGGCTGCTGGCGCTGTGCGCCTCTTAGTTCCCATTCTGAATAGTTACCAAATAAAGAGACGGGCGCTGGGAGCAGGAATCGCAAGAACAGGATTTATTTCTCATGAGGAGAGCCTGTCATTTCCGACACGAAACAAGGTGTCATCGGGAGGTGCTCTAACAAGTGAGCTGAGACTCCGTCTTTTATACTTTACAAAACGCTTGGCATTACAATCACGATATTGTGAAACAAGGAAAAGACATCCCCATAATCCTCGTGTCAATCCTACCCCACATGTGTTAACAATAGGGACCCTTGACTTGCTGATAAGAGGGGAGGGCAATCACGCAGCCGAGTGTTCCGTCAACTGTTTAGGATGGGTGCGCCTGATCATAGCCCAGGGGGTGGGGTGGCCAGGATCAATAGAGGGTCCTTTGAAGGAGAGCGACCTCATATGATAAGGGGCAGTAAACGATATCTCCCGGCTTATGCGATGGCCTCGGACCTGTGTGGACAGCTGGACACGGGGGAAGGGATCATCAAAGGAGTGGTATTCATGCCACGTGGACAATTGAGCGCGGAGGGAAGGCTTGTCAACAGAGGGGCATTCATGGAAGGAAAGGAGGTGTTGGTCAGGTGTGACCGTGACTCCCAAGGACAGGGTTTTGCAGAAGAAGAGGGTTTATGACTTGCCCATGTGAGGAGAAGGGAGGGGGAGCCAGGGTGGACACAGGGACAGAGTCGCGTAGAGAGAGAGATCTTATGACCCGTACATGAGAGAGCGGGGGCAGTCAGGTGCAGCTGGGGAGGGCTATGTCAGCTAAGGCGAAGGATGCCTCTTCAAGAGGGAATGGGGGGCTTTGCGTGGGTCAGGCAGAAGGGCTGCCTTTCAGGGCAGGGTCGCGCAGAGGGAGAGGGTTTCATGGTTTATGCAGGAGAGAGAGAAGGGGGGGGGTTCAAATACGCGCAGAAGGGAAGCCGGTGATTCTAATCTTAGGCGGGCAAAAGGCCAGGGTGCCTAAAATGGCTGTCATGTACACATGGGTACAGGCCTTTGCTGGCAGAGGGAAGCAGTCAATGCTTTACGGTATTCATGGTGCATGCAGGGAGAGGAGTGGGAAAAGGGAAATGAACGTTGCTTATGTACATCAATATTTCTAATTTTCTACAGCCATGCCTCTAACACCAATCCCTTACAGCCTATCCAGCAGGATCTTAGGAGATATGGTGTCAAAGGCTGCCTACAGATCAAGGAGGACCAACATCACTGGGGTCCCCCTGTCCAGGGACAACCTTATTGAATTGTATTGTATTAGATATTTATATAGCGCAAAACTGTCACCCTACGGGTATCCTGGTGCTTGAACTTCAGATAGTACAACATTTGAACAGATCCACATTGGCAGCAAAAGGTCTAAATATCCCCCTTAGAGAATAGCCAGGTTTTAACAAGCTTTCTGAAACAGGTTAACGAATTAGCCTGTCTAATGGTCTGGGGAAGGTCATTCCAGAGTCGTGCGGCGCCATCCTAATTCTCTTGAAACCAGTAGTCTTTACCAAGTTTACATTGGAAGAGCGGAGCTGCCTTTTCGGATTGTACCAAGTGAATCTCTCCCGTAGTGGAATAGGGCCCACGCCATGTGCCGCTTTGTACACAATACATAGGGATTTAAAACATATTCTCTCTTTAATAGGCAACCAATGTAGATCTTTCATTGCTTCGGTCATAGAGGTCCTGAGTTGCCTATTCAAAGCCAGTTTTGCTGCCATAGACTGGACTCTCTGTAATCTCTGTACAATGTACTGCGGGGCTCCCAAATACAGAGCGTTACAGTAGTACAGTCAGCTAAGAATTACACTCTGTACGACAAGTGAGCGAGTGTCCTTAGGCAGAAGCCGGAGGATCTGTTGTAACATCCGCAGCAACAAGAAGCATACATTGGCCGTTTTATTTGCCTGGGATTCCATTTGGAGACTGCCCTCCATTTGTACCCCCAGATTGCGCAGAGTTTTGGCAGGAAGCAGGGGGTCACCCTGCCACACTTACGGCGGCCAAAAGCGGTACAAAAGGGGGTGGTGATGGACGGAGAATCTGAATCAATCAAATACTCACACCCAGTCAAAAGACCATAGTGTGGCAGGGTATGCTCAGACGTGAGTCCCTTGCTCACTTTGCCACTGGATTCAAGCAAGCCGGGCTGAAGACGGCTGGAATGCCCAAAACCGGTCCTTGGAAGCTTGTTTCCGGTCCAGGGAAGACATGGCTTGGCAGTTCGGGCTGGACTGTACACATGAGGCACAGGATCAGACTGATTTGCATATAGCCATGTCTGAACTGGGGTGGCAGAGTGGGCTAAAGAACGGTGATGGATTAAACCCAGATGTTTTGACTGGGTGTGAGTGTTTGATTGATTCAGATGCTCCGTCCATCACCACCCCCTTTTGCACCGCTTTTGGCCACCAATAGTGTGGCAGGGTATGCTCAGATGTGAGTCCCTTGCTCACTTTGCCACTGGATTCAAGCAAGCCGGGCTGAAGACGGCTGGAATGCCAGAAACCGGTCCTCGGAATCTTGTTTCCGGTCCAGGGAAGGCATGGCTTGGCAGTTCGGGCTGGACTGTTCCCATGAGGCACAGAGTCAGACTGATTTGCATATAGCCATGTCTGAACTGGGGTGGCAGAGTGGGCTAAAGAACGGTGATGGATTAAACCCAGATCTTTTGACTGGGTGTGAGTGTTTGATTGATTCAGAGGCTCCGTCCATCACCACCCCCTTTTGTACCATTCTCAGTACTCTGGCCTGGGCGGAAGCCAAATTGATCATTGTCTAATAGTAGATTAGCCGGTAAGTATCCGGACAATGTTTCGCTGACAATTTTCTCAAAAATTTTACTGGGTATGGCAGGAGGGACATAGATCTAAAGTTGGCTGGGACCAGGGGATCAAGGGAGGGTTTCTTAAGCAAAGGAGTGATTACCGCCTTCTTCCATATTTCCGGGACCACTCCCTCTTCCAGGGATTGGTTGCAAATTAGTCGCAACCAAGGGAGGGTATCCTTTCCAGATGTTTTCCAAATTCTATTAGGCAGGGGATCCCGGGGGGAGCCTGAGGTGATACTTTGAGCCAAATATTTAACCGGTCCTCAGAAGGGGCCTGAAAGTTTTCCAGACAGGAGACGGCTATAGGCTCTTCTCCCTGGTCTGCAGTCTGGTCATCCCAGTTGTTAATATTATTGGGGCCTAGCTCACCCACAATTTTAGTGATTTTTTCTTCAAAATGTACGGCAATTGTATCACAGAGATTCTGTGAAGCGACCACCTTGTTGCTGGTACATGTTGAATGTGAGAGATTCTTCACAATAGTAAAGAGTGCTTTGGTGCAGTTCGGGCATGCAGAATAGAATTGGATAAGAAATCTGATTTGGCCTTGGTTATGCCTTCCTTATATCTGGCCTGAGCTAATTTCAGTTCCTTTCTGTCTATATCTGAATAATTCCTCCTCCATTTTCTCTCAGCCTTCTTACAACTAAGTTGTAGTGATATTAGTCCCTCAGTAAACCATGGAGCAGAGGCTTTCTTCCTGCTTTTGAGTCTCTTGATTGGCACTAAATTATCAAGAGAACTATCTATAAAATTACAGTATTCCTGATAGTTTTTCTTGACGGAGTTAGAGGGAACAAACAGATTTTGATTCACTGGTATCAAGTATATCTTATTTTTAACTAGCTTAGCCCACTCTCTTCCCTGTCAATAGGTAGTCTGACAGTTATTGCTAATCTCTGGTTGGGGTATTAAAATATCGAATTGAACTAGGAAATGATCCAACCAGCTTTGGGGCAGTATGTCCATTATCTTGGTATCTGTCTGATCGGCAAATTAGAGATCCAGCACGTGTCCTCCCTGATGTGTTGGCTTTTGTATCAATTGGCACAGATTACAGTTCTCACACGTTTGGCTCAGATCTCCCAGGTGTCCATAACCTCCAGCAGTGCAGCCTCAGTGCTATAAGAGACACTGAAACTGGACTGGGATGGGCCCAGTAGATTATTTTGTTCCAGACAGCAGGAAAGATGGCAGTTTATTAGTGTTTCCATTACATTAGAACAGCACGACAGGAGAGAAATCGGCCTATAGTTTTGTAGAACGGTCAGATTGGCTAGTGCTTTCTTGAGCAATGGATTTATACGTGCACTTTTCCACTTTTGGGGAAACGTGGCAGTGTCTAACGAGATGTTGCAAACCTCAGCAAGCGCGTCAGCTAAGACCCGGCTGAGATCTGACATAACGGTAGGCGGTGCAGGGTCTAATGGGGATCCTAATTTCACGTGACTTAATAAGGAGCCCACTTGTTCACCGGTAATGTCAGGTAAGTGTTCTAAGCTGAAAGGGAATGGATTTTCCCGTGGAGGGCCTTCAGGATGGTTTGGATCCTCCAGCTCGAAAGAGCGATACATTATGTGAATCTTGTGAGTAAAGTGAGTGGCTAAATTGTCACATAGCTTCTGGGTGGAAGGCGGCAGCGGGTTGGTGGCCTTTGGGTGAGTAAATTCCTTCAGGATCTTAAATAGCTCCTTCAAGGAGTTTTTCGCCTCCATAATAGGGGAGCCTAGATATGTTCTTATGGCTACATTACAGCTGTTAAGATATGCTGTTTGAGCCTTTCGATAGAGCAATTCATCCAGCTCTGCCTTATATTTCCTCCATTTCTTTTCCTTGACCCTGCATATGGCTTTTTCTCTCATGAGAGTGTCTGAGTACCAGGGGGCTGGGGCTGTCCTACCTGAATTTTTACCCTCTTGAAAGGGGCTATGGCATTGAGGGCTTCTGTTATGAACGAAAGGGCGCTGTAAACTTGGCTAAAGGCAGAGGGAGACCTTTTTCCCGGATCTGCGGAAATCCTTACAGCTTTGTGTAGAGGCGACTGGCTTTGAAAACGAAACCGGGAAACTTAGCGTTGTGTAATCTGTCCAGCCTAAAGTTTGAAAGGGTTCAACTACTAACTCTGGGATGTTAGAGAATATGGTATCCAGCATATGGCCGGCAACTTGTTTGGGGCTAGCAACTCTTGACTATAAGTCAAGTGACTCCATCGCTGCCACTAGGCTAGTGAACTCTATATTGGAGAGGGACTCTAGATGATGGTTGAAATCCCCTACTAGTAGAAGTTTGTCTGTATGTAAAATAAACAGGGCCAACCTTTTGAGTAGTGCTGTGCAAAACTCTTTCTTGCTGCCTCTAGGCGGATGATATACTAGAGCTCCCGCCCATTCAATGGTTTGGGTGTGCTCGACTCTGAATATCAGTATCTCTAAATTTGGGGAAGAGACTGTATCCAAGGTCTTAATATGATAGGGGGCGTGTGGCAATAGCTAATCTGCCGCCCTGCTTTATTGGTCTGTCCAAACGGACGACCAAGTTTTTTGCCGGAATGGCTATTACCAGTCCCAAAGTGGAGTCATTATTCAGCCAGGTCTCAGTAAAGAGACATGTCTGGTTTAATGTCGTCCAGCAGGTCCAAGATTTCAATCACATGTTTTGAGATGGATCTGGCTTTGAGATGTAGCCCCTGGAAAAAGAACTTTCTGTCCTTCCCTGGTCTGCCTGTCCGTTCTAACATACTGCTTCCCACATAGCTGGCTGTTGCAGGAAAGAGGATGCAAGTTAAAGGAAGCTTGCTGCTGTTTAGCCAGAGACAACCCACAATACAGACGTTCTCCCAGAAAAATAGTATCATCTGCTTGTGGTTTATCGTAAATACAATTACTATAAGAGGATTGGGACCATTGTTCTATCAGAATAAATTCCAAGGATTAAGACAAAAGCTCAACAAGATGATGAGGATAGTGGTGCTTGCCAGTTAAACTCTCCTCACTCACTAGTTGAAGAAGGCTGGTTAATGGAGACTAAGATCATGGAAGCTAAGCTGCATCCAGTACTCAGACCTTTTTCTAGATCACGGCTCTTGCCTTTGTCACATATGAGGAGTAAAAAATAAATTTAAGAAAAAACATTAACAGTAACTGCTATGATAGTGTACATAGGACAAGATGTAGACAATCAGGAAGGTGAGGATGTGGTCGCTCAATACTCCTGGTTGACCTCACATTTTTGGAAAACATTTACTAGAAAGTCCAAAATTATTTGCTAAAAAGCTGTCGGCAAAAGGATGCAAAAATATCCTCCAGTAAAAGGAGTTATTGAAAAAGTACCACTTCTCACCTTTATCAACCTATTGCTGATCACTTAAGAACCACAGGGCCATGGTCAGAAGTTTATCTACGAGGGCTTAATATTGAGACCACTGTGTATAAAGGGACAGATGCAGAATGCCACCTGGAGGGTTTGGGTTATCATACTGTGGGAGTCTGAAAGTTGTGTCTCTATCCTCCTTACACAAGAACTTGAGCCAGATGTACGAAACCTTTTAATGGTTACAAACCTTCCATTTCTCTAAATTAGAGGGTTTGTACCTGCAAAAAATATTTTTAGATTTAATAACTCTTTCACTGATTCTGAAAAGTCTTTCTGATTTATTAAATGGGTTTAGAAAATAAATACATTTTGCAATTTCGAAGGGGTACGTTGTGAGTGTCCCTTCCAAATGTTGATTTATTTCCTGATATATCAATGGTTTGCAACCATAATTGGGGTCACACACCATTGAAATGTTACTACCACACAAGTAGGGGTGGTAACAAATTCACAAAAAAGAAGAAGTCCTCTGTGCATACCCCCACTTTGATAATGAGGGTATACATTTCAGAATGAGTAGGTAGCAATCACAGGGAGGATAGTTTGCTGACCCTTGTAGGCCACCATCCTTGTGATTGTGACTCACTGTGATGCCTTATTTTGTGAACTAGCCTATTTCTACATAGGTTGGTTCGAAAGATCTGGATAAATTTGCAAAAGTCCAGTGCACATTTGTGACCGTTTTTTTTTAAATTGATTAGTACATCTAGACCTATATGTGCTAAAACCTTAGGGTAGCAAGTCAATGCGATTTCCCATATCGGTAATTCAGTGGACATGTGGGACTTTGCAAAGTTCACCAACATCTATGTATGTGAGCACATTTGGTCGTGTGCTGAGTGGCTGTACATTCCTCACAGCAGTGCCTATGTTGTGATTGGTCTTCTGATCTTCCTCAACCCAATACAGTATCAAGTGGAGTCAATTATTTTGCATTTTCCCAAAGCAGAACTTTACAAGTAGTAGTGTGTTTGCATTTACATGACACCTGTGTATGTGTGTTAGATTGGCATGTGCTCAATCATGTTGGTAGCATTGCCGTTGGTGGTGGTAATGAAAATAACGTGTAGGAGCAATCCAGCAGTGTCATTGTGAACCTCCTACTCCATAACTGCAACTGAATACTATGTCAGAACTGAAGAGCGTGGACCAAGGACTGACAAATCAAGCACCGTAAAGGAGACAAAACATAGAAATCATAAAATTAGTAAAAAAGTACCAAGGGCCAAACAGAAAACGGAGCAGGAGTAAGAAAGATAGTAAAGAAAAAGTGAGGAGAGTAGAAAAGATGTGTAGATAGATAAAAATCGGAAAGAACTGAGAATAGAAGAAAGGTTATAAGCGTGAAAGAAAGAAATGGGGAAATAATTGAAGATAAGTGAAAGGAAGAGTGAATGGAGGGAACTATGGGCTTATTTATGAGCCCTTGCGTCACTTCTGCCCTGCCGGTGCGTCACTTTTTGTGACGCACCAGCGGTGTAAAAAAGTTGCCTTGTTGCACCATATGTACAAAGTGACGTATCAAGGTTAATGTTAATGTTATTTGTATTTATAGAGCGCAAATTGATACCCAAAAGGTGCCCTGGCACTAGGTAGATGCGTCACTTTGTAAACCCCTGCGCCACATTATACCTGCGCCAGGTATAATGAAAATTGACGCATCGCTGTTTTCTCGCAGCGATGCGTTACTTTTCATAAATGTGGCCCAATGAGTAAAAGAATGAGTACAGGGAAGGATGAGAGCATTGATGGAATCATGAAAGAAACAATGGATGAAAGGATGAGTGACTGGAATGGGGAATGGGTGGATGGATGGATAGATGGATTTACAGATGGACGGGGGATGGGTGGATGAATGGATAGATGGATGTGGTAAGAGGGTGATGGCTCGATGGACAGATGGTTGGTTGAATATTTGATGCTAAGAAAGGTGAAAGGGTGAATGAAGCTTTTCTATGGAGTGTCGGACTTACTCGCTTAACCCGTTAAGCGCGCGCAAACATTCCGCCCCAGTGCGGACGTTCGATTGCGCTAACGGGATTCGGACGTCCAACGGTCGTGCGCAGCACTAGCGAGGTAGTGCACGCGACGACCGTTGGACGTTCGAAGCACTGAACGGGTTAATAGACTGGCTTCTCCTATTCCTTAGTTTCTTGTTGTTACCATGAGTGATCTAGCAACAGCACTGTACTTCTGTAGTAAATTGATCAGAGGGCATACGTCTGCCCTCGGTACCTATAAAAGGACAGGATAAATTAATTACATGTATTTGCTAATTTATGCAGCATAATTTTTAAAGGAAAGAGTCGATCATCAAAGTGAAGCATTCGTGTGATTGCCACATCCTAGGTGTAAAGTCCGTTGTGGTTCACAGGCTGTATGTCTATAATGGCATTTGTTTTTTATTTATTATCTGCTGGCAAACAAAGACAACATACTTTATTTTAGATTTGCATGAGCTATATCGTTATCACGAGAGAAAATAATTTTACTTCACTGAGGCCTTCACTCCCCAGGAGATGCCTTGCTTTTTTATTATGATTTTGATCGATAGATTGAATGAAACGATAAAAACAACAGAGGTTAATTAATTGCTTTCGTATTTATTCAGTAAATACATCCTTGATGCATAATCGTTTATCACTCTGCAACCTAACTTTCTTTACTTGCTTCTGCGTAGGGTAAAACGGAAAAGAAATAAAAGTTAATGTAAAAGGATACAGCTTATTTAAAAATATATATTTGAAAGCCTGTGCCTCTTGATCACGCTGCTTTACTTGACTTTGCAGGGGCGCAACCTAAACGTGCCCCTTCCCCTCATTAACGCCTGTTTCAAGAAGATTATTTCCTGCTTCCCATTGGGCGAAGGGTCAAGTCTGATTTGCATATGGCTGGGTATAAACTGCTAAGGCATGGTGAGCAAAAAAACGATGGCTTTAGGGCCAGATCTCTGTACTGGGGAAAAATATTTGACATTGTTTCAGTATTCGGTCCGTCAATTGTCCTTTTGCGTTATTTTTGTGACACAAAGCCAGGGCTGATGATTTTGTAGGTTTAAATTTTCATCAAAAACAATAAGTTGAAGTGCAGGAACGCCCAAGTATCCGCCGAGTGTACCTTCCTTAACTTAAAGTAGCACAAAGAACTTCAAAGTGATGTTTATACTCTTTTAAGGGCAACTGTGTTTTGCGCTGGAAAAAAATACTGTCAAAACTTTATGCCGCGTTGCGCCAATTTCCTTTAACATGTGAAATGAGAAAAACTATTGTAAACAGAGGTTTCTGTATTAGAACAGCACCCTTCTAGAACAAAGGGGCATATTACCTAGAAGTGCGTTAGAAAACGCACAACGCACATTCCCAAATCGCCGGCTATCGCCGGATTTTTTTGCCGTGATAGCACGCAATTATCACGTAGGCAAAATGAATTCCGGCGATAGTCGGCGATATGGCACGTTAGCGCATGAAAACATACGTTGTTTTCATGCGCTAACGTGTGCATTGATAATATGGGGGGGTGGAATCAGCGTTATGATCCACACCCCCGTTATCAATGCCCTAACACCTGGTCAGAGCAGGCGTTGGGATACCTGCGATAACCGAGTTTGGTCCTATGTTCAGGAAGTGAAACAGGGTTCAAACAGCATGGTGGGCATCTATAGGTTCAAGTCAGGCTTAAGGCAGCAAAGCAGTCCTCTGAAGTACACAGCAGGCTGCAGCTACAGTCATTCTTCTGAGAATATTTGCACTGGACCAGAAAGTAAACTGAAGAGTGGGTCTGAGGGTACTATTTTTATACATCATGCTTTCTTTGAAGCAGGAGACATATATAGATAATTCCCTTTGAAGTGCTTGCAGTTTCCTGCCTCACTTGCCCTGGTTCCAGACTGACACAAACAATGTAGCGGTGATAATTTCTTTGTATGTAGGCAGAGCAAAGTCTTCTTAGTTGCATGTGGGGCTGTACCCACCTCCGCACCCTCCATCTTGTCACTGACGGGCCATCCTATCCCTCTACTGTGTTACTGTCTAGGAGGAACATGCACAGTCCAAGTGCCAACTACACCCAGTCATGTGGCCCAGGAACAAACGGTGGGGACCAAATAGGGCTAGAAAATGGCAACTTTCTAAAAGTTACATTTTCAAACTTGAAATTTAGAATCTGAAAAATAGTTTTTTTAATTGATATATTCCAGACACCAAATGAGAAACCTTTACCTGTTCCCAAAAGTCATCACTTATTAAATGTAATAAGGCATACCTCTCCTGTGGGAGAGGTATGCCAAAGGAGTGAAAAATGGATTAAGGAGAGTTTTTCACCCCAAGGACATGCAAAACTTAAAAGTACATGTCATTTTAAGGTTCTACTTAAGTGCTTGGTAAAGTAAGTGCTGCATGTTCACTGGTAGCATTTCATTGTTAGGCCCTGGGTATATGGTATACTACTTTACTCGGTATTATAAGTAAATTACCATTCAGGAGTGAGCCAATGTGACCATGTTTTAGGGAGTAAGCACAAGCACTTTAGCACTGGTTAGAAGTGATAAAGTGCACAGAGTCCTAAGGCCTAAGGGAGGGGGAGGGCCCACCCTAACTAATAAACCACTTTCTCACATTTACTTACTGGCAGAGGCAGTAAGTAACAAACAGCTGAAACAGGCATCCGGCACTCTTACTTTTCTTCACAAATTAGATGACACAGAATAACACTTGTTTTCCACCCATATTTCCTTGATATTTGCAGCAGATTGCAACGACCACAGTGTGATTTACAAATGCATCTGGCGCTTGCAAAGTCATATTAATACATTGTAATTCGGCTGTTTTGCTGATTGCAAATCCGGCTATAATGTATTGCGCAAGCATTGAAGAGGAGAAGTGGATGTAATGCATCGTTCTCAAAGTCCTTACACAACATCTCAATTACCCTAAATTGTATCATCGCAGAAACTGTATCAGGCAAGCAAGGCGTGTAGATAATAAATCAACTTTCCACGTATATAACCTTTTTTTAATGAACAAAAAAATCTTGAATAAGTGCTCAACCAGGTATAAATACAGATTGCATATGTAACTTAAAGCTGTATTGTTAACTGCAATCGCATTATAGCACCAGCATTTTAATGTGATTTTTAATTTTAGAAACATTATCTAAATGTAATTTCTAAGAAGAGCTTACTTCTTACTCCTGGGAGTTTCTAATTATCCATTATCCGATAATAGCACTGCAAGCAGTCAATAATTAATCCCATCAATGCTATATGATTTTGCAAAAAAGAGCAGCCCGTAAGGGAACAATGCAAAAACCGCCTGCTTTTTATGACTAACGCTTTCCACCCTACCGATGCTTTTCGTGGATCAAAGTCACCGCAGAATGCTTATTGCAGTCAGAAGAACAGTGTTGTGTCAAACTCTCCAAATCACCTTTTGTCTTGGGACCCCACCTGTCAACTCATTTTATATTGGATATATATGTGTGTGTCTCTGTGCAGCATTCAAATCTCCTCTAGCAAGCAGGCAGTGGCCTGCAGACCTCAGGGGAGCACAAACAAAGGCTATCAGAATGCAGTAGGCATAACAGCTCTGAATATTTGAGAGAATCTCAAAAAATAAACGTACACAGCTCGAAGGCCTACATGAAAAGGTTCGACTCTGCAGGTGCAAGGTAAGACTTTGTACCTGGACCTGTTTCAGAATAAATACGAAAAAAATATTAAGAATCAATTGAAAAATCTTGGCTGTGTCATAAGGTACCACAGAAGGGGAGTTTCTCATTTGAAAACTCAGAAAAGCCAGTGTATGCAGTGTCTGAGCTCAGAACTGGGAGCACCGACCAGTTAAATGGTGTCGACTGTTTCAAAAAGCAGTGATAAAACTGAAACAAAATGTTAATAAAATATAACCCAAAGAAACATTGAAATAAAAGTCTGAAACACTGAAAATGCATGAACTGTTAATATGTATCACTTACACCAATGATGCATCGACACATTATGCCAAGCACTTTAATAATGCCAATGTATACAAATAAATTAAGTGATTGGTTAAATTGATAAACATGGTTTGCAGGAAATGCAGCTAAGTGATATAGAGGGCTCCTTTCCTTTCCCACAGCAAAGAGGTGCAGAATAACTTTGAAAAAGATAACATTGGGACATGTTCATTACTGAAAATACAGAATGTGTTTTAGTTGGTTCATATCAGCACATCAGCCCTTGCTCTGTTTTCATTCTTTTATCACATGTGTAACAGTAATGTCCTCTGTGCTACAAATGTTCCGGCAACCAACTGATGGGCATTTTGTATACAGCAACTGACCCAGTATCTCGCATAAATTATGTTTACATTCAGTGCTAAATACCAGCATGTGGGGCTCTCATAAGTGACCTGGTGCCCTGCTCCTCCCTTTTCATTTAATTTATGGGTGTGTGTTACTTACATTTTACATTAATTGCAGACAAATATGTATATTGTAATACTAGATCTGTCAGCTCTTATCTATGTCACCTAAGCCAAGATTGTGAAAGATGTCACACAACGCAGCACAGCACCCTACTACTAATGTTATTACATAAGGGCCCATTAGGATGGCATCCCGTCGTGTAAATGGACCACCAGCCATAAGGACGGGGGTCCTGTGGGTGCTATTAGGATGCGCCCGCCACAGTGGCGGGCACATCCTGTATCCCTAACAGTGGCACTCAGTACCGCCAGCCACAATCTTAGGGAGGCATGTTTTGCACTTCCATGCACAACACGGCAGGCACCGCGCGGTGCCTGCCATGCTGTGCATGGAACTGCTGGTGGGTAACATAGGTACCCCCCAAGTGCACCCCCACGCCCCCCCCAGAGTCCCTGCAGTCTCTGCATGCCTTTCCGTGGTGGGAAAGGCATTCCTCAAACCACATTGTAATATGGCAGGCGGTGTCAAACAGACACCGCCACCATATTGCAGCTTTTTCCACCCGGTCGCAAGTCGACCAGGGCGGAAATGCGGCGGACAGTCTTTCAGTCCGCCGCGGACCCCCCAGCCATGATAATATGGCGGGGGTCTTTCCTACAGGGATGGTATTATTATTATTATTATTGCATTTATTGAGCGCACAGCTACCCGGAGGTTTCCCGGCGCTTGCCTTGGGAATCCGTCCTGGCTTTTCCCTGTGAGATAGCCCCTACAGGGCATCCCCAAGGTGAAAGCCAGGCATCCCGCCGCAGGGGGCCGTTGTGGAGATTAAGCAAGCTTAATGCCCAGAGTTGCAGAGTGAGAACCCATGATTAGAACAGGCACCGAAGCGAGAAATATCGAGTCCGTGGACATTTGAGCTCAAGACCCTGCCGCGTCGGGAATTGAACCCTGGTCCCGGGTCTGACCTCAGCTTCCGGGTCTGCCTGCTCTACACCGTGAGCCACACTTCTCCACCATGGTAGGTGGATTGACTCCTCCGGCCCAGCAGTGACCACCGCCGCCACGTCGGGGGCAATCCGCCCACGACCCTAATGGGTCGCATAGTGTTTAGAATTAAAAATGCACAAGTTGCTGCATGGGAACTCCCATGTAAAAACCCCTAACGCAAAGGAATGTAAAGCAGTGTTTTGCACTACTTTGCGTAACTTTCGCATACAAATCAACACTAATGGCAAGTAGTGTTTGTCTGGTAATCCCCAAATAGGTTTAGCGTCTTGTCTGCATTACAAAAGTAATGCTAACTCAACGTAACGCTAACCCAACGCTAAATCTTTGTGAACCTCGGCCCTTCTGTGTTAGGAGCAAAGGACTTGAAAGAAAACTTACATTCAGCAACATTGGTCATATGCAGAAGAATGATTAGATGATATCAGACATTATTCTGTATTGATGTCCGATTAGTTATCTGGAAATCGAACATTTGTTGTGCTCTCTTATTATTATTACCAGATTCAATATTGGAACTCCAGAAACCACAGGCATTGGAGTTGGGGAGCATGTGTAGCCACATAGATGTTCTGTCTGCTCATGCTGAGCACAGCAAAGAAGTGCAGAACAGTAGCTACAATTAACAAGGGCAGGTTACAGAAAATGAGAATAAATCTTTGCTGGTTAACTTATAATTTGGGCATTAGGAAACAGCCTGAAATTTGGCAGCCAGTGTTTGACTTTACTCTTGGTATTTTCAAATTTATGACGATTCATCGGAGGGGTGGGGAAGGGAAGCAGGTAAAAAGGAGGTCATTTGCTAATAAGCTAGACCCTCAGTGAAAAATATGCAACAAAGTTTATCAGAAGCTTGAAAAAAAATTCTATTGGGATGTCATGTTTTGATCTCATTATTTGAGGGAGTTTGAGGATATCTGGAGCCAAACATAGGTACTACCTCACACATACGGCCACATACATCAACCTATTTAGGAAGTGCAAACGGTGCGAATCGCAAAATTCGGCCGTTTGCGATTCCTAAATAGCTTTTTGGGATGCATCAAGCATTTTTGGTAAAATCGCTATTTTTAGCGATTTCCAAAAATGCGATTGCTTTTAAGGAATAGCAAATTTGCGATTCCTTAAAAGCAATGCATGATTAATTTTAAAATTGCTAATTCGCAATTAGGGGGTGCAAATTACCACGAGGTTGAACCTCGTGGTAATTTGCGAAAATGTGTTAAAATGCTCTAATTTGCATTTCAAAACACTGTCATGTTACAGGCACACATGTCCTTAGGACATGTGTGTTTGAAACATGCACTTCCAAATACATTTCAGGGGTGCAGGGGGGGGGGTCCTGTGGACCCTCCCTGCACCCATGGAATGCATCAACATTTTGCGAATCCTAATTTGCGAATTCGCAATTCCCATTGATTCCTTTGGGCCTTTTGGCCCATAGGAATCAATGGGAATTGCGAAATCGCAAATTGGAATTCGCATAATATTTGCGTTTCGGTAAAAATTGCGATTTTTACAGAATCGCAAATTTTATGCACTTTCAATCATGCATCCCGTTTTGCGATTCCTTATTTGCGATTCCCTAAAAATCACAAATTAGGAATCGCAAAACCGGACTTTGATGCATGTGGCCGTATGTGTCCATCTAATCCTCAAGAAGAACTGCAGGACTCTTTTTGTCGATTTTAGTTTTTTCTCTCTTGAAAAGAGTTTGCAGTCCTTTCTTGGGAAATGTAATAAAAAAGAAAGGGTGGTACAACTCACTCACAGAAGATGACAAGCTTCATCATAGGGGCCCTCTTCACCAGCACCATGTTAGAGCAAGGAGAGCTCATCCTAAACTCTTCTTTGGATATGATTATAAATGATTTCTGTCTCGAACTTTAAACTGATAAAAATGTTTATGGTGGGAATACCATAATAAATGTATTAGGCGTTCCAGTCCTCTACAACATAAACAAGTAAGAGGGATAAAAAGTAGGGTACAGTTCATTTATTTACTAGGATCACATCCTAATTCAAATATGTGGTCAAGATATTTCAGTCTAGTTGTTAGTGCTATGTGTATCCCCTGGAATTTCTTTAGGACCTATTTGTCACCCTAACTGTACTATCCTTGCCTTTTTGGAATTGGAAACATTTACCACATCAGTTCAATTCCATCTCCTTTGGATACCTGTGATCTTGTAAGTTATAGCGTACCATATAAACATTTTATTTCTGTCACCAACCAGCGATGACACATATGAAAAATAACAACACTGCAACTGTAGCACTCTGGGTCCACTCTTCGCAGTGCAGCTTCCAGGACCATATTCTGCCCAATGCCATGCAGTAAAGATCTGAAAGATGTCAACGAAAACCGTTGATCATCACGACCCACCACGCCGACATTAAACCCATAAACTGGTATTTCTCGTCCTTCACCTACACAGTGCATCTACAACCAAACCAGCATGTCGAGACTTGAGCAGGATCCCAGAGAAAGGCCGTATGGCTGACCTCAGGGAATTGTGAACCAAAAACTTCAACAACCTACCCTACTATAACAGAAACTTCAACAACTGGATTACCTCCTGCTGTGACATGATAGCTCACTTAAACCGAACAATCTCACTAGATCCAGACCACAGGCCAGCTGGTACATGCAAGAACTCAGGATGACAAAGTGCAACTGCAAACAAATGGAGCACTGCTGGAGAAGGAGCCAGGAGAATGAGTACAGGATCACCTTCAAATCTGCCCTCAGACGAGACAATCAGTAGATCCACGCCTTCAAACACCCAACACTTGAGAACCTTATTGACATCAGCAGCAATAGCAACAAAGACATCTTCACCATCATGAAAGATTTCACCTCCCAGCAGCTTTCTCCAACTGCATCACCCCCTCACAAGATCTATGCAACAAGTTGTCCTAGTTTTCCTACATCATGATGATAACCAGCATATAAGACAGCTTTGACCCCCAACAGGCCAAACAGACCTTATAAAGCGAATCCCCATATCATCCAAGGAGACCACATGGACCCTACGGCCTGCTGTCTCCACGGACAAAGCATCATCCACCATGTAGTCTATCCACTATGGTGCTCCATCGGTCCCTTGCACCCATCACACCTTTGCCAAAGGACATCATCCCATTAGCTCAGTTCTCACACCAATTCTGAATGCCTCCATCAGAACAGTCATCTATCTGGAAATTTGGAAACAAGCCACAGTACTCCTTTAGCTCAAAAAGTCATCTGTGGGCCATTTAACGCTTGTCAACTACAGATCTTTCTTGCTGCTTGTTGGACTTGGCCTTGTTGGCTAAAGTTCACTTAAATGTTTTGCTTTTCCCCAGACCGTTTTCCTGATAGAGAGATGTGAAGTTAGATGCAGTAGGTACTTGCTAAGCAGTGTGCAAGTACAAATGTTCCCTGTATAAATTGTAGTGGAGTTTGGTTGTCTCTGATTAGTATCTTTACCTTACTAGTGATGTACACCGCATGCGCCCGTGCTAGTAGTAAAGAAATGCACAGACAGGGAAAATAGGTCTTCAGTGTAGGGCCTGTACGCATTGTGCTAAATTAGCATGTTGTCCTGACAAGTGCTACCACTTGACAGGCCTTACTTTCCCTTTTGCATACACATGGGGCACCCCTGTAGAACGTCCTGGGTAACCCATAGGCAGGGTGCAGTGTAGGTAAGAGGCAGGACCTGGTGCATTTCATTTTCCCTGGTAAAAGACCATCCTGCCAATAGGACAAAACGGGGAGGCTGGGAATAGTATTGTTAGCCTAGTTTCCCAAGAATTGGAAATTGAACAGGGAAGTTTGGTATGTCTGAACTCACAGCGTCATAATGGATCTTTTTGGGTAGATGGTTTTGTCGCTGTGTGTCCAGAAACCGCTGTTTGAGAAAATAGCAGAGTCTGTGCTTTAGACCCTTTTGTGTGTTTCAGCAGAATGTGAATTGCCTGCCTGGATCTTGGAGAGGTGAGAAAGGCTGAGGGAGGTCATGCCCCAGGGGAGGGGTGGAGAAGGCGCCAGGCTGCCCTGCAACTGGAGCGGGGAGAAGGAGAGGCGTTGTGAAGTAAAGAGGCCTGGTTCAGAGCCATAAAACAATAGACCCATCTCCCTCTGAGTGATTAAAGATCCAGGCCCCCATTATCAAAGAGAGGATGGTGACACTGGGGGGTAGCTAGCAAGACTGATATAGGGAGGGGTGGGGGACCCCTGAGCGCAAGGAAACTTCAAATACAATGAGGGGTATAACTGGAAGAACTGTAACCCCAAGATTTTGATTTGGTTTTGGTCATGTTGATGATGTTTTCGAGAACGGTCTCGGTATCGTTCAGAGAAGTGCTGGAAGCACTTTGAAGATGCCGTGGACTGGTCGAGCCTCTGGCAGCTTTGACCTGTCTGTGATCGGGAAATAAACATCTGCCTCAGGAAGAGATGCTGAATAGGCTGCGGGAGACACTTGACCCTTGCTTCGTGATCTGGGGCTTGTGGGCAGTTTGTAGCTCTTGAGCGAGGAGAGGCTGAATGGTTGCTGCAGTGGGTTGTGCCCCCCCTTCTTCCTGAGCACCACTTTGCAGTGTGCTGCATCCTGTACCCCAAGGGCCTGAGGTAAGCTGGCTCTCTGTTTGATACACAGGAACATAAAAGTTTCCAGGAAGTCTCAAGTGGCGCAGTGGTGGGACCGTGTTGTGAAGCATGAGACCTCCAAATGGATGCCTAAGGTGATCGTGGGCACCCAGAGCGAATCAAAACTCTGACGTGCAGGGTCCCTGCTGTGGTGTGGCTGCAGGTGGTGGAGCACCCGTGGAGTGTGGGCATTATGGAAGAGTGCTGAGATTCGGGATGCGCAGGGGGTGCATGTTGCAGTGCAGTCCAGGCACCGGTGGAGAGTGCCGGGACATCATGGGCACTAAGGAGGAGTGGGTCTCCGACATGCAGATCGCCATGTGGTGGAGAGGTGAGACTCAGACATGCAGTGTGCGTGTCGTGGTGCAACCTCGGCATTAGTGGAGAGCATCGGAAGATCATGTGCACCAGGAGACAGAGTAAGTCTTTAAGACGATGGGGGTGCGTGTCAAAGGTGCCACCGAAGGTGCTGGTTAGGAGTCCAGGGGAGCAGTGAGCACCAGGGAATGAAGAAGTCCTAACAATGCTGGAGAGGAGGGCCAAGTGATCAGGCCCTCGAAGGCAATGTGAAGTAGCACCCGCGTCATGTGGAAGGCTTCGTGGAAGGAGTTTGTGCTGTAAGTTGGCGGCCCGGAACAGAAGCCCCGCAGGAGCTGAACTACCGGCCGGAGCACGCCTTGCCCGTGGAGACAAGGTTCTGGAGTACGGCCAAGCCGCTGCAGCAGGGGAGGAGAGTAGGGTCGCTCCCCCCAAGGTAAAGTGGATCATTGCCTGGGGCGGGGTGCGGGCCCAGAGGGATACTCTCTCAGCCTCTTGCTGCTGGCAGCATTGTGCGCCTGTTGCTCCGACCCAAATCTCGGTCCGTGCTTGTCCCGGACAGGGCAGTACAGGGGCCAGGGCCCAGAGTAGAACTTGGGTGTTGTTAGACCTGGCATCTTTGGCGTGGATTCCCCTGTCTTTTTGTTTCTGCCTCCTGTATTTTTGACGCTGTGCTGGATTTAGTTTTTGCTGGTTTAGATGCTTTGGGCACTTTGTCACTGCTGAAAGTGCAAGTGTTCCCTGTGTAAATTGTTATTGTTTATCCATGATTGGCATGTTTGTATCACCAAGAAGTCCCTAGTAAAGTGCATTGAGTGTACCAGGGCTGGTGATACAAATCCTACTAGTGGGCCTGCAGCACTGATTGTGCCACCCACATGAATAGCCCTACAAACAGATTTCCTAGGCCTAGGGGTCCATGGTTGCTTTGGTTTGGGGGGTTGGGATTCCTTTCCCTGTGAACTCTGTTGGGGCCCTTTACAGAACTCCCTTTGGTTACCTTTGTCCCCCCCACTCTTCTGCTGGGGATCCTGACCACCTTTGGCTGTGATACCCACAATTCCTCTGTGGAGCCTGGTACTGGTCCAGCGGTCCGCCTCCTTAGCAAGCTCAATGGGGTCTGTCAGCTTGCTGTCTAAAAGATGCTGGTGCAGCTCTGGAAGACTACTCTAGTGCTCCCAACTAACTAAATTCAACAACCTCTTATAATCAGTTACTTTGCTGCCCTTCATCCAACCATTCAAAGTGCAAGTGCTACCTGTGTAAATTGTTATTGTAATTGGTTATCCATGATAGGACATAAAAGTCTAGAATCCCTTAACTCAGAATTTAATAACACATCTTTTAGGAAAGGTGTTTTTAAAATCCTGTGTTTGAGAACAGCACTTCTAGAAAGTTGCTGTTCTCTTGTCTGACCTTTCTGTGTGGTTTGGCCTGTTTGTGAACTGACTTTCTGTTTTGTGAGTGGCAGGGGATGGGTGGCTCTCAGAGGCTGAGTGGGCCATCCCTGGGCTGAAAAGCTCCATCTACATCCAGTGTGGTGGGAGGGTGTTGAACCTGGGCCTGAATAGGGCTGTGCTTTCTCTCCACAATGCTGGCTCCACCTCCTGCTGGGTGGCTAACAACCTTGCCCCTCTCTCTGAAACGAAAGGAGAGGCCAGGAAAACAAAGTGCCCAAGGAACTCCCAGAACTGGTTCAGACCGTTGTGTGTGGCATAATCAGTGCTGCAGGCCCACTAGTAACATTTGTATCACCAGCCCTGGCACACTCAATGCACTTTACTAGAGACTTCTTGGTGATACAAACATGCCAATCATGGATAAACAATAACAATTTACACAGGGAACACTTGCACTTTCAGCAGTGACAACGTGCCCAAAGCATCTAAACCAGCAAAAACGAAATCCAGCACAGCGTCAAAAATACAGGAGGCAGATGCAAAAAGACAGGAGAACCACATCAAAGATGCCAGGTCTAAAAGACAGTATTTGCTTCTTTGAAGTAGATGATTGCAGATGTGGTGGAAGCAGCTAACATTGATAAAAGGGGTCATTTTATTCACGGCCTGGAGCTTTCGCAATTACATTTCCATATTTGTGAGAATCTGTACTTTGCTAGGAGAGGATGGTGATTTGTTTTGCAATATCATCACTTACAGCCTGAAGGTTTGATATTAAAATGTGTCACGTGTCCAAAAGTGGAGGGATGTGGACAAAGTTGTTTTTCCAAGACTCCCTTCTTTACCTTATGACTTGGAGAAGTTTGCAGATTAATTCGCTCTGGTGATCAAGGTTAATAGTCTCATGGCAGGACTTTCATCCCAGGGATTTATAATTTTTTAGGATGCCTTACCAACAGACTCCATTAATAAGAGGTTGGAGAGTGCTGTTAACATTCTTATGTGGCTTCCAACTTTGCTTTGCCTTGCCAGCACACTCATATACACTGCCTAGTCTTTACTCAGAGATTTCCCTGTTGGAGCAGATTAATGAGGGCTTGGATTGTTCTGGTATCTTGAGTCTGATGGAACAACAAGTATGGTTCCTTTCTGAGACTTCAATCATCAATTTATGTGCTTCAGCAGCGGACTCAGGTGCATCTATAGCTGCATGATGACACCTATGGATGCAGTCCCTACGAAGCTGCTGCTTAATGGATCCATGCTCTTCAGGTAGCAGCTAGTGCTGGGGATATGGTAAACAATCTGTAGAGAATAAGAAAGTGATCGGCTCAGGTGCATCCATTCTCATTGGCTAAAGCATTTCAGTTTAAGCTTGCCTTTCCTCCAACCTCTTCTTGTGGGTGGTTCACTGTTCTTTCAGGGTTGTGGTCATGGCCGTTAGATGCCAGTTCCTGAAAAATCCCTACTCCAGCCAGCTTCAACCAGTACAAATCCACCAGCTCCAAAGGCCTGACTTCATAAAAGAGATCGTGATGAGAGGACGTCTTCTCCAAGGGTGTGGCAGACATCAGTAACTGATGCATGGGATTGGCATATTGTCTTAAAAGGATACCGTATAAAATTTTCAGAGCACCCAGTGCATGTGTTTTGTCCTACACCTTTGTCACGAAATCTGGAACACCAGCAGGACCTTCTTGCAGTGATCCAGTTATTGGTAGAGAAAGCATTAGTCTTTAGAGGTTCCCCAGAGGAATGATTCCAAGGCTTCCATTCAATTATCTTTCTTGTCCATAAAGCACCATGAGAAATTACCTAGTTCCAGCTCTCCAGGGCTTAAATCAGTTTATAATCCATTGGCCATTCAAGATGGTAACATTGCAAAGCATCTTTCCTTTGTTGAAGAACGGGGATTATCTCTCATCACTGGAAATGTTGGACGCCTACATTCATCCATTATATCAACAACTTCTGCAGTTTGCAGTGGACCAGCATCATTATGAATTTTGGGTCCTCCCCTTTTGTATGGCTTCAATGCCATGAGCTTTTACAAACTTCTTGGCACCACTGGGGGGTATCCTTCATAATCGGGAAATTCAGGTATATCCATATCTTCATGACTATTTACTAACCTTTTATTGTTTTCTTAGGCACAGAAGGATGTCCAGCAAGTTTTCAGTCTGCTCCAAGACCATGGCCTGCTTTTCAAATACCAAAAGTCTAATTTTCTTTCATATTTCTCTCCCTATATCATTGGAGCCAGCTTTAGGATAGACTTGTGGGAGTTCTTTGTCACCATCAGAAACAGGAGAGACACTGCCCTTCTAGTGCAGCCTCAGACTCCTGTGAGACTGTGGCTTAGAAATCAATAGAGATGGCTTCAACTTTAGCTGTTCTCCTGTGAAGCTGTCTTCACTTGTATCCTCTAATCTATTACACTCTAGCTTACTCGGACCCTATTACACAGAACTGCAACATGCTCATCCCAGATACAACAAAGATTTGCAGGGATCCCTAGTGGTAATCCATCAAATCTCAGCAAGGGGCTTTCAGCTCACCCATCCTTCTTCTTGAATCTTGTCTTCAGATGTCAGCAAGAAAGGCTGCGGACATATCTGGGCACCTCTCCGATTCGGGGCTCCCAGAGAGAGATACAATTCATCCAAATAAAGGATTCGACTGCAGTACAGGCAGTATTGCACCACTTTCTTCCATTGATTCTGAAACAGGCATTCTGTGTCCAAACAGACAACTTCATGACAAAGTCTTACATTAACTGCTGGTGGGATGCATCATGCTCTCTGTCTCCTTTCTTGGGAGACAGAGCAGAATCTCCTCTCTCTCGTGGCGGTTTATCTTCTGTGAATGGAACATGCACCTGCTGATCAACTCAGTTGGAAACTTCACTCCTCTGTGCCTCTCTGTCTCTTTCCTCTGATTTCTCAGTTGTTAGTTTTATGGTTCATCAGGCCCTGGTTAAATCATTTAGTCACGGAATAGAATGCTCTCCTGCCAAATGTTTGTTAACTAGTCCCATGCTCCAGGGCCTTGGCAATAGACACTCTCCCAGTGTCCTCCCATTCTCCTGATGCCAAGGGTTCCAAAAAAGATAGGGCACCCCGTGTGGCAGTACCCAATTGAGGCATCCCCTCTAATCCTACCATTCTCTCTACAGACACACTCAGGCACCGGAGGCTGGGATGATAACTATTGAATGGTTGCCCTTGGGTGCTTGTAGGAAGTGCCTGAATGTATTCTACTAAGTCTGCAATTCATAATTCTTATTCTCAACATTGGACTAACTTTGAGAATTACTGCCTAAAAAAGGGGGCTGATGCTTCTGACTGTGAGCCAGCAACTATTTTGGAATTCTTACAATACAGGGTTCTTTTAGGTCTAGCAAGCTCTACAATTAGATCGCAATAGATGGCAATACAGGCATCAGCGGAGAATCTGTCTTTTCTCTTGCTCCTCTTGATTCTAGATTAGGGAGGAGTTTTTGCCTCCAGAGACCTTCATCCCATGCTCTAGTTTCTGCATGGGATATCCCCTAGTGCTTGGAATATTGCAGGGTCCACCTTTCAAGCCTTTGGAGTCCACAGATGTTGTTTCTTTGCCATGCAAAAGCATTTTCCTTGTGTCCATTTTTTCAGGGTGGAGGGCGTGGGTATTGGCAGCCTTAAATTATTTTTTTCTTTTTAGATGAGGTGATTCTTCTCCCAAGTCCTACATTCTTACCTAAGATTCTATCCTCTTTTCATTGTTCAAAGGATACAGTACTTCTGATTTCCCATCCAGATCTGCCCCTCCTGAAGAGATCTTCTTACACACCTTCGATAAGCCTTGAGCCTAGGTTATCTACCTTTGTTGGTCAGCTGACTTTCAAAAGTTAGGACCCCTTTTTGTCACCTCTGGGTTGTATAAAAGTGGCATGAACCCTTCTCCTGCTACATTCTCCAAATGGATAAGGTCTATGATTATCAAATGCTATGAGACATATGGCTCAAACCCCTGGCTGTTCAGATCTCGTGTAAGTCAACTAGGAGCATGTCCACCTCATGGACTTTCAAGGGCCATCCCCTGGGGACATATGCTCCACTGCTACATAGAAGTCCCTTCCTATCTTTCTTTCCCACTACAGGTTGCAGTTGGGTGGGCGATATTCCTCAGATTTTGGCAGATATGTCTTATCTTTTGTTCAATCCTCATGCAAACTGTTCCTAGTTGTGTCATTCTCTCTTTAACAGTTGTGAATTTGAAAAGAGTAAATATACAGGAAAAGGAAGCTGTATGAAATGGAAAAATTATTGTATAGTTCAAGAGAAAATGAATATTATTTTTTTATGAATATGACAAGATGTTTATTGTTTAAAATCATATATATTTTTGCTGATATTTCTGCTTGTTTCTTTGTGTTATTTTCATGCTTAGAAATTATCAGTCTAGGTGTGGCTTGTATATTGCCTCTTTTTGTAAGGACTGTTCCAGGAAGACGGGCGAGGAGATAATGAACCAGTAATTATTAGGAAACTTCATTACTCTGAATCCAGGTCTTCCTCGATACAGTCTTGGAACCCACTCTCCGGATTGATTTCTTCCTTCTTTTTTTCTAATGGCTTGGTATGTAACTGGAAGTGATGTGTTGGTCCATCTCCTTTAAGTCACTGCTATCTAGCGGTGGCCATGTTATGTTCTGTTATGTTAATTTATTTTTCTAATGCGCACAGCTACCCAACAAGGGTTTCCCAGCGCAGGCCATGAAAGAGACTCTAGAAACCTGAATTAAAATTGTTGATTGAAAAGCCAAGTTTTTAGTTGCTTGCGAAAATTGGGGGAACATTTCTTTTAGCGCATCAAGTCAGGTAGAGAGTTCCACAGAGTTGGCCCAAGAAGAGAGAAGGAGCAACCTCCCATTCTCTTCAATTTAATCCTGGGAATTTTGAATTTCTCTTCTAAAGAGGAGCGAAGCAGGCGGAAAGGATGGTAAGGGCGTACCAGATCTTGTAAGTATTTAGGAGCCGAGCCAATCTTAATTCTAAACATATAGCACAGGGCTATAAATGTTGTACGATGTTCCACCCTAGGCCAGTGTAATTCTCCCAGGGCATTAGCCGTGCTGGACATTCTGGGAAGTCCACACAGCAATCTGGCTGCAGAATTCTGCACCAGCTGAAGCTTACGCAGCAGATTCCTAATTGTACCCAGAAAAAGGGGGTTACCATAGGCCAGGCGAGATGTTACGAGTGCCTGGACCACCGTCCTTTGGGTATCAACAGGGAGCATCCAAATGATTTTCTTTAACCATTTTAGGATGATAAAACAGGTGGCCGCAGTTTGTACTGTCTGTTGTTTCATTGACAATTTGTTGTCAATAATAAAGCCTAGATTGCAGACCTGAGAGGAAGGCGTAGGTAAAGGCCCTATTTCAGCTGGCCAGTGTTGAGGGGCCCAATGTTCTGAATTTTTACCAAAAATAAGAACTTCTGTCTTTTCCCCATTGATTTTGAGCAGATTAAGTTGCATCCACGATGCAATATTGCGCATGCCCAATTGCAGAGTAGAAGGAATTTTTCTAATGTCAGCTAGGTAATAGGCTTCTGAAGTTGGGGGAATTGTTGACTGTGAAATGATTGTAATAAGAAAGATCTGGAATCTGAGCAATGAAGGTTACAGGTAAGTATGCAGGCTATTATGGTGTGAATCTTTGTTGTACAAGGCAACAATGTTAGTGTACCAGCACAGAGGTTTACAGGAGCAGTTGACCAGTGTTTGACTTTTTTCCCCTTTGCATAGTTCAGCACTGCACATTTGTGGCACTTTGGTGCATGAAAAATAAATAAATCTAAGCCCTTGTCAGAAATGTACTCTCAATCCACTACAACGTTCTGTGGTGCCAATATGGGGCACACACTCACTTCTCCCTGGATGTACAATTCTGTAAATTTTGTAAAGGTGGGTGTGTCACAACTGTGCATAGTTTGTATTTCAGACTTTTAAATAATACAACATTAAATGGTATAAAAGTTTCAAATGGGGCAGCTTCTGCAGTTTTTCTTGAACCTCCTGAAATCATTGCCATTTCTGCAGTGGGCTGCAAAAGTCGCATGTAGGGCCTCATTCTATCCCTCACTCTACCCATCACCCATTGTCCTTTGTCAATGCTTCACAAGCCAGCTTGCATCAGCTCTAGCCACTTTCAATTTCCAATTGCAGGGTGTCCTACCCTTTATGGGTAAAACATCTAGTAGCTATAAAGAATCCAGATTTGCTGCTACAAGGGTGGGAATGACACCTAAGGAACACCTTACTCATGTTCATGCAGGTGAAGTTGCTGAAATTGCCAGACTTCATGTCGTTCTGTATTTACAGGTGGATCTCCGTTATGCCAGGGCCAGCTGAAGGTAATTTAGCAGTATGATCAAAATGTGCTTCTCTTTGACATGGTCCTTCTCATCCAGTCACTTTTACCTACCCATTGAAAAGTGTCCGCCCCATCATTAAAGACATTCATGTCACCTACCTTGACCATGTGATGACAGGAGTGTGGTTCCGTGGTTCCGAATTGGGTTCGAAAGTTCCGAAACCCGATTTATAAAGATCGTCGGAAATGGACGATTTTGGTCTCAACAGACCGCAAATGGCGAGTGTAACGTGTTTGAGTGTTTTCGTATGAATCGATATAGGAGAACACTCTGCATTTGAAGATTTAGTTTGAACCTCCGGGTTCCATTTTGTATGTGGCAGCCATTTTGTGTGGTTGCCCTAACATAGGCCTGATGACTGCGGACGAGAAAGTCCTTGACACGTACGCCTTAGCTGACTTCTGTTTGACCTGGCCGAACTCACTCCTCGCCTGGGGCGAATCCCGCTGAGCCAGTTCCTTGTGCAGCAGCTGGCCTGATAAAGATCAAAGGGCAGGATGTGTCCGAGTTTATGGTACGAAAGTAGGAGAAGGAAGGGAGGTCTCCTTTACTGTGTAATAAGGGACAAGGAGAATAAGTTGAAAGAACAGGGAAGGTCCCAGAACTATTCAGCGTATAAAAAACCCAAATATAGTTCTCATATATCTCAAAATGCCAAGCTTTAACTTAAAATATGTACCCCATTACTTAAACAGAAACAAGAACCTTAGATAGTGTGTTTGTTATGAAAAATATACAATTTATTACAATTCAAAGATTAAAAACATTTCATACAATAATAGTGCCCATAGACACCTATAGTTTTAAAAAACATTAAAACATTACAATTTGTTTAAAACAATTAATGCCAGGGTTCACAGTTTGTTGTTGTTGTCGAAAATGAATATTATTTATTTATGAATATGACAAGATGTTTATTGTTTAAAATCATATATATTTTTGCTGATATTTCTGCTTGTTTCTTTGTGTTATTTTCATGCTTAGAAATTATCAGTCTAGGTGTGGCTTGTATATTGCCTCTTTTTGTAAGGACTGTTCCAGGAAGACGGGCGAGGAGATAATGAACCAGTAATTATTAGGAAACTTCATTACTCTGAATCCAGGTCTTCCTCGATACAGTCTTGGAACCCACTCTCCGGATTGATTTCTTCCTTCTTTTTTTCTAATGGCTTGGTATGTAACTGGAAGTGATGTGTTGGTCCCTCTCCTTTAAGTCACTGCTATCTAGCGGTGGCCATGTTATGTTCTGTTATGTTAATTTATTTTTCTAATGCGCACAGCTACCCAACAAGGGTTTCCCAGCGCAGGCCATGAAAGAGACTCTGGAAACCTGAATTAAAATTGTTGATTGAAAAGCCAAGTTTTTAGTTGCTTGCGAAAATTGGGGGAAAATTTCTTTTAGCGCATCAAGTCAGGTAGAGAGTTCCAAAGAGTTGGCCCAAGAAGAGAGAAGGAGCAACCTCCCATTCTCTTCAATTTAATCCTGGGAATTTTGAATTTCTCTTCTAAAGAGGAGCGAAGCAGGCGGAAAGGATGGTAAGGGCATACCAGATCTTGTAAATATTTAGGAGCCGAGCCAATCTTAATTCTAAACATATAGCACAGGGCTATAAATTTTGTACGATGTTCCACCCTAAGCCAGTGTAATTCTCCCAGGGCATTAGCCGTGCTGGACATTCTGGGAAGTCCACACAGCAATCTGGCAGCAGAATTCTGCACCAGCTGAAGCTTACGCAGCAGATTCCTAATTGTACCCAGAAAAAGGGTGTTACCATAGGCCAGGCGAGATGTTACGAGTGCCTGGACCACCGTCCTTTGGGTATCAACAGGGAGCATCCAAATGATTTTCTTTAACCATTTTAGGATGATAAAACAGGTGGCCGCAGTTTGTACTGTCTGTTGTTTCATTGACAATTTGTTGTCAATAATAAAGCCTAGATTGCAGACCTGAGAGGAAGGCGTAGGTAAAGGCCCTATTTCAGCTGCCCAGTGTTGAGGGGCCCAATGTTCTGAATTTTTACCAAAAATAAGAACTTCAGTCTTTTCCCCATTGATTTTGAGCAGATTAATTTGCATCCACGATGCAATATTGCGCATGCCCAATTGCAGAGTAGAAGGAATTTTTCTAATGTCAGCTAGGTAATAGGCTTCTGAAGTTGGGGGAATTGTTGACTGTGAAATGATTGTAATAAGAAAGATCTGGAATCTGAGCAATGAAGGTTACAGGTAAGTATGCAGGCTATTATGGTGTGAATCTTTGTTGTACAAGGCAACAATGTTAGTGTACCAGCACAGAGGTTTACAGGAGCAGTTGACCAGTGTTTGACTTTTTTCCCCTTTGCATAGTTCAGCACTGCACATTTGTGGCACTTTGGTGCATGAAAAATAAATAAATCTAAGCCCTTGTCAGAAATGTACTCTCAATCCACTACAACGTTCTGTGGTGCCAATATGGGGCACACACTCACTTCTCCCTGGATGTACAATTCTGTAAATTTTGTAAAGGTGGGTGTGTCACAACTGTGCATAGTTTGTATTACAGACATTTAAATAATACAACATTAAATGGTATAAAAGTTTCAAATGGGGCAGCTTCTGCAGTTTTTCTTGAACCTCCTGAAATCATTGCCATTTCTGCAGTGGGCTGCAAAAGTCGCATGTAGGGCCTCATTCTATCCCTCACTCTACCCATCACCCATTGTCCTTTGTCAATGCTGCACAAGCCAGCTTGCATCAGCTCTAGCCACTTTCAATTTCCAATTGCAGGGTGTCCTACCCTTTATGGGTAAAACATTTAGTAGCTATAAAGAATCCAGATTTGCTGCTACAAGGGTGGGAATGACACCTAAGGAACACCTTACTCATGTTCATGCAGGTGAAGTTGCTGAAATTGCCAGACTTCATGTCGTTCTGTATTTACAGGTGGATCTCCGTTATGCCAGGGCCAGCTGAAGGTAATTTAGCAGTATGATCAAAATGTGCTTCTCTTTGACATGGTCCTTCTCATCCAGTCACTTTTACCTACCCATTGAAAAGTGTCCTCCCCATCATTAAAGACATTCATGTCACCTACCTTGACCATGTGATGACAGGAGTGTGGTTCCGTGGTTCCGAATTGGGTTCGAAAGTTCCGAAACCCGATTTATAAAGATCGTCGGAAATGGAGGATTTTGGTCTCAACAGACCGCAAATGGCGAGTGTAACGTGTTTGAGTGTTTTCGTATGAATCGATATAGGAGAACACTCTGCATTTGAAGATTTAGTTTGAACCTCCGGGTTCCATTTTGTATATGGCAGCCATTTTGTGTGGTTGCCCTAACATAGGCCTGATGACTGCGGACGAGAAAGTCCTTGACACGTACGCCTTAGCTGACTTCTGTTTGACCTGGTCGAACTCGATCCTCGCCTGGGGCGAATCCCGCTGAGCCAGTTCCTTGTGCAGCAGCAGGCCTGATAAAGATCAAAGGGCAGGATGTGTCCGAGTTTATGGTACGAAAGTAGGAGAAGGAAGGGAGGTCTCCTTTACTGTGTAATAAGGGACAAGGAGAATAAGTTGAAAGAACAGGGAAGGTCCCAGAACTATTCAGCGTATAAAAAACACAAATATAGTTCTCATATATCTCAAAATGCCAAGCTTTAACTTAAAATATGTACCCCATTAGATATAAACAGATACTTAAACAGAAACAAGAACCTTAGATAGTGTGTTTGTTATGAAAAATATACAATTTATTACAATTCAAAGATTAAAAACATTTCATACAATAATAGTGCCCATAGAAACCTATAGTTTTAAAAAACATAAAAACATTACAATTTGTTTAAAACAATTAATGCCAGGGTTCACAGTTTGTTGTTGTTGTCGACGCAGCGTTTCGGTGAATCAGTGATAACACCTTCTTCAGGATAAACAATTCTACAAGAGAACATTGCAATTAGAAAACATCCCTTTGTGCATGGAAAACGACATCCTGTCTTTTTTTAAAACAAAACTAAACCTTTATCTCTGTTGCTCGGGCACATTTATTAAACACACTTCAAAAATGGAATTTCAATATTCATGATTAGGTTCAATGGGGTACATTTCTGAGAGCATTTTGAACTATATCGCTGTATCCCTGGGTCTTATAGCTAGGTGACATGAAGTCACCGATTGGGTAGCTTCTAGGGAAAAACCGTTTGTGAAGCATTTTCATTCGAAATAAGATATCTACATATCTTATTTCGAATGAAAATATTCCCCTAAATTGAATGAGAGAGGAATCTGAAGAAGTTACACACAGGTATGCTTCACAAACGGTTTTTCCCTAGAAGCTACCCAATCGGTGACTTCATGTCACCTAGCTATAAGACCCAGGGATATAGCGATATAGTTCAAAATGCTCTCAGAAATGTACCCCATAGAACCTAATCATGAATATTGAAATTCCATTTTTGAAGTGTGTTTAATAAATGTGCCCGAGCAACAGAGATAAAGGTTTAGTTTTGTTTTAAAAAAAGACAGGATGTCGTTTTCCATGCACAAAGGGATGTTTTCTAATTGCAATGTTCTCTTGTAGAAATGTTTGTCCTGAAGAAGGTGTTATCACTGATTCACCGAAACGCTGCGTCGACAACAACAACAAACTGTGAACCCTGGCATTAATTGTTTTAAACAAATTGTAATGTTTTAATGTTTTTTAAAACTATAGGTGTCTATGGGCACTATTATTGTATGAAATGTTTTTAATCTTTGAATTGTAATAAATTGTATATTTTTCATAATTAACACACTATCTAAGGTTCTTGTTTCTGTTTAAGTATCTGTTTATATCTAATGGGGTACATATTTTAAGTTAAAGCTTGGCATTTTGAGATATATGAGAACTATATTCGAGTTTATGGTACACCGTTCCCACCTCCTCTATCTCCTTTCCATCTGTTTCTGGCTTTCCTTTACGACATATTCATCGATCTGGGTTGAAGGGTTTATGATGGGTTTGTCCGGCCTGATCGAACAGGAAACCAAGCATGTGTGCGATCGTTTTTGGTGGGCTGGACAACGGAAAAGGGGATTGTTTTTGCCTGTCGTCATTTGCTACTTTCGAAATGTTACATTGCTATTGGTTAGTTTGTATGCACCAAATGTAAATTGTGATGTTGCCATAGGCGTAATTTTTGGCATAAAACACCGTGTTCCGTTCATATAAGTGTGCAGTCTCTGACGAACGACCCGTGTGTACTTCGTAGATCTCTGTCCCTGGTTGCAACCAATAAACTTTGGTCTTTGACGTCATCAAGAAGTATCCCGTGTCTCTGTTTGCCAAGACAGGGGAATTCGGGGTCTTTTGGTGTTGCCCTGACACCGCTGGGTTACCGGATTAGTACCGGTTCTGAAAAACCCAGTACCTCAATTGGCGCCCAACGTGGGGCGACTTCAGTGGTACCGGTCCAAGCCAGAGGTTCGTGAGAAGCTTCGTGAGAAAATTCTGGAGGAAGGCCAGCCACTTCATCGACCCCTGTATGTCGTCGTGGTCCGAAAGTCTTTGCTGGGAAGTTTCCCGCTTTCCGACGGCTACGAAGGACTGCTGCCCTCACTGTCGCCCTGTTTTGGAGCCTTAGACGTTTGTAGAGCGAGACGATTGACGGGTCTTCTGGTGACGCCATCGACATTTCAGTTAAGTATAAACAGAGTGTCTCCTAGTTCTTAGTTTGGTTTGTATCCTTTAGTGGATAGCTTTGATTTGGTACCTGCAGGCCCCAAAGCCAAGGGATTCGTGTATTCACGAGATTATCGTTTTAGATTCCCCTTGTTGTTTGAAGCTAGACTAGTGAGCAAGATGCCTGGTTTTAGCAGTCTTAGACATTTGTTCAGTTGTGGAACTTTGAGGGATTCCCGGTTAGAGGTTTCGTGTCCGGTTCCTCCGATCGGAACTCCCACATACGAGTTGTATGTGAAACATGGTGTAGTTCCTATTAGCTACAATGAGATTTGGGTAAAATACACGAAGAGTGACGGTGTCCTACAGTGGCCCCGTTACGGTAGTTTCGAGACAGAAGTCCTAGATAACCTTGAAGTGAAGTTGTTCAAGAAGAAAGCCCGGCCGGCGATGTTTGACTCTTTCCGCCTATGGCGCAAAGAAGCCAAACAGAAAGAAATTAAGTTAGCGAAGAAAAATAGAAAGGGTATGTCAATGGTGCAAGCTGCCGTTGCATACAGAGATAATGAAGAAGAGCAAGAAAGTGAGCAGATGCTTACAGTGAAGAAGTTAGCGGTAGACCGATGCTACCCGGTATTGCCGTCTAAAGAGCAGAAAGATGACAAGGATCTTACAAAAGATCCTTTAATGTCGCATCTGTTAACTTCACCACCACCTTATGTGCAGAATGCTACGGCACCACCGCCACCGGTTGTGGCTGTGCAAGTGCCTGTTGCTTTGCCTCCTGTTATTCCTCCACAGCCAGCTCCTTCATTGGCTGTTGTTCCCTATGCGCAGCCTACTCAGGGGTTGCCAACTTTGCCTTTTCCTGCTACTACTGTTTCTATGCCTGTTCCGACTGTGGATCCTTCTACTACTGTTTCGTCTCCTCTTGTCCTTCCGGCTACTCCTTCTCCTAGACAGCGGATGACTGCTGTCTTTTCCGGTCTTCTAACTCCTTTGTTGGGACAAATGGGTATGTCTCCTGCTAGTGAGCGTAGACAGTTGCGTAGTCAACTGCCTGATACAGATGAGCAAGTGGTTTTGGATCATATGGCGCGAAGATGGGTGACGTATAAGTCCCAGTACGATCTCGAGGGTATCATGGATGTTTTCCGACAATGGGAAGCACCAAAGCAATGTTATGTTTTTGAGCTTATATGTGCGTTCCTCCACGAACAATGGACGGACGAAGTGGGTAGAGTTCTTGCGGAATTGTTTTGATTGCGTTCCGAGTTTGCTAAAGGGACGATTGTGAGTTTACATGACATCGAGAAAGCGGTGTCGACGTTATTGTCGCTTCGCAGTGATGTTCCTACTGAACGGCTGTTTGAGCCAGATTCGTCAGTTAGGAGACATGCGCGTCAGTATCCGATGCGAGAGGTTCCTCCAGTTTGGAGACCTGCTGATCCTAATGCTGCTCCACCTGTTCTTGCGCACTTTCAGCGAGTGTGGGTACATGTCCCATGGAAACGTGCAGAAGTTTTAGCGCTTAAACAGACTTTACCTGCTCCGCGGAAGAATCCGGCAGGATATTATAAAGAACTTACGCAAACTGTGAGTTCGTGCGTCATGAATTTGGCGGACATAGTCATGTTGTTCGGGAATGTAGTTCCACAGCCCATCTGGAATGTCATTTGACATACGGATCATGATAATGAATTGGGTGATTCGTGGGTGAATCTTGTTGCTGCAAATGATAGACAAGTTGGAGGTGCTAAGCCTGAAAATGTTATTACTGAACTTCCTGGTAGAATTATCACTTTCATGAAGACCTTGATGCCCGGGGTCCGTGTTAATTGGGATAAATTGTCTGCTTGTAAGCAGAAGAAAGATGAGACTGTGTCAGATTTTTTCTCGCGTTTCGAGGAAACATTTGTCGACCACAGTGGTCAGGATATGGCTACCGAGGGTGGCCAGAGATTATTCGTTGATAAATTCGTGCACAATCTTCTTCCTGAGTTGTGTACTAAGTTGAAGGATTCCGAGAGTGCTTGGCCTGTTTCTACATCGGCGCAGATTTTAGCTACGGCTCAGTACTATGAGAATAGACGTAAGGACGAGTTAGAGAAAGCAGATAAGAAGACTAAGGAATTGAAGACTAAAGTTCTTCTACAACAAGCTTATCCACCCCATGTTAATAATCAGCGCGATTATCAGCAGCCTCAACAGTATTCGAGGAACTCGCAAAGAGACGAGACTCCTCAACAGCATATTCAGTATGGGCCTAATCAGTGTGCATATTGTAGAGAAGAGGGCCATTACAAGAATAGATGTCCGGTTCTGTTGCACCGTGCAAATAGTGCTCCTGGTGTGAGAGGTCGAGGTGCTCAACAAGCGCCTAGAGGTAGAGGTCGCGGACAGAATACGCGCCCTTCGCCTCCGCAGAATTCAATGAATAGTTTTGACCAACAGCAGAATTCGTCTTGTAGGACAGCACAGTACTACGTGGATGATTATTATGTTGAGGGCGATGAAGCGCAAGGTAATGATTGCTAGGACAGCCATGGACAAAGAGAGGGAGTTGTTTCGATTCCAGTAGATCAGAGTGGACCCTACGTGGAAGTGATTGCATCAGGTGTGTCAGAGCCTTTTCTACTAGACACTGGTGCTACGAAGAGTTCTATTATGCGTTCTAAGCTCCCTGGCGCACCTTTGTCTGGCTTTAATAATGTTTCTATAGGTTTTTCTGGCGCCCCCGTTACGAATCCGATTTCCGTTCCATTGCCTCTTTCTGTTGGTCCTCGTAGGTTTGAAGCACCCCTTCTTTTGACTACAGGTTGTAATGAGAACTTGCTAGGCCTTGACTTGTTGAAGAGATTGTATGCAACTTTGTACTGTTCTCCGTTAGGAGTACATCTTACTCTAGGTGAGAATGTGATCTCTCCAATATATGTATCGAAGGATTGTCTCCCATCTGAATTGTCTTCGTTATCAGATTCATTGTGGGCTATGGGTCCGAATGATGTGGGCTTGTTAGATATTCCCCCATATGTTGTGACGTTGAAGGCGAATGCTAAGTTACCGCGCATTCCACAATATCGTATTTCAAGTGATGGTGAGCGTGCACTTTTGGCGATCATTTATGATCTGATTGATAAAGGTGTTGTTGAAGAGACTCGAGGTACTGTGTGTAATAGTCCGGTTTTGCCTGTCTTGAAGAGAACTGATTCTTCACAACATCCTGTGTATAGATTTGTTATCGACCTCCGTGAAGTGAACAAGATTGTTGTTCCACAATTTCCCGTTGTGCCTGACAGTACTGCATTATTGACATTGATTCCTGCTTCTGCCACTTGGTTTTCGGTAATCGATATGAAGAATGCTTTCTTCAGCATTACGATTGCCATGGAGAGTAGAGATATTTTTGGATTCTCTTTAGGAGGACGAAGCTTCCGCTTTAAACGCGCTCCTCAAGGCTATTGCAAGAGTCCATCTATCTACAGTCAAGCTCTGAAGACTCAACTTGACTCGTTAGTTTTTCCTGACAGTGCAGCCCTTATCCAGTACGTTGACAATTTGTTGGTTGCTGCTGATACTGAAGACATCTGTAAGGATGCCACTGTGTCCTTGTTGTCTCATTTATCTGATTGCCATCATAAAGTTTCTCTTTCGAAATTAAAATTCTGTCTCCAAGAAGGTACCGATTTAGGTCACCTCTTATCGAAGGAGGGAAGGAAACTGACCCCAGAAAGAATTCAGACTATTGCGAGAATGAGTGTCCCTACGACACAGAGAGAAGTACGTGCGTTTTTGGGTATTACGTCGTACTGTAGACAGTGGATCCCTAATTTTTCTCTTCTAGCGAAGCCTTTGATAGCTCTTACAGTTAAGGATACTCCAAATCCTATTCCTTGGACTGAGGAATGTCAAAAGAGTTTTTCTGAATTACGCAATGCGCTGTGTTCGGCTCCTGTGTTGGGTACACCCGACTTCAGTAAGCCTTTCACATTGTATGTCCATGAGAGAGAGGGATGTGCATTATCGGTTTTGACTCAGCAGTTTGGCGGAAAGCAACGCCCAGGTGCGTACTTTTCGTCGACCTTAGATCCTGTAGCCAGAGAGTTGCCGAGTTGCTTGAGAGCCACAGCGGCAGCGTCTGTTTCGATTCGACAATCTGCGGGTTTGGTTATGGACAATACGTTAGTGGTTATGGTTCCACAATCAGTGGATACCTTGCTGAATCGTACGAAGAGACAGCACTTAACTAGTGCTCGGTTGTCAGGGTATGAGCATACGTTGTTAGCGAGCCATGTGCACATCAAGAGGTGCAATACTCTAAACCCGGCTACATTGTTGCCGATTTCGCTTGAGACAGATGATAGCGAAGAGCAACACAATTATTTCTTGAGAACTGAAGAAGAGACGAAAGGGAGAATAGATCTGAAGGATACTCCTCTCCCTGACTGTGATGATGCTTTGTGGGTTGACGGTTCGTGTTTTAAATTACCGAACGGTGATACAACTTCAGCATATGCTGTGACGACTTTGCATACAGTTGTCGAAGCTGCACGTATCCCACATAATTCCGCGCAAGCGGCAGAACTGATTGCACTTACGAGAGCATCTGTGTTGGCGAAAGGAAAACGAGTGAATGTGTATACAGATAGCCAGTATGCGTTTGGTGTGGCCCATAGTTTTGGACGTTTGTGGCGTGAACGTGGATTTTTGACATCGCATGGGACGAAAATCCAGCATGGACAACTGGTGAATGAACTTCTTGAATCTCTTACGTTACCTTTGCAAGTAGCGATTGTGAAATGCAGTGCCCATAAAAAGGTTACGGATGATGTTGGTCATGGTAATGCGTTTGCAGATGAAGTTGCGAAAGAAACTGCTAGAAATGTGATGAGTCGAATGTATGTTGCGGGTCCGGCGAGATGGGTTCCAGAGAAGGGTATGTGTGAGGACACCATTGAAAGCGTGAAAGTTATTCAGAGTGAGGCTACAGAGAAAGAGTTGGATGAATGGAGAGAAAGTAAGGGTAGGTTAGACTCGAATGGGTGTTGGACTGATTTGTCTGAACATCAGAGATGGTTGTTGCCTAACGCGTATGTGCTTCCAGTCGTTACAATGGCACATGGAGTGGCACACATTAGTGTGAAAGGGATTTGCAAGTTGTTGGCTCCGGTTTGGCAGAATATAGGAATTCCCAGATGTGCGGAGAATTTAGTTAAGAACTGTATGGTGTGTTTGATGCATAATCCTGGTAAGGGAACTCCAACACCAGCTGGTCATTTTGCTCCTCCTACGTATCCGTTCGAGGCTTTGCAGCTAGATTTTATCCATATGGAGAGATGCAACAACTTGAAGTATGTGTTAGTGGTTGTTTGCTTATTTTCTAGATGGGTAGAAGCTTACCCCCTTAACGACAATACTGTCTTGTCCACAGTAAAAGTTTTGATAAAAGAGTTTTTCCCGAGATTCGGAATGCCGAGAATCATTTGGAGTGATAACGGAAGTGAGTTTGTGGGTCAAGTTATAAAGAGAGTGTGTGATGGTCTCGGGATTAGGCAGAAATTCCACGCTGCAAATCATCCCCAATCAGCTGGTTTAGTCGAGTGCTATAATGGCACCCTTAAGTTGAAGTTAGCCAAAATTCAGGAAAGCACTGGTTTACAATGGCCAGATGCTCTACCATTAGCACTTTTGTCCACCCGAATGACTGTGCATTCGAGAATGGGTTTGAGTCCATATGAAGTAGTGTTTGGTCGCCCGGCGAATGTTTGGGGCGTACCAAGACCGACGAGGTTCAGCGACCTCGAACATCCTGTTTTGCTTGACTATCTGCGAGAATTGACAACTAAAATGAGTGTTTTACGCCAACAGGTATACAACAGTCTTCCTCAAGCTTCAGAGGATCCAGGCCACGCCATTGAACACGGTGCCTGAGTCTTCGTCAGAAATTTCCAGCGAACGAAGAACGAGCAGCCCCTTGTTGTCTACAAGATCTGCGGTGCGAGTGCGTGGAAAGCGCAACTGGATCCACGGCTCGCATACCAAAAAGGCACCTTTTCCTTTGCCCTATGACAAGTGGGTCCAAGAGGGTCTTGCAGACTCTGAGACCGAAACAATCCCGAAATTCATACCGTTCAGCGATGCTCGTCTGATTGGAACTAGTTCAGAAAAGGAGAGTGATCAACTTTTGCAAGCATCAGTACCTCCTGCAGAGCGATTGGACACTACCGAGCCTCATCTTTTGTTCACCGATCAAGAATTACCTGGAAGAAACCGATACAATTTGAGACCGAGAATTAAGGAAAAATAAAGTATTAATAAAGTTGATTTTTTTACTGTTTGCAGGTTAACTCTCCGCCAAGGATCTACTCATTTTTGTTTTTCTTGAACTGCCATCCGGTTCTCGCTGCTAGGGTCGCGGTTGCTACCAGTCTTGGGAGTGTAAGCCTGAGACACTAGGTCGAGGGTTCTGTTGGCCCGAGGCAACCTTCCTGGGTGCAGCAGAGGCACTCTCAAGCAGAATCAACCAAGCACCGCGGGCAGCACCTTTAGTTTAGGATGGATTTCTTTGAGCTGGAGAGACCAGTGCAGACATTGACTTTTAGAAAACGTATATGCAAAATAATGTCGAAGAAATGCTTTTTGATACCATGTATATTTTTGCTATTAAGCGTCATGATCTTTATAGCTGGTTATGTAGCATTTGTTTTTAAAATGACGTCTAATTCCACTGGGCAACCTACACCTTCACCTACTATTTCTTCTCATTCTTTCCACCCTTTGCCTGAACATGAGGTAGTCAGACGTTTGGAATTCTAAAATAATTCTTTCATTCAACTTTTGCACCAGCATCAGTTAGTGATTAATACAACGAACTGCTGGATTTGTGGTTTAATGCCTCATACAACAGACAAGGGTATTCCTTATCTGGTTTGGCCCTTCAGTTTAAATGGTACGATTCGAGCTTACAGAACCATGTTTATCTATGCCCGCAGTGTCCACCCCTTACGTTCACCGAAAGATCATCCGAAGAATAGCCCACTTGCTAGAGGAATAGTCAATATGATTAGAGGGACTAATGCAGTAGAGACTATTCCGAAAGATGAGAGGCAACCATATAGTGGTTGGAACTTAAGTGGATATGGAGTTAGTCTGAGTATTAACCAGCAAGCGAAAAGTTCTCCACCGATCTGGATAGTTCCCCATAAGGGCTACTATTGTCTGCAGGGCAATGGTAAGAATCTGAAGGCTCAGTTAGGGAAGAGCGTTTGTGCTGAGAACTATGTGTTTCCGTCTCAGTCTTCCCCAGCGTTCTTAGCTGCTAAGGGTACCTACTTTGTTTGCTACGACAAAGCCTATACATGGTTGCCCCCTGACTTTTCGGGCACATGTTTTGTTTCCTTTCTGTTACCCCCCACTTTTACAGCGGCGGCGGATTACCACAAGACGAGAATTGCTAGAGGTGTCTTTAGCCAAGAAGACACTGCAGGTCAAGAATTTGGAGATTTCGTTAAGGGTTTTCTGCCGTTCTGGGGACCTATGGCTAACAGTAGGAATATTCGTCAGCTAACAAGAGTGGTCGAGTCCACCATAGTTGAAACTGCAGGTGCCCTTGGTAACCTGACTGCTGAGCTCCAGTCGGATAGACTTATGACACTTCAGAATAGAGTTGCCCTTGATGTTATCCTGGAGCTCCATCATTCTTCCAGGCCATTTCCAAATTGCATAAAATCTCTGATTCTGTCCATCTGGACAAAGGAGATTGGTCTTTGATGGGATGGTTATGGGGATTGATATCCACTTGGGTTTTGAAGATTCTGATGGTCATTGGGATGGTCTTAGCAATCCTGTTCATGTTCTGTCTCTGTGTACAATGTGCTCCTGCTATTTGTGGCCTTTTTGCTACTTTGTGCATACGGAAACCTGTCCAGAGAAAGATGCTTAGTAATAGGATGATGCTACAGCAGCATATCGATGATCTGATGAATATAGATCCGGATTCAGATTAAAATGGGTCTGGGTTTATTGCCCATGATAGGGCAAAAGGAGGGTCTGTGGTTCCGTGGTTCCGAATTGGGTTTGAAAGTTCCGAAACCCGATTTATAAAGATCATCGGAAATGGACGATTTTGGTCTCTACAGACCGCAAATGGCGAGTGTAACGTGTTTGAGTGTTTTCGTATGAATCGATATAGGAGAACACTCTGCATTTGAAGATTTAGTTTGAACCTCCGGGTTCCATTTTGTATGTGGCAGCCATTTTGAGTGGTTGCCCTAACATAGGCCCGATGACTGCGGCCGAGAAAGTCCTTGACACGTACGCCTTAGCTGACTTCTGGTTGACCTGGTCGAACTGACTTCTCGCCTGGGGCGAATCCCGCTGAGCCAGTTCCTTGTGCAGCAGCTGGCCTGATAAAGATCAAAGGGCAGGACGTGTCCGAGTTTATGGTACACCGTTCCCACCTCCTCTATCTCCTTTCCATCTGTTTCTGCCTTTACTTTACGACATGTTCATCGATCTGGGTTGAAGAGTTTATGATGGGTTTGTCCGGCCTGATCGAACAGGAAACCAAGCATGTGTGCGATCGTTTTTGGTGGGCTGGAAAACGGAAAAGGGGATTGTTTTTGCCTGTCGTCATTTGCTACTTTTGAAATGCTACATTGCTATTGGTCAGTTTGTATGCACCAAATGTAAATTGTGATGTTGCCAGAGGCGTAATTTTCTGCATAAAAGACCGTGTTCCGTTCATAGAAGTGTGCAGTCTCTGACGAACTACCCGTGTGTACTTCGTAGATCTCTGTCCCTGGTTGCAACCAATAAACTTTGGTCTTTGATGTCATCAAGAAATATCCCGTGTCTCTGTTTGCCAAGACAGGGGAATCCGGGGTCTTTGGGTGTTGCCCTGACACCGCTGGGTTACCGGATTAGTACCGGTTCTGAAAAACCCAGTCCCTCAGGAGTTGGCAGACAACACTCCACTTTTTATTTTTTTGCTCCCAATTTTTAAGAACACACGACCCACACACCTAGAAGAGACCTACTGAACAATTCGTAAATTAGAAAATGATGAGTTAATGACACGTGTAGGTACCTTTTTAAAATTGTCAGTACATGCTCACAATTCCATGTAAACTTCATGATGTTTTTAGACAATGAGTTGTAAAAGTAAGTGATATGTGGGATTTTCTGTATATATTGATTTTATGCTATATTAACTGTCATTTATGACTATGTTGTATCTGGCTCTTGTCTATGGATTGTTATATTTCCCCTTTTATTATGATGATTTGTGCTTTTATAGATAAAATGTATCTGAATCAAGGACATTCGTGTGGCCTGGCAAACTAGGGGTACCATGAAGGGAAGGGAATATATTTAACAGAAACCTGATCAGATGGTCAGTCTTCCTCTTCTAATTCACCACCACCTTGGCAGGGAAGGTTACCTTTATGAAGACCAATAGTCGTGCAGGTCCATAACCTATGGAGTGCCCTGACTTCATCCATGCGCAGGGATGATAGTACGACAGGTCTGGGACATCACCTGATTGTTGTTACAGGATAACCTATTATGGCAGGCTGCTGATGAAACAGGGGTTTTTGGGTGATTATTTCCCAATAGCTGTGTGGGAGTAAGGTGCAGTTTCTACTTCCGGCCATTACCTAGGTAGAATCTTGTTACACCATTCCTCAGATTCCATCAGGTGGAACAGCAACCTCTACATGTAGTTAGTCAAAGGAAATTGCTTTAGTATGATACTATGACTGTTGAACATATGTAATTAACCTTTATGCAAAAGACCCCACTTCAGAATAGCGTAGAGAAAAACACAATTCCATCTTTAAAGACAGTGTTAATACTTTCGGCCTCTCAAAATAATGGAAAAGAGCGATAAAGAAAATGCAATAAACACTAAAAGCTATTAAGAAGCAATATATCTAGTGTGCTTATACTCGTCCTGAGATATAGGGCATTAGCAAGCGTTGGAGACGCGTCAGGGGATGGAGAAAAATTAAAATATTTTCTATTAGTTCTGTGTACTTTAAATTACTGTGGCAGTTTAAAATCCAAACATCCATTGCCTTTTCAGATTTTAATCACCATTAACAATAACTGAAATCATTTCTCAAAATATGTATTTCTCCACGGAAGGAGATTTTAGCACATTTGTACGTTATTTTTCATTACAGAACTAAATCATAAATATAAATTACACGAATGTCTAAAAGTGATAACTTACCTTGAGCCAAACAGGAACATTCTATTTTTACACATGCATTCTGAAAAAATAGTATATTTTTCTAATTTGAATAGAAAATCATGTTTGCACTGGCGGAAGTATATATGCATATGTGTTTTAGCAATGATTTGATAACCGATGTACTGATGTAGTTGGCAAAATATAAACTCCCTATTGGTCTTTGCAGTGTGTGTTTTTATTGTCATGGTTCTGCAGTAGTTTGAGCAGCTCACCATGGACATATTGACTAGTATAATGTTTACTGATAAAGATCCATCTTCTGACACTTTAGAATGCAGTGTAGAACAAGCAGATTAAGGGGCACATTTATCAATAACTCACGTAGCACAGTAAGTCAATTTGTTGTACTGTGTGGTAGAGAAATGGCAGGGATGTGCCATATTTAATATTATACACTGCATGTCTGTCTTTTCTCCGCTCTATCGCAAAGTGTCCTGCCTAGTGCCAACGCCGGCACGTTTGCACCATGGTGCACGGGTGCCTGCATTAGAAGCAGGATTGTTTTTGTGTGGGAAGGGAAATCTTCCTGCAAAAAGACATTCCTCTGAGGCATTTTCCTCTGTCTATATGTTCTGCAGAATGCGCCACCCATATAAAGAGGAAAAAACAAGGAGAACTTAAGATATTGCCCTCATTATGCCACCCCTGGACATGCGTAGCATTTTGACACATTCCAGGTCTACAAGGAATAATAAATCTGGGAATGTGCCAACATCCATGGGTGGTGCTTGTGAACGCCCACACTCCACCCATGGAACACCTCCCTGGGGCAGAGGTACCCAATGCTGCAATTTGTGCTGCATTGTGTTACTGTTGAATAATCAAGCCACGCTGGGCCAAGCAAGGTAGCATTGAGTGGTTTGATAAATCTAACTTAACACCTTGGCTGCTTGAGAGAATCTCCTCCTGTGCTGAAGGTCAATGTTAATGGGTGTGGTCATGACGAGCTCAGCTCGTCATGAGCACAGCTCCACCGTGGCTCATGACGAGCTGAGCTCTTCATGAGCATGGAAGGGGTTAAGAGTCTTGTCGCTTTTGTGCCCTGTTGCTTGGTTCAAAGGTGATACAACCCTTTGATACATTTGTCACTGGGTTTCTTCTTGCACTGCTTTCAGAATTATATTAAATAACATACGCACTAATGATATTACATACCTTAAAAATATGAACAATTGGTGGCCATGCTGACTAGAGAAGGGGAACAGAAGGCTTGAGATAGACAGTATGTGACTGTGATTATAAGTCTTCAATAGTGCACTACTACTCTGGAGTTTTTAAGCTTGGACCCAGATGTGGAGAAAGCCTTTCCTTTGTATTTTCAGTGTTAAGAGAGAGTCTGTTCTACAATCTAAGGACATGTATCGAGGAGGCTCCACCATCTAATTAAATATTTTGGTTGTGAGCAGTACAAGCACAGTAAAGATGGTAACAAGCAAAGGGCAGAACACATGTACTGGTGGCCGGGATCAGTGCAATATTGGCCACCTGCAGAAATCAAGAATACTCCCACAAAGGTGCAGTGGAATTCCTCTTCAATAGAAAAGATATATTTATTAAGTAAATGAGTGACTTCTTTTGTGACCGATGATATCATCAGTAATGCATTACAGTCCTTTTTTTTAAAGCATGATGGATGTGATGCGGATTGTTATGCATCCAGTGTACTATGTTAATCTTGGAACAATCTAGCAATATAGATTTGAGATGTTATAGATTTTGTGGTAGACAGTGCAAGGTAATACAATAGCAAAGACTAGACAGTGCAAGGTAGTACAATAGAGAAGGCTTGTAGGGTCCTTTTTTCCTTTTTTTTTTTAAAATATGATGGAAGTGATGTGGATCGTAATGCGACTAGTGTAATAGTGTAAGAATCTTGAACAGATCAAGCAATATAGATTTGAATTGTTATAAATTTGAGGTAGATAGTGCAAGGTAGTATAACGGTGAAGACTTGAGGGTCTGCATTTAGTGGTATGTTTATCAGTGTACTACATACAGAATTATAGATGGGTAACATTGAATTACAGGGATGTTTTCTTTGAGGGGCTCTGAGTGACATCGAATAGAGAATGGCAACAAAGCTCGAGTTGTCTATGACTTCACTCAGTTCCCTGAAGCGAATAACATCCCCATATTTCACTTTTTACCCATCTATAAACTTGTGCTATGTATAACCCCCAAAATCTCTTCCACCGCTTTCAACTGCTACAAAAATGGCAGAGGATTTATGGGGTGGGGGCGCATACATAACATGGCCTATGATATGCATCGCTGTCCTCAAGTTTAACAAAACACAAACTTAGCTGTCATCCTTGTCGAACTCAGACTATCTTCTCTGCCTTCCTTCACCCTCCTGCAGCTGCATCTTATGCTGTCCTATCAAAAATACAAGCAGAGCTGCACTTACAGGCTATCAGACTGTCTGGTGGGAAGAGTTCTGTTCACGAGGGAAGGAGGAGGGAGAGTGCCACAGATGGTCATCGCTGTAGTGTTAAAACCCTATTGAGTGTCGCGGACAGTCACTGCTGGATTTTCACGTTTGTGGTCACCGCAGGCTGTCTATTCAGTAACAGAAACTGTAGATCTTGTGTTGCCAGCGTCACAGACAGTCTCTGTAGCACGAAGCGTAGGGTTCACAAGAGATTTGCATTGAAGGGCGGCACGAACAGCAGGACCGTGGTGCAAACAATCCCATTCTGGTTGTGAAGAGCCCAAAGCTTCAGAATTTCTCCCTATCATTTCCGTGCTGAGATTTCCACCATGCTGGGAGAGATCTCAGCATGTATGGTGTTGGAAGGTGGATTATTAGTAGGTGTAGGTAGGGACCTACCACTAACAATAAGGCCACAATCACAATATAAGGTTCAGTCAAGGTCTCAATAACTGATTCCCTTGCTCAACCGTTGGTAGCTGGCTGCAGACAGGCAGTCCTTACTTAGGAGACAGGTGTGTAAAGTATTTAAAAACACCAATACAATAAATAATAACACACTACATAATAAAAATCCAACATCATCTTTAAAATATAGGTTATATTTTTATGAACAAATAACATCAAATAACAATAATCCAATGTAGGGAACCAGAGACATGATTTTTTAAAGAATATTAGGAAAACTAGAGCTTAGAAGCAAATAGCACCCAAAGGGTTAAGAAAGGTTGTGCTGGACGGGGACAAAGTCAAGAGTCCTTTACACTTACTTCCAGAAGTTTTTCTTAATGTAGGAAAGTGGTCTGAAGCACCAAACAAGGGTTCAGATGCTCTTAGTTGCCTCTGAGGGTCTAGGACTACAAATCCCACAATGCACCTGGTTAGCTAATGGAGCTTTTTACAAAAGTTGCTCCAAGCTTCTCCAAACTTCTGGAACTTCTTCCTGAAGTTCCTCTTGTGGGTTCAAAGTGTCCAAAACACCAATTCATGGGTCTAAAGCGCTGAGATGGTCCTTGGGATATTAGAACTACAATGCCCACAATACACCTTGCCAAATCCTTAAACGTCCATTGGACGCCTTCCAGGAGGGGTACATCCTGCTGGAGAGGATGCATGTGGGCTCTGTTAACCTGTAGCTTTCAGGGTGTTCACACCATAATCCTTGTGAAACTAGTCTAAGTCCTTAGGGCTGTAGTACCAGATTGTGCAGCAGGTGCAGCTCTTATTTATTTATTTTATTTATTTAAGCAATTTGTTGAGCGCACAAATACCCTTGGGTACATCTGCGCTTATGATTGCAGTCCTCTTTTGGTGGAGACCAGGGGTTCCAGCAGAGCTGTCCTTCTTCTCTTGATTTTCCCAGGAAGGGCCTGGGAAACTCTCCCATATTTATTCAGTGTTCCCGGGCGTCAAGCAGGGGGGCATCCCTGACCAATGGGATGCAGGGTACTACCCTCAGGTGTGACCACTTCCTCCAAAAAGTGCCATAATCTTGCCCCCGAAAGCACTATTCTTCCAAAATCCAAAATGCAGAGATAGATGTGCCTGAGCCAACCCACTGGTGTGGCTAAGATTATCACCTTCCAACCCCCTTACTAATCGAATAACTGGGGCACCTGTCTGGATGGGGGTGCAATTTGTGGGGATGAGGCTGTGTCCTATCCAAACTGACTTTCCCTCTTTGAAGAACAGTTTGGCCTCTCCACCCCCTTCCTGCCTTCTGCTTCTGCAGTTTCAGTCCTCCTCTCACAGGAAATCATTTGTCTCTGTAGCAGGCTGCTTCACACCTACTTGAGACAGATTGGCTCAGCCTAGCAGAGGCTGGCCATTCAGAGAAGGGCTGCTGGAAAGCTGGACTTTGCCTCACATAAAAGAAAGTTCTATAACTTATTTTCAGTAATAGTTATAACAAATCTGACTATGGCAAGTTGTAGGATTTATCATAACTATTCTTTTAAGTACTCAAATTATATTTTTCGCTCCTTTCTATCAATAGTTACACTTTATTAAAGTATTCCATTGTTAGCCTATGGAGCCAATGCATTGCACTGGGTAAAAACCTACCCCCACATGCATCAATGTAAGGTTTTGCGATTCCTTATTTGCGAAAATTAGGGAATCGCAAATAAGGAATCGCAAAACGGGATGCATGTTTTAAATCGCATAAAATTTGTGATTCAGTAAAAATCGCAATTTTTACCGAATCGCAAATAGGACATGTGTGTGTGAAACATGCACTTCAAAATACATTTCAGGGGTGCAGGGGGAGGTCCATAGGAATCAATGGGAATTGCGAAATCGCAAATTAGAATTCGCAAAATGTTAATGCATTCCATGGGTGCAGGGGGGGTCCAAAGGAATGTATTTTGAAGTGCATGTTGCACACACACATGTCCTAAGGACATGTGTGTCTGTAACATGACAGTGTGTGAAAATGCAATTTTGAGCATTTTAACACATTTTCGCAAATTACCACAAGGTTCAACCTCGTGGTAATTTGCACCCCCTAATTGCGAATTTGCAATTTTAAAAGTAATCATGCATTGCTTTTAAGGAATCGCAAATTTGCAATTCCTTAAAAGCAATCGCATTTTTGAAATTTGCTGAATATAGCATTTTTCCCAAAAAGTTTGATGCATACTAAAAAGATATTTAGGAATCGCAAACGGTCGAATTTACCGAATCACACCGTTTGCGACTCCTACAAAAACAGTTGTTCCCCCACCAGGGCATATAAAACATATTTTATAATGGGCATGTTAATATTTACAAGGCACCCTACTCCTGGGGCACCTCGGGGAGACCTTAGCGGTGTCTTATATGTAAACATAAGGAAATGTACTACTTTGGAAGTACCTTCAATACGACAGTCAAATTTGCATATAATTATACTTTAAACACAGCCTACAAGACAGGGCCAGCTTGTAAAATGACAGCAGGCATCACAGTAGTGGACACTTAAGTACATTAGGTCTACCGGGCATAAACTATTGACTAAAAGCTAGGTTGTGATTTCCAATTTTAATTATACCTAACCATATACTTTTAATCAGAGCAAAGGCCCTGGGTCTGGTTAGCAGAGCACAGGGCACAATCAGAGTCCAAAACCCAGCATCTAATAGTTAAAATGAGGGCAAAAAGTTAAAATGAGGGCAAAAAGTAGGGGTACACTGCAAATAGGTCCTGATTTCTCACATCTGCGTACACTTTTTAGTAGTAAATGTGGGAAGGACAAGGAAAAGTGGAGGGAAAATAGGGAATTCTTACTATTTAATGGTAGGACTGTTAAAAACCCTTCATACATTTTTTATTTTATGTATCCCCTTTTTTGATTATGTATGTTCATTTGTTTAGGTGACATTTTCTTTCACTGTAACATGGCTACCTTTTCACTGCATTCAGCCACTACAGCACTCAACCACTGCGACAGAGCATCAGATGCAGAGTCGAGACTCGTGGGCACCAGTGAATGTGACTCTTACAGCATGAGTTGCACTGTGCCAACCCAGCATTGGGTTGAAGGCTGTGTCCTGCTCTCTGCAATGCAGATTTAAGTGCATATAGCATACAAATATGTTCTCTAATGGCTAGTGTAACATTACCACTACAACCTTCAAGCATTTTTACTAATAAACAGAACTAAACAGAATACAAGTCTGAAATTATTTTAAAAATAAACAAAGTTTAGTGAATAAGTGGATAATCAATTCATTTAATATGTGTGTGTTTTATACCTGGCCATCTACTTCATAGCTAAGTTATTAAACTGGTGAATACATTCTGATAACGCAGCGAAAACAAATTCTGGAATAAACTAAGGCTGAGTAAGGGTATGTCCACATGTAATTCATAGTATGTATAATGAACAGCAGGTTGCGCTGTCATATCGTAGCGAAACATATAAATATATATATATATATATATATATATATATATATATATATATATATATATATATATATGTATATATATATATATATATATTGTGAAAATATGAGAGCTGTGTCCTGCTCTCTGCTCCGAAGACTTAAGTGCATAACATACAGATTTGTTCTCTAATGGTTAGTGTAACATTACCACTACAACCTTCAAGCATTTTTACTAATAAACTGAACTAAACAGAATACAAGTCTCACATTATTTTAAAAATAAACAAAGTTTAGTGAATAGGTGGATAATCTCTTCATTTAATATTTGTGAGTCTCATACCTGGCCATCTGCTTCATAGCACTGTCCCAGATCAAGCCTCGTGTTGACCTTGGTAAACTCTGGAAGTGAACGCCTAAATATGACGTATTTAACAATTTGGTAACCTTGCAGGAGTGATTTCTACCAGTGGATCCAGGCGTAACAGAAAATACTTGTTACATAGAATACTCATTTGACTATAAGTCCATTTTCCCTGCAGGACTGGTCTGTTACTGCCAGAGTGCGCTTTCAATAGATTTTGGGGCATATGTATAATTGAAATTCGCATTCGCAAAGGCAGAAATTCGCCGAATTTCGGCCTTTGCGAATGCGAATTCTCAATATGGTATGTATGAAGCAAATGTGGTTCAAAATAAGGAATCGCACAATTTGTGATTCCTTATTTTGCGATTGCATGTAAGGTATCGCACAATGTGCGATTCCTTAAATGCAATGTATCATGCAAAAAAATATTGCTAATTGTCCCTAAGGAATCGCAAATTACCACCAACTTCAAGTTGGTGGTCAGTTGCGAATTCCTTTCAAAAAGCAATTGTTTTAAAAACAAAAGGTGCCATGTGACGCTCATACATGCCCTTAGGGCATGTATGTGCGCCATATGCACACACATGTCATTTTCAGGGGTGCAGCAGGGTGTCCTTTGGACACCCCTGCACCCTTGCGAATATTCTCAATTTGCAATTAGCAAATTGCTATTCGCAAATTTCCCCTTCATTCCTATGGGCCTCCTGGCCCATAGAAATGAATAGGAAATTATTCCTTAATTGCGATTAGCAATTTGCTAATCGCAATTAAGGAATCTTAAGAAATCGCTAAAAAGAAGCTGATTTTTGCATACATACCATTTTGCGATTCTCAAATAGCGATTAGCAAAAAATCGCTATTTGAGAATCGCAAAATGCTATTTTGATACACATTGCCCTTTGTTATTAAGGACATTTTTCTAAGAGCAGAGAGACCCTCATGAACAGAATGCCCAGACCTCTGTGCAGTGCTTAGACAGAGGGTCTGGTGAAGTCCTTGAAGTCAAGAGGGACGAGCATAGCTGTCAAGAACTACAACTCCATCTAGGTTCCTATTAAATTTGGGGGATGTAAGAACAACCAACGAACAGCTACTTATGTAATGCACAGTGAAAGATCACCTGAAAATTGTACTCTTGCCTCGATTATGCGACACCCAGAAGGAGCTTGGGAGTACATTATACCAATACTCAGATGCATGTGCCATAAACGCAGTAGTTTTCTGAACTTGATGAATACAACTCCAGCATATAATTTACATCATATATCAACAAGACTCTGCACTACACCACGTTTTAGTATTTAACATTTCACTAGAATATGACAGCGCAACCTGCTGTTCATTATACATACTATGAATGACAGCTGGGCATATCTTTACTCAACTTTAGTTCTTTCCAGAATTTGTTTTCGCTGCGGTAGCAGAATGTATTTAGCAGTTTAATAACTTGGCTCAATAACAAAATCCGCCATTTTAGGCGAAGTGCACTGAAAAGAAGTGGGGTCCACACGACAGGTAGGAGAAGGGCTTTATTTAACACCCAGCGAAGAGAAATCCCAACATGCATGAACTCTACCTTTAAGCAAAAGAGAAGATACCATTAAATGGGGGCAGATGATGGTAGCGTTTTGACTAGGGACATATCCGGCTGCCAGGGAGCCCCGCAGAAGTGTGGGCCGCGGTGACAAACGCAAGGCTTGCTAATGAAAGGGATGCTCGAGAGAAAGAATCACGAGCCCAGCCGAGCCTCGGTGACGTGCCCTGCTCCCTCGCTGCCTGGCCGATGCCTAATTAACACACAATCAGTGATACATCGCCGAGGCGCCGCTGAGCCTGTCCCCGAGCCTCGCAATGCGGCGAGTACTGCCACCGCCGCGGTGAGCTGATGTGAAGTGGTTGGCAGGTAGTGCGCATCTGTCCTCACTCGAGAAAAGTTCGAGAACGTTCTGCGCTTTTGTCGCATTCACGATAAACAATGTATTTGTCAAGTATATTGTGAGCATCTGGGTCTATTTTAGAATAAATCTGTTCACGTTGAACGGAATGTTTCTTGTTTTTTGCCTAAGAAGCAAAATGTGCCTCTTTATTTCATCTGAAGGGTCGATGTAGTCAGAGTGTAAATACTGAACAACACACTCTAAAAACAAGAAGGCAGCGAGCTCAGCATTCAAAAGTCACACAACCTTCACTCACCCGCGTTGGTACCACAAAGCAATATAATGAGAATAAAGTAATTTATTTATTTATTTTATTTTAACTTCAAACATGTGTCCCTGCGCAGAGGTTTCGCTCACACACGCTCATCCAAGAGCCGACCAGCCGCCTCAATCAAATTAACACGTTTTTAATTTTTTTACAGAAAGATGATTAAGTCTGAGTGAAAGAGGGGAAAATCCACATCTTGGGTGCTAACGAGCTGAAAGAGCCTCACCCAATGCATGCTCTTTTTTTATCAGGGGACTGCAGTCCAGGAGAGCCCCCTCTGGTCTTAGATTCCTTCTAGAGTCATACTTTCTAACAAGAGGATGCAGATAGTGCAAACCTTTATTGTTGAAAATTCTGTAGCAGCAGGGCTCAAGTCGGGGTACCACACGGGTGGACAGCATCCTCCCACTTATTTTACTGGGCGCTCGATAACTGGAGCAAATGGAGCCACACATTCACTCTTTGGCCCCTCTGGGGCGAGATTGGAGCCCATTCAGAACGCTGCTCACGCGGTGGCTTTTCTAATGCAATCACATCCTAGGGGTGAGTGAGGGGAGGCAATGAGTCTAATGGTGCAAGCCACCTTTCGTGGCGTCACTTCCTGTTGCGACGTCAGCGTCCCACCACTTCTTTTTTTAGGACTTGTGCCCTGTGTAGCAGTAACAGAACAGAATGGCTAGTCAGATTGTTTTAAGAAAAATTAGGACCCACACAGCCCATGTGTGCTGCGTGACCCAAAGGTTTTGTATTACAAAAAGTTTATTTTCATTTATAATCAAGTTTCATTAGTTCATCCAAAATGTCTTCAAAGGAAAACCCTGTCAGAACAGTCAGGTCAAAAACATACAATTGTGTGCGCAATATATACAGGTGTACAGACATTCACAGTAAATAGTAAATACTCAAAATTTCACAACACCAAAATGAAACTTAGTACAAAGTAATTACATTCAAAACCAAATTGCAACATGAAAAACATTTACACAAAGCACAATACTACATAAAGGGAGAGACCAGTCCTTTAACTAGAATACCAGTGGACAGGCGGAACTGAAGGTGGAATAAGACTGCCTGCCTGTCTCACAAGACCTGTGATGGAATATTTTATAAGATTGCCAGCAAGGGCCCACAACAGTGGTATTGGTTAATCCCTAGCTGCACCCTTCTTTCTTGTCACAGGCTGGGGATCAACGCGTTTCGAACCGTAGATATTGTAGGTTCTCCTCAGGACAGGGACTGGGTATGGGCTTCTCTGTAAAAAAATTAAGGGATGGTGTCAAACTGATATTGCCGCAATGTGAGTGCCCTCTCTGACTAGACAAGGAAAAGTGAAGGCAATTTACCTGCATAACGAGCACAAGGGCTGCAGGAGTGGAGGTTGACTGCAAATCAAGAGAAGTTATCTGAAAAAGCAAGTAAGGTGGCAATCAGGACTGTTGGGTGTAAAGTCTCCGTTTAAACACAAACACAAGAGACAGATTGCAAGGGAATTGACCCGTGTCATATCTGTGATGGGTTGTAGAGGTGTCATAAGTCAAGGCGCCCGCGGAGCGGTACGCGATCACGTAGTGGAGCAGCTCACATTCTTTTATCAGCTGAATAAAGGAAAGGGGGAGAACTCTGTAATGCGTGGTGGCCCCACGGCAAACCAAATACATGACCGCGAGTTCGTACAAGGATTGAAAACACATCTCCTACCTGCGCGCGGTTACAAATGCAGGAGGACGGCTACACCCGGGACGGGTCCGGGAGGTTGGGCAGGTATTGCTCTGCCGCGTTAAGCCGCTGTGGAAAGGGAAAGCATACACGTTAACAGCTGAAGGGATTGGCGTGTTGTTAACGAAAGGAATTGGCTTAGTGCAGCGGGAGAAAACTTACTTGTGCAAAGAACGGATACAATCCTTTCCAATGCCGCAAGCGTCAAGCGTGTACCTTACGCGGGCCGGCTCGGGTGCTTCTTATAAGTAGCCTGATTGGAAGCATGGAAAGCAAGGGAGGACACAGGGCAGGTCCTAGGGATGCTAGTACTTGTGGTTCCGTGGAGCAGAGCGGAAAATATATCAGCCACAGTGTGTTTATTTTAAATGTCAATAATTAAGGGCGCAACATTTATACACATGGATCGAACAGTGTCTTCAATACCCATGGATGTTATTGACTCAGAGATAGCCTGTCACCACCACTTGTCGTTTTTTTAGAGATGAAAGCGCAACATTTATACACATAGATCGAACGGTGTTCATGGATGTTATTGACTCAAAGATATCCTGGCACCACCACTGATTGTTGTTTATAAATGAAACTGGTGGGTATAATAACACAGTGATTGAAAGTATACATACAATGTGAACGGCTATTAAACTTCAGAGAAACAAGCAAAGAAAGATTAAAAAGTAGCTTATTGAGAGTGATACAGCAATTTGAAAGAAAGGAGCACAGTATGAGCAGCACGGCTCCTGAACAGCTCAGCGCAGAAGAGCAACGTAATTATACGTTTCCAAGTTCAGACATTTCGTTGAGGCCAGAGTTGGATGTATCAAATTTCAGGATGAGATACGCCTCTTTTTGGGAAAGGCGTGCGTCTGGATCCCCGCTTCCACCTCTGATGACCACAAGCACAGTCCATCTGATATCATTTGCAGAGTGCTTGTGTTGTAAAAAGTGGGAGACCAATGGTGCCGTTAGGTTCTTGTTGTTTATTCTAGAACGGTGTTGGATGATTCTTTGATGCACCTCCTGTGTCATCTTACCAATGTACACCTTTTTGCAGGGACATTGAATGGCGTAGACAGTGTATTTCGTTTTACAGTTCGTGTGTTCGTCATGACGCCAGAATTTATTGCCGTCTGTGAAGAGGGAACCCTCCATTGTGAGATCACAGACGGTACAAGTCCCGCATTTGCGATGTCCCCTAACGGGATTTGACCCGAAGATAGTACTTTGAGTGTCTCTTTTTACAGGGGGCGTGTGGATGTAATCATCTGACCAATGCTCCGTTTTTTTTTCAGGGCAAACAAGGGTGCGCCCACATCTGGTAGGATTTCCTCAACTAAATGCCAGCACTTCCTGATGGTTTTTTGAAGTTGGTTAGTATGAGGACCAAAGGTGGAAACACAAACAATCCTTTGGGTCGCCGGTATAGATCTTTTTTCCAGGAGATGCTCCCTGGGCGTCCATCTGGCTCTTTTCATAGAGTGATTCAACAGCTTGTGTGGATATCCTCTTTCCTGCAGTTTGGCAGTCAACGCCTGTCCATGTAGATCAAACTGCTGTATTGACAAACAATTCCGCCTCACACGGAGGAATTGTCCGTAAGGGAGATTATCCCTCAGACTCCTGGGGTGATAGCTCCTGTAGTGTAATGCGTTGTTCTTGTCAGTTTTCTTTTGGTACAGGGAACAAGATAGTCCATCAGTCTTAGCAGACACCTCCACATCCAAAAATGGTAAAGATTTTGAATCATAGCTCAAGCTGAATTTGATGTCAGAGCTTCTGTTGTTAAGCCAGACATGGAATTCTTCAAGTAGGCCTGGTGGCCCATTCCAGACACACCACACGTCATCTATATATCTGAGCCATTGCTCAATGTGGTCTCTGTAGGGGTTGTTGTTAAACACGTATCTCTCTTCGTATTGGCCCATGTAGAGAATAGCCATTTCAGGCGCGAAAGGGCAACCCATCGCTGAGCCTTTCACTTGCAGGAACAGCCTGTGACAAGAAAGAAGGATGCAGCTAGGGATTAACCAATACCACTGTTGTGGGCCCTTGCTGGCAATCTTATAAAATATTCCATCACAGGTCTTGTGAGACAGGCAGGCAGTCTTATTCCACCTTCAGTTCCGCCTGTCCACTGGTATTCTAGTTAAAGGACTGGTCTCTCCCTTTATGTAGTATTGTGCTTTGTGTAAATGTTTTTCATGTTGCAATTTGGTTTTGAATGTAATTACTTTGTACTAAGTTTCATTTTGGTGTTGTGAAATTTTGAGTATTTACTATTTACTGTGAATGTCTGTACACCTGTATATATTGCGCACACAATTGTATGTTTTTGACCTGACTGTTCTGTGCAAGTGCTCCCTGAGTAAATTGTAGTGTAATTGGTTATCCATGATTGTCATATTTGTATTACCAAGAAGTCCCTAGTAAAATGCACTGAGTGTGCCAGGGCTGGTGATTCAAATGCAACTAGTGGGCCTGCAGCACTGATTGTGTCACCCACATGAGTGACCCTACAATGGTGTCTCAGGCCTGCCACCGGAGTGCCTGTGTGCAGTCTTTGAACTGCCATGTCAACCTGGCCAGTGTCCCACTGACCAGACCTAACCCTTCCCTTTCTGTACACATTGGTCACCCCTATGGAAGGCCTAAAGTACCCCCCCTGGGCAGGGTGCAGTGTAGATAACATGCTCTGGTAGTGAATTACAGCCATTTTTATTTTTCACAATTGTAAGGCTACCTTGCCCATAGGCTATCATGGGAAATGCTGGCTACAGTGGTTACCTGCATATCTTCCCATAGGAGCAAGATAGGACATAAAAGTCTGTATCCCTGAACTCAGAATTTAATAACACATCTTTTAGGAAAGGTGTTTTTTAAATCCTGTGTTTGAGAACAGCACTTTTAGAAAGTTGCTGTTCTCTTGTCTGACCTTTCTGTGTACCTTGGCCTGTTTGTGAATTTACTGTCTGGTTTGTGAGTGGCAGGGACTGGTTGGCTCCCTGAGGCTGAGTGGGCCATCCCTGGGCTGAATAGCTCCATCTGCATCCAGAGTGGTGGGAGGGGGTAGCACCTGGGCCTGAATAGGGCTGTGCCTGCCGTCCACAATGCTGGCTCCACCTCCTGCTGGCGTCCGACAACCCTGCCCCTCTCTCTGAAAGGAAAGGAGAGGCCAGGAAAACAAAGTGCTGAAGAAACACCCAGAACTCGTTCAGACCGGGCTCAGAGCCCTCCTGCACAAAGTGAACAAAGACTTGTAGGGGTATAAGTATGGGACCCCAGACTACAGAAAATTAGATCATCCTGGAATCAAGAAGGAACCTCTGCCAAAGAGAAAGATGGAAGACTGAAGAAGGAAGACTGTCCTGCTAGTGGTTGTGGACTGACCTGCAGTTGCTTTGCTGTCAAGGTGAGGGGAAGGACTTTGCTTTGTGCTGTGTCCCCTTGCTTGAAGGAATCTCCAAGGGCCTGCGAAGAGCTGGCTCCCTATTAAGAAGTCCCAGGAACAAAATTACTTCACCCCCAGCTTCCCTGAACTCTACTGAGAGAGTTCTGTCCTTCCCAGAGTGCTTGGGCCAGTTGTGGTGCCTCTGGAAGTTGTACCTGTGCTTGGTAAGCTGGAAATCAAGATAAAAAAGGCTTTCTGCAAAGGTTCACGCATTGTTCGCTTGCGGAGTGCCTTCTCTTCAGTGTGAGGAAATTCCCGCCACTGAGAAGATCGAGATAGACGCAGTGCCTGTTGCCGTTGCAGAACCAACGCATCCTTCGCTTACAGAACGCGTCGCTCCGGTGCGGGAAAAGTACCATTGCTGCGAATATCGTCACAGAGCCTGTCGTCACTGGGTGAGATCATCGCACCGCCTGCTTGCGGACTGCATCACGTCGCTGCGAGAGTCGTCACAGAGCCATCACATCGAGGGGCAGCAAGAGGAGAAGATCGATGCTTCGCCGCCCATTGCCGCCACAGTCCCGAAGATAGCCACAATGCACCTTTTGTGAGCCGCTTCCACCAAAACCTGCACACCGGAATCCACACAAGGTATCGCATCCCTCCCCATACAGACCGGAGTCACCACAACAGGCCTGCTGCATCCAGTGGGGTTGTTGCATCGCCTCCCCAGGGTCACAGGAGTTATGCATTGCTTGCTTTTCAACGCTGCAGCTTTCTCTTGGAACTTTTGTCGCATCTAAAGGCACTGGCTAAAACGTGACGGAACTGTGGATTATTTTAACACAACCTAAAGAACATCTTTTGAAACCATATCCTTGAACTGTGTATGTTGGATTTTTGTCGTTTTGGTCTTGTGTAGTTTAGATTAAACACCTTTATTTTTCTAAACTGTTGTGGAGTCAGCTTATGGTGTTTTCACTGTGTTACTGTGAGTGTTGTTACAAATACTTTGCACATTGCCTTTGATAAGCCTGACTTCGCGTGCCAAGCTACCAAGGGAGTGAGCAGGGTGAGCAAGAGTGTATCCTCCTTACCCTGGCTAGAAGCAAGGGTCCCTATTTGGAAAGTGGTACCGCCCTCTGCCAACTAGAGACCCCCAGTTCTAACACTGTCACTTTAAAAGAAGTGCCTCCTGCTTCTGAATCTAAAATCTTCTCAATTTGGGTAGAAAAGCAATCCCTCACAAAGCACTGCTAATTATTGCTAGGAGAGATGATAATATTGGAACCGACCAAACCTCCCACTATGGGCAGTTCCTAAGTAATTAGGAAAATCATGAAAAAACGCTTGCAAGAGTCTCCATATTAAAAATGGGCATGCCTGCATAGGACAATAAACTCTCCTCGGGGTCTGCGCATAAGTCAATCCATCACACTAGGGTGGTCGAACCCTATGAATATATGAGACCACTACAGCGTGTCAAATTGTAAATGCAGAGGCAAAATTTTCAGTCCCTCCACTATAGCATGGAATGTCTGACTGAAATTTGACCTATAAGGAGAAGCTGCTTATGCCAGCTTCTTATCATCGTGCAATAAGCACACTCCATGTGAATGATTTAGCGTAAAAGGCAATTTACTAGGACACGGTTGCAAACATTTAATTGAACATTCATAACATTTAAATATTAACATAAAACGTCATAAATATGCCACTCCCATAACTCCCTTAACCATTCACACCCCATGCCTACTTGCATCCCCAAGCCCTCATGCCTTGTTTCACTCTTTCACTCACTGAGCTCCTTTCATATATCCAGGTATTCCCTAATTTTTCCTACCAAAACACCCTCTAATTAAATTATTTTCCTGCTTGCTGAAATTCTGCAAGCCGGGCCCGAATCACAAAGGTAAAGTGAGACGAAAGTTTAACTTTGTGACTTTTGATATTCTTAAAGGGCATTTACTACCCGTAAATGCCCTTTGTGAATACTGAAAGTTGTAAAGTTTGACTTTCGTCTCACTTTACATTTGTGAATCAGGCTCACTGTCTTCTGTCACCTGTGCTCCGCCCCCCCCTCCAGGGGGTGGATACATCTGCATGTGACTTCCCATCCCCAAGATACTGCCAACCAGAAAATCCCCACAGGACATTTTACTGCTCCTCTACCATGCTCCCTCAATGGTAATCTCTCCTGCACCACATGCTTTCATTCCACAACCAGCTCCCCACACCCCTTAGCTCCATCATGTAATGTGCATTTCCCATTCACCAAATGTGCACACCATTGTCTCGAAAAAGTCACTGTTCCTCTTCATTTATGCCCCCATGCAAGATTACTTTAATGTCCCTTGCCTTGCAACAAATGTTCATGGCCCTGTTGAGTTTCCTCTGAGTTGTATTCATTGTGGCATGCTTCAAAGCCCCCCATCATACTATGCGCAGCACAAATACTGTCCATACAAGACATGTCCCAGAAAAGTTTGCTTTGATCGCCTCCAAATCCCTCTGCATATGTTGCAGCAGCATCTAACCTGATAACTGAACCAGAACATTTTTGCCCAGATGAATCAGTAGCATGTCTGGGCAACCCCTCTGTGGATCCAGCCCTGTCAACCATAGCAACAAGTTACCCCAACGCATCCCTCTTCACCCCACCTTAGTACCTTGTGCCAGCTGGTGTGCACCCAGGCTCTGTTCCTATACTTGCAGGTCTGCATACTTCACTGCCCAGTGCACAAATGATTGTACCATAATCAAGGTCACCTTCTTGGTCCCTGGACAGCTTGAACACCCTGCATTAGATGAAAAGGCAATAAGTGCTGGTGACACAACCTAGTCCCCCACCCCGTGCATGCGGAAACGCCATCACTTCCTTTCATAGTGCTTGCAGCACCTCGATCTCCACCTGCCTATCCGACAGATCTGGCCCCCAGTTTCACCCCAATGGTGCCATCACTTGCCTAATCCGAAATTAATGCGTCCCAAAAACAGCAGGGTCCTTCACCAGCTGGCGCAAAGCCATACACAGGACTGCTAAAAGCTGAAAAGTTGTCTCCCTGCTGCCCTACTCATGACAGAAAAAAAGACATCTGTTGCGGACCAGACAAATCCTGAAAGCTGGGCCACTCCCACACAAACTTCCCCCTTCATGCAACCATACCCACTTCCATGTACCCTGTTTCAAGTACCCTATTCATCTGTCTTACAATGCCGCAACCAAATGACTAATCGTCCTGGAAGTTTTTCCATACTCAAAGGTCAGTCCTGATAGCCAACAAGATCCACTCACTATGATGAGGCAACACCGCCCCAGATATGGCAATGCCTAGATGCCTACATAATGTCCAACCTGTCCTCACTACTCTACAGGTGAATTCAAGAAACCAAGCAACTTTTGCACAATCCTCAACTCAATTTTCCGTTACCAATCACTTCAGACAGGAACCCTTGTATCTCCACCACTTTCACCTGTGGCAGCCGGGCTACCAGTTGTAATGTGTCCAACTCAGTGCCCAAGAATGTCAAAATCTCCCTCAGATCCTCAGTCCTCTCCGGAGCAAAAGGCACCCCAAATACTTGTACCATGGATTGAATCTGCTGAAGCGCCCTTAGGCAGTTCTCAGAAGTCCTCCTGTCCACATACAGAAAATATCCAAGCAGTGAGACAACTCCTGATGACAGCTGGACTTGATAAAAACCTGTTTCAAAAATGTACTAAATGTTTAAAACAAGGCACAAGAAAAAGCAGAACACAGCAGTATACCCTTGTCCCCATAGATGGCAACCCAAAATTGTATGCCAAGTAAAGAGAAATCAGAGGGGTGTATCGGCAGAAGACAAAAAGCAGGCTTGTTCTCACATTTTGCAAATTAGGTTACCTGACCACAATGTCGCACCAGACGGATGGCATCATCCACTTATGAATCCAGCACCAAGGTGTCATCCTCTGCAATGAAGTCATTCACTAAACCTCCCTCTGGCCATGACAGCTGATGTATCAACCAAAATTCCCCTGTTGCTTTTTTAGGTACCTGCCTGGGGGCAAACGATCAAGTTCATGATGGACCACTCAAAATATGGGTACACTATTTTCTCTTCTGACATCCTACTTTTCCAATTTTCTAGCCACAACCAAGGAAGTTCCTTGGCAGACAGTCTGCCCATCTGTCCCCCCAGGACATTGATAACTAACCCTGAAAACATCCATGAAACCCCATTCTAGCCCCAAAGCTGCCTCTCTATCAGGGTAAGCGTTAAGCCACTGAGACATGGCCTCCATCCATATGGGTGTGTGCGTCCTTTGGCGCAGGCTGCCCCAGTTGATCTCATCACCTTGATGCCTTCCATTGTTCTGTGGGACTATCCGAAGTGAAGCACTGTGTGACGGGATGTCTCCCCCACATTTGGAACATATGTGTTTGAATTTGCATGAGTGTCGGGAGCAGAACACCCTATTAAAATTTCAATATTGAGTCCACTTGACTTTGGGGCATAACCCACTCCTTGCGGAGCAGGACAGGGGTTAAAGGGCCAATAAGTTCGCAGAGGTAGGTACATTTGCCCAAATAGGGTCCCTTGCTTCTGGTCAGGGTAAAGGGGATACACACTTCAGATAACCCTTGCTCATCTTCTTAGTAGCTTGGCATGAGCAGACAGGCTTATCACAAAGGCAATATGTGAAGTATTTGTACCAACGCTCACAGTAACACAGTGAAAAAACCACAAATGAACACCACACCAGTTTAGAAAAATAATATATTTTGATCTAAACTTAACAACACCAAAACGACAAAAATCCAACGTACAGAGTTTAAAAATAAACTTGTCTCTTAGAAAACTATGAATGCGTGACTTTTGCACAAAGTACCTAGAGTTGTGTCAAAATTCACAAGGCCAAACAGACGCAGAGTCGGAACCAAAGAGATGAACCCTGGTACTAGCCCAGTGGTCCACATCCTGAGGTAGCTTCCTGGGGTCAGAACCCTTGCTATTCATATTCATTAGATGCTGGTGCAGCTCTGGAACACAAAGACTGTTCAAGTGCTCCCATGCAATTTAGTCATACAGCCCCTTGTAGTCAGTTACCTTGCTACCCTTTATCCAACCATCTAATGCTCTGCAATAAAGTTTCACACACTCCATCCATGTATTAGACTCAAACTTCTTGAAGCTCCTAAACTTCCCTCTGTACTGCTCAGGTACAATTCACAAAGCAAAACAGCCGCTGAGTTGGAAAGAAAGTGATGCGTCAACTCCTGAGACACTGAGGAGGTGATGCAACAGTCCTGCTGCACGCAAAGGAAGGGTTGCATTGATTATTGTCTGCATGGGGAGTGATGCATCAATTCTTCATGACAGTTCCAGTCCACAGGTGACGTGTCAGGAAAACTTGTTGCACAGACATGATTAATAGAAATCCTGGATCTGTCAGCAGGCGGCGTTGAGTTTTCACAGCAATGCGTGGAAATTCTTCAGACTAGGAGGCCGGCACACACAGGCCCTTGGAGATCTCATTCAAGCAGGGGACACAGCACACAATAAAGTACTTCTCTTTTCCTTAGCAGTAACAGCAGCTGCAGGCCAACCCCGAAAGCACACAGCAAAGTGGCCGTACTTCTCCTCAGTCTCTCCAGCTCTTCTCCTTGGCAAAGGATCCTCTTGAATTCCAGGGATGATCTAAAATGCTGGGGTCTGGGACCCAATATTTTCACAGCAAAATCCTTAGTTCTATGGTGGCAGAGAAATCCTGTGCCCAGTCAAAAAAGGTTCTGTCCTCCCTGGTGCAGCTACCTGGCAGTAGGTGGAGACAGAATTGTGGGAGGCAGACTAGGCCCATTCAGGTGAAAGTAACTCTCCCCCCGTACTCTAAATGCAGCCCAGGTCAATTCAGCACAGCCCTGACTCATCCAGACTCTCTGGAGCCACTGCACATCCCCAGCCCCTGTCACTCCAAACCCAGACAGTCAATACAAATCCTAGCAGAGGCACCCTATACAGCTAAGCAAGAAAATAGCTACTTTCTAACAGTGGTATTTTCAAACACAGAATTAAAAATCCCCCTTACTAAAAGATGCATTTTAACATTCTGAGTTCAGGCAATTTAAACTTTATTTTCCTACCTTGTTCCCAAGAGTAGTTATGCTTATAAGATGTTATAAACAAACTCACTATTCTATCCTATGGGAATAGATAGCCTTGCACTAGTGAAAAACAACATTGGGAGTATTACACTATCAGGACATGCCACACACACCAGGGCATGTCCTACCTTTCACATACACTGTACCCTACCCACAGGGGTACCTTTGGCCTACCTTAGGGGTGACTAACATGTAAGAAAAGGGAAGATTAGGACCTGGCAAGTGGGTGCACTTGACAAGTCGACATGGCAGTTAACAAACTGCTCACAGGCACTGCAGTGGCAGGCCTAAAACATATTTTCAGGGCTACTCATGTGGTTGGCACAATTAGTGCTGCAGGCCCACTAGTAGCATTTGATTTAGCAGCCCTGACACACTTAGTGCACTTTACTAGGGATCTACTAGTAAATCAAATATGCTAATCAGGGAGAACTGTAGCAGGGATTTCTGCTCATATACAGAACTGTGCATAGAGACTTGGAACCTCAGTGAATTAGGGTGTGCCAAAACTCACTTCAGCATCCAAAATCCCCTACCAGACTAGCTAATAGTGTCTAATTGGTGCTTACAAACCCCCAATGATTTAGACAACCCAGAACATGGACTTAGAACACCTCAGGTAACGTGGAACACATGAACACTCCTTCGTTATACTAACATATCAATCCAGAACTAGGAGTCAATGAGGAAATGTGCAAGTTTGAAATGTTTATTTCTAATGCAGTGTTCTCAAACGCAGTATCTTAGCTAATACAAGCAAAATATTATAAAGATCAAGGTTAAAAGCATAGTTACTATTCCATAAAATACAAAGGGTGAAAGCATGTTAAAATGCTAAAGGAAACAGGACTAAATAGAACCTCAGTTTACCCTCCCTAGCTAGTATATTATATTATATCTACAGAAGGTCTCTTTTGGTTTAGAAGGGCGGGCCCATACCTTTGGGTTCAGTGGAAATGGATCACATCATCTCCTGCACCTACACTCTGCATACGGATATTCATCAAGTGTGTGTCCTGCTCTGTGCAGTGTATTATTATGCGTTCCTAAAACCAAAGTTGGCCACAGCTGCATCCATATTATGTCTACTCTGTGCGCTGATCAATCCAAACAATAAGCGCTGTGTTGAAATAACCTTGAAGGCCTCGAAACTCACTGTACAGACATAGCTTACCAAGCAAGACTGATAATATAAGCAAACATGTTATACTCATGTAAAGCAAAATACCTAACTAGACGAAAAGCATTAATAACAAAATGTGTTGTGTGCAGAGGCAGCAGGAAAGGAAAAATGGCGTTTAACTTCTAACCAGCCTATGCTAAATTAACACAGTGCAAGGTGAAACCAATACACAAGACACCCTCCCTTTGATCCGAGCACTGATAGAACAAGAATGAAGGGACACATTTAGGAACGCAGAGTTCAAGTCCAATAGTTCAAACACAAGTCTCTAATTTGGCACTCCAAAAATATAAGAGGAGAAAAAAAATGTAGTAGTCATGAAAAAGCACAGCGTTGAACTTTGACATTGAACTTTGACAAAGTCAATAAGCAAGTCTTTCAAAAACAGTCTGAGAGTTCCCCCCAAAAAATATGCAATCGAACGAGACGTTTTAGGTTAAGAAACCTATACTGCAAACATAATTCATCCCTACAATGAATATGCAAAATATGCAGCAACAGCAACAGCCTCCAACAGGAAGTCACTATTATTATCTGAAAATAGATCAGCCATCCAATTTAACAAAGGGAAAGAACATACATGCTCCTCGATGACCGGAGCCTCTTGCACTATCAGAGGACAACTCAGTGGGATCTCGAGGAAACTGCGAGTCAAGAAATCTTCCGCCGCTGCGAACACATTCCATCAACCTAAAATACCATGCATCGCTGCAAAGGCCATAATCCCGCCATCAGAACAAAGCAATTCATGAGCAACTAAGGGGCTCATAAGCTGATTATAATCCGCATCGGGAGACACCATATTGCAGAGGCACAAATCCAGGGCCCATTCGAAGTCGCAACTCAGGCAATGAAAAACAGGTGGGACGCATGTAAAGTAGGCAAATCGAAATGATAATCCGTAAGCTGCACTCAGTGTAGCAAGAGGCAGCGCACCATAGTACTCAAGCATCCGGGTGCAAAGCAGCCCTAGCCGAGACAGCCCGTCTTGCAACACATGATGTGCATCCATTTTGAAATAAACAGAACAATAGTAGCACGCCAGCAGCAAGAGCCAGCAGCAAGGGAAATCCACCAAACAGGCTGGAGAAAATAGAATGGAAGAAAGCTGGAATGACTCCGAAAATCTTTTGGAAGGAAGTCACTAAGCCACTGCTTACAACTTTAAAAAAGTGAGCCAGCCCCGAAGTGGTGGACGCATTGAAAATAGTATGAACTAATTCACCGAAGTGCAAGGGCAAATCAGTATTTAATAAGGCAGGCACTTCTGTGCAGGTGTTTGCCACGTGAAGGACAAATATTTCACGAGCAGATGTGAGGGCAACTTCTTTCTGGGACAAAAGAGCTCTTATGCTTCTCATCTTATTGAACTCTGCTTTCAAAGTCGGAATCTTAGGCCAGATGGAAATCAAGTTTCCCATGCGGGAGTGGATACATTACATTCTTGCAACCAACTACACGTTCACTGACTGTAACGACATAAGCAATCCCTTTAATTAACCCACAGCAATCCTCATTGTTCAAAAGTAAATAACTTCCGTTCGCCAGCAACAGGCTAAATTAGGCTCGTCTTGGTTGCAAGCGCTGTGAGGCCTCCGGGTGGTTATGCGCTATATAAGTGGAATTTTTCATTTCATTTCATTTCAAGAGCCATGTAATTGGATATGTCGACACATTAAGGAATGATCTGGTGTTTCAGTGCATTCTTCACCATTTAAATAAACTTCTCTTCCCTCCCTAAGACATCTATATATAAAAAGAAACGAACAGGCTTCATGGAGATAAGAACTTCATAGAGGCTCGTATCTGCCAATGGCAAAGTACTTCACACAATTTTTTAATGCAAATAAAGGAAACGGCAGAGTTATTAAACCATGAATAAGCCATGTAGCAGCATTGGCTTCCGCCACATAAAACGGTAAAGGCTCTAACTTCTCTATGTGTAACATTGAAAAAGAAGCATCCTTTATTGATAGTAAGCGTTGATTGTCAGTCAAATTGAAGAGGGCAAATAATAATGACGTATTCATGTAATGCCACTGCACTTTTCCCGCTTTAAGGGTCTGCAATGTCCATGCAAATTCTGGCTTTCAGGAAGCGACTAAAGACATTTTTGTTTCAATAATGTCTTCTTCACTTCCTCTGGTCTTACAGCACTGGGATGCTCTAGGGTAGCCATGCGCTCTACAAGAAAGTATTCATTCATTCATTCATTCATAATGAAACGTAACTTGTTCTGACCGTGATACAAAGTGGACACTTCATCCTGCACAATATCAACAACAGATGACACAATATTATCCAATGTGTAAATGCGAGAAGAAGCGTGTTAATGCTGTTATCTACAACTGCTAGCACTTTTTCTAAATTGGCTTGATCAATAGCCCTAATGCGAGTAGCCGCCTCAACCTGGGAAGCTTTCCAGATTTTGTTATAAAAAGCATATATCCATCTTTTGGATCTACCTTTAGCCGGGCCTTTAATAAAATCATTCAAATCAACATCATCAGCCAGTTTAGACAAATGAATTTTAACTGACAACAAGGTAGAATGTCTGTGCCAGTTCTGACACAATTTGCCTACAGATTAGGTAGTCATAGAATGGCCACTTTTAAAACGGGGATCCACTCTGACCTGTGTAAAGCCTGGAGCTAAACCCAGAAAACGATGCTGGCATGAATCAGCACTTCTGTGCCAGAGCAACCAGCCATTGGGATCCAAACTGGATATGTTAAAGGAGGAATTCAATAATAGAGTTTGTAACGCTCTCAAGGAAAATTTTGTAAAATTACCCCAACCGGAATATTCCTCTAAATCAGGAAAAGAAGGAGCATTTAATCTCTTAGGAGTAGCCAATCCAAAGCATGTCGTTTGTGAAATAGTACAATTCAAAAACAACATATGGTTCGTGATGAGGCATGCACAGTGCAAAGCCTCAGTGCCTTGCACTTGCCAGCTTTTAGAACCCCAAACTGATTTAAGGTCAATTGTATCCTTCCACAACTCGTAGCCCCCAATGGCCAACTGGTCTAGAATACAATAATTTAGTACCGTAAGTCTAACTTTGGAAATGGACTTTTCAGCCATTTTAAAATAAAAGACATTTGGATTAGATTGATTAAAATCTGTAAAGTAAGTGAACCTTTTCAAAAAGGTAGAAGAACTGCCTTGTATAGGAGCTGGACAGTGTTCCCACTGGGTGTCATTTACAGTGAGTCTCCTGGTATTAGCTTTATGCAGGTAGTGATTGCCAAAATAATGATAACAATACAAATGACCGTAATTAGCGGACTCTAAGTATAAATCTTAAGCATCAAAGGCAGCATAATATTTCAAATCAGAAAACAATGATTCAATGGCCTGAACATCCCAATCATCAGAATGTATATTTTGTTTAAGTACATCCCCCATAGACACTCTAAGCACCTTAGGTACATTTATAACCTCAGTGGGCCCATGCATTTGAAATTGAAACGCATCCCATACAATCCCATCTAAGACAGGCCAAGATGTGATGTTAACAAAAGCCAAGTCTCTCTGCATTCTGTGCGATGAGGAATGGGGAGCCAAAGTTCCATTGATATGTCGAATGCTAGTTCTCTCATCGACACATTGTCCATTGATGAGACGGAAAAAATAAAACACAAAACTAATCGACATGAAAAGGTAAAAAAAAAAGCACCATCCAAACAAAAGTCCAAGGGGGAATCAAAAAATGTTTTTTAAACAGTTTTGCCAAAACAGATATCTTCGAGGGCTTATTAGATATGTGTGAAACAGCGTCAAATGAAAATCTGGATTCTGTAGCCAAGCGAGTTTGCAAATCAGGCATCGATAAGTCAGTCGGGTAGGTATAGTCAGTTTCATCATGTTGAGTACTAGGCAATATACTCAATAAAGGACGGGAAATTGCAGGCAACTCGAGAGCAACATCAGGCACAGGATTGGAAACCGGGGCCCAAACAGAATTTCTCATAATCGAAGGACATGAGACTGCCGGTGTCATACTAAGAAGAATTGGCCACTCTGTGTATCTTGACATTGTCAATGGAGATATACCTGTTCTCCTTACGACCCTGAAGAAGTGGTAAAATGACTGTTCCAAAGCCCTTCGCTCCAAGAACTGGAACCGGAGCTCGATAAGAGGGACTACATTCTTTCTTGTTCTCGATCTTCTCACGAATAAGCATGGGCGGAAAATCCATTCCGCTCGCGGATTTTCGGTAAATTCACAATCCGCGAGATTCGCGAATTTCCAGAAAAATCCGCAAATTCGCACGCAGCGGATTTTTTTTTCTTGGTGATACAATTTTGCGGCGTGCGGCGTTCACTTACCGTCATTCAGCGTTTGCCGAGATGTTTTTCTCGATATTTTGTGAGTGCTGCGCCATTTTGGATCTTGCTGCGGGATCCCGCAGGAGTTTGGCGACCGCGATTACGTAATCGCGGCTTTCCACCGTGCACAGCACGCATCGCGAGAGTTCGCAACTGCAAACACGTAGATTCGGCGAGCAGCAGCAATCTCGCACTCGCGAAATTACAAAATTTGAAATTCTGCACAAGAAATCCACCAGCAAGCAGCATAAACCTTCTGAAAATGATGATTTTTATCAGAATAACTCCTCAGGTTGACATTTGCCTGCACTTTATTTTGCAAGGAGTCAATTTTTGGGGGGGGGGTGGGTGGGAGGAAGGAAGTGCCCCACAGTCTCCAACTTCCTGTTCCTGTCCAGCAGGCTCCTCCCAGTGCTTTCTTCATGTGCTGGTCACTTTCATTCGGATTCTTCACCTGGAAGGATTACTTTTTGTGGATGCTGCTGGATATTTGGATTTGAGGCCTTTTTGACTTTCTTTGGATCATTTTTGGATTAGAAATGTCACAAGTAAGTTTGTTTGGGGCATTACAGTTGCTGCAACTACAATTTTGGAATTTTCGATTTTTGGGCTGTTGTTTTGTTATGTTATGTTAAGCATTTGTTAAAGCGCAAAACAGCTGCCCCAGCAACGGGGCATCCCGGCGCTAAACCATGAAAGACACCTGAGGGGAAAGGGAGAAACAGCAGGAAGTCTAGGTCAGAGGGAACAGGTGAGTGTTAATTGCCTTACGAAAGGCAGTCAGATCAGTCAAAGAGCGAATGTGAAGTGGCAGGGAGTTCCAAAGTTTGGCTCCCAAAACTCTGAAGGAGCGGCCACCCATTCTGCTGAGCCTGGTACGAGGGACAGACACAAGGTGCTGACCTAAGGAGCGCAGGATGCGCTGGGGAGTGTAGGGTACCAGGAGCGGGCGTAAGAGTTCAAGACAGCCTGATCTAAGAATTTTAAAAGCAATGGTGAGGGTCTTAAATTGAATTCGAGACTCAATAGGCAGCCAATGTAGTTTCCGAATGGTAGCTCTGACAGAGCACCTACGGGGAAGGCCCACCACGGCCCTTGCTGCTGAGTTTTGAATCCGTTGCAGCCGTGCTATCTCTGCTTTGTTGGCACCTAGAAATAAAACACTGGCATAGATTGAACAATTAGTTGGCGCGTTTTTGAGTCAAAAAAGCCAAGTATCGGGCTGAGACTCCTCAGCAGACCCACACAAGTAGCTGCCACGTTCTTTGTGTGGGTCTGAAAATTAAGCGAGGAGTCCAGCCAGACGCCCAAGTTTTTCACCAAAGTTTTAGGTGAGGGGATAGGGCCAAGCAGAGAAGGCCACCAGTGTTCACTCCAGAAGCAGGAGTTTTTTCCAAGGAGCAGCACCTCCGTTTTCCCAGCGTTCAGTTGTAAGCAGTTGCGCGTCATCCATTGGGCAACTGCAGCTAGGCCATTCCTAAATTTCGCAGCTGAGATTGAGGGGCCCTCAGTAAGAGTGATGACCAGCTGAGTGTCGTCAGCATACGACACCAGCGTGAGGTCCCACTCTTTTGCTACTACTGAGAGAGGCTGAACATAAAGATTAAAAAGGGATGGACTGAGCGCCGAACCCTGGGGAACTCCTTGGCCAATGGAATGGGACCGGTAGCTAAATGGAGGGGCTGAAACCCGGAAGGATCTATCCTTCGAGAAAGAACGAAACCACTCAAGGGCAAGATCACAAATCCCTATAGCCTTGAGACGTTTTAGCAGGATATTATGGGAGACCGTATCAAAGGCTGCGCTGAGATCAAGTAGAATCAGCGCAGCACTCTGACCGGCGTCTAGTATGTTCCGGAGGTGTTCGGTGGTAGTCCGCAAGGCGGACTCTGTACGGTGTCCCGGCCTGAACCCATTCTGGGCCTTTTGCCCAGGGGTACTCAGTGGTGAATAGACTGAGTCTTTCTGTGGGGTCTCTTTAATAAAAACATCATGGAGGGCCTGGATGGCATGGTATTGTGCTGATTTTTCTGTGTTTTTCGATTTTTTTGGGCTGTTGTTGTGGCCTTTTGACCAGGGGTAGTGAGTGGTGCATGGGCCTAGTCTTTCTGTGGGGTGTCTTGAATTTAAACATCATGGAGGGCATGGATGGCATGGGATTGTGCTGATTTTTCTGTGTTTTTCGATTTTTTGGGGTGTTCATGGGGACAGGCCATGTGGGTGGGGGCCATTTTGAGTGCTGCTACAGGCAGGCCCTGGCCATGTGTGGGGAGGCAGGAGGCCATTTTGAATGCAGGCAGTGTTCTTAGGTCTGCAACCATTTTGCCTAGCTTTCAACCATTATGCCCAGGGGTAGTGAGTGGTGCATGGGCCTAATCTTTCTGTGGGGTGTCTTGAATTTAAACATCAAGGATGGCATGGGATTGTGCTGATTTTTCTGTGATTTTCGATTTTTTGGGCTGTTGTTGTGGCCTTTTGACCAGGGGTAGTGAGTGGTGCATGGGCCTAGTCTTTCTGTGGGGTGTCCTGAATTTAAACATCATGGAGGGCATGGATGGCATGGGATTGTGCTGATTTTTCTGTGTTTTTCATTTTTTTGGGCTGTTGTTGTGGCCTTTTGACCAGGGGTAGTGAGTGGTGCATGGGCCTTGTCTTTCTGTGGGGTGTCCTGAATTTAAACATCATGGAGGGCCTGGATGGCATGGGATTGTGCTGATTTTTCTGTGTTTTTCGATTTTTTGGGCTGCTGTTGTGGCATTTTGACCAGGGGTAGTGAGTGGTGCATGGGCCTAGTCTTTCTGTGGGGTGTCTTGAATTTAAACATCATGGAGGGCCTGGATGGCATAGGATTGTGCTGATTTTTCTGTATTTTTCGATTTTTTGGGTTGTTGTTGTGGCCTTTTGACCAGGGGTAGTGAGTGGTGCATGGGCCTAGTCTTTCTGTGGGGTGTCTTGAATTTAAACATCATGGAGGGCATGGATGGCATGGGATTGTGCTGATTTGTCTGTGTTTTTCAATTTTTTGCGGTGTTCATGGGGACAGGCCATGTGGGTGGGGGCCATTTTGAGTGCTTCTACAGGCAGGCCCTGGCCATGTGCTGGGAGGCAGGGGGCCATTTTGAATGCAGGCAGTGTTCTTAGGTCTGCAACCATTTTGCCTAGCTTTCAACCATTATGCCCAGGGGTAGTGAGTGGTGCATGGGCCTAATCTTTCTGTGGGGTGTCTTGAATTTAAACATCATGGATGGCATGGGATTGTGCTGATTTTTCTGTGATTTTCGTTTTTTTGGGCTGTGTTGTGGCCTTTTGACCAGGGGTAGTGAGTGGTGCATGGGCCTAGTCTTTCTGTGGGGTGTCTTGAATTTAAACATCATGGAGGGCATGGATGGCATGGGATTGTGCTGATTTTTCTGTGTTTTTCGATTGTTTGGGCTGTTGTTGTGGCCTTTTGACCAGGGGTAGTGAGTGGTGCATAGGCCTAGTCTTTCTGTGGGGTGTCTTGAATTTAAACATCATGGAGGGCATGGATGGCATGGGATTGTGCTGAATTTTCTGTGTTTTTCGATTTTTTGGGCTGTTGTTGTGGCCTTTTGACCAGGGGTAGTGAGCGGTGCATGGGCCTAGTCTTTCTGTGGGGTGTCTTGAATTTAAACATCATGGAGGGCATGGATGGCATGGGATTGTGCTGATTCTTCTGCGTTTTTCGATTTTTTGGGGTGTTCATGGGGACAGGCCATGTGGGTGGGAGCCATTTTGAGTGCTGCTACAGGCAGGCCCTGGCCATGTGCTGGGAGGCAGGGGGCCATTTTGAATGCAGGCAGTGTTCCTAGGTCTGCAACCATTTTGCCTAGCTTTCAACCATTATGCCCAGGGGTAGTGAGTGGTGCATGGGCCTAGTCTTTCTGTGGGGTGTCTTGAATTTAAACATCATGGATGGCATGGGATTGTGCTGATTTTTCTGTCATTTTCGTTTTTTTGGGCTGTTGTTGTGGCCTTTTGACCAGGGGTAGTGAGTGGTGCATGAGCCTAGTCTTTCTGTGGGGTGTCTTGAATTTGAACATCATGGAGGGCATGGATGGCATGGGATTGTGCTGATTTTTCTGTGTTTTTCGATTTTTTTGGGTGTATAACTGAACTGATGTTCCTCTGTCTTCCATTGCTTTTAGGTGCACAAGACTCAAGAGAACCACCAGTGCCAGGAAGAAGTCCTGCAGCGGTGTGTGTGTGCAGCATAACATCACGCAACGTCACGTCTGGCCACAGACAACTCTGCAACTCGTGCAACTGCGGCCTGCTGTTCTGACCTCTGAAGAAGATGGCCCCCAAAAAAGTTCCCCGTAGCTCTTCTAGCAAGAAAGTTGCCAGTAAGGAGCAGAAGAAGCAAGTTACCAAGGAGACTGGTGTGCCGCCCGCCACATTTTCTGGGAGTAAAAAAAAAAGTACGCCTGCAGCAGCAGCGGGATCTGCTGGGGACCAAGCTGGGAGCAGCACCCCCGCTCCATTGGACTCAGTGCCACCACCACCACCACGCCAACTTAAGTCCAAGCCCTTGAGTGCTGCAGAGGCACTTAGTCTAGTTGTTCAGTCACCATCGACCAGTGATGTTGGCTCATCGCAAGAAAGTAGCAGCAATGTCCCTCAATCAACACAGGTTGTTGTAACTCATCTGACGAGTGTTGAACAACCACAGCCGCAACAACAACCACATGTGCAAGTACAAGCCCAAGTACAAGTGGAAGGAGAGGCAGCGCAAGGAGATGCGCTAGCAGAGGTGCATGGAGGGTCACAAGTGCCCACAATAGTTGTTCCTCCCGAAGTAGGGGCACATCAGGAAATCGACAATCAAGGCGAGGTATCATTTGAGGAAGCCACTCCTCCTGATGATCATTCATTGTCTTCCACACCCCTAGCAAGGAAGAGATCAAGGGTGGTGTCTACATCTTCTTCAAGCACACCTCCTTCTGATGATACGGATCAAAATTGGGAACCAGCACCACTGCCGTCTGAGAGTGAGGCACACCATGATCTGACTATGGTAGTTAAACGTAAAAGGAAGCTCGTCCAAAGTCTCATAGTTATGGAGTGTGATGAGGCTCAACAAGAAGTGGCGGATACTGCTGCTGATGAAGACTCTCACGACGACGACCCAGTCATCATAAAGGTCACTGCAGCCCCAGCTGGCATGCAGCAAACAGACATTTTGACCCTAGCCCGAGAAGCTGCATAGCGTCATGATGTTGTCGACGAGGAGGATATGGAAATACCACAATCATTGGAGTTAACTAGTACACCAACACCTACCGCTTCCATATTTCTTCTTCGCCCGAAGGGACCTCCATCCACCTCCTCCTCAATTAGTGGTGGTGAAAGTGCACAACGTAGTAAAGTAGTGAGTGGTGCATGAGCCTAGTCTTTCTGTGGGGTGTCTTGAATTTGAACATCATGGAGGGCATGGATGGCATGGGATTGTGCTGATTTTTCAGTGTTTTTCGATTTTTTTGGGTGTATAACTGAACTGATGTTCCTCTGTCTTCCATTGCTTTTAGGTGCACAAGACTCAAGAGAACCACCAGTGCCAGGAAGAAGTCCTGCAGCGGTGTGTGTGTGCAGCATAACGTCACGCGACGTCACGTCTGGCCACAGACAACTCTGCAGCTCGTGCAACTGCGGCCTGCTGTTCTTACCTCTGAAGAAGATGGCCCCAAAAAAAGTTCCCCGTAGCTCCTCTAGCAAGAAAGGTGCCAGTAAGGAGCAGAAGAAGCAAGTTACCAAGGAGACTGGTATGCCGCCCGCCACATTTTTTGGGAGTTAAAAAAAAAAGTACGCCTGCAGCAGCAGCGGGATCTGCTGGGGACCAAGTTGGGAGCAGCACCCCCATTCCATTGGGCTCAGTGCCACCACCACGCCAACTTAAGCCCAAGCTCTTGAGTGCTGCAGAGGCACTTAGTCTAGTTGTTCAGTCATCGTCGACCAGTGATGTTGGCTCATCGCAGAAAAGTAGCAGCAATGTCCCTCAATCAACACAGGTTGTTGTAACTCATCTGACGAGTGTTGAACAACCACAGCCGCAACAACAACCACATGGGCAAGTACAAGCCCAAGTACAAGTGGTAGGAGAGGCAGCGCAAGGAAATGCGCAAGCAGAGGTGCATGGAGGGTCACAAGTGCCCACAATAGTTGTTCCTCCCGAAGTAGGGGCACATCAGGAAATCGACAATCAAGGCGAGGTATCATTTGAGGAAGCCACTCCTCCTGATGATCATTCATTGTCTTCCACACCCCTAGCAAGGAAGAGATCAAGGGTGGTGTCTACATCTTCTTCAAGCACAACTCCTTCTGATGATACGGATCAAAATTGGGAACCAGCACCACTGCCGTCTGAGAGTGAGGCACACCATGATCTGACAAAGGTAGTTAGGCGTAAAAGGAAGCTCGTCCAAAGTCTCATAGTTATGGAGTGTGATGAGGCTCAACAAGAAGTGGCGGATACTGCTGCTGATGAAGACTCTCACGATGACGAACCAGTCATCATAAAGGTCACTGCAGCCCCAGCGGGCATGCAGCAAACAGACATTTTGACCCTAGCCCGAGAAGCTGCTGAGCGTGATGATGTTGTCGACGAGGAGGCAATGGAAATACCACAATCATTGGAGTTAACTAGTACACCAACACCTACCGCTTCCATATTTCTTTTTCGCCAGAAGGGACCTCCATCCACCTCCTCCTCAATTAGTGGTGGTGAAAGTGCACAACGTAGTAAAGTTCGGCAATCCACATCCTCCACTGCATCTGGCATTAGAAGCATGACCGCCGCCTCCTCCGGCCCCCACAGACATTTCAAGTCCGCAGTTTGGGACTTCTTTAGTGTTTGCCCAAAAAAGGAAAACTTCGCCATTTGTAGCATTTGTAAGCTTGCAGTTAGTCGTGGTAAGTTTGGTACCAACTATGGTACCGGAGGCCAGAGAGGTCATCTTCGGAGACAGCACCCTGTCCAATGGTTTGCGCACTTAAAGGAGATCAAGGAAGCCTGAATTGCAAGTCAAGAAAACGTTGATGATTCATCTGATGATGATGAGGAGGAAGAAGACGTGTCAAACACTTCACTTACTCCTGTCAGCAGCACACCCCATGTGAGCCACACTAAGAGTGTGGGAGAGAGTGAGACACCAATGCGAAAAAGTTCATCAGCGAGCGTAACTGGGTCGAAGAAGTCATCATCATCATCATCCCGTAAATGCTTGGTCCAGGGCAACATTAGAACCATGTTGTTTTCAGACGCGCCATATGAATGCAACCACCCACTGACGCGTCTGTATAACACTAAGCTGGCTAAAATGCTAGCTCTGGACCTTCTCCCGTTTTCTTTTGTAGAAGGGGTTGGTTTTCTAGAATTAGTGGCAGCGCTCTGCCCTAAATGGAAGGTTCCTAGCCGGTTCTATTTTGCCAGAGTTGCGGTTTCAGCACTACATGAAGATGTGCTGGAGGTGATTGGGGCAGCTTTGCAGAAGAGTGCTGTTCACACTATACATCTGACAACAGACATGTGGACCAGTGGCGCAGGTGTTGATTACATGTGCATCACTGCACACTGGGTCTCTTTTTCAGGGGTTAAAGCAAAGCTAAACGCAGGTGTTGACCGGGACCAAGTTTTTAAAGCTGCTCGGAAACATGCAACACTAGCCATGTTTGGCTTGGAGAAACGTCATACAGCACAAAACACTTTGAATGAGTTTAACACAAAGGTCTTTTACTGGCTGTCCCCAAAAAAAGGCCAGATTGGTTATGTTTCCACGGATAATGGCGCCAATGTAGTTAAGGCCATGGAGCTGGGTAACTATTTCAGAGTGCCGTGTTTGGCGCACTGTATAAACCTGGTTGTTAAAAAATGATTGAGTGAAGACAGTCCAGCGTGCGAGTTAGTGGCCACCTGCCGAAGAATGTGCAACCATGTCAGCTAGTTTTTAAGGCCCGGAAGCATCTGAGGAGCCTTCTACATGAACGTCGAATGCCAGTGAAAGCACTCATCCAGGAGGTGGCAACACGTTGGAACTCAACCTTCTACATGCTTGAGTGTCTGTATGAGCAGTATACGGTACTCGATCACTATTTCTTAACACTGGGTACAGCTCAGAAGGACCTGAGGCTAGATGCGGTGCAATGGAAGCTAGTTAAAGGCCTGACAGACATGCTTCGTCCTTTTGAGGTCTTCACACGTGCAGTCAGCAGGGAGGACTGTAATTTGGGAAAAGCTATCCCATTGTTGCGCATGCTGGAGCACCAACTGAAGGCAGTGTCTTCTATGTTTCAAAAAGATGAAGAAAAGAAAGACGCTTTTGTTTTGGCGGAGAAATTATTGGAGCACCTACTTGGCGATGAACGTCTTAAAATGATTCACTCAGAACAGCATTACATTTGTGCTACTATTCTGGATCCACACTACAAAAAGGCGCTGGCAGGCCGAGCATTCTTTCCTTTTGATGATGAAGATGTTACAAAGTACAAACGTTGGCTAGCCTTGTCAGCCATGAGGTTTGAAAGAGAACGGCAGGAAATTGAAGGAAAAGGCAGTACATCAGCATCAGCAGGCCATCCCCAGTCAAAAGAATCCACTTCTGCACCTGTGGCTGTGGCACAAATGACCTCTCAGCCGTTAAAGACACCGGCAACCGGATCATCTGCACCAGACACAAAAGTAACATTGGGTGATGAAGAGGATTGACTAACTGTCCTTGGGTTTGGTTCTCAAAAGGTCCCAGCAAAAAGTAAGTCAAGTGGAAGAACCTTGGAGAACCTTGAGTCGATGGTGCAGGACTGTCTGAATGACTCAATAGAGGTCTATGTTAATGCTGACCCATTGGCGTATTGGCATGGGAAAAAAGAATTGTGGGCACAGCTCTCCAACCTGGCTATAAACTACTTGTCTTGCCCACTCGCAAGTGTGTTTCTGAACCTGTTTTCAGTGCTGCTGGTGGCATTGTAACTTCCAAACGGAGCCGCCTCTCGCCCAAAAATGTGGAGAGGTTAACAATGATCAAGATGAATCAGCACCTCATACCACCAGATTACAAAGTACGTGAAAACACGCCAGATGAAGACTAGGAGGACAGCAACTTAGATGAGGGAATTTGTTCTCTGTTAGGTGACACTGACCTCATCCTGCCTGAATTCGCAGAGTACGAGGACTAACCCTTATTCTTATTCCCTGACACCAAGCCCTGAAAATGAGACAATGAATCAATAAATTTCTTTTTCGTCCTTATTCACTTTTATTCCTATGTGTCTGTCTTTCTTTGTTTTGCACAGTTAATATAATTAAAACTTTAATCACCTAATCACAAAAACAAGCCCATCAGCAGAACTGTCTTCACTTGTTTGCTTATTGATTTGAAGGTGCCGCAGTCTGCATTCCTCAGGTTCACAAGTTCACAAGAACATGCTCCTCTATCCTCCTTCTCCAGACTCCTATTTCCCTCAAAGCAGAGGGCTGGATTACGCCCAATGAAGAAAGACTCTGCACTTGTGAGGGTGTTCTACTTCTTTGCGGGTGAGTTGACAGCTCTGGGGCCATTGCTGGGAAGCTCTAATACTGGATAAAAGTGGTTTGGACCAAATCGGAGGCGAATTTTTTTTTGCGTTTTTGCTGACTTGCTTGCCTTTGAGGTGCTCTTTGGGGGGGTTCCGGGTGTTTGTGGGTGAGTTTTGGGGTCTGGGAGCACTGCTGGGACAGTCTAATTTTGATTTCATTTGCTTTTCAGGAAATCCGTGGTGGAAAACGGGAGTTATGACCATGCTGCACAGCGCGTTTGGACCGAAGGCAGATAAATATTGTAAGTATGAGATTTTCCTTTTTGGCTGTTTGGGGGTGTTGTGCTTTTTTGCGGGTGGGTTGGCGGGTCTTGGGGCATTACTGGGAAGGTCTAATACCGGATAGAAGTGGTTTGGACAAAATCCATGATGACATTTTTTTTGCTATTTCTGACATTTCGGTCAATGAAGCGTTTTTGGGGGGCTTCCTGGTGTTTGTGGGTGGGTTTCGGAGTCTGGGAGCACTGCTGGCTATGGATACTTTTGATTGCAAGAGGTTTGAAGCAAATCCATGGTGGCAGAGGGGAGTTAGGGCCTAGCTGCAGAGCGCGCACGGAGTGATTTTGGATTTGCCATGAGAATGACTAAGTCCCCATTTTGATACTTTTGCTTTTTGGCTGTTTGGGGGTCTTCTACTAGTTTTCGCCTGGGTTGACGGCTCTGGGGGCATTGCTGGGAAGCTCTAATACAGGATAAAAGTGGTTTGGACCAAATCGGAGGCGAAAAATGTTTTGCGTTTTTGCTGACTTGCTTGCCTTTGAGGTGCTCTTTGGGCGGGTTCCGGGTGTTTGTGGTTGAGTTTTGGGGTCTGGGAGCACTGCTGGGACAGTCTAATTTTGATTGCATTTGCTTTTTAGGAAATCTGTGGTGGAAAATGGGAGTTATGACCTAGCTGCACAGCGCGTTTGGACCGAAGGCCGATAAATATTGTAAGTATGAAATTTTCCTTTTTGGCTGTTTGGGGGTGTTGTGCTTTTTTGCGGGTGGGTTGGCGGGTCTTGGGGCATTGCTGGGAAGGTCTAATACCGGATAGAAGTGGTTTGGACAAAATCCATAAGGAAAAGCCTTTTGGCACTTTTTGTAACTTAGGGTTCGTTAGGGTTAGCCCTAGCAGCAGGATTGCATGTGTTTCGGGGTGTTCTAGATTTTTGCAACTGAGTTCTGGGGTCTTAGAGCACTCGTGGGAATGTGTAATTTTGGTTGCAAGCGGTTTGAAGAAAAACCATGGTGGGAAAGGAGGGATTTGGCATAGTTAAAGAAAGCGTTTGCCACTATTCTTAACTTAGGGTTCGTTAGGGTTAGTAGTATTTGTATTGCATGTGTTTGGGTGGGGGGCTGTTTGTGGGGGGGTTTGCAAGTCTTGGAGCGATGCTGGGTATGGATACTTTTGCTTGCTTGCAAGGGGTTTGAATACAATCCACGGTGGGTAAGGGGGTATTTGGGCCTACTTTTACTTTTAAAGTACGTTTTGTCACCAGTTTTCTACTAGGCCTCGTTTTTTGAGATCTGATTGGGGGTCTTCTACATTTTTGCGACTGGCTTTAGTAAGGGTCTGGGTGGGAGCACTGCTGGGAAGGTCTAATTTTCGTCTAAAACACAGTTTACAGTACACCTAGCTTGAGGGGAAAGATCCGCTAAATTAATTTGCCCATACTGATTTATCCTTCAAAAGGAGACTCAGACGGAAAACGCACTTTCAAAAATATTGTACTGTCCATTAGGAAACTCAAAGTGTGACTTTTTGCACTACACAGCGTACATACCTTATATTTATTTATCAGCAGTGTTCTAATATCACTTCCTTTTTTTTCCATCAATAATTACAGGCCGGGTTTCAGTCTGTGCAATGGGAAAAAAAGGATGGAGTCAGGCTTCACATTAGCGAGCCGCAATTCAGCATCCGCCAGGCAGGCAGTGGACAGGGTGTCTTCTGGTCACCAACATTGATGGACGAAGCGTCAGCTGGAATGGAGGAGTGCCGCTAATAAGAGGAATTGTTTGATGCGTGCAACTTACTTACCAAATTCAACAGGACAACTACAACAACATACAGATACAGTATCCATTGTTTTCTTCTATGAGTGTGACTGCATTTCTTGGATCTCTCTCTGCTTCTAAATTGATCCCTATTCCCTACAGCCATTCTATAGGTTTTACTTCGGCTATTTTTTAAACCTAATTTAATGTAAGAAGTGTTTCTCTGAGTGCAGAGATAGGCAAGTGAAAACGCTGCAGCCCTGTACTGTCGCATTCTGTCATTCACGGTTGTCTAAAGTACTACTTACTTTTCAGTAACAATGCATGCAGTAGTACATGCACTTCCTTTATGTCACTTAAAAGATTTATGGTTAGCTTTGTACCCAAAGATTTCTGTATCTTCAATTATTGTTTGTCCATGCTGTGCATTTTTTTCTTCTCTCAACAAAACCTACCCAAAAAGAAACCCCCATTCCCATCCATTTTCCAAACCCTAACCCTCTTCCCCCAGGCTGTGTGGTTTTGATTGATGTGTGACTAAATGACATCAATAATTCCACACACTTGCTGGGGAGGATAAGGTCATAGCAACAGGCTGGTGAAGGAATCCGAGGATATATTCTAGACTTACTCAGCTTCAGTACTATTTCTTGTAGTAGTAGCCAATGTCAAACAAATTCAACGCAAGTACTAGTTATACTTTCAATACTTTACCATTTGTTAGGCTACATTGTGGCACTGTTCTAGTGTACTGTCACCTGCTATGTTCTCTATCGTACCGTTGTAATGCTCCAGTAAGGACAAAGCAGGTTTCATTTTCTTTTTTTCCATAGGCATGCAACTGCCACTGTGTCACACCACTAGTACCACCGCAATGAGGACATTTCATCCGCCCAGGATTGCCAACCTTAATCGCCATTTCCTGTGGAGCCAGCCCTGGGCCTAGCCCTACTTTCAAACACAAATTACAGGTAAGATAAGCGTTTGGTGGGAGGTAGTATAATGGAGTATTAGGAGAGACGAGAGATTGACGGTAGTACTACTAAAGTCCTAGGACTCTTGAATTCACTTACTCTGTGAGAGGCACTTAGTGTTGAAAACATTTAGTCATTTACACTTAAAGGAAGAAAATTACACAGACTTAAGTTTCAGGAAAACAAACTTACTGTTAAACCCCCACCCACCAGACTCGAAAGCAGTAAAAAACAGGTATGCTCAGATAAAGTTTCAAAAAGTATATTTGTGTAGCCCTAACAAAATAATCTCCCGCAAGACCCTCCCTAACCCCAACGATTGTCCTTCAAAAGTCCCAAAAACAACCCAACTCCCAATTCCCACCCCCTAAAAGTCTCTAAAAAAGGGGCAAGGGACACTACGGCAGGATGCTGTTCACTGTAGCGGCCAGGGCATCATACTCCTTGCAGAGGGTGGCATGGTCGGAGCGGAGGCCCTCCACCAAGGTCTTATACGTTAGGACCTCCTGCTCCAGGTAGGACACTCTGAGGCATAAGCAGTGCTGGCGTGCCTTGCAACTCCTGTGGGGGGAAGCTGCTGTCTTTGCTGCTCGGCGGTGGAGGTTGGCTTTGGTAGCCCGGCTCCGTACCGCTGGAGCACTGCGCTGGCTGGCAGCCCGTGGGGGCATGGAGGAGGATGCAGCTGTCCCAGTGGATGTTGTACCAGTAGACTGCGTGTCCTACTCCTACAGGGCCACCAGCCATGGATATTCGTCGACAGTGGAATCCAGCCTCCGTTGCCGGGCCATTCGAGCCCGCTCCTTCCTTGTTGGTGTTGTTGATTTGGAAGGAGCAACTATATGAAGAAAGAAAGACATAGTCTGTAACCAATGCTCCTTAAGATTAACACAAAATGATTGAGCAGAAAGTTGTGTCACAGTACAACTAGCAACTTGAAAGCACAGTACATAATTATTGAGGCCAGTATCTATCTAACCTCCCACTTCTTCATCCTTGCTCTAACATTAGTGGGAGTTTAAGGAACAAATTCTACGAGCACTATGGACTTCCATTACAGTCGACTATGACAGTACACTAGTCTTATTCTTCTTCTTCTCTCTTGTTTAGGAAAATTGGTACGTTATCTTATGCAAGCCGGCATAATGCCAGCGCAGTGAACTTGCACCCGAGAAAAACAGACGCACACCATGATGAGTGAGACAGACTTGCGTTACTGTACCGGTCCAGTACATGCAGGTGGTGAAGCTCTTACTTTTCTATTACGGGTGGCACTGAGAATACTCTGTTAAAAGGGCTACTGCTTAATTAATTTAACTTTCACCCTACAGTGCAAATGAGTACTAGAAAAGGAAAATGAAGAAGCTAAATAATCTGATTATCTATCACTTCACATGGGATGTATTTGATTACATATGGGATGATTTTAGGTGCTTTGCTTTTTATTGAGTGAACAGTGATACACCCACACATGAATGACGTACTACTACTAAACTAAACTTATTAAGAGAGGTAGGGAGTGTCCACCGTAATAACCGGATATATGCTGTGCTTGCAGTTGCAATACAAACTACTGCTACTATTCATGGTAGTATTTGGACAAAATTACAACTACTTTTCCTTGCCTTTCCTACACTGGAACGGACGTGCGGGTTTCGGTGTTACATGCTCTTCAAAGTAACACTTAGTTCATCCTGTGACCGTCTACTCTCTCTAGATACACATATGCTATCTAAGAGTCAGATAGTACCATCCTTTGTGTGTGTATAGGCATTTATATAGCGCACTATTTACCCGTAGGGTCCCAAGGCACTTCGACCGCTGCGAAACCCTTCCTGGCTTCCCTGAGAGATGGTCCCTTAATGGGTATCTCCAGGGTGAGACCAGGCATCCCCGGCGGTCTGGTGGGGCCGTTAGTGAAGATGAGGCAAGCTAATGCCCAGAGTTGCCGAGTGTGATCGCTGATCAGAGTGGGCACCGAGGCGAGAGAATTATCGAGTCCGCTGACCCTGGTCCAGAAACCTGCCGCGCCGGGAATCGAACCCTGGTCCCGGGCCGTCCTCTGCTCTCGGGTCTGCCGCCTCTAACCAGTGAGCCACACTACTTCATGAACCAGGCATCCATCCATTCAAAGTATATGCCCACATACAGTTTCTGTTTCAGCCACCCAGGCTGTTCTCCTTCCACCCATCCTTGCTTCATCATTCACCCAGCCATGCACCATACCATATTCTTTCCTTCCCAGCCACCTCAGGGACCAAGCAAACACATATTATTCTTCTTTGCCAGTCATCATTATATTTCTCGTCCTTCCACACTTACTTACACCCTTCTTTCGCTTTTCATTCATCCCATCCATCAAGTTCATCTCAGATCTGATTGGGATTCTTCTCGCCAAAAACTTCACAGCTAAGTCGAAGTACATTTAGAGGAGGCTACTACCTGGTTGATTTATAATACACCCGTGCAGAAAGCACTCTCTGCAGTCTTCAATCTCAATAAGTAAGGAATATATAGCTTACCTCTGCCCACTACCACCGTGTGGACCCTCACATGCACATTGGTGTCTTCCGGCACTTGCACCGCATCCTCCCCAGAAGTGTTCCCCTCATCCTCCACCACCACCTCCGCGCTGGCCCCGCCACCAGATGTTCCACCTACAAAGTACATTTAAGAATGTTAGAATACACCACTCACTACTATATAATATTTGGTCTAGGAATAAAGAAATTTGAAAAAAAACAGAAAACAATGTATTCATTTGTGACTGGCCACTCTAAAGTAAAAATGTCCCTTTTTCCAGGGAAGGCTGTTGTCTTGATGCACTTTTTGGCACAACTGATGAATGCTTGCTTTTTATTTTTAACACGCACCACTTTTTCTCCTAACAGACAGAAGCTTGACTTCTAAGAACACGAGCAAGATCAAGTTCAAACCAGGTGAGAGCTCGGCTCGACCACAAGAAATGTGTCCAATTAATCGCCAGCACTAAGCACTTTTCCATTTTCAGTTAAACGTTTAGTTTTATGACAAACTTGATTTTAATAAAGGTGTTTACTTTTAATAAAGCTTTTAAACTTAAATAGACTTTGTGGTTTTTGGTCCTCCAGACTAGAGTGGCTGAGCTAAATGTTTTGCAATTTTTGCAAGCATGAGTCCGTGCCTCTGACACTTCTTGACTCTGACTCCGTACTCTTTTCCTGCGTTGGATAATCATCATTGGGGATCAATCATCGGTGACTTTGGGAGCTAAATGACTCTGCCACACTATCTAGTCAGTAAGGAGATTGGGGGTTCAACTACAAAGTCTCTTATCACTGAGGTATGTGGAAAGTATAACAGAGCCTATTATAATTGATAAGGTAAGCAATGCATTATTTAGTGTCCATAGTTCTGTTTGTGCAAATTTGTCCCTGCAACAGTAGTAGAATGGATTGTCCTCCTATCCAAACCAAAAGTAAAGTAGTATCTTATTCTTTCTTGGTGGTCATTCACCTTTTTATTGTTGGCAATTGTCAAAGCATAAACATTTAGAAGACTTGAAAAGACATTATGGACAATCCCAGAGGACTGCACTCAGTGCATAGAGCTATTGCTGACTAGAATGGGAGTCCAATGGAATTGCCAAATGTGCAATCTTAGTTAGCTACACAGACAGACTAATAAGAATAATCTAGTAATACCACAGGGAGTCATAGTCGAGGCAGGATAAGAATTCAGATACAGTCTACAAGAAGATCAAAGACGATTTAGAAAAAATCGAATGAGGAACGCTAGGAAAAAATAGGTACTCTATATTAAAATTAAAACTTACCGGGGCCAGCAAAGGAGCCCTTGCCTGCCCGATCCTGGCCTGCATCCTGTTGAACAGCAGCCTCCTCCTCCTGTGTCCTCTTGCCCCTGGGGGGAGCTGATGTACAACATGAAAGAAAGAAAGACCAGAAAATATGGATGATATTTGTCAACCAAATCAAACATTTCAAAAGAACAATAACAAAATATTTTGGCGAAATAGCAAATAGACAACTATTTCACGGGATATATTGACTGATCTCATGTGGTCTACTACGTTATTAGTATTGCTTGATTTGCGGACCGTCGACTTGGAAAGTTCTTTTGTAACTCACTAAACAAAGTACTAAAAAGGTTCGCCTAGGACTGGCAGGCAGCAGTCCGCAGCACGCGAAGTGACAAAGTCCATCGTGATTGAGAGAGGAGGACACGCCCACGAGGAACATGGCGGCGGGCTGAGCGCCGGTCGCGGCAGCACCGAGGTGGTCTCCTGATGACCGAGTAAAAGACGCAGCACTTCATCCTAAGGGTGAGCTTATGAAGCGCGATTTCCCTTAACCGCCCGAGCGGTAGCTAAGCTGAACCCTTTGCTTTCTCTTGCCGAGGTTACCGGCTGTCCCTGTGGACGCTGCAGCAGCAGCAGTCGGCGCTAGGACCTGTCTATCCTAGGACTAGGGGACGGAATGGACGGATCGGATTCCGAAAACTCCTAATGCAAGCGTGTCGAAAGCAGCTTTACTGGAGCGTGCTGCTGAAGGTCGTAAGCTGGATGCTTTTTCTTTTTCTTTTTCAGCTTGACTTCAAAGCTGGGTTAGAATTTCGGCAGGCGGTAGATTTAAATACGCCTCGGACTAAGAGCAACACATCTCGGTAAGGGGGAAAACAAGGGGGGTGTAGCGGTAATAGTCCCCCCTACCTCATACATTAACCAGCTGTATCTTGTAATTCCTTGATCTTCCTTTCCTCGAGGTTAGGTTTATTCAAAAAAGAAGAAAGGGGAAAGAAAAGAAAGAGAAAAGGGGGAGTGCAAGGACACCTACAGACACCTACAGATCTGTGCTCTTTTTTTTTTTTTTTTCTCTATGTTGGAAGATCGTAGATCGTAGACGGTATTTTTGGAGCAGGCTCCGCTCCGCACTACCTAGACTCAAGTTAGGGAGCCTGGCAACTCATATACCCGAGCAACAGCCCCACAAAACGGAGGCTGAGAGAAAGAAGTTGTACTCCCTTGTAGTAAGGGGTAGGGAGAAGGGGCGCAATGTGGTAGAAACCCAAGCATCTAATACTGAGAGGTGGGGTTGTATGGATCCAACGCAGCCGGATCTTTCAGCATATGAGATCAGTAAGGCCCCAATACAAGAGTGGGTTTTACCAAAATGTTTGGGGTCTGAAGGGCAAAAGCTGAAGCAGAAGGAAAGTGCTACACTGGAAACGACTGGGTCGGCTAATGCTGCTGTAGGCCCAAATCTGGTAAAACAAGGACATTTCCCTCCTGCAAAGAGAAATAGGTACCAGCTGAGATCTAGGGTAGAATTAAAAGGGAAGGGTGCTTTAGATTTTGAGGAGAGAGAGCGACCTATGCCACTAACCCCTTGTAAAAGCAAAAAGAAAAAGATTACCTTAATTAAAAAACTTAAGGGAGCATCTCACGAAAGTCAAGCGGTGAAAAGTACCCCCTCCCTTAAATCTTTTTTCAAAGTTCTAGATCTGGCTAAACGTCCCCCAATTCTGTCAGAAGACAATATTGGCATCATACCTTCAGAAAACCATTACGGGGTTTTGGAGAATATGGAGAATATGGAGAATATGGAAAACGCAGAGGAGGGAACAGAATCGCCGAACATAGCAAGTTCAGAGCTGCACAAGAGTCAGCCAAATCTATCAGAGGCTGAAAGCACAAAAGTACTCCAAGGATCAAATGCTCAGGGCAACCTAATTAAAGCACCCCCAGTAGATAAAGTGAGAGGGAAGCAAGATACTAGACCTAAGAGTCAAGCTACACATAGCAGCTTTAAGGAAGGCGAAGTCGGGACAAGAAGAAAAGATGTAAGCAAAGATAATCCATCAGACTCTGTTCAGACTCCAGGTACAAGGAGAAGGTCTGAGGACTTAAGTGAACAGGAGAGTGATCGGTTAGGGGATCTTTTTCGATCCTTAAGACGTGATATGATGATGAAATTTGAAATATCGGAAAATAACCAGAAAACAATCCAGGACAGATTTGATGTGTTAGAGACAAAGTTAGAGGAAGTCACTTTGCGTACAGGGAACCTGGAAACAGAAGCAGCCGCTTTGAATAAAACTGTACACAGTAATCAAAAAGACATAGAACTTCTTAAAACTCAAAACAGATCTCTGGTTATGGATATTGAGAGGTTGGAGACTCATGCTAGGAGGAATAATCTAAGGATCCTAAAGATTCCGGAAGGGGAAGAGCTGGAGGACATAAAGGGCTTTGTTTGTGGTCTTTTGAGGGAAGGTGTTTTAAAAGATCGCCCGGATATAAACCTGGAGGCAGAAATCCAAAGGGTACATAGAGACCCATACAAGAGACGCTCGGATAGGAAAACACCAAGGAAAATTCTAGTAAATTTTCAAACTTACAGCGTTAAGGAACTTATTCTAGGAAGATCCCTATCAAAGTCAGACCTACGTTATAAATCTAGTCCTTATATCATAAGGTCCGATATTGGCACGAGAACTGCACAAAGACAATGGGAGTTGGGCACCAGAATGCCGGATCTAAGATTAGCGGGAGCGCATGTCCAGATGAGATTTCCGGCTATGCTCAGGATCATGTGGAAAAATAAGACTTACAGTTTCACACAACCAGAAGAGGTCGATAATTTTTTGGACCGAATAAAAAACGAGCAGGAGGAATAGTAACGGGTAGAACTGGCAATTACTTTAAAGGATGAATTTAAAAAAAAAAAAAAATAATTATTAATTAAAAAAAATAATAACGTTAGGTAAAAATAAATATAAATATGCTGTATGACAAAACAGAGGGACTTGATGATTTAGTTGTGATTTAATTTTGTCTCACCAAAATACAGTTAAAAGGTCACGGGCACCACACGGTCGCTCCGAAAGGCGAAGACATCGCCAGGTATGCTGGGGGGGTTCCTCGGGGGGGAGGGGTTCAAGGGGTGGGGGGTGCAAGGGGGCAAATAAAAAACAAAAAATCCTCATATATAAATTATTCTACACCGAACAAAGGCTTGGATGGGCATGAACCAATATTAGACCCATGATTAACCTATACAAACTTAAGGTCCTGTCATGGAACATTAACGGTATAGGGGAAAAAGTAAAACAGAATAGAATTTGCGAATTCCTAAAAAATTCAGATGCTCAAATCATAATGTTGCAGGAAACACACTTAGAGGAGGCACTATGCAATTCTCTCTTTAAGAAATTAAGATGGGTTCAAGACATAATCAGTTCTAGGCAATCAGGCGTTACAAGGGGTGTTTCTATTATAATTCGAGCGAATAGCGGGATAAGCCTGAGAAAATTCGAGACAGACCAATCTGGAAGATGGTTAATTGCGGAAGTATTTATTCAAAATACCACCTATACAATTGCAGTATTATGGTCCAAATGAGGACAATCCGGTTTCACTGTCTAAATTGGAATTAGCACTATTTACGACAACTGGCCCTTTAATTTTAGGTGGTGATTTCAACTTGGTTTTTGACCAAAAATTAGATAGAACTTCTAAGGCGAAATACCATGCTCCCTTAAAATCACTCGCCATCTTAGACGTCCTAATGAAAGATTTCACCCTAGTAGACGTTTGGAGAAAAAAATACAAAAATAAATTAGGCTTCACTTTTTATAGCAAAAAATACAAGAATTACTCCAGAATAGACCATCTTCTAGTTGATCAGCACCTCCTTAAGGACATTAATTACCTTTCCTTCACACCTACAGGCTTATCAGATCATGCTGTACTGGAAGGTGTTATTGAATTGAACATAACCTCATTAAAACCTAGGTGGACTCTGGAGAGATCACTTTTATTAGATAATCAATTAAAAGAAGAAGTTAATAGAAAAACATCAGAGTTCTTCGCGATAAATTTAGGATCTTCAGCCCCCCAGGTTGTTTGGGAAACATATAAAGCTTACTTGAGGGGAGTTCCAAGTTCCCTAATGAGTTATAAGAGAAAGAGCATAAAAATAAAAAGAAGGGAAGACTTGGCAGTAATAACAAGAAAAGATCAAGAATTACAGAATGCAATTTTACAGAACTCCAGCAGAGTACACTTGATAGAGAAGGAACTCATCGATTTACAGCTTCAATTAAAAGTATCGGATGAGAGAATTCCTAAAGAAAAATGGGACTCAAGTAGATTAAAAAATTTTGAGTATGGAGAAAAATGTGGAGCTCTTTTAGCCTGGAAAGCCAGAGAAGAGAGAACTAGAAATAACGTCAAAGCCCTATTACAAAGACAGACAGGAGAATTACTGGAAACGGACACAGAAATCAGAGAAGAAGCAAGATCTTTTATGAGAAGTCTCTATACTGAGGATAAAGATCCTAAGGGGGAAGAGTTAGACTCCTGGCTGATAACAAAACATTTGCCACAACTACCTGAAACAGATAAGGTGTACCTGGATAGCGAGATAACAGAAGGGGAAATCTTGAGTCAATTGAAGAAAATGAAAAAAGGTAAAGCGGCAGGCTCAGATGGGTTGCCAGTGGAGATCTATTTGGATAATAAAGACCAATTAATGTCTCCATTAAAGGAACTTTTCAACCTTTTACTAATTCAGGGTTTCTCAACACCTCCCTCATGGGGAGAAGCCATTATAACGCTCATACCAAAACCAAATAAGGATGTTAAAAGAATAGAGTCTTACAGACCTATTTCTTTGCTGAATACAGATATGAAGATCTACTCTGGTATTTTAGCAACTAGACTATCGAAGGTTGTTAAGTCTATAATTCATCTTGACCAGAGAGGCTTTATCCCAGGGAGACAGTTAAACGAACTAACATTTCAAGCAATAGGAGCTATAGATTACGCCAACGTTAAAAATCTCCCACTGGCCCTGGTCGCCATAGACGCAGCTAAGGCCTTTGATCAGGTCAATTGGAAGTATCTTTGGGCTTCTATGGCGGCTTTTGGGTTCCCTCAAATTTTCATAAAGGCGGTTAGATCCCTATACTACAACCCAAAGGCTAAGGTTTTAGTGAATGGAATTCTATCTGAATGGTTCGATATATCTCGAGGTACCAGACAGGGTTGTCCCTTATCCCCTCTCCTGTTCGATGTTTATATGGAGCCTTTTGTTTGTGGGATTAGAGAGGACAATATTATCCAACCTTTTTTGCTCGGAAACCTGTCCTTGAAGGTGGCGCTATACGCAGACGATCTTCTCTTATATACCTCCGATCCTCTAGTAGCAATACCGAGGTTATTTTATTTATCAGAAGAATTTGGGAAACTGTCAGGCTACCAGATAAATAAGGAGAAAACTGAGATCATGGGATGGAATAACAACGCACCTATATTGGGCGCTAATCAGAAAATGAGGTACCTGGGAATCTACTTAACCCAATCATTAAAAGATATTACATCACTCAGTTGGAACATGGTGGTTGAAGATATTAATAAAACATTGATAAGATGGGGAAACTTGCCTTTGAATATATACGGTCGAGTGAACCTCATTAAAATGACTATTCTCCCAAAAATCACTTTCCTATTCAACTGTATCCCCTTATCTTTCTCACTTAAGGATATTAATACTTTACAGGGTAAAATTGGATCATTTATATGGGCCTGTAAATCTGCAAGAATAGCATGGAAGAAATTGAGGAGGGGTTTAAGTTTAGGAGGGCTTGCCCTCCCAGATCTTCTGTCATATTGTCACGCATTTCATTTCAGAAATTTTAGGATACTTGCAAATAAGTTAGACGCATCATCACAGGGCCGCTTGTTTCAAGCCTTATTAACTGACCTACCCTATGACCATGAATATTTTTTGTTTAAATTTGGAGACCAAAAATTTTTTTAAAAAATTCGCTTTAAAATCCTATTGACCGCACTAAAAAACTGGGGATTCATCAGGAAGATACTTGATATCCCATTTTTCCATACATACACCCCAATTTGGGACTCTCCTGGTACACCTTTATGCCTCCAAGATCATCTGTCACAACCTTTGAGAAATGCTGGGTTAAAAACATGGGGCGATCTTAGGATGATATTTGTCAACCAAATCAAACATTTCAAAAGAACAATAACAAAATATTTTGGCGAAATAGCAAATAGACAACTATTTCACGGGATATATTGACTGACCTCATGTGGTCTACTACGTTATTAGTATTGCTTGATTTGCGGACCGTCGACTTGGAAAGTTCTTATGTAACTCACTAAACAAAGTACTAAAAAGGTTCGCCTAGGACTGGCAGGCAGCAGTCCGCAGCACGCGAAGTGACAGACAAAGTCCATCGTGATTGCAGATCAGCGACAACACTAAAAAGTTTCCTACTACATTAACCAGTCATTAAAATACTCAAACTATCAATCCACCACCACTATTTCTTCTTATCGCCATGTGTACAAAGGAAGGACTGGACTTGAGTCTGTAGGGGCTGATTTAGAAGCCCCTTGCGGCTCTTTTGCTCCATTGTTGCGTGACTTTTGTAACGCAGCGGCAGAACAAAAGAGGCGCCATGGTGCGGCGTATATTAACAATGTGATGCATATGGGAGATGCATCCTGTTGTAAAGCCCTGCGCCATCAGGGGATGTTCCGGCGCAAGGGAGGGCGTTCCTGCGCAGGAACGCATCCTAAAAGTGGCTGAGGGAAATCTACAAGATTTCAATCAGTCACTTTGAGGACAATGATGCGTGACTCAAACCCTGCGCCTGCTTGAAGCAGACGTACGGCTTGATGCAGCATTGGGGAGATAGGGCACCCCAGAGCATTGATGGAGCTGCGCCATGGTTGCGAAGCAACTCAAGCAATGCGCCGCCTTTACGGCACAGATGCTTAACGCTTTGGTGGCGTTTTGGGCCCATGGTGAGCCGCATTCTAAATACAGCGCACCATGGGTGGTGGTGGCGTGGCGCACAATTACTGGGGCATCCCTGCTCCTTTGCAGGGATGCGCCGGTAATTAAAAATCTGACCCTTAGTGTCTAGCATTACGCAGTTCTTTAAACTACACTCATACATAATTTCACAGGCCAATGAAATGAACACAAAATCGAAAACAAATAAGCATAGTAGCAACACTACTGAGAAGGAGAGCAGTGCACCTGAAATGCACAGAAGATTTTGAAATATAATTTACCTACAATGTAATCAGCAGCATTATTGCTCTTGGTAAAAAACAAAAATTTGCAATATAATAACACACATAGCAGGAGAAAACAGAGTAGTAAAGAAATAGCTACTACTACTCACCAAGCCCGGGGATCTCAAGGCTGAGCAGGTCGAGCAGATCGCGTTCCCGGTCCAGAAGATCCGTCCAGCGGTGGGTGGCCTGGTTGTAGGTGCACCGGACCCGAGAGTGGTGGTACATGGCCCGGCACACCTTCTCCCACCGCTTCCGGCGCTCCTGGATCCCGTACCCGCAAGCGATCTTGCCGCCTGCCATGATGGTCCTGGGGAGGCGGCTCTGAACATAAAAAATTAGTGCGGCCACCTCCTCCGGGCTGAAGATCTCCCTGGGTGCGACCTGCTCCCCCCTCGAACGCCCGCACGGGAGCCGGGCACGGGGTGCGGGACCCTTCCCCTTCTCGGGATGCTTCCCGGCTCCCTTTACCATGGTCTGGGCAGAAAGGAAGCTAAATAATAAAGAAAATAGAATAGGGAAGAGAAGAAAAGAAAAGAGTTTAAAAAAGTAGTTTAAAATTAACCAAAAGTAGCAGAAAACACAAAAATATAGAGCTAGAAAAATAGAGGGATAGATAATAAGTAAAATAGATTAAAAAAAAACTTCAAACAAGCAAAGGATGGCAGAGATTCAGAGAGGATAGAAAAAGCATGCCCAGAACCATAGCAATGAATGAGAAACAAGATGGCAGCGCCCGTTCACGATCGCGTGGGTAAGTTCGCGCGAGATTTTCCTCGAGAAGACACGCAAAATTGTACTAGCGAGCCGCACACTTTGCGAGATTACACATCGCGCCTGGAAACGGAAATACGTCATGCAAACAAGATGGCCGCGCCCGTGAACGACCGTGAGGGTAACTTCGCGCCGTTGCGCTACAAGCGGCTCGCTAAAACGCACAAAACCTTGCGAACTGACACGCCGCAAAAAACAAATCGCGGCTTCCAGATTCGATCTTGCGCAAGTTCGCGCCCCGCGAATCTCGCAAAATTGCAGAAAAACGAGTTTTCCAAAACTGAAAGCACTCAGCAGGTGCAAAAGTTCAAACTCATCATTAGTAACCATTCCCTGTAGTGCTTCCTGACTGGGGCCCCTCCAGAGTTCAGTTGCTAGTTGCAAAAATTGTATCACCCTGCTCTGACTCTCACAGCATGCTCATAGAATAGCTACAAGTAGGCCTCAAAGGTCCTGGAAAAAAAAATTGCACTGCAACAGAAAGCAAATTACAGATAAGGAAGCAGGTGCCAGACTGGAATTTTAAAACAGTGACACATTAATAAATCAACCCCAAATTAATTCATGTCAGTTGAAGCAGGGCAGGTGTGCTTGCTTTCCCCCCCCATAATCTACAGTGATGATTAACCAGAGGGTGGCATTGATGTACCAGAGGGTGGCATGGGTGAAAGAGAGCGTGGCAGTGGTGAAACAGAGGGTGCTGGGAACCTGTGATGATGAACCAGACGTAGAAACAACATAGTCGCGACCGTTGCGAGCCGACAAGTAAGTTCGCAATTGCGAACTGGTACAAAAACCTCGCGAACTGTCAGAAACCCTTGCGAACACAAAAAAAAATCTGCAAATTCGCGAGAATTCGCAGATTTTGCGGATTGCGAGTTTGCAAATTCGCGAACGCCAGATTCGCAAAATTCGCCCAGTTCTCCAACTTGGGGTAGCTAGCCAACTACAGGGATCTGCAACGCATCATCCGAGGTGGAGGGAAAATGTTCCTTTGCAAGACTGTCTCTTGTCTTTTGTAGATCCTGTAAAACATTGCAATGTTCATCTACGTCAAAGGAGGCGGCTTGAGCCACCGAGTCTAGACCGTCAAGGTCCGGGACATACATCTTGATAACAAAGAGCATCTCGTATGGGGTCCGCCCACCCAGAGACCTTCTAGGGAGAATATTAAGAGCACACTGCACGCCATTGAGATGGGCCAGCCAGTGCCTATAACACGAGCCATCAAAGACTGCTTTAAATCTCGGTTCACCCATTCCACAACACTATTACCCTCAGGTCTGTATGGAGCCGAAAACTTGACTTTGACCCCCAATGAAGTCATGGCATCCTCATATGCCTTAGAGGCGAAAGCCGGACCCTGATCCGAATGGAAGGTACCACAGGCAAAAATCCCTACAAAGATACGCAAGTCTTTTATGACAGTCAGTGAATCAGCGCTGCGGTGAGGCCATACCCACACAAAGCGTGTGCATGAATCAACTGCTACTAAGATGTACTTATATGCAGTATCAGAAGAATAAGGACACACCCAAGGGGTTTATTAGAAATGTACAAATGTGTCTGGGGTAGAGGCGCGGTAGTTGAAGGCTTAATCTGCTGGCAAAAGTCACATTGAAGGACATAATCACGCATCTGTTTGTACAGTACCCGCCACCAGAAACGTTGTTGTAATCAAGCTACAGTAGCCGAAATGCCCGCATGCGCATGCGCAGACGCATCACCTTCATGGGCTGCGGTAATCCGTGTAGGCCTGCGGTCTGCGTTGGGAAGTAACCTCTCGCCAACATCAGGAATTTTCACATAAGGAACTTTATCAGGACTTAAGAGGTATGAATACGTTGAAGGGAATCCTTTTGGATATTTACCTCCCTTCTCAGTTGCAGCAATGGCTGCCAAGATATCATCATCAATCTTACTTTTGGAACATGTAACTGCTGCAACCAGATATGTCGATACCGCTGATTTTACTGCCTCATCGGCAAGTGAATTGCCAACATTGTGGACTCCCGCGCGCTGATGACCAAGAGTATGAATCACAAACACGAGTGGCAACTGCTCTTTAAGCTCCGCCACTCGGATCCAGATCATTTTATGTTTTATTGTGCTACCCCTTGGAATCACGAAAATCATTTTGAATCCAAAAGAACAAGTTTTCATTGTAAGACTGGACACAGTAGTAAGAATCACTCACAATAAGAGTTGTCACACCAGGATCAGCACACAAGAGTCTGCGTGTGCACGACTCTGGACTTGAACTCATCATTCACCATGGCACCTATCACAATAGCGCAAGCAGAAACGTATGCGTGGTTAGACCCATGTGCAACCTGCGCTGAACCATCAGTGTATATGATGCAATGGAAATCCTTCAAAGGCCGCATAGCCAAAGGGGCAGGATGAACATATTCATACTGCAAAAACTCCTGCGACTGTAAGGAGGCATCAAAAATAAACGTGACATCCGGAGACGTCAATGATGCTGCCCATTGTATCCACAGAGGGTGCAAAGCTTTAGAATTTGGCACACTGGCTATCGTTACTGCCTCTAATGCAGGAAACGGGGTTACAACCAACATGCATTTTCCCTGCGACAGTGCACTTTCCTTGAGAAACGCCATTTGCACTGCTGTTGAAACTTTTTCCACAGAGGAAAACTGCCTTTCAGCCGAAGTGTACAAGTGTGAGTTGTAAGCAAAAGTTACTGAGTCTCCTTCGTTAAAAGTAAGGTATGTGAAACCCACCGCCCCAGGGATGATTCTTATCACCAGGTTGGTATGGATATCACGGGTCAGTAAGAATTTAGATTCTAGAAGATCAGCCTGCAAAGATTGCAAAATAGCTGAATGTTCCGGCAGCCAGCAAGATTTGGTAAAAGTAGGTTGTATCAGAGCATACAAAGGCTTTATACGCTGGGCATATTCGGGAATATAAGTATGCCTGAAAGTCAAAAATCCCAGCAAGGGCTGTAATTTTTTGTTGTTGTAGGAGCACACAGTTGAGCGCATTTCTCCAAGAAATGAGGAGCCAATCCTCTACCTTCATTGTTGAGCTCATAGCCCAGGAACAACACTGTATACTCTGCAATGTGTGACTTTGCAAAGTTGAATTTGTAACCAAAATCCGCAAAGTTACAAATTATGCGGTCAACGCAACACAGATGCGCCCAAAGCTCGTCGTCTGTGAGATATATGTCATCCACATACAAACACGCATCAGTGTCTATCCTCTCTAAAAGAGAGACTATACGGGCAGCAAACACGCCAGGACTATTCTTATAGCCCATAGTTAAACTAGTAGAGTGGCGTTATTTGCCGCCACAGGTAAAACTGGTCAACTAGGAACTCAATCCGTCCAAATTGTGGGCAAAAAAACTGGTGGATATGTCAAGTGTAGTTTTCAAACGTTAACGCACCAGACCATCCACAAGAGCAGAGCTGTGAGTATTCTGTACTGCACAGGTACGGCAATGCGAGTTCAAATGCCGGTAATCCAATACCAAACGGTGCGAACCATCAGGCTTGGTCACAGTAAAAAGAGGTTTATTCATCGGTGACACACAAGTTTCAATCACACCTTGATATTCCAATTGTTCAAGGATTTCCGCGACGGAAGCCTTAGCTTCTCGTCGGATAGGATATTGAGGTTGAGGCTGTGGCATAGAGCGTAAAGGAATCTCGTGGTGCGGAGAAAATTTATCCCAACCACACTGTGTACGGTACAAAGCCGGCGCAAGAGCCTTAGCCCACTCTTCTGCAAAATTCAGCACATGCTCTTTCGAGACCGTGTGCACGAAACTAGGGAGGATTACCTCCTCCCCTCTCGGAGCTGCGAGCACAAAAGGTGGGGGCCAGTCAGCCTCCGCTAGCAAAATGTCATATGTAGTCGTAAGATTTTCCCAAAATACCCCCTTGATTGTACGTTGTATGTCACCTTCAATTAAAAGGACTATTTCATAAGGTCTATCAGGGGGAGCTACTCTAGTATCAGCTGTCTCCACAACGACAAATCGATCAGTTGCCGTCACCTTCAGTAGCGGATGCAGGGCCTCTTGCACTATTGTAATCTCCGCTGCGCTGTCCAGCAAGGTCAGAGCCCATGTCTGATTCCGAAAGTGCATTCTCACTATCTGTGGCATATCTCGCTGTTAAAGTGGCAACTTTCTTTTTCTGAAACTGGGGTCTCTTCGGTGTTGAATCGTCCTGCTTGCCTTTACCGTCTTTCGGGTGGGGCTGGTCGCGTCCCTGCTGGCCACCCCAACCTCTGCCGCCTCCTCCACCACTGGTTGATGAGGCTGATGAGTCCTGAAAAGAACGAGGAGAGCGTTGTTCAGGAACCAGAAAACGATCAGGTGATTTTATCTTTGTGCGATCTCGCAAGCCATAAATACGTTCTGTAGGCGCAGGCACTGGCGATGCAGGACGAGACTCCTGTTTCTTTTGCTGTTGTTTACTCTGTTTTAGTTTTTTTGGCCAATTTTGTTTTTTGGTCTTGGGCTGTTCGGCATTCTCTGACTTCGGCCCTTGGAGTTTCTTTTTCTCCTTAGTGGAGAACAGCTTGACACCCACGCTATTGCGGCCCACAGTCTTATAAGCCGGCACAATAATCCTCGGTAACTGTCAGGGTTTGTTGGCATCGGGAACCGCCTGCATTGCATTGGCCACCTGGAAGCTCACCACATCTCCTTTTACATTCGCAAGTATGAGATCGGAAACTACGTCAAAGGAGCCGCATAGGCGCATACCCAATTCAACCGCTGCCTCAGGTCCGTGCTCATCTTGAACACGTTTAATGACCGTTGGAAGGACAGTCATGGAGGGAGTACCAAAGCACCTCGCATAAACTGCAGCAAAGATCTTTCCCCAAGACTCACAGTCACCAATTTCTGGAGTCAAGTCCTTAGGCATGCTAATTGTCAGAATCCTGTGTTTTTCACCAGGAGTCGTGTTAGGAAATACTGCTTCCAGCTGGTGAAACTTCTCGGCAAGCCAGAAAGGAAATTCATCCTTATCCTTGGGGCGCTTGCCCATCACAGCATTGACCATTACAGGACTAAGTTTCATACCGCCCTGTCCAGCAGGAAGCGCTGCACCTCCTGGGGCCCCGCCTGGGAGATTGCGGGTAATGTATTGAACTAACGACCTAATTACATTAATCGCGACTGTATGTAACCGCCGCAAAACAGCAACGGCAACCGCTCCATGTTTAGGATGCGGTGAAAATCCAGCCAAAACAGGCCATGGAGCGCCTGGAATGGACAAAGGACCTAACCTCGGTGCCGTTAAGAAGTGGGGTAGGACGCCATTAAACCAAACTCGGTGCTGCAAGCATCAATCAGAACCTCCTGTGTCCTGTATGGAGCATATTCCTGCTGCACAGCAGTGGGAGAGTATGTTTCGAACACGTTGGTATTAGCGTTCACAGCCGGGAAGGTCACCCACGAGTAAAAAATCTCATATGGGTACGCCACCTCTTCACTCACCACCATAATCACGGCCATGCCATCCACAGGGACATGATAATTCTGCAAGTGATTGCGCACCGCAATGCGACTATGTTGCAGAATGTCCACCGGGGCCATAGTGACACAAAAAGAGAAAGGTACAACAAAAAACACGTAGCACAACTGGGTAATAATTCAAGGAAATCATTTTGAAAGAATCAAGCTTGAAAGGACCTATATTAAAATAGGCAGGTTTATCCGACACCACTGTTTTCCGGAAACAATAGCGAAGGGTGTTAAGGACCAATGTAAGCACTACTCAAGGGTCATGTAATAAGACCACCAACGATCGGGCGCCATGTAGCAGGGGATTCTGCTCATATACAGAACTGTGCATAGAGACTTGGAACCTTAGTGAATTAGGGTGTGCCAAAACTCACTTTACCATTCAAAATCCCCTACCAGACTAGCTATCAGTGTCTGATTGGTGCTTACAAAACCCCAATGATTTAGACAACCCAGAACATGGACTTAGAACACCTCAGGTAACGTGGAACACATGAACACTCTTTCGTTATACTAACATATCAATCCAGAACCAGGAGTCAATGAGGAAACATGCAAGTTTGAAATGTTTATTTCTAATGCAGTGTTCTCAAAGGCAGTATCTTAGCTAATAATAGCAAACATATTCTTAAGATCAAGGTTAAAAGCATAGTTACTATTCCATAGAATACAAAGGGTGAAAGCATGTTAAAATGCTAAAGGAAACAGGACTAAATAGAACCTCGGTTTACCCTCCCTAGCTAGTATATTATATTATATCTACAGAAGGTCTCTTTGGGTTTAGAAGGGCGGGCCCATACCTTTGGGTTCAGTGGAAATGGATCACATCATCTCCTGCATCAACACTCTGCATACAGATATTCATCAAGTGTGTGTCCTGCTCTGTGCAATGTATTATTATGCGTTCCTAAAACCAAAGTTGGGCACAGCTGCATCCATATTATGTCTACTCTGTGAGCTGATCAATCCAAACAATAAGCGCTGTGTTGAAATAACCTTGAAGGCCTCAGCACTCACTGTACAGACATAGCTTACCAAGCAAGACTGATATTATAAGCAAACATGTTATTCTCGTGTAAAGCAAAATACCTAACTAGGCGAAAAGCATTAATAACAAAATGTGTCGTGTGTCGTGTGCAGAGGCAGCAGGAAAGGAAAAACCAGCCTATGCTAACTTAACACAGTTTAAGGTGAAACCAATAAACAAGACAGAACCAATCATAATAACAGTTTACACTGGCAGCACTTGCACTTTGACACTGATAAGCAGTGGCAAAGTACCCAAAGCATCTAAGCCAGCAAAAACTAAATCAAGCACAGCATCAAAAAATACAGAAGGTAGAGGCAAAAAGTCAGGAGAAACCACACCAAGGATGCCAGGTCTAACACGTGTTCCCTCCAGTAGACTAGTGGGGAGAACTACCCCCCCTCCCAAAATTCTCATCACTAAGGCAGAAGAACCTGGACAGACCATCAGCATTGGCGTGTTCTGTACCAGGGCGGTGTTCCACCTTAAAGTCCATTCCCTGGAGGGAGATGGACCACCTCAACAGTTTTGGATTCTCACCCCTCAGCTGCATCAACCGTCTGAGGGGCCTGTGGTCTGTCTGAACCCGGAAGTGAGTCCCAAACAAGTAGGATTTTAGATTCTTCAGCACCATAGCAAAAGCTTCCCTTTCAATTGCACTCCACCGCTTTTCCCTCGGAAGTAGCCTCCTACTGATGTAAGCTGCAGGTTGGTCCAAGCCCTTGCTGTTCAATTTTGAGAGTACTGCTCCCACCTCATGCTTTGAAGAATCGGTCTGCACATCAAATTCTTTGAAGAAGTCAGGTGCCTTAAGCATAGGTGGCATGCACATGGCTGATTTCAGGGCATCAAAATTGGTCTGACAGACATCAGTCCAGATCACCTTCCTGGGCTGCTTCCTTGAAGTCAGCTTTGTCAAGGGGGCAACAATGGTGCCATACCCCTTTACAAATCATCTGTAGTACCCAGCGATACATAGAAAAGGCTCTCACCTCTGTCTGGGTCTTGGGGGGCTCCCAAGCCATAATGCTGTCAATCTTTGGTTGTAGGGGCGCCGCCTGGCCCCTCCCTACCTGGTGCCCATACACCACAGACCCCTGCCCTATCTGGCACTTACTGGCCTTGATAGTGAAGCCTGCCTTTTGCAGAGCCTTCAACACTTCGCAGAGGTGCTGCAAATGTTCCTCCCAACTGGAGCTGAACACAGCGATGTCATTCATGTAAGCGGGGCTGAGTTCCTCCAGCCCGAACTGTAGCCATTTGACCAGTCTCTGGAATGTGGCAGGGGTTTTCTTCAAACCAAAGGGCATACCCCAGAACTGGTAGTGCCCTTCTGGCATTGAGAAAGCCAACCTCTCTTTTGTACCATCAGTTAAGGCAATCTGCCAGTACCCAGACATCAAATCTAATATACTGAGGTACCGGGCAGTTCCCAACCGATCAATGAGCTCATCAGCTCTGGGGATGGGGTATACATCAGTCTTGGTGACCGCTTTGAGCCCACAGTAGTCCATGCAGAACCTTAGTTCTGGAGTGGCACTGTGTGCAGCAGCTTTTGGTATTAAGGGCACTGGGCTAGCCCAGGGGCTGCTTGAGGGTTCTATCACCCCTAATGCCAACATCTTGAAAACATTCTCCTTGATGCTAGCCCTCACTTTGTCAGCTACTCTGTAATTTTTTTGTTTTACAGGTACACTGTTCCCAGTGTCCACATCATGAACACACCAAGTGGCGATTCCTGGAGTCAAGGAGCACAGAGAGGGGAACTGTCCCAGTACCTGGTGACAGTCTCTGCTGCTCTGGGGTCAGGGTAAATGTCCAGCTAAAGGAACGCCATGAGCCAGACCCGGTAGGAAGGCCAGGTAGCGCTAGGGTACCACCAGCACACGGGCTGCACTGGGCTCAGCGACCTTATGCTCACTATGCAACAATCCATTTTCCCAATAAATCAGATGTGATCCAGACTTATCACCTACTGCCTGGTCTGTAGCCTGTTACCGCAAACGACCAAGGGTAGGGCATTCCATCTGCGCCTTGCAGAAATTCTCCCTATAGGGATGAAGAACCGGGTTTTAGAACCCAGCGGCATCAGGGGACAACGCCCGATGTCTTCGGAGTCACTTGTCTTAGAGTACAGAGACACAAGACACTTCTCGATGACGTCAAGGATCAAATTTATTGGCTGCAACCAGGAACAGAGGTCTACAAAGCACACACAGGTGGTTCGCTAGAGACTGCACAAATTAAATGAGCGGATCATGGGTTTTTATGCCAAAAATCACATTCCAAAGGTAGCATCTGTTGCATACAAACTAGCCAATCACAGGGTGACATTTCAAAACATATCACATGTAGACAATCCCACTTTCCGTTGTTCAGCCCACCAGAAATGACCAAGCACAACCCAGTTTCTTGTTTGATCAGGCCGGACAAACCCATCATAAAACCTCAACCCAAATCAGTGATTATGTCATAAAGGAAGGAGCAGAAACAGATTGGAAACATGATAGAAAGGTGGATGCAGTGTACCATAAACTCCGGCATGTCCTGCTCTTTGATCTTTATCTGACCAGCTGCTTAACAAGGAACTGGCTTAGCAAAGTCGGCCTCGGGCAAGGGAGTCAGTTCGGCCAGGTCATCCAGTAGTCAGCTAAGGTGTACGCGTCCCAAGGACTCATTCGGCCATAGTCATTGGCCTATGTGAGGGCAACCACTCAAAATGGCTGCCGTTCATAAAATGGAACCCGAAGGTTCAAACGAAATCTCTAAATACATAGTGTTCCCATTAATCAATTCTAACTAAAACACTCGTCATTTGCGGTCCGCTGACACCAGAATCATCTATTTCCGACGACCTTTATTTTACGGGTTCGGAACCACTAAACCAAGGGGTCCAAAACCCACGGAACTACAGGTACTTCCTTCCTGCTGCCAATGGGTCAGCTCAGATAGGACTCCCAGTTCGGCCACATGCTGCCGTGTAGGTCACAGGACACCCCCCTCAAGGTCTGCCTCCTCCTGGACCATGGGAACTTCTGGGGCTGGTTTCCCAGGACCCCTGGCCTTCCTCTTCCTGGCAGGCATCTGGGCCACTGTTACAGGATCCAGGTCCTCTTGAGGAACCCCTACTGGCTGCCATTGACCAAGTGGTCACACAGGCCCACTCAGGCAGTCCTAACATCTCCAAATGGGACTAGCGCGCCACCTCCTTCCAAGGGGAGCTCTCTAGGTAATTGTCTAGCAGACAGGCAACAGGCATAGATGGACTTACCACGACCTTCAAGGAACCTGAGACCCCCCAACACTCTAAGGGAGCCTGCGCCACCTTACACAGCCGCTCAGAGTTGTTTACAGCAACTACGGGGTGAAGCACATTGTGAATAGCCTGCTCTTCAGACACCCATTGATACCTGACAGATGTCTCACTGGCTCCCGTGTCTTTCAGAGCCTCCACCCTCCTTCCATTGATGGTCGCCCACTGCCTGTATTTTTTAGTGTTCTCAGTTAGGTAGGATCACTGGATCATCTCTCTGTCTCCTAACGAGACAAAGGTCCTAACTGCTGGCTCCCCACCTTCACTAGGAACCAACTCCTCCCTCACCGCTACACTCACTAACCCTGGGGACGGTGCACCAGTGGGTGCTGGTGGTGCCTTCGGGCACTTGGGGTCATTTGTCAGGTGGCCCTCTTGATTACATCTATAACATCAGCGGGGACCCCATTTATCCTGCCTGCCCCTAGGGTGTCATGGCTGTTTAGAACTGGGGGACTGCAAATCTTTACCATGGGTACTGTTTTGGGGCCCTTGAGAGAACTCCTTTTGGTTATCTCGATCCACTCCACACTCTTCTGCTGGGAACCATGCCCACCCTTGGCTGGGTTACCACATACACTTTGTGAACACTGGTACTTGTCTAGCTGTCTGCCACCTGAGCAAGCTTTCTGGGGTCAGTCAACTTGCTATCCATTAGATGCTGGCGCAGCTCGGGAACACAAAGACTATTCATGTGCTCCCATGCAATTAAGTCATACAGCCCCTTGTAGTCAGTTACCTTGCTGTCTTTTATCAAACCATCCAGTGCTCTGCAATAAAGGTTCACACACTCCACCCATGTATTGGAATCAAACTTCTTGAAGTTCCTAAACTTCTCTCTGTACTGCTCAGGTACAATTCACAAGGTCAGGTAGCCGCAGAGACGAAAACAAAGAGATGCGTTAACTTCTGAGACCATGAGGAGGTGATGCAACAGTCCTGCTGCACGCTGAGGAAGGGTTGCATTGGTTAAGGTCTGTATGGGGAGTGATGTGTTGATTCTTCGTGACGGTTCCGGTGAGCAGGTGAGGCATGCGAAAACCTGTGGCACAGAAATGATGAGTGGAAATCCGGGATGAGTCGGTGATCGATGCCGTGCCGTTGAGAAACACTGCATCGGTTTTCTTCAGCCGCGATTCCTCAATTCTTGCAGCAGCAACAGGCGCTGCAATGGTATTCACAGCGGCATGCCATGGAGATGTGTCGGAAAACCAGCCACAAGAAGAGCGATGCGTTGATTTTTTAAGTTCTTCAAGTTTCTTCTTTCTTCCACCTCAACACATAGCTACCTTTTTGTGGACATCTATATTACTCCTCTCTAAGGGGACCATGCTAATAGCATGGTTAAATCCCACCCCAAAGGACATTCATTAGCATATAGACGTCTCCAGGCAGATACTGTTCTAAAGAGGCCAACCTTTTCAGCACCAGGGTCTGGCTGACAGAGGCATCCTGCAGAGCAGTAATATGGACCACATTCTCTGTGAGTCTCTGGAAGCACCTACTATAACTTGGCAGGATTACCACTTAATGTTTGTGGCCATCATCAAAAAAAGGGACAATAGGGTGTGCGCTGGCCCTCCTCTGGGGAATCACCTCAGCCTAGTGCTACACTAGCCATCCCTGCATAGTACCTAGTGGTGCCTTCCTGGAACATGGGTAATGCTTCTTGGCTGGTGACGGTAAAACTACCTGTCCTTTACAAAGGGCTTCTCCTCCTTTCCGGAAGTCGTTTGTAGTCTTTCCCCTTGTCAGATGTTTAGGGACCTGGGGTTTTCTAATTTTTATCTTTTTGCTGGGGCCTTACCACTGCTTATTGTGGTCACCTCCCAATAACCTCCTGGGTGCTCTCTGGTGTTTAACCAGAAGTCCGCCTCCTTCAAAAGCTCTATGGGTTCAGGGAGCTTAGACTCAAGCTAGTGCTGATGAAACACTGTAAAATATTGACTTAGAATGTGCTCCGACATAAACAAGTTATAAAGACCATCAAATTAGTTACTATGCTGCCAGTACCCAACCCTCCATTGATTGCATTAAAATATCAACATCATCTTCAAATACATTGATGAAAGCTTTTGGGAATCCCTAAACATTTAACAGTTAATCTTGGGAGTGAGACCAAACATGTGAATGAAGACAGTCTTTAAGGGTTGGAACTGAAACTGCTCTGCTGCCTCTAAGGCTAGGTGGGCGTCCCTCTCCTGAATGAGCATTTGTTTTCACAGGCTATACCTAACTGTCCTCAGGTACTTTGTGCATGTGTATGACCACCCACTAATATGCAGCAAACCAATTATCTTTATCCTCAATCAACATACAACGAGGCATAGTATCTTTTTGATTATTAAGTTTGTGATGACTCCCCCTGGTACATAGGCATCACATGTACCATCCTCATTGCATTTGTATGCACTTCTGTACCTCAAGTTCATCTTTTACTGGCTCTTCTCATAGGCCATCACTCCTCCAAGGTCATTTTTCCTTCCCCAGTGCATGGGCTGCCTTTTGCTATTTAGAGGCATAGGAGGTCTTTTTCTCCTCCATGGAATGGATGGTCAATCCAAGAAAAAGCCCTCTCACTCTCTGTTTTCTCCAGCATGTGCACCTCCAGCCCTGAAGGGGACAAACTGTACGAGGGCAAACTGTTTCAAGCCCTGAACAACACAGCCAATGCTGCTCATTGGGGAAACTCGTCCATCTGCCCTGGTGCCTCCTCAACGTCCTCCTCATTCTTCTCTGAGGTGATCTTTGCATGACATTTTTTCTCCTCGGCGCATTGTACTTTCTTGTATTCCCCCTTTCTAGCATTCCGCCTAACTCTCAGCTTCTTCACTTTGCACATAAGGTTCCTCTTTCCACATCCAGGCCAGCCAGGGTAGATATCCCCAAAAAGTAAGTGTGTGTAAACTGATCAAAAAATAAAAATATTCTTGACAATTAAACATTCAACTATTTGTTTTGCCTCTAAATGTGCTATATGATACTTAATTTTTTTAAATGAATAGTTGTTCCTGAATATTTGAACAGCAATGTCAAAAATAAGTTATTCATTTGGGAAGGGAGTGCCAACTCAATAAACCTAGTTTGCTTAGGACAAAACAAAGTTCTACGAGAATCTCTCCTCAACCATTGTAGGTTTGGCTCAAGTAGCAAGTGATTCCGGAAAAGTGTGTGTTAAGTTAAAGCAGTGGTAACAATTGTAAAGTACAGAGAACAACACGATAAAATTCCTATATCAGTTTATTACAATAGAACTATTAAGACGCTGGGCAAAGCTCCCACAAAGATACAAATAAACAAGGAACAGGAACAAGGCAAAAGACTCCTCGCCTCTTTCAACTTAAGGTCGGCGGACCAAGTGAAGACATGCCCAACCTCGAGAATTGATCCAGTTCCACATTTAAAGGCTTATCAACAATCGACTATATCTTCATGACCCCATACCTGGCAGATTGCTTGTTATTGTTTAAAATACAAAGTGAGAAGAAAGTGACAACAACCCCCTAGCCTTCATATTGGACATTGTGCTTCCAGAAGCAGATAGTTTTCAGGAAGTCGGTACCTCAACAGGAGCAGAAATAAAGATCCTGATTAGGAGATTTAAATGGCATCTCATACATTCTGCTCGGGTGTTTAAATGGCACAACAACTTGCATATGGTTGGGTCTAAATTGGAACGGCATGGTGAGCAAAAAAATTATGTATTTAGGCCCAGATCTCTGTACTGGGGTGAATGTATGACATTGTTCTACATTTAGTCCATCAATTGTTTCTATTTGCATTTGTCACCCCGAGTGGGACGGGTATGCCCAGACGTGGGTCCCGTGCTTTCCATGCCACTGGAGTCAAGCTATCCTGGCTGATGAGGGTTGAAAGCCCGAATCCAGCCCTAGGAGGCTTGTTTCCAGTCCAGGGAGGACCTGGCCTGGCAGTTCAGGCTGGACTGTTCCCATTGGGCGCAGGGTCAAAACTGATTTGCATATGGCTGGGTCCAAACTGGAATGGCATGGTGAGCAAAAAAACGATGGGTTTAGGCCCAGATCTCTGTACTGGTGTGTTGTATGACATTGTTCTGCATTTTGTTGTTTTTGCATTGTCATTTAAGAAAAGCGACCTATCAATGCCAGCCAACTATCACTTAATAGCTTTGCTTGATTTAGATGCAAAAGCATACACACAAGTTTTATTTAAAAAACTGGAAACTTGGGTAACAGAAAATGGGATACTCCCATTTGTTTAAACAAGTTTCCAGTGGAGGAGCAGCCACTACAGACAATATCATTTCATTAGCTGCCCTTAGCCAGCAGGCCGCTCATCTAAAAAACTCCCACTCTTGATTAAATTTGAGTGACTTGTAGAGCGCATAGCTTCCCAAAGGCTTCCCAGCGCTGAGACCAATGCCGGAGAGGGATTGAAGTGGATTAGTAATACTGACGGAACAGCCACCTTTTGATCGATGTCTAGAAGGTTGCTTCCGTTTCCAGGAGTCTAGATTACCGTGGCAGTGAGTTCCTCAGCTTGGGAGATAGATGAGAAAATGATCTGCCTCCCCATCTGGCTCTCCTGATTCTGGTAGTTCTTATCAGCCGTTTGGAGCCAGAACTGAGGCTTCTGTTTGGGACATAGGGGATCAGCAGGTTTCTGATTTTCCATGGGCACTTAATGTGTAACACTGTGTGTGTCATACAGAGTGTCCTGAACCTGATCTCCATTGTGGATCAATTTTCTGAGATCTATGTTGCAGGGAAGGAAATATCTGTGTATGAGTATGTGGTCTTGTTCAAGGGCTGATTGGTTTTTAGGCGGTACATTCCTAGCAAGAGGGCATTAGGATGTATATGCTGTGTGACAGTAGGACTGGATAGGTCTCTAATTTTAGGGTGTACACCGGTAGGGTTCCAGGATTGACCCCCCCTGGATGTCGGTCTACTTTCAGAGTGAGAGAGAAAATTTTGAGCTAACTTGGTAGATTACTTTTTAACAAAGGCCACCATTTATATGTAGATAACTTCTACAGCGGTGTGCAGTTGTTCAGAGAATTGGCCAAAGTGGACACTGTTGATTGAGGTACAATCCACTCCAACCGTAAAAGGTTTCCCAAAATAATGTGTTTGTCAAATGCTTGAGCGGGACAATGCAGTGCGTTGCGTGGTGAGGAACATCTGGCTGTGAAGTTTGCAGACAGGAGAGATACTTCACCTGTGACTGTTTTGCATCAGGTTGCTGAAGTGCAAAAACCTATGTGCATTTTAGACTATATTAGGCAAATGGGAGGTGTTGATAGAGTAGATCAGAAGTTGGAATCTTACACTGCCCTTCGTAAGACTTACATTTGCTATTGGAAGTTGGCTATTCATCTTTTCAACTTGGCAAACTTTAATGCTTTAGTTGTATTTAAGAATTGTTCTCCTGAGTCATCAATGGCTTTTATTAAGTTACAGGAGTCTGTGATAGGCATCCTTATTGTAGTGGAACAGGCTAGTGGTGAAGGATGTGTCTATATTGAAAGATCGCCACTTTCCTGATCACATTCCCCCCAATAGGAGATTTTGGGCCATATTTATCATAGTTCCGTTTTGCGATTCCTAAACAGCGATTTTTAAGGAATCGCTATTTAGGAATCGCAAAATGGTATGTATGAAGAAATTCGCTTTTTTTTAGTGATTCCTTAATCTTCCTTATATGCAAATTCGCATTTTGCAAATTCGCAATTAAGGAATAATTTCCAATGCATTCCCATGGGCCAGGAGGCCAATAGGAATGATTGCGAAATAATTCTCAAATTGCGAATTCGCAATTTGCTAATCGCAATTTGAGAATTATTGCAAGGGTGCAGGGGTGTCTCAAGGACACCCTGCTGCACCCCTGTAAATTACATGTGTGTGCCTATGCCACCCTCACAAATGGGCATGTATGTGCGTCATATGCCACCCTCACAAATGCATAATTGGGCATATTTACAAGAAATCGCACTTACCACCAACTACAAGTTGGTGGTAATTTGCGATTTCTAAACCTGAAATCGCAAGTCTAAAAAGGTTCATACATAGCATTTAAGGTATCGCAAAATTGCGATTCCTTAAATGCTTACGCAAACCAAGGAATCGCAATTTTTTGCGATTCCTTATTTTGCTAATTGTTCATACATTCAAAATCGGTAAAAAGGCTGTTTGCGATTCGCTAAGGCCAAAATTCTGCGAATTTCGGCCTTAACGAATCGCAAAAGGCTTGATACATATGGCCCATAGTCTCTATTGGAATAGGATACTCATATGTTGTGTCCCAAGTGTCCTTCTAACTCTGCAATATGTGTGCCTGCTTGTTTTAGAATGTACCACAAGCAAAAGGATTTTTGGGAGCATCCATGAGAGATGAAGTGAACTTCCTGGTCTATATTGTTTTACACTATTTTTTCAGCAATTCAAGGTTGGTATTAGTGTGATGTATCTAGTTTCAGATTGTGTGTTTTCAGTTTTGTATCTACTTACAATCTGTTTGTGTTTTCTTTTTTGTATATAAAAAAACAAAATGTGATGGTGGTATGTGTGTGGACTTGCTCTTTGCTGGCGGTGTGTGTGGACTAGCACCTGTAAAGAGGTTGGTGTCTTGTCATGGCTTTACAGCTCAAAAGCTGTGAGTCACTGCTTCAGTATTTTTATCCTTTCAATTATTACCAGTGCATTTCATTTTTGCAAAATCTCTAGATAATAATATGTTATATATTGAGCCATCACTAACCCTTGTGCCAAATCATACACGTATGTGTTTGTACTTGAGGAATAGATGGTTGTGCAGTAATATTTGTCTTTTCTGTCTTTCTCTGTCAGGGTGCACATTGTCCCTTTCTGTGAATGTTGTAATGTGTTGGTTTCCCAGCTGGTGGTGTGAATGGTCTTGTGTGTATCACATACGAAAGGTGTGTGAATGGCCTGTAAAGTCGTTGGGGCCTTGACGTGGCTTTCCAGCTCACAAGTTGTTAGTCACTGGTTCAGTTTTTTGTCCTTTCAATTATTAACAGTGAATTTCAATTTTGTGCAATCTATTGTGAATACACTTTTACATACTGAAGCATCACTCACATTTCTGACAAATCCAACCAGTATGTCTGAGTGCTTGAGGAATAGATGGTTGTGCAGTAATAATTGTCTTTTATTTCTTTCTCTGCCAAGGTGTACATTCCCTCTAGGAAAATTCTACCAACTCTAGATATTTCCGTAAACTAAACACCCACGGGAGTACACAGTGATGTCTCTCTAGTGGATCTCAACAAGTTAGCTTACCCACAATATCCTGAAAACCTCAAAATGTGATTAAAGTCACATTTTCTTTGCATTAAGGGTGCCATACTTTTCCAGTTTTAGGAAGAAACCACAAATTTGCAGGGGATTCCGGGCAGGAAAATGTTGGGCGATCCGTGCATACCATAATTATCTGGACTACACCGACTGTCTAGTTTTCAGAAATGTCTGGGTTTTCCTAGATGGCCGCTGAGCCCGGCACCAGAAACGCAGGTGACCCTTGCAGAACCAGGTAACTTTGGGATCTCCACAATACGTTTTGGGCCCTTCCCTGTCCTTGGCCCACCCACACAAGTGAGGTACCATTTTTATAGGAAGACGTGGGGAAATGCTTGGCTCCCCACAAATTCCAGAACTTTTCATCAAAGAAATTTGAGGACAATATGTTTTCTTTGGCAAAGTTTAAGGTTTGCAAGGTATACAGGGTAAAAAAACATGGTGAGATGAACACAAATTGCCCCATCCTGGATTCCCCTGGGAGTCTAGTTTTCAAAAATGTACAGGTTTTCTAGTTTTGCCTTGGTGCCGGCAGAGCTAACGTTCAAAATCCACCGCTAGGCACTTTGTGAAAAAAGGATCTGTTTTCACTGGAAATATGTGACATATCCACGTTGCATTTTATGACTGTTTCTTGTCATGGGTACTATGCCTACCCACACAAGTGAGGTACCATTTTTGTTGGGAGACTTTGGGAATGCTGGGTGGGTGAAAGTTTGAGGCTCCATGAAGGTCCCAGAACATTCCATCACAGAAATGTGAGGAAAATGTGTTTTATTTGACAACGTTTGAGGTTTGCAAGGGATTCTAGGTAATAGAATCTGACGCGAGCCACACAAGTCTCGCCACCCTTGATTACCCTGGATGTCTGGTTTTAAAACAATGCATAGGTTTTCTTAGGTACCAGCAGAGCTAGGATACAAAATATACAGCTAGGCACATTGCAAAAAAAGGGTCAGTTTTCACTGGAAAAATGTGATGTGTCCACATTGCGTTTAGGCTGCTTCCTGTAGGGGTACTAGACCTACCCACACAAGTGAGGTACCAATTGTAATTGGGGACTTTGGTGAATGCTGGGCAGGTGGACATTTGTGGCTCTCCACTGATTACAGAACATTCCAAATGGGTTTCTTTTTACAAAGTTTGAGGTTTGTAAGGTATTCTGGGTAACAGAACCTGGTGCGAGCAACACAGGTCACCCCATCCGGGATTTCTCTGGGAGTCTAGTTTTCAAAAATATACAGGTTTGCTAGGTTTCCCTAGGAGCCGGCTGAGCTAGGGTCCCAAACCCACAGCTAGGCACATTGCAAAAAAAGGATCAGTTTATGAGGAAACATGTGAGGTGTCCATGTTGTATTTTGGGCCATTTCCTGTCTTGTGTACTAGGCCTACCCATAAAAGTGAAGTATCATTGTTATTGGTAGACTTTCTGGAATGCTGGGTGAGGGGAAATTTGAGGCTCCCCAGAGATTCCAGAACTTTCCATCACAGAAATATGTGGAAAATGTGTTTTGTTTTACAAACGTTTGAAGTGTGTAAGAGACTCTGTGTAACAGAACCTGGTGAGAGCCACACAAGGCACCCAGTCCTGGATTTCCCTGGATGATTAGCTTTTAAAAATGTATTGCTTTGCTGGGTTTCCTCACGTGCCGGCAGAGCTAGTGTCCAAAATCCACAGCTAGACACAGCGCGAAAAAAAGGGTCATTTTTCACTGGAAAAATGTGATGTGTGTATGTTTTGTTTTGGGCTGTTTCCTGTCGCGGGTACTAGGCCTACCCACACAAGTGAGGTACCATTTTTTATTGGGAGACTTTGGGGAATGCTGGGTAGGTAGCAGTTTGTGGCCTCCTGCAGATTCCAGAACATTTTATCACAGAAATATGAGGAAAATGTGTTAGATTTCTTTAGCAAAGTTTGCGCTTTGCAAGGGATTCTGGGTAACAGAACCTGGTGAGAGCTACCCAAGCCAACCCATCCTGGTTTGCCCTGCAAATCTAGTTTTAAAACATTTTTGCTAGGGTTCCTTAGGTGCCAGCAGAGCAATGGTCCCAAATCCACAGCTAGGCACATTGCAAAACAAGCATTTACAATGTAACGGTTTTGCCTTTGAAAAAGTTAGAGCTATTGGCATTGTAAATGACAACATTTGTATTTATGTGTTGGTTTTCAAAACAGATAAATAAATGGCACTGTCATTTACAATACCAATAGCTTAATCTCTCGCAAATGCCACACACAAACACACAGACCCACAGAGTCCCACACACATCCATACCTGCAGAGCCACACGCAGAGCCACACACACAGAGCCACACACACACATACACAGAGCCACAGACACACACAGCCCCCCCCCACTCCCCCCCTTTGGGACGCACCATCCAGGGCCAGCATGGACGGGAAGTCCTTGCAGTTTGCATAAAATGGAAAAACGGTGATGTTTCAATTTTTCTAAAAGCAGTGCAATTACCACTCTTTCAACCACACACTGTGTTCCTCTGGCTGGAATTATGCCCGAAAAGCATATTATCGATCAGTTATCTTACAATCACTTTTCATTTGTAGGGATCGTTTTAAGCATGTTCTTATGTGAGGGTGTTGGTTATTGTGAACATAATACTTTGAAGCCTTTAATTTGCATCACAAATATTGCAGAGACCCCAGTTTCATTTGTACAAATAAAAGTCCTAGGGCCAGAGGTCTGCCACTGCAGCTGGCATTAACCACAGCTCCTCCAAATGCCAGTGTCTGTATTACTGTGGCAGCATTACTTACAGAAGCTGACATTTTGCGCAATTCCAGGTCGCCGAGTTTTAGGAAAGGCCCCAAAGTGCTATTTCTATTGATGTTTTTATAGTACATAGCATTGGTTTGCTAAAAAATAGAGAGACAGCGTCGCCTTGTGGTTTACTGTTCTAAATAATTGTTGGTGTTAGGAAACAAGCAACGGTGCCGATTATTGGCAAACACAGCTTTGAGATGCAACGCAGAGGGTGCAAGGGAAAGCGAACAACACCGAGTGAGAGCAACGCGTAGTGACTTGCGCAGAAAAGCAAATGGGGAGAAAGAAAGAGATGTGGAGCTGGGTAGGGACAAAAACAGGCGTGAAAGTTACACAGGGGTGGAAAGCAGACAAGGGTGATCACATCACAGAGTGGCTGGAAGAAGAACGCAGGCAAGAGAGTTCAACACAGAGCGCAGCGGGTGGAGAGAAGTACAAAAAGGGAGACAGCTAGAAAACACATGCACTCTAATGGCGTGCTTAACCAAAAATGAAAAAAGTAGCAATTTAAACGTGAGCAGTGGAAGGACACAAGTAATGCGTCTGTGCTCCAGGGGAGGGACAAACACAAGAAGAGGAAGGAAATGCCACAAAAGGTAACGAATAAGAAAGCCGAAAATGAGTGATAATAAAGCCAACCAAAGGTAAGCAATGGGCGGGCTCTAAATATACTATATGCTGCATGAGCGTAACTACCATTAGCGCACCAAGTGCAGTGGGATTGAGCCCACTAAACCCTGATACTTGCTTGATGCGTTACCCCAAGAACAGTCAAAGGGCCATTTTCCTTGCTTGCACTAGGGCACGTGGCAGCCTTACTACTCTACTGGTAAGCTGACAATAGGTCTTTTGCAGACACACAGCTTACGTTTGATAAGCAAGACCTAAAACCATACACACTCTCCGGGTGTTCCACGTTATTGCTCCTTTTCGTGGGGTGTGATGAGAAGAATATTAACAGAATAAACAACGCCAGTCATTAAAATAATATTGTATTATTTTTGGGATTAAATTCTCACAATGCACAGGTGTTGTATGTCTGCTATACATAAAATTGTATAAATAGACCAAGTTTCTAATTCTGTTCCCATTCATGGACTCTTACATGCTGCTAGAACTATTGAAATATCTCACGTGTCAGTCTAGATTAGAATGTGATGTGTTCATACAGCACTGTGCTGCAGTCGTGCGGCTACGGAGAGGTTTGTGTAACAGTTTACGCTATTTCCCGGGGAAGTGGCAGGAAAGGCAAATATGACCCTTGCGGGATTGGAACCAATGAGCTGCTGGTTGCATCAGAATCCTGCAACCGGCGCACTCACCACACAGGCTACCTTTCCGGCCTTTAAATATGAATTGGATTCACATTTTCTTGCAGAACCAGTCTGCTGCTGGCATCTCATAAACCTTTGTAAGTGAAGTGCGTGCATGAGTTAAAACGTGACTCAAGATACCTGTAAACCACAGGTTGTTACGAAAGAGTAGTTTGAAAGCTTTTCTTCGATACTTCACTAAAAATTACACTTTCTTTTTTTTACACTCCTATAGCATGCCACATCGACTCATCAACATGTTCAGTCACTCAGGAAATTAAACTTTCTATGGCTCCTGATGAACTAGTCTGAAGAACAGCCATTCTTAAAATCAACAACATTTCATCACGGAGTAGTAACAGTCCACTTCCGGGACCCACCCAGGCCTTTAACTGCTCGTTTACTGCTGCGTCCTGCCTTTGGCCATGTAGACACTATACAAATAACACATCGCTGTGCGTCAATGTTTACAACAACAAAAGCCACCCATGTGGTACCCCCCTCTCCGCCCATGCACAGCACCACACAGCTTGCCACACGTGCTTCCTCGGCGTAAGCTAGCATGATAGGCAGACCCAGCCCTGCAGGAAGTGGTGATGTCAGCACATCTGGTGCAGATCCAGGCTCGGAATGAGGTCATGTGTTTACTTCTCTTCCCAGTTTCACAAGCGTGGATGACACAAGGCGAGATTTAGAGCAGGAGGAAGCAAACGGGCGGGGGGGGGCAGGCACGGCGCAGCGCGAGGTAGACAAAGGCCGCATGTGTGTCTAGGATGAGTGAGAATGTCTAAGATATGACACAAGCTGCAGACAGACAACCCCACCCCGGAGTTTGCAGCATTTGTGGCCCCAAACCCTACATTTTGCGGCATTTCTGTTATAGACACAAAATGTGCCTTTCACAAACATACCTCTCGGCCTTTGGTATTTTACTGCTGAAGCCTCTGACAAGTGACACTGTCTGATCAGGCAGAGTCACGGAGAGGTTTGTGTAACAGCTTACGCCCACGCACGCACCACACAGCTTGCCACATGTGCTTCCTCGGCAGAAGCTAGCATGATAGGCAGACCCAGCCCTGCAGGAAGTGGTGATGTCAGCATATCCGGTGCAGATCCAGGCTCGGGATGAGGTCATGTGTTTACTTCTCTTCCCGGTTTCACAAGCGTGGATGACAAGGTGAGATTTAGAGCAGGAGGAAGCAAACGGGCGGGAGGGGGCAGGCACGGCGCAGCGCGAGGGGTAGACACAGGCCGCATGTGTGTCTAGGATGAGTGAGAATGTCTAAGATATGACCCAAGCTGCAGACAGACAACCCCACCCCGGAGTTTGCAGCATTTGTGGCCCCAAACCCTACATTTTGCGACATTTCTGTTAAAGACACAAAATGTGCCTTTCACAAACATACCTCTCGGCCTGTGGTATTTTACTGCTGAAGCCTCTGACAAGTGACACTGTCTGATCAGGCAGAGTCTTCTGCCCAAAGCGCTTAGAAGCCTACTAGCGTGCTGAGAAACAGGGGGCCATGCACACTCCCCCCTCAGACATGCCCCCATATAAACAAATACATTAATTCATACAGGCACTCCCCCACAAACAAATACATTCATTCATACAGGCACTCCCCCATAAACAAATACATTCATTCATACAGGCACTCCCCCACAAACAGGGGGGCAGAGGCTTACCTCCTGTCCTCGGTAGACGCTGCTCGGAAAGCACAGCGCGCCCTGTAGGGATTCGGGTGCGTGTTTTTCGTGCTCTCCCCTTCCCATTGGCTGGAAGGTAAAATTCCAGCCAATGGGAAGAGGAGAGGGCGGTACTTAAAAAAAGACACAGAAACGCCCCCGAATCGCGTTTTCACGGGGAAAACGTGATTGACAGCCAATCTCTTCCAATGGCTAGCCTCCATTTATGGAGCTAGCCAATGGAAGAAGGGGCGGATTCAAGTCCCCCATACTGTAAACAAAAGTTTTCGCCTGGGCGTAGCACTGCTTCGCAGTGCTATGGCCAGGTCGAAACCTAAAAAGGGTCAGTTTTCTTTGGAAAAATGTGATGTGTCCACATTGTGTTTTGAGCCATTTCCTGCCTCAGATACTTGGCCTACCACACAAGTGAGGTACCATTTTTATTGGGAGACTTTCCGGAATGCTGGGTGGGTGGAAGTGTGTGTCTCCCTGTCGATGCAAGTACTTTCAATCACAGAAATGTGAAGAAAATGAGTTTTTTAACAAAGTTTGAGGTTTGCAAGGGGTTTCGGGTAACAGAACCTGGTGAGATCCACACAAGTCACCTCATCCTGGATTTCCCTGAATAATTATTTTAAAAAAATCTATTGGTTCGCTGGGTTTCCTTGGATGCCAGTAGAGCCAGTGTCCAAAATCCACATCTAGGCACATCGTGAAAAATTGTTTTCACTGAAAAAACTGTGATGTGTCCACATTGCGTTTTGGGTTGCTTACTGTTGCGGTTTCTAGGCCTACACAAACAAGTGAGGATCCATTTGTATTGAGAGACATTGGGAATACTGGCTGGGTGGAAGGTTGTTGCTACTGCAGATTCCAGAACTTTTCATCACAGAAATGTGAGGAAATTGTGTTATATTTTCTTTACACAGTTTGGGTTTTACGAGGGATTCTGGGTAACAGAACCCCACACAAGTCACCCCTTCCTGGTTTGCCCAGGATATCTAGTTTTCAAAAATGTATATGCTATTAGGTTTTCTTGGTTGCCGGCAGAGCTATGGTCAAAAATCCACAGCTAGGCACCTGGCGAAAAAATGGTCGGTTCTCACTGGAAAAATGTGATGTGCCTTTGTTGCATTTTGGGCTGTTTCCTGTCGTGAGCACAAGGCCTACCCACACAAGTGAGGTACCATTTTTATTGGGAGACTTTGGGGAATTTTGGGCTGGTAGATGTATGTGGCTCCCCACAGATTCCAGAAGTTTCCATCACAGAAATGTGTGGAAAATGCATTTTATTTTACAAAGTTTGACGTTTGCAAGCGTTTCAGGGTAACAGAACCTGGTGAGGGCTGCACAAGTCACCCCATCATGAATTTTCCTGGATGTCTAGCTTTAAAAAATGAGTACTGTTGCGGGCAATAGCGGATACAGTGATTGCACTCCCCTGCTGTGTTCCCTTCGTGTTTGTTTTAAAGACAATCTGGCTGAGTGTGGACAAAAAAAATGTGTAGGTTTGCTGGGTTACCAAAGGTGCCGGCCGAGGTAGAGTTCAAAATCCACAGTTAGGCACAAAAGATGGTTAGCTTTACCTGGAAAAATGTGATGTGTCGATGTTGCATTTGGGGCTGTTTCCTGTCGTGGTTATTAAGTCTTCAATCTACTCGGAGCCGAGGGGGAAGAAAAGGAGAGGCCGCCCCCACTCACAACATTATAAACAACAAAGGGCCTCACCTAACATCAATGACAAGCCCAGGGTTTTCAATTCTTTTCTCGATTCCCTCGAGTGTGATCCATTCAACTACTCTGATTTGTCTCAATGTGTCACTGACTATCCTTAATGCAAAACAACAAATGCTACCATCCAGGCTCCTCACCTTCCACCACTGGAAAAAATGTGAGGGAAGAGAGAGAGTACCTCACGGTAGAACCGCCAACGGGGTTGCTGACTAACATTCGCCAGTTTACCCACTTCTCATTATCGACATCTCTCTCTCTGTGCAAGAAAGAAAAAAGAAAACAGTGTTTGTTCTCCTCTTCGAGAACCACAACAGAAAAATGTGGTGACACAGGTTAAAGTAAGGAAAAATTACCGTACTTACTATTGTGTATATGTGCCCAGTGAACCCCTGTGAGAAATAATGAACATCATTCTCACCATTGAAAACTGGTAAGGCTTGCTGCCCAACCAACTTTTATTCTGAGCTGCAAGCCCTCCAAATTAAAAAATGGTTCCCATCAAACCATATTTAATTCCATATTGCCAACATGTTTCGTTGCTACACCCTCTCGCAACTTCATCAGGGCCAATGGGGTTTCACCTTCTCAATCTTTACTTCATGTTTACTTAAAACCTGTGATGGTAGACAACAAAACACAACATAGAGCCAGTTGTAAAAATCCATCTGCCTTCTATAATGACATGGTGGATATTGAAATTTTAGCGGCACACAGTTTACTTGCAATATTATGATTAATCATTACATGCAGATTGCGGAATTACAGCTTACCTCCAACCCTCCTCACTGGGACCAACGTGTCAATAGATCACATGTCCCCTGGAAGGCCGTCCAATGTCAGGCCCTCTGTAATGGTATACAAACAAGATTTACATAGGAGATCATTGATAAACCACTACTCATATAACTTTTCTTCCAGGCCATTCATTCTGATTATGTACTCATACTCCTCTGGTTCACCATCCCCTATATTCATCCTAAAACAATGCCCAACTGCCCATATATCTCATTTACCTCAGCGATAGGGCAGCAACGCCTGCAGACTACTTTAGCCGGGGCTGCACACGACCATCAAATAGTACAATCTCCTTGCGCTTTTTTAAAAAAACAACATACTCTCATCCCGATTGTTCCAAAACCCATTGACAAGGCCATCTTCCTGCCCGGCTCGGTCCATCTTACCCGTGCAGCGTCCCTCCAGCGTATTTGGAGCTCCAGCTACGAGCTTCAGCCGCCATGTGTTTTTTACATTCGCAGTGGCCCCACCCTGACGTTGCATCATGGTTCTGGCCAGATAGTTAGAGTCCTGGCAGCCATCTTTTAAAAGGAAATATTCTGTATGAAGTATACTGCAGTACACATAGCCCACATAGCAAGTTCGAGTGGTATGTTCCTACCTGAACTTTGCGCTCATCAGGGGCAAAACTGATTAAAATCCCCAGATTCAAAAAAGTCAGAGCAGGTGGTAGATCCTTTGGGGCTGCAGCTGCAAAGCTCTGGAACACCTCCTCTTGAGCTTAGACAAATCAGTGATCTCCTTCCTTTTAGAAGGAGTTTAAAAACATGGTTGTTTCCTGAGATTTAGGGGTTTGGCTACAGTAGGGTCCAGCGGATGTATGTTATGCCGAGTTACTAGCACCAGGATGCCTGTCAGGTGACAAATCTTGTGTCAGTCATCACACAAGATTCGTATGTGCAGGATAAGACTGATATTTTAAACATCTTGAAGGACGTTGTGTTTGATCCTGAAAATTAATTGCTGGTGACTATTGATATTGAAGCACTTTACACCAGCATCCCCCAGGACGCCACGCTGGTGGCCGCAGCGCGGACACTGGGGGAATTAGAATGGTTTTATGACATACTAACATGTAGTCTTCATTAATCATTAAAATTAAAACACTTGTTAAAAAATGCTATATTTGAATAATATATATGTTTTGTTTGTAGTTACTTTAATGTTAAATTATATATTGTTATAGTTGTAGCTATTTTTAATGACCAACATTGTTTTCCAAGGACTTTTATGTTGAGGCCATACCACCCTACCACCATTATTTGCTATGGTAGGATGTTGCAGTACTAGTGGTTGGCCATGTGAGGTGCTTGACTCATTTCAGCTTTGAAGTGGACTACTTACTGTTTGCTCTTTGTCTCTTTTTGGCTGTAAAACTTTAGAAGTGCAATTTGTGAATAGCAATGGCCTTACTCTTCTGTGGTGCATCCCTCCCTGGACCCCTCAAAAACTCTCCCTTAAGCCATCCTTACTCCTCCGTAAACCTCTCCCATTTCAAGTAAAACTTTATTCGATTGCTATTTCAGACAATCATAAAAGCACACAAAAATACAATTCAATACACAGTAGAATTAGAAATAAACATCAAACTGATAACAGCATATGTGGGTACAAGTTAAAAAGGAGCATGGGCCTGGCCTATTGAAACAAATCAAAAGTTTTACAATCTAGGTTGGTGCTTAGGCTTTTCTCTTCAGGAATTCCAATGTTTGTATACTGGGTCAAATCTATAGCGAGCAAGAGAGCTAGTACCAGTAAGAGTACGAAATCCAGTTCCCATCATATGTTGGTATGCTGAGGTATGTGGTATACTTGGATAGAAATCGTACAGGTCCCAGATGGAAATGGGGCCGTCTCCATCTTTGGGCTGGGAGAGTCGTAACTGTGGGACAATGTTCCGATTCCTAAATTTCACCAGGATTAAATCCCCGGGGATTTCTTTAGGTAAGGACCCCAACCAGGCCACCCTTCTGACACCCATAATCCCACCGTCATGGTTGGGTGGAAGGGGTCTGTTTTTATTTAGCCAAAATGTGACTTTGTTCAAAAGGACCCTATGTCTTTCGGGTTTCCCAGGAGAGGGTGCCGACACTCCCGAAAGGACAAGGACAAAAGGGGCGGCTTCCGGGGGTAAATGAATACGCGTTTCTCTTTTTTGCTCCACTCTAGCCATAGGGAAGTTTGTAGAAACAAATTTGAGGGGAATTTTAAAAGCAGTTTGGGGTGGTATTTTGGAGTTTACACTTTCATTTAAGGTATGTTTCCTGATATTAATTGGCATAGGGGCGTCGGATGCAATCGGTAGGTTGGGATGCTTGAGTGTTGCTGTCTTTATGGGAGGTAAGGAGTTAGTTTTCATAGTTGTCTCTAGGTTTGTCAGCCTATCCCCCAAGATATTTATTTTTTCTATGAGGGGAGCTAGTGTTGATTTTAACATTTGCTCAAACTGAACTAATAGTGGCAACTGGGGCAATTGTACTTGGGCATTCAGACATTCATCACCCCCCTCAGGTACGGCGGAGTTCATAATGGGCGATGTAAGACCTACACCACCAGAAGAGTTCTGTATTTTGCATTCGATAGCCCCGTCGATTTTCCTTTTGATACTTAGACCCTGTGGCTGTACATCATCTTGAGAGTTGACCTCATTGAGTGGTGGGGGTGATTCGCACAGTCTGCCAGAAGGGTTATCGCTACAAAGGTTTTGTACAGGGGAGGGGGATGCTACTGGAACGAAAGTGGTACCACACAAGGCATTTAGTTCCTCCCAATAGGACATGGTTTGCGGGATTTCAGAGGTTAAAGGGGGTGATAGCGTACTATCTAGAGAATAGGCTGTTTTTGTTGGAGGGGTAGGGGTATTCGATCTCAAAGTTTTTTCCCCATTCCCCTTTCCCGAGCCCCTCAGGAGAAAGGAATTCTTTAATGCCTCCTTATACATCATGCTTGACGGGATGTATGCAAAGTGAAAAGGAGTACTTTGTACCTCAAGTAGTCAGGGAACCAAGGGAGGTGGCCCGTCCCGTCCTCATCCGGCCTCTGACGGCCACGGACGGCCTGCCCTCTGCCCGGGCTCAGCCCGGCGCCGCCCGCGCGCGTCCCGCGGGGCGGGAGGCTCTCGGTGCTCTTGTGGCGCCTCCGGGCGCGGGGAGAAGTGTCACGCCCTCTCCGGGGCTGCTGGGAGCGGTAGTCCGCAGGTGGACAGACAGGTGAGTTTGCCTGGAGCCGTTTCCCTCACGGCGGCGTCAGGCTGTGAAAATGCCCCCCAGGAGCGCTCGGCGCTTGGTGCTCTTGTGGCGCCTCCGGGCGCGGGGAGAAGTGTCACGCCCTCTCCGGGGCTGCTGGGAGCGGTAGTCCGCAGGTGGACAGACAGGTGAGTTTGCCTGGAGCCGTTTCCCTCACGGCGGCGTCAGGCTGTGAAAATGCCCCCCAGGAGCGCTCGGCGCTCGGTGCTCTTGTGGCGCCTCCGGGCGCGGGGAGAAGTGTCACGCCCTCTCCGGGGCTGCTGGGAGCGGTAGTCCGCAGGTGGACAGACAGGTGAGTTTGCCTGGAGCCGTTTCCCTCACGGCGGCGTCAGGCTGTGAAAATGCCCCCCAGGAGCGCTCGGCGCTCGGTGCTCTTGTGGCGCCTCCGGGCGCGGGGAGAAGTGTCACGCCCTCTCCGGGGCTGCTGGGAGCGGTAGTCCGCAGGTGGACAGACAGGTGAGTTTGCCTGGAGCCGTTTCCCTCACGGCGGCGTCAGGCTGTGAAAATGCCCCCCTGGAGCGCTCGGCGCTCGGTGCTCTTGTGGCGCCTCCGGGCGCGGGGAGAAGTGTCACGCCCTCTCCGGGGCTGCTGGGAGCGGTAGTCCGCAGGTGGACAGACAGGTGAGTTTGCCTGGAGCCGTTTCCCTCACGGCGGCGTCAGGCTGTGAAAATGCCCCCCAGGAGCGCTCGGCGCTCGGTGCTCTTGTGGCGCCTCCGGGCGCGGGGAGAAGTGTCACGCCCTCTCCGGGGCTGCTGGGAGCGGTAGTCCGCAGGTGGACAGACAGGTGAGTTTGCCTGGAGCCGTTTCCCTCACGGCGGCGTCAGGCTGTGAAAATGCCCTCTCCCATTTAGTTGCCAGAGGGGGAACACCAAGTAGCGTACCTGACTTCTTCGCCGACGAGCAGTGCCGTGAGGGAAACGGCGGAAGCACAGCACGCCGGGAGGCTGCAGGAGGCGTCCAGAGGTAACGGACCACACTCCCCAGCACCCTCTTGGCCGACAGCGCGCCCGTGACGCGCAAAGAGCGCCCGGAGGCGCCAGTAAAAGCCTGACACCCCCTCTCGCCCCGCGAGACGCGCGCGGGAGCGCCTGGGGCTAAGCCCGGGCAAAGGGCGGGCCCTCTGTGGCCCTCAGTGGTCAGCAGTGGTCGGTCGGGCCACCCCCCTTGTTTCTGCTTCACTTTATTTCGTGAGTACTGTTTACATTTAATTAGTTTTTAACTTGTTTCCTTGCACATACAAACCCCACTACCACTTGTATAATGCCTCCAAAGGAAAGTAAAGGGAAGAGTGACACTGTTGCTTTTACGGGAGCTATGGACCAATTTATCAAAAGAATGAACTGTGTGGTGGACGAAAGTATAAATATTATGGAAAGGAGGGTTTCGCGGGAATTGGACATTGCGAGAAGATCCTCTCTTGGGCCAATGGCATACGTTCAGACACCTATTTCTAAAGACAGAACTGAAATAGTAGGAAAGTCTATTGGTTCCAAAAGTAATGAAACCAACGTGGATATAATTACTAATAACGATATATTGAATGCCTCAGAGAGTAGTTCTCTAATTGTCTCAGAATCTATTTTAGAATCACCCAATAACTTACCTAATGTTCGTGCTGCACCGGTACCTGTTGAGCAAGCTAAGGTATATAACACCAGACAGCAGAAAGGGGTGAACGCAGGGGCTATTCCAAAGAGCAAACAATGGCCTATAACCAATATTAGTGGTAAGAGAAAGAAGGGTCCTAAGCATCCTGTGTCACCTAATATTAGTCTGGAAGGGGCTGCTGGTACAAACAAGGATATAGCAGGGATTGGCGCAGAAGGGGTGGATTCTGCTTCCACTGTTATACTTGAAGCACTACGACATATGCTCTGCCCATTAGAGGAGAGACTGAGTAAAATAGAGGTATCATTAAAACGTATAGAAAGGGACATAAAGGAGAGAATAGACAACCAACAGAGTAAGTCTAGTATCAATCCGCAATTAACATTGTCAACAGCTATTCCTGTAAAAACCCCAGATGTTATCCTAGCGCCAAAGGAAAAAGCAGCACCTAAACCAAATGTGGGGGACCCTATAACACCTAGAGATGTACCCAACAACCAACCACAAAAGCAAAGTACACCAAGCACAACAATAGGCAGTAAGGGGGTGATAAAAGGAAATAGACCAAGTAAAGATGAGGTAAAGGATGTACTCAATCTTCCTCCGGAGGTCTGTCCATTTGTGGCTATCTTGACTGGAGTTCCAGAGCTAGGCGAACAGGAGTTGGAAAGCTAATCTTACCTCTGGAAAAGGGTGACTCAATGGCTAAACACCAATAGGCCGCTACCCCCTGGCCTGAGGGGCAATATCCTAAGCATCAGGCGAGTACCCTGGGTGGGCTACTTGACGAAAGACATAGAAGGGGATAGCATAGTTATCAATTTTGACAATCCAAGAATAGTTAACTATATCTGTAATTGGAAGTACCCTAATCCAGACCCAGCCACTACCATACATCCATTTAAACTAACACATTTTTACCCACCCGGCCATTTTCATTCTAGAACTGATGGGTGGACTATGGTAAGACATCGTGGTAGGAAACACCAAGGAGGAGGTTGGTCAGGACAAAACCATCACCCCCACAACTTTTTCTCTTATAACCAATTTGATTGCCTCGAGTCAGTTGATTGACTACAGGTATTTTCACTGACCACTAGACCTGAGGAATCTTTATTAAATTATGTAAACCCCAAACCTAATGTTATACCTTTTAAGGAGAGTGGGGAGGTGAATATACCATTTAATCACCAGGAGATTGGCTGTGAAAAAGTTTGTAATAGTAACAAGATGGCAGGGAATGGCCATGAAGTAAATACGAGACCTCGTGACTCAAAGGAAGGAGAAAGTGATAACAGTGAGTTATTTGTGGATAGGTACGTAAACATCTGTACTACTGTCGATGAAAATCTACCTCCCACTGTTAAACCCAGTACCCATAGTTCAAAAGAGAGACCCTCATTGATAACTTTAGTTTCGTGGAATATCGCTGGAGTTGGTATAAAAATGTGTGATCCTGACTGGAATAGTTATATTAACTCATTTGACATCTGTGTGCTACAGGAAACCTGGGCCACGGATCAGGTCCATAGAATAGGATATAGAACCTACCAAGTGGCGGCCGTCTCTTCAGTAAGAGGGCGAGCCTCGGGAGGGTTGGTAATATGGATCAGTACAACTACCGATGTGGGGATAAAAATGTTAAATACCAATTCCTTAGACATACTTGGACTGAAACTAATCACAAGTGATAAGAGGGTAATAAACCTTATAAATGTGTACAATAGACCATGCCCCGCTAATAGGGAATCACCATGTATTGAGAAATTGGAAATGTTTATGGACACCTTAGATCAAGATGAAAGTATCATTTTATGTGGTGATCTGAATTGCAATTTTGAGCCGATTGTGGGGATGGTTAAACTGTATGAGGATGAGGACGTTGTTAATGGGATACCAGTACTTAATAATGGAACTGTTCCTGGGACCACTTTGGCCCTCCAGATCACTGGGCTGCTCACAGGTCATGGTTTAAGGGCTTGTAATGGGCGCATGCCATCAGACTCGCCGAGAGCATTTATCTTTAGTAGGGGGAACTGTAGGAGCAAGATAGATTATGTTTCTGTTTCTTTTAATTTGTGGCCATATACGAATGATTTAAAGGTTAGAGAACGTTTTGAGAGCGATCACTTCCCGTTGGAAATGAGTTTCTTGTCTAGTATGCTGAATGAACCTGGTGTTACTGAGGGTATCCATAGCTTAGAAGCCCCATTACCTTGGACAATGTCGTAGTAAGTAATAATCGAAGGGCCGTTAAATGGGCATACATTCTTGAAAGAAAAGATCTGTTGGCTAACATTTATTCCACATTTGTGAACACATTTGAATTCTATATTATGGATGAATGCAAACCTGGTGAACTTATTGGACTACATAAATCCTTTTGCAAACAACTGATTGATCTCATTACTAAAAAACCTAGGAAAGGGAACGGGTTGGCGAACGCAAAATCAGTAGGCAAACCTTGGTTTAACAAGGAATGCCGAGTAGCCAAGACCGACCTGATTAATGCGGTAAAAAGCAAAGGCTCTGTAGAACTTAAAGTAAAAAGGAAAATCTACAATAAAACAATAGCTGCTGCCAAATCATCCTGGGATGAGGATCTATGGTCTAGTATGTTATCAGCTGCAAAAACTAAAGATCACAGGCAGTTCTGGGAGTTGGTAGCTAAAGGGAATAAGCCAGATAAAGGCTCAAGGGAGGTTTTCCTAAATGAAGCTACATGGGTTGATCATTTTACATCATTATATGCAGCCCAAATTACAGAGGAAAAGCTTCCGGAAAACCCAAACCATATAATAACCCAGATAGCGAATGATGAAAACCCATTGGTTATCTTTGACATACAAGAGACTGAAACAGCAATTGCTTCTGTGAAGCAAGGGAAGGCACCTGGTCTGGATAAGATCCCTGGTGATCTTTATAAGCACAAAATGGAGATTTGGGCACCTTATCTAAATCATTTGTTTAATGTTATCGCAGCTGGTGACCAAATCCCTGATACATGGGATGGGGCTGAAATTATCACTATTTTTAAAAAGGGGGATAGAGGCGACCCAGCGAACTATCGCCCCATTAGTCTTTTAGATATAACACAGAAAATTTATGCCAGACACATTCTAAACCGCGTAAACACGTGGTTGGAGGAAAACTTGGTTTTATCCAAGTATCAGGCAGGGTTTAGGGAAAAGACCGGGACCATAGACCAGGTATTAAGGCTATGCTGCTTGTACTGGAAATATGTCATCATCCGCAGAGGTAATCTATATGTTACCTTTGTAGATCTACGAGCAGCATTTGACCTTATCCCTCATGATTTATTGTGGAAATCACTGAAAAAGCAGGGGTTCCCAGGTGAACTATTGAAATTAGTGACTGGGTTACACCAGAATAACTACGCTAGGGTAAGATGGGGCCCAAATGGCGAACTCACAGATGCAATCCCTATCAAGAGAGGAGTACGCCAAGGGTGCGTGCTGGCACCTACACTTTTCTCCCTTTATGTCAACGATATTGCAGTTTATATGGAGAATTGTGACAATGACTCTCCTCGCCTGGGGGGGGAACGAGTTCCGTCCCTCCTCTTCGCGGATGACACGATTCTTATTTCTCAAACCCCTCGGGGCCTACAGATTCTATTAGATAGGTTCCAGCAGTATTGTATCACAAAAGGGTTAGAAATTAATGTAAAAAAGACTAAATATATGGCTCTTAATCCCCATAAAAGCTTTAGGAAAAACCTAACACTGAATGGAGAAAAACTTGATTACGAACAAAGTTTTACTTATTTGGGGGTATTATTAGACTCATCTTTAAATTGGAGACCCCAATTAGAAAAATCTAAAATTGTGTTCAAACAAAATTGTCTTCTGATACTGAAAAGACATAATAAATGTGCAAATAAGGCAGTTACCCCAGCGTTAGAACTCTTTAAATGCAAGGTCCAGTCAGCAGTTTTGTATGGGGCAGAACATTCGGGACCTGTGTGTAGAAAGAACTTTGAAATCTTGGAGAATAAGTTTATTAGGGGATTATTAAAGGTTCCTAATAACACTCCTCTATTACCCCTACTCCTCGATATGAACATACGACGCACCGATCTACATGCAATATTAAGACCGTTATTGTTATGGGTCAGGTTGTGGATTACCCCTGAGTTAACTGAATACAAAAATGGATTGGTTGAAGTTTTGTAACTGGACACTAGCAGCAAGATTTCTTGGTTTAAACATGTTAAAATCTGGTTAACAAAATTGGGTTTATCCCATTTTTGGAGCCAGCCAGAATCCTTGACTGTGTCCTCAAAGAAAATAGTCAAACATTCTTTTTGGGCCCTTGTGAGCCATGATGCTGTATACGTTGGAGCACATGGCCCCATAACTGAAAAAATGTTAATGGTAAAAAATGTAGCCCAGTTTGAAATGTTTCTTGATGAGATCCAGCCACCATTGGCGAAAACCCTGTATTTAAAGTATAGGTACGGTACATTAAGAACCCGGGAAACCGAGTCAAAATGGGGGAAAATTAGTAATGACAAATGTACCTTATGCACAAACAATGTAAGAGAAGACATTTTTCACATTCTGTTTTTCTGTTCAAGCTATGTAGAAACAAGAAGGAAATGGATAGTGCCATTGTGCCGTAATATCGGAACTACTTCGCATAAGGAAGCTGGAAGAATATTAATTACGGACACTAGTCAAGCAATAGTGTTTGGCATCAGTAGATTTCTCTTGGCAGTAAAATTTATTAGACAAAAACTGTCTCTGCCATTTTAAGTGTCTGGCTGTTATAACTCAATTTAAAGTTTTTTTAACCTTGTACATATTTTAAATAATCTTTTAACTATATTTATTGATGTGTGTTTCAAGCCCATCCTCACGATTTAGCTGAGAAGAGTTATGGTTAGTATTTGGTCATGCACTAGCACTTTTTCTGACTGTATATTTTTGTACATTGTCGAAAATAATGTGGTCATGTATATTAAGTATTTTGTATGTATATTATGTATTTTGTATATCTTTTATGGTGCAATTGCAACGAAATAAAGATTATTGAATTGAATAGTGGTCAGTATTTCCCCTTTTCCAGCAACTTACACTGGTACCTCCCACATTCACTCCTAGGTAATAAACTCACTAGTGTGTTATCTCCTCATTGAAATGATAAGAGAGGTGGAGATGGAGATTTACATTTGGATTTTGAATATCATGTTGTAGTACTCCAGTCTTATTATCTTGGACTACTAACTGTACTATAAAATACAGTTAGTGAATAGGTCCTGTTGAATCCAGTAAAGGGTGAAAAATATGGGTGACCATACAGAAAACAATTAACAATTTGTCAGTGATCCCACATATTCTTCATCCCAAATTCAAAGATCTTGATGGTTATATCATGTCTAATTAACTAGGTTAAGACTTCTTCATGGGCCACAATATTGCTTGTCACCAGATGGCTAGAAATGCTTTATATTCCAATGGATACAGACTGTCTCACATGTTACCCTCCACACTCCACTATGCGTATCACCTACAGTTTCTGTTTATATACACATAATTCTTGCAAGATACTGATATGGGACATCATATGTACAGTCACTACCACATAGACTGTCACTACCTCATGTACTCAACATCAGGACACGTGGCTGGAAAAGGGGACATACTAGCCATTTAAGGATAGAGGTTTGGAGAGTAGTAATCAGGACTTAAGGGAGAGTTGCAATATAATGTTTCACGAAAAAACATGCCACTTCAGTTCGCACATACCTCACATCGGTTGAGAGTGAGCACACAATTGCACATTTCTGAGTAGGAAAACATATAAAGTATGTCACTTCACCTAAAATACAAATTACCACTCTTCAATTCAAAATTGCAACATAAATGATGCAGGTTATTTGCATTCTGGAATGGTACATGCAACCTTAATTGAACTGTCATGTTTGAAGTACATAAGTCAGATTTGTGGGTTCATCATGGGCCATTACGTATAGCTGTTGTATATGAACTGATGTGCTAACATTTTTGACTGCAATTTAATATGTGTCAGTATAGCCTGATGCATTAATACTTCAATCCAGAAAATATAATTATGCTCATGTGTCATATTGTTGATAGAAAAGTATGTGAATGTACAAATGAGTCAATGGGTGGATAAATGGATACGTCCATTGATGTATTCAGTCACTCATCAAACAGACACACAGTCACTCATCCTTGCACATACAAGTCAGTATAGTTGCCCATTGCTTGATTCTTTTATTAATCCACTCTTCATCCACCGTAAGAAATATAAACTAATGAAGAGACACTTTCACTTTAAAGTCAGATATATTGCTTTTGCCAATGCAAGTTTTAATGATACTTTCTCCAATGTAGAGAATGAAAGCAATTGAATATATGATAAATAATTTTCTCTTCCTCATCTTTGCTGGTGTGCCTTATTAGCCATTTTTCAACCATGTGCATGGCTATGCAAACAAGTTAGAGGGAGATGATAGATTGACAGATACACTGCAGAAAAGTAAAGATTATGCCAATGTGACACATATGCAAATGTTTGCAAATAACATTTGCTCATAGAAAGAGCCTGAAGCATATGCGGCCACTGTAGCAGAGCGCTGTGTACCATGCACCAAGTCGAGCAAGCAAGTGCAAGCAGAGGGTGGCAGAACATAGGCCCCTTCCCTGCCTTTCTGACAACCTTTTATGGTGGGGCCCGCCATAAAATGGTTGTGGGAAAGGCAAGTATTGATCAGCATAGCGGTGGAGGCATTGGCACCGCTACCATTGATCATTGCTTTCCACTCCACTGCTCTGTCAGGATCCAGCCGGTGGTAGCGGTCTTGCGTAGGGCTGGTAGAAGGCTGACTGCCGGCCTTGTCATCAGACTGTCAGATCACAAGGGAGTTGGCAGTCAGACCACCACTGCAGGTACGGTGATCTTGAGACCTCTGTACTTGAAATCATGCCCTAAGTCACAAGATTTAATTACAGCATCCAGCATTCATTTTTACATTCACTACTATGTATATGAAGCAAGACAAGGAGTATTGACTGTTCACAATGTGGATGCTTATGAACTTCTCATAATTGGATTCTTGCAGTAATATGTTTTAGATTCCAGTCAGAGAAGCCACTTTTGAAGGAATTCTTGATTATTTGTACAATTTAGTTGCTGAGTTATCTACTGTAGAACATAGAGAACTGAGTCAAAATAGTTTTCTTTAACAAATCTTTAGCACATCAATGTGTTCTTGCTATGAAAGTTGGATACATGCTAAATGACAGAAATGTGTTTGCTTTTCTGACAGTCGATCATATCTATTTGAATCTTTTTTATATGGTATTTGCTGTAATAACCTAACAAATAAAATAAACCAACTCCAGTATCCCATTTTACATTTAAAAATATGTTCTATTAGTGAATCAGCCATAACAAGAGTGACCTGAAGGAATACCACCAGCGCATAAGAGACACCAAACTGACCTTCATAAGAGACAAAGTCCTGCCCAATGTGACCAACACAGAGGAACAGTTCAACATCATACAGCAGTTCACAAAACCAACCTGCAAATCCACAGACGTCACACCCTCCCAGGAACTCTGCGACAAACTCAGCTCCTACTTCGATCTCAAGATCACTGCCCTCTATGACAATTTCAGCGAACCAACAATGAGTACCACCCCCCTTTCCACCGCCACGACAAGCCGACCATCACGTCCTGGGATTCCGCTACCATCATACTCATCACAGTGACCATGAAGAAAACCTACTCTGGAGCCCTAAAGGACCCCTGCCCACCTCACATCTTCGACAGAGCCGCCACCGTCATCGCACCCATACTAGTACACATTATCAACTCCTCCCTCAGATCAGGCATCTGCCCAGACAACTGGAAGAGGGTGGAGGTAAAACCCCTCCTCAAGAAACCTATGGTCGACCCAACTGACCTGAAAAACTACTGGCCCATCTCTCTCCTCCCCTTTGCAGCCAAAGTCGCTGAGAGACTCATAAACTCCCAGCTGGCTGCCTTCGTGGAAGAGAACTCCATCATGGACGCCTCCCAGTCTGGATTCCGCCGCAACCACAGCACCGAGACTGCCCTCCTCGCCACCACTGACGACATCTGCATGCTACTCGACCAGGTACACACCAAGGCCCTCATCCTTCTACACCTCTCTGCAGCCTTCAACACCGTCTCTCATTGCACTCTCACTGCCAGACTGCACAAAGCCTCTACTAGTTTCAACTGCCTTCACATCCTCTGTAAGTCGTGCAAATGGATCCCCCGACTGCAGAAAGACCGTCACCCATGCACTCATCACCAGCAGACTGAACTACGGCAATGCACTCTATGCCGGAATCAACAAGGCTCTGCTGTACAAGCTCTAGACCATCCAGAACTCCACAGCTAGACTCGTCCTCGGGACTCCACGCCATGAGCACATGACCCAACACCTACGCGGTCTCCACTGGCTCCCCTTCGAGAAGAGGGTCACCTACAAACTCCTCACTCACGCCTACAAATCCATCCACAACATTGGGCCCAAATACCTCAACGAGAGAGTATCCTTCCACGTACCCAAGAGGAACCTCCGTTCCGCCGACCTTGTCCTAGCAGAGGTCCCCCGATTCCGCAGAAACATAATCGGGGTGAAGCTTTCTCCCACATTGAAGCACCAAACCTGGAAAGAGCTCCTTGTGAACATCAGAAACTCCCCAACCCTGCATACGTTCAGGAAGGACCTCAAGACCTGGCTCTTCGACTGATCCGGAGCCGACCTCCTTCCCCCCAGTGCCTTGAGACCCTCATGGGTGGGTAGCGCGCTATACAAACCCCCTGATTGATTGATTGAACTTACAAAGAAGGAAAAGGCAATACAAGAAAGCAAGCACATCTACTGAATGTCTTTATAGCAGATGGGCAAGTACTGAAGCTGTGGACATGAACAGTAAACATTTTAAATAAAGATCTTCACCTTTTCCCTCTTACTGTAGGTTTAATTGTTGATGTATTTGCTCTCTCCACTACAAGCTTTAAATAGGACATATTGTTCATTCTCTTATCTGAAATAGTAAATAGATGAAAGGTTATTTTCTATAACATGATTTTGGAATTACTGGATAGGCACCCTTCACATATAAAGTGCACTCAATACAAATTCATACCAGAGTAATAAAGCATTTTTTTATTTTATAAAGTAACACACACACATGTTAAACTAATTAATAAGTGAATTCCCATTGGACCCCTCACTGCTAGGCCTTCTCCCCACAGTGCTAATCCTTTTTTTGGGGGTTACATGGGGTAGTTCATGCTTAGGCCTCTGTAACGTTTTGTCCACATAAGCTATCCACACCCAATTTACATCAGTTTTTCTAAAAATCCTTGGAATTCTAAAAATGCCCAGAGTTTGAGGATTCCCATGGCGGAGACGAAGAAATTAGCCAAAATATAGCTACATTTTGGGTTTTGGGGAAAAATGGAAAAAAAGTGCTGCTGAAGAAAGCACTTGTTTTTTCCTACAAATGGCATCAATGAAAGGTTTGTGGTGCTAAAATCACCATCTATCCAACTTTCAGGATGGGACAGACTTGAATCCTCAAACTACATTTTTCACTACAGTTTGGCATTTTTGTGGGAGATAGCCCAAATTTTCAATTTTTTGTGCTTTCAACCTCCTTCCAGTTAGTTTTGGAAACAAATGTGAAATCCATCATTGATTCTGGTGAGCTATATGTCTGTGAAAAGTAGATTAAATTCTGAATGAAGCAAGGGGTGATTTGTGTAGATCCATTTGGTTTTCCTATAAAAAGTCATAGTTGAAATAATAAAATAGTGAAATAGAATTGAAAGAAACAGGCATTTGTGTCTACATTTTCGTCTGTAATGTCTTCTTACTATGGCGGATTTTCCAAAGCAATTTTCTTTTACATATGCTGGAACCTTCTGGTTGAAGGGATATATAGGGCTTGTAGTTTCTCCTAAAACCCAACGTACCCAGAGGCAACAACTGAGCTGCACCTTACAATGGTTTCTCATTGTGTACTGATTCAGCAATTCATATAGTAAATTATAAACAACCGAAAAAGGGTATGAAAGAAAACTCTGTATTTCTGAAATGTACACCAGATACTAAATTTAGGAGTAGTGGATGTTTGTACAGATCTTAATGTATTGGTACCATTACAGGCATGTGTTAGATATGGCATTTTGTAAAATGTCTTCTGTGTTATACATTTACATTTGAAATGCACAAAGGTAGACATATTCAATTAGTAATAACAAATCTACAACTATTCCCACATGTCTGTTGATAAAAATGGTACCCTAATGGTTACACCTGTGACACAAAAACACCACAAAACGTGACCTAGTAGACATCCTATTTCCCCCAGCAAAATGCATGTTTTTTCACAAGGTGGTGTGGAGTTTGGTCAACACCTCAGCCAGCACCTAGGGAAACATACCTAACCAGCACATTTTTATAAAACTAGACACCTTAGGTAGTCCAGGTTGAGGTGACTTGAGTGGCTCTCACCAGGTTGTATTTTCCTAGAATCCCCTGCTCAAACTTTGCCTAAAAACACAATTTCCTTGCATTTCTGTGAAGGTCATGCAGGAATCTGCAGGCTGCCACAAATTTGCTACCATACAGCATAGCCCCAGTTCTCCCACTAAAAGTGCCACCTCGCTTGTATGGGTGGGCCAAGTGCCCGCAACACGAACTGGCGCCATACGCAACATGGCACATCAGAATTTTCCACTGAAAAACTAAGGGCTCGATTAGGATGTCGGCGCACTTGAGTCCAAATGACACCATTGCGATATCAGGATAGGCTGACCTCTGGTCAGTGATCCCAACCCAGTTTTATTGCCTGCCCCCCTTTGCAAGCACCTCAAGGTGCCTGCCACAAGGTGCAAGGATCAACCCTTGGCCCCCATCTGGAGGCTCTCTGATAGACTTTTTATGTTGGAATGCCCGCAAAGAAAGCCTGTCAGAAACTGTGCATTGTAATGAGGATGGTGGAAAACGTCATCCATATTGATCACGGGCCAGCTTCCAGCTGGGAGCCCGTCTGAATCCAGCTGGAGTGACCAGCCGGTTTCAATATTGAACCCTACAATCTGGGTCAGAAAGCCTCCGATCTAAGGTCGGAAGCTTTCCAACTGAGATTGTAAGAGGCCTCAATGTGGGTAGCTGTGGATTTTGGGCCCCAGCTCAGCCGGCATCTATGGAAACCAACCTAACAAGCTGTTTCACGCAGAGGTTCAGCAGGATTTTCTGTGGGTTCAGCAGCACGGCCTCTATACCGGACTCCTGGCGCCAAACTAACATTATTCTCTTTAAGAAAAAAAATAAACCGGAGCTTGACCCTTCCTCATATCCCTTATAAATACTGATAGCAAAATTTGTGCTAAAATCTTATCCACTAGATTAGCCTTGGTGATCACTCCCTTGGTGTCACTGCGTCAGCATGGTTTTATCCCGGGTAGGGATACGGCCGATCATGTTCGCCGAGTTATTGCATTACTGGACTGGGCACAGGTTACTGGCTCTCCCTTGGGTGCGATCCTGTTGGACGCCGAGAAGGTTTTCAACAGGGCCGCCTGGGGATTCTTATGGTCAGTTCTTCGATGGAATGGCTTTAGCTTTGAGTTTATTCAGGCGATCCAATCACTGTATACTGCTCCAGTGGCCACTTTATCTATATCTGGGCTAGTATCAAATCCATTTAGTATTAGCAGGGGCACTCGGCAGGGGTGTCCCTGCTCGCCTCTGCTATTTGCCCTATATATTGACCCCTTTTTAAATAAAATTAAGCACTCTTTAGATATCTTGCCAGTTAGGGTAAATTCCATAGATTATAAGGCTTTGGCCAACATGGACAACATCGTCGTACTGACCAATGTTGTTGCATCAGCCTTCTCAGCTTTACAGACCCTAGCAGAACAAACAGACAGCTTTCTGGATATAAACTCAATGTCACCAAAACGCAAGTTATCCATAACATCTTACCAGTGATTGAGTCAGTTAATTCTACCTTGGTAAGACTGGTTAATTTACATCTTTCGCTGTATGGTAGGTGCAACGTTCTAAAGATGCTGGTCCTACCAAAGTTTTTATACCTATTTAGAACTATTCCCCTTGAGTTTTCCCAATCTAGTATGGTCAGGGCAGAGAGGACCTGCAATAGATTTCTCTGGGGATATCATTGCGCTCGCAGGGTAGCAAAGTGGATGAGCCTTCCGAGAGAACGAGGTGGCTGGTCAGTACCTAACCTGTTGCTCTATTTCTGGTATTCACTGATCCAACACTTTGGCACACCACTGTTCGGGGATAGGGCGGTGGTTCCACTGTCTTGTAGGCCCTCAATTTACGAAATAGGACAAGGAAAGTATGCTAAGGGGATTCTGTTGTGAATTCTTGAACCTAGTTATTATAAGAAGACCAAGTTCAAGGTTATCAGAACAATGTTCTCTGTTTGGGGCAAGATCCAACGTAAATGGTCTATCACTAAAATTTATTTTTAAACACCCTTCACAGCTGCTAGACTCTTACCTCTAATTTTTCAAGATCAGACCACTTTTAGATGGACATCGCTCGGGCTGGCAGCTCTAGAGGATTTAGCTTTGGATGGGATTATGGTCCCTTTTTCTTTCTAAAAGGATAAGTTGAATCTTAATATTCATGATTTTTTCAAATATTTACAGATTTGAAGTTTTGTTGATAGAACGACGGCCCAAACAACCAGTATGTTTTTTGTTTTTTTTAATAAAAAAATTCTTTATTTTAAAACTCACATACACAAGTTAAATACAAACACAGTAATCATAGAAACGCAAACAGTCTATAAATATAACACCGGAATGGAACACAAAGTACACATTTGTCTCTAAGACAGATTTGCAGAGGTCAAAAGTTTCTGAATATCATGCGTGGCTATCTCATCTAGTCAGGTTTTTTTTCATTGTTTTTCATGGTTTGTAGTCCTGGTTTTATAAAGTACTGGTAAGCAAAGCAAAATCTTGGACAGGCTTAGCTATTTACATATGGACACAGGGAACTTGGAAGCTCTAGATAGGTACTGTATTCTTGTGTCCCTGTGATAGACGCATGCCCTGTCAATAGCCTTCCACCAGAAAAAGTAACAAATCCACCAGTCATCTCTCACAGTAAAAGTCCAAGTGAAACCCACAGCTCCTTATTAGGAAATTCTTGAAAGAATATGCCAACACTCTGCAACTGCACATGAGGAGAACAGCAACATAGTGAGCAGGTATATACATTCTAATTGATTAATGCCTTCTTGCAGCTGACACTTCTTAATCTTTCGCCCTATGGTATGTGGTGAAAAAGAGCGAGTGTCTATGGTGTAGACATTGACAGGCCTGTATGAATGATGAGGCCCAGCTGACATCACATTTGATCATCCATGCATAGTTCATAACAGCTTCCACTAATGAACTTGAGGTCTCTTCAGATCCTGGAGAATATTTTTTTCCCAGTTGGGCTCCTTCTGTGTGATCAAAATCTTTTCGGCGCTGTAGGAATGTGAAATATTATGTGGTGATGCTGGTCAGGCTCACCATGCGATACCCTTCCAGCACCACAAAGATGGTTCCCGGACTCACACCAGCAAATCCCCAGCTCAGTCCCGGTTGAACGGCAAATAGCAGTCAGGCTTCACCAGAGGAACACGTGTCAAGCATTTCAGGGTACCAACATGAACCATAAGCAAACGACACGACTCAATCGAAATCCAATACCAAGTTATAAAAATAAAGTGTACTTTTATCTTAATTTAGACACCAAAATTAACAAAATAGCATACATATGACCACAGTTATGGATTTTAGAAGAACACATAAATAAAGCAACTTTGCATTGCAGTCAATGGGAAAAAGTGGTAGTGACAATTGGTCACTTGCAGATCGAGTTGCGCGGAACGCACGGAGGGTAAAGGTGATATGGGTCCCCGGACCAGGCCACCACAGTCAGCTACATTCCGCCTTATCCATGGAGCCTGGGTGCATAGTTGATCCGGCTGTCCCTGGTGCCGTACAGGAGCCACACGAGAGATTCCCCTACCGCTAACATGGTGCAGCAGGTAGCAAGAAGCAAAAACAGAATGAGGTTATTGCTGATGTCGGTCGAAGGTGGGATGTAGTTCCCTCCATGTGCAGTATCGAGTGCGGGGGTCGTTTGCCAGATTGCTGACCAACAGCCGGTGGTTCCGGTGAACACTGTAGCTGCCTCAAACTTCATGAAAGGCAAGAGTACAGTTCCCACAATGCCCTAGACCTTCTGGATTTAGGCGATCCCCTGGCAGGCCTGATGGCCAGCGATCCCCCGGATCCGGAGTGTTGCCCTACCTGCCATGTACAGGGGCCAGTGCCATCAGGGGTCTGAGGGTGCTACAGGATCCTACAGAAGCTCCTCAGTCTGGAGGAACTGAGCTTTAGCCTTTGCCAAATATCGATCATGCAGCTCACAGAGTGTTTGCCACAGATACAGAGCGTCCCTCCTTTGGTTTGTGCAAGTTCTGCCATCGCAGACACAGGTCCCCTCCCCGTCCTCCTCCACGCAAATTGAGTCAGAACTGCACTTCTGGTGTCCGGGGTAGCCCCAAAATCCAATTTAGTGGTGTTAAACGATGTACTTATGTTTTCTGAAGATATTGAATCAGCGATCTCTTCTTTTTCTAATATTTTTATTGATTTTTCGGTTGTTTCTGGATATACTCTCAACAAAGAGAAAACTGAATTGTTCCCTCTAAATCCTTTGTGTTTTCCTTCAGGTTTTAAATAGCAATCTACTCACACTACATATCTGGGGATCTGGTTCTGTAAAGCTTTTTCAGATACTGTTACTTATAATGAATTCCACATAATAAATAAAGTTAAGGATCTTTTGTCCTCTTGGTCTCCTAAATATATTTCTTGGTAGGGTAGATTACAAACTCTTAAAATGATGATAACCTCAATCATTAATTTGTTATCTTCTACGCTACCTATAAAGATGTCCTCCTCTTTCTTTCATGAGATTGATGTAAGCACTTTCAGATTCTTATGGAATGGTAAGAGAGCGAGAATTGCTTACAAATATCTTAGGAAGCCTTCTATATTGGGAGGATGTAACCTCCCGGATTGAAATCTATACCAGATTTTTTTTTTTGTGGCTCAGGGAGCAATATCGTTCTTACCAGAATCCCAACATATACCTCCATGGATTCATATTAAATGGGAATTATGCGCTCATTTTTGCAATCTTTCTTTACTCAAAGCCTCAAAACTTACTTTAGTACACTCTCAGCATATTACATCAACTACAGTTAGTGCGTTGAAATATCTTAATAATAAAGTTTTGAAACCTGTTCATAAATCAAGATGGTCAACTTTTTCGTTTAATTCTAAGCTTGTTACTGACATTGAACCTAACACTGCTCTTTTGTGGGCTGCCAATGGTCTCAAACTAGTGAAAGACCTCTATAATACTAATCATGATCTCTTTCTTTTTCTTCTTCTTCCTTTTTCTTTGCATTCTTTTTTTAAGTTAAAAGTCAAACTTTCTAAGGTGACCCTTTCCACAGATCTGCATATTGTCTCACTTCTTTTTATGTGGGTACACTGAGACCATACAGCTTCTAAAATGTATAAATTTCTATCTGCTCCATTGCCTTCACAATATACTATGTTTGATAGGATTATTTTGTTCGACTTGATTTCGAGGGAGTCTAAAATTGGTGTTGTCTATCAACAATAATTATCTGGCTCACAGAAGACATTCCTTTACAGAATGCTAAATGGGAGGCTAAGCTGGGGGTGTCAGGTGTGGACATTACATAGGCACTTGAACTGTCCAGTAAGGTTTTAATTTCTGGAAGCTTACGCTCTCAATGCTATATGGCCTTATTTGATTTATATTACACCCCGGCTAAAATCTCTAAATGGGGGGGGCAATGGGGTAAATTCATGCCAGAGATGCGGATTTTTAGCCGCAAATTATATACATATGTTTTTTGATTGAACTAAATTGGGGCCCTTTCTTTTGGAGGTAGAGTAGTTTATTAATTCCAGGCCTAGGATATCAGTTATTCTCTCACCAGAGGTGGTTGTCTGCAGGTTTGAAAACAACAGACCGCCAGGGAGATCCCGACATGCCTCAGCCCTCCTGCTTATTGCAATGTCCTTAGTCCGCCTCTGTATTACATCAGAATGGATCAGCCTAGACGTGCCGACTTGTATCAATTGTAGAGCGAGGATCCTGGCTCTTTATAATTTGGAGTCAGCAGTTTGGCGGAGTTGGGGTAGAAGGAGGTGGAAATGGGGCCAGAAGATCTGGGCTCCATTGGTGGAGTGGCTTAGTGAATAGAAGTCATTTGTTTTTTTTTTGACTCTTTAAAAATTGTCTGGTTATCTGTTTCTGTTCTTGTTATATTGATTTCTCTGTCTTGCTACTTGTTTAAGGTCATGTTTGGATTTAAGGCGCCTACTACCTATGTTTATTTATATGTTTATTTGATTGTATATAAGCACCTTTGCATATTTGTTTTTGGAATGTTCCTTTTTGTGCACGGTTATTATGTTGCTATTTTATGCTTGCTGTTTATCAAGCTTTAATTAAAAACAAAACAAAAAAAAAGAAATGTAATCAGGATGGTGTAAAACGTCATCCATATTGATCACAGGCCAGCTTCCAGCTGGGAGCCCGTCGGAATCCAGTTGGATGGACCAGACCGTTTCAATATTTAACCCTACAACCTTGGTCAGAAAGCCTCCGACCTTGTAATAGGCCTCAATGTGGGTAGCTGTGGATTTTGGGCCCTAGCTCAGCCGCCATCTATGGAAACCGACCTGGCCAGCACATTTATGAAAACTAGACACCCAGAGGAGTCCAGGGTGGGGTATTGTGCATGACTGTCACCAGACTATTGACCCCAGAATCCTCTTCAGAGCTCAAACTTTGCCCAAAAACACATTTTCCTTGCATTTCTGTGAAGAAAAGTCCTGGAATTTTGCAAACAGCCACAATTTCCTTACCACCCAGCATTCCCTCAGGTCTCCCCACAGAAATGCACAGCAGGCAAGGGCCCAAATGTATTGTGGATACATAAATATGATCTATCACAGATGTAACAGTTTTTTGCAAATGGTCACCTGTGTTTTTGTCCCGGACTCGGCAGCCATCTAGGGAAACCTACCAAATCCTGATATTTCTGAAAACTAGAGACCCAGGGAAATCCAGTGAGGTGTAGCTTGTGTGAATCCCTCAATGTTTTCGAAACTAGAATCGCCTGCAAACCTCACATTTAGCTAAAAATTCAAATATCCCTCACATTTCTCTGTGGGAAAGATGTGGGATCACTGGGCTGGGACAAATTTTCTATTACGCATCGTTCCTCCAGATCTCCCAATAAAACTGCTACCTCACGTGTGGATGTGCTAAGTGCCCCCAACAGGGATGGGCCCAAAATGTATTGTGGACATATTAAAATTATCTGACACGAAACAGATGCAAGAGGATAAGGGAGGAAACTGCGTTTTTATTCCGGAGTTTGGCACCATCTAGGGAAACCTAGCAAACCCAGACTTTTCTGAAAACTAGACACTCAGGGGAGTCCAACCGCCAGGGAGAGGCGGGGCTTGCAAAGGGTTGTTCCCCCAACACAAAATAAATCCCTGGTGGTCCAGTGGTAGGATTCCTGCTCCACTATCACTGCCCTCTCTCTTTTCCCCTATGTCTGTATTCCCTCCTCAGAGAAGGACTCACCTGCACGAACCCTCTCTCATGATGTGCTGGAAGCAAATGGTTTCTAGTGTGTCTCCAGCTGCAATCGATGACGTCATTATGCCATACACGAGCCAATGTCATCAGATTGCTGAGAGGGCTTTGGGAGTGGAGCAGAAGAGCTTCTGCCACCATCCCTGATGGGAAGTGGTAGAGGGGAGCCCCCTGGGGGGGAGTGTCAGCGCTTCCCCTGTGCCTGGGTGTGAGGATGAGTTGAAGCCATCCTCAACACATGTCCACAGTCTGCAAGGGTGTCTTCAAGCTGTCCAGAAGCACACAAGGGTGTTAATATTTATATCAAGTTATGCAATGATAAAAAGATATTAAAAAAACCAGATCAAATCACTGTTTCCCAAGATGACCTCTCCCTCAACCCTCAGTAAGATATATGTGTCCAGGCAGACCCTGCAACCTAGGTCTGAGGCTACTGATTGACAGATCACAGATGGAGTGGCACATAACAAGCTGGACAAACATGCAATTAGGAAAACCCCAGATTATTCTCAGACAGGCAGCAACACGACAATGATCCCAGTTGATTGGCCCCAATAAAGCACATATGGCCTGAGGGGTGCATGCATTCCCAAAACACCATAAAGTTAGATGCCACAGGAAACTAGGAACACTCACCCAATCAGTGCACAGTACACACTGTGCATGTCTTGATCACACGCTCCAAATGCCAGACATCTGGACACTTCATCCACTGGAACTCAATGTGTCCATGCAAGGTCAAGACCCACCTGCATTCACTATCCGGTAGCCTGATTTACAACCCCATGACTAGGCCCACATTTCTTGCTCTAAAACGAGATCTAAATATTTTTATGATACTCCAAAAACTGTATATAATAGCATTCATTACCAATGTATTTCAAGACAGCCCTCCGACCCATTTCTGTGGATGCTTCCTGACCTAAGAGTGTCCTGTTCCTGTTTTGCCAAACACCTCCTGTATTTAGTTTTTTCATTGTAAATTCATATTCGAGCACCAATGCATTAATGTAAATCAAACAAAGTTGTATCCTTTTCCTTCCTGTGCTCATGCTCTAATACCAGAACTTTAATCATAACTGCCAGTTGTATGTTTATAATGAAGATGTTTAATTGGTGCATGGATTTATAAAGGAACAATATTTTCCTGGGATCTTCTTATCCATTCACCAATGGAAACTGTAAACCTGCAAAATACTCCTCTGGGCGAATACTACATGTGAATCACACATATGGACTGATGAAATCAAGCTAATTGAACTGACCCAAAGATCCACACTAAATATTTTTTTTTAGAACTCATTACATGAGCTCTGGAAGACATGGAAAGCTCTATTTAGTTGGAATGACATAACAACTTTTACACATCTAAAACTCAATTTCAGGTTACCTGTACACATGCTGCATATATGCCTGCCACTCCCAAGTATGTGTGATCTTTCTACACAGGCTAAATGTATCTCTTGCCAGAAAAACAAGCATTTGCAATGCAATCAGTCTCACCTTTGGGACCTTATAAGTATTTTTTTCCCTGCAGCACATTATCAGGGGTGCTGAAACCTCTGGCTTAAATTAAGCAGAGGGGAGGGGAGTAATGAGGAAGGGGCGAGAAGCCTGGAGGGAGAGGGGAGAAACGAAGGACGGACTAGAAGACTAGAGGGAGAGTGCAGGGTTCAGAGGATTGGAGGGAGAGGAGTGCAGCAGAGGAGGGACGAGAAGCCTGGAGGGAGAAGAAAGCAGCATTGGAGGGACGAGATACATGAAGGGAGGGGAAGCATTTAGGAGTGAGAAGCACAATGTCAGCCCCTTGAACTTGAGAGCATCCTTAACTCGCGCACATGTGACCCCTGTGCGTCAGCTTCGGCAAATGTTGCAGGTCACAAAAGACATCACGACAAATAAAGATATGAATAAAACACAGGTAGTTTGTCGTTAGTTGGGGGTGGGTGTATGCAACCCTCGAATTTCTGTGCCAGGCAAGGCTCAGCTCTCCGCGAGCCCTGCCTCAAGCGTATCTCTGAGAATGGCTAACAGCAGGAGGGATGGAGGGGGCACCGTGCCCCATCAGTGCATGTGCTGCCAAGCGACATGCCAACACTGCTGCCACCCTAGGCAGCGCCAACTCAAATCTGCATTTCTCACCTGAGGGGCAAACAATTCAGAGTGTAAATGGAGGGAGAGGGGAGCAATGAGGGAGGGACGAGAGGCCTGCAGGGAGAGGAGAGCAGCAGAGAAGGGACGAGAGGCCTGGAGGAAGAAGAGAGCAGCATGGGCGGGACAAGACGCCTGGAGGGAGAGGGGAGCAACGAGAGACGAGAAACCTGGAGGGGGAGAGGAGCAACAAGGGAGGGACAAGAAGCCTAAAGGGAGAGGGTGGGGATAAGAAGCCTGGTGGGAGAGCAGCAGCGGAGGGAGAGGATTAGAGGATAGAGGAGAGCAGCAGAGGAGGGATGAGAGGCCTGAAGGGAGTGAAGAGCAATGAGGGAGGGATGACATAGTCACATAGTTTTGACATTCAAGAGTGAGAAGCACGTCAGCCCCTTGCACTTGAGAGTCTCCTTGACTCGTGCAGATGCTACCCCATTCATGTCAGCTTCAGCAAAAGTCGCAGGTCACACAACACATCATGAAAAATAACGAAATGAATACAACACAGGTAGTTTGGCGTTAGATGGGGGTAGGAGAATGCAACCCTCGAGTTTCTTTGCCAGCCGAGGCTCAGCTCTCCACGAGCTCTGCCTCGAGCGTATCTCTGAGAATGGCTCAAAGCTGGAGGGGTGGAGGTGGTGCCGTGCCTGAGCAGTGTATGTGCTGTCAAGGGACATGCCAACGCCGCTGCCACCCTAGGTTGCGCCAACTCAGATTTGCATTATGGCCAGGGACTGCCGGAGGACCCCCCCACCCGTTCCATTAACAAACATTATTAACAAGGACATGAGAGAGATTTCGTTGGAAGGCGGGGGTCATACAACCCCGACCGTATTTATTAAAACATACAAATAAATAGAAAATTTTAAAAAACGATATTTACACAATTACACAGAAAACGTTCCATGACATCCGATTACAATTCATATAAACAGATATCAGATGGCTAACCTTAACATAATTCTAGTACAAGGTATTTCCTATCCGAAACAAACATATCAATTTTACAATACTTAATTTTCTGCGTATCCTATTTGGGCCTACGGCAAGGTCACTTAACTGGTGTCAGATCCTTATCACTTAAACCAGGCCGCTTACCGAGAGGGTACTTCCCCCCCCGGTAGCCCTCATACGCCCTATGAACCACATCCTTCCGTCGAAGTGCGCATGCGTAGAGGGCCCGTTTACAGTGAGGGTACTTCCCCCCCCCCCGGTTACCCCCGTACGCTCCATTAACTCCATTAAGGGGGGCCCTTGCATCTCTGCGCCGTTTACTGCTGTCATTGTGCACGTGCGGGGTGGCCAACCAGCCTAGAGAAAGTGTGATTTCCCTCTCCCCCGCACCCAGGTAGCCAACAGGCTGTACCTGCCCCGGGAGTTCTAGGAGAGACCACTTGTCCCTCCCCTTGGGCGACCCCATTCAAGAATGGCACCGCCCTCTAAGGACCTTAAATTTACTTCTCACTAATCATGACCTTACCGCCTGACCAAGGAATAGCAATAAATACGATGATTGATGACCTGTAAACGGGATAAAGTTCTAAGGAACAAAACCTGTTAGAACAACACACCTGTCATCTATATGCATTTGGAACAAACCTGTGAAACCTTCATAAAACTCAATACCAATCATCTGCTTCTGGGGATGGTGGGTGGGAAAAAGGAATTACAGCCTCCTAGAGGCTGAAGGGGCAGGCCGTGGAGCGTGGAGTCAAAGAGGCAGACTCCCTCGCTCCCAGGCCTTTTAACCCCTCATGCGCCAGGCCGGATCTAACCGGCCTGGCCTCCGTTCCTTGGTGACCCGGAAGTGATTAGATCACTTCGAGGTCACTAGGGGACCCGGGGACCAATCTATGTTGAGTTGTGCCCGTCGCGTCACGGTGGATTTACAAAAGGGGGTGGTGATGAACAGAGTGTCTGAATTGAGCAGACCACTCTTACCCAGTCCAAAGATCAGGGCTTGATCCATCACCGTTATTTATCTTACTGCCCCATCCCAGCTCAGAACCTGGCTATATGCAAATCAGTCTGTCCCTGGCCCAGTGCATCATGGGAACAGGGCAGACTAAACTACCAAGCCAATTCTTTACCAGAAAGGAGACAAGCTACCGGGGACCGGTTTCTGGCATTTCAGCCGTCTTCGGCCCGGCTTGCTTGAATCCTGATGGAGCAGTGAGAAAGGGACTCATGTCTGAGTATACCCTGCCACACCTATAGTGGCCAAAATCGATTTACAAAAGGGGGTGGTGATGAACAGAGTGTCTGAATTGAGCAGACCACTCTTACCCAGTCCAAAGATCAGGGCTTGATCCATCACCGTTATTTATCTCACTGCCCCATCCCAGCTCAGAACCTGGCTATATGCAAATCAGTCTGTCCCTGGCCCAGTGCATCATGGGAACAGGGCAGACTAAACTACCAAGCCAATTCTTTACCAGAAAGGAGACAAGCTACCGGGGACCGGTTTCTGGCATTTCAGCCGTCTTCGGCCCGGCTTGCTTGAATCCTGATGGAGCAGTGAGAAAGGGACTCATGTCTGAGTATACCCTGCCACACCTATAGTGGCCAAAATCGATTTACAAAAGGGGGTGGTGATGAACAGAGTGTCTGAATTGAGCAGACCACTCTTACCCAGTCCAAAGATCAGGGCTTGATCCATCACCGTTATTTATCTCACTGCCCCATCCCAGCTCAGAACCTGGCTATATGCAAATCAGTCTGTCCCTGGCCCAGTGCATCATGGGAACAGGGCAGACTAAACTACCAAGCCAATTCTTTACCAGAAAGGAGACAAGCTACCGGGGACCGGTTTCTGGCATTTCAGCCGTCTTCGGCCCGGCTTGCTTGAATCCTGATGGAGCAGTGAGAAAGGGACTCATGTCTGAGTATACCCTGCCACACCTATAGTGGCCAAAATCGATTTACAAAAGGGGGTGGTGATGAACAGAGTGTCTGAATTGAGCAGACCACTCTTACCCAGTCCAAAGATCAGGGCTTGATCCATCACCGTTATTTATCTCACTGCCCCATCCCAGCTCAGAACCTGGCTATATGCAAATCAGTCTGACCCTTGCTCATTGCACCATCAGGACTCAAGCAAACCGGGCCGAAGACGGCTGTAATGCCAGAAACCGGTCCCCGGGAGCTTGTTTCCTTCCCAGTGTAAGAATTGGCTTTTGTAGTTTGGTTTGCCCTGTTCCCATCATGCACTGGGACAGGAACAGACTAATTTGCATACAGCCAGGTTCTGAAACTGGGATGGTGCAGTGAGCTAAAAAACGGTGTTGGATCTAGCCCTGATCTCTTGACTGGGTGAGAGCTTTCTGCTTAATTCAGAGACTCTGTCCCTCACCACCCCTTGTTGTAAATATTTTTGTCCACCCTAAGCGTGGAAGGGTATTCTCAGATGTGAGACCCTTGCTCATTGCACCATCAGGATTCAAGCAAACCGGGCCGAAGACGGCTGTAATGCCAGAAACCGGTCCCCGGGAGCTTGTTTCCTTCCCAGTGTAAGAATTGGCTTTTGTAGTTTGGTTTGCCCTGTTCCCATCATGCACTGGGACAGGAACAGACTAATTTGCATACAGCCAGGTTCTGAAACTGGGATGGTGCAGTGAGCTAAAAAACGGTGTTGGATCTAGCCCTGATCTCTTGACTGGGTGAGAGCTTTCTGCTTAATTCAGAGACTCTGTCCCGCACCACCCCTTGTTGTAAATATTTTTGTCCACCCTAAGCGTGGAAGGGTATTCTCAGATGTGAGACCCTTGCTCATTGCACCATCAGGATTCAAGCAAACCGGGCCGAAGACGGCTGTAATGCCAGAAACCGGTCCCCGGGAGCTTGTTTCCTTCCCAGTGTAAGAATTGGCTTTTGTAGTTTGGTTTGCCCTGTTCCCATCATGCACTGGGACAGGAACAGACTAATTTGCATACAGCCAGGTTCTGAAACTGGGATGGTGCAGTGAGCTAAAAAACGGTGTTGGATCTAGCCCTGATCTCTTGACTGGGTGAGAGCTTTCTGCTTAATTCAGAGACTCTGTCCCTCACCACCCCTTGTTGTAAATATTTTTGTCCACCCTAAGCGTGGAAGGGTATTCTCAGATGTGAGACCCTTGCTCATTGCACCATCAGGATTCAAGCAAACCGGGCCGAAGACGGCTGTAATGCCAGAAACCGGTCCCCGGGAGCTTGTTTCCTTCCCAGTGTAAGAATTGGCTTTTGTAGTTTGGTTTGCCCTGTTCCCATCATGCACTGGGACAGGAACAGACTAATTTGCATACAGCCAGGTTCTGAAACTGGGATGGTGCAGTGAGCTAAAAAACGGTGTTGGATCTAGCCCTGATCTCTTGACTGGGTGAGAGCTTTCTGCTTAATTCAGAGACTCTGTCCCTCACCACATCTTGTTGTAAATATTTTTGTCCACCCTAAGCGTGGAAGGGTATTCTCAGATGTGAGACCCTTGCTCATTGCACCATCAGGATTCAAGCAAACCGGGCCGAAGACGGCTGTAATGCCAGAAACCGGTCCCCGGGAGCTTGTTTCCTTCCCAGTGTAAGAATTGGCTTTTGTAGTTTGGTTTGCCCTGTTCCCATCATGCACTGGGACAGGAACAGACTAATTTGCATACAGCCAGGTTCTGAAACTGGGATGGTGCAGTGAGCTAAAAAACGGTGTTGGATCTAGCCCTGATCTCTTGACTGGGTGAGAGCTTTCTGCTTAATTCAGAGACTCTGTCCCTCACCACCCCTTGTTGTAAATATTTTTGTCCACCCTAAGCGTGGAAGGGTATTCTCAGATGTGAGACCCTTGCTCATTGCACCATCAGGATTCAAGCAAACCGGGCCGAAGACGGCTGTAATGCCAGAAACCGGTCCCCGGGAGCTTGTTTCCTTCCCAGTGTAAGAATTGGCTTTTGTAGTTTGGTTTGCCCTGTTCCCATCATGCACTGGGACAGGAACAGACTAATTTGCATACAGCCAGGTTCTGAAACTGGGATGGTGCAGTGAGCTAAAAAACGGTGTTGGATCTAGCCCTGATCTCTTGACTGGGTGAGAGCTTTCTGCTTAATTCAGAGACTCTGTCCCTCACCACCCCTTGTTGTAAATATATACGTCGCGTCACGGTGACACGATGGGGGCACGCCTCACTATCGAGAGTGGGTTGGGGCCGGTGAGCCCCACCATAACTGTATCGCGGCTGATGTCGGCCCCGCCTTTATCTTCTCAGGGGAGGGCCAAACAATTCGGAGTGCAAATGGAAGCAGAGGGGAGCAATGATGGAGGGACGAGAAGCCTGGAGGGAGAGGGGTGCAATGAGGGAGGAACAAGAGGCCTAGAGGGAGAGGGGAACAGTAGAAAAGGGGGGTGGGAGAAGAGGGGGCCACCGAGCAAGCACAAGTGAAAGATAAAGCACGGTGTCCATGAATCATGCATAGAGCTGAGATGCTCATAAAAAGTGGCATTGCGGGTCCCCGAAGGATTACAAGTAACAAGCAGGGATAGAGGGTGAGGCACAGGGTAATTTCTCTAAAGAAGATTTAAGGGCTTCAGACCAATCCATGAAACACAGCATTTTTATGCATGTTTACGATCGGTGCACACAAGGCAATGTGGAAATCTACCACCAAATCCAGTTAGTTTATTTTATCATTTAGCTGGTGCCAGGTCTGCTCTGGTGCAGGGAAGGCGGCGAGAACCTACCGGATGTGCAGTGCGACTGTCTTAATAAATCCCAGTGCTATGCATTATGAGGTGGTGGTGAGGGGAGGGGACTGCACAGGGATATTAAGTGACAGCAATGGGCAATGAGAAGGATTAAGAAGCAAAAGTAAAACAACAGGAAAGAAGGAAGGAAGGAAGGAAGGAAGGAAGGAAGGAAGGAAGGAAGGAAGGAAGGAAGGAAGGAAGGAAGGAAGGGAGGGAGGGAGAGATGGAGGGAGGGAGGGAGGGAGGGAAAGATGGAGAGAGAGAGAGAGACTGTGGGGTAATCTCCAGAGCTGCTGACTTCAGACCTGGGGAACGAGGTTTGAGTCTCTGCAGTGGTAAAATTGTGCATTTAAAAATAAAAAAATACATGATGATTGTCACTAAAACATTGGCAGGAATGCTGATAAACCAAAAACAGATATATATTGTTAAAACACCTAGGAGGAACCCTGAAGGCAGAGGGAAAGTGGTGAGCAGAGACTCTGCATCTCAACCAGCTCTGACGCCAACCTCGCCAACTCCGAACACCTTCACTTCCAGATCCACATCGACCCAAAGACCACACTCAGAGGCACCCTCCTCTACAGACCACCAGGACCCCGCGCAAAATTCAGTGAAGACATCACGGACTTCATCACTCCACACGCCCTCCCCTCCAAAGACTACATCCTTCTGGGAGACCTCAACTTTCACCTTGAAAAGATCAACGACCGCAACACCACCACCCTCTTGGACAACCTCGCCAACCTAGGACTTAAACAACTAGTCACTTCCCCCACCCACATCGCAGGTCACACACTCGACCCCATCTTCACATCCAGCAATCATGTCTCCTTCAGCCACACTACGGATCTCCTATGGACCGACCACAGCTGCGTTCACTTCACCTACAACAAGCCGAAACCCATCAACCACTCTCAACCTACCCTGCAAAGAAACTGGAACAAAATCACCACGGACCAAATCTCCGCATCGCTCCTTCGAAGCTCCCCAGCCCTCTCTTCTAACGCCAACGAAGCCGCCGCCAACCTCACCCTATGGCTATCCAACACCGCCGACACCTTAGCTCCACTGAAAAAACGTCAAAGCAAACCTGGCAGCAAGAAGGCCTCATGGTTCAACGATGATCTCAAGAAGTCCAAGAAACTCTGCCGCTCCCTCGAAAAGACCTGGAAAAAAGACCCAACCACCAGCACCAAGGACGCCTTCAAAAGCGCCACCCGCACTCACCACCAACTGATCCGAAAAGCCAAGAAAACAGCATTCAAGGATCGACTTGACAACAACGCCCACAACAGCAAGGAACTTTTCAACATCGTCAAGGAATTTTCCAATCCCTCGGCCAACTCCAACAACATCACCCTCTCTCAAACCCTCTGCGACTCCCTAGCCTCTTTTTTCCACAACAAGATTGCAGACATCCACAACAGCTTTGACAACCAACCCAGAAACCAACCCACCCTACCATCTGCTGACCCTCTTCCCCCCGTGAACACTCTTAACGCTTGGAACCCAATCTCCACTGAGGACACCATCCACATGATGAACTCCATCCATTCAGGATCCCCCACAGACCCATGCCCTCACCACATCTTCAACAAAGCAGACTCCGTCATAGCACCGCACCTCCGAGACGTCATCAACTGCTCCTTCAACTCCGCCACCTTCCCTGAAGACTGGAAACACGCTGAACTCACCGCCCTTCTGAAAAAACCAACAGCGGACCCCACCGAACTCAAAAATTACCGCCCCATCTCGCTTCTTCCATTCCCGGCCAAAGTCATCGAGAAAGCCGTCAACAACCAGCTCGCCGCCTTCCTCGAAGCCAACAAATCCCTCGACCCCTCACAATCTGGCTTCCGAGCAAAACACAGGACTGAGACCGCCCTCATCGCAGCAACAGACGACATTCGAACTCTACTGGACAATGGAGAAACAGTCGCCCTCATCCTCCTCGACCTCTCTGCAGCATTCGACACAGTCTGCCACAGCACCCTTCTACAACGCCTCAATAACATCGGAATTCAAGGAAAAGCACTTGAATGGATCACCTCGTTCCTCACCGGAAGAACCCAGAGAGTCCGCCTTCCTCCATTCAAGTCCGAGGCCTCTGAAGTCATTTGCGGCGTACCCCAAGGATCCTCACTCAGTCCCACCCTCTTCAACGTATACATGAGCCCCCTCGCGGCCATCGCACGCCAACACAACCTCAACATCATCTCCTACTCGGATGACACTCAACTGATCCTTTCTCTCACCAATGACCCCAGCACCGCCAAAACTAACCTACACGAAGGAATGAAAGAAGTTGCCGAATGGATGAAACAAAGCCGTCTGAAACTGAACTCAGACAAAACAGAAGTCCTCATCTTAGGTACATCCCCCTCTGCATGGGACGACTCTTGGTGGCCGGAAGCCCTTGGAAAAGCACCCATCCCGACAGACCACGCACGGAACCTTGGCGTCATCCTGGATTCTTCACTCTCAATGAACAGACAAGTCAGCGCCGTATCCTCTTCCTGCTTCAACATTCTTCGCATGCTCAGAAAAACATTTCGCTGGATCCCCTCCGAAACAAGGAAAATAGTCACCCACTCTCTGGTCACGAGCCGACTGGACTACGGAAACACCCTCTACGCAGGCACCACCGCTAAACTCCAGAAGAAACTCCAACGAATCCAAAACGCCTCAGCCAGACTCATATTAGACATCCCACGCAACGAACACATCTCTGGTCACCTTAAAGACCTCCACTGGCTACCCGTCAATAAGAGGATCACTTTCCGTCTGCTTACCCACGCACACAAATCACTCTACGACATCGGACCAGATTGCCTCAACTCTCGACTGTCCTTCTACACCCCCTCCCGCCAACTACGTTCTTCCAGCCAAGCCCTCGCCACGGTACCTCGCATTAACAAGACCACCATGGGAGGCAGATCCTTTTCTTACCTGGCTGCTAAGACATGGAACTCACTCCCCGCTTACCTTCGCCTCACCCAGAACCACCTAGCGTTCAGAAAGCAGCTTAAAACGTGGATATTTGACAAATAATCCTCCTCCCCTCCTAAGCGCCTTGAAACCCTCTGGGTATGTAGTGCGCTATACAAATTTTTATGACTTGACTTGACTTGACTTGACTTGACTTGAGGAAGTACCAAAACCAAAACCATGTACTGGCCTCCTCCTGCAGGCCAACCAAGAGAAACGATTAGTGAAATCGCCATGGGAGGAAGGAGCCACACAAAGAAGGAACAATTGAAGTAATAGACCAATAAGAAACCAGCCGTTCTGAACGCCGCAGCCAACAGGCAATGGGTGGGTTTGCCAAAGCCCCAGGGAGAGAGACAACAGGTCTGCGCTAATGCTTGTCCTAAAAATGTTAGGGTGCAATTGTATGGTACATATAAATGCAAACGGATTAGCAGCGAAGGAAATATCAGCCCAGTTGACATTAGGCATACACACATAAATGTATGTTTTTACTAATTAGGTTTATATGTACAAAAATCCTGTCGGAAACTACTGGATACAAATTGCAATCAGCATTTTTGCAAATAGAAAATAATTTTACGAACCGACCTAGGTATTAATAGGTCGGTCATAAAATTCTGAATTGTAGTGGGTAATAATCTGACCTATCTCATTAATATTGATGTGGTTGGTCATAAATTCACACCATGTCTATTATCGCTTTTTCCGTGAAAAGAAACAGAGCTGCATTTGAAAACAAAGGGCCAGATTACAATGGCGGGGAGAATGCCACAGACAGCCTGTCGGTGGTATTCTCTCCGCCATTTTCAACAACTTCACCCGGCCACATTTGGATGGCAGGTGGCTGTGTGGAGGTCACAAAGACCGACTGCCACTGATCCGATGGGTAGAGGCAGAGTAATGCCTTCAATGATGACGGTGCTCCTTTCCGTTGGCCCTTACACAGCGGTGAACCTGCCATGAAAAGGAAAGTGGAAAAGGACTTTGGGGGCCCATAGTTAGCCCCCTTACACCATGGCTGCCAGGCACGGGACCTGGGGCACCTATGGTACTCCCCTACATAAACCTGCACCATGTGGCACGCACCGCATGGTGCCTGCCACGTAGTGCAGGGATATGTGTGGTGTGTCTGTTGTAGCACGCGCAATAGCGACTTACCGGGATTCTGCATTCGCTGCTGAGTTTTCCGATCTGTTCCCGTGCGCCACGAGATTTTGGTAGCCAGCCGCGTGATCCTCAGATTGACATTGTGCTGTCCTTTTTTGTCAATTTCTTTTAGGAGGAGAGGGAGGAAGTGCCACAGGGTCTCCTACTTCCTGTTCCTGTCCAGCAGGGTCCTCCCAGTTCTTTGTCGATCTCCTGGTCATTTTTTATTTGGATTTGAGCTAGAAGGATCACTCTTTGTGTGTGCTGCATCATTATCATTATCATTATCATTGGATTTTAGGACTTTTTGATTTGAGATTTTACAAGTAAGTTGGTGTTGTTTTTTTTTAATGTGCGTTCCTTTGCTGTGTGATGTATTTATTTCAAACATCATTTAGGGCATGAATGGCATTGGATTGAATTTCAAAATGTGTATTTTTGGGTGTATTTCAGTTTTTGCCTTAGTTGTGTGTGTTGTGTTGCAGACCTTGTTTAGCCCTGTGGATTTTCATTTTTGCATTTTAGTGCATAACAGGCAAAGCAGTGTGGTTTAGCATGCAGCCTTTGCCTGGCTATTATAGGCCTGTTTTCAGTACATTGTTTTCCAGGCCTCCTGTTTGTTGCTTGTGGTTTGTGAGTGTCCATGTGGCTGGTGGCCATTTCTGGTGGGTGTTATAAGAGTGCTACTTCTACCATTTGGGCCTGCATGGTTTTCCTCTTGGCTTACTGCTTCCATCCATCCCCTTTGCCAGCTTCAGCTCCCTGAATGTTGTGATGGGCAAATAATTTAATGCCAAACAAGGTCCACTTCCATTACATTTGTATTTTTGTTGTTGTTCCTCTTCTTTCCTATCCTTCGTGAGAGTGTACACAGTATTGTGTTGGGATCTATGCTTCTTAGAATTGTGGGGATGTTGCTAGGAGGTTAGAATGTTATGATGTGAATAGCAGACAGTACAGAGAAAGCTGTGGAAGGAGCTGGAGGTCTCTTCACTTCTGACTAATAAAGACTTACTTCAACTATATAACCTGGATTGAAGATATCTTCTTTACATTGGCGACGAGGGAACCCTATACTCTGGCAGGGGCAGAGATTGGAATTGACCTCCACCCCTGGATGATACTACAACTGAATTGGACTGTGGTATACAATTTACTCCTCCAACTTTGTTTCTTGCTTTTCTTCTCAAGGCAGCAGCAACCCTGTGGTATGTACATTTCAGCTTATATACTCTCTCTATCTAAATCCTGGAGGTGGATAGATAGATTGAATTCAATTTTCTAATTCTTTGACTGGCAACTGTGCGACAAGATTTTCATTTCATTATCTTGCCACCTTTGCACTTTAGTAGAAACCTTCTACTCTTGTTTAAAAAGCCTTCTTTCTATTGCTGCAAGAGCCTACAACTATTTTTATTGTGCCATTTCAAGCTATCTGCTTAAGCGTCATTGTCTGGATATTCTGACAATTGCCCGTAGCTGTGCTTCTGGATTTATTCGGATTTACCCTTAACTTGCCGATTTTCCTTTATTTTGAAAAAATTGTCAAACTTTCTTCACAACGCGATCAGCGCTTCTAGTGCATTATTTGAACTCTTCAACTGCCTACCTGTGTGCGCTGTTTACCGACGGAAAGACTTGAATTAATGAGCAAAATTCGAGCTACCATGGAACAATAGAAAGAAGAGTCAGGGACCAAGGATATTTCTTGACAACAAAAGTATTTTGTCATCTTGGTGATGTAAAAGTGAAGACATCGTTTTTGATGCTCTATTTTCAAATACTGTGGTGAATATTGTGTGCATTATTTTTTTTTGACATACTATTAATAGTTTACAAAGGTGCTATTGATTATTGACAAGGGTGCTATCAATTATTTACCATGGGTGATCAAAGCTTTGCTACCCCCCCTTCCTTTCTCCCTACTCCTGGTGAACCCCCAATACCTTGGAAAGAATGGAAGAAATTGTTCCTCACATATGTTTTAGCATCTGGTGCGGACAAATATGGCCCTGTTCGCAAACAAGCCATTCTTCTTCATAATTTGGGGGTGGAAGGTAGAAGATTATACGAAGATTTGCCTGAGATATCTTTAGGTGTGGGAGATGGTCATGCTGCTAATGTCTATGACATGAGTATGTTAATGCTAGAAAAAAGGTTCATCACAAAAATTAATACCCTTTTAGAAAGGCATAAGTTCTTTTGTAGGGTTCAAAAAGCAGATGAAGATGTTGCAACTTATGTGGCAGCCTTGCGGGGATTGTCACTTAATTGTCAGTTTAAAGATTTGACAGATTCTCTGATCCGTGATCAAATCGTCAGGTGCACTAATAATAAAAGGGTGCGAGAGAAGTTACTTAGTAAAGATTGTAACTTAGAAGAAGCTATTGAGATCGTTAAAGCTATAGAAAATACCAACTTATGGATAAAAGAAATGGATAAATGTTCTGGTTCTATATCTAAAGATAGTGTGGCAAAGGAATTAGAGTCTAGTGCAAAATCTCAAACACAAGCATCTGTTGATGAAACTAAAGTTGTTAAGAAGTTTGATTCTAAAAACAATAAGTTATCTAACTACCATTCTCCAATTTATCGTCCTCCAAATTTTGTGCAACAAGGGAATTCACGTCTTGTAAAATGTTATAGATGCGGATCTCCAGGACACATTGCATCGAGTCCTCGTTGTACAGCTAGAAATGCTATTTGCAGAGGATGTGGAAAGAGGGGTCACGTAGTTAAAGCTTGTAATGCTAAGACTCAACATGTTAATGAAATTGATGACTCTTGTGAAAATATTGATAATTTGATGCTCTGTGTAGATGGGCTGGTTTTAAGTGAAAATTGTCCTTGCGTACAAGATCCTATCTGTCTTGTTGATGTGGCTACTGAGAGTACTGATAAGCTTGAAAAGCCACACTGTCTAATCAATTTTGATTCTAGGGATCCTATGCATCCTCAAACCAGAAATGTTAACATGCTGGTAGATTCTGGAAGCCTCTATACCCTGTTGTCCAAAGATATGTATGTTGAGATTTGGGATGGTGATGTGGATCTCAACTCTTGGACCTCTCCGGATATAAGAGCAGTGGGATATGGTGGAAAGACCATTGACATCTTAGGTCTCAAATGGATGGTAATCACATTTCAAAGTAAAAAAGTATTTGGAAGAGTGTACCTCACTAAGCAGGGGTCTAACCTGCTTGGTTGGCGTCACCAGAAAGATCTAGGAATTGTACTGAATCCCAATGCTTCTGAACCTGTTTCTTCATTCTCTGTTCTTAGTGTAGATATTTTTGAAACAGATGTGATGAAGAAGTTTCCTAATGTTTTTACAGAAAAGTTAGGAAAATTGAAGGGATTTTCTCATAAAATCATTCTTAAGAAAAATGCGGTGGCTGTGGTTCATAAAGTAAGAAATTTACCACACTTGATGAGAGAACCCCTGAAAATAGAATTGGACAAATTGTTAGACCTAAAGATTATAGAGCCTATTGAGGCGTCTGAATGGCTCGCCCCCATTGTAGTCGCGCCCAAGGATGGTGGAACCAAAATTCGTCTCTGTGTAGACTTACGCGATTTAAATAAGAATATATGGGTTGATAGGCAACCACTGCCTAATATTTCTGAAATGTTAAGTGCCATGGGTGGTGGTGTGATATTCAGTGTAATTGACATGTCTGCAGCCTACCACCAAATTGACTTAGACGAAGAATCAAGGCACCTTACCTCGTTTGTAACACCACTGGGGGCATTTCGATATTGCAGGATGCCATTTGGGTTGGCTTCAGCGTCAGCAGTGTTTCAGAGAGTAATGGAGAGGGTTTTAAAGGGGATTGAGAATGTATTATGTTTTCAGGACGACGTGTTGGTAGTTGGAAAGGATTGTCAACATCATGATAGGATTTTAACACAAGTTTTGGAGCGTATGGAAGTTAATGGTTTGACCATAAAAAAGGAAAAATGTCAACTGAAGAGAGATTGTGTGACGTATCTGGGTCATGAAATTTCAGGTTTAGGTATTAAGCCAAAAAAAAGTATAATTTCTGCAATTAATGATGCTCCTACGCCAACGACTAAAGATCAGCTAAGGTCCTTTTTAGGGTTAGCTGAGTATTGTTCAAAATTCATTAGAAATTTTTCAGATGTTGTCGAGCCTTTAAGGCGCTTGATGAAGAATGGTGTGGTTTTTGAATGGGATCAAGTGTGTGAGGATGCTTTTAAGCGTGTGAAAGTAGGAATTATTCATGCACCTACCTTAGGTCATTTTGACGTTAAGGCCAAAACTTTTGTTACCACTGATGCTAGTGCTGTGGGACTTGGGGCTGTGCTCTCTCAGTTATCTGGTGGTGTGGAAAGGATTATAGGTTTCGCCTCTAGAAGATTACAGGGTGCAGAAGTATCTTACTCGGTTATTGAGAGGGAGGCTCTCGCTTGCACGTGGGGGATTAAACACTTTAGATATTTTCTTTGGGGTTTGCCCTTCAGAATGCGCACAGACCATAAGCCTCTCGTGCATTTATTTAAAGGAGGTAGAGGTTTGGAGGGTAATGTCACCCCTAGGATATCGAAATGGATTTTATCAGTACTTGAGTACAATTTTCAGATGGAATATGTGAAAGGAGAGAAAAATATTATTGCGGATTGTTTGTCCAGGATGCCTGTAGACTTAGTAGATTTGGTAGAAGTTGAAGACCCTGCAATTAGTTGTGATGAGATTCTTGCTTTTGATAAAAGTGATTGGGAATCTGCCATGGCTGATGATCAAATAATTCCTTTGGTTATGAAACTTGTCTCTGGGGGGTGGTCTAAGGAATCCTCCAATGACACTCGCTTGAAGGGTTATTCTAATGTGGAAGCTGAATTGAGTGTATCTGAGGGCAAGTTGTGGAGGAGAAACCGTTTGGTGCCACCGTGTAATCTTAGATCAAAGATCATGAATATTGCTCATGAGGGTCATTTGGGGAGGAACATGACCAAGAGAAGGATTCGCGAATCCTATTGGTGGCCAGGGATGGATGGTGAGATTGATGAGTTAGTCAGGAATTGTCATGCATGTGCTGCTAGCGATAAAACGAAAGTCATTAGGCAGCCTTCTCTCTCCTGTGTTGAATTTCCAGTAAGGCCCTGGGAGAAATTAGCGATTGATTTCTTGGGACCAATTTCTAAATTAGGCACTCGGAATAGGTTCATAATGGTTCTTGTGGACTATCACTCTAAGTGGTTTGTAATGGAGTCCACTGAAAATATTGACACTAAGAGAGTGATAAACTTTTTGGAAAGAACATTTTTAAATGAAGGTATTCCAAAAACTTTGGTATCAGATAATGGTGTGCAGCTGGTATCAAGACAAATGAAGGAGTTTTTGGATGGCATGGGGATTTGTCATGAGAAGGTTGCATTGTTTAGGCCACAGGCCAATGGCCTTGTGGAAAGGATCAATAGATTATTGATGGAGAACATTCAGCTGTCATTAGCGAATGGTTTGGTGTGGGCTGAGGAGCTTAAGAAAATGGTCTGGTCTTATAGAATAACTCCACATTCAGTCACCGGTGTCTCTCCTTTTGTCTCCCTAAAAGGGCGTGAGCCTGGTTTGAAGGAAGTTCCGGGTTGGCTGAAGAACAAAGAATGTGTGTGGGTTGACCGATCTAGTGTGAAAGATTGTGTTGTCAGTAGGCAGCGTGATTCTACAGATTCATACAATCTCAGAATGAGGGTGAAAGATCCGAATATATATGTTGGTGATTGGGTAGTGACAAAGAAATGTGGTATTGTAACTAAAGGTGAAAGCAAATATTCTCAACCCAAACAAGTAAAGTTTGTGAAGAAAAATGTTCTCATTCTAAATGATGGTTCTGCTTGGAGCTGTGGCAATGTTGCAAAGTGTAATGCTCCATAGACTTTTGTTTGTTCCTGTATGCCTTATTTTTCTTTATATATTTCATTTGTACATTTCTTCTGTTATTGTAATGGGGGAGATGTGTTGGGATCTATGCTTCTTAGAATTATGGGGATGTTGCTAGGAGGTTAGAATGTTATGATGTGAATAGCAGACAGTACAGAGAAAGCTGTGGAAGGAGCTGGAGGTCTCTTCACTTCTGACTAATAAAGACTTACTTCAACTATATAACCTGGATTGAAGATATCTTCTTTACATATACCATGAAAGCTCTTGTTGACAAAGTATCACAAAGGGCTACACTAAGTTATATATTTTATTTGTTTGTTTTTACAAGTAGCAATTGAACCACAACAACAAATTCAACATTTCACTAATGTTCTTCTCCTGGCTTCTTTGCTTTTAGGTGAACAAAAAGACAGAGGAGGAGGTGTCATCATCATCATCACCCATTGTACTGCCAGACAGAAGTCCTGCTGCGCACCATGCACGTCCACGTGTGACCACAGACATCTCTGCAACTTGTGCACCTGCGTCCTGCTGACATCTGAAGAAGATGGCCCCAAAGAAAGGTAATAGGTCCTCCAGTACCAAGAAAGTTGCTAGTGAGAAGAAGAAGGAACAGAAGAAGGAAGTGTCACTTGCAAAGACTGGTGAGTCGGCTGAGTTGCTTTTTGGGAAAAAAAACTTACGCCTGCAGCAGCGGTGTCCGGCGGGGACCAAGCTTGGAGCAGCACCTCCGCATCAGCGGGCCCACCCTACCAACCTAGGTCCAAGCCCATGAATGTGGCAGAGGTAGTCAGTCTACTAACGAGCAGTGATGTTGAAATGTCATTATTGCAAAGTAGTACCCAATCACTGCACTCGCAGGTGGAAACTCAGCAGATAAGTGGGCAACCACAGCCACAACCACAGCCGCAACCACAGCCGCAACCAAAGCCGCAAGCACAGCTGCAACCACAGCTGCAACCAGAGTCCAACCACAGCTACAACAACAGCCGCAACTACAGCCCACAATAGTAGTTGTTCCACCTGAAGTAGGGGCAGTTCAGGAAATCAAGCTTTTTGCAGATGAAGAGGAGCAAGCCATTGTTTCAGAAGATCCATTGTCTTCCAGCCCCCCAGCAAGGAAAAGGAGGGTTAGTCCATAAACGTTTTCTTCAAGCCCCGCTCCTGATGATCAAGATGCCACTTGGAAGCCACCAGCTCAGTCTGACGGTGATGCACGCCACAAGACAAGGCTAGTGAAAAGGAAGGTTCAGAATGCCTTAGAGTTATTGAGGTAGATGTCGACAAGGGGGTGATGATGATGACGAGCCAGTCATCATGACTATTACTCCTGGCCCAGAGGAGAGAGAGACCAACTTTATTAGACTTTCCAAAATCTCTGCGAGGTATGTAGCACGGATACCACCAACACAGGTAACACCAACACGCCCTCCAGCTTCCATATTTGCCTTTGCAAAGGCCCAGCAGGGACCTACATCCAGCTCAACCACCTCAGTAGGTAGTGGTAGTGTAAATGCTTAGAGTCAAATACCAGGCCCACCCTTCAGTTTCATATGGTATTGAAAGTGGCATTCAGCAGCACCAGAAATTTCTCCTCCCCAGTTTGGCACTTCTTTTCGGTTAGCAGTAAGGAGGAGAACATTGCTATATGCTCAATTTGTCGACTGTTAGGCGGGGTAAGCTTGGTACAAACTATGGTACGGGAGGCCAAACAAGTCTTCTAAAAAAAACACTCTATTATTCAGTGGGAGGCTCACCTACTTCACTTAGTAAAACTGAAGCCATTGCTGTTGTTGGGGAAAAAGAAGTAGGGGAAGATATCATCATGGTGGGAGGTCAACAAGAGGGAGACGTTTCTAGCCCTGTCCCCAGCAGTGTAGTGGTACTGCCCACATCATCAGCAAAATCTCAGTGGCACCGTAGTAAGAGTCAGGCTGGGACACCAAGGCAACAGAGTACTGCAATGAGAAAAAGTGCGTTGTCGTTGTACCTAACTGTGTTCAAGAAGAGGCTAAAAGCTGCACCACGAATGAAAATTATCCAGCCTACCATTGACGGTATGCTTAGGTCGGAGGGGCAGTACCAACGCAACCACCCAACGGCACAGTTGAACAATGCAAAGCTGGCTAAAATGTTAGCACTGGACCTTCTCCTTTTTTCATTTGTGGAAGGGGTGGGTTTCCTTCAAATTGTGTCAGCCATCTGCCCTAAATGGAAGGTTCCCAGCCGGTCCTATTTCGCCAGAGTTGCTGTTCCAGCACTACATCACAATGTGTTGGAATTGGTGCTGTTCACAATATCCACCTGACAACAGACATGTGGACCAGTTGCCAAGCCACTGATTACATGTGGATCACTGCACACTGTGTATTTTTTGTGGGGGTTAGAGAAAAGCTATCTGTAGTAGGTGCTGTTGACACAGCTGAGACTTTTAATGCTACTTGAAAACATGCAACTGTAGCCATGTTCACCATGGAGAAATCTCATACTGCTGCAAACATTTTGGAAGAGTTTAATAGCAATGTCTTTGAATGGCTGCACCCAAGAGGGCTTAACATTGGTTTTGTTGCCACAAATAATGGCAGTCATGTACTAAAGGCCATGGCGCCTAGTTCCTATTTCAGGGTCCAGTGTTCGGCACACTGCATTAACATTATAGTTCAAGACTTTCTGAAAAAAGAACCCATAGGCAGCAACTTACTGACCACCTGCCGCAGAATATGCACTAATTTCAGCCATTCTTCTAAAGCCCGGCAGCAGCTGAGGATCATTCAACATGACTATAGAATGCCAGTCAAAGCACTCATCTAGGAGATTGCAACACGTTGGAACTCAACGTATTACCTGCTTAACTGTCTGTTTGAGGAGTACAGACCAATCAATGAATATATCATGCAAAGGTCGGGTGCTACTGTGAAAGGCATGATCTTTCAGATGGACCAAGTGTGCCTAGTTAAATGCCTGACAGAGATGCTTCTTCCTTGTGAGGTTTTCACACATGAAGCCAGCAAGGAGGACAGTACTATGGGCCAAGCTATCCCATTGTTGCACATGCTAGAGCAACAGCTGAATGAGTTGTCTGAAGCGTACATAGGTGTGGAGGAAAAAAAAGAGTTGGTGGAGAGCTTATGTCGCTTAACTGAAAATGTAAGGGTGCAAACTAAGATTTTGTTACAAGAACATTACATTTGTGCCATAATTCTGGATCCACAGTACAAATCTGCACTGAACAGTAAGACATTACTCCCTTTTTCAGAAGTGGATGGTGCCCAGTACAAAACTTGGATAGCTGAGGCAGCCAGTAAATTGGAAAATGAACGGATTGTAATTAAAGGCACACTACTGAAACCCACAACAACAAGTTCTGCAGCAGGTCATCCGGCTTCCAGTTCAACGTCAGAGCATGAGGGCAGTGCATTTGGTTCACAGCTGTCACCAACACTAACAACAACAACAAGAACCGGATCATCAGCCCCAGGAAAAACAGCACAGGATTGGTATTTACAGCAAGGACTTGCTAGGTCCAGTGCTGATGCAAAGACAAAAGAGGTCAAACAAAGTGTAGCACCCCTGAACATTGAGCGGATGGTCCAGGCCTACATGGATGACCCAACAGAGGTCTACATTGATCAAGACCCATTGCGGTATTGGTATAGCTAAAGGGGCCAATGGCCAGTCCTCAGCAGGCTGGTGATAAACTATCTGGCTTGCTCTGTCGCAAGTGTCTCTTCTACACTTGTTTTCAGTGCTGCTGGTTCCATTGTAACAGTGAAAAGGACTAGTGCCTCACCCACAAATGTGGAGAGGTTAACCATGATCAAAATGAATCAGTAATTTATACCACAGAATTAAACAATGCATGAATCAATGCAGGAAGATGAGGACAGCGGCTCAGGTGATGGAAGTAGCATGTTAGATGATGAGTACCTACTTCTGGTTGAACCATCAGAGTATGCGGACAAACTATACTTCCCGGATAATTAGGCTTCCACTTCTTACTGTCTTCTTCCCTTATTTACTTTTATTTGTGTGTCGGTCTTTCTGGTTGGAACATGATGAATGATGATTACTATAGCTATCCTCCTTTCTGAACCGAGAGAGGCTGCCCATTAACTGAAGATGAGAAGGAACAGGTAGTGAATGGTGACATGCATTGGACGCTGACTGAGTGATTTGTGTTGTTGTTGTTTGTAGTGCATTAAGTTAATTCATTGTGTACTATTATCTAATCTGCACACTAAAAGTAACTCAAGGCAATGTTTGTTTCCCTTCTTGTTTTTTTATAAAACATTTGTAGTTCTACTGCAGGCCGATCCATTGCATTTTGAATATGGGAATCAGACTCAATCTATACTGTACACTGCACACTGAGTTGGACAACACCATGTTGATGACCACAGTGACATAATATCTTCGCAGTAACTCAGTAGGATCTGAGATGATTGATGGAATAACTCAAGGCATTTCATGAGTGGCATAAAAGGTAAACAAGTCAACAACAACCACTGCAGACCTATATGTCTGTGTAGTGGTTGAGTCGAATGTGGTGGTATGACTGAGAACGGTGCATTAATTAGGCACTTATTTTGTAAAATGCTATGTTGTTGTAAATGTGCTTTGCTTGCCTCTGTCAAAAAAAGTACACTTAATTGAGGATGGGTCACTGGTGGCGTGGGACTGCTCTGTCCTGTTGTTTAAGGTTAATGCTGAAAACAGACTTGAGTAGACATGATGTATCCTTGCCGCCTCTGAAAGTGTTCTTGTTGCACTCCATCGTAATTTATGCATTTTTTTTCTACTTGCTTTTTCAATATCCCTATTGTTTTTCCATCTACAATTACAGGCCAGCCCTTACCCTGTGCTATACTGGGAAAAACAACTCACACTGACCTTACCAATGAATCTGCATCTGCCAGCGCGGCAGTGGCGTCACCCAAGATTGATGGCTGGAGCGTCCATGGAAGAGAGGACCAAGAGGAATACCAAGATGAACCTCCCCATTTTGACCAGGATAACATACAGTAACAGTATCAACTTTCATCCTCTTTTAAATAATTTGATTCATTTTTTGTCTTCAATCATTACTACTGTGTGTTGTAATATTATGTTTGCTCTCTGCTTATATAATTCCATTCATCCCTACAGCTATTTTTGAATTTTCTTTGCTATCTTTAATAGTAAGCCAGGGCCGGTACAACAGAACAGAAACTATATGCAATTTGGGTCTCTTGGAGGGCAGACAGGCAAGGTAAATTACATTACATACTGCTGCCCTGTACTGTCTAATTGTCTAATAGTAGTTATTAAGTACTACTTATTATTACCCATCAAGTTATCATCATCAATCATGCATGCATTTCCTTTTTCTCCCATAACAGATTTATGGATATGGTTGTCTGCTAAGATTGTGTTTTCTTTTGTTGTCCATGCATACTGTTTTTCTTTGTCAAACCTTTCCCCAAACCCCCCTTCCCAACCATTCATCAAACCCTAACCCTCTTCCCCCGGGCTGTGTGACTTATTGAGGTGTGACTAAATCAAATGTACACTAATAATTTATCACACTCTTGCTGGGGCTGATGTGGCAAAAGAAACACTAATTGAATTTGAAGGAAAGGCGAGGATCTTCTTCTGAGCAGTATATTTGCGAGGTAATTTTTTTACCAAAGGAACCTAAACCATCAGCATTAATTGCTGGCATCGATTGGATTTGCTGTCATCCTCCTACACAGCACTAATGGTTATGTTTGTGTCGAGTGTACTGTAGGCCTAGTCGAGTGACTCGCGACACAACTAGAGTTTGTTGTAACTCTCTGTACTAGGCTATCCCCGCCACCATTCCGTTTTATTGTATTTTGGCATATTATTGTTTGGCAGTACTTTCTGTACTGTACTTCGTTCTACTACTACTCCCACGGTCTCTCTCCCATGCGACTTACTGTCTCATTTTCTTTTTTTGCAAATGCTACTGCCAGTGTCTACTACTACTACCACCACAACCATGGCATGTTGGGAAAGAAAAGCATCATCACCATGCAGCCATCGCTGTGCCTAAATTAAATATTAAGCACAGGTAAGAGAAGAAGTTTGGGGAAGGCATAATTAATAATTGAAAGGTTTTCATTAATTCAATTTCACACACCCCTTTGAGTCCAGTTGCAGAATGCATAAACTAGGAGGAAAGACTGACAGTACTAGTAGGACAAGTCACTCAGTGAGGGGTACCGCATTTATCTGTTTTTGAGTTACAAAATAGGCAGATTATTAAATCCAACACTGGGTGTGGCCCAGCCTGCAGCAATAAGGAAACCATGTTTGTGACGTAAAACTGTACCCCCCACAATACATTAACAACATATTGGTATGTTTAAGTAGAAATATAATTTAATACCCTAACAAAAATAAACTATGTAAAAAAATCCCACAACACCCGATACACCCCTCTCCCTAACCCCAACCAATATCCAAAATGATAAAGTCCAAGCAATGTCCTAAATGTCTACAAACCCCAACGCAACGCCCAATTCCCACCGACCCAAAAAAAGGATTTAAAAAGGGGCAATGCAACAGGGTCAAAGTTATTGGTTGAACTTCGGTTTGCCTTCTCCAGGACTTTTAGCCTCTTCGTCACCTCATCTAACTGCCCCTCTAGCTGCACATTCCGGAGGAGCATGCGGCATGCATATGCCCTGCAATTGCATGCGTGGGGAGGCAGCAGTGCTGGAAATTGAAGGGCGGCGGCGGCTGCCTGGCTGTGGCGCCATTCAGCTGGAGGGGCCTAGCTGGGGCCGGGGGCATTGGAGTAGGCTACAGCTGCCACCGCCTCCTCCTCCACCAGAGCCACCAGCCGCCGGTATTCTTGGCAGATGGCCTCCAGCTTCCGGCGCCAGGCCTTGACTGCCAATTCCTTCCTGGATGGTTTTGCTTGGGAAGGAGTAGCTATATCAAGAAAAAGAAAAAAACTATTAACCAATACTCTTAGCAAAACAGTAACACAAATTAATTCAACATATAGTGGCACAGTAGCACTAGGAAGCACCGTACATAACATTTGTGGTATGTATCTATCCTCCCACTTCCTTGGCCTCTAACATTTGTGGGAGTTTCTGGCATTATACTAACACTATGTATGAACTTGAGTACATAGTACACCAGTCTTCTTCTTCTCTCTCGTTTTGCCAAATTAACGTAACTTTGTTTTAGCTGGCATGCCAGCTCAGTCAGCCTGCGCCCAAGACAAACATACTAGAGTCATGACGCAGACTCATGTTAGTTTTATTTACTACTGTCTGCAGGTGAGGAAGCTGGTATTTTGTCTGTTGCAGGTGGCACTAGCCATACTCTGTTACATAAAGGGCAACTGCTTAATTTCACTTTCACCCTGTCCTGACTACTAGAAAAAGGCTGATGATATCTGATCCAATGATCATTGCTTATATATGGGACGACATGAGGTACTTTGTTTTGATTGATTGTGTAACCAGCCGATAGGCCACACATGGCAGGCTGGCTGACACAGTCGAAAAAAATAACATAGGTATGGAGTTGTCCTCTGAGTTAGAGGCAGGTGCTTGATAATAACTACTACATACATACACCATATATATGCTGTGCTTTCAAACTACTGTGAGTCAAGGGAGTATTCTGAAAAAACAACTTAGATTCTCCTCGGCTATGCTACTCTGGGGCGATTTCTTTCATAGTCTCTTCAAACTAAGACTCTTCAGCCAGTGACAGTCTCCACCTATGCTATCTATGATGATACCATCCAGGTAGCCATCCATTCAAAGTAAACGTCTATCATTCTTCTTAATCTCTCAAAAAAAATTAGTTTGTTTCACGAACAAACATGCCTTCATTTTTTTTTTAACCTCCACCCATGCATCCTTTCCTTCCTTGCTTGCCTTGGCTTAGAGTTTGACCCAACCACCACTGAGGATTCCTGCTACCCTCCACCCATACACTTTCACCCACCCAGGCAGTCATTGATTCTTTCACCTTCCACCCATCCTTCAACCACCCATGCATCTGATTCCAATCGGCCACCTATGTATGCATCCCACGTATCCTTCTCTGCTAGTCATAAATATGATATCTCGCCCATCCTTCCACCTTCCACGCTTCTTTCCCTTTCGTTCAACACACTCATCAAGGTCATCTGATCTGAATTTTAGTCTTCTCCATGAACAGCTGAGTTGAAGTCAGATAGAGGAGGCCATTGGTTACTCAACTCCCGCCGCTATTGCTAATGCTAAGTAAAGGGTGTCTTCTTCAACCGTTGTTCACAAAAACGTCTTTCTTACTGAGTCTCAACAGTACAGTGTACTGTAGACCCTTGCAGTGGCTGTAATGTCAATAAGTAAGGATAACTTACCACCGCCCGGCACTGCTGCTGTCTCACTCCCTGCTCACTAACAGATACTTCACCGCCCTGATACCGGGAGAGTAATTGCAGACTCTTTACCCCACGCCTCGCGGCCCCCGCTCCGCGGGAGCCGCTCGAGGCTTTAGCAGTCCTGGTTCCAGATTGCCTGCCTTCAACAGAGGTATCGCCGAGGGATTTCCACGTCAACAGGGACTGCGAGGACCAGCGGGCGCTGGGTGCAAAATCGCCACAGCTGGTCCTCTTCCCGCCCCCTCCCTGCTGATCTTAAAGTAAGGAGGGCTGAGCTCACTCCGTGTGCTCACTAACAGATACTTCACCGCCCAGATACTGGGAGAGTAATTGCAGACTCTTTACCCCACGCCTCGCGGCCCCCGCTACGCGGGTGCCGCTCGAGGCTTTAGCAGTCCTGGTTCCAGATTGCCTGCCTTCAACAGAGGTATCACCGAGGGATTTCCACGTCAACAGGGACTGTGAGGACCAGCGGGCGCTGCGTGCAAAATAGCAACAGCTGGTCCTCTTCCCGCCCTCTCTCCCTATATAACCCCGACCACCAACGCGCTAGCGGGACGCGCGCGGGGCAAAGCGCAGTGCTAAGCCCGGGCAAAGGGCAGGCCCTCTGTGGCCCTCCGGGGACCGAGGAGCCGGGCCGGGGCCACACCCCTTTCGTCCCTCACTGCGCACTGCTCACCGCTTGTTCGAGTATCTTCTGAATACGTGAGTGAAATCCTATTTTCTACATAATTACATCTTGTATTAACTAAGCTTGGAACTATCAGTCACTATGACCACTAAAGTGGTTACTATGGACAATTTCCTTATCAAAAAGGTAGCGCAAATCAACAGCAACAGAAGGGCGTCTTTGGGATTGGAACCTTCGCCTACAATCACTATCACACCTGAGCCCCCAGTCACTGTTTCTGACACATCCGTGGTAAAGGAACACCCGGTCCTTGCAGGCAAAGTAACTACTGCAACAGCTATGGTCCATGCGGGGCAGCATGATGAAGTTCCTCATGTTCAAGCCCCCATAGGGTTGGGCATATCCTCTACAGGAATAAATGAGCCTGCAACTAAAGAATCCCCTAGAAGATTCAAGAAAGCCTGAGTGAGACGAAGGGGGAAGCAAAGGAAGGCAAGCCATAAAACTATACAAGGAGGGGGGAGTGAGCCTGGAACTGTACCTCTATTCTCTGAGTTGAGGTCTCCCAACTTAGGAGGAATGGGGGATGCAACTTCGCTGAGTCGCCTTACAGACTCTGTGATGCTTATTGATTTTTCACAACCAGGGATTACAGACAATATTGATAATCTTCCTGTTGATTCCATTATAATGAGCAAACATCTTCTGTCTAGTACACCAACTAGCTCATCATTACTGGATTCATCTACAGGGAATGATAATGGCAGGCTATCAGGTTCCCCAAAAATTCCTATTGAATCATCTTCTAGGTCTTCTATTTCTCCCCTTGCTACGAGAACCAGTAAAAAAAGGGGGGGGGAGCCACTGTGTAATCGAGCACAGAAGATAAGGAAAGGGGCAGCCCATTCCCCACAGTTACAAACTGGCCAAATTTCATTAGCTGACGAGGCCATGATGGCCAAAATTGTAGAACTTATCAGGGGTGTGATGCAACCGATCCTGGATAAGACCAATATGATGTGTACACATTTAGACATAATAGAGAAAAAGGTTGAACAGAATTCCCTCCTTTTACATGACCTAATAAAGGGCCCGGGAAAATCTAAGATGAATCCTATAGCAAAGACTAACCTACCTGCAAAATCTAATGTAATAGCCTCCCCCTTAACACCAGCACCTATAATACCAGTAACTACAGCACCAGCATCTGTGCTAAAAAAGAAACCAGTGCAAGAGAGGGTAAGATCTGGTAGCCCCACGATCACGCTATTAACTCCCACACCACAATTGCCTACAACTCAGCTGGCGGCCCCAGTAATTAAGGAGCAAACCCTTAAATCTGGGGGACCTCAGAACCAAGGTGGTAGTAAGGATATATTAACAACTAACTCGAGAAATGGGAATCCAGCGACTATTGCCCCAGAAAAGACGAGCCGTACTATAGACTTACCCCCAGACTCTGCCCCTTTTGTTATTGTAATGGCAGGGGTCCCAGAACTGCCTGCAGGTAAATGGGAAGATCATGTAGCATTACGGAACAAGGTTACCTTTTGGCTCCGAGACAACAGACCGTTACCTGCATCCATCAATGGTGAAATTATAAGTGTAAGGCGTGCCAATTGGGTGGGAGCTAGACCGAAGGATAGAAGGGGTGATGTTATAATCATTAATTTTAAGGATTATAGGGCCGTGAGGCACATTGGAGATTGGTTCGATACCAGCAGCAGCGATGCCATCTCCACACATCTTTTATCCTATTTCTATCCCTATGCACCATCAAAAGACTATAATAAACGGGGCTGGGATAGGCAGCTATTTAAGAAGCCAACCCATCAACAACGGGGGTTTAGAAATGTGAGATCATGGGATAGGGCCGGTCCAAGGGGGCCACCACCTTTGTTGGGCAGTCCTGTTTATGTAAATGCCCAGGACCCCCATATTTACATGCAAAGGCCGGAGGTCTTTTATCCCAGATATCAGTTACAAGATCATCAATACCCCCCTTCAAATAATCAATACCCACCATATCTGGAGCCTAACCCCCCTCAAGGTAGACCATGGAATAACAGAGAATTTTTCCCACACATGTATAATCTACCAACCCAAAATCGCTTCCAGATTTTCTCTGGTCTGGAAGGGGTTGATTGACAGCAAGCTCAGATATCCCAAGAAAATCTGGCCGGGGAAAACTTTTCTCCCCCAGTTTTTCACGCTTTCACCAAGGGTAGGGTTCCCCCTAAAAGTATTGAGACTTTGAGCGAGTTACCTCAAGAATTGCCCACTTTACAGAAGGCCCTTACTTTCGATAGATTGACACCATCCGACAGTGATATCCTGGAGCAGATGCAACCTATCGTTGATGCTAAAAATGGGAGTGGGGAACAGATAGGAGATGGCCCAATCCAGATAAAGAGCGATCCATGTGCACTGTTGTTTTGGAATATAGCAGGGTTTAGGCAAAAAATCACTAACCCAGCCTGGGAGTCTGTAATAAATGGCCAGGACATAGTGGCCCTGCAAGAAACATGGACTCAGGAATCAATCCATGTAAATGGTTACAGAACCTTCTTTACACCAGCTGTTGGAGGTCATTTTGGTAGAGCAAAGGGTGGATTGACCACGCTTGTTTCAAATCAACTTAAAATTAAACAAGCCCACTGCCATTTATATTCCAGTTATTTTCAGCTTATAACTTTAAGGAATTTTAAAGGAGCCGGGGTGTTAATTATCAATTTCTATAATAATGTCCCGAGAGAAGAAATTCTGGTTGTAATGAAGCAGCTTAAGGAGGAAGTTCAGTTAGAGGTAGATAAAAATGATAGAGAGTTGGTAATTTTATGGGGGGGGGATTTTAATTGCTCATTATGTACTAAAGGGAATCAGGGCCTATGCGGCCTAATGACAGAGAGAGATATGCATTTGACACATTTCGATCATACTCTGATGGGGGACCTGCTTAATGAATTATTATTTATGTTTGATTTAGGGTTTGCTAATGAATCTGCCCTAAAACCCACACCCTTCGTACCGACCTTTGTTGGTAGAGGCTTAGCGTCAACCATTGACTTTGTTATCGCCTCCAGTAATCTCAATCATAGACTGTTGGGGGTTACGAATATCCAATTACCCATAAGTGACCATCTTCCACAATGCCTTAAGGTAGTAGATTTGTTCCCAGACCCATCGACGGCCGCGCCTCTAGCTGAGACAGCGGTTGATGTTGTCCTTGGGAGACAAAATGGGTACACACTTAAATGGAGCAAAGTAATCCCCGCAACCTTTTTCAAGGAACTCTGGGAGGTGTGCTCAAATAGTTTTAGGATTTGTCTGAGTGACAACTCCAATAATGATCAAATCATTGAGCACTTTGGAATAATAGCTACAAATATAAAAAGTAGCCTAAGGGTGGAGGGAAAACGTAGAGGTAAGGGACCCAAGAGTTGGTTCAATAACGCATGCACCAGGGCACTGAAAAATCTAAAACAGGCAGTACAGAGATGCCCCAGGGATATAGGTGAAATAAGAGAGTGCATGTCCGCATATAATCAGGCCCTGAAAGTAAGGAAAACTGCACTAAATAAGGAGGCAATAGATTTCCTCTGTGAGGCCTCGCAATCTAAAGATTCCGCTGCATTCTGGAAAGTAATTAACACTCCTTTCCCATATGAAACCCATACGGCGCGAATCGAGATTGCAATAGACGAGGATAAATGGGTAGATAATTTTGCTAATCTTTATAAGGCACAGGAAGATATCCATAGTGGGGGTCCTAACATTAGTTTGGATTTACAACAGAGTTATAACCTGGTTGTAACACTTGATGAGGTACTTCTTGCCTTGAGATCCACCAAAGGCGGTAAGGCTGCTGGACCTGATGGGATTCCGGCAGACCTATTTAAAGCTAATACTGAAATCTGGGGACCAATGCTGGTACAACTCTTTAATGCAGCTCTCTCTAGGGGCCTGAAAGAATCCTGGTTCACCTCTGTCATTGTCCCGATTTACAAGAAGGGGGATAGGAACAGTTGTGCCTGTTATAGACCAATCTCCCTTCTTGACTCATCAGTAAAAATTCTGGGACGTATTGTGTTGGCAAGACTCCAAAGCTGGGCAGAGGAAAATGATATCATCAGTGATTTGCAATTTGGTTTTCAAAAAGGGATTGGCACAATTGAGCAAGGTTTAAACCTAATGCTTTTGCAGCACAAATATATAAGGATAAAATCGGAACGTTTGTATTTTACTTTTGTGGACCTTTCGTCAGCGTTCGATTGTGTATCACACTCTAAATTGTGGGGAATAATGAAAGGTTTGGGAGTGGACAATAACATCATCTGTTTCCTGAGGGAACTTTACAGTGGAGCCACAGCTTCTGTTCGCTACGGCAGGGGGGGCGAATGCTCCAGACAATTTAGTGTAGGCCGCGGAGTGCGGCAAGGTTGCGTATTGGCACCTTTTCTATTTCTCCTTTATATTAATGGGCTCGAGCGTCACCTGCTGCAGGAGTGCAGGGATATGCCCAGGGTGGGGAGGAGGGCAATCCCTGCGCTCATGTACGCGGATGATGCAGTGCTCATGGCACGCACTCCTCGGGCTCTGCAAAAACTAGTAGTTAGTTTTGAGAAATTCATGTTGAACTTAGATCTACTAGTAAACTGTAGCAAGACTTTTACAATGAACTGTGGCCCAAAACCAGGTAAACCGATGAAGCGGATGTTTTTAAACAATGTGCCACTGGATAACACCCCAACCTTTTCTTATTTGGGCATTTTATTCCATGAGTCAGGTTCTTGGACAAGTGCAATCAAGGCTAGAACTCTTTTATTTATGAAAACGATCATGGCCCTACAGAATTTTGTCAGAATATTGGGCAGGAAGCCGATAAAAGAAATGTTAACCATATATAAAGCTACATGCTTGTCTGTGGCTATGTATGGCTCAGGTTTGTGGGGATACGCAAATGTAGACCAAATCCAGTTGGTAGAGAACAAATTTTTGAGGGGAGTCCTAGCAGTTCCACAGTGTGCTGCCACATTTAACTGTCACGCTGAACTTGGCCAACCTTACATAACGGACATTATCAAAATTCAACCTATCCTATTGTGGCACAGGGTATGGACCACAAATGAATGCGTTATGAATCGGGCCTTGTTACAGGACACCCTCAGTTTGGACCATGTGGACAGAGCGGAATGGCTGGGATATCTAAAGTGTTTCCTGACCGAGATTGGATGCTATTCATATTATTCGGATCCATCCTCAATGGATAGCATTTCTAGGAGTACACTAAAAACCATTTGCCTGGACCATCTTGTGGATAAGAGGAAGAGAGTGGAAATTTTGAAACCCTCAGTATACTCTCACCTTCCTACTCTCTGTGAGACTAACTCTGTACAGCCATATTTATCCCTGCCCATGACAAACTATGATCGTTTTCTTTTAACTCGTTTTAGATTTTGTATATTTTTTAGATTAGTGTCTTTTCCACGCATGAACTCCTGGAATCATATTTTGCCCACTTGTTTGTGTGATGGTACGTCACAACAATCAGATATTCATATCCTTTTTTTCTGCAGATTTTATAGTGCCTCCCGTAGAAAAATTATTGTCCCTTTTTTAAAAAATATGAATTTAACCAGATGTCGCCCAGCTTTTTTAGAAGTCCAGAAAATGGATACGGTCTTAACTGTTACTGTGGTTTTAAATTATTTAAAAAGTGTTTTTAAATTTAGGAAACAAATGCTAACTGAAACGGCCTAGATTCCCTATTGATCTACCTCACTGCACTGATAATCATGAGATGTAATTATTGTAATTATTGTAACCATTGTAATTTGTTTTATGTCTGCTACTTTTATGGTTATTTGTTTTTAACCGAATAAAGTTTATTGAACTGAACTGAACACTCCCTGCAGCCCCTGCAGGTGCTCTATCTCCTGCCCCCTCTGGAATGGCCGCATCGCCATCGCGGCTGGCCCTGGCACTGGTGGTTGGTAGTACGCCTAAAAAAAACATTACACATTTTTTAGATGCCATAAAAACCTCCCCCTATTTATTAATTTTACACTAGCAAGATTCAAACAAAAGTTAAATACAGACATATACAACAGACATTACCAGTACAAATCTGATACTACTAGAGTAGGATAGACACTAGTAGTGTTATAGTCTATAGGGTCATGCTAGTCTCTTTGCTAAATTAGCCTGAGCCCCGCAACCATTTTAGATTTGTGTCTTTTATTTTTGGGCATGTTACCTCACAGCTTGTTGTGTAAGAACTAATAAGCCTTTGAGCCCACATCTGCTCATACTGCTACTGTCTGAGCGCTGCGTACAAGTTCGAAAAACAAGCAACTTTGTTATTGAGTTCTGGTGGTCAGTCAGTATTGCTTAGCCATAACCTGGTTCACTTTTGGCACGACTGAGAAATGTTTGCAATATACTAATGCGCACCATTTTCTCATTACAGACGGAAGATTCCCTTCTACAAAACAGAGCTTTGCAGAGCTTATGATGTAACCAGTACTTCTAGGTTCTTCTACGATGAGGGGTCTCCCAGAATTCGCTTAGAGATCTTCATTTATAATTTTATATAAACTACATTCGTGCTAAGGGGAGGATGGTTCTTCAACCACCGTTCAGTTATCATGATTTCCCCTTTTGTCTTCTCTGGACTTGTAGTTGTGAAAATGTTTATTGTTTTAATCTTATGCATTTTGCTGTTGGTGCTGGCTCTTATAGTTAGTATACTGCATTATAGAACAACGTACAGAGCTTGTTTTTTTAAAAGAAACCTAGTGAACTTACATAGACTCTGTGGTATTTGGTGAGGATTGTGGACGAGTGAGTGAGCGAAAGGGTGTGCATAGCGTCCATGACTCTGAGAAGTCGGGAGTGTAGTGTTATGTTCTGTGTTGCCTAATCATTGGGTTTCTTTGGAGGTTCGGGGAGCTAATGGGACACTATAGCTAGTCGGTCAGTGGATTGTAGGTGAGGTATGAGGAAGGTCCAACCTCCTATCAACAACGTCCCGTGCATAGTTCTGTATGTGCAGAATCCCTGCAACAGTAGTAGTATATACCAGTATCTTATCAAAAAAAGTTAAATATCTTGTTGGTGGGAATTTTCAAAAAGCCTCAAGATTAAGAAGACTAGAAGAGGATTACCCAAAGAGCTGGACTCAGGGGCTAAAGTGATTGATGAATCAGAGTTTTATTTAAAATCTTTAAAAGAAAGAGTGGTCAGCTGGGCAAGCTTAGCTGCAGACCGACTAATAGTAATAGTAATAGAGTCATAGCAGAGGCAGTTAGAGGCAGGGATAGCAAGAATTTCAAAACTGATTGTCTAGACTGAACATTGAAGAAGATTTTGTAAAAAATCGAATTAGGAGGACTTACTGGGGCCTGCAGCAGAACCCTCGGCAGAGGAGCATTCCTGGCCCTGGGAGGCATCTTCCCCAGCTCCTGCTGACTCCGACCCTGTCTTCCTGCCCCTGGGTGCTGATCATGAAAGATATCAGAAAGAAAGAGACAAACATGGATGACTGGTGTGAAACAAATAAAATATTTTTAAAAACACTCGAATAAACATTTATGGAAACAATGGCAATAAAATTGACCTATCTAAATCTGGTCGACCAGTATTGCGGGATTCACAGTTCATCTTGTTATTATTTAATATATTTATGAACACTATTCCAGTGTTCCATTCCGATTCCAAAATACTAACTAAACCTAAGTACTACCTGACCTGACCTAGCCCACCTATTCCAGATGGGCCAATTGTTCACTAAGTCTGCAAAAATGCAATGGAGGACACATGCATACATTTTTGTATACACCAAATTGTAGATTTGGTTGGTTTCTGCTGATGTTTTGCTAGTGATAATAAGCCTATATTACCACCACTCAATAAACAAACTACAACATGTTCTACTAAGGACTGGGGTAAGCAGCACTCAGCAACATGTGACTTGACAGAAGATGCGTCACGCAGACCACTAAAAAACATACCTACTAAAATCAAGTAACTAAACTAAACCTATCAATCCACCACTATCTCTTCTTAGTGGCAGGAGGATAAAGGAAGGTCTAGATTCTCTCTAGCATTACCTAACTTAAGTTCTCTAAAGTAAACTCTTACATAATCATGCCAAGCTAGCACAAAGTTCCAAACAAGTAAGATTAGTAGCGCAGAGCGCCTGTGTCATAACAATCACAGAAGATTTTTAAACGTAATTTACCTGCAATGTAAGCAGCAGCAGTCTTGCTGTTCTGGGAAAGAAATTAAGTTGCAATATCTAACACAGATTAGAGGAACACAAAGTAGTAATATTGAATAGCTTCTCACCAAGACCCAGGACCTCCATTCGAAGCAAGTCCAGCAGGTCCTGCTCCCGGTCCAGGATAGCAGGTCGCCGGTGCGTCAGCTGGTTACTGATGCGCCAGACACCAGAGCAGCAAAACACTGCCCGGTGCACCTTTCCCCACCTCTGCCAATGCTCCTGGAGCCCGTACCCGGACCCAGGCCTGCTGCCAGGTTTACGGGGAGGTGGCGCAGGACAAAAAAAAACAAGTGCGGCCACCTCCGCCTCACCAAATAAGGCCTGTGCATGCATCCCATGTGGGCACCGCCTTCCGCAGGGAAGGTGGTTGTGGCTGTGGCTGCAAGCAGCCCTGCCCTTGCCCTTGGCCTTGCCCTCTCCCTTGGCCATGGCTTCGGGACTCTGGGGGGAATTGGAAAAGTAGATAAAAGAAGAAGCAACTTATAGCAAAAGAGTAAACAAGTAGTAGAAAAAGTAACAAAAATATAGAATCAGGAAAATAGAGAGATAGATAATAAATGAAAAAGATCCCCAAAAAACTTACAGAAACAAAGGATTGCAGAGCTAGAGGAAGGATAGAAAACCAGCCCCAAAACCATAGAATACCATAGAATAGAATGAAAAACAAGATGGGCGCGACCGTTGCGACCGAGTGGGCAAGCTTGCACAATAGTTCCCCCCGAACATGCAAAAAGCGTGACGAACACGTAATGCACAGTCCCGAACAGGAAATACTCATCACGAACGGGTGGAAGCATGCAATATGTGACCCGGAACAGGAAATAGGCATCGCAAACAGGCGGGACAAGTAAAAAACAAGATGGCAGCGCCCATTAGCGGCCACATGGGCAAGTTGGTGACATATTTCAATGCGATGACGCAAAAACACATCGCGAGCAGGCGGGCCAAGCAACTCTGCATGTTCGCGGAATTTCTGAATGCTCGTGGAGATTTTGTGTGGTTTTGCAGAGATTTGCATAGCATGACTATACAAATTTCGCCCACCCCTACTTTTGACATGTGAAACCACTCAAGATTTCTATCTTTGGAATCAATGGCAGATTTACTAAGGACTTGCGCTGTCCTTGTCTAATGTAAGTCATTGCAAGCAACCCATGTCCTTAACTGGGTTTTATTAAGCCATGCAAAGTAACTTTGTGCAGCTTTGTGTGGTTTTGTAAGTACAAAGTAACACAATGCAGCACATAGCACTGCCTTTCAATACTTTTTGGCAATTAAGCTTGACATGGGTGGAGCATGGGTGTTGCATGCATCCACCCATGTATTTTGAAGCAAACACAGATTTACAAAGACTGGTACTGATGGGATTGTGCCAAAATGGTGTGCTTACCCGACCGAGGCATTCAGAGAAGAAATTGGGCTTGGAATTTTCCAAGCTGCCCTTGCTCAGCGATATGTGTCAAGTGCATCACACTGTGGTATCGGGTTCTCCAGACCTACAAATTCTGTAAAACTGCTTAACACCATAAACAGAAGTTGGCACGGAAACTGGAAGTGCAAAAGACAAGTTTATTAGGACCCCATGGGGTGGTGGTACATTCCTACAGCACCCTTCGGCAATGCAAGAAGTATCACACCGAACATCGGTGCGAGACCTCTTTTATACAGTTTTACAGTAATAAAAGAGTAGGCGGAACACATTTACTCAGTTTAGGTACATATAAGGACATTTTTGGAACACAGCCAGCTCATGGGAGGAGTTATAACGCTACTGGTCAGTTTTTGGGGAACATTCCTAAGTAATGACTGTCCACTAGTGCAGAGGGTTTGACTACGCATGTGCAAGCTTGACCAGTCCTAAAAATAGCTTGTTGCTGGGCAAGTTAGGTGGTCAGTGGTACAGAGATAGGACAAAAGGGCATAGTGACCACGAGGCAGCGCGTTCATGTAAAATGGACGCCAGTGTTCTCAAAATGGCCCCCGAACATCATAGTCAAGATAAGGGGAAATTTGTGTAGCAAAGCTGAACGCTAACTCGATCGCTGTCAAATTACGACAACACCCGACCCATCCTTGTCACCACCCTGGGGTTTCACACCCCATTAGGATGAAGCACTGAGAGGCAGCTGCTGCCAAGCTCATGCAAATTAGCTTCTAGGAACATCAGGCAATGAAAAGGTACTTTTCTAAAAGTTATTTTTCCTAAATGTAAAATATTACTTCGCCTTTGAAATGGATTTTTAATAAATATTAAAAATATTTGATTCTATAGCTTACCCCAAATCAGCGATAGCAAAATCAAGCTGAGCTCTAGTTTTCCACGTAGGACAGCCAAAACCATCCAGAGTGGATAGAGCTTTTGGGTTCTTGTTTCTCTAGGTGCATTGCCATATTAACTCCACATTAAGCCCTGTAGTATTGGGGGAAGCTTTTATATATGCCCAATGCTTTTCTGATGCTCTCCGTGTACCACAAATTGTAGAGGGCCGGCACCAGATGCACTGATCAAACACTCAAGAGTGAATATATTATATTTGGTTGATGTCCCTTCCTTTGTGGCAGATATGGTCTAAAAGTGGGGTGTGATCGAACCCCCAGGGTAGGGAAATTATGGCTGCCTTTTTTTAAGTCTATGCGCCTAGTGTTTTTGGCACTCACGGAAACACAGTTTAGGGTGCAGGAGGTCAGCCTAGCTTTCATAAGTCAAATTTCCTTTCCTGGGCGGGGTCCTCAGTTGCCAATCCCAAGAAATATGGCAACTATTTCTATTGTACTGCTGCCTTGTGGCTTTTAGGTGCTCTTTTCCTGGGCAGCCGTGTCAACCCATATCAGCCACTGCAAAAATAAAGGTGGTATTAGTGGACCCAAGTGGGAAAATTACCGGACCTCATACAAAAACCTATGTATATCAGATTGCCAGTGAGAACAACGTGCAATAGGATTATATAAATGAAGAGGTGCTTTCGCAGTTCTGCCATTTTTAGGGAAAACAACCGACACTTTGTTGTGCAGCACTTTTTCACATATTTTGCTGAAAAAACTACAATTAACTATATTTTGGGAATTTTGGGGAATCCACAAACCCAAGATTCCTTTAGAATTCCTATAATGTTGGGGGAAAAAAGGATGCATATTGGATGTGGATACCTTCAGCAGCTTAGTGGTTAAACGTCTATATGTCTGAAATTTCAAAGCAATGCGCCCTACCTTGTGGGCTACAAGGTACGGTGGCCTATTACTATTTAAACCAGATGTTTTTCTCTTGTGGGGAGATATGTAACTTTCCATGCCATGTATGTTTTTCTACCTAAACACTATAGCATTATACACAAGTTAAAGATGGCAATTAGGAGTTTGTCAATTGTGCCATGTTTTACGGGTCAGAACCCATGGAGTGAAGCCTGATAAGCAGTGTCCCAGTGCCTAGAAAAACAAATCGAAAGAGTCAATCCACAAAAAGGTGATAAAAGATAAAAAGGGCACTTTCTCACACAAGTTCCTTGATATGTTTTGAATCATATTCAACTTGCAAATCTACTAAATGGTCTTTGCTGACCTACAAGTACCAGCTTTATGTGTTTCATAAATATCTTCCTGAATTGTGTCGTTTTAGAATGATATTACAATTATAAAAATAGACATAACTTTGTGTAAAACGATGACTGCTGTGATTACCGATTCTTTTGTGAATCAACCCCAGAATAAGTCAAAATGAATATTTAGTGAAAATCATTTTGGAAACATATGCTTTGAAAGATGTTTCGATAGTTTTGTGTTGTTATGAATCGATTTGCATATTTACTTTGGGGTGCACTGGGCTTTCCTATTCCTAAGAGGCGATGCTCAGTTCAGTGTGTACATGCAATGTTTTATGAAAGAGAAGAGAAATAAAGCAAGAAGATTGCTCATTAAATACAGTGAGATGAGAAGACGAGATCAGAAAGCCTTGGAGGAATAATATTAAAACATAGCGAAGGGGACGTCTTTAATGCAGACAATCTCATTTTTATTACCTTATCTTTTTATAATCCATTTTTTCTTTAGCATGAGATTGACACCTGGAATAGTTTGGAAATAAATTAACTAGCTGTCTCTTGGAAGATAGTGATACTAATATTGTAATGTGAAGAAATGAAAATGGCAACGTTTAAATCAAATATGTTAACAATCTCTACCTAAAACAGGAATCAGGTGAGAAGGGTGTACTAAAGAGGATGAGAAGAACAACAAAGCAGTAATACTGTTTAGTTGCAAACAATTGTATTGATCTTTATTTTTGCTGTTTTTATATGAGTCAAACCTGGCCCAAGGGCACTAGAGCCATTTTAATGACCATTAGATTACATTACACAAGGTAAGGTTCACGTGATTGTTTCTTTTATTGCTTTAGTCATGGGGAGGTTAATGGGCAGATTTGGTGCAACTCAACACAGAACGACACCTTGCTGCACTGCGTCAAATGGAGAGGGCAGGAATGCGCCATATCTACTTAGATATACCATGTGGCTACCATGCCCCATGGAACACCTTTCCTATGCAGAGCAGCTCAAGGCAGCGACTTGTACTGCCTTGCGTTATTCGTCATTCATCATTTGCTTTGCCAAGCAGAGCAATGCAAGGTTGCAAATCTGACTTAAGAGCTTGCACTGTCTTGTGTCGCCTTGAGTGACGCAAGGGCAACTCAAGGCCCTTGATAAATATGCCCTAACATGCATAACAATGACTTAAAAAACAATGGCTAGGTAACAATATCAATATGCCAGTTTTAATATTCTATAACAATATAAATTAGGTTAATGGTATTTGAATTTGCGTGCAGTGAAGCCTGTTCTCAGTATTTCTATCAGTTGTGCAAATTTATGTTGCCTGAAATACCACTGTCAAAAATGAACAAAACATTATATGAAGAGATATAATACTAACATCAAAGGTTATTTATTTAAATTATTTAAATTATTTAAAATCTTATATAGCGCGCAGCTACCCTTGGGCATCCCGGCGCTTCCAGACAACATCAGATGGTAGAGGGGACAGCATTGAGGCGTTATGCCGGAAACAGAAAGGTTTTAAGACCTTTACGGAAACGCAGTGTACAGGGTTCAGCTCGAAGTTTTAGGGGGAGCGAGTTCCAAAGCTTTGCCGTATTAAATGAGAATCTTCTCCCACCAGTGCGGGCCTTTTTGACTCTAGGCACCATCAAGAGATGTTTCGTGTCTGATCGCAGCGTTCTGCCAGCTTTATAGGGAGTCACTAGATTTTTTTAAATAAGGGGGCCTTTACCTGCGAGAATTTTATGCGCGGTGCAAAGTGCCTTAAAGGTCACTCTCTCCCGCACGGGGAGCCAATGCAATGCCTTCAATGCCGGTTTCGCTGATTGCGTCCTCGGAATGTCCATAAGCAGCCTTGCCGCTGCATTTTGGACCTGTTGAAGGGTCTTAAAGGTTGATTCAGGGGCGCCCAAAAAGATGGCGTTACTATAATCGAGTCTAGATGTTATAAGACCCTGAATCAGCAGCTTCCTCGATGTTACCGGTAGTAGAGGGAAGATTTTCCGAGCCGACCTGAGCAGGGCATAACATACTCCTGCTGTTTTCTTGGCTTGGGTGCGGAAAGACAAGTCTGGTTCTAGCCAGACTCCAAGGCTTTTAATCGCATCTTTGGGGGCCGGGGGATCGCCCATACATCCCGGCCAGCTGAGCGGCGGGAGAAGGGTAGTTTTACTCCCCAGCAGCATTATTTCCGTCTTTGAGCCGTTTAACTTGAGGGAGGAATCTCCCATCCAAGTGTGAACATCTGCCAGGCAGGAGTTCAAGATGTCAGGATTGTCGGCCAGCTGTGATAAGGAAACCACTAGCTGCGTATCGTCAGCGTAGCTGACGATTTTGATGTCATATGGGGATACTACGTCCTCCAGGGGGGCCATATATACATTAAATAATGTGGGGCTCAATGACGAGCCCTGTGGCACTCCACACTGGAGGGGAATGGATTTGGATCTCTCAGGGCCATTCCACACCTGGTAGGAACGATTCGAGAGAAAAGATCTCAGCCACTGCAGGGCCACCCCGGAGACCCCTACCTCAGCCAGCCGTCGAATCAACACCTGATGGTTCACGGTGTCAAACGCCGCGCTGAGGTCCAGGAGGATCACCGCCACTGACCCTCCTGAGTCCAGGATGCATCTTGCTTCCTCGACAACTGCCAAGAGGGCCGTGTCTGTGCCCTGACCTGGGCGGAATCCAGTTTGTGATGGTCGAAGGAGTCCATTCGACTCCAAAAAGGCTGACAGCTGCCTGTTGACCAACCGTTCAGCAACTTTGCCGAGACCTGGCAAGAGCGAGATAGGTCTAAAGTTCGCCAGATCATTAGGGTCCAAATTGGTCTTTTTTAAAAGAGCCTTAACAACAGCCATTTTCCAAGTGGGTGGCACCACACCCTGGACAAAAGAGGCGTTCATAAGGTCTGTTACGGGAGCTGCAATGGACGCTGTTACCTGCTTGAGAAACTTCATGGGGACCGGGTCCATGGGAGAACCACTTTTAATCGACGATAGAGTTTTGGCGACGTCGCTCACTGATACTGGGCCAAAGGTGTCAATGTGGAAAACGTTCTCTCTGGCCCGAAATCCCACGACCTGCTTGCCAATGTCCTGAGATAGGTTCGGCTGGGGCAGAGAGATTAAGATCTTCTCAATTTTTGTGTGGAAGAACTCAGCCAGTTGTGTGCTTTTTTGTTTGTCATGCACCACATCCGGCTCCGGAACTTTGAGCAGTTCTTTGACCACTTTGAAACTCTCCCTAGAAGAGCTCGAAGCAGATTTGATGCGGTCATCAAAGAATAGGGCTTTCGCACGTCGCAGGGCGGACTTATAGCCCCTAATTGCAGCCCGATATTCTTCTCTCCTAGAGACTTCCCAGTTCGTCCTCCATAACCTCTCCAGCCTTTTACATCCCTTCCTGAGGGTGCGAAGTTCTCCGGAGTACCACGGAGCCGAGCCAACTCGTTTGTCCCTCTTAGGAACTCTCTTTTTAGGGATCAGAGCATCCAGAGAGGCGGAAAACCAGCTGTTGATATTGGCATCGGCCTTAACGGGATCCGACTCAGGAGGGGGAGGCGAATCTTTCAATATAGAGGTCCAGTTATCAACCGATAGTCTGGCCCAAGCTCTGTCCACTAGGAAGGCCTGTTTGGTCCTTGTAGGTGGTAGGTCGATTTGCCACAAAGCTGATACCAGAAAATGGTCTGACCATGGAAGGGGAAGGGCCGGCCTAGCTGTGAAGCGGGGAATGTTCGAAAACATCGGGTCGAGTAGGTGTCCCTTTTCGTGGGTGGGGCCGGAGTTAATTAAGACCAACTCGCGCTCCTGTAAGTCGCTCTGGAGATCCAGCGCCGTTTGGTCAGTGGGCTCGTTGAAGTGAAGATTGAGATCACCCAACACCATGAAGTTGGCCGTCGCTGCGGCCAGGGCCGTCACTGATTCTGCCAGGGAGCTCACAAAATTACCCAGTGCGCCCGGAGGCCGGTAAATCAGCAGACCCGATATTGACACTGTCGGGGATATCCTGAGGGCGAAGTGACAGCTCTCACAATCCGAGAGTTGGCCACTATGCGTCCTGCAAACAAACAGGCTCCTATATACAATAGCGAGGCCACCCCCTCGTCCCTCTGGTCTGTCCACCTGACAGATAAGGTAGCCCGGTGGAAGAGCTTCCACGATATCCGCATCGGAACTGGGAGTTAGCCATGTTTCCGTTAGAAACAAGATATCTAGTGCCAGATCCTGGATGAGTAGGTTGACTTCTATAGCATGACGTGGGAGGGATCTACAATTCAGTAGCCCTACAACCAGGTCATTCTTCCCTTTAATAGCGGAGTGATTCCTCTCGGCTCCCTCAGCTGGGAGGGGGGAAGGGCATTGCATAGGCGGATCAGCTCTCTGAGGCAATGCATGCCGAAGAGCCATGAGTTCATCGCGCTCATAAGCGCGCCTCATGGTAGTAGATTTCGGCAGAGTATCAAGCCCTGGGCCCGTCTGGGCACAGACGGGCACAGACGGGCACAGACGGGCTGGACTCTGGCGTGACTCCGGCGCTGGGGACGGCGCTCCCGCAAACGCGACCGCTAGCGCGGGAGACTGCTGTTTCCTTTTATGGGGACACTAGAGCGCTCCCACCGCTCTTGCCCTCACAAAGATGGCTGCCGTGAAAAAGTAACTTCCTAGCCCTTCAAAAGCCCCAAAACGGCCGATAGAGCCGTGCAAATGCGGCGAAAATGAGTGAAGGTAGGCTGAGAGAATGCTGTCTGCAACACAGTATGGAAAATACAATTTTTAAAAACACTGTAAAAACGAGCAAAGTGACTCGTAAATAACACACAACACACTAGTACACATCAGTGCATTGCAGGTCGCGTTTTAGAATGCTACTCGCCAAGAATCTCGCGAGCACGGTCAGAGGGCTCCTTTTATGGGGACACTAGAGCGCTCCCACCGCTCTTGCCCTCACAAAGATGGCTGCCGTGAAAAAGTAACTTCCTAGCCCTTCAAAAGCCCCAAAACGGCCGATAGAGCCGTGCAAATGCGGCGAAAATGAGTGAAGGTAGGCTGAGAGAATGCTGTCTGCAACACAGTATGGAAAATACAATTTTTAAAAACACTGTAAAAACGAGCAAAGTGACTCGTAAATAACACACAACACACTAGTACACATCAGTGCATTGCAGGTCAAACAATTTACATTTAACATAATAAAATAGTGCTGACAGTTTTTATTGGTCATATGTCTATTGCCTTAACTGTGGAACAAACTTTGAGGAATATTTACAAGCCCCTTTGCATCTCTCTTGCATCACGCAACATGGTACGAGAGTGAGGCTGCTTCAAAATTAAATTCTTCGAGCCACTAAACGCCACTCCAACAACTATAGGGCAACCCAATATACCTCATGGGACTAGGTATAATCAATATCATCTATACAAATGTACCTTAAAGATTTATTCACCAAATCATTCAATTTTTCATTTAGCGCCATAGAAATGTACACATAAATATATCACAATAGGAATATAATCAAAAATGTTGTATTCATAGATTGAATTTAAATCAAAATCGACTCCATAGCAAGACTGTGACTGCTAACAGTTTTTCACAGCTTCCCTAGTAGTGTTACACCCTTTTGTGAACATCACTTGATTCACAGTTCTAATACAATTTTTATTTCCAGATCTCTTAGATAGTTTTTTTATATACATATGTATGCAACACAATGTCATAATTTGTGGACAAATATATGCAAAACGGGTGTCAAACAAGTCGACGTTTCGGTCTTAAGTAGGTCATATAGATCCATCACTCCATCTTCAGGACACAGCGTTGCTTAGTATCCACCAACTCTCTATATAATGGATTGTTTCTTCATCCTGTGTTTTTCAATTGGATTTCTCTATTAATACCAACCACTTCATAAATTTTAGTGGGTCACAAGAGAATCAATCTCCCAGGCACGGCTTTCCTCACTTTCGTAGTCCTTGCTGGAGTTAATGGTTGCTCTGAGAGTAGTGCATTATTTGAAGTAGGGTGCACTGTCACTCTTTTTGCGTGGTGCACATATGGACAATGCCTCCTAAATATAATTGTGTTCCAGGAATAAAAGCAGAAGCACAAAGAGTGTGCAATAATTTTCTTATTTCACAACAAGCCTAAAAAAAATCCTTGTGTCACATGTCATTTAAGAAACTCATGGAAACAATTTACTTTGTCTTTAAGGGATGAACAATTCTTTACTAGCTGGCACAAAAGCAGTCAGACCTAAATTAGAGGCATTGTGTAAAGTTTTTAAGCAGCACATCAACAGCAATAAAGTAAAAACACTACAAAAGAAAAGTCCAACACTGCGCTTAGCCCTGTACTGGAGACTTCCCCTGTAAGTCTTGATATCAAGCCATGATCCTGGCACATCAACATGTACGCCTTTTGAGAGCCTGGACTCCCCTAACGACACCTTGCCAGTTGGTTCTGAGAAACAGGGTTCTGAACTGTCTCCTTTCGAGGTCATCCTACATACTCTAACTAGCCACCGCGCTGAGGCGCAAGAGCATTTTCTACAATTACGAGGGGACAACACCAAACTCCAGAACTCATTGACAGAAATGAACTCCAAATTAGGCGGGATGTTGCAGGAAATTGAAGACCTTCAGCAATGAGTTGTTGGGATTGAAGAGAGCTCAGCTCACACTGAGTCTTCTCTGAAAGATCATGAGAACCAGATTCTTGCTCTACAGCTGAAGGTCGAGGACCTGGAGAACCGTCAACGCCGATCTAATCTGAGACTTTTTGGTGTTCCGGAGGGTGTTGAGGGGTCTGATGAAACTATTAAATAACGCTCTACCCGATCTAGCTGACTGGGATTGGGACTCTCAGGTTCAGAGAGCCCATTGTCTCCCCCCATTTCAGAAGAAAAGGGATAGCAAATATCATAGACCCTTTTATATTTATTTTGGGAATTTTCTACTGAGAGAGGCAGTAGCTGTTAAAGTACGTCCCAACTCTCCTATCAAGTTCGAGAATATGTCTTTATTTGTTCGCTCAGATTTGAGTAAACCTACTATGGATAGGAGGTGGAGATTAAAAAAATTAATAGACCCTTTCAAAGCTACTGGGGGACAAGCATTTTTGCAGGAGCCTGCCCGCCTCAAAGTCATTAAAGGAGCTCATACATATTACTTCTCGGATGAGAAGGAGGCGCAGAGCATGCTATCTAATATGAGCTAGATTTTGGGCTTAAACTGAGCAATTATTATATATTTTCTATCTCTCTTTAGGTTTTTTATAGCTCCTTTAGATCCCGGGGAACTTTAACCAAAGCACTTTCTTTTTCCCTTTCCTTAAAAAAAAAAACAACAAAAGAAAACTGGGTGGCCAGGTAGCCCCGGTGCTGTTCTGCTCTGAGCTGCCCATCCAACGGCAGCAGACACAGAGGGGGCTCCCTCTTGTTCTGGGTTGAGGGAGAGGGGGGGAGGGGGGTGGGCCCAAGTTTTCCGAGGGGTGGTCGTTTGGGGAGGGGCAAAAAAATTTAAAAAGTCAGCACTTTGTGATAAAGGTTCTAATTTGAAAGGAAGATGTTGCTGCTTTTTTTATTACTCTCTTTGCTTGATAATATACAGTGTGGTGAAACTGGCTTAAATTATCAATTAAAATGCATTTATTAAAATGCTTAGCTTGGAACATAGCCGGCCTAAATAGTAAGAGCAAAAGAAGACTTATTTCTGAAGAACTAAGCCTTTATAACCCTCAGCTAATCTTTTTATCTGAGACACATATTTCGAATAAGGACAGGAAGTTACTTAACCAGCTGGGTTATGAGGTTATAGTTTGTTCATCTCAACAGATCTCTCTTAGGGGTGTTGCCATATTAAAGGATAAAAGATCTAGAATTGAAACAATTAAATCTGGTACTGATAAATTAGGTCGGTGGGTGATTGCGCAAGTTAGTATTGGTAATCATAAATATGTACTCTGTGGAGTTTATGGTTCCAATACGGACGAGGCCTTTGTTTTTGATGAACTGAATCTGGAACTATTGGGTTGGGAGGGGGAACTTATTGTGATGGGGGATTTTAATTGCATTATGGATTATCAGCAGGACACAACAAGACTGGGTAATCTGCAGCGTATGCACAAAGTCAGGGCTGCTATTTTAGATATAAGTAGAGTACACAATGTTAAAGATGTATGGCGGTCTCTCTATCCTGACATACCTGGCTATACGTTCTACTCAGCCCCTCATAAACTTTGTACACGGATAGACATGGCATGGGCAACGGATCATATAATTGAGAATAGCTCTATGGAAATATGCCCACGGGTGTCTTCGGATCATAACCCTATTTTATTGAAATATAGCTAAGACAAGGATCAAATTAACACAAGATTGTTTTCCTTCCCTCGTTATCTTTTGACTGACACAGCCTACATTTCTCAGCTCAAGCTGCATCTGCGTGAATTTATTAAAATAAACCTTCACACGGCCTCTCATATATGTGTTTGGGACACCTGCAAGGCTAGTATCAGAGGTCATGCGCAGCAGTATATTTATAAACAGAATTCTGAACGCAGGAAGGTTAATAAAAAATTAATAGCAGATATTATTGAATATGAAACTTTATTGGTTGAGGCGCTCCGTTTGCGCTCCACTAATATTATAGAAATAGAGCTTAAACTTGGATCTTTAAAATCCAACCTTAAAGCAACTTTTATTGAAAAAAGCTGCGCCAAAATGCACATGACTAAAATTCAGTATTATGAAGGAGGGGACAAAATCGGTAAGCTACTTGCTTATAAAGTGGCGGATGAGAGAGCTCAGACTCGCATCAAATATATAAAAGGTGCGAACCAAATCATTTACAATCAACCTGGGCAGATCCTGACCCAATTCAGGGAATATTACAGTACCCTTTATACCCCGGAGAATCAACCCCTTACATCTGACATCTTAGAATATCTAGAAAGTAATATCAAGGGGAAATTTAACTTACCTGGTCTAGAACATCTATCGGATGATATTACTGAGCTAGAATTAAAGCAGGCTATTTTATCTTTGCCTATGGGGAAGGCATCAGGGGAGGATTCAATACCGGTGGAAATATACAAAATTTGCATTGAGGAAAGAATTTCTCTTTTTCTTCTTGTAACACAATATATTGGGGTGAAGGGAAAAGCCCCGGATTCTTGGAATACAACAAAAATAATGTTCTTCCTAAAAAAGGACAAACCAGCTGAGGAAAAAGGATCGTACAGACCAATTTCTTTGATCAATTCAGACGCGAAGGTTTTTGCCAAGGTTTTGGCAAATAGGCTATCCCTGATTATCCCTGAGATTGTTAGCGAACAACAGCACGTTTTGGGCAGGGACACAACAACTCACATTAATACAGCTATCACAGCCTTCGACATTGCTTAGACTGAAGCCTCCCCACTCGGTATGATTTTATTAGATGCCGAAAAGGCTTTTGACCGAGTGGGGTGTGACTATCTCTGGTCTGTGTTGTCTTTCATTGGTTTCAGGGGCAAAATGATTAGCTGGATTCGGGCCCTATATGATCAACCCATTTCTAAAATTAGTTATACAGGTTTGTTATCCTCTGCTTTTCCCATTGCACGGGGAACTCGACAAGGTTCGCCCGTTGTCACCCCTGCTCTTCTCCATATCTATGGAGTCATTTCTTTCTGCACTCCAGGCTCAGCCCAGGATAATCCCATTTTGCTCTGGACCTCACTGTTTGAATATTACCGCATATGCGGATGATATTGCAATATACTCTTCAAATGTTACAACAGCACTAGAGGGCATTATGGTTGAAGCAGAAAAATTTGGCAAAGTCTCTGGCTACAAGCTAAACGCGAATAAAACTCAGATAGTGGTTAACTATAAACCTCCAGTGGGAATTACCGGGATCTGTAGGGCAGCTAACTATTTAGGGGTGAAAATATCATCTAAGATCAGTGATATAATTCCCATTAACTATGACGTGCTGGTCAAATCAACCAAACTGCTTTTGAAAAAATTGCATAAACTACCACTAAATATTATAAGCAGAATAAATCTTATTAAGATGAAAACCCTTCCGAAATTTCTTTATTTTTTTCGTTCTATTCCTTTAGCACTTAATAATGTTTTTTTTAAAAAACTTGATGGAATCTTTAGCAGATTTATTTGGGGCTATCGGAAAGCACGAAAAAGCTTAGCATCATTAAAAGGATCTATTGATATGGGAGGTCTTAACTTTCCAGACTTTAAACTCTACATTTGGGCCACTTTTATTGGACGCCTTCACTCTCTACTTAACCCTGATCTAAAAAAATTTTTTTTCATACCATTATGTTGAATTTGGATGCAAGAATGTTTTTGCTCAGATTGAATGACCCAAATTTCTACAAAAGAGTCAAATTTAAGACAGCGCGAGATATCGCTAAGATATGGTTCAGTATTTTGTTTTTTTGTAAGACCTCTTTTTATCATTCAAAATTACGGCTTTGGGATAACCCAGGACTTCCGGGGATATTTAATGACAGTCGGGCTAATGCTTGGGAAACCCATGGTATTGTAACATTGGGGGACTTGTATGGTACTAATGGTCTTTTAGACTTTGAGACATTAAAACTTTTGTACAATCTTATGGAGCCTATGAGGTTTAAATACATCCAAGTTCACGACTTTCTGATACGTCGGATGAAAATTCAAATGGTTTCAGAATCTGATATTTGGGAGTGCCTCTATTCATCTAAAACTAAATCAGTAATCAGCACCGGCTATAGCTGCTTAATTTCTTATGTAAAAATGGACTGCTCTAAATTAGCTGAGAAATGGAGTTCTAAATTAGGAATGACGATCTCTTCTTCTTCTCAAAGCTTTTATTCGACATTTTGTCATTAAGCCGACATATAAAAAATACATTCATATACATGATTTTTTTTTAAAAGCAAATAACATCTTTACAACCAAGAGAGAAGATACAATATGTGCATAAATCAAATCCCAAGGCAACATCGCGGAATATTTACAATTTGTTTTGGGATACATTCCTTTTTCATTTAGCATACAAGTATGGTATTCTTCCAGTTTATAGTTAATTGCAGGACCGGGTATTAAAAATGCTATATACATTATATAAATAGATAAAATGCCAGCAATTAAAAAGATTAATATGCTATGTTTTAAGTCCATATTTCTTCCTAATCAAGCACACACTATGAAGGTACCTACTGACTCCAAAAGTTACCAACTGGGAGTTTGAGGATCTAAGTATCCTTTCAGCCTCTTTGAACGATCTTATACCCAGATTTTTACAAAGAGGTTTAATCCATTTCATACGTTGTGTTTTGTATAACGGACAAAAGAAAAGGATATGGGCCTCATCTTCATTTTGTTTGAATTCGCACAATTTGCAATGTGAGTCATTCCCCTTGGAGTTTCCCCACCAGCAGGTGTTTGCATTTATCTGTAAAACCCCATATCTGTATTGTAGATATACAGTTTTGGCTAAAGGTGGTTCAACCTCATCCATAAATTGTTCAAATATGGGGGTGTCCTTAAATTGCAAAAACTTGTGTGTTAATGAGCCAGTGACACGTTCATATACATTATTAGTCATGTAGTACCAATAGGCGTTTTTTACCTGTTCTTTGCAGTTAGTTTGCAAGGTAGTTGGGTTTTTCCAGAAGTGTGAAAGGCCTATTTTTGTAAGCCAAGTGGATATATGTCTCAGCCACTTAATTGTATTAAATGTGTCCAGTTCCCTAATTTCCAATAAACCAGCTCTATAGTCAGCGAGTTCCGGGGTAGACCATAGTCTTACCCAATAAAGCAGTGGCCTCAAACAGCATAAGAAATCTGTACGTTTTATATTGATATCTAGATAAACAGGCACTAAGGGCGTTCTTAGTGGTAATCTTAGTAGGCGCCTAAAAAACTCATTCTCAACAGTATCAAATGACTTGTTTGAATAAGGCCCCCAAATCTCAGCCCCATATAGGGCTGCAGATTGCGCTTTAGCTTTAAACACTTCAATCGCAGGAGTTATAGCTTTAGAGGTACTCCCTCCATGGATTTTTAAAATAGGGAGAGAATTATGTTTAAGTGTCAGCCTACTTTTTTCTAGTTGTTTTGCCCAAGACATTTTACTATCAAGCCTAATTCCCAGATAGTCAAAAAAATCCACGTACTCTAATTTGGTATTATTTAAGGCCAAATTCTTCTTAAAGGTTTTTGGGGGATTAATGGCCATGTACTTAGTTTTAGATGAGTTAATTTCTAACCCCTTTAGCTCGCAATAACTATTGAATTGGTTTATTAAATTTTGTAAACCTTTAGGTGTTTGTGATATTAAAATGGTGTCATCAGCAAATAACAATGCTGTGATTGCCTCGTTGCATAGTTTCGGGGAATCATGGTTAGATTGTGCCAGATAGGGGGGATATCATTTACAAATAAAGAGAAAAGGGTCGGGGCCAGTACGCACCCTTGTCGTACCCCCCTTTTTACTGGTATGGCTTGGGTGAGTTCGCCATTTCTTCCCCACCTTACTTTTGCAAAATTGTCAGTGTGGAGCTTTATGAGGTTAGACAGCAATTCATCCGGGACACCCATATTCCTTAAGGTATCCCATAATAGGGACGAGGGACAAGATCAAACGCTGAGCGTAAATCCATGAATGCTACGTATAAACCACACTTCTTTATTTGGACGTATTTCCAACAAATACACATAAACCTGTACACCTGGTCCACAGTGCTTGTCTTAATTCTGAATCCTGCTTGATATTTTGAGAGGATTTTGGATTCCTCTATCCAGTCTAAAAGTCGGTTTAAAATATGCCTGGCAAAAATTTTTTGTAAGATATCAATTAAACTAATCGGTCTGTAATTACCTGGATTATAGCGGTCCCCTTTTTTGTAGATGGTAACTATTTCCGCCCCCTTCCATGATTCAGGGATCAGGGTTCCCAGCAGAATAGAGTTACACAAAAAATTTATATAGGGACACCATACTTCAATGTTATGAGTAAATAAGTCCCCGGGTAGTTTGTCTGGGCCGGGTGCCTTGCCCGCCTTAATTGCCTTTATTGCACACAGAGTCTCTTCTATGCTAAATTTAAATGAACTGGTACACGGGGAAAAAGATCCTAGATTGTTATGGTCTGGGGACACCCCTGCTAGATCATATAATTTTACAAAGTGATCATACCAAGTTTTTTCATCCAGAAAAAAGTCCCTGTTGGAGCTACCCGTTTTATTATTTTTTGTTATCAGGCTCCAAAAGGTACATTGGTCGTGCTTCCTAGCAGCGTTTAATAGATCTTCCCAGATCGAATCATCCCATTCCTTTTTTGCACTGGAGAGGAGACTTTTGTATTCGTGTCTACACTCTCTTATCCTCATCTGGTCTTTAGATTTCACGGCATTAATTAAGTTACTTTTAGCTAGACGACACTGTTTATTATACCACGGTGTCTCTAGTTCCAATTGCCTTCTTGTATTACCTTTATCCTTGCATGTTTTACTCAGGAAGGGAATTAATGACTCTACTAGATGATAGTGCATTTTAAGGACTTCATGAGAACCCAAACTCAAGTTATCATATAAGGGGATAATGTCTGAGAAGGTGTTGTAAATACCCACAAGTGTATCTTTTTTTCCTAGTATATGTGGCCACTCTATAGCTCTTCTGTTGTTAGAAACCTCAACCTCTCCCACCTCCCCGGTAGATTCTATTTCGCCATCAGATGTAAGAAAAGGATGAGGAAGTAACCTCAGTTGTAGAGGAAAGTGGTCACTTTCTGGTCTATTCACGACCTTAAAAGCCAACAACAGATGCCACAAATTGGTTGTGATCAACATAAAATCAATCAATGATTTAGAGGTCCCCTTGCTGTATGTACAGTTTGCTGGTTTATCTGGATCTAATCGACCGTTACATGCCCTTAAATCGTTAGATACAGTCAGTTCGAAGATCTGCATAGCTGCCACTGAGCTTTTAACTGGTTTTACGCTATCTAGGGAAGGAATGTCATGAGCTCTGTCTTCGTTTTCTAGTAAATTTTCGAGCCCCAGCACAGGCTCGAATTGACAGTTAAAGTCCCCACCTATAATTATTTTGGAGTTTAACTCTAGATTACACAAATGCGAGCTTAGTTGTTCAACAACCATTGATTCCTTGTTTTGGGGATTTGGTCTGTTGTAAATATTTATCAGGTAGACATCCCCCATATCCTTTGTGGTCATCTTTACCCCAAGCAAGTCATTAGAAACAAGGTGCAAAGGTGAAACAGCAACATTCAGGGATATTCTTATCCAAATTATTAGGCCCCCTGAAGGTCTACCTCTTACGGATGCAATCGCCCCACAATAAAATGCTTTATAGCCAAGTCTATAAACCATATTGATTGCCCATGTTTCCTGTAAGAGTATGATATCATGCTCCTTTAGGAAAGAACTCCAGTTCCTGTCACAAAGGTTTCTTGACAACCCTGCAATATTCCATGACATAATTTTTATATCACGTTTTAAATTACATTGTGCTGGGTTACTGGGGTGGTTGTTACATGTATTTAGTGTTACCCCTTCGTTAGGACAATCCAAAAGCTCACTACCGGATACCATTTCTTGAAGCTCATTATATACCGTTAATGACGCATTTTGGTCCTGTGCAATACAGATATCCACTGATTCCCTCACTTGATGGTCTCTATGAGTACTAGCAGACAACATTCCAGCCCGTATAGTTTTAGCTGGATCAATTACAGAAGGCATTACACAGGTACTTGAGCTTAATCTTACACATGAGTCCCTTAAGTGGTCACTAAGCTTGGGGGAAAAAGTTCCACAGCTTCCACACTCTCCTGCTTGTCATTGGCCCCACCATGACCAATTTTTGTCCACATCCATGTTCTGTGAGTACATTCTACCAACAGGAGTCGGGAGATCAAGAAACGAGTACCTGTTATTCCTTGAGCCTGCCCAAAGTAGATCACTAGTGTGTTGCTTTGGGTAAAAATAACTAAGGTCACAAGTTCCGATTCCTAGGTGGCCCCTCCGTTGATTTTGGCTGTACACAAGATGTGCTACCGAAGGATCTTTAAAATTAACCAAAATACAGTCCCCTGGTATATCTTTTGGCCTGGTGCCCAACCAACTAACTCTCCGGACTTGGATGACCTGACAGTTGACAGTGTATGGCAGAGGTCTATTTTTTCTCAGCCAATATAAGGTCTTATTTTTCAGTTCATCGTAGGACTCCCTTTTGTTAGGTTTCAGAGGAGGGACGCCAGTAAGCACTACCACATATGGTTGGCACCCCGGTGGAAGACCTGCATTTGGAATTTTTTTAAGCACTGGTTTGCCTGTATTGCAATCAGCTGGTAGGTCATTGTTTATAGGGCCACTATTGGTTGTACAGGCTGAAGATCCTATCCCATCAACAGACTTTGATGGCGCCAAGGTTTGAGAGGTGGTAGTAGTAGCTACCTGTTTTGTTTTGCGTGGCGCAGGCTTTGGTGGAACAGCCAATTGTGTTCCTCCAGTGATTGGCTGCACCTTGGGAAGCTCTGCTTGCGATCCTCTCATTACAGCATTGACCCTATGCTGGTCTGTCACCTTGTCTTTTCTAGGTTGTCGAGTTTCTTGCGATGGTTTAGGAACTACTGGGCTAGATTCTCCCCTTATGGTATCTACTCCAATCTTGGAGTGAAGTTTTACCAATGATTTTAAGGCAAAAAAAATTGTCCAGTGAAGTTTGCTCGAATTTGTCCAAGCGCTCCGAGAGCCCTTTCAATTTTTCAGTTACTGGTAGTAGCAAGGTTGTCATGAGCAGTTGGATCTGTTCAATCATAGAATTAGCTACTAGTGGGTCTTTTGGGCAATTTACCAGTTCAGTGTCCAGCCCTGAACGGGCTAAAGCATTTGCAGGATCACCCTCTTGTTGCTTGTTTACTTCTATCCCAGTATGCATAGACTCGGGCTCTAGGGATTTACAGTAAGCACCCCCGTTCATATAGTTCCTTCGTATTCTCTTAAGAGCCTTCAGTCTATAGGCTTTTCGCGGAGTAACGAGTCTCTTCCTTTTTACTGCAACACGACTTGCTTTTGGTGGGGGGGATAGTGAGACTTGTCCTGCGGGGGCTTCGTGTATTAGTATTGCAGGCAGAGCCGATGGGTCAGCTACTGAAGTGGCTGAGCGGTTTGTTAAATCAGCATTACCTAGAGTTCTGCTTGTTATCACTGGATCAGGGATAATTTCAGGAAGGCCATTATCTATCCTCGGGTCGACCACACAAGGCTGCATATGGCTAGGGGTTACAGAAGTTAAAAGTTCTACCGGAATTGCGTTCGTTGGGGATTTGGCCTGTACCAATGTTCCCAGGGAAGAGCGCTTATGTGCTAAGTATTCCCGTGATAATCTACGTTCTGCTAGAATGATTTCCTTCTCTACAACAGAAACGGCACGAGTTATAAAATTGTCCATGGTGCCTATCGTAGAGTTTCCCCCACGCCTTGAGCATCTGCCTGAGCGAGTAGCCATAGGGGAATAAGCAGACATATGGAACGTACCAAAATGTAGACAGTGCTGTATAGCCCAGTGAAACGTAACACAGCTTTACCTGAAGTTTTTAGGGGGGTGGCCCGTCCCGGCCCCTGCTGGCCCCGGACGGCCACAGACGGCCCGCCCTTTGCCCGGGCTTCGCTCGGCGTCCCGCTTGCGTCCCGCTAGACGGGCCCTTGTTGAATTTTATAGGAGGAGAGCGGTTGTGGGCGGGGCACGCAGGGGGGCGCTGACCGGATGTCGCTTGGTCGCGCAGGGACTCCTGGAACAGTGAGTCCCTGCCGCGCTCCTCCCCTGCAGCCTCTCTGCACCACAATTGTTCTTTACTCACTGCAGGCGCGGGAAACAAGCGTGGGAGACAGGCGACAAACAGCGTTGGTGGGTCAACCCACGAAGCGGCTCCCGCGAAGCGGGAGCGGCGAGGAGCTGGATTAAGCAAACAGGTTAGAGCAGCAAAGCGTCCCCGTGGCAGCGAGGAGTTTTTCAAAGGGTCACAATGTTTCAAGACCCCGGGCTCCTTTTCAATCCCTCGCCAGTTGCAGGTTGTGGGCGGGGCACGCAGGGGGGCGCTGACCGGATGTTGCTTGGTCGCGCAGGGACTCCTGGAACAGTGAGTCCCTGCTGCGCTCCTCCCCTGCAGCCTCTCTGCATCACAATTGTTCTTTACTCACTGCAGGCGCGGGAAACAAGCGCGGGAGACAGGCGACAAACAGCGTTGGTGGGTCCACCCACGAAGCGGCTCCCGCGAAGCAGGAGCGGCGAGGAGCTGGATTAAGCAAACAGGTTAGAGCAGCAAAGCGTCCCCGTGGCAGCGAGGAGTTTTTCAAAGGATCACAATGTTTCAAGACCCCGGGCTCCTTTTCAATCCCTCGCCAGTTGCAGGTTGCGGGTGGGGCACGCAGGGGGGCGCTGACCGGATGTCGCTTGGTCGCGCAGGGACTCCTGGAACAGTGAGTCCCTGCCGCGCTCCTCCCCTGCAGCCTCTCTGCACCACAATTGTTCTTTACTCACTGCAGGCGCGGGAAACAAGCGCGGGAGACAGGCGACAAACAGCGTTGGTGGGTCCACCCACGAAGCGGCTCCCGCGAAGCGGGAGCGGCGAGGAGCTGGATTAAGCAAACAGGTTAGAGCAGCAAAGCGTCCCCGTGGCAGCGAGGAGTTTTTCAAAGAGTCACCTATCCAGATCAGATCTCTCACTCTCTCTCAAAAATTAATAACCTGGTCCAATCAGCTAGCTTACGATTGCAACAATTCAAAACTTCCTGCTTGTTATATTATACCCCGGAAGTGATCCTCAAATGGTCTTCAAATACATTATATACTGACCGTACCAAATGCCCTAAGTGTGATACTGTGGGTGCTAATATAGAACACATGTTATTTTCCTGCCCGATACTGAACGACTTTTGGTTTAATTTGGATAAAGTTCTGAAATTTAAATTAGTAAGGCCACCATGACCGCTTTTACTGTACTCTTAGATATACATAGTACCACCCTACCTCAACAGGCCTTAACTACTATTTTGCTATCCTGTGCTAAACTTACGATAGCTCGGGCATGGATATCGTCACAGCCGCCACATATCATGCAGTGGTGGTCTTTGGTAAATGAAATACACAATATGGAAGCAGGAATAGCCCGAATTAGGGGTACTAGGTCTTTGCTTAAATTTGAGAAAATTTGGGGCAATTTTATTTAAAATCATTTATGAAATAGATTTTATTTCTGTACAATGGTATGAATTTGTTTGCTAAGCATTGGATATCCTTCTTACTTTTTCATTGTGTAATTATTTCCATTCTGTATATATACATGTATTGACATTGATTGTATTTTTGCACTGTTTTTTTGGTTTTCACTTTGTGCTGACAATAAAAATATTTAAAAAAAAAAAAAGAAAAAGATAAGTCCAACACCAATCAAACAAAATAGACTTATATTTGTGAAATAGATCAAGACCAAAATGACATGAATTCAGTTAGTAGAACCAGACATATGCAGTTTCAAAGATTTAGCGACATATACTTCTCAGACGCACAAAGCGCAACTCGTGGTTATCTGGTAGTTCTAGACTTGGTGAAAGTCAAAGGTTTGGGGTGACCATGATGGAGATAGGCTGGATACTAGAACCAGGTTATTCCAGCTAAAAAATTAACGATTCAAAGTCCAGCGCAAAGTGTACATTTTGCGGTGAAAGAGACTGCGAGGAGCAGGGAGCATCGCAGGTGGTCATCACTGTAGTGCAAAAGTCCTGTCTGTGTGGTGGATAGTGGTTGCTGGAGCTTCACATTGGCTGTCACCGCAGGCTACCGATGCTGTAGGGTGAAGTGCAAATCTTGCATTACCAGTCAATGCTGGCAGAATTTGTAGTGCAAAGATTCAAGTCCAAAGGAGCCCCGCACAAAATGTCGCTGAAACGGATCCAAAGTTACTAAAAAAGGTAGGCACTTTGCAAACATTGACTTGCGATTTTTCAGTTGCTGAGTTTTGGAGCTTTTCAAGTATGTAATAGGTACGGTAATGACAAACTAACAAAATAATACGGTTGCAGATCTTGCCTCATTATGCCACTGAATCTGCCCATGGCGGGACTCGAATAGCAAACCAGCCCTGGCAATTACTTCTGACTGGCCCCCGGGAGAGGGGGGAGGTGTTGCCCTGAACACTGCTGCAGCCCTTTTGTTAAAAGGGTCTGATTTTACTGCACTGCTGCAAAACCGGCCCTCAGTAACAAAACCGGCCCCTACCGGTCCAAAAACGCCATCCCCCCACCCTTCTGGCCCACCGGGGAAACGCCTGGTGCCCGCTGCGGCGAGTCCGGCCCTGAATTTTCCTTTTCTTGCCACGTAACATTGTCAGCCCTGCTACGTAATTTGACTCTCCATTGCTACATAATTCTAGTTTCCCTTGTCATACGTATGATTTATGTTGGCTTTCGCTATTTCAAAATGTGTAGTCTTCCTTCCAAAGAGTGAACGATTACCTTACAAGGAACGTTTTTATTACATTGGAAGTACCTCGATTTTGAAATGTAGAGTTGAAAATACTTTTGTTGGAGTTTCTGGGTTTGTTCGTGAGTGTGAGTGAAGGTCTCATTGGGAACCGATTAGAGAAAATAAAATAAAGCTAATAACCTGACAACAAAGAGGCCAATATGTCCCTTGCAATGAAAACATTTTCTGCGCAGACTTCAAGACAAGCCAGGATAGAAAGACAGCATAATGCACAGGCATTGCAACGCTCTAGGAGAGGTCAGTAGGTTTTACTACTAAATTACTTTGCTGCAAGTCTCTGCAAGGGCTGCTGTACGTTGACATTAGATGGAAAACTAAAAGAAAATTAAGTGGCCACACTCCGTGCCCCTCGGATAACCCTTGCATCCTTTCCATTTCAACCAAAAAGCATTGCTTTCGAGTTTGCCAAAGCAAGCAGGAGGCAATCAAGTCAACCCCTCGAGACACAGATCTGGCAGGTTGAGTTCTGTGTTGTTCTTGTACAAAATTACAAGCGTGTACTGAACAACTGGTCGCAGCAGCATCGCTCGGAGGACGCCTTTGGCACTGTCATAGTCAAAGAGCCGACCAGAGGTCCTTGCTGTCAGGCTACTGAATAATGAAGGGGAAGACAAATGAGAAATAAACACTCTCTGTCCACTGGGAAGACAGGAGGGAGGCAGAAAATAGAAAAATAAAGCAATTTGTAAATATATTTTTCGTTAGAAAAGTGATTTAATGCTTTTGAAAGTAGCAAAAATCTGCCTGCTCAATATGTTATAAAAAAAAAGAGACGTCATGGTAATAGCATTTCTATATTTTGAATTCCTATTAAATTCTCTATATTTTTTGTTCAAGCAGCATGTAACGTTATTGAAATACAAGTTGTTCAAATTTCCTTTTGCCTTAATGTAATTAGACTTTTAGATATTGGATACCGTATGGTACATCTGTGCTAATAAATCGTTCATGTATGTGCGTGTGGATGTATTTAACCATCAAAGGATAACTCGAGGATAAGCAGTTACTTAAAAAAATTAAATAATAATGTATGTGTTAAACAAACTAACCAAAATATGCAACTTTTAACCGATTTATGGGGTTCAGTTCATCATCTTCAGAAGGGAGGTAGGCCAAGTATGTGTTGTCGAGATTCCAACTTGTGACTTTCATTTCTTTTTTTTTTCTTTCAAAATACTTTATTGATTTTCACAAGGTATACAGAAAGCATATAGAAGGGTAATCAAGGGTGTCCTTGGCAAATTTTAAGTGTGCATACATAGCGTTTTTATGGATACCCTGAGCCTAACCCGGGCGACCACTTGTAGAAGAAAAAAGATGCAAAGGAGGAGAAAAGGTAGAGAAAAGGAGTAGAGGAGTAGAGGAGAGAGGTGTAGCCACGGCTGGGCGAGCTGTAGTATCTATTCACATACCTATGGCACATTTGGTGCACTGGCTCCCAATATTGGGAGCTTTACATAGTATGGCGGTCTAGTACCTGTAACAATGACAAATCACGTATGATACATTTATTAGATGGAACGACAGTGAGGTCCCCTGATATGGCACTGTGGTGTGAGCTTTCTTCATGGGGGTTCATAAGATTCTAGAAACGCGTCTAAGGAGTTCCACCGCGTCATGGATGGGGGTTTCCATGGGGAGCTTTGTAGTGCTAAGTTGCCCGTCTCTCTGAGAAGGATGATCCAGTTTAACCAGCTCTTGTATGAAGTCTTACCCATGTCCTTCCAGTTGGCAAGAAGCATTTTCACTGCCGATGTTAGTAGCAGGTTAAGTAGATCTTTCTCAGAATCATCTCTCAGATTGGTGCTTATGCAGGCCAATGGCAAATTGAAGGAGTCTCTGACCATATTGCACTTAAACACCCCATTTATGAAGGATTTTTTTTTTGTCCTAAAACAATTTAAGGACAGTACATTGAAAGATAAGGTGGGCTAGATCCCCCGTCACCCGATTACAGTTCCAGCATGTTGCATCTTTTCTGAGCCTTAGTGCAAATATGCGAGCAGAGGTCCAGAATGCCTTGTGTAGTAGCCAGTAATTGGTTTGGGAGAGAACTGGGGAATCTTATTTTGTGAGACAGAGCTCCATATTGTGGGCTATTCCTACTCATATAGTGGCTCTGGGGGCAGTTGCTCCCAGAAGGCTATAACCTTATCTTTAAGTTTAGAGGGTTTGGCCAGAGTAGTTTGTACATGTGCGAAACCTGGTGGCCCAGTTTGTTGATGTATAACACAAATAAGGAGTTTTTATGGATGGGGGGTAGATAATTTGGATTTTGTGAGGGCTAATCGAATTTGTAAGAAGTTGTAGAACTCCATGTCCGCTAGGCCATACCTCGCTTGGAGTTCTGAGAATGTAATTGGATGTGTATTGTTTTCTAGTAGATAAGGAAAGAGAATTCCTTTCTTAATCCATGTGTCCAGGGTTAGGCTTTTGCCTTTGTACTTTATCTTGCTATTGGCCCGATTGATTCAAATTTAGACCCTTTAATACTATGCTCCAGCCTTTTATCGACCCTTAGTAGTGCTATTTTTGTGTTTTTAAAAGTGGATTTGGAAGTATGTGGGTAAAGTCTATTTGTTGTTAGGAGTGTAAGGGGGCTTTGGTTATTAAGAATGGCCCTCTCCACCTCTAGCCATGCCGGGTGTAGCCAGTAGGTGGAGTAATCCAGTATGAGCCTTGTTTCGCCAGGAACGCCAGCTGATATAGTCTGAAATCCGGTAAGTTCACCCCTCCTAGTGTTTTATCTAGTCTTATTTTTTTATACTGATACTTGCTTTTTTTCGCGCCAGAGGAAATTAGATGTTAGGATATCTATTTTGTGGTGGAAATCATCTGTAAGGAGGAGCGGGAGCATACTGGTTAGGTAGTTAACCATCGGGGTGATCATCATTTTGATAGTCTCGATTCTCCCCCACCATGTAATGAATTTTGGTGACCATGATTCCAGAAGCTTCTTTATTTTCCCTAGTCGTGTTTTCTTGTTTTCGTGTAGGGTATCTATCATGTTGCAACCATATTCGATGCCTAAGTATTTGATGTAGCATGTTTGCCATAATATCCCAGACTCTCCCAGGATGTCTGTCGTACAGTGAATGTTTGATGGCTTGAGTTCTGATTTCTCTCTGTTGAGTTTGTATCCTGAAAGGCTGGAATATCTAGTTATTGTGTCCATCAGGGCCGTAATTAATGGCCTTGGTTCTTCGGTTACAATAAGTGTGCTGTCTGCGTAGGCGGCTAGTTTGATTTGGACGCCATTGATATCCACCCCCTTAATGCTAGTGTTTGATTTGATATTTACAACAAGGGGTGGTGAGGGACAGAGTCTCTGAATTAAGCAGAAAGCTCTCACCCAGTCAAGAGATCAGGGCTAGATCCAACACCGTTTTTTAGCTCACTGCACCATCCCAGTTTCAGAACCTGGCTGTATGCAAATTAGTCTCTTCCTGTCCCAGTGCATGATGGGAACAGGGCAAACCAAACTACAAAAGCCAATTCTTACACTGGGAAGGAAACAAGCTCCCGGGGACCGGTTTCTGGCATTACAGCCGTCTTCGGCCCGGTTTGCTTGAATCCTGATGGTGCAATGAGCAAGGGTCTCACATCTGAGAATACCCTTCCACGCTTAGGGTGGACAAAAATATTTACAACAAGGGGTGGTGAGGGACAGAGTCTCTGAATTAAGCAGAAAGCTCTCACCCAGTCAAGAGATCAGGGCTAGATCCAACACCGTTTTTTAGCTCACTGCACCATCCCAGTTTCAGAACCTGGCTGTATGCAAATTAGTCTCTTCCTGTCCCAGTGCATGATGGGAACAGGGCAAACCAAACTACAAAAGCCAATTCTTACACTAGGAAGGAAACAAGCTCCCGGGGACCGGTTTCTGGCATTACAGCCGTCTTCGGCCCGGTTTGCTTGAATCCTGATGGTGCAATGAGCAAGGGTCTCACATCTGAGAATACCCTTCCACGCTTAGGGTGGACAAAAATATTTACAACAAGGGGTGGTGAGGGACAGAGTCTCTGAATTAAGCAGAAAGCTCTCACCCAGTCAAGAGATCAGGGCTAGATCCAACACCGTTTTTTAGCTCACTGCACCATCCCAGTTTCAGAACCTGGCTGTATGCAAATTAGTCTCTTCCTGTCCCAGTGCATGATGGGAACAGGGCAAACCAAACTACAAAAGCCAATTCTTACACTGGGAAGGAAACAAGCTCCCGGGGACCGGTTTCTGGCATTACAGCCGTCTTCGGCCCGGTTTGCTTGAATCCTGATGGTGCAATGAGCAAGGGTCTCACATCTGAGAATACCCTTCCACGCTTAGGGTGGACAAAAATATTTTAGTAGTTTAGTCTGCCCTGTTCCCATGATGCACTGGGCCAGGGACAGACTGATTTGCATATAGCCAGGTTCTGAGCTGGGATGGGGCAGTGAGATAAATAATGGTGATGGATCAAGCCCTGATCTTTGGACTGGGTAAGAGTGGTCTGCTCAATTCAGACACTCTGTTCATCACCACCCCCTTTTCTGAATTGTTTTTGGCCACTATAGGTGTGGCAGGGTATACTCAGACATGAGTCCCTTTCTCACTGCTCCATCAGGATTCAAGCAAGCCGGGCCGAAGACGGCTGAAATGCCAGAAACCGGTCCCCGGTAGCTTGTCTCCTTTCTGGTGAAGAATTGGCTTGGTAGTTTAGTCTGCCCTGTTCCCATGATGCACTGGGCCAGGGACAGACTGATTTGCATATAGCCAGGTTCTGAGCTGGGATGGGGCAGTGAGATAAATAATGGTGATGGATCAAGCCCTGATCTTTGGACTGGGTAAGAGTGGTCTGCTCAATTCAGACACTCTGTTCATCACCACCCCCTTTTCTGAATCGTTTTTGGCCACTATAGGTGTGGCAGGGTATACTCAGACATGAGTCCCTTTCTCACTGCTCCATCAGGATTCAAGCAAGCCGGGCCGAAGACGGCTGAAATGCCAGAAACCGGTCCCCGGTAGCTTGTCTCCTTTCTGGTGAAGAATTGGCTTGGTAGTTTAGTCTGCCCTGTTCCCATGATGCACTGGGCCAGGGACAGACTGATTTGCATATAGCCAGGTTCTGAGCTGGGATGGGGCAGTGAGATAAATAATGGTGATGGATCAAGCCCTGATCTTTGGACTGGGTAAGAGTGGTCTGCTCAATTCAGACTCTCTGTTCATCACCACCCCCTTTTCTGAATCGTTTTTGGCCACTATAGGTGTGGCAGGGTATACTCAGACATGAGTCCCTTTCTCACTGCTCCATCAGGATTCAAGCAAGCCGGGCCGAAGACGGCTGATATGCCAGAAACCGGTCCCCGGTAGCTTGTCTCCTTTCTGGTGAAGAATTGGCTTGGTAGTTTAGTCTGCCCTGTTCCCATGATGCACTGGGCCAGGGACAGACTGATTTGCATATAGCCAGGTTCTGAGCTGGGATGGGGCAGTGAGATAAATAATGGTGATGGATCAAGCCCTGATCTTTGGACTGGGTAAGAGTGGTCTGCTCAATTCAGACACTCTGTTCATCACCACCCCCTTTTCTGAATCGTTTTTGGCCACTATAGGTTTGGCAGGGTATACTCAGACATGAGTCCCTTTCTCACTGCTCCATCAGGACTCAAGCAAGCCGGGCCGAAGACGGCTGAAATGCCAGAAACCGGTCCCCGGTAGCTTGTCTCCTTTCTGGTGAAGAATTGGCTTGGTAGTTTAGTCTGCCCTGTTCCCATGATGCACTGGGCCAGGGACAGACTTATTTGCATATAGCCAGGTTCTGAGCTGGGATGGGGCAGTGAGATAAATAATGGTGATGGATCAAGCCCTGATCTTTGGACTGGGTAAGAGTGGTCTGCTCAATTCAGACACTCTGTTCATCACCACCCCCTTTTCTGAATCGTTTTTGGCCACTATAGGTGTGGCAGGGTATACTCAGACATGAGTCCCTTTCTCACTGCTCCATCAGGATTCAAGCAAGCCGGGCCGAAGACGGCTGAAATGCCAGAAACCGGTCCCCGGTAGCTTGTCTCCTTTCTGGTGAAGAATTGGCTTGGTAGTTTAGTCTGCCCTGTTCCCATGATGCACTGGGCCAGGGACAGACTGATTTGCATATAGCCAGGTTCTGAGCTGGGATGGGGCAGTGAGATAAATAATGGTGATGGATCAAGCCCTGATCTTTGGACTGGGTAAGAGTGGTCTGCTCAATTCAGACACTCTGTTCATCACCACCCCCTTTTCTGAATCGTTTTTGGCCACTATAGGTGTGGCAGGGTATACTCAGACATGAGTCCCTTTCTCACTGCTCCATCAGGATTCAAGCAAGCCGGGCCGAAGACGGCTGAAATGCCAGAAACCGGTCCCCGGTAGCTTGTCTCCTTTCTGGTGAAGAATTGGCTTGGTAGTTTAGTCTGCCCTGTTCCCATGATGCACTGGGCCAGGGACAGACTGATTTGCATATAGCCAGGTTCTGAGCTGGGATGGGGCAGTGAGATAAATAATGGTGATGGATCAAGCCCTGATCTTTGGACTGGGTAAGAGTGGTCTGCTCAATTCAGACACTCTGTTCATCACCACCCCCTTTTCTGAATCGTTTTTGGCCACTATAGGTGTGGCAGGGTATACTCAGACATGAGTCCCTTTCTCACTGCTCCATCAGGATTCAAGCAAGCCGGGCCGAAGACGGCTGAAATGCCAGAAACCGGTCCCCGGTAGCTTGTCTCCTTTCTGGTGAAGAATTGGCTTGGTAGTTTAGTCTGCCCTGTTCCCATGATGCACTGGGCCAGGGACAGACTGATTTGCATATAGCCAGGTTCTGAGCTGGGATGGGGCAGTGAGATAAATAATGGTGATGGATCAAGCCCTGATCTTTGGACTGGGTAAGAGTGGTCTGCTCAATTCAGACACTCTGTTCATCACCACCCCCTTTTCTGAATCGTTTTTGGCCACTATAGGTGTGGCAGGGTATACTCAGACATGAGTCCCTTTCTCACTGCTCCATCAGGATTCAAGCAAGCCGGGCCGAAGACGGCTGATATGCCAGAAACCGGTCCCCGGTAGCTTGTCTCCTTTCTGGTGAAGAATTGGCTTGGTAGTTTAGTCTGCCCTGTTCCCATGATGCACTGGGCCAGGGACAGACTGATTTGCATATAGCCAGGTTCTGAGCTGGGATGGGGCAGTGAGATAAATAATGGTGATGGATCAAGCCCTGATCTTTGGACTGGGTAAGAGTGGTCTGCTCAATTCAGACACTCTGTTCATCACCACCCCCTTTTCTGAATCGTTTTTGGCCACTATAGGTTTGGCAGGGTATACTCAGACATGAGTCCCTTTCTCACTGCTCCATCAGGACTCAAGCAAGCCGGGCCGAAGACGGCTGAAATGCCAGAAACCGGTCCCCGGTAGCTTGTCTCCTTTCTGGTGAAGAATTGGCTTGGTAGTTTAGTCTGCCCTGTTCCCATGATGCACTGGGCCAGGGACAGACTGATTTGCATATAGCCAGGTTCTGAGCTGGGATGGGGCAGTGAGATAAATAATGGTGATGGATCAAGCCCTGATCTTTGGACTGGGTAAGAGTGGTCTGCTCAATTCAGACACTCTGTTCATCACCACCCCCTTTTCTGAATCGTTTTTGGCCACTATAGGTGTGGCAGGGTATACTCAGACATGAGTCCCTTTCTCACTGCTCCATCAGGATTCAAGCAAGCCGGGCCGAAGACGGCTGAAATGCCAGAAACCGATCCCCGGTAGCTTGTCTCCTTTCTAGTGAAGAATTGGCTTGGTAGTTTAGTCTGCCCTGTTCCCATGATGCACTGGGCCAGGGACAGACTGATTTGCATATAGCCAGGTTCTGAGCTGGGATGGGGCAGTGAGATAAATAATGGTGATGGATCAAGCCCTGATCTTTGGACTGGGTAAGAGTGGTCTGCTCAATTCAGACACTCTGTTCATCACCACCCCCTTTTCTGAATCGTTTTTGGCCACTATAGGTGTGGCAGGGTATACTCAGACATGAGTCCCTTTCTCACTGCTCCATCAGGATTCAAGCAAGCCGGGCCGAAGACGGCTGAAATGCCAGAAACCGGTCCCCGGTAGCTTGTCTCCTTTCTGGTGAAGAATTGGCTTGGTAGTTTAGTCTGCCCTGTTCCCATGATGCACTGGGCCAGGGACAGACTGATTTGCATATAGCCAGGTTCTGAGCTGGGATGGGGCAGTGAGATAAATAATGGTGATGGATCAAGCCCTGATCTTTGGACTGGGTAAGAGTGGTCTGCTCAATTCAGACACTCTGTTCATCACCACCCCCTTTTCTGAATCGTTTTTGGCCACTATAGGTGTGGCAGGGTATACTCAGACATGAGTCCCTTTCTCACTGCTCCATCAGGATTCAAGCAAGCCGGGCCGAAGACGGCTGAAATGCCAGAAACCGGTCCCCGGTAGCTTGTCTCCTTTCTGGTGAAGAATTGGCTTGGTAGTTTAGTCTGCCCTGTTCCCATGATGCACTGGGCCAGGGACAGACTGATTTGCATATAGCCAGGTTCTGAGCTGGGATGGGGCAGTGAGATAAATAATGGTGATGGATCAAGCCCTGATCTTTGGACTGGGTAAGAGTGGTCTGCTCAATTCAGACACTCTGTTCATCACCACCCCCTTTTCTGAATCGTTTTTGGCCACTATAGGTGTGGCAGGGTATACTCAGACATGAGTCCCTTTCTCACTGCTCCATCAGGATTCAAGCAAGCCGGGCCGAAGACGGCTGAAATGCCAGAAACCGGTCCCCGGTAGCTTGTCTCCTTTCTGGTGAAGAATTGGCTTGGTAGTTTAGTCTGCCCTGTTCCCATGATGCACTGGGCCAGGGACAGACTGATTTGCATATAGCCAGGTTCTGAGCTGGGATGGGGCAGTGAGATAAATAATGGTGATGGATCAAGCCCTGATCTTTGGACTGGGTAAGAGTGGTCTGCTCAATTCAGACACTCTGTTCATCACCACCCCCTTTTCTGAATCGTTTTTGGCCACTATAGGTGTGGCAGGGTATACTCAGACATGAGTCCCTTTCTCACTGCTCCATCAGGATTCAAGCAAGCCGGGCCGAAGACGGCTGAAATGCCAGAAACCGGTCCCCGGTAGCTTGTCTCCTTTCTGGTGAAGAATTGGCTTGGTAGTTTAGTCTGCCCTGTTCCCATGATGCACTGGGCCAGGGACAGACTGATTTGCATATAGCCAGGTTCTGAGCTGGGATGGGGCAGTGAGATAAATAATGGTGATGGATCAAGCCCTGATCTTTGGACTGGGTAAGAGTGGTCTGCTCAATTCAGACACTCTGTTCATCACCACCCCCTTTTCTGAATCGTTTTTGGCCACTATAGGTGTGGCAGGGTATACTCAGACATGAGTCCCTTTCTCACTGCTCCATCAGGATTCAAGCAAGCCGGGCCGAAGACGGCTGATATGCCAGAAACCGGTCCCCGGTAGCTTGTCTCCTTTCTGGTGAAGAATTGGCTTGGTAGTTTAGTCTGCCCTGTTCCCATGATGCACTGGGCCAGGGACAGACTGATTTGCATATAGCCAGGTTCTGAGCTGGGATGGGGCAGTGAGATAAATAATGGTGATGGATCAAGCCCTGATCTTTGGACTGGGTAAGAGTGGTCTGCTCAATTCAGACACTCTGTTCATCACCACCCCCTTTTCTGAATCGTTTTTGGCCACTATAGGTTTGGCAGGGTATACTCAGACATGAGTCCCTTTCTCACTGCTCCATCAGGACTCAAGCAAGCCGGGCCGAAGACGGCTGAAATGCCAGAAACCGGTCCCCGGTAGCTTGTCTCCTTTCTGGTGAAGAATTGGCTTGGTAGTTTAGTCTGCCCTGTTCCCATGATGCACTGGGCCAGGGACAGACTGATTTGCATATAGCCAGGTTCTGAGCTGGGATGGGGCAGTGAGATAAATAATGGTGATGGATCAAGCCCTGATCTTTGGACTGGGTAAGAGTGGTCTGCTCAATTCAGACACTCTGTTCATCACCACCCCCTTTTCTGAATCGTTTTTGGCCACTATAGGTGTGGCAGGGTATACTCAGACATGAGTCCCTTTCTCACTGCTCCATCAGGATTCAAGCAAGCCGGGCCGAAGACGGCTGAAATGCCAGAAACCGGTCCCCGGTAGCTTGTCTCCTTTCTGGTGAAGAATTGGCTTGGTAGTTTAGTCTGCCCTGTTCCCATGATGCACTGGGCCAGGGACAGACTGATTTGCATATAGCCAGGTTCTGAGCTGGGATGGGGCAGTGAGATAAATAATGGTGATGGATCAAGCCCTGATCTTTGGACTGGGTAAGAGTGGTCTGCTCAATTCAGACACTCTGTTCATCACCACCCCCTTTTCTGAATCGTTTTTGGCCACTATAGGTGTGGCAGGGTATACTCAGACATGAGTCCCTTTCTCACTGCTCCATCAGGATTCAAGCAAGCCGGGCCGAAGACGGCTGAAATGCCAGAAACCGGTCCCCGGTAGCTTGTCTCCTTTCTGGTGAAGAATTGGCTTGGTAGTTTAGTCTGCCCTGTTCCCATGATGCACTGGGCCAGGGACAGACTGATTTGCATATAGCCAGGTTCTGAGCTGGGATGGGGCAGTGAGATAAATAATGGTGATGGATCAAGCCCTGATCTTTGGACTGGGTAAGAGTGGTCTGCTCAATTCAGACACTCTGTTCATCACCACCCCCTTTTCTGAATCATTTTTGGCCACTATAGGTGTGGCAGGGTATACTCAGACATGAGTCCCTTTCTCACTGCTCCATCAGGATTCAAGCAAGCCGGGCCGAAGACGGCTGAAATGCCAGAAACCGGTCCCCGGTAGCTTGTCTCCTTTCTGGTGAAGAATTGGCTTGGTAGTTTAGCCTGCCCTGTTCCCATGATGCACTGGGCCAGGGACAGACTGATTTGCATATAGCCAGGTTCTGAGCTGGGATGGGGCAGTGAGATAAATAATGGTGATGGATCAAGCCCTGATCTTTGGACTGGGTAAGAGTGGTCTGCTCAATTCAGACACTCTGTTCATCACCACCCCCTTTTCTGAATCGTTTTTGGCCACTATAGGTGTGGCAGGGTATACTCAGACATGAGTCCCTTTCTCACTGCTCCATCAGGATTCAAGCAAGCCGGGCCGAAGACGGCTGAAATGCCAGAAACCGGTCCCCGGTAGCTTGTCTCCTTTCTGGTGAAGAATTGGCTTGGTAGTTTAGTCTGCCCTGTTCCCATGATGCACTGGGCCAGGGACAGACTGATTTGCATATAGCCAGGTTCTGAGCTGGGATGGGGCAGTGAGATAAATAATGGTGATGGATCAAGCCCTGATCTTTGGACTGGGTAAGAGTGGTCTGCTCAATTCAGACACTCTGTTCATCACCACCCCCTTTTCTGAATCGTTTTTGGCCACTATAGGTATGGCAGGGTATACTCAGACATGAGTCCCTTTCTCACTGCTCCATCAGGATTCAAGCAAGCCGGGCCGAAGACGGCTGAAATGCCAGAAACCGGTCCCCGGTAGCTTTTCTCCTTTCTGGTGAAGAATTGGCTTGGTAGTTTAGTCTGCCCTGTTCCCATGATGCACTGGGCCAGGGACAGACTGATTTGCATATAGCCAGGTTCTGAGCTGGGATGGGGCAGTGAGATAAATAATGGTGATGGATCAAGCCCTGATCTTTGGACTGGGTAAGAGTGGTCTGCTCAATTCAGACACTCTGTTCATCACCACCCCCTTTTCTGAATCGTTTTTGGCCACTATAGGTGTGGCAGGGTATACTCAGACATGAGTCCCTTTCTCACTGCTCCATCAGGATTCAAGCAAGCCGGGCCGAAGACGGCTGAAATGCCAGAAACCGGTCCCCGGTAGCTTGTCTCCTTTCTGGTGAAGAATTGGCTTGGTAGTTTAGTCTGCCCTGTTCCCATGATGCACTGGGCCAGGGACAGACTGATTTGCATATAGCCAGGTTCTGAGCTGGGATGGGGCAGTGAGATAAATAATGGTGATGGATCAAGCCCTGATCTTTGGACTGGGTAAGAGTGGTCTGCTCAATTCAGACACTCTGTTCATCACCACCCCCTTTTCTGAATCGTTTTTGGCCACTATAGGTGTGGCAGGGTATACTCAGACATGAGTCCCTTTCTCACTGCTCCATCAGGATTCAAGCAAGCCGGGCCGAAGACGGCTGAAATGCCAGAAACCGGTCCCCGGTAGCTTGTCTCCTTTCTGGTGAAGAATTGGCTTGGTAGTTTAGTCTGCCCTGTTCCCATGATGCACTGGGCCAGGGACAGACTGATTTGCATATAGCCAGGTTCTGAGCTGGGATGGGGCAGTGAGATAAATAATGGTGATGGATCAAGCCCTGATCTTTGGACTGGGTAAGAGTGGTCTGCTCAATTCAGACACTCTGTTCATCACCACCCCCTTTTCTGAATCGTTTTTGGCCACTATAGGTGTGGCAGGGTATACTCAGACATGAGTCCCTTTCTCACTGCTCCATCAGGATTCAAGCAAGCCGGGCCGAAGACGGCTGAAATGCCAGAAACCGGTCCCCGGTAGCTTGTCTCCTTTCTGGTGACGAATTGGCTTGGTAGTTTAGTCTGCCCTGTTCCCATGATGCACTGGGCCAGGGACAGACTGATTTGCATATAGCCAGGTTCTGAGCTGGGATGGGGCAGTGAGACAAATAATGGTGATGGATCAAGCCCTGATCTTTGGACTGGGTAAGAGTGGTCTGCTCAATTCAGACACTCTGTTCATCACCACCCCCTTTTCTGAATCGTTTTTGGCCACTATAGGTGTGGCAGGGTATAGTCAGACATGAGTCCCTTTCTCACTGCTCCATCAGGATTCAAGCAAGCCGGGCCGAAGACGGCTGAAATGCCAGAAACCGGTCCCCGGTAGCTTGTCTCTTTTCTGGTGAAGAATTGGCTTGGTAGTTTAGTCTGCCCTGTTCCCATGATGCACTGGGCCAGGGACAGACTGATTTGCATATAGCCAGGTTCTGAGCTGGGATGGGGCAGTGAGATAAATAATGGTGATGGATCAAGCCCTGATCTTTGGACTGGGTAAGAGTGGTCTGCTCAATTCAGACACTCTGTTCATCACCACCCCCTTTTCTGAATCGTTTTTGGCCACTATAGGTGTGGCAGGGTATACTCAGACATGAGTCCCTTTCTCACTGCTCCATCAGGATTCAAGCAAGCCGGGCCGAAGACGGCTGAAATGCCAGAAACCGGTCCCCGGTAGCTTGTCTCCTTTCTGGTGAAGAATTGGCTTGGTAGTTTAGTCTGCCCTGTTCCCATGATGCACTGGGCCAGGGACAGACTGATTTGCATATAGCCAGGTTCTGAGCTGGGATGGGGCAGTGAGATAAATAATGGTGATGGATCAAGCCCTGATATTTGGACTGGGTAAGAGTGGTCTGCTCAATTCAGACACTCTGTTCATCACCACCCCCTTTTCTGAATCGTTTTTGGCCACTATAGGTGTGGCAGGGTATACTCAGACATGAGTCCCTTTCTCACTGCTCCATCAGGATTCAAGCAAGCCGGGCCGAAGACGGCTGAAATGCCAGAAACCGGTCCCCGGTAGCTTGTCTCCTTTCTGGTGAAGAATTGGCTTGGTAGTTTAGTCTGCCCTGTTCCCATGATGCACTGGGCCAGGGACAGACTGATTTGCATATAGCCAGGTTCTGAGCTGGGATGGGGCAGTGAGATAAATAATGGTGATGGATCAAGCCCTGATCTTTGGACTGGGTAAGAGTGGTCTGCTCAATTCAGACACTCTGTTCATCACCACCCCCTTTTCTGAATAGTGTTTGATTTGATGTCACTGATACGTGGTTCTAGTGCTAGTAGAAATAAGGATGGAAATAGAGGGCATTCCTGTCCAGGACCTTGTTGTAGTGTGAAGGGCTCCGAGAGCGAGCCATTAACTACAATACGGGCTGATGGGTTTCCATAGAGGGCCATCACCATACGTATATAGTCCTCACCTAGATTCAAGGATTGCATGCAGCGTTCCAAAAATGCCCAGGAGACCCTATCAAAGGCCTTCTCGGCGTCTAAGGTGATAGCTACTGCTGGTTTAGCCTTAACATCGGCATGTTCTATGATGTGGCACAGTAGGCGGGTGTTATCGTTAGACATGTGAGTATGGAGGAAACCTACTTGGGAGTTACTTATTAGTTTTGGTAGGGTCGAGTTGAGTCTGACCGCTAAGATCTTAGCATAAAGTTTGCAGTCTAGGTTAATCAGTGATAAAGGCCTATAGTTTTTCGGTGAGAGTTGGTCCTACCCCTACTTTATTTCAATACAGTTCTTTGAGGACATCAGTTAACATTTTTATCCTGCAGTAGGGTGAAAACAAAAAGGAAACCTAAAAAGAGGTGCAATTTTCAAGACACAGTCATAATTGCTCAATGCAAACCTACCCTCAAGTGAAGTATTTGGTTAGGAGCTGTTGAAGCAGGTCAAGACATTTCTCCTCACCACTACCATCATCACTGGGCATGTGTGGATTAGCAGCGGGGGGCTCCTGTTGATCATAATCGTCCTGAATCAAGGAGATCTCATTATGCAAGGCCAGGTTGTGGGGCATGCAGCAGGCAACTATGATCTGGACACCTTTTGGGGAGAGTAAAGTAGTGCACCACCACTCTTGTCCAGTCCCCGAAATCTAGCCTTAAGAAGTTCAAAATCTCGCGCCACTACACGAAGTGTCCTCCCATGGGCAACATTGAAGCGGACTTCCCCTGGCGTCCTTGGATTCCTCAGTAGAGACAGCAACCAATGCCGTTTGGGATACGCTTAATGACCTAGTTGTGAGAAACAGAGTAACAATGTAATAGAACTAGTTGAGGAGACAAGCATGTCACACATACACCACACGTGTTGACACAGCTCAATGACTAACAAGCCAAGCCCTCCCTGGATGATGATTTGCCATCAATTGTGTAATGATGCTGTTCTGCAGTATGTAGGAGTCTTGTGAAGACCCTGAAATTCTGCACACCCATGGGATATAATCAGATTGGCTTGGTATTCCACTTGCACATTAATTGAATGGTAATTCTTCCTGTAACAGTAGATGTGCTCATGTGCCCGTTGTGAAACAAGGCCAATGTGTGTACCCTCAATGGTTCCAACAACAGTTGGGATGTGACCAAGGTCATGAAATTACTCTTCACATTTGCCAACTCATGTCTCTTTGGAAAGTGAATGTAGCTGACCTTGTCTGAATCGTTTTTGGCCACTATAGGTGTGGCAGGGTATACTCAGACATGAGTCCCTTTCTCACTGCTCCATCAGGATTCAAGCAAGCCGGGCCGAAGACGGCTGAAATGCCAGAAACCGGTCCCCGGTAGGTAGATTTGATGTCACTGATACGTGGTTCTAGTGCTAGTAGAAATAAGGATGGAAATAGAGGGCATTCCTGTCCAGGACCTTGTTGTAGTGTGAAGGGCTCCGAGAGCGAGCCATTAACTACAATACGGGCTGATGGGTTTCCATAGAGGGCCATCACCATACGTATATAGTCCTCACCTAGATTCAAGGATTGCATGCAGCGTTCCAAAAATGCCCAGGAGACCCTATCAAAGGCCTTCTCGGCGTCTAAGGTGATAGCTACTGCCGGTTTAGCCTTAACATCGGCATGTTCTATGATGTGGCACAGTAGGCGGGTGTTATCGTTAGACATGTGAGTATGGAGGAAACCTACTTGGGAGTTACTTATTAGTTTTGGTAGGATCGAGTTGAGTCTGACCGCTAAGATCTTAGCATAAAGTTTGCAGTCTAGGTTAATCAGTGATAAAGGCCTATAGTTTTTCGGTGAGAGTTGGTCCTACCCCTACTTTATTTCAATACAGTTCTTTGAGGACATCAGTTAACATTTTTATCCTGCAGTAGGGTGAAAACAAAAAGGAAACCTAAAAAGAGGTGCAATTTTCAAGACACAGTCATAATTGCTCAATGCAAACCTACCCTCAAGTGAAGTATTTGGCGAGGAGCTGTTGAAGCAGGTCAAGACATTTCTCCTCACCACTACCATCATCACTGGGCATGTGTGGATTAGCAGCGGGGGGCTCCTGTTGATCATAATCGTCCTGAATCAAGGAGATCTCATTATGCAAGGCCAGGTTGTGGGGCATGCAGCAGGCAACTATGATCTGGACACCTTTTGGGGAGAGTAAAGTAGTGCACCACCACTCTTGTCCAGTCCCCGAAATCTAGCCTTAAGAAGTTCAAAATCTCGCGCCACTACACGAAGTGTCCTCCCATGGGCAACATTGAAGCGGACTTCCCCTGGCGTCCTTGGATTCCTCAGTAGAGACAGCAACCAATGCCGTTTGGGATACGCTTAATGACCTAGTTGTGAGAAACAGAGTAACAATGTAATAGAACTAGTTGAGGAGACAAGCATGTCACACATACACCACACGTGTTGACACAGCTCAATGACTAACAAGCCAAGCCCTCCCTGGATGATGATTTGCCATCAATTGTGTAATGATGCTGTTCTGCAGTATGTAGGAGTCTTGTGAAGACCCTGAAATTCTGCACACCCATGGGATATAATCAGATTGGCTTGGTATTCCACTTGCACATTAATTGAATGGTAATTCTTCCTGTTACAGTAGATGTGCTCATGTGCCCGTTGTGAAACAAGGCCAATGTGTGTACCCTCAATGGTTCCAACAACAGTTGGGATGTGAGCAAGGTCATGAAATTACTCTTCACATTTGCCAACTCATGTCTCTTTGGAAAGTGAATGTAGCTGACCTTGTAGGTTAACAATGCAGACAGGACATCTGCAGCACCATGCTGAACATAGGTTGAGAAATTGCACCTGCGATGGCGACCGTGTACTAAAGCGACCCACTGACAAAATAATGCAGCGCGGCCATCACCTTTACTGTTGGTGTCAAAGCTTTTGGATAGGTTCTGTGAGGCCTCAAATGGGGCTCCAACTGAGCACATAGCTCTTGAATGGTCAGGCGATTGAGATGGAATTTCTTAATGATGTCAGTATCCTCCATTGTCAACAGGGCTGGTACAGGCAGATACACAGGTGGGCTTCTCCTACATATTCTGGCAGAGGACACATGTACAAATGAGTCAAAATGAGATGTGGGTAACACAACCACAACATTGACAAGACTGTTGAACCAGTTTAATGCACAAGTGCATGGACACCTTGATCCCTTGTAGTCATTCAGGTAGCCGGGGTGTACATACTAACTACTATCGAATCAAAATCACACCAAGTGCATGGCATATGGTACACTGATACATCATGTGTACCCAGCCCGTGCATAGATGACACAGTACATGTGGCTTACAGCATCAACGCAGAGATGTATGTAGCTGCTGTCACTGCACAACCTCAACCTTGAGTCCCACAAAACACAACATAATTAAAAAATGATCCCAGGGAGTGTAAGCTGGACAATAAACCATTAATATACAGCACGGTGTACAGAAAGATATGCATATTACGTGGTCAGTCCATCATGACTGTGGGAGGAATTTGCATTACACACATTGCCATGTTCCCAACAATGAATCCCAAATCCACATGTAATGTGTATACATGCCCACATGGATGAAAATGACATGTGAGTATGGCCAGACCAATTCATGTTAGCACATGTGTACTCAGATAATGTGGGTGGGAAGGCTAAAGTTGAATGTCACTAAGCATGGGCGAATTTTCGAATTCGCGATCCGCAAATTTGCGAATTTGCGAATTCGCGATCCGCAAAATTTGCAAATTTGTGCAAATTTTTCTTTTTTGCGTGTTCGCGGGGTTTTTTGCGTGTTCACGGGGCTTTTTGCGTCTTCGCGGGCCGCTTTCATAGCAAAGTTACCCATGCAGTCGTTTATGGGAGAGGGAGAGAGAGATAGATAGATAGATAGATAGATAGATAGATAGATAGATAGATAGAAAGAGAGAGAAAGAGAGGGAAAGAGAGAGGGAGAGAGAGAACGAGAGAAAGAAAGAGAGGCCGGATCTCTGAAGGGCCAGATTCCTGAGTTGCCCCTACAGAACATACAGCTTTTTATTTTTGGCAAAATTCATATGAAAATTGTGCTGTAAAGGTCTCTTTTAGTTTAACCCCTCCTGACAACTCAAAATGGGTGTATTTGCCATCCTCTCCCTTCTTCCTGTTTTTTATATCTGTAAGTGCTTCCTGATGAGGTTTAATTCCTTGGACAGGTGCCTCGTTGCCTACTTGTAACTATTCTCTGACCCTGCTTCAAGGGTCAGAGCAGAGTCAGAGAATAGTTGCAAGTAGGCAACGAGGCGCCAGGAAGCAATTAGCAGCAGGTGTCCAAGTTGAAGTTAATTTGTTTGTAACCCTTTTGTAAAAGGTTACAAATAAATTAGGTTCAACTTTTGCACCTGCTGCTGTAACCCTTGCTTGGCTGAAATTTCGTCCCCGCTGATTCGCGGATTTTACTGCAATTTCGCGAGATTCGCGGATCGCGAAATCGCGGAAAATCCGCAAATTCGCCCGCGAAACGGATTTTACGCCCACCCTTAAATGTCACACTCTCTAATCCATTTACAATGCTCAGATATTTGTGGCAACATGTTTTGGGATCAGTGATGCAATTCACATAGTGAGAATGCAAATGCACAATGTGTTTACAGACACAACATTGGCCCGAATTGAATGATGTAAGATAGCGGTGGATACATCCTGACCCTGCAGTGTGACACCGACAACGTGAATGACCTTACAGCCAATGGGAACCACCAATGCGGTAGTGTTTTATAATTTTGAATGAGATGGTAGGCGTGCTCCACCACTGCAGGGACCTGCATTGGCCCCAATTGAATGATGCAAGATAACAGTGGATACATCCTGACCCCACGGCATGATACCACCTATATGAATGACCTTGCAGCCAATAGAAACTGCCATCGCTGTAGTGATTCGCAATTTTTTATTGTCGCGGTAGGCATGCTCCATCACTGCGGAGACCGGCATTGGCCCAATTGAATGATGCAAGATAGTGGTGGATACATCCTGACTCCGTGGTGTGACACCACCTATGTGAATTACCTTGCTGCTAATGGGACATGCCATCGCAGAAGTGTTTTACATTTTTTGAACATCACAGTAGGGGGCTCCGATACTAAGGAAACAGGCATTGGCCCCGATTGAATAATGCGACTGAGGTGGACCAATGGCATTAACAGAGTAACACTGAAACAACCCTAGGGGCCTATATATGTGTGTGAAATGGCCAGACCTGTCACTTGCCTACAGACACTGCTACCTGCCACTCCTCCCCACAAACTGCTGCTGTACATCGTCTCTAGAACCAGTCATGGCTCGTACTGAGAACATCAGGGCCCGTGCATTCACCACAGAGGAGCTGGTGGTCCTGGTGGATGAGGTCCTTGGGCAGTAGGGGCAGATATATGGTGCTCCAGAGGTACTGGTAAGTGAATGTGAAACGTCTTTTCAGTGATTAGTATGCTCACACCATGTAATTGTACACTAGTATGTGCCGTGGGGCGCAAGCAAATGAGAATACAAGAGATTATAACATCTGCATTTGCCATACATGATGTACAAGTTGTTGCACTTGAGTATGTGGGGAGGATGGCACCATAGACACTGGTTCAGCTCCATTAAAGACAAACATCACACATGTTGTTCTCAGAATGGGTATTGTAAATGAGTGAGACTCTGCCTAGCAGAATGACTTCACGTTAATGGTGTGAGAGCATTATTCCACCTGATCCCTGACTGTATGTAATCATGATTTGTATCTTACCATCGTTTACCAGTAGTACAGTTACACTGATCACTTGAGCAAATCTCACTTTGTACACAAATTCCCCGTGAAATGTTATTGAAAATGTCATTAAGTTTACATAGAATCATTGTTGAGATGGTACTTGTCGATTGGACACAAGGGTACAGATTAATGGGTGTAATGATTTCACAGTGCCACTATGGAGATTATTATTATTATTTCAGGATTTATATTGCACATGGCTGCCCCAGCAGAGCCCAGTTTTCACAAGAGTACAAGGCCTGTATCTGTCAAGATTAGTGGGAACTCACCTCTCACCCATTTGCTCAATGTACAGTGGCCATCACATGTGTATGCACTGTGTCATAATTATCCTTGTACATGCATGTGAATCTTGTGATGGCTCACACTTTGTGCCGGTGAAAAGCCCTAAGGCCCGTTCGGAAAATGCACAAGGTATCAAGGCAACATCACTAAAAGGAATTTGAAACACATATGAGTAGTCCAGACTCCTATATATGATGCTACTTCTGCAGGTATGAGGAGTACACATGACAGGCCGACACCTTGTGACATGAGTGAGGGAAAATACTATCAGGTATCTAATTGTATCCTACATGACACGTGTAGATATGAAATGATCCTGGACATTAAGGGGTGTATATATAGTGTCAGGAGCAGTGAGTCTGACCACTAGATATCATTTGCAGTGCATTGTCTGTCATGCTAACTCACATCGTGCATCATAGATGAGGCCTTGTTTCAGCTTGATTTATGTGCACACCCTCTCCGTGTGTATGGTGTATGAGATGGCCAGTTAGTCGGTCCATCTTCATAGTTGTTTTACATTGGACTCAGCAAGCTTGCTGTAATATGTGACATGGACTACCACCGGCGAAATCCACCAGGAGTCAGAGAATTTAGTAATAAATATCTCACAAACTCCACTTACCAACATTCAACAACAAGTACTCCAGAAAGGCATGAATTTTGTACCTACATACCACACCAACGAGCTTGATACTACTATCGCTTTCTACAAGTTCATGAGAACCCTGCGCCTAAGACACTTTTTCACCAACGTGTGTCCCCCACAAACTGCTCAAGAATCCAACACCCTAATGGGATTAAGACCAAAAAGTTCCTTCATCCCACCTACAAGTCACAACGTGTTGGACACGTTTGAAATAGCAGTGCAACAGGACATTCACACCATCTTCAAAACTTCTCCAAAACATCGCTCTAACTTATCTACCAATGAATTTCAAGCATTACAACAACTTTCTTCCAATTGTAACATGAAAATTTGTAAAGCAGACAAAGGAGGAGCACTAGTAGCTTTAGACACCTGCTACTACAATCAAAATCTAGACGTACATTTGAACAACCCTGATCTGTATATGCTCTTGAATACTGATCCCACCCACGAATACAAACAGGTTCTGATTACTATCGTCACCAAAGCTGTTTCAACTGGAACCATCACAGAAAAAGACAAAAGATTCCTTGTCAAAGAACATCCTCAGATACCATACATTTATCTGGTCCCCAAAATTCATAAGCACGCCACTAAGCCACCTTTTAGACCTATAGTGAGCACATGTGACTCTATCCATGAACCAACCGGCAAGTACATTGATAAACATTTGCAAAAATCTGTGACAAACATGCCCACTTACATACAGGATACTACAGATTTTCTAATCAAGCTTCAAAACATTAACATTCCACCCAACCAACCTGTGATCCTGTGTACCATTGATGTCAACTCCCTATATACATCTATACCTCACAACTTGGGATTGGAAGCATTAGAAACTGCCCTGGTACAAAGCCAAAAACCTATGGACCTACAAGTTTTCATCATGGAACTTATGCAATATACATTACACCACAGTTACTTCAAAGCTTCTACCGGCCAATTCTACCAACAGTTATCAGGAGTCGCCATGGGCAATTGCGCGGCTCCTGCGTATGCAAACCTGTTTATGCACTCATTCGAGACCAAACATATATTGAATCATCAAATGTGGCAACCACATATACATGCGTACTATCGATACATCGATGATATTTTCCTTGTTTGGATAGGGAATGAGAATCAACTTCACCAAGCTATCAGTGACTTAAACCACGTGGACAACCGTATTCAATTCAGCTACAGTTTTGATCCTAAATCTATATCTTTCCTTGATGTACAAATTACACTATCCAATAACGAATTTGTAACTTCAATACACACCAAAGCTACCGACCGGAACAACTACCTGCACTATAAGAGTTTCCACCAACCCAGCCTGAAACGACATCTGCCATACTCGCAACTCTTGCGGGCCAAAAGGATTGCATCCACACCAGAGAACTATGACCATAATAGTACTACAATCATCACAAAATTTAGGCAAAGAGGCTATCCGGATGATCTCACAGAATCAGCTAAAACCAGAGTTTTGAATAAACCTAGACAAGAACTACTAAAACCCAGAGAAAAGCCTACAGAATCAGACACCCGTGTTGTATTTGTCTCCAAATATTCGACACAATCTACAAAAATAAAACAATCTATTCGCAGGCACTGGCAAATGCTACAATTTGAAACAGACTTCAACAAAATATTTGACCAACCACCAATCTTTGCACACCAACGCTCTAAAAATATTGCGTCCATGCTAAAACAATCTTCCACCAAAGAACAAATGACCTACAAAGGTATTATACCATGCTACAACTGTGGTCACTGTAGTAGCATCATACCAGGAAATTGTGTATCTCACCCCACTCAAGGGACGCCCATACGACTTCGAGTCAATGCCACCTGCGACTCCACAAACGTGGTATACATGTTGAAATGCCCGTGTGGCCTTCCATACGTTGGTAAAACTGAACGGAAAATCAAAGTAAGACTGACGGAGCACCGCAGTAACATACGCACTAAAAATCTCAAATCCTGCGTAGCAGCTCACTTCATTCAACATGGCCACAACCCCAGCCAAATTCGCTTCCTCATCCTGGAAGTGGTGGAGAAATATCCACATATAGACAACAACAAAAACCTGTTACGTCGTGAACTGGATACACCGCCTTCTGGCCATGCACCCTAAAGGACTAAATGATAGATTGGAATATAGTTGTTACCTTTAGGGGATGGTTGAACATCCAGATTATTCTACCTGTACTTTACATTGCTAATTTCATTGCTTATTTTATTGATTCCCTATATGTGTGTTAACCTTGCCCTTTATACGTCCCAGATTTCACATTTTTTCCACTGTCTTCTTACAGCTCCTTGTTATTATTTCTTCCGCTGTCATATACCTCATTTCTACCATTGTACTTTTTTCATTCTATTGTGCGTATCCTTTTTTTACTTGATGTATGTTTTTCTTTGTGTTCTGATATCTCATTTCCATGTATAAATTTCACCATTTCTCTTCATTTTTATTTTCACTTCTTAACATATTTTATTTGCCATTTCACTCTTTATCCTTAATTTTTTTACTTTCTTTATTATTCACTCTCCTTTCGGACTTTCTGCTATGTTTCTACCCTTTTGTTGCATTCGCGTTGTTTACCGTCCCTGCAGCCTAGTCTGCTTTCACTTTCCATGTTCCTCGCGTTCTTATTTCGCACCTATGCGCATGCCCGGCGTCTTCTGGGTTCACGATCACTTTCGCGGAGATTCCCTGGATTATGTAGAATGCCGGTTTTTCTTCTCATACCTGGTAAGGCTGCACATTTGTTCTTAATGGTTTTCTTAACGCTTTCCACAACGCCTCTTCCGATCACAAGGTATTATTCACTTTAGAGCACCGCCGTTTTTTTCTAAGCCCATACGCACACCTCGGGTTGAATCTTCAGGATCTTTTTTCTTCTTTATTTTCTCTCCGTGCACTCCCACTCTTCTAAACCACATTTTATTCTTCATTGCTCGTGTTTCCTCTCACAGACTGGTGATGACCCCACACCCCTATATTACTGCTAAATAAACCCGGACTCACCCCTCCTTTTTCACTCACTCACCATTAATGCATGGTGTGTATTTAGGACTCCTGTATCAGCGCCCTACATAGTGTTTCCTTTTACCTTCTAGATTCCCCCTGAAGAAGTGCATCCTTGCACGAAATGCATCGGGGACGATTTTGAATGTATAATCCAACAAAAACATTGAAACTTTGATGTTTGATCATATGACTAGAATATGATTATGGAAATATTGAACTATGATTAACAAACTACCATGATGATGAAAATTTGTTGAAATAAATCAAACAACAGTTTTGTTCAACATCGGATTCAGAACTTTATTGAATACATTTACGCACCAAGGTGCCTACCAGAGTGCCCAGGATTTGTCCTTACCCCCTGTAAGGCTCCCACCGCTTACACAATGATCCACAACACACTGTTAAAAAAGTTCTCATCTTGTCTCCCATGTTTACAGTTCAAGGTCCATCAGGGTAAGGCAATATGGAGGGCCATCGCCCGCAAGGTGCGGGCCCTGGGGGTCTCAAACTGGTAACATACTCACTGCCACAGGAGGTGGGATGACATCTGCCGCCTCTGCAAAAACATCACAGAAATGACACTGGGGCTGGTCCGTCAACTTGGCAGGTTGATACGCCAGAGCATGACCCCACTATTGACCACCATCCTGGCAGTAACACAGCCAGAGCTGGGTGGAGGCTTGAGGCCCCAGCAGCAGCAAGTTGTGGGTGAGTATTATGCAAAGTGTGACTTGGAGCATGACTGACTGCATTGATCTTAGACATAAGCAAGGCAGGAATCTCTGAGATCCCTCTAGTGTGATGCAATCACTTCTAAGTAGTCCCAGTGGTAAGTGCAGAGGTTCGACATGTGTACAATGTTTGGATTTTCATCTTGGAAATACATGAACATCTTGACATTTTTTCAGCTACCATCTGGTGACTGTTGTCTGAACTGATCCATTTCTACACAGGAAAAGACGTTGTGTGATGTGTGTAGCCCAGTTCATTTGTCAACCTGGTGTGCTCAATGTGTCTCCTGTTCTCATGTGATGATGTGCAAGTGGATAGAACATGCAACAATGTTGACTCAGGGTGCAGTGAGTTAGAAAACGATACATCGGTCTCATGGGTGGTGTCTTTCAAATGATACAGATGACAGCATCAGTGCGACACATTTAGCCAAATATCAGCATCATGGCATGGCATGACATGAAGTAATTCCCTGCCACAGTTACAGCAACTGCACACATGCACTGATGGTGGAGATGGTGATTATTGCAGTGATGCATTGGTTAGCTGCATTTGCTGATTGTGAACATGGCAACATGTCTGGGATGATTAGACAGTGTAATTTTGAAGCTATGGAGAGAAACGTGGCTATTGTGAGATTGGCTTGCCCTCCATGCTGTGGACCTGGTTCCTGCCACAACTGCCCCCCAACTTCAGAGTGCTGGTTTTCCCAAAGTTTCCATTCCCACCCACACCCCTGTGAAGCATGGCCAGAAAACAAAAGAGGGTAAAGTACCTCCACAACAGGGGAGGCAGGGTAAAAGGCCAACCCTCCCCCCCAGCGTACCGGCAGATCAGGGTAATGTTCACACAAAGATTCACCACCACCTGCTCCACTTTCTGGGAAGAAAGAGGCTGTTGCGACCATCTCACTTCTCCCATGGCCCAAGCCACTTGGTGGATATAGGATCCCCAAACAAGTGAAACTCAGTCTTCCACATGCAACATCTACCAGTGAGCTTTCCCCCAGCATTTCTCCACCTCCCCGTACAACAACTCCACCAGGTTCAGCCAGTCATCAGGCTCCCACATCCAGCGATCCATCTTCCTCAGCCAGTTCTCCCCCTCTCAGGTCAAGTCCTCTGACTACCCGAGAGAGTCATCCCCCTCGCAGTTCGAGTTTCTCCCCAATTTTGAAGCAGATTCCCCCTTACCACCCCATTCCTCCCTGAGTGGTGCCTGAACTGCCCATTTGATCAATCAATCAATCAATCAAGGATTTATATAGGACGATACTTACCCAGAGGGTCTCAAGGCGCTTGGGGAGGGGGGTCCGCTACTGCTTGAACAGCCAGGTCTTGAGCTGCTTCCTGAAGGCGAGGTGGTCTTGGGTCAGGCGGAGGTGGGTTGGGAGGGAGTTCCACGTCTTGGCGGCCAGGTAGGAGAAGGACCTTCCTCCTGTGGTGGCTCTTCAGATGCGGGGGACGGCGGCGAGGGCGTGGCTGGTCGATCGAAGCTGGCGTGTGGGAGTGTAGAAGTTGAGGCGGTTGTTGAGGTATCTTGGGCCTTGGTTGTGTAGGGCTTTGTGTGCGTGGGTGAGGAGTCGGAACGTGATTCTCTTGTTGACCGGGAGCCAGTGCAGGTCTCTCAGGTGTCCCGAGATGTGGATGTGTCGGGGGATGTCCAGGATGAGTCTTGCTGAGGCGTTCTGGATCCGCTGGAGTCTCTTCTGGAGTTTGGCAGTGGTTCCGGCGTAGAGGGAGTTGCCGTAGTCCAGTCGGCTGGTGACGAGGGCCTGGTCTCGGTGGGGATCCACCAGAAGATCTTACTTAGCATGCGCAGGATGTTGAAGCATGACTAGGAGACGGCGTTGACTTGTCTGGTCATGGAATGGGAGGAGTCCAGGATGAAGCCCAGGTTGCGTGCATGATCCGTTGGTTTGGGTGCGCTGCCCAGGGCCACCAGGAGTCGTCCCAAGCGGAGGGCGAAGATCCCAGGATGAGGACTTCTGTCTTGTCTGAGTTCAGTTTCAGGCGGCTGTTCATCATCCACTCGGCTACGTCTTTCATCCCTTCGTGTAGGTTGGCTCTGGCGGTGGCGACGTCGTTGGTGAGGGAGAGGATCAGCTGGGTGTCGTCGGCGTAAGAGATGATGTTGAGGTTGTGTTGGTGTGCGATGGCCGCAAGGGGGCTCATGTAGACATTGAAGAGGGTGGGGCTGAGCGAGGAGCCTTGAGGAACGCCGCAGATGACTTTGGTGGCTTCTGATCTGAACTGAGGGAGGCGGACTCTCTGTGTCCTTCCGGCGAGGAAGGAGATGATCCATTCTAGTGCCTTCTCTTGGATTCCGACTTTGCTGAGTCGCTGCACTAGGGTGCGGTGGCAGACAGTGTCAAATGCCGCGGAGAGGTCCAGGAGAATGAGGGCCGCTGTTTCTCCATTGTCGAGCAGGGCTCGGATGTCGTCAGTGGCTGCAATGAGGGCGGTCTCGTGAATGTGGTTGGCCCGGAAGCCAGACTGCGAGAGGTCAAGGGATCCGTTCATCTCGAGGAAGGCGGCCAGTTGCTTGTTAACGGTCTTCTCGATGACTTTGGCCGGAAACGGGAGGAGCGAGATGGGGCGGTAGTTTTTGAGTTCGGTGGGGTCCGCGGATGGTTTCTTCAGTAGAAAGCTGAGTTTGGCGTGCTTCCAAATCTCCGGGAAGGTGGCGGTGTCGAAGGAGGTGTTGATGATGTCCCGCAGGTGGGGCACGATGACAGCGTCGGCCTTGTTGAAGACGTGGTGAGGGCAGGGGTCGGTTGGAGATCCGGAGTGGATGGAGTTCATCGTGCGTAGAGTTTCTTTGGTGTTGATCTGGGTCCAGGTTCGGAGGGTGGTTGTGGGGGGTGCAGGTGCGGTCATGGGGTGCGTCGGCTGTGTGCTGAAGCTGTTGTGTTTGTCTGCAATCTTGTTGTGGAAGTAGGAGGCGAGGGAGTTGCAGAGGTCTTGTGATGGGGTGATGTTGTTGTTTCCGGCACTGGGGATGGAGAGCTCTTTGACGATGTTGAAGAGTTACTTGCTGTTGTGGGCGTTGTTGTCCAGTCGTTCCTTAAATGTGGTTTTCTTGGTGGCGTGGATCAGTTGGTGGTGTTTTCGAGTGGCGAGCTTTAGGGTGGTCATGTTGTCTGGTGTCGGGTCTCTGCGCCAGGCGCTCTCGAGGGCTCGGCAGTTCTTCTTGGAGATCTTGAGTTCGTCGGTGAACCATGGTGCTCTCTTACTGCCGGGTCTGCTGGGCGGGGTCCTCAGTGGGGCGAGGTCATCTGCGAAGTTGCTGATCCACTTCATGAGGATGTTGGCGGCCTGGCTGGGGTTCGCTGAGCTGGCGGGGGGTTCTCGGGTCAGGGATGCGGCGAGCTGGTCGGCAGTAATCTTGTTCCAGCTTCTGCGTGCAACCTGTTGCTGGTGGTGGTGGATCGTGTTTTTTCTGAAGCTGAAGTGGACGCAGCTGTGGTCCTTCCAGTGGAATCCGGTGGTGTGGCTGAAGGCGATGTCCTTGCTGGAGGAGAAGACGGGGTCGAGTGTGTGTCCAGCGTGGTTAGTGGGGGTGGTCACCAGCTGCTTGAGACTGAGGTTGGCGAGGTTGGCCAGCAGGGTGGTGGTGTTGCGGTCGTTGTTGTTCTCCAGGTGGAAGTTGAGGTCCCCGAGGAGGATGTAGTCAGCGGAGGGGAGGGCGTGCGGGCTGATGAAGTCGGCGATGTCTTCGCTGAATTGTGTGCGAGGTCCTGGGGGTCTGTAGATGAGGGTGCCTCTGAGGGTGGTCTTGGGGTCAGTGTGGATCTGAAAGTGCAGGTGTTCGGCGGTTGTGAGGGTGTCGTCGGTGTTGGTCGTGATGCGGATGGTGTTCCTGTGGATGATGGCGATGCCTCCTCTGGTTTGGTTGCCGCGGTCCCTCCGGGAGATCTTGTATCTGTCCGGGATGGCGATGGCGATGTCGGGTGCTGAGGAGGCGTTCATCCAGGTTTCCGAGAGGAAGGCGACGTCTGGTGATGTTGTGTCGAGCAGGTTCCAGAGCTAAACGGCGTGTCTGTGGACGGAGCGGGTGTTGAGCAGGATGCACTTCAGGTGGTTGGTGCTGGTTCTCGGCTTGGAGGGTGTTGGTGTTGTGCAGGTCCCGATGCAGGAGAACTTGCAGGAGAGGCAGCTGAAGGGTCCGTGGGTGCGTCTCGGGGTGGCTCGGTAGCATCCAGGGATCAGGCCGGTGTTGAGTGCGTAGAGTTCGGTGGCGTTGTAGGTCCGGCGGGTGAGCTGGTGTCTGCGAGGGCCAGGGGTTCGGGCGCTGGGTGCGGTCCAGGCGCGGACGGGCGCAGACGAGCTTACCTTTGGCGTGCCTTCAGCGTGCTTAGGGTGTGGCCGTTGCGCGTCAACGCTGCGTGTTTGCCACTCTGCCATATGTGGAGAGTGGGGGGGGCGCCTATCCTGGGGAGATTTCCATGACAGTGGACTATCTTGAAAGTATGTTGTGCAAGTTTTCATGGACACAATTGCAAACTCTCTATTTTGGACTGGCCGTTGCCCTTAATGTTTTGCACTTTTAATGCGGATAGAGTATATGTAATAGATAATATATTTATGTTCTGAGCTTTGTCGCTGACCTTGTTAATGATGCAGTACAATGTATGTGTATATGTTCATCTATTCCATGCTCTGAATGCAACTTTCACATTGGCATGTACTTGATTTGCTTTGGCAGGTCTACACAGAGGTTATGGCAACTAATGTGCTTATTGAAGCAGAGGGTCAATGAGCCCATGATCCTTGGTTTGGCTACTCTTGTACTCTTCATTAACTTGTCTGTGCTCTAATTTTGAACACATGTCCTATTTGGATGCTGTACATCAACAGCAGCTATTTATATTGACACGACGACTGTTGGACGAGTGGTGGACAGGGTACATCATATATGGGGGATCTATCTTGATGTGTACACACAAGTGTAGATGTGTAGTCATCTTGGATAGGTATGTCTTCATAGTCATATGTGTGCACTTGGGTACTCATACAGTGTCCTGTCATTAGATGATGTATTAATGTATATGTGCTGCCCTTGAGCATGACCCTTTCACACATGTAGGATCCAGTTGATGAGTGTCTGTTTCTTTACATGATCAGACACCAGCTGTAGGTTATGTGCACATGTTGAAGCTGTTGCCAGAGCAATGTGCAGTGTGTCAGTGTGACCTCGCATTCCTAGGGTACACCTACTTCTTGTCCACATCATTTGAGAGTAAGCAGACTGTGTCACTGCAATGTCTGTTTTGTGAGTTTTGGGATCAGGCATAGCTCCTGCTTACATTTGTTCTTACTGTGCTGAGTGACTCTGGAAAACAAACATTATATGTGACTTTTCACACATTGATGTCACTTTGCACTTTATGTACTCCACTATGTGTTATTAAAATGCATGCCAATCACAAGAAGATCATTTGAAGCCTACAAGATGTAAGATATTCCACTATGGCTTTTTGTTCAGTACACTCCTCACCTGTACAATACTCCCGTATTTGCCACTTCACTCCAAAAGGTTCTAGTTCATGCCATGTCTGAGTTTGTCCCTCCCTGCCACTTCATAGTGTGACATTATACTGTGGGAGAATGATTTGTGTCCAGAACCATTGTGCCCCTCAGCACTGTTTAACAATTTGATATGTGCTATTTGAGTTTATCTGATTGCAGTAATGTTTGCTCACATAAATAACAGATGCATTTCCAGTATAGTCCTCTATCCTTCTTCCATGCATATGTGTTTGCCTAAGTTGTGTATCAGTAGCTGATAGCAAAAGCGTATGTGTGCACTGCTACCCATCCTGTGTGTCAAGTGATCTGTGTGCTGTGATGAATTGTGATGTTCAAGTTCATGGTTGTGAATTCAGATGTGTATGATGCTGGTTAAGTGGTGTTCACATACTGCTTACTGTGCATGCACTGCTGTCAGTGGTTGATGCATTGGCCTTGCCAGCTGTTAGTCCCACTGATGTTTATCTGAGATTACAATTGGAAGTCTTGGGATGTGCATAAATTATAAATTTGTTTGCGAAGGATGCAGTTTTTGGCTGTATTGGCTCTTTCTACTGACAAGCCTATGTATGTGTTACTTTGTTTTGGCAGGACATTGTGAGTGAGGAGTGTGTGTATTTTAGTGCATTCAGATGGGTTTTGATTTTGTACTGTGCATTTCTTGTGTGCATGTCCCATATGGCAATGTGGAGTCATGTTTTTTTGCTTGTTTTGTGTGCACAATAGTGCTATTGCCCCCAATCTGTGAACAGTCACTTGTCAGGATTGTGCATGGGAATGCTTGTGCAGCACTCTGACACCATGTTCAACTTTGTAAACGGTGGAGTGTCAATGGCTGTCTTGGAAGATTGGTCTGGATGCACACCATTTGAGTTTATATGTGTCATTTGTTTATGTTGTTTTTGATCGGTTTGGATTATGCAGTCTGTTAAGTTGCCAGAGGAGAAATTATATCTGTTCGAAGGAGGACTGGGAGCAGATTGGCTAGCCACTCTTTTGCTGCATATGGCCATGCTTGTTGGACTTCTTTTGGTGTGGTGTGTGATACATGTATTTAGCAATTGTGTTGAGTTCAGCATTCGATCAGACTTCCTTGAGCTGAACTCTGAGATATAGAGATACACACCAGTGTGTAGCATTGAGTAGCTGGGAACTCATGTGAGTAAATGTTCAATTTTATCAGAGATTGTCCCAGGTGTGGAGCAGGGAAGGTGAAAGATGGGTACGTGATGGTTATGTGTTAAGGATACTGTTAAGTTTGACAGTCAGGGAATGTCACCTTGAGCCATAAGTGTTGTGCTGGTGGCATACACATAAAACATTACTTTACACAAATGAGGTGCTGGTCACTTTAAGGCTGATGACAGGTCGTCTCATTGTGGTCCAATGCATTACTTGCATTGCAGGATGACAGTGATAATGAACTGATGATTAATGCCATACAATTAGAATCTATGTGCCACACATGTATTAATTGATGTCCTAAGTGTAGTGTCATATGTGGTACCTCTTAGATTCCATGTACATATGATAGCAGTAATTTCTCCATACATTAACTGCACTATTCCCTCCACTTTAGAATAGTTGTACAGTGCAGGTGACTTATTGTTTGTGTAGGAGTCAGAGTAGGAGTTTGTGAGCTGTATCTGGTACTTAACATACAGATTGACCAGTTTCAAGGTTGGTAATCTGCATAATGACTTTGCATGTATTCAATTACTCACATTTATTTACATGAGTGGAAGGCACGTATGAGGAAATTGAGGGTTGTCATGAGTCTTAGGTCAGAATTTACTGTTATCAAGATGGATTCTTCCGAACACTTTGGCATTTATTCAATGTTTTATGGTTGGTGCTACCTTTGGAGAGGCGGAGTGATGGTGTCAATGTGTTCAGTGAAGTGTCAGGGTAGTCAGTGATGTTAATGTGCAGGACATACTCACATGGGGTCATTTAGGGCAGCTGTACCCAGATAAGGCAAATCCACACTGATGCTTACTTGTAGCTTTCTGTTTGAGTCAGGAAATGTATACAGTGTTGCATGGTATGGGCTGCTATTATGTGGGATGGTCTGCCATTCTATGTGATGAGCCTGTCACTGTCTGCTTAGAGTGTGTGCTGAACTGTGATTATGTGGCAGTGGTGGCTATCTTAATATGTCATCTCATCTACCTTTGCTCTCTGACTCATCCTACACCTAGTTGTTGTACTGTGAACTCCTCATACATATCCTGTGTTCGCTGGCCTCCTCTATTCCACTTTGGATGTGGACTAACTCCCTGATTTTATTATTGTCCCTTTGAAGTGACTTTTGCCTTATCCGTCACTCCTGTTGCTAATCATTTTCCTATGATCCTACAGAGATGTCACTATATACACTATGCCTGCACATGACTCCATGCCGCCTCAATGTTGTGCTAACTAGATGCTCTTTTTGATTGTTTGTGGGGTGGAGGATAGTATGATGATCTTGGTAGCCTGGAACCATGTGCCAGACTTCTACAACCAAATGGGCAGATTTTTCTGCTGCTTCACCGCTGCTGTGATGTGACTGCCATGACTGGGCTGGATAGCATAATTTCTATGGAAATAGGTGCCCCAGATGTTGAGGTGACAATGTACATTCGTGAAATAAATGGGTATTTTGACTGTGGTATATGTTCCTGTGTCCATCAGGCTGTCCGATGTTGACAGGTAAAATATACCTGTGAGATTTCTCTGTGTTGTTGTTGTCAAGGGGTTGCATGCAGGGAGATGTTTTGCACTTACCTCTGCTGTTGCCTGCGACTGTGTGTTATCGGATGGTAGTGGATCAGGTAGAGCAGCGGCAGGGCTTGTAGAGCAGGATCCATTATGTGCAGGAATGTAGAGAGGTGTGTCTGACTCGATTTTCTCTCTCAGTAGTTGTGCTTCCGCCATCTCTGTTGAGCTGGTGTTTCCGCTGCGTTTTGGTGGGCTGTTTGATGCATCGTGATCTGTTTGGCAGTCGCAACGTCATTCCGGACGGCTGCGTGGCTCCCTCCGGCACCGCAGTGTAACAACATTTTGGCGGATCCGGAAACACCGTGATGGCTGGGAAATGGGCTATCTTTGCTCATGCTAAAATGGTGGTCACCATGACTACTTCCGGATTAACTAAACTGATGTTTTCCGACAGCACCGTTGAGGTGTCTACGACCGCCATCGTAATCTGCCCCATTGTTTTGTTAGGATAATGACAAGTGAAACTCAAATACACATACCGGCAATTTAATAAATGCAAATGCATCAGAAGGTTAACCCTTACCTTAACCATTACCTACCTCTCTCCATAACCTAAACCTTAACTCCTGGAAAGGTGAAGCCATTCCTGTTCTCTGTCCAGGACATCAGCACAGTAATGCATGGCCTGCTGCTGTGAGTGTGCCATGGTGGTGCGGTGGCCCAGCAGAGCAGTCACTCAATCAATTATTCAAGGGATTGTATAGCGCAGCTACTCACCCATGAGGGTCTCAAGACGCTGGCATTCTGCCAGGCTATATACCTTCTGAGGCCTGCCATCTGCTGCTAACTGATATATATGTGTGACTCAGCAGACATACATGTACACTTAAATGGGTGAGATGGGTGTGACTTGCCAGATCCAAATCTTGTTGCAATGGGCGCAATGTGATGTAACTCCACATGGAATAATGAAATTCCATCATATAAAACAATGCCTTCAGTTTCAATATAGGCTAACTCTTCGCCAATGGTATTCTTGCTACAACCGTTTGGATATAAACTGGTAGGCAATATATTGTCCACCACTGCAATGAGTCGATAGGGTTTCTAGAGGTGTTTACACCTTCACATATGTTCGGGGTTTCAAATAATTCTTTTCAGCAGCTTTCCAGTTTTCAAACACATATTTCCCAGAAAAAAAGTCAGGCAGAGAAGAAAAACCTGGCAGTAATACCTGGCATGTATATGATGCTGTCCTTCAGAAAGAGGCAGACCCTCATATTGGGGCTGCCCTGAAGTCAATCATGCAACAGACTGTGTCAGCAGTTCAAAAAACATAGTCAAGTTTAAAATCTGTATTCAAGAGGAACAGTGTGAGCTGCAGGGTATTGAAACAAAATAATTTCTTGAAAACTCTAATGGGTTACATTCATCTACTTCTAACACGCTTTTAAGCACTCATTTTGATGTTTCAGGATCTCAGTGGACCCAGCGTTTCTGCACCATGCAAACATTTCAGATCAATGCATTCACATTAAAAGGTAATGGAAACGGCAGAGTAAGGTGCATGTATAAAAGAATGTTCCAGAAATTAAAAGCAGGAATAATAAAAAACAAGTGCATATACTGTGATTCGATTTGTAAATTAAGAACATTAGTGTTAAGACAAGGAGCCTGGATGAAGTAGAAGTTATTTATTAAATAAATAACAATATAAAGGCCTACATGCAGGTGGAAGCTGGACGTGCTGATCCTGCCCGACAGCAATTCAAATCTAACACAACATTCCAACACTTCATATTATAAATACTAACGGAAGTCTATGATGTGGCATAATAATGTAGGTGACAGACTATTGGACAAAGCTGCATGAGCGGGAGAGTTGACACTGATGAAAAGCCGATAATTCTGACCCGTTTAATATACAGTGTGATTATGAATACATCCACAACGGATCACTGACATAATATAGAATGACAAAATATAGACTTACCAAAATATAGTCACCAAAATATAGAATGCCAAAATATCGAATTCCTATCTATAAACAGGTAAGTACAAAAATATCGAATCCAAACTATAGTCTGTAAAAAATATAGTCAGTCAAAATATCGATTTTTTTTAAATGACTTAAAAGTAATTTAAAATTAATGAAATAATAAATATAATTAACTAAAACATACTTAAAAATACTCAAATAACCTTAAAATTAAGATATAATTAATTTAAGTTATTCATAAAAAATGTACAATATAATAAGCAGGAGGGTAACATTTAATATTACCACTACAGTGAGTGCAACAGTAGGGAAAGCTTTGGATAGCGTAGGGGTAAAAAAGTACTATTCCCACTCCAGTGAGTGCAACAGTAGGGAAAGCGTTGGATAGCGTAGGGGTTAAAAATACTATTCCCACTCCAAAGTGCAACAGTAGGGAAAGCGTTGGATAGCGTAGGGGTAAAAAATACTATTCCCACTCCAGAGCGTGCAACAGTAGGGAAAGCGTTGGATAGCGTAGGGGTAAAAATTACTATTCCCACTCCAGAGAGTGCAACAGTAGGGAAAGCGTTGGATAGCATAAGGGTAAAAATTACTATTCCCACTCCAGAGAGTGCAACAGTAGGGAAAGCGTTGGATAGCGAGAGGGTAAAAATTACTATTCCAACTCCAGAGCGTGCAACAGTAGGGAAAGCGTTGGATAGCGTAGGGGTAAGAATTACTATTCCCACTCCAGAGAGTGCAACAGTAGGGAAAGCGTTGGATATTGGAAGGGTAAAAATTACTATTTCCACTCCAGAGAGTACAACAGTAGGGAAAGCATTGGATAGCGTAGGGGTAAAAATTACTATTCCCACTCCAGTGAGTGCAACAGTAGGGAAAGCGTTGGATAACGTAGGGGTAAAAAATACTATTCCCACTCCAGAGAGTGCAACAGTAGGGAAAGCGTTGGATAGCGGGAATGTGAAAATTACTATTCCCACTCCAGATAGTGCAACAGTAGGGAAAGCTTTGGATTGCGTAGGGGTAAAAATTACTATTCCCACTCCAGAGAGTGCAACAGTAGGGAAAGCGTTGGATAGCGTAGGGGTAAAAAACTACTATTCCCACTCCAGAGAGTGCAACAGTAGGGAAAGCGTCGGATAGCATAAGGGTAAAAATTACTATTCCCACTCCAGAGAGTGCAACAGTAGGGAAAGCGTTGGATAGCGGGAGGGTAAAAATTACTATTCCAACTCCAGAGCGTGCAACAGTAGGGAAAGCGTTGGATAGAGTAGGGGTAAGAATTACTATTCCCACTCCAGAGAGTGCAACAGTAGGGAAAGCGTTGGATATTGGAAGGGTAAAAATTACTATTTCCACTCCAGAGAGTACAACAGTAGGGAAAGCATTGGATAGCGTAGGGGTTAAAATTACTATTCCCACTCCAGAGAGTGCAACAGTAGGGAAAGTGTTGCATAACGTAGGGGTAATAAATACTATTCCCACTCCAGAGAGTGCAACAGTAGGGAAAGCGTTGGATAGCGGGAGTGTGAACATTACTATTCCCTCTCCAGATAGTGCAACAGTAGGGAAAGCTTTGGATAGCGTAGGGGTAAAAATGACTATTCCCACTCCAGAGAGTGCAACAGTAGGGAAAGCGTTGGATAGCGTAGGGGTAAAAAATACTATTCCCACTCCAGAGAGTGCAACAGTAGGGAAAGCGTTGGATAGCGGGAGGGTGAAAATTACTATTCCCACTCCAGTGAGTTTAACAGTAGGGAAAGTAATGATTTAATATATGATTAAAAATAAATTAAATATCAATACCAATAAAACACTAATCGAAATTAATAACCAATTTAATATTATGTAATAATTAATTAGAAATACAGCTACATATTAGTTATTAAAATTAATAACCTATTCATAATTATTTAACAACTAATTAATTTTCAATAACAAAAACTAATTAATAATAAAAATTAATACCAATTAAAAATTAACAGTAAATTAATTATCAATACACAAAAAGTATTTTTAATATGTAATTAATTACAATTACATTACTTCCCACCCTATTCCCCTATAAACCCACATCCCACTACAGAAAATACAATAATACAGTTATCATAATTATCAAATATTTAATTAATACAAAATATTTACCAATTAATAAAAATTAATTGCCAATTAATAGAATGTAATTACCAATTAAAAATTAATTAACAATAAATTTAAAATCAATACCAATAAATGAATAAAAGTGTTTACTTAATTACAATAAAATTACTTCCCACCCTATTCCCCTATAAACCCACAACCCGCTACAGAAAATAAATTTAGAAAATTAACATAATTAACAATTAATCAATTATTACAAATTAATTGACAATTAATAAAAATTAATTACCAATTAAAAAATAACAATAAATTCAAAATGAATACCAATAAATAAATACAAATATTTAATTAAATACAATTAAATTACTTCCCACCCTATTCCCCTATAAACCCACAACCCGCTACAGAATTAAATTACGCAAAAATAAATAACATAAAATTCATTACTTAAAATACATTAAACATACATTACAAACATTAATATACACTTTTCACACATATACTAACATACAAAACACTTTAAAAAAATTGATATTATTAAAAAATCGATATATTTATTACCTATATTGTATACTTCGATATTTTGACTTATATATTTTGAAAATCAATATTACTTACCTTAAATTCGATATTTTTAACCACTATATTGTGTCTATTCTATATTTTGTCCATTCTATAGTTTTACTTCGATATTATGTCCATTCTATATTTTGGAATCGATATTATGACTGTTTACCATCCACAACATCTCATTTTTTCCATTATAAAGTGAAATAATGTTATTAAAGAACAAATTCGTCAAAATGCATGGGTGGTTTAATTACTCTTTTAGTTGTAATAATACCATTAGCGCGTGAAAATCTTGGTAAGTCTCAAATGTCACGTGCATTAGGTTCAACTTTCTCAATGTCTGCCATATTTTCAGAAACAATTTGAGAATGTGAAATAAACATCAGGTTCTTCTTCTGAAATGGCAAAAGAGTTATTACAGCTCTGTGTTAATGTGGGTTGAGAAGAAACGAATCCTACATTCTCATTTCGTTCTTCATTAGCTTCAAAGTAACAATTGTGTCTCTCTTTTCCTTGTTCAATATAAACCCCAATAACATTTTCATTATCCTCTCCTACAAAGGTCTTATTAGACAGAAGAATTTCCTCTTGACCAGGTTTTAAGCATATTACATCACTCTTACTCCACCATCCTTTTTCACCTAAGTTAACATCTCTACTAGATACATCTATCACTTTGTAGGGTCTAGTAAATTTAGCTTCTCCTTTCTGTACCTTAATAGGTTTTTTGATGATGACCCAATCTGTTGTCTTTATTATTTTGTTTTTTGATCTGATCTGAAAATGCTTTATTCGATTTTTAAATACCATAAAAACCATAAAAGCCACAAATATCGTAAAATCATACAATACATTTCATTTCATTTTCAAAATGAAAATACATCCATCAACTGTCCTCAGAGTACATATATTTAGTTAAAAATTATTTCTTTTAAAATTTTAAACGTTTCCTTTTTCTTATTGCACTTTTCAGGAACCCAACCATAAGTGCAATTACATGAACATTTTCCAATAACTGTAATAATAAAAAGGCTGGACGGCATTGCCTCAATGCTCCTTTTTAAAAAAAGGCATAATCCATTTGGCACGCTCATTCATATAGAATTTGCAAAAGAGAGTCACGTGCATTGTGGTCTGTGAGGAAAGATTGTTACATGGGCATAGGCCAAGCTGTCTAGACCAGTCATTGGTGCTAGGGAAGGTTACTAGGTGATGAAAATTATCGAGCCTGAACCTAGTCAGGACATATCTGTCATAGCCACCAGGACACACTACCAAATATGGTTGAATAGTGTCACAGATCAGGGTCGTTTGATGCCGCAAGTCAGTGCTCTTATTGATTTCAAGCCCAATTCGTAAATGACTTAAGCAAAATCTCTTTAGCTCTTTTCTAGACATAGTGCTCATGCTACTTGGGTCAGTATAAAAATCTGTTTTCCCTAGGTCATTGGAAAGTTTTTTTATATAGCTTAACCATGGGATTTTTCCTGTCTGTTCTAGACCCAAGCAATCCAATAAAATCTCCAAGTTTATTGCTAGATGTGGCGATGTCCAGACTCTGTGCCAAAGTAGCATGGGCTGCATTTTAATGAGATCGGCAATGTATGAAATCCCTAGTTCACTGTGGCAATTAAAAACCTAGGTACTTTGAGGGACAGCTAATAAGAATCTTAAAAAAGCATTTTCTATGACCTGAATCGGGGAGACGTCGAAATGTCCCCAGATACCTGCCCCATACATCGCTATACTTAAGCATTTCGCTTGATAGATTCTTAGCAGGATCCTATGGGGCCTTTTGCCCATTTTCTGGGAAAATAACATCACTGCTACCTATTCACTTACCCCTGAGCCTTCATTTCGCTTCAGGCTCTGACACCCCCGCACAGCGGATTTATCGCTGCGGCGGGTGAGGTGTTTGAACCTTCTTGCCGCCATTGGCCGCGACCAGCAGGACACGCCCACTTGCGCAGGCCACTCCCCCTCCACCAGGCTCATATTTAAGCGCTGACTACAAGCGCCGCCCCAGTACACCGATTCCTCCTGAGGCACAGCCGGGAGCAGCGTTCTTTGTGATTTTTAAAACTTGTTTACTTGTGTGTTTTTAAAACTACCTATTCACTTACCCCTGGGCCTTCATTTCGCTTCAGGCTCTGACACCCCCGCACAGCGGATCTATCGCTGCAGCGGGTGAGGTGTTTGGACCTTCTTGCCGCCATTGGCCGCGACCAGCAAGACACGCCCACTTGTGCAGGCCACGCCCCCTCCCAACCCACCTTTCTCACTGGTATAAAGTATGTGTCCCTACCGGAAGCGCAGCGGACGAGCACAGCGGGCGCGACGTTTGTGCGCCGAAGGCACGCCTAAGGCAAGCCCGTCTGCGCCCGTCCGCGACCGACCGGGCCAAGGGCCACCTCCCCCGGCCCCATCGAGACATTACTCGGCAGCCCAACTTCAAGGCCTTCAAGGCCCCTGGCCGATCAATGATTCTGTGACCTTTCACATCGACAGCTTGGGACTCACAGCCTCCATATCTCCACCCTCTCTCCCTCCCCTGTCTCACTCCCCCTTGCACTCCCCCGTCTCCTGCCCTGAGCTCCCTGTTGCACCCACACCTGCTTCTCTTTCCATCTATTACCTTAACACGCGTTCTGCTGTTAAGCACTATCATGAGCTCTCTGTTCTTTTAGACCTACACAAACCTGATCTCTTATTCCTCACGAAGACCTGGTTTCGTGATAGCTCTCTCCCTTCCTTATTAGCGGCCCTCTCTGCCACTTATTATGCGCTTCGAGCCGACCGATCCGCAGATAAAGCGGGCGGGGGTGTTGCTCTGATCGCTCGTAAAGAACTCCTCTTTCAGCCTCTCATTTTCCCCCCTATCGGTACATCTGATTTCCTAGTAGTCCGTTCTCTTTCCCTTAAAGTCCCTCTCACTTGCCTACTCATGTATCGTCCTCCCCAACCTTCCCAAGCCTTTCTTCCTGGGTTCCAAGAGCTGGTGGCCACCCTAGCGGTTAACAACTCCTCCATCATGGTGCTAGGTGACTTTAACTTTTGGCCCTCTGACCCAGCAGAATGCTCTACTTCCAAAGAATTTTCTGACACCCTACGTTCCCTCTATTTTAATTCCTATGTACACGCCCCCACTCACAACTAGGTCACACCCTCGACCAGATCTGGTCTCTCAACTGCCCTGTAGTGTCTCTCTCTACCTCTCCCTGCTCCTGGTCTGATCACTTTTTGATTTCCTTTTCTTCACCCCTTGACTTAACCACCAAGCCCCCACCTTCTAAAAATATCTGGACACGCTCTTGGGGTCGGATTGATGCATCCTTAGTGGCCTCCACACTCCTTCCCCTCAGCCCAGATCTACTCGGAGTACCGCTTACAATCCAAGCTGCTTCTATTAACTCATGGCTCCAGTCAGGCTGCGACTCAATAGCACCTCTCCGGCGAGTTTCCTCCAAACAGCCTAACGACTCCAACCGCTGGTTCAGTGAGGACCTCAAGGCGCTGAAACTTTCAGTTCGCCATGCTGAATGAGCCTGGAGAGGTCACTATTGCCCCAACCTTAAAACCCAGTACACTTCCCTTCTATCGCAATACAAAAAAAAACATCTTAACTACCAAAACGGAATATTTTTCTTCTAAAATCTTAGCCGCTGAGACCCAGCCTAAAGAAATCTTTTCTATAGTCCTCAATCTCGCCTATGCTGCGAGAACCACTCTCAAACCCCCTCCGTCACAGTCTCTATGTGACTCCTTGAATACTTATTTCTTGGATAAAATCGAAACAATCAAAGCCAATATTCCTCCCCCTTCTTCTTCCTTCTATAATCCCCCTAGCCCTCCTGCAAAGGCTCGCTTTGACCCATTCCCCCCCTTAACGGAAGAATCTCTCCTTTCCCTTCTATCCTTGGTCAAATCAGGTTCCCCTCTTGGTCCCTGCCCTGCTCACATCCTCAGGCTCATTTTCACAACTTGTGTGTTACCTCCACTTTCCTTTCTAAATTGCTCCTTATCTCAGGGCGTTGTTCCTCCAACTCTAAAAACAGCCATTATTCTTCCCATCCTAAAAAAACCTGGGGCTGATCCCTCTGCTCCGGTCAATTTTCGACCCATCTCCTTACTACCCTTCTTAGGGAAAGTACTGGAACAACATGCGACCAGAGCCCTTACCACCTTTGTGGAGGAAAACCACGTTTTAGCCCCCCGTCAGGCCGGGTTCCGCCCCGCTCATTCCACCGAGTCTGTGGCGCTAGCCGTCCTTGACAACCTTAGAGAAGGTATGGACACCAACCATCCCCAGGCCCTGGTCCTCCTCGACCTTTCTGCCGCCTTCGACACAGTGGACCATTCCATCTTACTTTCCCGTGTCGGAGCGGCTGGGGTCGGCGGGGTAGCCCTGGTCTGGTTGTCCTCCTTCCTAAGGGACCGCACCCAAGCAATGCGGCTGGGCGACTTCTCGGCTGAGCCCTGTAAGGTGCCATGTGGGGTCCCCCAGGGTTCCTCCCTCTCCCCACTACTTTTTAATCTCTACATTGCCCCTCTTATCTTTCCCCTTCAACAAATGGAGGTCTCGTATTTAATTATGCGGATGACCTCCAGCTCATCTTCACTCTCTCTTCATCCCCCGATTCCATGTCTAATTTTCAAACCACCATGATCTTTATTCGGGACTGGATGAGCCACAACCACCTGAAACTAAACCCGAATAAAACCGAACTGGTTTTGACAGGTGGCTGTGCCAGTCCCTGGTCGTCTCGCTTTTGGCCCCCTTCCTTGGGTTCCCCCCCTCTCCCTCTCCTTCCGTCAAAGCGCTTGGTTTCAAGATCAATGATCAACTCACTTTGCACTCCCAGGTGAGTTCTGTGGTCTCTTCTTCCTTCCTCTCTCTCCGCACCATTCGCAAGGTATCCCGCTTCTTCTCTTACCCGGCCCTAAAACTTATTATATTGGCTATGGTCGTCTCCAGATTAGACTACGGCAACGCTTTATACTGTGGTATGCCCGCTTACAATGTTCGACGGCTTCAGCTGGTGCAGAACCAGGCCGCTCGGCTAGTCTATAAGTTGGCCAAGTCACATCACGTCACCCCGCTTCTAAAATCCTTACACTGTCTCCCCATCCGTGAACGTTCATTGTTCAAAATGGGTTGCATTACCTTTCAGGCTCAGTCAGGATCCGCCCCCGCTTTTATCTCTTCTGAGATAAAAATCTATACCCCTGCAAGGGAATTGCGATCATCCTCCCAACACCTGTTGACTGTCCCCCGGTTTCGCCGAAAAAAATGGGGAGGTTCCAAATTCTCTACCATTGCACCCATCTTCTGGAATTCTCTCCCGTTTCAACTCATGTCCCTCACCCAATATTCTCTGTTTTGAAAAGCACTAAAAACCTTTCTTTTTTCACAGGCCTTCCCCCAATGATTCCCTTTCTGTCCCCTGGTCCCCCCTGCTAATTGACGCTCAGTGAACCACAGCGCCATGAAACCGTCAGGCGTACGTGCGCTTTATAAGTGATTTAAACTCAAACTCAAACTCAAACTCTTTATCTTTTAAACAGGAGGGACCTATTCTTAATCACGGATCTCCAAGATCCCATATCCTCTAGCAAAATGCCCAGATAAGAAAACCTTTCTGTCTGTTCAATTTTCCCTTTATCCACTACTAGATTGCATTGATTATTTCTCACCTTAATACAGGACATGACAAAGGTTTTCTTTGCTTTTGTTTTTTGTTTTGTTACTCACGTCATGATATGCCCTTGCTAACTTCTGTCTGTCAAAAATATTGTGTTGTACATTTACACTTGTATCATCTACATTGGTGCACTCAATAACTTATTTGTACCAATTCTTAAATTCTGGTGTCAAAATGGTATCACACAGCCTACCTCTCATGAAATAAAATGGAGTATGTTCTGTAATACTATTTTCTGTGGTATTGTAATTAAAACTTTTAATGCTAAGTGCACTTTTACTGGTATGTGTGAAGCCATTGCCAATTGTACACCTTCTTTCAAAAATATGTTTACACATTCAACCTGTCCATTCAAGGATGGACTATATAAAGTTGTTTTTTCTTGCTTTATACCTAACATTTTGAGGAATTTACACATTTTAGTTGAGACTAACTGCATACCATTATCAGATACTAAGACTTTTGGTTGTCCCTCAATTGCAAATATTCTGTATTAAAAATCAATTATGATCTCAGTGGTTATGTTTGGAATAAATTCATAATGAATCCATTTTGAGTAATAGTCTGATAAGACAACAAGATATTAATAGTTGCTTTCTAGACCTTTAAATGGACCTGAACAGTCAAAAGCTATTTTCGACCAAGGTCCATTATGTATTTCTACTAACTGCATATCATTTTTGCATACTTTCCAATGTTTATCAGCTTTTAAGCACTCAGAATTAATTCCTGGCCACCAATATTATACTTTTTAAAAATTTTCTTGGTTGCAGTTGAACCAGGATGACCTGTATGTCTTAAGCAAATAGATTTTTTCCTTAGTATACATGGTGATACGAACAAATCATGTCTCATAAGCAAACCATCTACAACAGTAAGTTCGTCTGATACCGGTTGATCATTTTGCATGTCATTGCTAAGATTACGTAATGGTGTCCAGTTTCCTATTACAGATTCTTTTAATCTTTCCAAAGTACATTTTTTTTTCTAGAGTATCTACCCATTCACTATCTGTTATAGCTCCTTCCCTCAAAATCATTGCATCAATAAGTGCTACAACACATTCCATTTCTTCATTGATCTCATCTTCACAATCAGTTAAAGCAATCTTGGAAGACAATCTGCATGACAATTTAAGCTCCCTGGTATATGTTTAACTTTACAATTAAATTATTGTAGCTTGGCGATGAGTCTAAATAATCTAGAAGAAGCCTTTCCATTCCCTCTTCCACAACCATCCATAATGTATGTTAATGGTTTATGGTCTGTAAAGGTTTCAAATTCTTTAACCTATAAATCCATTTTAAGCTTTTCCACAGCACATATGCATTCTAGGGTTTCACGCTCAATAGTGCTCTAATATTGCTCAGCATTTTTGAGCTGTCTTGAAATATATCTGATAGTGTACTCTTCCTCACCTTTTTTTGACTGAACACAGCTCCAATGCCTACTGCACTGGCATCAACAGTAATGATATTTTTCTTGTTAGCATCATGAGGATACAATGCTGGAGCATATATAATAGCTTTCTTTATAACGTCAAATGCACAATTTTGTTCTTCCCTCCACACAAATGTTACTCCCTTGTGTAAAAGTTTCCGCAATGGTTCAACTTTGTCAGCATATCGTTCTATAAAGCGTGAATAATATTCACTCACCCCATGAATGACTTTAAAGTTTGTTTCTCACTTGGTTTAGGGACCTCTCTAATTGATTTTACTAAGTTGGTTTTTAGTTTGATTCCATCAGCCGTAAGTTGATGTCCAAAATATTCTATGCTGTTTTGTGCAAACTTGCATTTCTTTTGTTACAGTCATACTTTTTCTTTGAAAATTGTCAGAATTCCTTGAAAAAATTGTTAAGTTCTTTCTCTGTACCAGCATGCACTAAAATATCATCTTGGAATGTTTCAACTCCCTTTAAATCTTTACAAATTATGTCCAGTAACTTTTGGAAGACACTAGCAGTAGAGACTAGTCCAAATTGTAATCTCACATACCTGTATGGTCGAGAAGGTGTCACAAAAGTAGTAAGATCCTTAGACTCCTCTGCCAGCTTAATTTGATGGTATGCTGACCTAAGATGCATCAAAGAGAACATTTTTTAACCTGAGGTGGCTGCCAATAGCTCTCCAGCACAATATTTTTAGATTTCTAGTCAGCACACAACCTGATATCGCCAGTCCTTTTTTTAGTGACAACGATGGCAGAAACCGATTTGAGAGAATCGGTTGTTTCAATGACTCCTTCCTCACCTAGTTCCTTAAGTCAAATTTTAAGTTCCTTTCTTTCAGATAGTGGAACTGGCCTTACTTTATGTGTGAAAGGAATCGCACCTTCTTTTAATTTGATCTTATGTTCGAATCACTTTACACACTAATGTCCCCTCCAAAAACATTGTTATTATTTCTTAAAACAGCCTCTAGTATAAGTTGTTGGTCGGGTAAACTAACATAATCAACTAAATTCTCGTCCAAAACAATAACTTCATCTGATCCTAGTTTTAAAATTACACCCAGTATGGCTAAGTCTTTCCATTCTACGATATTGTGTCCCTTTTTTTGCTACATACATTTTAGTATATATAATCCTTCCTTTAAAGTATCTTAAAAAAAAACTACCATTTCAATTTCAAAATCACCAAATGCTTTGGGGTTAATATTAGAAAGTTTTAGATTGCCACTTTGCCATAAATTATCAAAGGTTGTGTCAGAAATTATAGTAATTGGCGATCCTGAATCTGCCATAATTTGTAAGTCTACTTCGTGAATTAATACACTTCCTAATAGTGCTCCAATTCTACCTTCTGGTGCATCAATTGAAAGAACAATATTAGAACATATTTCTTCGTTGAACTCTTCTACATAATATATCTTCAATTTGTTTTTCAAACTGCTTTTTGAATTTATACAAGATAAAGCAAAATGACCAATTTTGTGGGGATTTTACACACCTCTTACCAATGGCTGGACAACCTTGAAAGTCTATTAAATGATATTTAGATCCACACCTGGACCACAAGCACATTTTACCTTAAAAGGTATTTTCTCCTTTTCTCCACACTTTTGTTCATATCACTTCTTTTCCTGAGAGGCAAAAACATTAGTAGTATGCATACTTTCTTATGAGATTTCAATTGACGCCAAAAAATAACTCTCTGTCCTTTTAGCAATGTATATCACATCCTGTAAAGTGGGATTTCTGCATGCGAGTAGCCGTTCTTGAATTTTTTTAGAATAACAATAAAACATGGACTGATCTCTGAAATAAATATCTACCATCTCATTGTATTCACATTTTGTGTCAAATACTCTTAAAGCCTCAATATACTCTTCAATATTTTCTACTTCCAATTGTTTATATCTGCCAACCATAATGTTTGGTTCTTCAGAGAACTGCTTCTCCATATGTTTCACAGCCTCTTGAAATTCGATCATAGGTATAAACTGTCCTGGAGCATGTTCAAATTCAGTCAAAAACTTCTTCCCCTGCATTGCCCAGCAAACCAATCATAATTGCCTTTTTACTTTCAGCATTGTACTCCTTTCCGTCGATTTACACTAGATAATTTTCAAATGCCCTATGCCAATTCTTCCAGCACATAGGTGGTTTGCCTGGCTCATTTAGGATTAATGCCGGTACATATATTATACAGCTCTGTGACATAGTGTCTGTTTTAATCTCCTTTTTACACTTTACTTTTTCTTCACTTATGCAGTGAGATTACATTTTGTTATTTTATAATGTTTTCTTATGCCGCTTAGAATTTGCATTTAAATTATCTATTTGTTTCAAATTGTTAACTTCTCTTACCAAAGATTCTGTCACTTTCCGTATGGTGTTTATGAGTAACATCACCTCCAAACTAAGCATGGACTGAAAATTCGTTCCGCTCGAGGAATTTGCGGATTTTCCGCGATTTAGCGATCCACGAATCTCGCGAAATCTCGGTAAAATCCGCGAATCAGCGGGGACGAATTTCCAGCCAAGCACTTACTGGGTTACAGTAGTTGAAACTAATTTTTTGGAACCTTTTACAAAAGGGTTACAAAGAAATTAACTTCAACTTTAGCACCTGCTGCTGAAAGCCTGTAAGGGCTTCCTATCGCCTCGTTGCCTACTTGCAACTATTCTCTGACCCTGCTCTGACCCTTGAAGCAGGGTCAGAGAATAGTTACAAGGAGGAAATGAGGCGCCTGTCACGAAAAGTAAACCTCAACAGGAAGCACTGACAGATATATAAACAAGCTTTTGCAATGCAATAGGTCTCGCATTAGGAAAGTTTGAGCTTATGGTCTTGTAAATGACAATTTTTTTTATTTATGTGTTGGTTTTGAAAATAGCTAAATTATTAGCTTTGTCATTTACAATGTCAATAGTAACTTTCGCAAATGTGACACCTATAGCATTTATAATGCAACATGGTTTGTATTTACGTGACTTAAATGTATTGATATTACAAATTACAATGGCTTTTAATTTTTTTAAATAATTGATACTTAAATAAAAGTGATTTTAATTTATAATGGCAATAGCTTAAACTTTTGTAAATAACTTTTGTGAAGATTATGTATTTTATTGTGACGAAAATACAAGAACAGAAGTGAAATATTAACATCTTTTTGTGACATTTGTAATAAAGCTTGAATCATTGAGATAACATTTTTGAACCAGTTGTTGTTGAATGGTTGTGCAGATTGATGCTGGGGTGGCGCTGAGTGGTGCTGTGGTGGTGCTGAGTGATACTGGGATTGTGCTGAGTGATGCTGGGGTGGTGCTGAGTGGTGCTGTGGTGGTGCTGAGTGATGCTGTGGTGGCGCTGAGTGATGCTGTTGTGGCGTTGAGTGGTGCTGTGGTGGTGCTGAGTGGTGCCGTGGTGGTGCTGAGTGGTGCTGTAGTGGTGCTGAGTGATGCTGTGGTGGTGCTGAGTGGTGCTGTGGTGGTGCTGAGTGATGCTGTGTTGGTGCTGAGTGATGCTGTGGTGCTGCTTAGTGAAGCTGTGGTGGTGCTGAGTGATAATGTGGTGGTGCTGAGTGATAATGTGGTGGTGCTGAGTGTTGGTGGGGTAGCACTGAGTGATGATGTGGTGATGCAGAGGGCAGAAATGCACAAAAAGCAGTCTAACAAAGGGCAGAAGGGCAGAAAAACAAGGGAAAAACGAGTCTAACAGATGGCAGAAGGGCACAAAAAAGCAGTCTAACAGAGGGCAGAAGGGCAGAAAAACAAGGGAAAACTGAGTCTATCAGAGGGCAGAAAGGCACAAAAATGTGTCTAACAGGGGGCAGAAGGGCAGATAAAACAAGGGAAAAACGAGTCTAATAGAGGGCTGAAGGGCACAAAAAACAAGTCTAACAGGGGGCAGAATGAATCCCGCCCTGCGTGTTTGTCCACGAAGATGCCACCTTTTTGTGCAATACCTCTACTCAACTAAAGTACTTTCTACTGTCTAATCAGTAAGTGCTCCCTCGTTGGCTAAATGTATACGGGCAGATTTACAATAAATGGCGCATCCCCAGGGATGCGCCACTTATTGTGCGCCACAGCTCCGCCACCCATGGTGCGCCGCATTTACAATGCGGCGCACCATGTGGCAAAAACGGCACAGATGCGTAACGCATCTGTGCCGTAAAAGCAGCGCATTTCTGGAGCAGTGCTCTGGGGGGCTCTATCTGCCCAATGCTGCATCAAGCCTTGACGCAGCATTGGCCTAAAAGTGACTGAGTGAAATCTTGTAGATTTCACTCAGCCACTTTTAGGAGGCGTTCCTGCGCAGGAACGCCCTCCCCTGCGCCGGAACACCTCCTGATGGCGCAGGGCTTTACAACGTGACGCATCTCTCAGATGCATCATGTTGTTAATACCCAGCAGCATGGCGCATCTTTTGTGCTGCCGCTGCGTCTCAAAAGTGACGCAACTGCACCGCAAAAGAGGCACAAACGGCTTGTAAATCTGCCCCAAAGTGCTTTTACTACACTGTAGCTGTGTAAAGGGCCAGAGGATGTGTCTCCAGGGACCATGTGTGCCTGTGCCTGTGTTACAGGCACACATAGTCACTGGAGACACATCTTCTGGCCCTTTACGCAGCTGCAGTGTAGTAAAAGCACTTTACATTTACCCAATGAGGGAGCACTTACTGGATTAGCCAGTAGAAAGTACTCCAGGGAAAATGGAAAAAAAATCAGCGATTTTGCTGGAAAATTCGCGAATTCGCTGATTTTTTTGCGATTTTGCTGGGAAATGCTTTTACATTTTTCAAAATAGCTGCTCGTGTCAACATAGTATGTGCTGCATTGGTATTGTGTCTCAAGAGTTCCAATTTATCTTTTGGAAAGGCTTTAAGCAGCATTACGTCATAGAGGCAATTGAGTGCATGAAGTCTGCTCTGAAACGGAGCCGCGTGCACTCAACGTTTCAACCGCAGAAACTCAACGGTAAGATTCAGGTGCTTCAAAAGATTTCTTGACCGTTCACGTGCACCTCCCACAAAGTTAAATGCCTCTCATATGACAATACCCCTTGAAACGCAGTGTAGGAGTCCAAACACGCAGCTCCCTTAAATGTAAATATCCGCTTTTCTCACACATGAACAGTTGATTCCCGAAAATGATCCTCTAAAAGGTCCGAAAAGTTCTGTAGTGGACCTTGCCTCTTTGACTTGTCGCCAACTTGTTGAGACAAGGAGCCTGGATTAAGTAGAAGCTATTTAACAAATAAATAACAAGTTAAAGGCCCACCCTCAGGTGGAAGCTGGACGTGCTAATCCTATCTGACAGCAATTCCAATCTAACACAACATTCCATTACATCATATAAATACTAACTGACATCATAATGTAGGTGAAAGACTATTAGACAAAGCTGCATGAGTGGGAGAGTGGTAACTGAAGAAAAGCTGATAACTGTAAACCATTTACCTTGCATTGTGAATATGAATACATGTACAACAATTTGCAATTTCAAACTATATTCTGGGTAAAAAAAAACCTTTTTAAGGAACGAATATGGCTTCATTACTAAAACTTATAAATGATTGCTGCATGTATGTAGTAATTACAAATAACGCAACAATTGAGCTTTTCCATTGTTCCCCCTGAAGTTACATATTTCCACTTTGTTAAAGAGGGTAAGACAGTTTATGTTGGTATAACCTAAACAGAGATCTAAAGGGGATCTTCGCTGCATGTGCCCTTAGCAATAAGGAACACTAGGGTAGATTTATCAAGACTTTTTGGCACTGCAGTGACACAAAGTTGCACAACGTCTTGATAAAATATTTCCTTTCCCGCAAAATACAGTTTTGTGCACTGCCAGTTGCACAAATAGCACTTTGTACCATTAAGCATCAAGGAGTGGCATTCAACGAAACCGTCCATGGTTTTTGACGCAAAGTCAGATCTACAAAGATTGTCAGACCTGGCTTTGAGTCAAAAAATATTCCCGCCATGTGGCAGTTACAAAGGACCTCATTATGATGATGGTGAGACAGCCACTGACAGCCTGTTGGTGGCCGTCCCACCGCCATCGGTATCTGCTTTACTGCCTGCCTCATTATATTGATGGGCGATTCTTTGGCAACCACCTTGGATTCGACAGGCTCACGGAGTCCGTCAGCTAAAGTAATGACTACAATGCCAGGCACCTCCGAAGGTATTTCAATGTTCCTTTCAGCACTTTCATGGTGGTGAACCCATCATGAAAAGGCAGGTGGAAAGGGACATTAAGAGCCCATAAGGGCCTTTTATTCCCCCCTGGGCCCCTGACATGGGCCTACATATCTCGGGACCACGTGGCAGGTACCGCATGGAGCCTGTTATGTAGTGCAGGGATATGTTTAATGTCTCTTTTTTGTACTGTGGTGTGTTCTGCAGCCCAAAGCACGTGCCGCAATACAAAATATTGACATTGTGACAGGCGTTGTGGTGGTCGCATCCTAATTTGGCTTACGGTACTGCTGACTTGTAGTTGGTGGTTCTGTTTACAAATGGATGGCGGTTGTACGCAAGTCTGATTGCCCTCCTAATGAGGCCCATAGTCAGTACAAATTTACATTTTTCAAACATTTTACTTTTTGATTCTGTACTGTACTGTACAGGACATCACCAGTGAGGGAAATGGAAAAAAAAACATTTACAGACATATGATTTTGAAAAAGAAATGAACCCGTCTTTGTATAAAACCTATGCTAGACAGCACAATCTCCTTTGCAAAGGTACATGTGGTACTAGGCAGTTTGTTTGTGTACCATTGCAGGTGGACAGTTCAGCAGCACATTGTAATTAGTAAATATGTCAGTCTGTTACTTTTCACCTTAGCACAACACAGGCAAGCATCTTTAGGGCAGATGTACACATTTATTGCATAATTCAGCACAGTGACCTAAGTGTTATATCCACAAAGATATGTGTTGCATTGTTTTCCTCTCCCCAAGTTCTTGCTCATGCCAACACAAACATCGTTGTACCCTATTGCAAGTGTGTCGTCATTCTGTGTGGTATAGATTTTCTACTAGAAGAGGACACTCCCAATAAAGACACTATGTTTTAATGAGTTTCCCTCTTTTTATGTGTGTTGTAGAGTGCAGCACATATGCAATGTTTGAAAAGTTTTGATTAAATAAAACTATTCTCAAACCTCCGACCTGCTCGAACAGATGTACCTTTCATACACAAATCCTGTCTACCAAATGTTAGCGGATAGAGATTTGCGTCTCAATCATGGGTGCCTGCATGGGAAAGCCCATGTACTACCCATGGAATGCCACCTTAATGCAAAGTAGCGTAAAGTAGGATATATCGTTATTTTCCCTTACTTTAGGATTACTATCTATGAAACAGTAATCCTTTTTGCCCTGATCACCCTCATTTTGATAAATACTGGTGGTAACTGACTCTGATTGTGCCATGAGCTCTTCTTATCAGATTCAGGGTCAGTGCTCTGATTAAAAGGTATATGGTAACTAGGTGTAATTACAATTGGTACTGACAGCCTGGATGTAAGTCTCTAGTATATAATTAGGCATGTAGGTCTAGAGGCCTAGTAGACTTAATGCACTTAAGTGTGCACTACCATGTTGCCCGCTATCATTTTTAAGGCAATCCTGCTTTTCAGGCTGACTTTACTTTAAAACTAGTATTCAGGCAAAATATCGAGTCAGCAGTATCGACTGTCAAAATTATCGGGTTGGAAATATCGTGACATAGAAATATTGTGAGCAAGAATATCATGGACGAGAATATTGACTTTAAGGAAAGTAATATTGATTTTTAAAATATCGAAGTCATTAATATTGTTTGCAAAAATATAGGGGGCCTATTACGATGTTGGTCGGAAAGGCTCCGAATGGCAATTGTATTTTCCTAACCCGTATCGGAACCCTTGTTTCTGACTAACTCTGAAACATTTCCGACCAACCAATTATGATAGAAGGAAACCATTCGGTCATTCCAAGGATTTGAGTCGGTCGGAGCTGATTTGTACAGCTCAGTGGATAGCATTTCTGACAACCGATTAGGATGTTGGATTCCAACAGAATTTCTGATTCTGTCTGTCCGACATGAAAAGGATGTTAGAAACTGACTTTGGTGGGCCGTAGCAGGCCCCCTTTCACCTGGAGGCCTCCGTTTGGGGCCCGTAGGGTGTACCCATGGGACCCATCTTTCAGATTTTGGACAGTGTAATAGATATCATGGGCAGCCTGAAACAGGGTACAGGGTGTATCTCAACCACCCCTTTTTTCAGTGGGAAGCTGTGTTGTTGGTCAGAACACAGGCTCCCATTGAAGTCAATAGGAGATTTTCAAAACTGTGTTCGGAACCATCATAATCGGTTGGACGGACTCCCCGAACTTGAGCCGGTCAGATATGATTCCGAGAAGGAGTGGGTCAGAAAGCATTCGTAATGAGGCCCATATTTGTTTAAAATAGAGATTTTTTTATTTGTGTTATGTATTTTAGTAGAAATGTATGTCATTTTTTTTGAATTTGTATTGTTTTATGTGTTTTAATATATGTGTTAAATTTTTAGTAGTTATTATATTTAATGTATTTAAATTTTGCTTTTTTAGTTCCATAGCGGGTTGCAGGTTCATAGGGAGCAGGATGGGAAGTAATTTAATTATGATAAATGAATGATTTGTTTATTTAATTATAATTATTTAATTATTATTTAACTGTTAATTGTGATTTTAATTTTTTGGGAATATTTTGTATGTGCTGGTTGTGGGATTAATAGGGTTAAAGGGAGGGAAGTAGTTTATTTTCAATTAGTTAATAATTAGTTGATATTAATATTAATTCATTATTTGTTAATTCATTATGTTAATTGTTTATTACATTTTTTAGGGGTTTGGGTTTTGGATTTATAGGGGTAAAGGGTGGAATTAAAGACATTTACCTTAATTTAGAATTAGTTGGTAAACACTTTTAGTTATTAAATTGAAAATGTATTTTAATTGTGTAAGACATTTTTTTAAAGTATTATTTTTCGGTGCTGGTTGTGGGATTATCGAGGTAAAGGGTGGGATGTTAATTAATTTGAATGAACTGTAATTTGATTTTTAATTAATACCATTTGTTTAATTGATAATTAATTATGTTAAATGTGGAAATACTTTTTTTTCATTTTAGATGTGGGTTGTGTGCTGATTAGAGGTATGGGATGTGACTAAATCAATGTAAATCAGAAATTGATAGGACAACCGCTGCACTCCCAAGTGGAAAGGGGCGACCACTCGGTCCCCCCGAACATATGGTCGGGTGCCCCGATCCCCCCGGGAAGCCATTTTGGGCGGGGGTGTCACGGCTGGTATGCCCGAAGCGGCGTAGCCGGGGCGCGCCTTTTTCCCGCCCAAGAGGGGTTGTCCTAGACACCTACACCGTTGGCCACGCCCTGTAGGCGGTCGGAGGAGGGTCCACGCCCTCCCGGAGAAGAATAAATGGAGCAGCAATCCAAGGAATCATCCTCTTGTTCCCGTGCTTGGAAGCTGCACCTCCTCGTTGCACGTGAGCCCTTGACGGAACAAGAGCCATTTTGGAGAACTTGTAATTTTGTGTTTCTTCTTTCAGCGCCGTCGAAGCTGGTTGACCAGGGATTTCCGAATATCCGTGGACGATGCCTGGCAAGAAGGTCGGAAAGAGGGTCGGAACCGAGCAGATGCTTCGTATGCTGGTGAAGGACATGGCGGACATGAAGAAGCAGATGGCGGCAATGAATCATGGACCAAAGAGAGTCGTAGGACCAGCATTGCCGGGAGTGGTCCCTAACGGGAGAGGTAGAAGGCCCAAGAGGGGGCCATCGGGTGGGGAGGCTCCGGTCCCCGAAGTCCCTCCAGTGAACCCGGTCACTCCGATCGAGCCCCCGGTTCCGGTCCCGGACGCGGGACAACCGATTCCTGTGGTGGTCACTCCCGTGAACGAGGAGGAGATGCCTCCGGAGCTGGCCGCCCAGTTGGCGGCATGGTTGGGCAGAGAGAACGAGGGGGCCACGGCTGAAGAAGCCAGGTCGTTAATGAAGCAGTTGCGGCAATCGAAAGATGCAGCAAAGGCACCGTGTCCTCTTGTTTCCCCGCAGGTCCCCGTGGAACAACCGGTATCGGGTGCGGGTTCGGCAGCGACAACAGTAACAGCTACCGCTTCAGGTAAACAGCCATTGCCAATGGCAGGGGAGGGATCGTTACCCTCAAGAAGGGAAAGAATCGTACAACATATCCCGATAGATGTAAAAGAAAGGATTTGGGCAGATAAATATGTGAACATGTTTTCCTTGCTGACCGATCACTATGAGATTGAGCATGTGAGAAACCAGAAAGAGTTGTTGCATCCTAGTGTATGGCGCTCAAAGATGGCAGGTTTCAGGGTTGATGAAACGATCGCCAATTGGGCCAGAGCATTTGGAATGTTCACTGCAATCATGGGGGAACGTAGGCCCAAGTTAGTGGTGGAATTAGCCGTTTATCAGACACGCATTATGGAATACTATGAATTGTACGGGGGTAATCAGTGGTATTGTTATGACAACATATTTCGTAAGTCCAAGGAGCACGACTCATTCCTGACGTGGGATTGTTTCGACTCCATTTCCTGGCAGAAAATAGAGAGGTCAAACACGGCAAAGTCGCCATCTTTAGGCGGTAACGGGGCCGAGCCTTCCCGTCATTCTTTGGGGGGCGCCCTTTCGGGCGGGCACAAGCAGTGATCAGAACACGAAGAATAATGGCAACTCGGGTAGGAAAGGGGTCTGTTGGAGCTTCAACAGAGGCAAGTGTTCTAGGCCACAGGGGTCATGCAAGTTCAAGCATGAGTGTACAGGGTGCGGGCAGTCCTTGCACCCCGAGAGTTCGTGCAGAGCCAAGACTGGCGATACGGGAGGTAGAGGAGGCGCCAAACAGGTCTGAAATAGACCGAGGGGCACCATTACCTACCCCTGTTGATGTTATGGCACTGATCCCTTGGCTGAACGAATACCCTGATTATGTCTCCGCTGGGGTGTTGCGAGACGGATTCTCATATGGTTTCCGCATCCCGGCGGGGGATTTTCGGGGGGTTGCACAATGTAAGAACCAACTATCGGTTCAACAGAATTTGGTGGTAGTGCAGGCAAAGATTGGGAAGGAGTTGGCCCGAGGTCGGGTTGCTGGACCGTACGATGAGCCACCAGTTGCTGATTTTGTTTGCTCACCTTTGGGAGTGGTCCCAAAAAAGGACCCGGGGGAGTTCAGGTTAATACACAACTTGTCAGCTCCCAGGGGTCTTTCGGTGAACGATGCGATTGACCCGGGAGTTTGTTCGGTGCGGTAGGCGTCCTTTGATGGGGCCGTCGCCATTTTGAATCGCTTGGGGCCCGGGGCGCTGATGGCTAAATCAGATATCGAGTCAGCGTTCCGGTTGCTCCCGGTACACCCAGATGATCACCGTCTCCTTGGTTTTATGTTTCAAGGACGTTATTACATGGATAAATGTATGCCAATGGGTTGCTCCATCTCTTGTGCGTATTTTGAGAAATTCAGTAGTTTTTTGCAATGGGCGTTCACAAGAGCTACGGGCTTCACGAATGTTATGCATTATCTCGATGATTTTCTGTTTCTGGGGGCAGCCGGGGACACGGAATGTGCACGGGCCTTGAGGGAATTCTGTAATCTTATGAAAGACTTTGGCGTGCCACTGGCACCGGGTAAAACGGTAGGGCCCTCTACTACACTCGAGTTTCTGGGAATTGAGCTCGATTCTGTAGAGGGGTGCTTCCGCTTGCCCAGAGAGAAGGTGAGCAAATTCAGGGCCTCGCTCGAAGTATGTCTCGGCGAGAGAAAGGTAGCTCTTAATCAGTTGCAACAGGCTGTGGGGCAGCTGAATTTTGCCCTGAGAGTAATCCCGATGGCTCGCCCCTTTTCCCGTTCTATCTCACAAGCCATGGTGGGCCTCAAAGAAGGGCATCACCGCACAAGACTGTCAGCAGAAGTTCGCCAGGATATGTGCATATGGCTGGCATTTCTGGCGGATTTCAACGGTTGTGTCGTATGGACTGATTCACCAGTTTCCTCAGAAGAACTGGGGTTGTGGACCGACTCGGCTGGGAGTGTAGGTTTTGGCGCCATATTGGGCAATCGATGGTCGGCACGAACCTGGCCTGGGTGGTGGCATGATAATGGACTCACTGGCAACATTGGGTTCCTGGAGTTGTTCCCCATTCTGGTAGCCTTGAAAACTTGGCCAGAGGGGTTTCGTGATCGCTCTGTGGTGTTCTGGTCTGATAATATGACCGTGGTTGAGTGCATCAATAATCAGGCAGCACGCTGCAAATGGATTTTGAGATTGCTGAAGGAAATAGTCTTGCTATGTATGAGACTGAACGTCCACTTTAGGGCAAGACACGTGCCAGGGGTATTAAACCAGGCAGCTGATGCACTCTCTCGTTCCCATATGCAGGCCTTCCGGGGTTTTCTGCCCTCAGCGGATTCGGTGGCGGCACCATTTCCCTGAAGCTCTCTGGTCTCTCGGTGCCCCGGATTACAAAACCTCGTGGGAGAGAGTCTAGCACCCAGAACAAGGAAGGCGTATGAAGGGGCGTTCCGTTCCTATTGGTCCTTTTTGGGTTCAGCTAGAGGGGAGTATTAGGGGCAGGAGGAGTATGTCCTGAAATTTCTGGTATCCTTACATCAGGCAGGCAGGTCAGTGGCTACGGCCAATAGGCACCGGGCCGCCATTTCTTTTATGGCGCGGGCTCATGGCATCCCGGACCCCACATCGTCCTTTATTGTACAGAAGGCACTACGGGGGTGGCAACGCCTTGAGGGTCGTAGAGTGGATGAGAGACACCCGATAGGTTTAGAAAGGTTGTCCCTGTTAATGTCCGTACTTCCTGCGACGTGTTCATCTCACTCAGAGACGGTGCTGTTCCGGGCCGCTTTTGCATTAGCATTTCATGGGGCTATGCGGGTAAGCGAACTGGTAGCAAAGAACAAGCAGGATACGGGGGGAGGTTTGTGTCGAGAACACATTCAGATGAAGGGCAACACGATGGTGATCGCAATAGCCAGGTCCAAGACCAATCAGGGAGCGATCAGGGACAGTGTGGTAGTCCAGCGGATTCCGGGATCTCCCATGTGCCCGGTAAAATGCGTTGAGGAGTATTTAGCGCAGAGGGCTGCATCATGGGGGGGAAGCTTGCTGAGGCACACCGACGCCACCCCACTGACTAAGTTTCAGTTTCAGCGGGTGTTAACAATGGCAATCGCGGCAGCGGGCTTGAACCCGAGCGATTTTGGGACCCATTCCTTCCGGATAGGGGCTGCTACAGAGGCTACAGCCGGGGGTCTGAGTGTTGAAAAGGTGAAACAGTTGGGGCGTTGGTCCTCGAATTGTTATAAAAGGTATGTGCGTTTGCACATGCTGTGAAGCTAATGTCATGCACTCACGCTTCTTGTTTCTGTTTGGTTTACAGTTTCGCGAGCAGGCTTTGCGGGGCGGACTGTGCAGTTGACCCGACACCTGGGGAAAGATCACCGGCTGAGGAAAGAGTGGTGTGGGTCGTTGGCCACTCATATGTGAGGCGCGCCGCGGACGTATTCAAAGCAGGTGACATGATTCACGTGGCTGGGGAATACGGGTACAGGGTGACCTTCCACGGAAGGGGCGGACTCTGTATTGACCAGTTTCAAAGTTTTATTGAGGGACTGTTAGGGCGGACGAGGTCACCGCCATCTGTAATCATAGTACATCTTGGGGGCAATGATTTGGTGACCATTGGTCGACGAGTGCTTCTTGAGTTAATTTTGTCCTCAGTAAGTTGGTTGGCAAGAGAGGTCCTGGGCTGTACAATTGCATGGTCACACATGATTCCTCGGAAAGTGTGGCGGGGGGCCCTCTCTGTGCCGGCCTTGAACCAGTCGGTAGAGAAGGTGAATAACAAGTTGAGTAGGTTGTTTCGTACAGGTAATTTGCAGTGTATTTCACACGGGTGTATCCGGGGGGACCGTATGTATTTGGCGGATGGGGTCCATTTGTCCCGGGAGGGAAATGTCTTACTCATAGGAGACTTCTTAGCCTGGTTAAAGGGTTTACGTAACCATGACCTCTAAGTAGGAGCTTGTGGGGGGTCCGGATAGCCGGTCAACTATCCGGCCTGTGGCGGTAAGGTCATGATCGGTGAGCAGTAATTGGAAGATCCCTAGAGGTGGGGGCGCCACCCATTACGGATGGGAGCGCCCGGGGGGAGGCGGCCATTGGCCCCTCACACAGGGAGGCGGTACTCTTCTAAGGATGGGACCGCCGGAAGGGAAGGCGGTCAAGACCCCTCCCTGGGGAGGAGGGGCTACGGGTCCCCTCCTTGGAATTTCCCGGGGCCAGGATATCCGCGACGGCGGATGTGGTAAGCAGTGTGGGGTGGGAGGGGGGTCTACGCTACCTTCTAGACACCTCCCCCGTTAAGACAAGGGAAATTGGAAGTTGGCACAGAGGTACAGTCCTCTGTGCGCCCGCCCCTTACAAGTAAGGGGGGAGTCTGGTATTAGGGATCTGACACCGGTTACGACCTTGCCGTTGGCCCGTAATGTTAGGATGTACAATTTGAATTTTGAGAAATGCATTTACAGGATGTTTTAGAATCGGCTAGGAGAACCTTTGTATTAGAGACATGTTACGGTTAGCCTATAAACATCGAAATGTATAAATGAAATTGTACATGATATGAAACTGTTATTTTAATGTTTTGATTTTGTTTCATATTTTAATAAATACGGCCGGGAGGGTAACTCCCTCCCGCCTTCCAAAAGCTCAAGAACTGTATCCGTCTTCCCATTCTTGGGGATTGTGTTGGGAGGGGGTGACAGGTATCCAGGCCATATGAGATAGATAGTCTATTGGTCAACCAAGTGGAAATATTATAGGTGCTCGGGGAGAACACCTTCTGGTTCCGAAAGGTGCAAAAACTGAACGAGAGGATAGGGAGTCTTACGGCAGGTAAGAACTATCCCAGAGCACTCTGGATGCACAAAATGTGCGTAGCTAAGTGTAGACTCAAGTAACTTTCGTAATCTTCAATATTTAGTAGATAGTTTGTTTATTGAAATATTTCAGGTAGATCCAAACGATGTCAAATATAACATATTCGCTTCATATGTTCATTGAGCTTCCAATGTGAACAAATCCATTATAGTCCATAACAAATATTCATCTCAAAGTGAATAGAAACCCCAATGCATTTCGTGCTGGGATAGCACTTCTTCAGGGGGATATATATCTACAAAGAAAAAGGGAAACTAAATGTAGATCGCTGATATACAGGAGCGCGGGTACATAGAGACAAGAAAATTAATGAAAACGTGAAAGCGGGTGAAGAGTGGACAATAGAAGATACGAGAAAAGAACACCTGATGAGTCCTTATGTGGAAGGATATTTAGTGAACCGTGATGAGAAGTCAGGATTAAAAGAAACCAAAGTTTCCCGTTTCAAAAAACAATGAATTTATAGAGTTTCGAAATTCAGGCGCAGAGGTTTGAAACAGAATGAGAGAGAATGAATGAAAAAACGCCAAGGGTGAAGAGGAAACTGGAAATAGTAAACCGGTGTGATCGTGAAGCAGAAGGTAAACCACCTGAAAGAGAAAGAAATGTATATTCAGTGACTCACCCATCACCAAGAGAAATAATCGTGTGGAAAGTGGAATCAGTCCAGTGTGACCGAGCCGTAACCCGGAAGACGCCGAGCATGCGCAAAGGCGCCCACAAGAAAAGGAAAATAATGGTAATAGAAACAGGACTGAGGAGGTCTAGAGAACGAAGAAAAACAAGTGAAAGGAAGAAGTAGGAACTGGGATTCCGGGAGAGGAATCGAGCAAAAAAGTGTGAATGAGTAGATAAAAGGGGGAAGACAAAGCACCACGAAGGAAAAAATTGTGTGAGAACAGAGAAAACGGGATAAATGTCAATGCAATATAACAAAAAACTGTACGAATGGACTTAATGACAGAATTGAACTTAGTTGTCATTTATGAACATTGTCTGTTTTCTATTTTTCATGCATTTGATCTCTCTTTTACCTGTGTTTCAGACAGGATCCATGAGCAATTGTTTTCACCACATGTGACTATTCTAATAGTACAGTTCTTTGTTCATATTGCATTGACATTTATTCCGTTTTTTCACCACATGTGACTATTCTAATAGTACAGTTTTTTGTTATATTGCATTGACATTTATCCCGTTTTCTCTGTTCTCACACAATTTTTTCCTTCGTGGTGCTTTGTCTTCCCCCTTTTATCTACTCATTCACACTTTTTTGCTCAATTCCTCTCCCGGAACGCCAGTTCCTACTTCTTCCTTTCACTTGTTTTTCTTCGTTCTCTAGACCTCCTCAGTCCTGTTTCTATTACCATTATTTTCCTTTTCCTTTGGGCGCCTTTGCGCATGCTCGGCGTCTTCCGGGTTACGGCTCAGTCACACTGGACTGATTCCACTTTCCACACGATTATTTCTCTTGGTGATGGGTGAGTCACTGAATATACATTTCTTTCTCTTTCAGGTGGTTTACCTTCTGCTTCACGATCACACCGGTTTACTATTTCCAGTTTCCTCTTCACCCTTAGCGTTTTTTCATTCATTCTCTCTCATTCTGTTTCAAACCTCTGCGCCTGAATTTCGAAACTCTATAAGTTCATTGTTGTTTGAAACGGGAAACTTTGGTTTCTTTTAATCCTGACTTCTCATCACGGTTCACTAAATATCCTTCTCGTATCTTCTATTGTCCACTCTTCACCCGCTTTCGCGTTTTCATTAATTATCTTGTCTCTATGTACCCGCGCTCCTGTATATCAGCGATCTACATTGAGTTTCCTTTTTTCTTTGTAGATATATATCCCCCTGAAGAAGTGCTATCCCAGCACGAAATGCATTGGGGTTTCTATTCACTTTGAGATTAATATTTGTTATGGACTATAATGGATTTGTTCACATTCGAAGCTCAATGAACATATGAAGCAAATATGTTATATTTGACATCGTTTGGATCTACCTGAAATATTTCAATAAACAAACTATCTACTAAATATTGAAGATTACGCAAGTTACTTGAGTCTACACTTAGCTACGCACATTTTGTGCATCCAGAGTGCTCTGGGATAGTCCTGCCGTAAGACTCCCTATCCTCTAAATCAATGTTAAGCAATTACAATTAACAAAAAAGTTAATAATAATTAGTAATTCAATAATTCATTGTGTTGTGCATTTTGTGGGGGAATATTATGGGAAGTACATTAATTGAAATTAATTAATGAACAATATTTAAATAATGAAAATTAATTGATGATGAATCTTTATATTTATACTGGAAATAATGTATTAAGTGCAGGTTTTAAGTTTTGTGGTGTTATTGGGTAGGCAGTAACTAAACTAAAAATATGTCACAATTAAGGAGTCTTTAATAAATAATTTCTAAATTAAAATGTTTATTTGTTTGAAAAGTATTTTTTTATTTAACTAATAATATTATTTGTAGGTATTTGTGATATGTTAACGTTATATTATAGTTTTATTTTTTATTTTAAATATATTTGATTTTATTTTTCAACATATTTATATATTTTTACATTTACTGTTTTTTAAATATTTTTATTTTGTTAAAGATATTTTGTTTGCTTTCAATGTTGAACTGACTGAAGTGGCAACAGTAAATTTTACCCCTTCACTCTCCAACACTTTCACTACTGTTGCATTTATTAGACTGAGAATAGTAACACTTTTCCTACTGTTGTACAACCGTAGTTGGAATAGTAAATTGTACCTCTCCACTAGCCTACACTTTCCCTACTGTTGCACTTTTTGGAGTGGGAATAGTAAATCTTAACCCTCCGCTATCCAACACTCTCCCTACTGTTGCACTTATTAGAGTGAGGATAGTCAATTGTACCCCTCTGCAATGCAACATTTTCCCTACTGTTGAGTCCCATTGCCTCAAAGCAAAAAGACTTGGTTCAACATAACACATGCATGGAAACTCTCTCAGCCCTCACAAACCACAGGAGGTAAGCACAAAAAGCACAACACAAATAATGAAGTTGCGGCATAGTAGTCAGATACACATAAAAAGATTCCCAATGTCCAAGCATTAACTGAATTGGATAGCAACAAGTTAGTACCAGAGGACATGTCCTCAGAAATACAATATATGTCCATATGAAATTGGCCCTTTAGCCATGTCTCATCCCTAACAAGCAATGTAGGTACCGAGGGCTTTAAGTGGGAAGAAAAAACTGGGGAGTCTCTCAAAGGGACGTGGCCAATGTAATTAAGGGCATGGCCTAAAAACTCTAGCCATAAATCTGTGCTTAGCATATTAGGCTACCCGACTTGCATTTTTCCGTCACTGCCATTGCACCCAGATATATGATACAACAGGTAACATGATTCCTACTACAATTCCGGACTACTGGCTTTGGCAATATTTGTCAGTTGCATAAGATAAAGATGCAGCAACTGTGGCTTGCATCTAACATTGGAAAAGCTTCCCCTTAAAGCCCTGGCGACACTACAGGGATGTTGCTGCTCATGAGTCTCCAAAGGAGTGAATTCCAGAGACAAAATGAATCATTAAAGGTATTCACTTCCCTCTAACGCTCACCTGGCATGACGTCACGCTGTAACTTATCCACCAGTGAGAAGTGAGCAGTGTGACCAGGAGCACATCGTTGTGCCTGCTGTCAATGCATTCCATCAAAAAGACCGGACCACCTGTGGCAGGGCACAAAGCCGAGCCTAATAGAGAACGGTACCGGGGCCCCCTTAAAAAAATGACGATGCCCAGCGCCTGTGAGACCCAGCCCATTCAATGCCCTGTATGTACCTCAACATCATGTGTGTCTCATGACAAACTGACATGAATGCCTAGTAGTGCCAAAGTAAAAGTCAGATCATCTCAAATTAAATGTGCCACACATGATCATCAAAGTTGTGCCGTTTGCTGAACATGCAGACAATATTACCTCACTCCAAAAGGTGACTCGCGGGCAACAGCAGGCAACCGTGAAATGGACAAGCCCAGCCAGGCCCCCCCAGGAAGAAAATCCCATGGATGCAGAGTTCCTGGTCTTTTCGGGTGAGGAAGACCGACCTGGCCCCTCTGGTGTGCCCAGGACAGCCCATGCTCAGGCCCTCACTGACCCCACCACAACCACCACCTCGACTCCCATAACAGCTGCACCACTAACGCAGACCCCTGTAGCAACGACCTGTGTGGCAGCCACCTCCACCAACACTCCAATACTGTCCCTGTGCCAGCAATTGCGAATATCACTAGGCACACCAGGGATGCTGGGGGTGGTGTGCGGTGGCTGCACCAGGCAATGCCACCGTCCATGTCTTTAGGATAGGGGGCAGGCCAACTAGGGGACAGTCACAGGAGGACAATGAGACAGAGGCCCTGGACACCGTGCAAACTGTCCTAGGTACATACCAACAGAACCAGGGACAGATGGGCCGCGTCCTTGAAGAACAGAGGGAAAAGCGCATGTTACACATGTCCATGGACACTCATTTGGGACAAATTGCTGAGTACATTGTCCAGCTCGTGGGTGATCTGCAGGACATTCAATCTGCTCTGACAGCTGCCTGCACCTCCGGCCAGCCAGATGATAGTCACCCCACCACAGCAACGGCCACCGGGAGGGGTGAGTCACACCACAGCAAATCCTCAGACATCTCGGAGCATGCAGCAGGTACCACCCCTGGCAAACGGCAGAGGGGGCATCCAAAAAAGACCCCGGGATGATCCTGCGGCACCGCACCATGCCGTACCAGTTCTTGGAGCAACTGCTGATGTCACCACTGTAACACTGAACATTGACTTTGTTGTAAATCAGAACCCACATTGCCACAAGGATGGGAATGGTCGGTTGTACCTTTGAACTCTACCATTGAGTGTTCTACACTAACGATCTGTGTACCATCCCTTTCAAATTCACCTGTCACACATTTGCCAAGGAACACAACTCACAACAGTATGCCTTTGTGTCAAGAGCAATTATATCACAGTAAGTAGCATGTCAACTCCCATTGCAATGTATCCGAATATGGAAAAACCAAAATCCATTGAGAGTGGATGAAGCTGGAAAGACACAAGGAAATAACAGTTCATTGACAGAGTATGGAATAATCGCAAAAGCACACCACTAGGCAACACTGTACAATGTGCCTTCTAGAGAACATCTGCCAACACCATCAACATGGACAGTCGGGGGACTGAAGAGCACACAACTACACCTCCCATTACAATTCACCCTTTAGTATCCTGGTAAATGAAGTTCAGTTGAAATGCGTACTTCTCTCACCACTTTCGTCTGTCATTAAGGTGGGTGCAGGTCAGTGCTGTGATTCTCTGGACACATGTGTGTTGCGTTATCTTCCTACATCAGTAGAGGTAAGATACATTGTGATCAGTGTCTGCTGAGGAAGCTGCCACAATCCACTCGAGTATCTGTACCTCTACCTGCCCAAATCAGGTGAGACACTTCAGTCCCATGGCAAGTAGGCATCATGACTGAACTGCATTTACCAGAATGCTAAGGGATGGACTGTGCAGGGAGGTGAAGCAGTGTGCCCCCAACCCTCTAATAACATAAAGATGGACATCACGAAAGCTGTTACAGTTAACATAGCACAGAACAATGAAATTGTTAGCAGTGTGCCCACGAGAGCCAGCATCACACCACATCCTGTCATGTGGACGATGGTGACATTGTCGCATTCACACACTCAAGTACTCTTGGACAGGGTTTTTTATGTGACATGTGCGATTTATGCATGTTTACCCACATGAACACCAGTCCATGAACACCAGTCCATGACATACACATGCTAATCAATTTTGCAAATGTACTTAGCTTCTCCTGCATGAGCACATCTTCTACTTGCACAGGCCGTTCATTAAGTATATAGGAATTGTTGTGCTCTTTTTGTGGCAATGTTTTACTAACTCCCTCATAAGTGATTGTGGATAGTCATTTTTGGCATCACATGTCTCACATTCCCACAGCGGAAGCATACTTCAATTAATGTGTATGCACAATTGGCCTTTGTTTAGACAAGTAGTTGCTCCCACCTCAGCCCGGAGACCTTTGAATTCCAGGTGTATTGACTGTCCCACGCGATTCAGTCACTGTTGAACACAGCACTCCCACTTGTTTCTGGGTGAACTGACACAGACATTGTTGAAAGCCGTTGCACACTTTTTTTTGGACTTGTGGGCTCTGGCCTTGTCTCTTCCTTTCATGCTTTACCTCGAGTGCTACCGGGTGTCCTACCTCAAAATTCCATACTGCATTTAGCTGTTGCAGATCATTACTTTTCTACTTGTGTACAGGCACTTAAATACCTCTGAGTGAGTTGGAGAGCTAGTGAGGCACTATAGAAATTGAGTCCCGTGCTTCGGAGTGCTTCAGGGTGCCTGCATGCCCAAGTTCTCTAAGCCTGCGCATAGTCCTGTATGTGTACAAAATCTCAGCAACAATTCTCCAAGTTTGTGAGACCACAGCAAGGCACACAGACACAGTTTGCTCATTGTTAACTTACACTAAACTGAAATAGTTGTCACTTATATATATATATATATAGCCAGGCCTGCTTCAGGCCCTCCTTTATCTCTCCTGAGGTTTACAAGGGCAAGTAAAAAACACATTGTTTGCTTTCCGATTCTCTTTCAAGTTTCTATCACTCTCATAAAGTGTTTTTTCCATGTAATGTCCTTCTGCTGGGGAGAGTAGGTTTCTAAGGTGGGAGTACCAGGCAAGAGCTACTTCTCAGGCTCTCACTCATGACCTCCTCCTCGGATTCCCTCACAGCCACTCTCCACCAACGCCCCTCATCTCTCCTTAGCCCCTTCCCTTATTGACCTCCTCCTCAGATTCCCTCATTGCTTCCCTTTACCAGCTCCCCTTGTCTCTCCATCACCACTCTCTCCTATGTATTTCATTTTTAGTATAGCATGACTCATATCAGTGTAGGGTGTGACAGTACTTTACATCATATACATATTGTACAGAGACAATCAGTCATACAAGTATGTGAGTCAATCAGTCTACTGATAATGTCGCAAAAGCCAATGAGGATTACGAGGTCTAGGAATCACATGTCATCCATACTGGTGGGCAGTATAATTTAGGAGCGTTTGGTCTAGAGAAGCACAAACTCAGGATTTAGAGCACGCCCCAGTGGTTAGGGGTTTGCTTTACTGATAAAAATGTTATCTGCCCCAAGACACTCTTTTTGGCAACATTAGTATTATGAAAGACTGGGTAAGTTCTGACTATGTGGCAGCACATAAATAAAGCTAAGTTCTAACTATATCATTCAGGTTATCATGCAGCTCTTGGGTGACAGTTCATAGGTGACTGTCCTATGATAGGATTGTAACCTCTGAACTGCAAGTAACACACAAATCTCTGTGACAAAGGCAGTACCCCACTGAGCTATCCACATAAAAAAAAGTTCATCTACATTTCTAAACTACCAACACACAAAGGATTTGCAGAATCATTAATCACCAGTTATCTGGACATTTTTACTGATGTCTTACATCCTTGGCAGAGCCTTGAGAATGATCCAAAATGTGTTTAAAAGGTATATAGGAAGTATGTGACTTTCTGGGCCTGCCCTGATGATTTTAAGAATGACAAAATGCCAGACGTTCTCGCACCTGCTCGGTTCCTACTCACAGCCTGATCTGATATACAACTGCAGTGCCCAGGTAAGGTGAATCCGGAGGTATACACTTGTATTCTCAATGTGGAATTGGAAGGAAAATACCCACACAGCAGACCGATTAAGGTTACCTCGTGCCAAGGAGAGGATTTGTCCCCTTCGCCGTGCCCATATTGTAGCTGCACAAGTAGGCAGGGACACAGCCCACCTTTCTATAAGGAGACGTGTGATTGGGGGTGCCTTTGAGAGAGAGCATAGGACCAATCCTGCAACTCCCAGAACAATGTTCGCTGAAATGTTTTACATGAAAGTGGCTGTATACTACTGGCATTCATGCCATCACTGCCAGGTCCAAGGCTCATGTTTGGGTGTTTGGGTGGGCCAGGACCGTGTTTGGGGGGCCATCTCCCGGGCGCTAGCCACAGTGTACTTGAAAGACCCAATAGTGAAAAAATGCAGTGCAGCCATAAGCGGTACAAAAGGGGGTGGTGATGGACGGAGCATCTGAACCAATCAAACACTCACACCCAGTCAAAAGATCTGGGTTTAATCCATCACCGTTCTTTAGCCTACTCTGCCACCCCAGTTCAGACATGGCTATATGCAAATTAGTCTGACCCTGTGCCTCATGGGAACAGTCCAGCCCGAACTGCCAAGCCATGTCTTCCCTGGACCGTAAACAAGCTTCCGAGGATCGGTTTCTGGCATTCCAGCCGTCTTCAGCCCGGCTTGCTTGAATGCAGTGGCAAAGTGAGCAAGGGACTCACGTCTGAGCATACCCTGTCACACATATGGCGGCCAAAAGCGGTACAAAAGGGGGTGGTGATGGACGGAGCATCTGAACCAATCAAACACTCACACCCAGTCAAAAGACCAGGGAAATTGAGTTTTTCTGAATAACTTGAAGCTGTGTATCCGCACTTATATGTAGCTCCAACTAATGAACACAAGGCCCTTTTTAGAGACACCCTGTAACTTACAACTTAGGCACGCTATTTTAGGGCCAGGTAACGGCAACCCCCGAACCCTTGCCAAAATGTATTCTCCATATAGCTGTGCAACAGCGGCCACACCATCTCACTTTGCAACACAGAGCTCTCGCTTTGATCACCGACTCTTCTCACCCATAGGGGGTAGTAGTTTGCGCTTTACAAATACTGTATTGATTTACCTTCGCAGTCCCTATACAACACCACCTAAGTACCATATACAAGTTGGACAGGTGTGGCACAGCGCCCAGTGCACATGACTTCACAGCATAGCAAAAAGCGTTCCCTTGAGTTTAGGAACGACCCTCTGGGCGCTGCTACTTTGGATCGACGCTGCGATCTGTATAGTTTTTAGATCATGTATGACCAATAAATAATAAATTCGTTCTTATTGAGTCATCCTTAGATTTATTTTCATTTTTCAAATGTTGAAATTCACATATGACAACTTGCAAACAAGGGGGGCGGTTGGGCACAGGCTGAAAGTCCGAACAGTTGTGCGGATAAAGCGTGCCACGGAGGTATCACCTAGTCGAACATCAGGTATGTTTGTTCATGTAGCAAAAAGCGTTCCTAAGTTGGCTTGTGGTTCACGGAAACACACCATGCTCACGTTAGGGGCGATAGCGTGTTTCTAAGTTTTTGTGAGAACTGTCGAATGGATTTTGAGTAGGATTTTAAGTTAGTAACAATCATGTGGAATAATGTCCTGCATACGTGTGTGCTATTTGAATAAATGTTTGTTATAGAAAAGATAGATTGATGGACCCTCATTTATACGTATTATTTCTACAGATTCCCCTGATGAAGTACCTATCAGAGGTACGAAATGCATTGGGAAAAGCCTTATTTATCCACATGGATTTATGGATTTATGGATGTATAATTATGACATGCTTCAATATGTGAATTTCAACATTTGAAAAATGAAAATAAATCTAAGGATGACTCAATAAGAACAAATTTATTATTTATTGGTCATACATGATCTAAAAACTATACAGATCGCAGCATCGATCCAAAGTAGCAGCGCCCAGAGGGTCGTTCCTAAACTAAAGGGAACGCTTTTTGTTACATGAACAAACACACCTGATGTTCGACTAGATGATACCTCCGTGGCACGCTTTATCCGCACACTGTTCGGACTTTCAGCCTGTGCCCAACCACCCCCCTTGTTTCAAGTTCACAGCATAGCACACATAGCTGAGGTTCACGGTCTCCTTACCTGAGTCCAGCAGCAGCTCAATTTAACAGCATGACACTCTACACAATACCTCACTTAATTTCCATACCTGCAGTTTCAGACCAATAGGGGTCAGTAGTTCAGTGACTTTGCCCCCAGCGGCATCAGACCCATAGGAGTAGTTTCCACTTCACAAATACCGAATTGATTTGATACACCAGATTTACCTTTGCACTCCCTGTATAACACCCCCCAAGCACCATATACAAGTTACAATGTTCGAAACAAAAGTTCATCTGAGTAGGTATCTATATGCTCACACTACTTCAGCAGATGTGGCACAGCATCCAGAGCACATGACTTCATAGCATATGACACACAGTTTAGGCTTACGCTTTCATCCCCGATTCTGCCAACAGCTCAGCTTAGCTCCATGAGACTCTAGACAATACATCACATATTTTCCGTCCCACAGGACTTTCAGACAAGTACAGGTCAGTAGTTCATCCTAGTAGGTATAAACGCATGCTGACACTACTGTCACAGCTGTAGTGCAGCGGCCACGGCACATGACTTCACAGTATAAGACACACAATTTGGGCTCAGGCTTTAATTCCCGACTCCCGCACCAGCTCACCTGAGCCGTATCAGACTCTAACAAATACCTCACTTAATTTCCGTAGCCCAGCTCTGTCAGACCATTAGCTATGAGTAGTTAGCTTTGCAGCCCCTGTATAGCACTCCCTAAAACACCCCACAGCTGTTACAGTGCTCTTACCCTTCTCTTCCCTACTTTCATCGCCCTTTTTTCCACTTACTCCCTGGCGGCCAACACTTCCTATTTGCACAAGACTCTAGACAATACCACACATATTTCACGTACCCCACGACTTTCAGACCAGTATGGGTCAGTAGTTCATCCTAGTAGGTATAAACACATGCTGACACTACTTCCACAGCTGAAGTGCAGCGGTCTGGGCACATGACTTCACAGCATAGGACACACAGTTTGGGCTCCCGCTTTAATCCCTGAGTCCCACACCAGCTCACCTTAGCAGCATTACACTCTAGGCAATACCTCACTGAATTTCTGTAGCCCACCACTTTCACACCGGTAGGGTGAGTGCATTGCTTCGCACCCCCTCTATAGCACACAGTAAATACCCTACAGAGGTTACATCTCTCCTACCCTCCTCTTTCCCACTCTTTCTTGCTTCAATGGAATCACAAAATGGCGGCCAACACTTCCTAGTTGCAACCGTTTGCAGCGCTCGCAGCCACACAGCAGCAAGCTTGTGCTCGTAGCGCCTCAGCCAATCAGATGGCAGCATTCCTAAATATCAATATCTGTACATTTCGATATTTCTTAAAAACTACTGAACTAATTAACACCAAATAAACAAAAGCATGGTTTCTAAACCCTTCTCCCTGCCACATTTGGTGTAATTCTGTTCACTCGTTCAAACTTTAGCCTTGTCCAAAGTTTCCTATGGAAATTAACATGGAGAAAACATGTTTTGGGACCCCCCTTTTATCTCGCCCCCCTTGACAAATCACCCCCAAACTTCCAACAAAGGAGCTGATATTTACAAAGAGTTTGTTTTGAAAATGTCATGAAGATTCATCAAACAACGCCAAAGTTACAAGCAAAACCAAAAATGCTCTTCCTGTGGAAACTTGGGGCCCGATGTAGGTGGCCCAAATACCGGTCGGCAATGGTGAAATTCAGTAAATTTCATCGTTACCGACCGGTATTTAGACATTCGTTTTTTTTTTTTTATCCTCATACATGCCACCAGAAATATATTCTCTAAGTGGGATCACTCTGAGCCTCTTACACACTTAGTGTCCCTGGATTCCGCCCTTGAGGAGTGTGTGGAGCATACAGAGTACAACCAGAGGTAGGCTGTTTCCTTGTCCAACTCCCCATCGCAACGTTACCTGGGAGGACCAGACCCAAAAAACTCTGGCATAATCATTGGACTTCAGTTATTTATCGGCCGAAGTTTTTAAAGCTGAACACACCTTAACAGCACTCTCACCACCACACGCCATGTCCGACTGACTTATCATCATAATATTCCTCAGGCACTCAGTAAATTTTGGGGGGACCTCCGACTTCCACTCCTGGCGATGACAATAACATAGACAATAAATTGTGTAACTGGGTTATTCATCGAGTACCCTTGAGGGAGACCAAAGATAATCAGTCTGAGGCAGCAGGTGATAGATGTTAGTAAGACCTCTTCTAGAAAGCCACAAACCTGTCTCCAGCAACTAGTAATTTGCGGGCATTCAAAAAACATGTGCACATCGTCAGCTGCCGCCAGCTTACATCTCGGGCAGTAATATCTCTCGGCTGATATCCTGGAGAGTTTAGCCAGAGTCCAGTACACTCTGTATGCTGTAAATAAATGGTTCCTTCTGAGATTTGCTGGTTTGATTGTCTTTTGTGATATTGTAAATGCATCTATCAAGAGGCAGAATATTTCAGAAGTTAAAGTATCTTTTGCTCCTAGCGGAGTGCTATACCAAAAGGTATTTAGACATTTCGTGATGTAGGGAAGGTTTCAGTAATAAGGAATCGGTAAATACCGATTCCTAATTGGCCTTGCATTTAAGGAATCAGTAATACGGATTCCTTAAATGCAATGTAGAAAGCACATAAAAGAGTGCATTTGGAACTAAATGAATTGGTAATTACCACCAACTTTAAGTTGGTGGTAATTACCAAATTCCTTTGAAAAGCACTTTCTTGCTTTTTTTTAAATGGCATGTGGCACACATCCATGCCCTTAAGGCATGCATGTGTGCCACATGTGCACACGTGCACATTTCAGGGATGCAACAGGGTGTCTTTTGGACACCCTGGCACCCTTGAAATGCCTCCCGGTATCACCAATTCGGTAATACCGAATCGGTAATTCCGAATATCTTCACATTCATTCCGATGGGCCTCCAAGCCCATAGGAATGAATGGGTAGGTATTCATTAGTACCGAATCTCAGTTACCAATTTTGGTAATAACGGATATTAAGAATTTTTATACCGAATTCTTACCTACATCTGAAATACCTATTTCTAAATACCGAATCGGTAAAATTCGGTATTTGGAATTTGGTATTTCACTATTACCTACATCGAGCCCTTGGTCCTAACTATAACTACCTACTGGCGACCGCGAGTAGGTATTGTATATATTTATTGCTGACTTCTCCTCGCCTCCTGAAAATCCATTTTCACCAGAAGTCTGACACCTGCTTCCTTATCTGTAATTGCTTTCTGTTGCAGTGCAATTTTTTTTCACAGGACCTTTGTGGCCTACTTGTAGCTATTCTCTGAGCCTGCTGTGAGGGTCAGAGCAAGGTCATAGAACAGTTGCAAGTAGGCAACTGAACTCTGGAGGGGGCCCTCAGGAAGCACTACAGAGAATGGTTACTAATGATGAGGTTGAACTTTTGCACCTGCTGAGTGATTTCAGTTTTGCAAAAATCGTTTTTCTGCAATTTCGCTGGATTCGTGGGGTGCGAATTTGCGCGAGATCGAATTCAGAAGCCGCAAATACGTGCGAATATGCGATTTATTTTTTTACGGCGTGTTAGTTCGCAAGGTTTTGTGCGTTTTAGCGAGCCGATTGTAGCGCAACAGCGCGAAGTTACCCTCACGGTCGTTCACGGGCGCGGCCATCTTGTTTGCGTGACGTATTTCCGTTTCCGGGCGCTATGTGTAATCTCGCAAAGTGTGCGGCTCACTAGTACAAGTTTGCGTGTGATCGCAAGGAAAATCTCGGGCGAACTTACCCACGTGGTCGTGAACGGGCGCAGCCATCTTGTTTTTCATTCATTGCTATGGTTTTGGGCATGCTTTCTGTATCCTTTGTCAATCTCTGCCATCCTTTGCTTGTTTGAAGTTTTTTTTAAATCTATTTTACTCATTATCTATCCCTATATTTTTCTAGCTCTATATTTTTGTGTTTTCTGCTACTTTTGGTTAATTTTAAACTACTTTTTTAAACTCTTTTCTTTTCTTCTTCCCTATTCTATTTATTCTTTATTATTTACCTTCCTTTCTACCCAGACCATGCAGCCGGGAAGCAGCCTGAGAAGGGGAAGGGTCCCGCACCCCGTGCCCGGCTTCCGTGCGGGCGTTTGAGGGGGGAGACAGTCACAGCCCAGGAGATCTTTAGCGCGGAGGAGGTGGCCGCACTAGTGTTTTATGTCCAGCGCCGCCTCCCAGGACCATCATGGCAGGAGGCAAGATCGCTAGCGGCTACGGGATCCGGGAGTGGTGGGAGAAGGTGTGCCGGGCCATGTACCAACACTCTCAGGTCCGGCGCACCTACAACCAGGCCACCCACCGTTGGACGGATCTCCTGGACCGGGAACGCGACTTGATCGGCCTGCTCGGCCTCGAGATCCCCGGGCTTGGTGAGTAGTAGTAGCTATTTCTTCACTACTCTGTTTTCTCCTGCTCTATGTGTTATTATATTGCAAATTTTTGTTTTTTACAAAGAGCAATAATGCTGCTGATTACATTGTAGGTAAATTATATTTCAAAATCTTCTGTGCATTTCAGGTGCACTTCTCTCCTTCTCAGTAGCGTTGCTACTATGCTTATTTGTTTTCGATTTTGTGTTCATTTCATTGGCCTGAGAAATTATTTATGAGTGTAGTTTAAAGAACTGCGTAATGCTAGACACTAAGGGTCAGATTTTTAATTACCGGCGCATCCCTGCAAAGTAGCAGGGATGCGCCAGTAATTGTGTACCACGCCACCACCACCCATGGTGCCCCGTATTTACAATGCGGCGCACCATGGGCCCAAAACGTCACCGAAGCGTTACGCATCCGTGCCGTAAAGGCGACGCATTGCTGGGGTTGCGTCGCAACAGTGGCGCAGCTCCAGCAATGCTCTGGGGTGCCCTATCTCCCCAATGCTGCGTCAAGCCGTACATTTGCTTCAAGCAGGCGCAGGGTTTGAGTCACGCATCATTGTCCTAAAAGTGACTGATTGAAATCTTGTAGATTTCCCTCAGCCACTTTTAGGATGCGTTCCTGCGCAGGAACCCCCTCCCTTGTGCCGGAACGACCCCTGATGGCGCAGGGCTTTACAACGTGATGCATCTCCCATATGCGTCACGTTGTTAATATACGCCGCACCATGGCGCCTCTTTTGTTCTGCTACTGCGTCACAAAAGTCACGCAACAACGGAGCAAAAGAGCCACAAGGGGCTTGTAAATCTGCCCCTACAGACTCAAGTCCCGTCCTTCCTTTGTACACATGGCAATAAGAAGAAATAGTGGTGGTGGATTGATAGTTTGAGTATTTTAATGACCTGTTAATGTAGTAGGAAACTTTTTAGTGTTGTCGCTGATCTGCAATCACGATGGAGTTTGTCTGTCACTTCGCATGCTGTGGACTGCTGCCTGCCAGTCCTAGGTGAACCTTTTTAGTAGTTTGTTTAGTGAGTTACATAACTTTCCAAGTCGACGGTCCATAAATCAAGCAATAGTAATATCGTAGTAGACCACATGAGATAGGTCAATATATCCCGTGGAATAGTTGTCGATTTGCTATTTCGCCAAAATATTTTGTTATTGTTCTTTTGTAATGTTTGATTTGGTTGACATCAATCATCCATGTTTCTTTCTTTCAGGTTGTACATCAGCTCCCCCCAGGGGCAAGAGGACATAGGAGGAGGTTGCTGCTGCTGAACAAGGCCAGGATTGGTCAGGCGAGGGCTCCTTTGCTGGCCCCGGTAAGTTTTAATTTTAATATAGAGTACCTATTTTTTCCTAGCGTTCCTCATTCGATTTTTTCTAAATCGTCTTTAATCTTTTTGTAAACTGTATCTAAATTCTTATTCCTGCCTCGACTATGACTCCCTGTGGTATTACTAGATTATTCTTATTAGTCTGTCTGTGTAGCTAACTAAGATTGCACATTTGGCAAAAGGTGTTAAACAAAACTCCCATTCTAGTCAGCAATAGCTCTATGCACTGATTGCAGTCCTCTGTGATTGTCCATAATGTCTTTTCAAGTCTTCTAAATGTTTATGCTTTGACAATTACCAACAATAAAAAGGTGAATGACCACCAAGAAAGAATACAATACTACTTTACTTTTGGTTTGGATAGGAGGACAATCCATACTACTACTGATGCAGGGACAAATCGGCACAAACAGAACTATGGACACCAAATAGTGCATTGTTTATCAATTATAATAGGCGCAGGTAGACTTTCCACATACCTCAGTGATATCAGTCTTTGAAGAACCCCCAATCTCCTTACTGACTAGATAGTGTGGCAGAGTCATTTAGCTCCCAAATTCATTGATGATTGATCCCCAATGATGATTATCCAACGCAGGACAAGAGTACGGAGTCAGAGTCAAGAAGTGTCCGAGGCACGGACTCATGCTTGCAAATTACAAAACCTTTTGCTCATTCACTCTTGACCAAAAACCACAGAGTCTATTTAAGTTTTAAAGCTTTATTAAAAGTAAAAATATTTATTAAAATCAAGCTTGTCATAAAACATAAACGGTTCATTAAAAATGGAAAAGTGCTTATAGTGATTTATTTCACACATTTATTGTGGGCGAGCCGAGCCCTCACCTGGTTTGAACTTTAATTTTCCTTTTTGGTGTTGAATCGTTGGTCCCTCCGTCCTAGTGATGATGATTTGTACTTAAAAGTGAAGCTTCTGTCTGTTATGAGAAAAATGGTGCGTGTTAAAAAGCAAGCATTCATCAGTTGTGCCAAAAAGTGCAGCAAGACAACACCCTTCCCTGGAAAAAGCGACATTTTAACTTTAGAGTAGACAGTCACAAATTATTAGATTGGTTTCTGTATTCACATTTCTTCATTCCTAGACTAAATACTAGTGAGTGGTGTATGTCTATGACATCTAACATTCTTAAATGTACTTTGTAGGTGGAACATCTGGTGCTAGGCCCAGCGCAGAGGTGGAGGAGGAAAGTTCTGTGGAGGAGGCGGTGCAAGTGCCGGACCAAACTGCTGTGCGGTTTGCCACGGTAGTGGCGGGCAGTGGTTCTTATTGAGATTGCAGACTGCATAGTGTGCTCCCCGTGAGAAAACGTAAGGTTTGTCCAGATGAGAGACATGAAGAAGAATGATTGACATATAGTTTGAATGGATGGATGCCTGGATCATGGTACTATCTGACTCTTAGATAGTGTGATAAATGGTTCTAGGTATTCTCCCTCTCTACCACTTTATCAGAATGTCCTGTGACATCATGGAATGTTAGTGTGCCTCCCTGTATTGAGATTGTCAGTTGGTCATCTGAGGCTGAGGAGCTGGTAGCTCTCTCCTGGTGGGGTTTTCTCCTTGTAACTTCCTATCCTGTAACCTGCCACCTAACTATCTGTCAATAAAGAGGGATCTTCTTCTACACCTGGACTACGCATCTTTGTTTGTGCTCCACATTTTGGCGACGTTTCTTGGACTGACCTATGCTGCACATAAAGAGGACTGTAACTGAGCACTAAGGAAACCAAGGACTGTTGTGGGACCCTGTCAAAATATAACTGAAGTAAGTTTTTATTCTTTTGTAATTGGAGAAACGCCCAGCAAACCCCACCAGTGTCCTTTTCACCCTGGACAGCCTGCACCCTGGGCGTTTGATAAGTGAAGGAGTCCACTGCGACCTTGCTGTCATCTGGAAATCTAATTTCTCCAGCCACAAAAGCGTGTGAGATTCAGCTAGCCTGATCACCCTGCTGTGTCTCTATGTCTTTTGCATCGTGACAGTTCGCCCAGCGCTAGCAGTTTCTTTCTCAACTGTCCACATCAGTGACTGTCCTATCACAGCTGCCCAGTGCTGGCACTACCCTTCACTACAGCCACCACTATCAGTAATATCGGACCCGACATGAAAAACATGTTTAACCTGGGTTTTGATGTGTTTTTTTTATCTCTACTTTGGTGTTCAACATGGCTCACGCAGTTATGACAGTTTAACTGCTTTCTTTCGGACATGCCAGCTCATTACGAATTTGAGGCTGTTATTTCTCTTCAAAACGCTCGTTGTCCTCATCTTTCATGACGCTAAGAAACTGATTTCTATTTGGTGAGACATTTATTTCTTTTTGTTTAAAAGTGATTGTGCAGCAGTTTTCATTTCTTCAACTCATCAGCATCTGTTAGTGTGAGCGAAGGGTCACGTAGTTTACTTTGCTGCTTGTACGCCACCTACTTGGTTTGTGGTTTGTGAGTTTCAAGCTTAAAGTGCACCAAGTTGTCTGTGGTTTACCTGTTTGGTGTCAAGTCCGTTCTTTCAACACCAACGGCATTTTTCTCCTCATCTGCTCTGCACTCCCTGCTCTCCTCTGCCTTTCTGATGACGTTCTGGAATGTCCAAGGGAGTTGGTGGACAGAATCGATGACGCCTCTTTAAGCCTCCAATCTGGTGTTCTACTCGAATCCTCCTTTCCGGATGAGGTCACACGCCTGGTTACGTGACTCCTTCCAATCTCTCTTCTGTGTTGTGCACACGTCACGAAGGAAGCCATTTTTCGTTACCATAGTAACAAGTCTTCTGTGGAAATTCAACGCCGATCTTCTGTTGTGGTCTCAAGTTTTCACGGCACATCTGTTTTTTGGAATGGTTATAGACAGTGGAGGAACAACAACACATGATTTCTATTTCAGTGAGATTTACACGCTGCTCGTGTGTTTGTTTTTAAAAACGTCATTAGTATCCTGGATTTTCCTGCATATCACTTCACGTTTACTCTTGTGCAGTCGCTCTTCGGAACTTTTGAACAATTCCAGCCAAGAAGTCCTCGGGTGAGATATCGCTCACCGGAGCTATACTCATTTGTTTTTTTTATACTTATGTTCCGATTTGGTATCTCGTTGTACAATGTGCACTGCTGTGTGTGGGTTGTGCTTAATGGCTTGTTCCATCCATTTTTAGGGCCTTGTTTCTTTTTGTGTATTTTTGGTCAGTGGTTGTCTTTTGCTGTACCCTAAATTCCTAAGGCAACGTCTTGCCCTACGGTGCACCCTTATTTAGGTGTGGGTGTGTGGTTAGTCAATGCCATATTTTGAAACTAGGGCGATGTTGTACCTTATGGTGTACCCTGTATATTTATATATATAGGGGACGTTTGGTCTCACAGGGTGTGTTTCCTGTGTTTCACCCTGCTTTGCCAGTTAGGGTGTTTGTGTCTTATTAATACCCCATCCATGTACTTAGGGTTAGTACTTATGGTGTACCCTTTCTTAGGGGAAGTTGTGGGGTTGTGGTGCCAGTCAGTGCCTACATTTTGTTTCCTAGGGTCTTGTTGTTACCCTTTGGAGAAGTTACGTTGCGCACTTTTAACGTGGTGTACCCTATTATTAGGGGAGGTTGTCTGCATGTAACTATTTTGCTCCAAAGTTTCAAAGATTAGTTTTCTTTGTGTACCCTTTTCTGGGGAGGGTGGTGTGCGTTGTCAGCGCCGCCATATTTAGTGATGTTATCTTGAACAATTCCTACATTGTTCAATGGTGTACCCTTTTGTTAGGGGAGGTTGTACGTGTTGGTCTAAGTTGCTTCACTCTATGTGGGTTGTCGGGGTGCGTTGTCAGCGCAACCTCTTGGTGTAGTTGTGCCACTATTGTGTGGCTACTGTCTACTTTGTTCCAGGGGCGTTAGTTTCCTCTGGTGTACCCTTTCTTGGGGAGTTGTTTTGTTCCACAGTTTAAAGGTTGCCTTTCTTGGTGTACCCTTAAAGGGGAGGTTGTAGTGCATGTCTTGCACTAGCGATGAAGACTTCTGTTAGTCTTTATTTCAGGCCTTTTCCCCTTTTTCTGTGAAGGTTGCTAGTTCATCTTATTGTGCTTATTTCCATCTGCACTCATTTTGTCATTCAGTTGTTACACCCTGCTTGATTTGCCAGGATCGCTACCTTGTTTTATTAAGGGGGGTGGATGGGCATGTTATGTAATTTGCATTGTCTAATCATGACCATTTGTGCATCTTATGTTTATCTTTCTACATGCCTCTTTTTATTGTCCTACGTTTCTGCTTTCAAGCTTGAGTTTCTTGCTTTTCAAATTGTCTCTTTGACTAGCTCTTGTGTCTTCAGTCTCCTCTGAATCCTTCTGCTTCGTTTTGACTTCTTACTTGCTGTTGTTTGTTAACGGAAGAGGATGTGTGGTAAATTGTTCTATGTATTTTCCCTCTCTACCACTTTATCAGAATGTCCTGTGACATCATGGAATGTTAGTGTGCCTCCCTGTGTTGAGATTGTCAGTTGGTCATCTGAGGCTGAGGAGCTGGTAGCTCTCTCCTGGTGGGGTTTTCTCCTTGTAACTTCCTATCCTGTAACCTGCCACCTAACTATCTGTCAATAAAGAGGGATCTTCTTCTACACCTGGACTATGCATCTTTGTTTGTGTACCACAGATAGCATATGTGTATTTAGAGAGAGTAGACGTTCACTGGATGAACTAAGTGTTACTTTGAAGAGCATGTAACACCGCACCCGCACGTCTGTCCCAGTGTAGGAAAGGAAAGGAAAAGAAGTTGTAATTTTGTCCGAATACTACCATGAATAGTAGCAGTAGTTTGTATTGCAAGCACAGCATATATCCGGCTATTACGATGGCCACTCACTACCTCTGTTAATAAATTTAGTAGAACTCGGTCATTCATGTGTGGATGTATCACTGTTCACTCAATAAAAAGCAAAGCACCTAAAGTCATCCCATATGTAATCAAATACATACCATGTGCAGTGATAGATAATCAGATTATTTATCTTCTTCATTTTCCTTTTCTAGTATTCATTGGCACTGTAGGGTGAAAGTTAAATGAATCAAGCAGTAGCCCTTGTAACAGAATATTCTCAGTGCCACCCATAATAGAAAAGTAAGAGCATCACCACATGCATGTACTGGACTGGTACAGTAACGCAAGTCTGTCTCACTCATCATGGCAGGCGTCTGTTTTTCACGGTTGCAAGTTGACTACGCTGGCATTAAGCCCGCTTGCAGAAGTTAACGTACCAATTTTGCTAAACAAGAGAGAAGAAGAAGAATAAGACGGGTGTACTGTCATAGTCGACTCTAATGGAGTGAGTCCATAGTGCTCGTAGAATTGATTCCTTAAACTCCCACTAATGTTAGAGCAAGGATGAAGAAGTGGGAGGATAGATAGATACTGGCCACAATAGTTATGTACTGCGCTTGCAAGTTGCTAGTTCTACTGTGTCACAACTTTCTGCTGACTCATTTTGTGTTAATCTTAAAGAGCATTGGTTACAGACTATGTCTTTCTTCATATAGATGCTCCTTCCAAACCAACACAGAAGGAGCTGGCTAAAAGGGCCCGGCAACGGAGGCTGGAGGCCACTGTCGCCGAATATCGGCGGCTGGTGGCCCAGGAGGAAGAAGAGGACACGCAGAGTACATCAACAACATCCACGGCGACACCTGCATCCTCATCCGCGCTCTCTGGGTCAGCCAGTCAGCGCAGCAGGTCTCCAGCGGTACGGAGCCGGGGTACTGCAGCCACCCGCCACTGTTGAACAGCAAAGAAATCAGCTGCCCCCCACAGCAGTTGCAAAAAAAGGATGCACCGCCTTTCCCTGAGGGTTTCCTACCTCGAGCAGGAGCTCCTCAACACCAAAACCCTGCTCAAGACCCTCCGCAAGGAGCATGCCGACCTGGCCCGAAAAGTCAACAGCAGCCAGCAGTAGGAGGAAACTGTCCCTTGCCCCTTTTTTAAAGACTTCTGGGGGTGGGAATTGGGAGTTGGGTTTTCTAGTTTTTTGGACTTAGTTTTCAGGGACATTCGTTGGGGTTCGGGGGGGGGGTGGGTTGGATCTTGCGGGAGATTATTTATGTTAGGGATATATAAATATACTTTAAACTTTATCTTAGCATATGTGTTTTTTACTGCTTTTTAGGCTGTAGGGTGAGGATTTAACAGTCCTGAAACTTAAGTGGCATCTTGATTCAAGTTGTGTAAGTACTAATGGCCCAAATGTTTTCAAAACTAAGTGCCTCTCACAGAGTAAGTGAATTCAATAGTCCTAGGACCGTCAGTCTCTCGTCTCTCCATTATACTACCTCCCCCCAAATGCTTACCTTACCTGTAATTTGTGTTTCAAAATAGGGCTAGGCACAGGGCTTGCTGCACGCAAAATGGCGATTAACGTTGGCAATCCTGGACAGATGAAATGTCATCATTGCGGTGGTACTTGTGGTGTTACACAGTGTTAGTTGCAGCATCTGAAAAAAAGAAAGTGAAACCTTGTTTGTCCTTACTGTAGGATTAGAACAGTACGATAGAGAATATAGCTGGTGACAGTACACTAGAACAGTGCCACAATGTAGCCTAACAAATGGTAAAGTATTGAAAGTATAACTAGTACTTGCGTTGAATTTCTTTGACATTGGCTACTACTACAAGAAATAGTACTGAAGGTGAAGGACACAGCAGCGTAATAATTTGCCACGTCTAGGAGGAGGATATTCTTGATGACCAATCAAGTTGATGGCGCACATGAAAATCTGCTTTCATTTGCCAATAGTGACTCAGTGTCAAGCTGAGTAAGAATAGAATATATCCTCGGATTCCTTCACCAGCCTGTTGCTATGACCTTATCCTACCCAGCACGTGTGTGGAATTATTGCTGTCATTTACTCACACATGAATTCAAACCACACAGCCGGGGGAAGAGGGTTAGGGTTTGGAAAATGGATGGGAATGGGTTTTTTTGGGAAAGTTTTGTTGAGAGAAGAAAAAAAAAGCACAGCATGTACAAACAGTAATTGAAGATAAACAAATCTTTGGGTACAAAGCTAACCTTAAATCTTTTAAGTGACATAAAGGAAGTGCATACACTACTGCATGCATGGTTAGTGAAAAGTAGGTAGTACCTTTGATAACCGTGAATGAAAGAATGCGACAGTGCTGCGCTGCAGTAATAATTATGAGTTTTCTTTTGCCTATCTCTGCACTCAGAGAAACACTTTGCACATTAAATTAGGTTTGAAAAATAGCAGAAGTAAAACCTATACCATGGCTGTAGGGATGAATTTAGAAGCAGAGATCAAAGAAATGCAGAGTCACACTCATAGAAGTTCACAGCAATAACATTACTTAAAAGATAATTAGAAAAGAACGGATACTGTATCTGTATGTTGTTGTAGTTGTCCTGTTGAATTTGGGAAGTTGTAAGATGCATCCAACCATTCCTCTTATTAGCGGGACGCCTCCATTCCATTTGACGCTCCATTCATCAATGTCAGTGACCAGAAGACACCCTGTTCACTGTCTGCCTGGCAGATGCTGAATTGCGGCTCGCTAATGTGAAGCCTGACTTCATCCTTTTCCCAATGCACAGGCTGAAACCCGGCCTGTAATTATTGATGGAAAAACAGGAAGTGATATTAGAACACCACTGACAAATAAATATAAGGTATGTACGCTGTGTAGTGCAAAAAGTCACACTTTGAGTTTCCTAATAGACAGTACAATATTTTTGAAAGTGCGTGCTCTGTCTGAGTCTCCTTTTGAAGGATAAATAAGTATGGGTGAATTAATTTAGCGGATCTTTCCCCTCAAGCTAGGTGTACTGTATACTGTGTTTTAGAACAAAGTTTGACCTTCCCAGCAGTGCTCCCAGACCCTTACTAAACCCAGTCACAAAAATGTAGAAGACCCCCAATCAGATCTCAAAAAACGAGGCCTAGTAGAAAATGGTGACAAAACATACTTTGAAAGTAAAGTAGGCCCAAATCCCCCCTTACCCACCGTGGATTGCATTCAAACCACTTGCAAGCAAGCAAAAGTATCCATACCCAGCATTGTTTCAAGACTCGCAAACCCTCCCACAAACAGCCCCCGGCTCAAACACATGCAATACAATACTGCTAACCCTAACGAGCCCTAATTAAGAATAATGGCAAACGCTTTCTTTAACTAGGGTAAATCCCCCCCTTTCCCACCATGAATTTTCTTCAAACCACTTGCAGCCAAAATTACACATTCCCACGAGTGCTCTCAGACCCCAGAACTCAGTTGCAAAAATCTAGAACACCCCGAAACACATGAAATCCTGCTGCCAGTGCTAACCCTAACGAGCCCTAAGTTAATGTGCCAAAACGCTTTTCAGCATGGATTTTCTCCAAACCACTTTTATCCGGTGTTAGACATTCCCAGCAATGGCCCCAGACCCCTGCAGCCACCCGCAAAAAAGCAGAACACCCCCAAACTGCCAAAAAGCAAAAATCAGCCTACTACCTGGAATTTTGTCCAAACGCGCTGTACAGCTAGGCCCTAACTCCGCTTTTCCACCATGGATTTCTTGAAAAACAAATGCAATCCACATTAGACTGTGCCAGCAGTGCTCCCAGACCCCAAAACCCACCCACAACAACCTAAAAGCCCGCCAAACAGCACCCCAAAGACAGGCAAATGATAAAAAGCTCAAAAAAATATTCTGGTCCAATTTTCGCCAAAACACTTTTATCCGGTATTAGACCTTCCCAGCAATGGCCCCAGACCCATCAACCCAGGCGGAAACAAGTAGAAGACCTCTAAACAGCCAAAAAGCAAAACTACAAAAATGGGGACTTTGAAATTTTCAGGCAAATTTCCACAATCACTCCGCGCGCGCTCTGCAGCTAGGCCCTAACTCCCCTTTGCCACCATGGATTTGCTTCAAACCTCTTCCAATCAAAAGTATCCATACCCAGCAGTGCTCCCAGACCCCAAAACCCCCCACAAAGACCCAGAACCCCCCCAAACAGCACCTCAAAAACAAGCAAGTCAACAAAAACGCAAAATAAATTTTACCTTCGATTTGGTCCATACCACTTTTCTCCGATATTAGACATTCCCAGCAATGGCCCCAGACCCCTGCAGCCACCCGCAAAAAAGCAGAACACCCCCAAACTGCCAAAAAGCAAAAATGGGCCTACTACCGGGAATTCGGTCCAAACGCGCTGTGCAGCTAGGCCCTAACTCCGCTTTTCCACCATGGATTTCCTGAAAAACAAATGCAATCCACATTAGACTGTGCCAGCAGTGCTCCCATACCCCAAAACCCACCCACAACAACCTAAAAGCCCGCCAAACAGCACCCCAACGACAGGCAAATGATAAAAAGCGCAAAAAAAAATCTGCTCTGATTTTTGGCAAAACGCTTTTATCCGGTATTGGACCTTCCCAGCAATGGCCCAGACCCGTCAACTCAGGCGGAAACAAGTAGAAGACCTCTAAACAGCCAAAAAGCAAAACTACAAAAATGGGGACTTTGAAATTTTCAGGGAAATTTCCACAATCACTCTGCGCGCGCTCTGCAGCTAGGCCCTAACTCCCCTTTGCCACCATGGATTTGCTTCAAACCTCTTCCAATCAACAGTATCCATACCCAGCAGTGCTCCCAGACCCCAAAACCCCCCACAAATACCCGGAACCCCCCCAAACAGCACCTCAAAGACAAGCAAATCAACAAAAACGCAAAATAAATTTCACCTCCGATTTGGTCCAAACCACTTTTATCCGATATTAGACATTTCAAGCAATGGCCCCAGACCCCTGCAGCCACCCGCAAAAAAGCAGAACACCCCCAAACTGCCAAAAAGCAAAAATGGGCCTACTACCTGGAATTCGGTCCAAACACGCTGTGCAGCTAGGCCCTAACTCTGCTTTTCCACCATGGATTTCCTGAAAAACAAATGCAATCCACATTAGACTGTGCCAGCAGTGCTCCCAGACCCCAAAACCCACCCACAACAACCTAAAAGCCCGCCAAACAGCACCCCAAAGACAGGCAAATGATAAAAAGCGCAAAAAAAATTCTGCTCCGATTTTTGGCAAAACACTTTTATCCGGTATTAGACCTTCCCAGCAATGGCCCAGACCCGTCAACCCAGGCGGAAACAAGTAGAAGACCTCTAAACAGCCAAAAAGCAAAACTACAAAAATGGGGACTTTTAAATTTTCAGGGAAATTTCCACAATCACTCCGCGCGTGCTCTGCAGCTAGGCCCTAACTCCCCTTTGCCACCATGGATTTGCTTCAAACCTCTTCCAATCAACAGTATCCATACCCAGCAGTGCTCCCAGACCCCAAAACCCCCCACAAATACCCGGAACCCCCCCAAACAGCACCTCAAAGACAAGCAAATCAACAAAAACGCAAAATAAATTTCACCTCCGATTTGGTCCAAACCACTTTTATCCGATATTAGACATTCCAAGCAATGGCCCCAGACCCCTGCAGCCACCCGCAGAAAAGCAGAACACCCCCAAACTGCCAAAAAGCAAAAATGGGCCTACTACCTGGAATTCGGTCCAAACGCGCTGTGCAGCTAGGCCCTAACTCCCCTTTTCCACCATGGATTTCCTGAAAAACAAATGCAATCCACATTAGACTGTGCCAGCAGTGCTCCCAGACCCCAAACCCACCCACAACAACCTAAAAGCCTGCTAAACAGCACCCCAAAGACAGGCAAGTGATCAAAAGCGCAAAATCTTTTTCTGCTTGGATTTTCCCAAACCACTTTTATCCGGTATTAGACCTTCCCTGCAATGGCCTGAGACCCGCCAACCCAGGCGGAAACAAGTAGAAGACCCCCAAACAGCCAAAAAGCAAAACTACAAAAATGGTGACTTAGTAATTTTCAGGCAAATTTCCAACATCACTCCGCGCGCGCTCTGCAGCTAGGCCCTAACTCCCCTTTGCCACCATCGATTTTCTTCAAACCACTTGCAATCAAAAGTATCCATACCCAGCCAAGACCCCAAAACGCACCCACAAACACCAGGAAGCCCCCCAAACAGGCCCCTTTTAAACGCTAAAGTGAGCAAAATGTCAGAAAATGCAAAAACTTTTTCCTCATGGATTTTCTCCAAACCACTTTTTTCCGGTATTAGACCTTCCCAGCAATCCCCCAAGACCCGCCAACCCACCCGCAAAAAAGCATAACACCCCCAAACAGGTAAAAAGCAAAAAAGGAAAATCTCATACTTTCAATATTTTTTGGCCTTCCAAACGTGCTGTGCAGCTAGGTCATAACTCCACTTTTCCACCATGGATGTCCTGGAAAACAAATGCAATCAACATTAGACTGTGCCAGCAGTGCTCCCAGACCCCCAAACCCACCCACAAACACCCGGAACCCCCCCAAACAGCACCTCAAAGACAAGCAAGTCAGCAAAAATGCAAAAAAAAGTCGCCTCCTATTTTGTCCAAACCACTTTTATCCGGTATTAGGCCTTCCCAGCAGTGGCCCCAGACCCGCCAACCCAGGCAGAAACAAGTAGAAGACCCCCAAACAGCCAAAAAGCAAAACTACAAAAAATGGGGACTTAGTAATTTTCAGGCAAATTTCCAACATCACTCCGCGCGCGCTCTGCAGCTAGGCCCTAACTCCCCCTTGCCACCATGGATTTTCTTCAAACCACTTGCAATCAAAAGTATCCATACCCAGAGTTGCTCCAAGACCCCAAAACCCACCCACAAACACCCGGGACCCCCCAAACAGCACCTCAAAGACAAGCAAGTCAGCAAAAACGTAAAAAAATGTTCACCTCCAATTTGGTCCAAACCACTTTGATCCGGTATTAGACATTCCCAGCAATGGCCCCAGACCCCTGCAGCCACCCGCAAAAAAGCAGAACACCCCCAAACTGGCAAAAAGCAAAAATGGGCCTACTACCTGGAATTCTGTCCAAACGCGCTGTGCAGCTAGGCCCTAACTCTGCTTTTCCACCATGGATTTCCTGAAAAACAAATGCAATCAACATTAGTCTGTGCCAGCAGTGCTCCCAGACCCCCAAACCCACCCACAACAACCTAAAAGCCTGCCAAACAGCACCCCAAAGACAGGCAAGTGATCAGAAGTGCAAAATTTGTTTCTGCTACGATTTTCTCCAAACCACTTTTATCCGGTATTAGACCTTCCCAGCAATGGCCCCCTACCTGTCAACTCACCCGCAAAGAAGTAGAACACCCCCACAAGTGCAGAGTCTTTCTTCATTGGGCATCATCCAGCCATCTGCTTCGAGGGAAATAGGAGTCTGGAGGAGGAGGATAGAGGAGCATGTTCTTGTGAACTTGTGAACCTGAGGAATGCAGACTGCGGCACCTTCAAATCAATAAGCAAATAAGTGAAGACAGTTCTGCTGATGGGCTTGTTTTTGTGATTAGGTGATTCAAGTTTTTTTTATATAGATTTTGCAAAACAAAGAAAGACAGACACACAGGAATAAAAGTGAATAAGGACGAAAAAAAAAGTTATTGATTCATTGACTCATTTTCAGGGCTCGGTATCAGGGCAGAAGAGCTTGTCCTCATACTCTACGAATTCAGGCAGGAGTAGGTCACCAACAGAGAGGAACTTCCCTCATCTAAGTTGGTGTCCTCCTCGTCCTCGTCTTCTTCCTGCGTGTATTCTCGTGTTTTGTAATCTGGTGGTATGAGGTGCTGATTCTTCTTGATCATTGTTAACCTCTCCACATTTTTGGGCGAGAGGCGGGTCCTTTTGCAAGTTACAATGCCACCAGCAGCACTGAAAACACGTTCAGAAGACACGCTTGCGAGTGGGCAAGACAAGTAATTTATAGCCAGGTTGGTAATCTCTGGCCACAATTCTCTTTTCCCATGCCAATACGCCAATGGGTCATCATGAACATAGACCTCTGTTGAGTCATTCAGCTAGCCCTGCACCATCAACTCAAGGTTCTCCACGGTTCCTCCACTTTGCTTACTTTTTGCTGGGACCTTTTGAGAAGCAAACCCAAGCTGAGTTAGCCAATCCTCTTCTTCACACAATGTTACTGTTGTGTCTGGTGCAGATTATCCGGTTGCTGGTGTCTTTAACGGCTGAGAGGGAAAATCACTCACTTATGCCACAGCCACAGATGCAGAAGTGGATTCTTTTGACTCGGGATGGCCTGCTGCTGCTGATGTACTGCCTTTTCCTTCAATTTCCTGCCGTTCTCTTTCAAACCTCATGGCTGACACAGCTAGCCAATGTTTGTACTTTGTAACTTCTGCGTCATCAAAAGGAAAAAATACTCTGCCTGCCAGTGCCTTTTTGTACCGTGGATCCAGAATAGTAGCACAAATGTAATGCTGTTCTGTGTGGATGTTTTGAAGACGTTCATCGCAAAGTAGGCACTCTAATAATTTCTCCGCAAAATCAAAAGTGTCTTGCTTTTCTTCATCTTTTTGAAACGTAGAAGATACCGCCTTCAGTTGGTGCTCTAGCATGCGCAACAATGGGATAGCTTTTCCCAAATTATAGTCCTCCCTGCTGACTGCACGCTTGAACACCTCAAATGGACGAAACATGTCTGTCAGGCTTTGAACTAGCATCCATTGCTTCGCATGTATCCTCAGGTCCTTCATAGCTGCACCCTGTGTAAAGAAATACTGATCGCCTACCGCACACTGCTCATACAGACACTCAAGCATGTAGAAGGTGAGTTCCAACGTGTTACCACCTCCTGGATGAGTGCTTTCACTGGCAGTTTACGTTCATGAAGCAGGCCCCTCAGATGCTTCCGGGCCTTAAAAGAATGGTTGAAATTTGTGCACATTCTTCGGCAGGTGGTCAGTAACTCGCACACTGGACTATCTTCACTCAAGAATTTTTTAACAACCAGGTTTATACAGTGCGCCAAACACGGCACTCTGAAATATTTTCCAATATCCATGGCCTTAACTACATTGGCGCCGTTATCTGTGGAAACATAACCAATCTTGCGTTTTCTTGTGGACAGCCATTGAAAGACCTTTGTGTTAAACTCCTGCAAAATGTTTTCTCCTGTATGACTTTTCTCCATGTCAAACATGGCTAGTGTTGCATGTTTCTGAGCAGCTTTAAAAACGTTGTTTGGGTCAACACTTGCGTTTAGCTTTGCTCTAACCCCTGAAAAAGAGACCCAGTGTGCAGTGATGCACATGTAATCAACGTCTTGGCAACTGGTCCACATGTCTGTTGTCAGATGTATAGTGTGAACAGAACTCTTCTGCAAAGCTGCGCCAATCACCTCCAGCACATCTTCATGTAGTGCTGGGACCGCAACTCTGGCAAAATAGAACACGCTAGTAACCTTCCATTTAGGGCAGAAACCAACCCCTTGCACAAAAGAAAAAGGGAGAAGGTCCTGAGCTAGCATTTTAGCCAGCTTAGTGTTATACAGACGCGTCATTGGGTGGTTGGGTTCAAATGGTGCATCTGAAAACAACATGCTTCTAATGGTGGTCTGGACCATGATTTTACGAGATGATGATGATGATGACTTCTTCGACCCAGTTACGCTCGGTGATGATGAACTTTTTCGCATTGGTGTCTCACTCTCTCCCACACTCTTAGTGTGGCTCATATATCTTGCACGGGGTGTGCTGCTGACAGGGGTACTGGGTGTAAGTGAATAAATGTTTGATGCTTCTTCCTTCTCATCATCATCAGATGAAACATCAACGGATACAGTTTGTTGACTTGCAATTTGGGCTTCCTTGATCTCCTTTAGGTGCGCATGCTATTTGACAGTGTGCTGTCTCTCAAGATGACCTCTCTGGCCTCCGGGTACCATAGTTGGTACCAAGCTTACCACGACTAGCTACAAGCTTACAAATGGTACAAATGGCTATGTTTTCCCTTGTTGTGCTAACACTAAAGAAGTCCCAAACTGCGGACTTCAAATGTCTGTGGGGGCGGAGGAGGCGATACTGGCAATGCTAATGCCAGATGAAGTGGAGGATGTGTTTTCCCGAACTTTACTACGTTGTGCACTTGCAGCACCACTAATTGAGGAAATGGAGGTCGAGGTGGATGGAGGACCCTTCTGGCGAGAAAATATGGATGCGGTAGGTGGTGGTGTACTAGGTAACTGCATTGGTGGTGATCCCATTGCCTCGTCGACAACATCACGCTCAGCAGCTTTTCGGGCTAGGGTAAAAATGTCTGTTAGCTGCATGCCCACTGGGGCTGCAGTGAAGTTTATGATGACTGTGTCATCGTCGTGAGAGTCTTCAGCAGCAGGAGTATACACCACTTCTTGTTCAGCGTCATCATCACACTCCATAAGTATGAGATTTTCGGGGACCTTCCTTTTACGCTTAGCTATCTTTGTCAGATCATGGTGTGCCTCAATCTCAGACGCCTGTGGTGGTTCCCAATTGTCATCCATATCATCAGAAGGAAGGGGGCTTGAAGAAGATTTAGACACCATCCTTGATCTTCTTCTCCTTGCTAGGGATCTGGAAGACAATGAATGATCAGGAGGAGTGGCTTCCTCAAATGATACCTCTGCTTGAATGTCGATTTCCTGATGTGCCCCTACTTCGGGAGGAACAACTACTGTGGGCACTAGTGCCGTTCCATGCACCTCTGCTTGCGCATCTCCTTGCGCTGCCTCTCCTTCCACATGTACTTGGGCTTGTACTTGCACACGGCTGTGGTTGTGGAACACTCGTCAGATGAGTTACAACAACCTGTGTTGATGGTGATTGAACAACTATACTGGCTGCCTCTAAAGCACTCAAGGGCTTGGACTTAAGTTGGCGTGGTGGTGGTAGCACTGAGCCCAATAGAGCGGGGGTGCTGCTCCCAGCTTGGTCCCCAGCAGACCCCGCTGCTGCTGCAGGCGTACTTATTTTTCCCAAAAAATGTGGCTGTCGGCACACCAGTCTCCTTGGTAAGTGGTGCCACTTGCTTCTTCTGCTCCTTACTGGCAACTTTCTTGCTAGAGGAGCTACGGGGAACTTTTTTTGGGGCCATCTTCTTCAGATGTCAGAACAGCAGGCCTCAGTTGCACAAGTTGCAGAGTTGTCTGTGGCCACACGTGACATTGTGCTGCACACACCGCAGCAGGACTTGTTCCTGGCACTGATGATGAGGAACGATGAGGCTGATGATTCTTATTTCTGCACCTAAAAGCAAATGAAGCCAGAGGAACATCAGTTAAATAAATGTTGCATATGTAGCGCTTCAATTAATAGTTTGCAAGTAAGTATTTTTATTATATCCACCCCGCAAAATGGAAAGACCAATAAAATGCACCACTGACAGAGTACCCCTGGGAATAATGGATGAAAGCATGGCACACTGGGTGCAGGTCTATGGCACAACAAAGCACATTGCCTGGCTTCAAAATGGCCCCTAGACCATCACCACATGGCCAGGCCCTGCCTGTACCAGTCCTTAAAATGGCCCCCACCCACATGGACAGGCCCCATCACCACCCCAAAAAGTAAAAAAAAACACACAAAAATCACCACAATCCCATGCCATCCATGCCCTCCATGATGTTTACAATAAAGAGACCCCACAGAAAGACTCAGTCCATGCAAAACTGAGTACCCCTGGGAAAAGGCCCCACCAACAACCCAAACATCGAAAAAAATAAAAAAATCACCACAATCCAATGCTATCCATGCCTTCAATCATGTTCAAATTCAAGACACCCCACAGAAAGACTAGGCCCATGCACCACTGAGTACCCCTGGGCATAATGGATGAAAGCATGGCAGACTGGGTGCAGGCCTATGGCACAACAAAGCACACTGCCTGGCTTCAAAATGGCCCCTAGACCCCCACCACATGGCCAGGCCCTGCCTGTACCAGTGCTCAAAATGGCCCCCACCCACATGTGCAGGCCCCATCACCACCCCAAAAAGTCGAAAACACACAAAAATCACCACAATCCAATGCCATCCATGCCCTCAATCATGTTCAAATTCAAGACACCCCACAGAAATCCAGCAGCATCCTCAAAAAGTAATCCTTCCAGGTCAAGATCCAAATCAAAGTGACCAGCACATGAAGAAAGCACTGGGAGAAGCCTGCTGGACAGGAACAGGAAGTTGGAGACTGTGGGGCACTTCCTTCCTCCCCCCCCCAAATGGACTCCTTGCAAAAAAAAGTGCAGGCAAATGCCAACCTGAGGAGTTATTCTGATAAAAATCAGCATTTTCAGAAGGTTTATGCTGCTTGCTGGAGGATTTCTTGTGCAGAATTGCAAATTTTGCAATTTCGCGAGTGCGAGATTGTTGCTGCCCTCTGCATCTATGTGATGCGTGCTGTGCAAGGTGGCAAGCCGCGATGACGTAATCGCGGTCGCCAAACTCCCGCGGGATCCCGCAGCAAGATCGAAAATGGCGCAGCACACGCAAAATATGGAGAAAAACAACTCTGCCAATGCTGAATGATGGTAAGTGAACGCCGCGCGCCGCAATATTGTATCACCAAGCAAAAAACATCAGCTGCTTACGAATTTGCAAATTTTCGGCAAATTCGCGGATTGCGAATTTGCCGAAAATCCGCAAATTCCGCAAGCGGAACGGATTTTACGCCCATGCTTAGAAATTACCCAATGTTACTGGTGATCCCATTGTAGTTAACCTGTTTGCATGACCTACTATTGGCACAGGCTTTACAATGGCCACACGGAAAGAACCCTTCAAGGCCTTGTACGTTAGTAGGGGGGTATGAAGTGACATTACTATGGACAAGCATGTCCCTAATGTTTCTGCCATGGCGATACTTGATACTGGGTCTTTTTGGGATGTCATCACCAATGACAGTGTCAGTTTTAAGTACCCTACAGTTCTTCGTGATTATTTTCTTGATTGCCTGTGCATCTGAACTGTATGTGAGTATCAATCTGATAGTCTCATTTTTGTTATCACTGTTGTTGACATTTTCCGCAATGGTTTCAGCCCTTTCAACCATGTCAGCTCTTTCTTTGGCAGTATTAAGAACCCAATTGGGGTAGCCCCTGTCTCTGAACCTGTCTAGGATGATGTTGCTTTCCATGAAGAAAGCATCGGCAGTGTTACAGTTCCGCTTAGCCCTCAACAGTTCCCCATAAGGAACACTTCATTTGAGATTCTCAGGATGACTGCTGAGGGCATGCTGGATGCTGTTGCCCGCAGTGGCTTTACGGTGAAGGGAAGTGTGAACTTTGTTGTTCTTTATTTCCGATGTGACAACAAGGTTCTCACTGCTGGTTTTGCTCTTGAACCACTGAGAACAATGTTACGATCATTGCGGTTGAGTTTAGTGATTAAATTATCGGCCTCATCAGCAGTACCCTTCCACACATGAATAAGTCGTTGATGTAGCGAAGCCACATCGACACATTCAAAAAATCTTGCTGCAGCGAAGGGTCAGCACGTATCTTTTCCTCCCAGTTCCCCAAAAACAAATTTGCGAAACTAGGAGAGAAACATGAGCCCATGACTTAACCATTAATTTGCCGGAACAAAGTACCATTAAACAGGAATATGTTGTTAGACAGACAGTGTTCCACCATTTTAAGTATCATCTGGGTATGCACATGGAACCTGATGTGTCTGTTCTAAATACTGAATCAGTAAAATTCGGTATTTAGAATTCGGTATTTCACCCTACATCAGGCCCTTGGTCCTAACTATAACTACCCACTGGCGCCCGCCAGTAGGAATTATATATATATATTGCTGACTTCGCCTCGCCTCCTGAAAATCCAGTTTCACCAGAAAGTACGAAAACGGACCCAAAGTTTTTGGTGCAAAGTAAGTTTATTCGCTGCCCCGCACCGCCGCCATAATGCGTTTTAGCCTTCCAAAGGCCTTTATCTCATGATGTACATATATATAATACCTCGCAGCTGCGCTCACTTTAGTGAAATGCGAGACAAGGACCAACTTATAACAGGATACATTATTTATTGTCAAACAGACAGTCTGCCATGACGCGTTTCGGCCGTCCCAGCGGCCTTGGTCACATGGCGTTACAATATGCTCAGCCCTATTTAAAGTGCACAATGCAGTCACATGTCATTTGATGGATATAAAGGAAATACTATCAGTATAAATACATATGCTTTGTAATTATAGTTACATTGCTAGCTGTATAAATACAGAAAAAAACCTTTTATGTTCATTTTAGACATTTTGATATAATATAATCAAAATTGTCTATAGAGTGTTTTGGAATAAAATTAGCGTGTTACAATCACATGGCGCTATTACATAATACCTGCATGAATGCTGGTTCCAATCTCCAAAACATATCTAAGTTATTTTATCCTCATCCATCTGACACTACATATCTAAAAATTCAAACTAAAACACGTGCTCACCAATACGTGCTCAAAATCATAACTAAGAAAAAAAAAACAGTATATTCTATTGTTACATAGAAATAAATGAGATCATAAAGTGATCAACTAATATCATAGAACTATGCATAAGATATGTTCAATTATGAATAGTTATCCAGTCCATAGGTATATTTAATAATATGTATTCTAAAGGATCATCATTGTCTCAACATTCATCATATAACCGTATTTTGCTCATATACCTATTTTGCATATCATGCATTACCACGAGGGTAGCATACATTGAGTGGCTTATAAAATGACCTTGTGCTATAGTGCAATTTATTCAAAAGTGACTGGTGCATAGAGATTTCAGATACTTGACAGCGAGGGAAAAATGGGGAGATGGACAAAATAGGGGAGAGGGGAAAAGACATTTTTATAGGTGTTTAGTAGAGTCTATTTCAGTGATGTCACTGACCATGTCATGAATGATGTAATATGTGACATCATCAGCAGTGGATTGCGGGTGCGCGAAATATAGTTAGTACGACTAACTATATAAGAGCAATTTCAATGATTTTGTATGAGTGAAATGTCCAGCTAACTCTAACACCCCTAAAACTTATAGTTTTTTGAGTGAATTTTCTAACTATATAATGCCTGAAACTTATGTTTTTTCTGTGAATTTCCAAGGTTTTTTAAATGCTAATTCCTAACTATATAAGGCCTGAAACCTACTTTTTTTTCAGTGAATTTCAAAGGTTTTTTTAATGCTAATTCCTAACTATATAAGACCTGAAAGGCCACCAGGAATCTCCAGTATGCGCCAGGGGACTGCATTGCAGAGAGGTGTAACAAAGCCAAGCCCCTTTTTACACCTCTCTGCAACGCAGCCCCTGTGCATGTTTGAAGAGGGGGAACTAATTCCCCTTGCATACTGGGGGCCCCTGGGGGCCAACCAGCCCACCTGGAACCTCCAGTATGCGCCAGGGGGCTGCATTGCAGAGGTGTAATGAGGCTATACCCCTTGTTACACCTCTCTGTAATGCAGCCCCCTGGCGCGTCTACAGAGGGGTAACTAATTCCTGTTGCATACTGGGGGACCCTAGGGGCCACCTAGCCCACCAGGAGCCTTCAGTATGCGCCAGGGGGCTGCATTGCAGAGAGGTGTAATGAGGCCACACCCTTTTTTACACCTCTCTGCAACGCAGCCCCCGTGCATGTTTGAAGAGGGGGAACTAATTCCCCTTGCATACTAGGGGTCAATGGGGGCCAACTAGCCCACCTGGAACCTCCAGTATGCGTCAGGGGGCTACATTTCACAGAGGTGTAATGAGGCTATGCTCCTTTTTACACCTCTCTGCAACGCAGGCTACTGGCGTGGTGGCAGAGGGGGGACTAATTCCCCTTGCATACTGGGGGTCCCTGGGTCATATCTGCCCAAACACCGATATTCCGAACGATTGAAAATGACTTTACTTGAGAAACATTTGGATTTGGATTATCATGTCCTATACTTTGGAATTTTTGAAAGACTGACTTTGAGGATGCTATAAATTACTCAAGTCTGCCCGAATTGTGTGGGTAAAATTGATACCTAGTCACTTTGAATAAGAATGTACTTACGTCTCGTGTAACATTTGGAAGAAATATCTAGTTATATGACAACAGGATACCAACATAACTTGAAGGAAAAAAGAAGCCCTGAAGAAGTTCTGTTGTACAGAACGGAATGCGTCGGCTGGCTGTGGTTCATAAACTTAAGGAAAATAAAAGCATTTGAATAAACACCAAGATTCAGCGCTTCAATAAGGACTCTAAGTGATATGATTTGATTGGACTTATTGAGCAAGTGGTGCTGTGCCAAACTTTGTAATATTCTCCACTACTCTCTAATACTCACTCTCTACTACTCATTCTCTACTACTCTACTACTCTCTACTACTCTCTCTCTACTACTCACTCCCTACTACTCACTATCTTCTACTCTCTACTACTCACTCTCTACTACTCGCTTCTCTCTACTCTCTACTACTCACTCTCTACTACTCTCTCTCTACCACTCACTCTTTACTACTCACTCTCTCCTACTCTCTACTACTCACTCTCTACTTCTCACTCTCTACTACTCTCTACTACTCACTCTCTACTACTCTCTCTCTACTACTCTCTACTACTCACTCTCTACTACTCACTCTACTACTCACTCTCTAATACTCACTCTCTACTACTCTCTCTCTACTACTCTCTACTACTTACTCTCTACTACTCTCTACTATTCTCTCTCTCTGCTACTCACTCTCTACTACTCTCTACTACTCACTCTCCACTACTCACTCTACCACTCTCTACTACTCACTCTTTACTACGCTCTACTACTCACTCTCTACTGCTCTCTACTTCTCACTCTACTTCTTACTCTCTACTACTCTCTACTACTCACTCTCTACTACTCACTCTCTACTACTCACTCTACTATTCACTCTACTACTCTCTACTACTCACTCTCTGCTACTCTCTCTACTGCTCTCTACTGCTTTCTACTACTCTCTACTACTCACTCTCAACTCTATTACTCACTCTCTACTCTCTATCTCTCTACCTCTCTCTACTTCTCTCTCTACTAGTCTCTACCTCTCTACCTCTACCTCTCTACCTCTACCTCTCTACCTCTACCTCTCTACCTCTCTCTACACGCACACATATACACATATATATGCATATATATGCATATGCATTTATATATGTATGTATGTGTATATATATATATACATACATATATAAACATATATAATCTGCATATCTATATAAATACAAATATAAATGCATGCATACATATACATATATGCATACATATGCATGTTATTTACATGAAAGTTTTAAAAACACTAATAAAAGCAAAGCTAAAAAGCCACCTCATTACAAACAGAATAGCTTTAACTTAAACGAGGGCGAGATCTATTGCATTTTCAATGCGTTTTTACTTTGGTTCCATCAAGAAGGCATTCAGATGTGTCACACATTTGCCATAAATTCTGAATGTTAGCACTCTAGTTGCTCATTAGATCACTGTAGTAAAGCTACTGCTCACCAGGGAAGTCTGCTGCTGCTATTCAAAGTGCATGTTTCAGTCTGCATGTCAGAATTTTTTTAATGAAATAGAAGAGGATTTGAGAAGTCACTCAAAATGTGCCCTAATTTTTCTTTCTGAAGCACTAATCATACTTTCTATGGCAAAATGAACCCCCTCATTGTGTTCCTTTTTAAATTAAATGTTTTCAGACTTACCACTTCATTCCAATCAAGATGGCTTCTGGTGTGCCATACTTTTGTCATAAGTAAGACTGCTAGCGCTCTAGTTGTTCTTTAGAACACTCTAGGAGGCTGCAGTAGAACACAAATGAATCAACTCACAGTCTCTGTCCTTGTTGGATGTACATGTTTTACTGAGAATGTCAGACTTCATTCTCACATGACTGAGAAAGATAATGTGAATTTACAGAAAATATGCTTTCAGTTTAGCTAATAGATCCCCTATCAAACCACTGTGGGAAAAGCATGAGATAATAGGTTTCTTTCACACATGATTCATGATATCCCAGCAGAAGGCTTTTTCACATGGTAAAATCACCTTAGAACACACCACAATTCCTAAATGAGTATGGTACCATCAACAAATGAATTATAATGTAACTAAAGTCCCAAAACCCTCTATTAACTACAATGCTTTTTAATGAGGTGCTATCATGTACGCTGGTCCCAAGATGGCTGCCAACACTTCTTGGATGAAGTGCTGACAGCCAATCAGATCTCACGATGAGATGTGTGGTTAGGCTCCGCCCAGATATATATGTGTTTTGGAAGTTAATTTTCGAAAAAACCACTGGAGCAATTTCCACCAAATATAGCAAAGGCACATCTGCGTACCAGTCCCTACAATTTTGCAAACTTTGGCGTAATTCCGTTCAGCGGTTCGGGCTGTAGCCGGGTCAGAACGTCCTATGGAAATTAACATGGGGCAAACACGTTTTGGGACCCACCTTTTTTCTCAGCCCCCACTTCACGAATCCCCCCGAAACTTTCAGGGAAGGAGCGGAGCTGGCCAACATTCTGGAAAATTACACGCAAATTCTTCAACTGGCGCCAACGTTATTCCCAATAGAATGTTGCGGATTTCCTTTGGTAGCTAGGTCCTAACTATATATACCTATACCTATACCTATATATATATATTAATACAAACTAATGCTCACACAATTTGAAGACTCCAGCACACTCGGGATAGCTGTGTTAAGATTTTATTTCTGGCCACACAGAACCAGGTAACTTGTTTCGACCGTGCATGCGGTCTTTGTCCAAAACCTGCAGTCTCCGCCATTTTTTGCTTTTTATACCACAGGTACATTTTAAAGTGACAGTGCAACATTTTATAAACTAAGGTGATACGTCTCTGGACCCAATGGCCTTGTGAAAATGAGCATTATCACAGTAATACCACATTAAAATTGTTGTGATATATAGCGGCAAATAAACAACATCTGTTCGTTTTCAAACTTACAAAATACATTTAAATTCATTGTTAAAATGCATGAAAGTTATATATGGGACTAATTTAATTCACCATATCACAGAACACCACGTTGGTGCCGCCAAATCCAAATTTCCAGGCTTTTTAAAACACTCTATGTACAACCCCAATAGAAAGTGCCTTGTGCAATGTCCCTTTAGCAATAAAGTGACCAGTGCCTTGTGCAATTATCACATTACTGTTAAAGTTTCATAATAACCTCGAAAAACCTTCCAATGAAAGATCATGTGCACATGCAATAAACATTAAACTGTGTGCAGCTTTTCCACAGTTGTTCAATCAATTGTTTCACCTCACTATTTTGGGCCAGTGCCCTCGATCCTTCGATAAACGACACAGTCACACACAAATTCATAAACTCATTTGATTACATATCACTGAGAGAGCTTCATTTTCCCTCTGGCTCATCTAGCAATTAACCATCATCTTTCTTTCTCTCTCTTTAAAGATGGACATGCAGTTCTTCCTAGGTGTTATGCCTATGGGGATCTTACTATTAACCCTTTCGATGCTGATGACGAGCTCAGCTCGTCATGATGCACAGTTGAGCTGTGCTGATGACGAGCTGAGCTCGTCATGAATATAGCCTAAGTGCAATTTCCAGCACAGGGGGGGAAAACGCCTAGCAGCCAAGGTGTTAAAACGTAGGATGTATCTAGATTTGAGCTGTCTCAGGCACCCTCTCAGGCGCCATCTCAGTCTTTTTGGCACTTGGTCCAATGCAAAGTATCTCAGATCATCCAACTTATTTTCCTGAAACTGCTGGAAATGTCTGGCCATGGGGTATGCCTGATCCCTGTTGTTAATCGCTCTAATATGTTGTAAGATCTGTTGATGCACTGGTAATATAGTACTGCCTATGTACAATTTAAAACCGCTACACTTAAAAGCACATACTACAAATTGGCTCCTACAGGTCAAAGGCTTCATGATCTGTCATTTCTTGTCTGTAAATGATAAGGGTACTTCCGTTGTGTTTTCTCCATATCTGCACGCCTTACACTTGTGGCATTTCCTGAAGCCCTTGCTTTCACTGAGCCAAGTTGTTTATTGTGGGGTCCCAGGGCTATTCGTAACCAGAGCCTGCCACAGAGATCTTGAAGTTATCAATGGCCCACAACCTAACATTTGTCTCAGAAAGGCATCACCTCATAGTACATGCCGATGCTTTTGCATGATTGATCTTATGCTTGTATGCTTTTTGCTGTAGCATGTAATACATTGGAATTGTGGTTTTGCTTTTTCTTTTTGACTCTCCGATGTTAGATGAGCTGCCAAGTATTAACTGATCCCTAGGCTTTGCATTCGGCTCTATCTAGCAACTCTTAAAACAACTTTACTCTATCCCCGCTATTCAAACCTCTCATTCAGCTCCTCCTGTGCTTGATACAATTGGGTAGGGCAGTTACAATTCCTTTTCATCCAAAAGTTCTTGGCAGATGGGATGCTAATAACCAGTTTGGAAGGATGGAAACTGTGAACATGTAGTATTGTATTGCCCGCAGTCCTTTTTTGAAATGTGATGGTGTTTATTTCGCCCTCCTTTATGTACACTGAGTGGTCAAGAAACTGGACCATCTCCTTACTCAAATGTGATGTAAACCTCAAATTCAGGTCTTCGGTGCTAATCCTGTCAATAACGGCCTCTGCTGATGGTATGTCACCTCGCCAAATGATAAAAAGATCATCACTATTACGGGTACATAGGACCACGTTATGGGATTGGTATATTCTACGGCGAGCAGCTGCTCCTCCCAGCAGCCAATATGCAAATTAGCATAGCTGGGGGCGAAGTAGGTGCTGTCCTTCTTACCTGTTGGGACAGGTCTTTGCCAAACAAGCATTTCTATATGCCTGTACAGTGTGAGCGGGCGCAAGCTCAAATAATACTGCACCGCCCTTAACCTGTCCTCATGTGCAATGCTGGTATAAAGGGAGGAGACAGTACGCTGCGCCGGCAGAGCCCACCACACAATAATATTCCGAAACACACCAAGTAAGCACACACTCAGGGGATCATTACCGAGCCATGGATTTTATTACCAGTTATGCGCTTGAACTGACAAGCAGTCTTGTTTACAACCTGGATTGTTTGAAAACCATATAGACAGTTCGACATGGACAACTTGTGATTAAGTGCCATTAGTCAGTGTAACTGCAGCATCCATTTTGTAATGTACAGTAACGTGCAGTTCTTTATGGTTGCCTATACAGAGGCAACCATTTTCTCATGACACTAAGTATCATTTCACAATTATATTAACTCATGTTCATACTAAAACAACTATGGTGGTTTCCAAATATTATGCAAAGTGGTACACTGAACATGAGTTATAGAGTCCCAAGCCCTTGTGAAATCATATGTTAGAGTGGTGGCCATATTGAGGTAATGTCTTCTAGTAGGGGATAATAGCTGCTTAATGAAATTAGATGACCCATAGTGGGTATGACAAGTTATTGTTAGTCTCCCCATACTACCTCTTCAATATAAATATAATTTCCAAATTTTAGTTCACAGCATATGGCTGTGTTAATCAAAGAGATGCAGAATTCCAATCCCACCCTAGTTTCTACTTGCCTCAAGTGGCCTAATGAGTAGGTAGGGGTCCACCTTGGTATATACCTAGTGGTGCATATTTGAGAGACAACCTAAACATCATATTCATTGTCTGAAGTAAAATATGTACAAGCAGTCCGCAGTATCACACTATGTGAATGTCCTTCTGTATATGTGGTTGAAATTTACCAGACCCAAAACTTTAAAATTATCCCAACTTCTTATACACAAATGCTTTAATAGCAGATAATGTAAACCAAAAATCTGTGCTCTCTACCTTGGACCTATTTTAGCATTTCCACCCAGTAGTAGGCCCCTTCCTGTAATGTTGAAAAATAACAGAAAGATACTATTAGATTAAATCAACCAAATAATAGTACATAAGAAATTAACAAACAAGATATATACTTAATACACAACTACATTCATATTTGCTTACTTCATGTTACCCAAAGAGAGAAATATTCTTCTGAGTAAGTAACGCAAAAAACAATCAAATGAGAGTTAGTTTTCATGCAAGTGGATCCCTAAATCTTCGTCTTGGTTATGACCCCATGAACTCCTAATATGAAGGTCCAGGATGTGCCATGATTCCCACTTTCTCATGTGAAAGACCCTATTACCAGTTGTGTTGGATCTGCTCTGCTGTGAAATATCTCAGCAGTGAGCTATTTGACCTATGGTATTTTTCAAAATGTCTGCCCACAGGATACTGTGTGTCCTTATCATCGATGGCTCACATGTGTTCAAGTACTCTCTTTTTAACTGTCAAGTGGTGCTTCCTATGTATCTTAAATTACACGGGCACTCTAATACATGCAAACAAAAGTGGGGCTACAAGAATTGGCTTATGACTTTCTTATTTCTCTGGATGTCATATTTTTTTTATGTAGATGTCCCTGCACCCCTTGCAATGGCCACATGGAAAAACCCCTGTAGGCCTTACTGATTTCCGAATGTCTGTTCGTGATCTCCCTTTTCAACAAAATGTCAATGAGACTTCTTCCTTTTCTGTATGTGACCATACAACGTGTAGGTACCTACATCCTTGACAGGGTGATTGGCTAGAATGTTCCAGTTCTTTGTTAGTATTCTGAAGATCTTATCTGATTCTGTATTATATGTGAGAATCAGTCCAGTGGTATTAGCCTCTTTCTCTTTTTCGCTTATCTCTTGTTTTTCCTCCAATGTCAGTTCTCTTGTGATTTTCTTAGCTTTATTCACAGCTCTCTTCAGAACCCACATGGAGTACCCTCTTTCTCTGAACCTTTCAATCATGTTCACTTATTCAGCGAGGTATGATTCTTCAGTACTGCAGTTTCTTCTTGCTCTCAGAAGTTCACCATATGGAATACTCAATTTCAAAGTGTCAGGGTGGCTGCTTCGAGCATGAAGCAGACTATTTGCCGCTGTAATCTTACAATGCAGTTTGGTGTGGAGCTTATTCCCAGCTACCTCTCCTAGGACATCTAGGAATTCTATTGCTTTTCTACTCATACTGTAGGTCAGTTTCAAATTGTATTCATTCTCATTCAACTTGTCTATGAAGCCCACTGCAGTGGCCTCACTTCCTCTCCAGATAACAAACCGGTCATCTATGTACCACAGCCAGGCAATGACTTAGCCACCTGTGGGGTGCTAGGTCTGTTCTTTCAAGATTTTATTATCCCATGCCCCCAAGCAAAGAGTGGCAAAATTGGGAGCAAAACAAGTTCCCATGGCTGTTCCCAGGATTTGTTAATATATCTTGCTGTTGAACCTAAAAAATATTGTTTTAAAGGCAAAATGTCCTCATTTCCACCAACATGTTAGTATGCTTTTTAGGAAATGTAGGTAGGCTCTGATGCCTAGATTGTGTTATGTTATATTCTGTTAATAAACTTGTACAGCATACGAATACCCATGGGTGTCTTGGCGCTATGGTATTGCAGTGAGGCAATAATCAGGAAAAGAAAACAGAGCAGCTAGACATTAAAAAGCCAGGTTTTTAACAGTTTCCTAAAAGTCCAAAGAGTGGATGCCCCTTTGATATGTCTAGGCATAGTGTTCCAAAATCCCAGGTTTTTCAGAGGAGAAACAGCTGCCCCCCATTTAACTCTCTTGAATTTGGGGTGAGCGATCATCAACGTATTTTTTTATGATAGATCTCGATTAGGAATGCACCAGAAGAAGGAGTGTCTAAGGTAGGCGGGTCCTGAGTTGCGTAAGGTGTTATGCGCAAGGCAAAATGCCTTGCGCTTAATGCGAAAATCTATCGACAGTCAATGTTTTTTTTATGGATGCTGAGATAAGATGACATTTGGGCAGGTCAAGGTCAAGTCTAGCAACAGCATTTTTGGACACGTTTTAATAATAGAGAGATTAATGTTTTTCTGAAGGTCAAAGGAATGAAAGGGAGAAACTTCGCAACATGTTGAAACCGGACGAGATCACGGAGCGAATATACCTCTTAAAATCCAGTTTGTTATCAATGATTACGCCCACATTGTTTCCTTTTTTGACCAGAGTGGGAAGAGTTCCCAACTCTTTAGGCCAGCAAGCTAAGTTCCAAAAAGAGGTTTATTGCCAAAAAGAACGACCTCAGTTTTTTTATGAGTTAGGTTTAAGGTAATGTTTACCCATCCATTTACTGACTGCTCTCATACAATCGTGAAATTGGGAGATGATATTATCCAGGTTGTTTGAGATGGACACGACAATCTGCATGTTGTCGGCATATGAAGTGGGAAAGAACCTGGGTGACTTTTCGGCGGACTTCTGTGCGGTTCAATGCGGGGTTCCCCAGGGCTCCTCCCTTTCCCCTCTGTTATTTAATTTGTATATTGCCCCCCTTATTTTTGCCCTTCAACAGCTGGAGATCTCCGCGTACAATTACGCGGATGACCTACAGCTTATCTTTTCTTTATCCTCTTCCCCCGAGTCCATGTCCAATTTCCAGTCTGTCATGATTTTCATCCGAGACTGGATGAACTACAACCACCTGAAGTTAAACCCCGACGAAACGGAGTTGGTGTTGACAGGTGGTTGCTCCAGTCCCTGGTCTTCTCTCTTCTGGCCCCCCTCCCTAGGTTCCCCCCGACTCCGTCTTGTTCTGTAAAAAGTCTCGGCTTCAAATTGGACGATCAACTTTCCCTTCATTCCCAAGTCAGCTTTGTGGTGTCTTCGTCTTTTCTCTCTCTCCGTACTATCCCTCTCTGCCCTCAAACTCATAGTCCTGGCAATGGTTATCTCCCGCCTGGATTACGGCAAAGCCCTGTATTGTGGCCTGCCTGCTTACAGTGTGCGTTGCCTCCAGCTGGTCCAGAACCAGGCGGCCCGCCTGGTATTCAACTTGCCTAAATCACACCACGTCACCTCCCTCCTCAAGTCCCTACACTGGCTCCCCATCCGACAAGGAGCTCAGTTTAAGCTGGGCTGCATCATCTTCAACGCCAGGTCTGGCTCAGCCCCGGCTTTTATCACATCTGAAGTTCAACCATATGTCCCTGCCAGGGAGCTTCGCTCATCCGCCCAACAATTGCTTGTTGTTCCTCGTTTTAAACGAAAAAAATGGGGATGTTCCAAATTTTCCACACTCGCCCCTGCATTTTGGAACTCCCTCCCAGCTCACCTTAGATCTTGCCCCCAGTACACACTTTTCCGTAAGGCACTTAAAACCTTTCTCTGCACACTAGCCTTTTCCCCATAAATTTCTTTTTATGTTCCTGTTCTTCTGCCCCTCAGGGTTTTAGTACTTTACAGCGCCATGAAACCGCCTGGTGTACGCGCGGTTAAGAAATATTTTTAAACTCAAACTCAAACCATATTTGATGACTATTTTTACTTTAATGGATGCCTCATATTCACCTAGCTTACTTGGGACCCTATTAGGATGTTGGTCAGACTTGTGACGGCCTGCCACCCTATCGGGGATTGGGACCGCCCGACATGCTGTCAGTTGTCCTGCAATAGTCATTTTGATAAACTCGCCACCATGACGGTCACAATGCCTATATTTTGCATTGTGGCTGTGCCTGCCACATGGTGCAGGGATATGTAGGGGTTACAGCCAACAAATTATAGACGTAATGCTGACCACTCGCTAATTGTTTTTGCAGATTGGGAGAACCTTGCCTGCTTTGCCTGATCCGCACTACTGGAGTAGCAGAAATTACCCCTTGGCTGGCTGCACGATCGGCTTGGAAGCCGGAAACCACCGCGTGAGAGCAGAGGAGTGAGAGGCGCTGGCCCCGGGACTGCGAGGACCAGCATACCACATCTAAAGCTGGTCCTCTTCCCGCGAGTGCCGCGCCCCCCCTCCGTGACACGCCCCCAGCCGAGCCCTTCAACTTCTCGCGGCACCCGCTTCGCGGGTGCCACTCGCGAATTGTTTTTGCAGATTGGGAGAACCTTGCCTGCTTTGCCTGATCCGCGCTACTGGAGTAGCAGAAATTACCCCTTGGCTGGCTGCATGATCGGCTTGGAAGCCGGAAACCACCGCGTGAGAGCAGAGGAGTGAGAGGCGCTGGCCCCGGGACTGCGAGGACCAGCATACCACATCTACAGCTGGTCCTCTTCCCGCGAGTGCCGCGCCCCCCCTCCGTGACACGCCCCCAGCCGAGCCCTTCAACTTCTCGCGGCACACGCTTCGCGGGTGCCACTCGCTAATTGTTTTTGCAGATTGGGAGAACCTTGCCTGCTTTGCCTGATCCGCGCTACTGGAGTAGCAGAAATTACCCCTTGGCTGGCTGCACGATCGGCTTGGAAGCCGGAAACCACCACGTGAGAGCAGAGGAGTGAGAGGCGCTGGCCCCGGGACTGCGAGGACCAGCATACCACATCTACAGCTGGTCCTCTTCCCGCGAGTGCCGCGCCCCCCTCCGTGACACGCCCCCAGCCGAGCCCTTCAACTTCTCGCGGCACACGCTTCACGGGTGCCACTCGCTAATTGTTTTTGCAGATTGTGAGAACCTTGCCTGCTTTGCCTGATCCGCGCTACTGGAGTAGCAGAAATTACCCCTTGGCTGGCTGCACGATCGGCTTGGAAGCCGGAAACCACCGCGTGAGAGCAGAGGAGTGAGAGGCGCTGGCCCCGGGACTGCGAGGACCAGCATACCACATCTACAGCTGGTCCTCTTCCCGCGAGTGCCACGCCCCCCCTACGTGACACACCCCTATACCTTAAAAGCGATCTATTGCACGCGCATCGCGGGACGTGCGCGGGTCGGAGTCCGGGGCGAAGCCCGGGCAAAGGGCGGGCCGTCTGTGGCCGTCCGGGGACGCACGTGGACGGGACGGGCCCCCCCTCTTTTATCTCGCCCATCTTCACAGAAACCATCTCCCTATGGTAAGAAACTAGGGCAAACTCAAATAACCTACAAACAACAGCAGAAAATATATCTGTTTGCTCGTGGCAATATACATAATAAAAACTATTTAACGTTTATAAGGTTAATAAATGGGCTTCAAAAAACTACGCTCCCGTACGATATTTATGAAAAGAATGGGGACCGAGAATGCAGTACGGAAATCCACTGACAAAGCCATAAAACCTGGTCGTATAATTCAAACGCCGGCAATCAGTACATACTTCACTCCACTTACAGCTAAAGTCACTCAAGTATTGAATACATCAGGCCAAGAAACCTCTCTCAACGCTTCCGTAAATACAAGGGAAACTGAAAGCACTCCAATGATGCCTAATTCACAATCTAAATTGGGTCAACCGGACCCCGATTTAAGTAACAAATTATTTTGTACCCCAAAAGATCTACAAAACCTCGAACAGGAACCGTCTATTCTAAAAACCTCAACACCTATAAAAAATAGAGGGACTTCAATGTTATTTGGAGACTCAAATGTTACCAAATCAAACCTAGGCCCACAAAATTCGGAGCATAGAACAAGCCATAACATTCAGGAAAAAATATCTCCTCCTATCACCTTACCTGATCTTTCATCGGATCCTTTCAACTTTAATACAAACAATAACAACACTAATACAACTTTACCTATATCTAAAGCCTTGTTTTCGCTGCAAGAGATATTTTGGAATCAGTTCTCTCTTTCCTGGGAAACATTCTAGAAAATTCCGACCAAACTTTGGACGTTCAAATAGGGATCTTAAAACATCTAGTTGATGAGAAAAAGAAAAAAGATTTCTTCATAGTAGAGGAAAATAAAAACTCAGTGACAATCAATCCTGAGCAACATGACATATTAAAAGAATATAATAAAGACCAGAAGAAAAGAACACGCGATTTTGGTACTCAAACTTCTAAGACTCAAATACAACAAAAACAAAAGACGGATAATTCAAATGACTCAATTATATATTCCCTAAAAAAACTCTTCAAAGAAAAACATCAGCAAAAAATCAAACATTTCCTAATATTTTCAAAAAGAAGTGAAACAAACACTTTCGTCAATGATTCTGCACTTGATATTCAGGAAATCCACATCCCTAATATAAAAAATCAAGAAGATGGAGAAATGACAGCTAAAAAGAAACAGGAAAATAATTCCGAAGGAAGGAAAAGAAGGAGGAAAAAACCATTAAGAAGGATTCAGAAAAAGAAATCTTACAAATTAAAATTTCGAAAATCAGTCATATTACAAAATCTAGAAGAGGAACAAGCCGATTATATAATAGCATCTGAAAATACTGAAAAGTTAGCAACCAGTAAAAACTTTGAAGAAAAAACACCACAATTGGATCCAAGAGCAAAAGAATATGTCCCTATCAGACACCCAGAGGAACTAGATCAAACTAATAACAAAAAAATCAGGGAAGTCATAAACAGGTACAATCAAAGAGAGAAAGAACCTTCTTCCAAAATAATACAATTTGAGGAACTTTTTCCTAGCGATTCAGCTCCGCTTAACAGAGGAAGGATAATACATCTATTACGACATATTGAGCCACTACAATCATTGAGTAGTAATGAACTTGATTTAGTAACCTTTCCCATCAAAGACAATACTAAACTAATAAGGGTAACATTCTGGTCGTCTGTTCTTCCAGAGATTATACTTAAGGAAAAGGAGACACTACACAAACACGGCTACGATGTAGTGGAAAGAAATGAACAAATGGTCAGTAAAGCTATAACCGGGTACAACGCTCAAATACGTGCACTCTCTAATTCACAAGGGAAACAATTCCAAAGAAATTTTGAGGTGACAGAAGATCAAGAAATCACGTATTCCGATTCACACTCTGTAGGGCAAGAAAAACTAAAAATTTTGGTGAATAAAGGTCAACGGGCAGTATGGTACCAAGCTCCAAAAAAACCCGACAATCACAACAGCACAAAAACAGGGCCTGGGTGTCAGAGACTCTGAATAGTAATAAAATCAAGAGCACTCAACAACAATCTGTTTAGCACCGGCATAAATATAACCTCCTGGAATATCGCAGGTGGAATTAAGAACAAACTGTCCACAGCTATGGGAAGTCTTCCGGATATCCTGTTCTTACAAGAAACGTGGGCAGTTGAATCCATCACTTGCAAAAATTATTATGTTTACGAAATTCCAGCAACAAATACTTATAGAGGTCATGCTAAAGGAGGTTTGGCCATTTTACTGAGTGAAGAATTTCTCTGGGCACAGGAACTACTAGAAACTAACCTAGAAAACCTACAGTGCATTAAAATCTCCGCTAAAAAACACAGCACGGCCCACCCTAATACAATTCTCCTCTTTAACGTATATGCTCCTCCGGGTAAAAAGCATGATACAACATTCTTAAAAATCATGGAAAAAATCGAGACTATAACAGAAAACCAGCCTCATTCATCCTTTCTAATTGTCGGAGACTTCAATAGTAAAATCTCGAACTTAGAAATTAATAAATGGGCAAAACAACACTTAGAAGAAGGTAAGGATATCACAACCCTGCAATTCCCGGAGGGCATACTTACCGATAAAAGAGGGAATCTGTTATTATCAACATTGACAAATCTTAATGGAGTAATAGTGAATGGTAACATGGAAGGGGACATTCCAGCAAACTACACCAGGCGGGGCAATGGGACTCCATCTATTATAGACTACATAATCAGTAGTACGGATCTGCTAGATACAGTCACACATTTGCTTAACCAGTTTTGCCAAGAAAGTGGCCACGCTCTAATGCATTTGACAACAGATTGGCTACCTAAATCTTCTGCAGCCTGTCACATTATCTACCACAAAAGCAATATAGTGATAAACAGTGAAAAAAGACGTATTTTCTGGAACTCTTCGACCATTGACAAAATCACCTCACTGATTGATCATTCTCAAATTTTAACGAAAATATTCTCTGAAAACCCTGTTGAAAACTTTGAATTTATTATAAAAGATTTTAGAACTCTTATCTTAAATATGACAGCAAAGGACGCAGCAGGTACCAGTAAGAAGAAAGACAATAATAGGCGCACCTCTAAGAACTCTGAAGTAAAGAAAAAATTAAATAAATACATACGCGCCCAATATATGAATCCTATACCATACACAAAAAAGGAAATAAACAAATTGAAAAATCAACTGAGACGTGAGAATCAAAGAAATAAAAAAACTCTGCAAGATCGTAATTGGGTCGACATTCAGATTGCAGCAAAAAATAACAACCAGCGCAAATATTGGTATCTAATAGGAAAACTCACTGGATCAAAAAAGAATTTACAGCCAATACCGGTCCCTCCAAACGACTGGGAAATTTTCCTGACAGATCTTTATAAACCAAACTCAATTGTCCCATCTGAAAGTAGTGAGGTTAATAACAAAGGAAATGACAAAAGTCCAATAAATAAAACGACAGCAATATCGGTTGAACTAAACATACGTAATGCAAGAACTACGGGTGCTTCTGGCCCTGACCAGATCCCTATCAAAGCACTACAAATTCCCCCGAAGGAATGGAGTCAGTTGCTATATCCCCTTTTTAATTATATTTTAGATACTGGCCAAGTTCCAAAATCATGGCAGGGAAGCATTATCATCCCCATCCACAAAAAGGGAAGTAAAACCCACGCAAGCAATTACCGTCAAATAGCACTTATAGATGCCGTGGGCAAAGTATTCGCAGCAGAAATTTTACACCGTCTGAAAGAATGGGCTTTTTCGTCAGGCCAGATTCCGATGTTCCAAGCAGGGTTCAGACCTAAACATTCGGTAACAGACAATATTGCAGTTATCCAGGTCATTCTCGACAAATACGTAACCCAAAAAAGCCAGGTTGTTTACGCTGCTTTCATAGATTATTCTACAGCGTTCGATCGGGTAGACCGACCAACGCTGTGGAAGAAATTGAGGAAGCTTGGTATACATGAACAGCTGCTTCAATCTATTGTACGCCTACACACCAACACTTGGTGTCAAGTCCAAATGGGAGGAGAAAAAGGTTATACGAAAAAAATTAAAACCGAAAATGGATTAAAGCAAGGGTGCCTTTTAGCCCCAATCCTATTCTCCCTCTACTTAAGTGACTTGTGTCACTACCTGCAATTGGGCTCCAACCTACCTCCAAAAATAGCAAATCACAAAATAAATGCACTGCTATATGCTGACGACATTGTGTTGCTGGACCTTACCCCCTTTGGCCTACAAACATCACTGGATATCCTGCACAACTACTCCAAAGAAAATTATTTAGTCCCAAACATCAAGAAAACAAAAGTGCTAGCTTTCTCGGGGAGGAAACAAAGCGCAAGATATTTCTGGAATTTAGGAGGAGAAAACATAGAAGAAGTTAAGGACTATCCCTACCTCGGCAGGACCCTTTCTAAAAATCTAACTAACGCAAAGCAGATAAATAATTTACTAAGGAAAACAGATATACACGCCGCGGTCCTTCAGAGACTCTATAGGGCAACAGGAAACAGACATTTTTCCTCACTGATAAACATCTACAGAGCAAAAATACCACCTGTACTATCCTACGCGACGGAGTATGTACCCATAAAACAATGGGCTTTCATGGATCGCAAAGAGGGAAAGCTTTTAAGAAAAATTATGAAACTGTCAGATGCAGTACCAGTTCAAGCACTGAGATTGGAATTTTCAGTCACAAGCTCATATGCTGTAGCAATTGCAAATGTCATTAGGTGGGCCTACAATCTATTGCATGCAAAAGAGAACACATTAAGGTCACTGCTGAAAAAAGAAACCTTTGGGTCTGACGCTAAAAAGCAAGTCTTCCTAGAGAACATGACTGAAGCATTTCGTATTGCAAATATTGGCACTGAAGTGTTGCTTACCTGGTCACCAGCACAACTAAAACTGTTTTTAAAATGCTTCACCCCAAAACTAAGCTACGAAGTGGACTCTAGACACTGCAATAAATTACCCACCTATAAACCCTTTGTTGACCTATTAGAATACAAACAAAGCCGGTCCTACATTGGGCTAACCTTGACTCATGGTGCAAGGAGAACAATTGCTATGCTTCGATTGGGCATCCTTCCCGTACTTTCATATACCTCAAAATGGCTTCCGGGAGGATCTCCTTTTATGTACATTGTGCGCAGGGGGTGATCAGACTTTGGAGCATGTTTTATCTGTATGTCCGAATCAGAATGTAATTTTAGCCCGTACTAGATTTCTGGAATCTATATATCGTTCCTGTAGAATCTTGACGGTGAGAGAACTTATAAGTCTGTGCAAACAACCTGCGAATGAATTCGTCTGTTACAATTTGTATAAATTTTTGAAATCGTTTTTATCTTTGTATTGATAAAATTGAATATCTTTTAAATATGTAACATGTAGATAATATTTGTGGTCCTCTGTTGAGTACCAGTACAAATAAACTTTTTGACTTTGACTTTGACGTAATGCTGACAATGCAAACATTCTTCCACAGTCAAAAGATCTGGTTAAATCCATTGTTCTATTGCCCAATACGCCACCCAGTTTGGACCCTGCTATATGCAAATCAGTCTTGACCCTGTGCCCCATGGGAACAGTCCAGACTGAACAGCCAGGCCAGGTCCTCTAGGGACTGAAAACAAGCATCCTGGAACCGGTTTCAGTGTATGTCACCCTTTTTCAGCCAGGCTACCTTGAATCCAGAGGCACAGTGAGCAAGGGACCAACGTCTGGGCATACCCATGCCACTTAGGGTGAAAAGTGTTACAGCAAACAAATGATGGTTGAAATGCTGACAATGCAAGCATTCTCCCCCAGTCAAAAGATCAGGGTTAAATACATCATTCTTTTGCCCACTGCGCCACCCCAGTTTGGAACCCGCCATACGCAAATCAGTCTTGACCCGGTGCCCCATGGGAACAGTTGAGACCGAACTTCCATGCCAGGTCCTCCCTGGACAAGAAACAAGCATCATGGCACCGGTTTCAGGGTGTGTCACCCTTCTTCAGCCAGGCTAGCTTGAATCTAGTGGCACATTGTGAAAGGGACCAACGTCTGGGCATACCTAGCCCACTTAGGGCAAAAAGTGTTACAGCAAACAAATGATGGACGAAATGCTGACAATGCAAACATTTTCCCCCAGTCAAAAGATCTGGGTTAAAACTATCATTCTTTTGCCCACTTTGGAGTGGCATGGTGAGCAAAAGAAGAATTGTTTTGATTTGTTCTGCATTCCATCTATCAATTGTGTGTCTTTTAGGATACTTAGGGGGGCACCTTTGGCGCCCCCCACATCCTGTGTCTTAGGGTCAGGGGGACCACCAGGGGCCCACAATGTCCCTTTCAACCAGCCTTTTCATGGCAGGTTCATGGCGGAAATGAACATCGTAATGCCCATGATGGTGCCTGGAAAGCACTGCCACAATTGTAGGCATTAGAGACCATCCAACAGTCTGAATTAGTGTGGGACGGTCTTTCTGCTCCCCAACCAACTGCCCGCCATCCTAATGTGGCGGGCGGTATTTTGTACTGCAATAGCGGTGAGACTGATATTGCAGATAGACAGGGTCCAGCCCAATGTAACCGCAAGCTGGCCCACAAAAATGCTAATTTCATCAATGCCAATTGGCCACTGTCTGAATAACTGACTAGCTGTGTACTAATCAAACATTGGGCTCTGTATTGCTATGTCTACCTATTGCACACTGAGCACCTAGAAGCCATTGAGTTCAACAGTGTGTGTGACACTAGAAAAATAAACATAAACCTCTTTGCTGGAGAAATTTTCAAAATCATTTTGCCTCAATGTGCATTTACCATTGGAGAATATGGACTTGGGCAAAGAAACAGCAGGGGAATTCAGAATGCACATCATGTTTTATTGAACCAATTAAGGCCTGCACCGTTGTTTTCCTATGATCTTCTGAGAGCAGAGGAAGGAACTTACGGAGCATCCTCAGGAGGCCAAAACATGTTCCCGTAAGACCAAGGATCTGAGATCTCAACGTCAGACCGTTATCAATTTTGATACCCAAATTCTTTGCTAGCTGGGACGAGCACACTGGAGGGACATATTAACAGGCCACCATTCCTGCCAATCTGGGTCAGATGGGCAGCTGAAGAAGAGTACCTCAGATTTATCTGAGTTGCACTTGAGGCTGTTAAGCTGGAACCATTTAAAAACAGCCCCAAGGCACTCACAGACACTCTCTCCATCAAAATCTTCTCCTTTCCTGCACGTAAAGAGGAGCTGGGTATCGTTAATATTATGTTGCACTTGGGGCTGTAAGTTAGAGGTTAATAGGTGGCAATATCCCCCCTTTACCTAGCGGTGAGATTGACACCCACTGGCTGTCGGTGGCAGTCCTACCGCCATCGTAATCGAGCCCTTAGTCATGAAAACCACATCCACTTAGCCTTGCCTACAGATAGACAGGGTCCAGCCCAATTTAACCGCAAGCTGACCCACAAAAATGCTAATTTCATCAATGCCAATTGGCCACTGTCTGAATAACTGACTAGCTGTGCACTAATTAAACATTGGGCTCTGTATTGCTATGTATACCTATTGCACACTGAGCACCCAGAAGCCATTGAGTTCAACAGTGTGTGTGACACTAGAAAAATAAACATAAACCTCTTTGCTGGAGACATTTTCAAAATCATTTTGCCTCAATGTGCATTTACCATTGCAGAATATGGACTTGGGCAAAGAAACAGCAGGGGAATTCAGAATGCACATCATGTTTTATTGTTATGTTATGTTATGTTAGTATAGTCTTCTATAGCGCACGGCTACTCCATAGAATGTCCCGGCGCTTTTATTGACAACCTGTAGCAGAAAAAAACACAACACAGTAAAATAAAACGGACCAAGCAGGAAGAAAGGGAAGAGACCTAAAGGGCAAAAAGCCAAGTTTTAAGGCCCTTCCTAAAATTCAGCAAATTAGAGGTGCTGTGTAATGCCAGAGGCAGAGTATTCCAAAGCTGTGGCACCAACAGCTTAAAAGAGCGACCTCCAATGCGAGCCTTTTTTACTCGTGGGACCACAGAAAGGAACAATGATTCAGACCTCAAAGATCGGGCCGGATGGTAAAAGGCAAGCCTCTTTTGGAGATATTTTGCTCCCGAGGCGTGGAGAGCCTTGTGGGCCAAGGTCAAGGCCTTAAAAACTATCCGCTTCCGGATAGGCAGCCAGCGGAGTGACTGCAAATGACCGGAGACTGGCTCGCCTATACAGACCAAAAATGGCCCGCGCGGCCGAGTTCTGGACCACCTGCAACCGTTGCTGGAGATATTCCGGTAGGCCGAGATATAGGATGTTGGAGTAGTCCAGTCTTGAACCAATTAAGGCCTGCACCATCGTCTTCCTATGATCTTCTGAGAGCAGAGGAAGGAACTTACGGAGCATCCTGAGGAGGCCAAAACATGTTCCCGTAAGACCAAGGATCTGAGATCTCAACGTCAGACCGTTATCAATCTTGATCCCCAAATTCTTTGCTAGCTGGGACGAGCACGCTGGAGGGAACATATTAACATGCCACCATTCCTGCCAATCTGGGTCAGATGGACAGCCGAAGAAGAGTACCTCAGATTTATCTGAGTTGCACTTGAGGCTGTTAAGCTGGAACCATTTAAAAACAGCCGTAAGGCACTCACAGATACTCTCTCCATCAAAATATTCTCCTTTTCTGCACGTAAAGAGGAGCTGGGTATTGTTAATATTATGTTGCACTTGGGGCTGTAAGGTAGAGGTTAATAGGTGGCAATATCCCCCTTTTACCTAGGGAAGTAACCCCCCCCACAGGCTTGCAAGGAACAAGAAGGCTGAGACAGGGCCTGGGAGAGTGGAGTTATTTGGTACATTTGGTCTCTGCAGAACTAACAGTGCCATTCAATATCTGTTGCTCGATTGCTCCACAAAGTCTTCCTAGGCTAGAGCAGTATCCCTTTTCCCTATTGAACCATTTATCCAAGCTTTATGCTCTGTCTTTCATACCCCATTAGTCCATTAGTTCGTACAGAAATAACTTTATTTCACCAATAGAACATCGGCATAAAAGGTTTTCTACAAACACATGTACATCGATAGATAAAAGCTTTTACAAAAATTTAGATTAACATGAAATAAAACATAATTAATGATCATAAGCTAAAAGGATAAAATTAGTTCATAAATATACACACAAATATTCACACCCCAACATCTTAAATTTCACATTAGATATCCAGATGACAATTTGATCTCCTTTTGCTCAGAGCCGATAAAAAGAATGAGGCCAAAGAGAAACATGTAAAGGGATCAGACAGTAACAAAGATAATATAAGGCTACACGTCATTGTTAAAAATTCATTTTACGAATAAGGGGAACAATTAGTCTTTTTCTTTCATCACTATAAAATTTACAAAAGAATAAAAAGTGAAGATGATTCTGAATAGATCACTTGCCGCATGGGCAAAATGGGAGTGCAGTAATTGCATAAGTTTTGGGCGGGAGGCCTAACATGAGGGGGGTATAATTTAAACGAAAGCTCATTAAAATATATCTATGTTGTAGATTCATAACCAATGATAGATAAGTGGAGTTCCCATTAGTTACCCTCAAACTTGGGGCAGCGTAATATAACTTGACTGTAGGGAGTTTAAAATTAGTATTGTGTCTCTTTGTCTGTAGATGGGCCAGTAGGTGAGTTCTCAGCTCCTTCTTGGACACTGACCAGCACATCTTCGGATCCTCATAGAGATAATGCCACCCAGCCTCCTGAAGATTAGATTCAACATAACTTAACCATCTTATTTTACTTGCACCATCTAATTTAATGATGTTTACAATATCTCTAGTCAAGGAGACGGTTTCTTTATGCCAGACTGCATGCCACATCTTAATTGGTGAAATACAAATCTCATCAATAACATTAGGCATTCTCAAATCTGTGTGGCAGTTATAATTAGAGCACGACTGGGGAATGGAGTAAGGATTTTTCAAAAAGGCATCTTCTATGCGCTGCATTTTAGAGGCATCAGTGATACCCAAAACAGCTGCGCCATAAGAGGTGGCGGATCGTTTTTTCACCTCGTAAACGTTTTTATTCCATTCAATTGGTTTGGTCAAAAGTTTTCGCACAAATTGAAAGAGGGCCCCAACATTTTTTTCCATCAATGATTCCCTACTAGAAACCATATTTCTCCAATTATTATCTCGATCGAACATGATCCCTAAATAGTTAAAAGAGTATGCAACATCTAGCTTTACGCCTTCAACATAGATTTGTGGCTGTTTCTGCATGCTTGGGTCTGCCACAAGGACTTTCAAAAATTAATTTACAGATCTAGGTTATTCGTAAATTTTGCGTGCTCCTCTACGAGTTGACTCACTGCGTAGCCTGTGCAAGCGAGAATCACTGCGTCGTCAGCATAGCAGAGTATCGGAAATGAAAGAGAATTTGTTAGAAGAACGTCTGTGGTAGACCCTAACAATGCAGATTCTACAGCATTAGTATATAAAGCAAACAAAAAGGGCACATGAATGCACCCCTGCCTCACACCCCTAGAGATTTAAAAATGTCTTGTGCACTCTCCTCCCTTGCCAAACCGAACACAAGCTGTGGCTCCGGCATAGAAGTCGCTGATCACATTAATATTCTGGATCTCAATTCCCATTGCATCAATGATCTGCCACAGCTTATATTGTGCCACACAATCAAAGGCTGCCGACAGATCCATGAAGCCAAAATATAAGTGACCATTCTTGGCCGCCATATATTTGGCTAATATTAAATTTAAATTCAGATTCTGATCCTCTGTGCCCTTTCCTTTTCTAAAGCTGTATTGGCATTGGAATAGTATGTTCTTTCCTGGGCCCATTCCTGAAGCCTGTTTAAAAGTGAATGGCCCATTAGTTCAGCAGTTGAATCGAATAGGGATATGGGCCTATAATGTTTTGGTACTGCCTTGTCCCCCTTGTTGTAAATATGTACAATTACAGTCATCTTCCATGAAGATGGCGCACCCTGTCCAGACAATTTTATTAAAAATGTTTGTAAGTGGAGCCCAAAGCTCTTGATTATCTAAAAAGAAAACAATTGGGACGCCATCGAGTCCACCTGCCTTCGCTCTTTTACACTGGTTAAGAACGTGTCTTATTTCTTCCAGAGTAAATCGTACACAATCTCCTAATCTAGGTAAAACTAGAGGGGGGTTGGACAGTTACCTCCTGCGTGCTACCAAACAGTCCTTCAAAATGTGTAACCCACGACTCCTGTTCCACATGAGTATATGTTGCCAATATCCTTTCGTATCTCAGAAAAGGAGCATTGATTAATGACCAAAAGTCCTGTGAGTTATTTAATACAGCCATCCTTTGTAATCTTTCCCACCACTCCTCTTAAAAACTTTAACCTTGATAGCCTTGCTTTTTTATATAACTGGTGTAAGGAATTGACCAAGATTTGATCTCTAGGTTTTAACCTCAAAGCCATATGAAGCTTTTTGAGTGTTTTCACACATTAATCGCCAACCAGGCGGGACCCTTTTGACGGCCATTGGATATAGAGTGTAGTAAGTTATTTTTTATTTCTAGTAAAATTTGCTCAAAGGCTGATGTAATGCCATCATCAAACGTTGCGTCTAAGCAGACCATTATCTCTGATATTCGTTTGGAGACTATATTTCCAACATACTTCACAGTATCAACTTTTTCCCATTTCAAAACAATCCCATCTTCCCTTGCAATCACTGGTTTGATAGGGAAATTAACAGAGCATTCCTTTTTTTGGAAGAAAGGAATAAGAATCGTGATTACGGCATGATCACTGAACGTGTAAAAGTTGATCATGAATTGGGTAAAAAGCTTCCCTATAGGATCTAAAACATAGTCAAGGGTTGAGAAGTGGGAGCGAATAGAGAATGTGAAGTTTAACTGTCCAGCTGCGGTATCAACAGTATTTAATATTGCAAGGTTATTTACTATTAATAACCTGCTAAGGGCATTGCCATATTAATTATGGCTAAAATAGGGAAGGGGATCCCCATGTTCGTCGAGTAGCCCGCATGCTGGCGAGTTAGCCTTATTGCAAGGGTGACCATCAAAATTACCTAACCAGATTATGTCACAATGTCTATGATATACTTTCTCCAAATTAGCAATGACTTTTTCCAAGGGGACCAAAATCATTGCTTGATTGCCACTAAAATTATTATTGTAAAAATGTACAGAATCCAAGATATATCTTTATGGGGCTCAAAAAAATAATATGGAGACATATTTAGAAAAGTTTTAACCTTTAGTGGAAGACTATTACAGAGTAATATGAATAGACCTCCCTTTGAATGACCGGCAGTTGAAGGTATAACAGGTGTGTGAAATGAGCGATACCCGTTTAAGTAAACCTGATCAATTTCCCAGGTCTCCTGAAGGCACAAGATCCCATAGCCCATTAGCAAGGATAGCCAGAGTTTTTTGATTATAACCTGCAATATTCCAGGAAAAAACAGCTGCAAACTCGGAGTGTTGTCCATAGAAATTGGACTCTGGGACAGAGTTGAACTATCTAGCAGTAAGCTTGGATTTAATTGAAGGGGGAAAGGAGTCACAGCTGGTCCATTAGGAGCTACAATATAATGAACGCTAGAAGATGTTAGGCATAGATCAGCAAGTCAATCGCATTCATCCATATCCTCCAGTAAAGTGGATCTGTTCCTAAGGTATACAAATGAAGTAGGTTGGGGAGGGTATAAAATAAATGGACAGCTGGAAAAATTAGAGTTGTTTACTTTGTGGTGTGTAGGTTGAAATGGTCTACAAGGTTTGTAAAAGAAACCCAGAGGGAGTGCACAGATTTCAGAATAAAGGGAGGGGGTGTTTGGTAATATTATTAAAAGGTCACCTAACATGTACTGGTTGTTGAAATTAATAATAATGCAATCCCTGCTATGGTTTTGGGCCCCTTCCTATCCAGTTTACTCTCCAGCCCATAATAAGATGTTGATACACATTAAATCCGCCCCCTGTCTGTTTAAACAGCCAATGCATGGCCTTATGGATTAGCTATGTCAGTGGTCTTCATATTTTGCTGTGCCCCCCAGTGGAAAAGAAATCATCGGGCCCCTCTCAAAATGTTTCACAATTATTCTATTAAACTTGCAATGTTTAAACAAGTCTAGACATATTTAAACATAGCAGTTAAGTTATGCTACCTTTTTAAAAATTCAATCAAATACATGATTGCCAAACATACATTTCTGGTCAGGCAAGCATTACGAAATTGTAAGAGTGTCCACAGTGTGATAATTTGAAATAGGAGTAGGGATTCTGAAGAATATTTAGAGTCCCTTCCCTTTTTATCACATCTCACAGCCAGGATATAAATGACAAAAGTTGTTACTGATGGCCCATTACAGAACGGCTTACTGGCGCTCATTTTTGTTCACTGAACACAAAGCACTTGTTATCAGCATAATGCTTCTTTTGGTCCGAGCCAGTTCTCCCCGCATCACTTGAGTCCTTTCTGGGGGCTCCCCCCGCCCCTAGTTTGAAGACTCTTGCTCTGTTTTCTTATTCTCTTTGGCATAAACCATACTTTGATAGATGTGTAGCTACTAATCATTGTATGTATTCCTGTTTTCTCTGACTCCTTGAAATTGTGCTTCCACCATGAATCAGTTTATTCCATCATCCATCTAGATACATATTCTGTGCTCCACAGTAACGTTTCTAAGCCTATTGATCCTTGAGTGCTGCATGGCAGTCCATTGCAATGGAAGACTGAATAAGAGGCATACTTTCATGAGCCTGTTAGAAAGTAGCAAGAAACATGAACTTAGACTGAAAGTTTGTAAATTGAATGCCAACATGTGCTCAACAATCTTCCCGAGATATCTATCAATATGAACATTCAAGGACAGCACTGCCAGATGCAGCTGAGTTTCATTGGTAGTGTAGCATCACTTAGACCCTTGGCTAGATCCAAATGGTTTGGCTTCCTTGCTCACAGTGGAGTGATACTGAGTTCATAGCACCATCGCTTGAGCAGACGAGACCAGGTTCTTGTAGCCCAAGAAAACCCACTGAGTATGCTTGCTGATGTGGTGTCCTTGCTTTCTTGGTTACTAATAGTTCCTTAAAGGGTTCAGGGGTGCAATGGTAATTCAAACAACCTTTCACTAATGAGTTTCTCACTAAAGGATTTCTAGCATATTTATAGTTGACCTATTTATTTTAACATTGTTGTTTTAACATTCCTCAGTGTAGTGCACACAATATCATTTGATAATATTTCAGCAGCTACAAATTAGATAAGCATTTCATGAACAGTGAAAATGTTGCTTCAACATGAAAAACCTTGAACATAACATGCCGCAAGAGGCGATTGGCAAATAGGAACAGTTTGTTTAATTAAAGAGTATGGTCTGAAGAAAAGTTACAGGCATAGGGTCCATCTCAACTTACAATCGATCTGATACGGATTATATGCAATTAATTGAGTGTCATAAACTAGTTCCATACATCTTTTTTTTGTAAGTGATGTGAACCGCTGCCCTTGGAGCCATAGATTAATGTATTTGATTAGGAATCCTGGCGGGCCTCGTCCTTGCGTGGGCAAAATATGGCTAGACGATTACATGTCCAACATGGGGAGTGCATGATTACTGCATGTACTATGCGTGCTGTGTCCTGATTGGCTATGTGTTCGTAACTTTATGTGGCATCTTACTTTATGGTGTTCTGGGAACGCGCTTATCCCTCCAGCCATGTGACCTTTTTGGGGCCAATCTTCCTGGACCAATGTGGTGTTGTTGGGCCTATCATTGGGATTGATATGGGAATTACTATTTGTGTGTTTGTCTGCTGGGTATGTGCCACCCCACCTGTGACCTGTCAATCAGTGACCTCAGGCCTAGGTTGCAGAGCCTGCCTGACTATGTATTTCTGAGTCAGTGTAGACATGGAGTAAATAACAATCAATGCAATTTCATTTTTGTACTGCATGCATCATTATTCACATTTGCATTGACTTTCTCAGTATTAACATTCCCCCCATAGCTGAATTTTCAACTACACTTTCTAACCCATACTACATGACAGTTACCTTTTTGAGGGCCTGTTGTTCTTAATGCTTGTTTTTGACAATGACTACTTTTCTAGCTATCTGCATTCTGCCTAATTTGAGGACTGCGTTTTTTAGCAGGAAATCCCTAACTGCACGGAAGCACACAAAAACAAGACCACTATGAAAACTGGTAGCAATGACATGCACAATCCAAAAAGCCACCTGGGCAGCCAGGAGAACTAATTCAAATTCACTCCTGCTCTCGGGCACCTCCCTCCTGGTGCATGTCTCTTTGTAAATGGAGCAGTGCTTGGATGGCAAGAATCGAAGTCCATCATCCCTGTCTCTCTGGGATAAATGTGCAGCGGGATGTGCCAATCTTGGCACACACCCCTCCCTCCATTGCTGTCATCAGGTCTAACATTTGCCGATGCTGCATCACCATGAGGAGGATTGCGCTCAGTTCTTCTTTGATCAAATTAAGGACAAAACTGAGTGCTATTCATCATTGTAATCAACTCTCATCTGGTTATCTGTAACCAGTGGACATTAGCTTTTGTCATCAAGGAGAACAAGGGTATGCACCCTCCTGCTGATACTTGTGTGTCCGAAAACAGTCTAAATTCTTCTTAATTTTTCTTGTACTGATCCAAGCCAAAATACTCCGCTGTTCTTTTTTTATGAGCCTGATGCAGCAAGGCTGCCTTTTTCCTTCAGAATAGGAGGCCAAAAGTTGCAGTTCCATGGATTATCAAGCCCGCCAGTGAGGATAAGCCCTGTTTTATCAGGGTTGAGCTTCAACTGATTTTTGTTCATCCATTCACTTATGAATATCATAGTGTCTTGAAAATGAGAAACAGAAGATGGAGAAAGATTGATATCAAAAACTAATTGAAGATCATCAGCGTAATTATATGTCCCAAATTTCCTTTCTTGCAAGGAGGAGATTAAAGGGAGGAGGTACAAATTAAAAAGAAGTGGGGAGAGGGAGGAGCTTTGGGGAACCACACAAGTCAATTCCATTTTCTTGGAGGCGAAGTTGGTCAGACGTACTGATTGAAACTAGTTGCTGAGGAAGAAGGAGATCTACTTCGGAGCCAGGCCCTAGATCCTGGCATTGCTGACACGATCAATCAGAATGGTATGATCGACAGTGTCAAAAGCTACTGACAAATCTAGGAGAACCAGGGTCTGGGTAAGGCCCTATCCCCCCCCCCTCCGAGATCATCCATTACTGTTTTATCAGGATGACTGACTCTGTAGAAAAGGCGGGTCTAAAACCAGCCTGGTGAGAGTCCAGAACATGGAACTGTTCGACAAAGGAGCTGAGTTGATTAGAAACAGTTGCCCCTAGGACCTTACCAAAGTAAGGTAGTATGGAGATAGGGTGATAGTTACTTAGAATTGATGGATCCACGCCAGGCTTCTTCAAAATGGGGGAAATTTCTGCACTTTTAAAAAGGTCAGGGACAATGCCAGACTTTATTGAATTGTTAATAAGAGAGAGTGGGGAATCCAGCAATTTAGTAAACACTTCCTGAAAGACATGAGGAGGGCAGCAATCAGTTGGGGAACCAGAGCCAACATATTTTAGGAAACCTAGGAAGGTCTCCTGAGAAATGGGGGAAATCAGAATCAACTAGGAGGAAGATCTGCAGATTTTGGGAATGTCAATACCCCTTCGATGCTCATGACGAGCTCAGCTCGTCATGAGGCACGGTTGAGCTGTGCTGATGACGAGCTGAGCTTGTCATGAACAATGGGAATCGATGAGGGTCAGCACAGGAGGGGAATACCATCAGCAGCGATGGTGATAAAAGAGAAGGAGGTCGGAATACTATCCTTAATAACACTAATTTTCTCCATAAAATATGAGTTAAGAGAATCACAGAGGGACTGTGAACAGGTCGGTTTCAGAATGATTCTGTCTGATTTGGAAAGCTCATTTACTATAGAAAAAATATCTTTAGACAGACTGGTTGGCTGAGTGTAGTGGGTGTGGAATTGTACTGTTTGGGTTGTGTAATTGTACGTGACCCCGGAGAGATCCCTGAGCAAGTGCTGTGGCAGTTTTTGAATGGAGTCCATTTGACTAGGCAATACTTTAGCAGTGAATAGGTGCAGCCGCACCCAAAGTAAACAGAAGGGAAGTGCAATAATACATAACTTGTTATTGAACATTGTAGATTTTGGATATGGATATGGATCCACAGGAAGTGACTGAGGTCCTCTGGTGATTGAGGTTTTCCTGTTCTACTGTTCAGTCAAAGGCTCATGGTGCAGTTTGTAATCTTGATTTACACACTTAGAGATTTGTGTTGTGGTATTGATGTGGAGTTGCAGGTGCCATCATCACTCATTTTTCGTTCGGGTTCCTGTACTTCCCTGTTAGGGATGTGTTCTCCACAATACTTTCTGCAATTTTATTAGTGAGGTTCTGGCAGGCGACCCTGATTGTGTTTTTTTTCTAACTAAAACTTAAAGGTAGTTTATTGGTAATTGGGATTAGTGCAAAAAGTCAATGGTGTGGTCTTGTGATCATAGGGATGGATGTTATCAGTACTTTTCTAGGGTTTTATGGGTGCAGTAAGTTTACTGAAGCATTGTCTCTTCAGGTGTGTGCCTAGGGGCATCATTGGTTTGGGCTAATTTCAGATTACACATGCGTGGGACTATGCGAGGAGGACATTGTGTGTATCATTGTTATTTGTTGTTGGCAGTCTCAATGTGCCTCAAGATCACATGTGTTCTACTCCATTTTTTTGGCAAGGGGAGTGCTATGTGCCTCTACCCTGTGGCACTAGATATCTTACGCCCATCCCTTTCTCTGCAGACTTCTTTCTGTGCTCACTATGGGCTCCTTTTTTGTTGGTTTTTGGGCGTTTCTGTAGATCTTGCATAATCTTGCATGATCTGCTCTCTCACTTACCATAAGGGGAAATGGGTCAAAAAGTTGTTCTGTGACTCCCATGTACCCCTGACCATGCCATTGATAAGGCTGAATTTTAAACCCTAATTTCGCTGGAGACTCTCTGGCCAATGGTCTTTTATTGCCTGCTAAAATGTGTGGAGGAAAGAATACACTTTTACCAATTATACAATTTCCCTCCCTCCATATCCAATAAATACAATCTCCGAATGTAGCTTTTGTAGATTAATTACAAAGCCAGAAACAACAAAAAATAGGCACACCTCAAAATACAAGTATAAAGATACATAAAAATTAATACAGAGCCTAATCTACGAATGTAGTTCATACGACAAAATTGGCCTAAAATAAAAAATTCCAAAATAAGAACAGAACGGTATATGGATGATGCATGCAAATCCTTTTTCAATTGTATTTCCGAATTTAGAAAAATCTGTCCCTACTTCACTTCTTAAGGGGCATCCATTTTCATCCCTTCCTAGTAAGTCCCCCAAAGGTGTCAGCACGTGTTGACTTCCAAAGAAGTACACTCACGTCGAATGGGTCAAGTAGCTTAAAGCTACAGTGCTCGTTCTAAGATGCTCACCTACCTCAGTCAAAAGCAGCAGCCCTGCAGATATGTCCCTGCACCTAATACAAAAAGACAAAGTTACACCCCTGACAGGTCACATGGTACATTCTTCAGTGCACATCTTCTTCAGTAACTTTCCACAAAGTCCAATTAATGTCAGTGGTCTGTCCGCCGACCTTGGTTTCTAAGTTTCTCCAGGCATAGATGGTGTCCTCACTTTTCTCTTATCCGAGCGCCTCGAAGACATTTCTTTCCTCCCATGTATCTTCTTAAATCTAAATTACGGAGATCAAATTCCTGCACCTGCATTAGTGGTGAAAATAAAACTTCTACACACAAACATTTCAATTAGCTTCTGACCTTTCGAGCAAACGAGGAGAAATGAAACTTTGAAGGAACGAAAGTCAGGCCTATGATTCTGGTTAACTTAAAACATTCTTTAATGTGCACTTGCTACAAAGGTCTTTATTTGAATCATATAACAGTGAATACATCTTGTTACTTTAGATCAACATATGCGTGCAGAATTACATGATTTCTGGAAATACACCAAAAATATTAATCAGTTCTCTAGAGTACGTCATGATTTTACCTCACAGATTTGCTTAGGATGATATATAAACTTAAATTTAATATGCACAAAGTTCAACCACATATTAAATATATACAAGTGTCAGTTGTTGATGAGTATAATGCACCCCGTACAAATTTTAAAGTGCTGTGCACTTTATTACCATCTTGATGTGCCTAAGATTGTGGCTTACTGTTTTCTTTGAATTGTGTATGTAAGGCATTTTTCACTGGTTAATTGCTAGGTCTGATATAGGAGTTGGTGAATTTTACTTTCTGCCAAATCCCTACTTCAAAGCATATCCCTTTCCCTCGGACCACGTTATTCAGTACATTTAGATGTGCTGTTCCTGGCATGTGGCTAGGCACATCTAACAAGCAGGCATATGCCTTGTTACTTTTGTGCAAAAAATGGCATGGTGACTAGACTTTCGAGATTTGAAAAACAAGAAGGAAGGAAAGAAACACTTCCAGGACCTGGCGAACCTGGGCCAAGGTTCAGAACCCTAGACGCAATTTACCTAGAGATGATGATTGGATGAGGACTGCTTTGCAATTCTGAGATGGATCCCCACCGAAACAAGAAAGACAGTCACCCACGCACTTGTCAATACCCTTTACGCAGGAACCACAGCCAAACTTCAGAAAAAACTCCAACGCATCCAAAACGCCTCAGCCAGACTCATACTGGACATCCCCCGTCAAGCTCACATTTCCGGTCACCTGAAAGACCTCCACTGGCTCCCCGTGAACAAGAGAATAACGTTCCGTCTCCTCACCTACGCACACAAGGCCCTCTACGACCTAGGACCCGAATGCCTCAACACACGACTGTCCTTCTACACACCCACCCGCCAACTACGATCATCCAATCAAGCCCTCGCTGCTATTCAGCGCATCCATAGATCCACAATGGGAGGAAGATCCTTCTCCTACCTAGTAGCCAAAACCTGGAATTCTCTCCCCACTCACATCCGCCTTACACAGAACCACCTCTCCTTCAGAAAGCAGTTAAAAACCTGGCTTTTCGATAAGTAACGCACCCACCCTCCCTCAAGCGCCTTGAGACCCTCTGGATGAGTAATGCGCTATACAAATTCCTGAACTTGATGTCTAGTTAAACTGGCAAATTGAAGAACATCGAAAGATGTCCCCAAAAGTAAGCAGAAAAAGGGCAGTAGCACCAAAAATTGAAAATTCACCTACAGATCAGCTCAAATGCTTTTTATTTATATATCATTATGAAATATTTTATCATTTTCTTTTAAAAGGAGTCAGACAGAAAAATAAAGAAATACATCCATGAAGATACAAAAAATATATCACATAAAAACATTTCTGGAGATTAGAGCAAGGTAAGCGGTGCCGATTTTTATGTTGCACGCTAGCCCCTTTTCTCTTTTGCTAATTTTCTAATCGGCCTCATTTGTATCGACTTTGTATTGTGTGCAGGCTTCCATCATATTTACCTCCGGCTTCATTTTATTCTGGGGCATTTACGCCTACATTTGGGGATTTCCTGCATTGGTCTTCTGAGTACCTAATTTTAGATTGTACCTGTGTACTCTTCCAACTAAAATCTAGGTAAGCATTTGTGGTAATTTTGTCCACTTTGCGCTTTTTCACATATATAGATTCCAGCATGAGGCTTCACTTTTGGCACTTGCAGTGTTTAAATAATTGTAGCCTCCTAATTTTCTGTCTCTTGTGGTTTGCCATAATTTATGTGGCAGGTATTTCTCTTTTCTTGAGGCGTGATCCCAGCCCCTTTGCCTTCAGGAGTATAACTCTCCTGTATCTGTTTTGGGATCTTTGGCATAGCTACCTGTGAATTATTTTTGTCCCTTTTTAATTAATTCATGGTTGTCTGGGTATATTCCCCTCTGCAGCAGGTGTCCTGGTTACCGGGCGCTTTTCCGACTGAGACTCGGTTGCAGAATTTAGATCTCTCCCTTTTTTGCACTTAAGCTGCTATTTGGGCCAGTCCGTCCATTTTTAGGCATACATCATGTCCCATGTCTGGTCTCCGCAGTACCTATTTGTTTTGCACTGATTTCGCTTTTTGTTTATATTTATTCAGGAATTTCAGTCTTTCAGGAGTGTTATCATATTCCGTCCTCACTCCAGGTTCAGAAAATAGTCTGTGCCTCAAGAATGTCAAGGCGTGTGTTCTATGATTCTGGTGGTGGATATCCTTTCCTGATTTTACACAGTTGATTAGGATATAAGGTTTGAGTAATGGTTGGATTATCAGTTGTATATTTTTATACACTCTGTCTCCTTTCTTTAATTCTGTTTTTTCATACTTTTTCATGAGTTCTTGTATTTTTTTGTGAACCTAGTGAATGTCTTGCTCAATGTTTGTCCCTAATTGGTCCTGTTTTTAACTTCATTATTCTCTGTACACTCTTTCCCCATAGACAGTCTCCTCAGCCCTGCTCAGTATTATGTTCTTATTTTTTGATGACCCCACCTGGGTCACGAATACTGATCAAAGCATGAAATGTGCACCGTGATGAAGGAGTTTGTCTAATATTTCTTGGTACTTTTTGGAACCCGCGTCAACCCTTTTCTATATGTGTGTTTTTATGGTATATTGTGAATGGTAGATTTTGTCTTTTGTAATGTCTGATGTTTCTCATCTTTCGTAATTGAATGCGTTTTATATTTATTGTATATGTTTGCTGTATTTGCTTCCTGGTTGCTGGATATATAGCGTGTACCTTCTATTTTTTACATTGTTAATTGTGGGCTGTTTTTTGTGTTTTATGAATATTTGTGTCAGTTTATATGGTATATGTTTTTATGTGATATATTTTTTGTATCTTCATGGATGTATGTCTTTATTTTTCTGTCTGACTCCTTTTAAAATACAAATATAAAATATTTAATAATGATAAATAAATAAAAGTATTTGAGCTGATATGTGGGTCAATTTTCAATTTTTTTTGAGCTACTGCCCTTTCTTTGCTTACTTTTAGGGACATCTTTTGATGTTCTTCAGTCTAGAAATTGTTTTCGCAGGGTCCCTCTTTTTTATCTAGGAGTTAACCTGGCAAACCTCACCACTGACTCAACATCATGCAGGCGCCTCATAACGTATTGCCTCTTGTGCATGTGTTGTGGAAGTTGTGGGGCCATCACTATCCTAAGCATATGGGAAACCTGGCTCTGGACACTGGAGAATAGCTTTATTTTAGAACTGAAAGGTAATTGGAACTCATCCCCATTGATTTTTGGATGTGGGAGCCTGAGTGCCTGTTTTTAAGTATTTTGTCCTGGAGCCACCCCACCCCCTCGTCAGGCTGCCCTCCTTTTGGATGTGGCCATCCAACCCCACCCTAGGGGATCAGCAGCAGAAGGAAAAGTTTGTATTCCCAATGCTGTCTCCTTGGTCCTTATTTTGGTTTTGGTACAGTTTTGGTACAGGTATTTACTTTTAAGATGCTGCTCACCAATTTATCAGTGCCACTTTGGGCTTGCTCTTGTTTGGGGATTGTCCTTGGGGGTCATAGAGTGGTGCGTGTCTGCAGGGACATGTTCTTGCAGTGGTTTTCTGTCTCCCTTAAATACAGCACTTTATACAATTGCTATACATTTGGACATCGTATTTGCCTTCGTAAAAAAATGCCCGGATAGGGTGAGTTGTTCACATAGGCTTGTCTCCTCCGTCTCCAGGTGCACAGAGGTGCCGTGGTGTTGGCAGCATACACTGACCATTGCATTTCAAAAGGCATATGGCATCTAGCTGGTACTGCCATTGGACTCACACACCTTGTCCCCATTTCTTATTCTGTCCCAGAGTGTTAGATTTGGGAGTCTCTAGTTGGCAGAGGTAGGTACCTTTGTCCAAATAGCGACCCTTAGGTCTAGTCAGGGAAAGGGGGTACACACCTAAAATAACCCCTCCTCACCCTCTTGGTAGCTTTCCAGACAGGCTTATCTCAGAGGCAGTGTGTAAAGCATTTGTAAACACATACAGTAACCCAGTGACAATACTACAGATGGACATCACAAAAGTTGTAGTATATAAATAAGTATTTTTATATAGACTTAACACAAGACCACAAATGACAAAAATCCACAGTACTGTACTTAAAAATGGTAGAATTAGGTTAGTTCTCTTGAGATGTAAAATGTGTCACTTTGAGTTCAATGTACTTTTTGGATGCGTATACAACAAAAGTGTTGTAGGGATGGTGATGCATTGGTTCCTTACACGCAAGACCGGTGATGCGTCGGGTCCCTACTGATGCGTAGGGGATGCGTTGTTTTTTCTCGGCATTGGGAGGTGATGCAGCGGTTTCTAACTGCGCTTCTGTGGCGATTCAGATTACAACGCCGTGATGAGATGAAGATTCGTGCAATGAACAAAATGGCATCCACTCCTTGATGCGACACAATGCATGCACGCCCGATGGCCGTATGGTGCATCAACGATTCTTCTGAGCCACGACAGGCTCTGCTACACGCTTCCCGGTGATGGGCCGGCATCTGATGCAACGTCGATCCTTTCCCTGGCGATGCGAGGTGCTTCGGCAATGATGGGACAGCTGCAGCAGTGACACGCTTTCCCAGCTATGCAACAACAGTGGCTGCAGCGGCGACATGCTTCTCTGATGATGCAGCAGTGTCTGATGCGACGTCGATCCTCTTCTCTGGCGGTGCGAGGCACTTGTCAGGCCCAATTATCATCGACAAACTAGTGACTCGATACCACCCAAAGAGAAACCTCCGTTCTGCAGAGGCTTTTCTGACAGTGGTGCCCAGAGTAAGGAGAGCCAGGACCGGAGGAAGGCTGTTCTCGGTAAACGCCGCTAAGATGTGGAACTCGCTCCCCCTACAACTCCGGACCAATTCAAACCTACTCTCGTTCCGCAAACAATTGAAAAAGTATCTGTTTGCCAGATCCACCGATTCCTAAGCCTTCCGTCACTCCCAGTTCTGTCCTCATGCTTCAGCGCTTGGACGCCCCTTGGGGCAGCAATCGCGCTATACAAATAACAATACAATACAATACAATACTTTCGCGTTGTGAAGCGACTGCAGCAGTTCGTCGACATGCTTCTTCTTCGTGAGTTGCTCTTCCAGCTCCTTGAGACACAATGGTTGTAATTCACTATTATGACATGCCAAACACATCAGGGCATGTCCTACCTTTTACCTACAATGCACCCTGCCCTTGGGCCTACCATAGGGGTGACTAATATGCAGACAAGGGAAGGTTTAGGGTCTGGCAAGTGGGTGCACTGGCCCAGTCAACATGGCAGCACCAGACTGCACACAGGCTCTGCAATGGCAGACCCGAGACACACTTTACAGGCTGCTTCTGTGGGTGGCACAACCAGTGCTGCAAGCCCACCAGCAGCATTTGATTTTGCAGCCCTGGACGCTCGCAGTGCACTGTACTATTGTCTGACAGTAAATCAAATAAGCCAATCATGGAGTCACTAATCCATGCATCAATTTACAATAGGGAGAGCATATGCACTTTAGCACAGATCAGCAGTGGTAAAGTGCCCAGAGTCAGAAAGCCAACTAAAACAGGTCAGACAAAATACAGGAGGAAGGCAACAAGTTCAGGGATGACCCTACAAAAAGGGCCAAGTCCAACACAGGAGACCCAGAGGACATGTATGTAGTATAATAACAACTTTCTTCCTTCTACATATCCCGTTGGCCATGAAGGTTTTAGTCTTCTTAGCTGTCTCAACTAGAGGGTAGTGCGCATAACGTTCCCACTGCCGGACGAGTCAGCACATATCCAAGACTTTCCCAGGTAATCAAGACCGCCTCACCAAAGGTGGTCTGGTTGGTAGGGAGTGTCTTTGCTTGCATACTTGTGATATGGAGGTATTTCAATATCAGGTTCCTAAAGCTGGAGCCCCTGGGGAGGAACAGGACATGGTCCTGTCATAGGAAAACTGGATGGGAATTTTTGTTTGGGTAGCAAATGTCATCCTAATAGATTATTCGGGGATAAAGGGGACTATAATAATGGTCTCTCATGCAAATGCCCCTATCTCTAGTTTGAGTGGTTTTGTGAAGGGGATCATTCACAACGTACCGAAGAACCCTTGTATTAGGGCAGTGCCTTTCAATAAAGGGACCATATCTTCCTTTAGGCATGACCGTGCCACCCCGTGTCAATTACAAAGTTGTATGGTTCTTCCTCTGGTCAGCCTGTGGTTGACAGTCCGAGGCATGTGTGGTTTTGTGCTTCTCCTGCCTAAAAGATGTCTCATAGTTCTAATAATGCCTCTCCCCTGTCTTTCTTTTGACCTGTGTATTTGGTTTGTGTGTGCTTTCTCATATGTTCAATTGTGTTAGTGTCAAAAGTTCCCTCCATTGGCCAGGAAAATGTGTGCACCTGTGTTTGTTTGTGCAATTCTTGGCAAAACCTATTATGTTTTTTAGCTCGTGTGGGGAACCTGGTTTGCATGTGTTTTAATGGTGTCTCCCTGATCTGCTTGGTAGTTTCAATGAACATGGTATTTTAGCTTCTTTATTGTTGGAAATCTCTTTGTTTTGTCTAATGTACACAGGAGCTACTGCATATAATTACGTTACTATGACCTCGGTGCTATCTACAGATGCATCAGTAATTCAGCACAAACGTGATATAAACACAAACAACAATGCATATGAAGGGTTGCAACCAACGAAAAGTGCAATTGTCAATCAAAACAGTATCTGAACGATATTGACTATTGGCATCAAAAAACTAATAATAATTTTTATTTTGTCTAAATGTCATAAAGGACATACACATACAGAATAAAAGACAAAGATAGAATTCAACAGAAACCATCACATACATTCGACTAGAGAAGAAAGGACATGGACAGCAACAAAATCATTCTCTACTTATGCTACCAAAGTCATGTCCCATCTCCAATCTTATGGTAAATCCCCAAGGTTTACTGTGTTACAAACCACTTAGAGATCATTGTGTAGGGCACCTGTCTCAGCATTATACACAGGAAGGAATTCTCATTGACACTCATAGGAAGACCCGTGCTTGACTTGATATATCTCAATTAGGATTTATAAAGCGCAACTCAACAACACCCGATAGGGTGCTAGGCGTTTGAATGAATGAATGAATGAAAGAAAATTTATACCGCGCAACTAAAACCCAAAGGCATCAAGGCGCCTATAAAATAAATCATAAAAGGCAGAGGCAAAACTACGGGTATGCTTTGGCAAATAGTCGTGACTTCAAAGCTTTCCTAAAGACTGAAGAGTGGGAAGGGCCTTAATTTCAACGGGACGAGCATTCCACATTTTTTGTGCTACTGTGGAAAAAGCTCTGCCACCCCATTTGACTCTGCGAATGCGTGGTACAGATAACAAAGATTTGTTGGCGGAGCGCAGATTCCTCGAGGGGCTATAGGGGGCCAAAAGAGCCCCAATCCCCACTGACCTATTTCTCGCTAGGGCGCCAAAGGTAAGGCACAGGATTTTAAAAGAAATCCTGTCCTCAACAGGGCCCGGAGGGCTTTCTAATTCCAAATAGACACTGGTTACCTTAACAACTCTACACAATTACGGCAGAGCAACATGCTTCCTACAGGAAGAGCAGTGGTCAATGAGAGTTTGTGGAAGACACTATGAGACAGAAAGCTAAATCACAGTGGGCTGCAAATGTTTTAATGGTGCAAAAACCACTGTCCTGAAGGGCAAGAAACAAATGAGTTTAAGCCATATGTTAGTTGTACAGCATGACATGAAGCACTAAACGAGGGAACGCTGATACAGAACGGTATAAGCATTGCCAGCGGTGGAAGGAAATTAGACAATTCTAGAGCGTTGCGAAGTTGTGTCCCTTAAAGAGGTACTTTTACAATGTCTTCCTGTTTTGAAAGTAATTCTGATATCACTGGGGTTGTTGATCTACATACGGAGGTGAAATATACGTAATATCATTTTGTCATTTTTTTCTTTCTTTCACTTTTTAATCTGCTGCCAGAAACAGTACAGCTCTTTACCACGTATGCTGGGTTGTGGTTTCTGATGTCTTTGAATGGGATACAGCCAGTCATGAAGTTGATATTCGTTTCCCTACTTTGACGGTTGATTTGGTTTCAAAGGTTAAGCATGTTGGGCCATATCTAGCAACACCCTCATTTGCGATACTCAAATAACGATTTTTTAGAATTCGCTTTTTGAGAAATGCAAAAAGGGAAGTATGTAAAAAAAAAAAATCGAGATTTTTTTGCGATTTCTTAATATTCCTTTATTGCTGTTAGCAAATTGCAATTGTGCAATTAAGGAATACTTTCGCATTCATTTCTATGGGCCAGGAGGCAATAGGAATGAATGGGAAGTTATTTTCAATTTTCAATTCGCAATTTCAGAATCGCAAATTGAGAATAATTTCAAGGGTGCAAGGGTGTCATAAGGACACCCTGATGCACCCCTGAAATTAACATGTGCGCATATGGCGCACATACATGCCCTAAGGCACCTGGCACCTGGCACCTGGCACCTTCACCAATGGCAAAAAGTGCATTTGTGAAATAAATCGCAAATTACCACCAACTTCAAGTTGGTCGTAATTTGCGATTTCTTAATGAGAAATCACACAACTTGGGTGCTTCATACATAGTATTTAAGGAATCACAATTTGTGATTCCTTAAATGCTGTTTCAAAATTAAGGAATTGCAAATTTTGCGATTCCTAAATTTTGCGATGCGGTTTCAATCATACATCGCAATTTACTAATTTTTAGTCGCAAACGCTGGTTTTTTGCAAATAGCAGCGTTTGCGACAAAAAAACGGTTGATTCATATACCCCGTTATTACATAGGTTGGCTGGAGTTGAACTGTTCGAAATATAAATGCTTTCAATCATCTGTTTATTAGCATATGCTGAAAACACTGAAGATAAAGATTGTGTAATAGGTATGCAAAACTCAATTAATTTCCTTTTGTGCAATTAAGTGACGTTTCTGAAAATTGATGTAAAAATGCAAGTGTGGCATTTAGCCCACTATTTTAGTGTAAACTGTGTCCTTCAACTCGAATTTTGGAAACCAGAACATATTTTTGCAGAAAGAGACCCACGTGAATCCAGTCACGGCTGGTGCAGGTAAGCACGTGGGGCTTTGGGCCGGGACACGGTCGGGGGTAAGTCGACAGACAACAGAATGGGATTTATTTCATTTTCTCTATTCTGTCATCTGTCGACTTACCCCTATTTATTAATTAATATTAAAAAGCTGCTGTCACCTTATTAATTTGAGTTTTACAGGATAATGCATTGTCAAATTGAAAACCCAAGTTTCGTACTGCTTGGACTGGGACTGGGGGTGGGTTAAGCTCTGTTGGCCACCACTGAATGGCCGGCAGTGAAGTTTTCTGTTTAAAAAATAAGACATCCGTCTTATCAGTGTTAAGTTTAAGATGATTAGATGTCCTCCATGAAGAGATGTTGCTAAGACAGTGGCGAAAGTTAGTAAAATTAATGTCAGAGTGATCTCTGAATGTGAAAACAAGCTGAGTATCGTCAGCATAAGAGATCACTTTGACCCCCCAGGATTCAACCACTTTCGCCAGTGGTGCAAGGTAGACGTTAAAAAACAGAGGGCTCAAAGCAGAGCCCTGTGGCACACCGCAAAGAAGAGGTTTACCTTCTGATTCAAAAGGTTGAAGAAAGACCTTCTGAGTCCGTCCTGTAAGAAAAGATCTAATCCAGGTCAATACAGAGCCTCCAATACCAATCTGGCCCAGCCGATCCAACAATATCTCATGAGATACCGTATCGAAAGCTGCGGATAAGTCGAGGAGGACCAACATGGCCTCCTCGCCCCTATCCACACACTCATGAATCGTCTCCGACACCTCCAGAAGAGCGGTCTTGGTGCTAAAACCTGATCTAAATCCAGACTGTGAATCATGTAATAATAGATTAGCTTCTAGATATTCTGCCAATTGTTTCTGAACCACCTTTTCCAGTATTTTAGCCGGTTTAGGGAGGAGAGAAATAGGCCCATAATTACTAAATAGTGAAGGATCCGCGTCCGCCTTCTTCATAATTGTTTCCAAGCAGTCGGGAATTGGCCAATGCGTAACGAGGTATTCCAAATACAGAGGAGAGGACCGATCACTAGAGTAGCAAGATTCCCCATCTCCTTTGCCGGAACGGGATCTAGAGGAGATCCTGATTTGCACTGGTCAAACAAAATTGAGGCAGCCTCAATAGTAAGATCTTCGAAAGAAGCCAAGGACACTTTCTGCCCGCCATGGGCATTAGGAACAGAGGAAGCCCTAACAGTAGAAATGAAGATGTTATTTTAGTGATTTTTTCCTGAAAATAGTCAGAGAGGCCATTACATAAGGTCTGGCTGGGTGTACTCTGTGACACCATGGCTGGGGGATTAACAAAATCCCTTATGATATTAAAGAGGGTTTTGGCTGAGTTGTCAGCATTCTTAATTTGTTGGGCAAAGAATTCCCTCATGGTGGAACGTTTTAATTTTTGAAAGTTCTTAAGCTCCGTTTTATAAATAATTTTTGACTCAGTATCCTATGTCAGCCGCGATTTGCGTTCTAATTTTTTACAGCGACTCTTTTCCTCCCATAAGGCGGAGGAAAACCAGGGTGCAGATGGCCGAGATCTAGAAGAGGCAATAGATTGAAGTGGGGCAATAGCATCGATGGCAAGTAGTAAGGAGGAATTGAATTTGGGCACTTCCTTATTAAGGTCATTCGAAGAATGTCCTAACTGATTGGAAAAGATGGGATCCAAGGCGGCACATGTGACTTCATGCCACTTTCTCCCATACTCCCTACCTAATGCAGGAGGACCAGGTAATAGAGGTAGGGTAAGGTCAAAAGGGATAAAATAGTGATCAGACCATGTAAGAGGAAGTGAGGGATGAGTTGTAATCCCAGGATGATTTGTAAATATCAAATCAAGGGTATGACCCGCTATATGGGTAGGGCCCTGAACTAATTGAATCAGGTTCAGGCCCTGCATGGTCTCTAACAAATGGGTAGCTTGTGTGCATGCGGTGTTTTCAACATGAAGATTAAAATCCCTAACGCTATAAAGTGTGTATGTCTGAGGGAGAGATCCGCTGTTATGTGGAGCAATGCCGCTAGCGAGGAGGATAGAGCACTGGGGGGGTTATACACCAAGATACCAGCCATAATAACTGAAGCCGCATCTGTGATGGTAAAGTACATGGCTTTGATGAGACCAATATTCGTAATTTTCCTAACGTTCATGTTATAATGTGCCCCTACGATGACGGCTAATCCTCCACTCATTTTTTGGCTCTCTCGATTTATTCCCACTAGTCGGTAACCTGAAGGTGTTGCTAGATGAATATCAGGTTTAGAAAATTCTTTTATCCACGTCTCTGAAAGAAACAGGATATCCCACGCATGGATAGAAAGTGATAATCAAATATCACTAGCGTGGCGGGTAAGAGAGCGACAATTAATCAAACCTGCCTTCAGCATCACAGAGTGACTAGGTCGTTTGGCCTGGTCCGAATGATGGTAAGTCCGTTTCATCCATGGGGTTAAAATATAGTCACATTGTGGGCATTTAACGAAAGATCCCTCAAGGCTGAGAGGGCAACAACCGGTGGCAGGCATGCACATACCTTGTCTCAAATGTAGGAGCTGGGTTCTAGACCAGCTAATCCGTCCAGTTATGGAGCAGCCGACATAAGGGATGCGGCTGGTCGCGGGCCAGGCGCGGACGGGCGCAGATGGGCTTGCCTTAGGCGCGCCATCGGCGCGCCCGCTGCGCATCGTAAACTGCATGGAATTAAGTAGGCTAATACGCTAACCCTGGCTCCACCCTCGCGACCGGAAGTGTAGCGCGGTCGCCCTCCCTACCCTACACAACAATCGGGCCAAGCACGTGGTGGACCGGGGTAGGAGGGAAGGAGGTGAGCAAACAGGTAGGCGTGCCGAGAGCAATGTGCAACAAAGCAAGTTTTAAAATACAATGTTAGTTAAAATTTCTAAAAACGAAGCAGAGTAACTGAGGATACTAGCAGCTAGCGCAAACCAACCATGCTAGTAGCGCGTGTCCACTGCGACCTCCAAACTGCAGCAATTGAGTAGGCTAGTACGCTAACCCTGGCTCCACCCTCGCGACCGGAAGTGTAGCGCGGTCGACCTCTCTACCCTCCACAACAATCGGGCCAAGCCCGTGGTGGACCGGGGTAGGAGGGAAGGAGGTGAGCAAAAAGGTAGGCGTGCCGAGAGCAATGTGCAACAAAGCACGTTTTAAAATACAGTGTTAGTACAAGCACATCATGCTCACCTGCACCTGCCGCCACTGCATAAAACACAATCAAAAGCTGTTCTTCATCTCTTCTCCCACATTGCTCCTGCACTCCTACAATAGGATTATATCCAAACAGACATGAAATTTCACAATGTGATGTAATGGCATAATTTCAGGAATTTCACGTAATAAGCGTAATGCGAAATTTCAGAAGTGATGTGAGCTTATACCGGTTAATGGAAATATCACAGACGTGCTACATTCTTCCCATTACATTTCGCCCAAAGTAAACCATAAAGCTGGCTTTAACACATCACTTTCTCTTTTTACACATTTGAGTAATGTGAATCCCTCATTATAATATTGATACTTAGCATAAGCCTAACAGATGGTAAAAAAACGAGTTAAAGAATCATGCTAGTTTGATGCCCATAGGCTGAGTATATGAAATCAAAATAATATGCAAATGTGTTTACAATGCCAACACAGTCATAATGCATCATAATTAAAAAGCTGACTGCATGCACACCCAGTAAATAAAGTGTAAACATACTTTGAAGAGAATTGTCTTTCAGTAGCATACTTGAAATATTCACAAAGGCTGTGTGTTTTCTCAGATGATAAACGTTTTGATTGCTGTTTTTTCAGGGATCTAAGTAAAACATGCAGAATCATTAAGAACTAAGAAAATCTTTAGCATACTTGTTAGCAGATTTAAACAAAACAAGAACAAAAATAAAATGTAAAGAGATATAAGGATGTGTTTGTTGTACTATTGATTAATATGCACAGATGGCTGTCCCTCCCTCTGTAATATCTTAAAGTACCCCTAAGGCTTTGTGGCTGAGTTTGCTTTACTCACTGTCTCAGCTTGTACCCACTACATACATTTCATCAACTGGAACCTGATGACATTGGCAGAAAAACGTTCTGTACCTTGGAAAGTGGGAAATGTGCAATTATTGTATTATCCCTGATTCATACTCACAATATGCATAAAAGGTAGGTGATACAGCAGTGAGGAAAATATGCACCCTTCACCCACGTACGGTAATGGCATTTTCTCTATCGGGATTATTGCCCGTCATTACCACAGCACTCAAATGGTTATCCGCTTTCAAGTGCATGGATACAAAGATTCAAATGATCTTTTCTGATGACTATACCACCCAGGCATTGAGAGGGTGTGCTGCCAGGGTGGAGACTGCAGGCTATGTGGCGCAAATACTACATGTTATGTTATGTTATAATGGCTTATAGAGTGCACGGCTGCCCCAGCAAAGGGGTGACCCGGCGCTGAAAGCAGAAAACTGCACAGCTACTTGCCAGAAACAATTTACAGTGGAGGGAAGAGGAATGTTATGACAGCTTTATGAAAAGGCAGATAGGTCTTTATACTGCGGATGGAAGAGGGGAGCGCGTTCAGAGTTTTGAGGCCAACACACGGAAAGAGTGCCCTCCAGCACGGATCCTCCTCACCCTTGGAACAGCCACAAGATTCTGTCCCATAGAACGAAGTAGGCGGGAGGGGTATAAAAGGTATGCAAATTGGCTAAGATACCAGGAGAAGAAAAATTCAGGATTTTGAACGTAATGCAGAGGGTCTTGAATTCTATCCGCTTGGCCACAGGTAGCCAATGGAGGCAACGGATGGCATTAGAAGTGGTACACCTCCGAGGCAGACCAAGGAACGCTTGTCCCGCCACACTCTGGACCCTTTGTAGTGTAAGAATTTCGGTCTGGTTGGCCCCAAATACAGGGAACTGGCATAGTCTAATGTTGATATAATCAAAGTCTGGACAATAACCTGCCTGATTGGAGGATCAAAGAAACGCAACAGAAGTTTGAGCCCCAGTATTGGCCCAAAACAAGTCCCAGCCACCTTCTTGGTTTGAGTGTGGAAGCTAAGGTCGCCACCGAGATAGGCCACCAGACCTCACTCCACAGCCCTAAGTCTCTCCCTACCAGCAGTATCACAGACTTGCTGGCATTGAGCTGGAGACAGTTGGCAGTCATCCACCCCGTGACAGCCTCAAGATAGCTCCGGAACTTACAGGTGTCCTGAGTGATGTTGTCGGTGAGTGGGACTACCAACTGAGTATCGTCTGCATACAATACTACCGTAAGCCCTCTGTTCTTTGCTACCGTCTCCAGTGGTTGAACGAATAGGTTAAAGAGGGTAGGGCTCAAAGCTTAGCCCTGCAGTACCCCCTGCTTGGTGGATTAGACTCTGGAGACACAGTGAGGGACAGCTACCTGGAAGGACCTCTTGGCAAGAAAAGAGGCAAACCACTCCAGGGTGGAAACCACTATGCCCACCTCCTCCGGATGCCTCAGCGGAATCTGGTGGGAGACGGTGTCAAACGCAGCACTGAGGTACGACCCTCATCTAGGGCCCATCTCAGATGCTCGGTGACAACAAGAAGAGCAGATTCCGTACTATGCCCAGGACGAAAACCATTCTGAGAGGTATCCAGTGTGTTGTTTTCCTCAAGATATCCCGTCAAGATGGTATTGACGTGGGCTTCAGAGATCTTAGAGACCCAGGCAGGAGGGAGATGGGATGGAAATTATCCGGTTTGGAAGCATCCAGGTTGTTGTTTTTTTAACAGGTGGACCACCATTGCATGTTTCCAGGTGCTCGGAATGGCAGCAGAGGAGATGTAAAGGTGGATCACATGACTCAGAAGAGGGATGAGCACAGGTAGAATAGAGTAGGCCAGCTTAAGAGGAGCAGTTGGAGAATCGGATTTGACTTTGCTGCATAGCACAGACAGCTATTCTTGGGAGATAGCGGGGAGAGTGGTCAAAGTGCAGAAAGAAGGAGGATGAGACACTGGGTCAGAGCAGGACGTGACCTGAGGGAAGGATTACTAGATCTTCTCTACCTCCTCAACAAAAACGGAGGCTAGAGTGTTGCATTGCTTGTCAGATGATATCGACGTGGCACTCTGGGCTGTAGATGATTTCAGCTCTTTTAGTATCAAAGCAATACTTTTAGATGGATTTGCACTGCTCTTTATCTCTTCCGTATAATAGGTAGCCCGTTTCAACTGAATCGACCTGTGGTATTGCTTGATCGCTATTTGTTAGGGCCTCTTCAAGTTGGGGTCATGGTTTCTTCTCCATGCTCTCTCCAGCCTCTTGCACTCTCTACGCATGGAAGTGAGCGTAGAGTTGTACCAGGGACTAGATTTGAAGCTGCAACTTTTAGACCATTTTGCTTGGATAAGAGAGTTGAGAGCACCAAAAATCCAGTCTGACAACAATTTATCAGCAGAATCTGGGTCGGATGGAAAACTGGGCAAAGATGAGGAACGAAGGACTTGGAATTGCGCAATGTTAAGTTTATGCTAAGGGCGCCTAAGTGTACACTTCTGGGACATCCTGCACAAGGGCACAACCCCAGGGAGTGTCATCATTATAAGATAATGATCTGACCAGCACAAAGGGGAAGGAGGGAGAACAGTCAGGAGGGAGAAATGTGTAAAAACTGGGTCCAATAGATGACCAGCTGAGTATGTAGGGCCTTGCAATAGTTGGACTAGCTGACATGTTGCAAGGTTGTCCAGAAAGTTGCCCATTTCAGCATCCTGAGGATTGTCCAGATGCAAATTCAGGTCCCAAAGACACTGAAATTAGCAGCTCTCATGGATAGAGGTCCTACAACATCAATGAGGGCAGTCCTAAACTCTTTAGTAGGCCCAGGCAGGCGACAGATCAAAAAGCCCGACAGGGTGTAATTGGCATTAAGTGAGGTCATAAAATGAGCAGCATCGCACCTGGCGAAAGACTCCCTCTCAAAGTTGCACGCATAGGAAGATTTAGCAATAACTGCAATGCCACCCTCCCTAGACACTCTGTTGAGTGTCTTAATACTGAAACCAGGAGGGAGCGCCATGCCCGGTTCAGCCACATTGGTTAGAAAAAGGGCTTCCGGCGCTCCATCCTGTAACAGACTGAAAAGTTTGTTACTGGTGCTAAGGACAAGACCTGGGGGAGCAGGGGACACACAAGAGTTGAAACCACAGTGTAAACAGCAGAAGGGCCCCTCTGGAGGGGCATGTGGGGGATGTCTAAAGGGGCGTAAGCCTCTCTGACTGGTAAGGAGATCCGCTGCAGAGTAGGTAACCATACCTCTTAGGAAACCGGCAGCTTGACTGGTATCTGGCGACGGGCAGGCATGGACGGGCATGGACGGGCTTGCCTTTGGTGCGCCTTCGGAGCGCCAGTGGTGCATCTGCTGCAGGCTCGCCAGGGCATCGGGTTAAATGGTGACACAAACTGGAAATGCCTCAAGCCCGTGCCCGACCAGCTGACCTTGTCAACATGCCCTCTGCACAATCAGCACTCAGACGTGACAGAACAGGGCAGAGATCAGGGGAGGGAATGCGAATCCCACTGGCAACAGAGAGAGACAAATGCACAGCCCCGAAAATGAATGGTCATCCAAAGCGGACCCCACCACCCACTAAGGTGCACACAAAGAGGCAGAGTATGCAGGAGCAAGAAATGAAGATAAAATCAGGTAAAAACAGTACATTTTAAAAGCTGAGAGCAACAGACCTTAGCGTGTTTGCTGCATGCTGGCCAGGGCATCAGGTAAATGGTAACGCAACCCGGAAATGCCTCAAGCGCGCGCCCGAACAGCTGACCCTGTCGACACGCCCTCAGCACAATCGGCATTCAGCCGTGACGGAACTGGGTGGAAATCAGGGGAGAGTACGTGAATCCCACTGGCAACAGAGAGAGACAAATACACCGCCCTGAAAATGAATGGTCACCCAAAGCAGACCCCACCACCCACTAAGGTGCACATAAGGAGGCAGAGTATGCAGGAGCAAGAAGTGAAGATAAAATCAGGTAAAAACAGTACATTTTAAAAGCTGAGAGCAACAGACCACAGCATTTCTACTCACCGGGGCAGATTTACAAGCCCCATGCACCACATTTACTCTGCCGTTGCATCACTTCTGTGAGGCAGCAGCGGTGTAAACCATGCGCCACATTGCGCCTTATTTACAACGTGACGCATCTAGGGAGATGCGTAACATTGTAAAGTCTTGGGCTACATGAAACCTGCCTTAGGTTTCATGTAGCGCAATCAATGGTCAAAGTCTGTTATTCTCATGTAAATGAGATTATTATTCATACAACAAAATGTTGAGTTACAATCTGCAGTAATACGTACAGAATTGCATTAAAACATTGAGTCAACAACCAAGGTAACTTTTCTAGTTCTAGACAAAGTAAAGATTTTTGGCTATTTCATAGATAATATTGGTTTTTAAAAAATCATAAGACCACAGATGGTGGACTGTCGACATTTCAGTCTAGAAAGTGATTTACCTGTCTCATAATGATGGGGTCACTTAGCTAATAGATGAGCGACAGGGCCCATGGTGCTACATGGAGTCCTCCATTTTTTTCTTACAGATTGAGCATGTTGTAGCTATACATGTAGTGACCTAGTATATGGATGCAATCTCCCATCTCTCTGTTCCTAATTGCCAGAGGTGTACCAATGTATTGGGGCTCAAAAACATAGCAAAACTTACCTCAAAAAATCTAAGCAGTAAGTATCATCCATAATAGGTGTGTCAATTCAATCAACTAGAAGGTTCTCTTAGAAAACTGTCGGAAACCTACAAGCTGTAACATATAACTATATGTTGCAAAATCATCAAGGTGACAAAGCTATCAAACCTGAATACATGCGTCGAAAAACCCAATCCTACTATGTGTCAGCCTTATGATGGTCTCCCCCAAACATTTTGCCCAGTCTCATCCTGTTTTCTGAAATTTTATTTTGTTGGTTTTGGTTTTAGGCCTCTGTGCACATTACCACTGCTAGCCAGTGCTGGAGTGATTGTGCTCACTCCCTAAAACATATTAAAATTGGCCAACTCTTGATTGGCACCATTAATTTACTTCTAGGTCCCAAGTAAAGTGCAACAATATGTACCAATATTCCCATTAACCCCTTAAGTGCTGCCTCGGTGCATTGGCCGACGGCAGCACTACCTCCCCAGTGCTGCGCACGACCATTGGACGTCCATTCAACACTAGTTCCAATGGACAGCGCAGCACTGGGGAGGAATGTTTAATAGCATCTATGAGGTTAAAGATTGCATTGAATTCTTCGAACCTCAATATGCCCGCAATCAGTCGCAAGCTTGTTTTACCCTGCCACCAACTGTCTTTTATAAGCATAATGTGTTTATTGAAAAAGATGTAAGTCTTGCCCTTGATTGTATAACGGGGGGAAGAGCGCCAGGTATGGACGGCATACCAGCAGACGTCTATTTAAGTGATCGGAACACATGGTGAATGTATTTTGCTTGGCTTGCCAATGCAGTGGCGATGGGTGGTGAAGTACCTTTGTCCTGGAAAGGAGCAGAAATCATCCCGGTGTTCAAAAAAGGTGACAAATCCCTTCCCAGCATTTAGAGACCCATCAGTCTCATAGATACAGCCCAGAAACTGATGGGTCGTATGGTGCAGAACAAGCTCCAGGCATGGATAGAGGAAAATAATATCCTGTCGCCATATCAAGCTGGGTTTCGCCCATTGACAAGCTCCATAGATCAGGTCCTTTACTTCCTTGCCCTGTACTGGAGGAACACCACCCTAAATAACGGCCCTCTATATGCTGTCTTTGTGGACCTAAAGTCAGCTTTTGACTTAGTCCCCAGGGACAAGCTCTGGAAGGTCCTAGCAGAAGCAGGGATAAGCCAAGAACGTCTTACTCTCCTTGTACGCCTGCATGAAAACAACTATGCAAAAATCAGATGGGGGTCACAGGGAGAAGTAACCGAGCCTTTCCCCATAGAGCGCGGGGTGAGGCAAGGTTGCGTTTTAGCACCAAGTTTGTTTTCGATATATATAAATGGAATAGTAGATTTCCTAAAGAGATCCCCTTCTGACGCCCCTATAATAGCTGGCTCACATGTTCCCGTACTAATGTTTGCGGATGATACGCTTATATTATTGCGAACACCAAGTGGACTCCAAAAGGGGGTCAACGCATTAGGCGAGTTCTGTGACTCTCGAGGTTTAGAACTGAATACTAGCAAGAAAAAGTTTATGTGTATGAACTGCCGCTCGTTGTTCAAAGGTGTTATCACCTTTAAAGGCACTCCCCTTGAGCATGTAGATGCTTTTACCTACCTTGGTATAGCACTACAGGGGAACCTGAAATGGAACACACACATAGATACTGCTGTATTAAAGTTTAGCCAATTAGCAGGAGCATTATTACTGAAACATAGAGCTTCTGTCACTAAACCAGTAAAACTGTGTTCTTGAGATCTCCCAAATGAAAGTTATTAGTGCTAGCTTATATGGTGCAGAGCTATGGGGATTTTGCAACCTAACAAATTTGACTAAAGCAGAAAATACGTTTCTACGGAGGCTGGTAGGGGTACCGCAAAGCACGCCTTCTATTCCCCTAAAAATAGACCTTGGCAGGAAAAACATTGTGGACCTAGCGAGGCTGCGTCCACTGCTATATTGGAGACGTCTAATGGTGACCCCAGAGCTAGCTCACTATGCTTCAGCATTGACAGACATTGTTTTACTTGACCGTTTTCACAAAATTGTTTGGCTGAAAGAATTGCGGGGGGTATGGTCACAGCTAAAACTAGACCACCTGTGGGGTAACACTGATGTGTCTTGCTTCCCATCAAATATTAGGCTAAAACAAATGTATTGGGAGATGGTGAACCTTAGAAGTTTCGCCAACGTACTAATCTCTCGCTGACAGGATGCTTCCTGGACCTAAAAGTGTCTCCTTCGTGTGAAGTTTACTGGGACTTGATTGAGAAGCCGCACAACAGGAAGTTGTACTTTCAATTTAGAGTCGGATCACTGCCAGTAAATGCGTTTAAAAAGAAATGGTCTACATCTTGGGATGAACATTGTTATAACTGCAAAGACCAAGTCGAGCATGTTTCGCATGTCCTGTTTTGTTGCCCTTTATATGCCAACCCACAGCACAAATGGATAAGACCTGTCTGCCTCAATATGGGACGCGTAGCCAAGCAACAGCACTCAGAATCTTGGAAACTGACTGCTCCCCACTGTTCGTAATTGCTGTTGCAAAGTTTTTGTCCTGGGCCTGAGTTATTCGAACACGTACTTTATTAGGAAAAATGCTGTGATGTAACTCGGTCAATAGATTTTCAATGTTTAGTCTTGTGAGTAAGTGTCAAGATTGCTCTTAATAATGTTTTAACAGCTTATTGTATTCGACGGATAATTGTTTAATTCTTGTTTTAAAAATCTGTGTATTAAAGATTTAGTATTTATTATATAGTGCTAGGGTGGAAATGCTTTTATGACTGATGTCGAATAAAGCTTTGAAATTGAATATGTACCAACTGCCTGTAACTTAAATGCTACTAGTGGCCCTGCAGCATTTATTTTTCCACTCTCTTACGATGCCTTTGAATATATCTCAGGCCTGCAATTGCAGCTTGTGTGCTAAACTTCCCTCATACGTCTCCCTTGAGGTAGGCCCTAAACAGCCCATAGGGCATGGTGTATTGTATTTAAAACCCTGTACTCGTACCTTGAGGTTTTACAAGTCCTGTGAGGCCTGCCTCTCCCATAGAATAATTCTAGGTTTCGTTATTACATTTATTAAGTGATAACATTTGTTTATGAACAGATAGAATTATCATGTTTGGTGTCTAAAAATTGTAATTTAATCTTCTCTCTTATGGTAAAGTTGGCTTTAAGTCACAATTTGGAAAATGCCACTTTTATAAAGTTAGCAGATTCGTATACTAACCATTTGGAGCCTCTATCTGTGTCCTGGGTCACATGGCTCTGATTAGCATTGCATTGCCCTTTATGTATTCTTCCCAGACAGTGAGACAAAGGGGGATCAGCTACTGGGTGGATGGGCCATTCTACCAGGATGTGTGTGCACAGTTGTCCTCTGCCTCACTTATATTTTAAGTAGCTGCCCAGAACACTCCCAAAGAGCTGCACACTAGCCGTTTGTCACCTCAGACCCCTGGAGCGTGGTCAGTGGGAATTCCAAGAACCATCTGAAGAGGGAAAACTCCAGAGGTTTCTTACACTTCAAAGTGGCCCCAGGTAGGATTCTAATACTCATTCTTAAGTTAACTCCTGGCCCGGCGAGGACACACACAAGTCCTTGCCTGCACTTCAGAGGACTGCCCTGTCGTTTGATGACTTCTTTGAACTTCAGAGGACTTCCCTACTACACTCATGCAAAAACACAGCCCAATTCATTTACCTCTGTCTTTTGTGATGGCTTCCATCTCCTTATTTTATTCACTGTTCACAGTGCAGTGACAATCGCCGCACGTGGCACCACTATGAAATCAAACGAATGTCAGAAAAGAACATATTTAGGCTGGTGCGCATCTCAACTTCATTGAAAAAAATGGAAAGTGTATATATTGTTGTTGAAAAGCATACTTGTGTTTGGAAATTTGGGACTTGTACCTTGCCTTTCTTCTATGTGAAATGAATCGTCAATTATTTATGATCTATTGTGGAAACCAAAGAACGGGTATTTTTAGTTGGGCCTGCCGGCTGCTCATATTGAAAACAATTCATGGATTGTACTACTGTATCTTGAATTACCAATGCGCATCAATATGGAAAACGTGCTGCTCCATGTAACAGCTTCTTAAAAAGAATGGTGGGACAAATCTCAAATGTTCTATAATGTCCTATGCTTTTGCCACATAGAAGGTCCTACCCGTGTCCATAAATGTGGCACTCTCCATGCAGGAGCAAGCGTAGTCAAGTTACTTTTTTATGTTGTGACTGACTCTATGTGCAATAAAAAAATTGCTTATGAAGCAACTTTGTTACAGTGTGTCGGTGTAACAAATTACTTAAAAGTTGTAAGCTTTAACAGCGCGAATAGTCTTGCGCGTGAGATTCAAAGGCAGCTTTTGTTGTCCAGGTACAAGCGGCTTGGGTTTTAATACGCAAAATAGAAATCAAAGAGAAACTTACTTTAGAAGCCTTTCATGGTCTGTAAAGGTATGGCATCCAATTGGCCCACATTTTGAGTGAAGTCTGGTGCAGGCCAGACTGTTTAAATCCCGATCGACTTCCGGGTCGCAATGTTTTTTTTTAAGAAGGCAACTTTATTAAATTACAGTGTCAACTGAAGTTGCCTGTTTGTTTATCTTGCCAATGTGGATAATCCTTACGGCATGTTTTTTATGATGAGAACTCAAAACTTTATTGCCAAATTAAAAAGTTCTTGCCGCTGTTACTTGCTATCTTTAAAATCCAATCGCAGTGACTGGATCCGTCGAGAATACGAATATTTGGAAAAGGACCTACGCCAGGACGGCCCCAGGTTTTATAATTTAAATCTCACTTCGATGTTTTAGCGTGGGACTCCCATTTTAGAGCTCCAGAATTTTGTGACAAAAATGCAATACGTCCCAACTCCACTTGGCTTGTGGGTGATGCATATTAAAAAACATGTTTAGACGCGAGTGCTAGAGACAATGACTCTGCTGTGTGATTCATGAAAGCGCGCCACATTACCAAGGTTGATTGTAGTTCCTTCAAATATGGACAAGTGCTCAGGACATATTGACATTTGTAGAAAAGATGATAATAACAATATTTAGCAGCATCTGGGTCCCCAAACGTTTGAAATTAGTGACTGAAAAATAAGCATAGGGGGATGTTGATCTTGCAAAACAAGAAATATACTTTCATCACCATGTTGTGCGGAGTTATCCATTATGAGCTGAATGACATTAGGGTCTTAATTATTTTTGTTGTTTACTGATAATAATCCACTTAAAAAAAATGTTTAGGCTTGGTCTCCTCATTGCTTTAACCACTCAAATGATTGTTATCTCTAATTAGAGATCCATGGGATCACATGTTTTGCAATTCAGCAAGTTTGTTCAAACCATTAATTGAGGTGTTGAACTTTACGATAAGGAACACCTCTCGCTGACTCAGTTTGTGATCCAAATCTCCGCCTCTGTCATTTGGTTTGATGGATGAGTTCAGCCTCTGTGTAGTTGTTTTCCATACAATGGGTGACCAGAAGTGCTGTAACAATCTGTTTGCAGATACACAATTTATGTTAGGAGATGCGTTGTCGTATTTCTTGGTTGGTTTTCCCAATATAAAGTTTGTTGCATGGGCAAATTATCCCATACACAACAATTTTTGTTTTACAATTTGTGAATGTATTATGATTCCTGTTTTTTTACTCAAACAGATTACCTTCTATTGTCTGGTTACAGCAAACACAAGTCCCACACTTGTGATGTACTTGGGGGTATGTTCAAACACTGGCGCACATTCATTTTGGGTGATGGCTTTGGAAGTGCTGCATGAAGTATTTGATTGCCTACACATTTCTCCTTTTTAAATGCGAAGAATTGTCCCAGTTGGTAATCAAATGCCAGTTTTAGTTAGATTTTGTGGAGAACTTTGATACAAAAACCAATTGCTCCAATTGTAGTTTTATTTGTTTAGTTAGTAATGCCTCCCGTGGTATCCACCAAGCTCTTATCATCGATATTTTCCTAAGTCGTTTTGGGTAGCCATGGTCTTTCAATTTTGAGATCAAGATGTTAGCATGGAGCTGGTTCTCATTTTTCTCTGTGCAATTTCTGCAAATCCTTCAAAATTTGCCATATGGGAGATTATCTCTTAAACTGCGAGGGTGATGGCTGGTTTAGTGTGTCTTTTAGAAAATGGGCATTCTCTTGCTTTACCATCATGTGCCTCTGTCTGCCTGTGGAATCAACGTCTGGTTTGGACTGACAGCTGGTTTGTTTGTTCATTCACTTTAGAAATTCACACAAAGAGAGCTGAGGTGTGCCTTGAATATTCTGATGGCCCATCACCAGCCTTAGGCGCCTTCCTAAGTTAGAGTGGTGAGATGAGTTGTCAGACTAGGACTGTGCCTGGCCTATTACAGTGCTGTCTCTACCCCCCTGTAGTATGTCTGGAGCCAAGGCAGGGCAAGCCAGGATCCTGTGAAAACAATGACTTTCATTTGAAGTATGCCTACTTCAAAGGTCAAAAGGGGTATATGTATTAGACCCATAACCCCACATTTTTAGCACACTTCTGGATTGAGGACTCTGCCAAGAAGAAGAGCTGAAGAGCTGTCAGGAGGAGTGCTGCCCCTTTGCTGTGTGATGCTTTGCCGGGATGGCCTGCAGTTACTTCTTCAGTCTGTGGGCATTGAAAGAACTGGACTTTGCATTTGAATCCTGCTTTTCCAAGCTTCTCCAAAGGCTTGTGTGTGCTTGAATCAATTAGAAGTCTTGAGCCATCAAAGTCTTCACCTGCAGTATACCTGCATGCCACTGCTGGGAGTTCTGACCTGCAAGTCACCAGACTTTGCTCGCAAGAATTAGGGAATCAGGAGTCAGAGGGACAACCCTAAATAATGCATAATCAGCTTTCTTTCGAACCGCTCCCAAACCATCAACCTAGGCCCCTTCTGATCCACTCCCCAGGTAGTCACCAAGCGGGTGCCACAAGACTCATGTCTGAGCCCTTCTATGTTCAACATATATATAGCCACTCTGGCATCCCTCTTGAGAAACCACAGGTTTGTTCCGATATCCTATGCGGACGACACCCAGCTCACCTTCGATTTCAATAAAACCTCTCAATCCGCCCAATCTACCTTCTCCTCAGGCATGCTGGCAATTTCACGCTGTATGGAATGCAACTTCCTCCAACTGAATGCCTGGAAGACGGAGGTTCTGGTCTTCGGAGATGCCCCTCTCCTCTGGTCACCTTCCTAGTGGTCCCCAGAACTAGGCAAACCCCTAAACCCGGCTCTCACTGTCAAAAACGTTGGTGTCCATTTTGAACAGTCCCTAAACATGAAGACACACACACACAGTCGGCTCCCACTTTCTCACCCTTGGCCTACTAAGGAAAGCTTTTTCTTATCTCCCGACGCAATCAGAAAGACCCTAACACAGGCCTTGGTACTAAGCAAATTGGACCATTGCATCTCCCCCCTGATCGCAGCAAATGAATCCTCCTTAAACTGACTGCAAATGAAACAGAACACTGCTGCCCGCACAGTTCTGAATGCCCCCCCCCAGATCAGCCTCCACTCCCCTCCTTCACCAACTACTTTGGCTGCCCATACGACAATGTGTGAAATTCAAGATCTGCTGCCTCACACACAAAGCAGTCTGGGGCAACGGCCCACCCTATCTAACAGAGAGACTCCACCACTATAACCCGTCCCAGATGCTGCACTCCAGCTCCTAATCTCTCCTCAAAATCCCCAAAATAAAAAAGGCTAGATCCGGAGGCAGGTCCTTCTCGTACCAAGCCCCCCTCATCTGGAATCAACTCCCTCTCGCCCTAAGACAGTGTCAGGATCACCAAAAATGTAGAAGACTCCTGAAAACCGCCCTTTTCTAACCTCCCCTTTACTGCTAATGCTGCATTTCCAAGCGCTGAGATATCCCCCCCGGGGGTGATTCAAGCGCTATACAAAAAATTAAATCAAATCAAATTAAATCAATTCAAATCAAGTGGTGCAAATTGTGTTTCTGGGCCCTTGGAGTATGATCCTGCTGCAAAATCAGTACATCGGCCTTCCAAAACTACATTTCCTATGCAGAGTTTCATACAGCCGTTCATTGACAATTAGTAGGTGACTCAATATCGGCTGTGGCGACCCCCCTTCATATGTGGATTTGAGAAATTTAGTGAGGGCTATAGAGGTGGTGTCAGAATCCCACAAAAAAAACTTGCAACAATGGACTCACAAAATCCATTTTGGAAAATTATTAAGACACGCAGAGTCAATTTCTCTGGCCTGCATGGTTTAGTAAATACCAAGTAATGGAACATTACTTTGTACTGCCGCCATTACATTGGCAGATCATGAAGGCTCCTGTGCATCCATCCATGTATTTTAGTGCAAACCCAGGTTTACATACACTTGTAAACATGGGTTTTTCCCAAATGGGACCCCCTACCTGACAGAGGTGTAACAATTAGAATTAGCTTGTTTTTTCTCATTATACCTCTTTCTATGTGCACTACAATTTTCAGCACACATAGACAAAGGAATAAACCTCCAAAAATTGTTCTTGTTGAGAAAGTTATTCCTTCTTGCACTAAATAATTGTGCCAATAAAACAGTCACCCTTGCAGCATGGGGCAGGGGAGTCTACATTGACCTTTGCAGTACACAGTGAGCCAGCATTAGGCGAGAGCAGAGGTGTCCATATCTTCATAGATATGGCACATTTCTGATCTCTCACTTCACCCAATGCAACACAGTAAGTTGCATTGCTCTGTTGCATGAAATATTAGTAAGTCTGCCCTTTAGTTTGGCTGTATAGACAGTGGGGACTCCACAGCTTACTGTACGTGGTGGGAGCAGTTTGAGGGAGCGACTGGAGGTGTGGCAGTTTAATTTGACTGCTGTGAAGAAAGGAGATGTTAAGTAAATTGCTTTATGGAAAATTGTTTGTGCAGGTGAGTTGTTCAGCAGGTGTATTATGCAAAAGTGATCCCAATTCTTTGGACCAGTTGCAAGTTTTGTTTCAACTCTAAATGATCAAGAGGTTTTTCCAACATTCCAGGTAGATACTTCCCCCATAGTCACTTCTGGATAGAACTATTGCATTCACCATAAGAACATGGATATATGATTACACAAATGGGAGGATAAAGCATATTACTCAAGGATGTTGGTAACCAACCCTGTCACTGCTGCAGCCTGGTTTCAAGTGGTAATTTGCCATCCAAGTAGATACTCAGATTTCCAACAGCCTTGTCAGCATGAGGTGCAATACCATAAAAGGAGGCCAGCTGATGGGAAGACCCGATGAATGGATAGCTTGAGAGAGGATAAAGTCCCAGTTAACCGCATCGCTGCGGCGGTTATTTTTTCGCTACGCGGCTTTTTCCTAAAAGCCGCGTTAGATGACGAGCTCAGCTCGTCATCCGCACACGACCACCGTGGCTGATAACGAGCTGAGCTCGTCATCAGCATCGAAGGGGTTAATGGAGCTTCCTTATTTGGTGGATTTCAATCAAAAGAAATACTGACATATAACTGAAAGACAGTTCCCAGGTGGGGTGATTTAGTACAGAGTTATATGATGTTGTTCTGTTTGACCAAACTAAACTTCAACTGAGAGTCATTCATGTACATAGGAAGGATGTGCAGATCTAGAATATGCGTGAGATATGTAAGAGATATTGCCTGCTGTGTGTTAATATTCAACAACAGAGTAGAAGGTATGGCCTCCAGGGGAACTCCTAGTTTCAGCACAGACACATGTATAAAGTGTGTGTCTAAACAAAATTAAGCCAGTCAATCTAGGCCTTCATCGGCATATCAAATATCAGACATTCTTACAATAGGGAAGCAGTAGTCCATAGAATGATACACCATGGGCGTAATATTAGTGCTGTGACACAAACATCATTCACTTTTAAACTTAACTCATTTTAAGACCAAAGGTACTGCTAGTTATGTTCTTGTTCTGGGTGTGCAAATAAACAATGGATTTAGCCCAGATCTACGTCTGGGGGAGGATGTCCGATTAGTTCAGCATTCCGTCCATCTTTTGTTCTTTTTGTATTTGTCGCCCTAAGTGCAACAAATACAAGGGTATGCCCAGATGTGGGTCCTCTGCTTGCCACAGCACCAGATTCAAGCCATCCTAGCTGATGAAGGGTGAAACCCCGAAACAAGTGCTCGGATGCTTGTTTCTGGTCTAGGAAGGACCTCGCTTGGCAGTTCGGGCTGGACTGTTCCCATGGGGAACAGGGTCAAGACTGATTTGCATATGGCTGGGTGTAAACTGGAATGGGGTGGCATGCAAAAAAACAATGGATTTAACCCAGATCTATGACTGGAGGTGAATATCCAATTGATTCAGCATTCCGTCCATCTCTGTTCTTTTTGTATTTGTCGCCCTAAGTAATAAGGGTATGCGCATACTTGGGTCCTGAGCTCGCTACACCACCAGATTCAAGCTATCCTGGGCGATGATGGGAGAAACCCGAAACTGGTCCTAGGATGCTTGTTTCTAGTCCAGGGAGGCCCTGACCTGGCAGTTCAGGCTGGACTGTTCCCATTCGATGCAGGGTCAATACTGATTTGCATATGGCTGGGTCTAAGATGGAATGGCATAGCTTTTAAAAAACGATGGAGTTAACCCAGATTTATGACTGAGGGTGAAAGTCCGATTGGTTCAGCATTCCATTCCTCATCTTCTCTTTTTGTATCTGTTCTGGAACAAAATTCAGCTTGAGACAACCTAAGGAAGATTTTATCCTCTTCTAGGAATTTATGCCGGGATACCACTGCTTTCGCCAGGATCTTTCCAAGGTGTGAACTGTCTGTAAAAATGCATGCCCTGTTTTTTATAACTTCAGTTTTTCAATCAGAGAAGTTACTAATGCTCTTTTCCAGAACAAAAGGTATTCACTCTGATATAAAGGTCTATTGATTGATGAAGATAACGATTTAGCTAAAACTGACGCAGCTACCTTAATTAAGTAGGACACTGGCTAGGGGGCAACCTGGAGGGACCACAAGAAGACCAAAGAAGGCTATTGAACAAAAGACTCCAAGAATCGCTTAATTTTCATTTTGATGTGATCTGAATTTCTGTAGCCCATTCATGCTATATGTAAGTCTCATGTTCACTCTTAGACACCGGGCATTACATTTCAAGTCATTCACCCATGTAAATAATGGCAAAGCCACTTTATTAATGTCCTAGCCTCACTGAGGTACATTATTTGTCAAAAAAATTGTATGGAAAGCGGTTCCTGGCAGTCTTTGATTTTCACATATAGGTAAACTGTAGTAGAAATTAAATGTTCCTGCCTCTGTTTGAATGGCCTAAATTCTTGTTTACAAGTCACTCTTCCTCAGTGATTAACATCCTCCTGTCTTGGTTCAATCTGTTGATTTGTGCACATAGGCTGAATTCACAAGAGAAATAACAAGATAAAGAACTGAGTGAGTTTGTCCCTAAAGTTTTAAAGCAGGTTACAACACGAGATCCAAATGAAATACTGCGTTACACACAATGTACTATTAAGCATATTAAGGTGTCAGAGAACACAGGTAATGGCATGAAGAAGACATTCAACAAAGTGCCAACAATTTCTTAAATTGGAATCGAAGATTTATTTTGAACAGCTGTTGAGGGGAACACAATATAGCCACAGAGATTAATTTTTTTACACATAAAGCGCACAAACAACAAGTATTATATGCAACCAAAACATTTAAATCAAGCATGGATGTACAACATGAAACATTTCATAGAGTTATGAAACAAGAGACTGCGGGAGAGAACCGGCTAGGCTCTTTATACCAGGTAGTAATATAGATTTTGATGCAAGGAAAGATGAAAAGCTTGCAGAACTCGGCTAGTGGTATTGATTAACAATGCCATCCATCGTAAAATACTCGAACAGCTAGTAATTGTGTTGTAGGCACTTTACTTTAAGACATACTGCTTAGGAAAGGCTAAGTCTGTAAATAAGAGGTTACGTTTGCTCAGATCTGGAATCTGTTTACCAAAATGCCATCCATTAGTAAGGAAGAGGTATAGCAGACTTCATGACCATATAAACAGCTAGAAGAAACGTGTTTGTTTTGAACAACGTTTTCACCCAAAATATGAAATGGAAATACGCAGCACTATTCTAGATGTTATGTCCAGCTATATGTTTTACACTGAACACATTTTGGATTAATATAGCTGAGCTGCTCTTTTTTACAATTTCAAAACTGGTACACATGGCCAGTGGCGTAAGAAAACTTGAGGGGGTCCCCTGCGAAGATTACAGAGGGATGCCCCGCACGCTCCAGATCCAGTCAGGAACTTTAAGGACAGGAACATCACCACCCGTGCACAGTGGCGGAGGAGGCACCCTGGAGCCGGGGAACCTCCGCACCACTGGTGCTGCAGGGGCCATTATTACACCACTGGCTACACACCAAGGATTTAAGTAGTTTGTGGGAAAGGTGATGGTGTGACCATGTATTTCAAATAATAAAGTACTTGCTGCCATAGATGATAAGCATATTGTAAGTCACCTTTGGCCTCATTCTGCCATATAGTCATGGAACTCCTCAGTGAGTTGCGATATCCTTTTAATGTATGGCAGGAGCTACTTTATCCCATAAAGTACCCCCACCAGTTTAACTTTGGCCTAATGTATGCCCCTCTACAATTCAGTTCTAAGGACACAACCAATGGTTCCACTCGTGATAATATAGACAATTCATTCAATAAAAAAAAACATAGAGAAAATATTGCACTGCAGATGTCTGTGATAGCCCACGCAGTCATGGGTAATTGCTGATTTGAGTAATACATTTAAAATACTTGGAATTTAATTAAATTTTCAATTTACCTGCATGGATTGAAATATATTGCATCCCCACACAACCAAGCCTTAATTTGAGCCGGTGGTTTCCAGTGCTCAGGACCGACACTTAATTGGTTTCCTGTGCTCAGCACCGCCAGTTAATTGCGAACACCACACAAAGGATAGTCTGCTACATGGTGGCACTGCTCATCTAATTTTGATTTGAGCAGAACAACTGTTGTTTATGAATACAATAGATGCCCCCCACAGTCATTCATTTAGCTTTGGAGACCTCAAATAATCTGAACTGTAGCACTTGCTGGTGAGTGAGATGGCTAGTAGTTGTTTTAGCATCGATGACAGGGCGATGGGTGATGCAAGCTGCAGTGGCCTCCTAGTCAGGGCCCTGACACTTATTATGTAAGCACTGAACACAACACCTCCCATTGAATTACTGTATATGCAGAGGACATCATGCCTGCATGTAACTATTTAAAAAAAATGCTATCTCTGTACCCTTACAGCAGAACGTTAACAAAACAGGATCCCTGTTCAAGGCACAACTGTGCTGGTCAGTGACAAAAGAGGCTGGTGTATATAGAATAGAATAGAAGCCATTTGTAAAGCGCCTGGTTACTCAAAACAGAGTGTCCCCGTGCTGAAAACTGCAAAGGAGCCTGGGGGAAAGAAACAGGGGTAAAAAGGACAGGGCCAAGGGGAAAGAAAGGGGGATCAGATGCGGGGGAAGAGGAGAGTTTTCAATTTTCCTCGAGATCTTGTTTCAGAAGGTTCCATCCGCATCTCGATGGGGAGTTCGTTCCAGCCTTTGGCAGCCAGGTATCTGAACGAGGAGCCGCCCATCTTGGCTCTGGTTATCTTAGGAATTTTAAACATCATCGTACCAGAAGATCTAAGATTCCGGGTAGGGCGATGTATAGTAAGTAGACTGTGCAGATAGTCTGGGCCAGTTCCATGGGCTATGCGGTGGGCGAAGCAAAGGGCCTTGAATTTAATTCGTTCCCTGATGGGGAGCCAATGGAGTCTAGTCAAGGCCATTTTCCCTGAGGCTCTTCGAGGTAACTTGAGCACAAGGCGCGCAGCGGCGTTTTGTGCACATTGGAGCTGGTGCGTGCTCTTCTTGCTCAGACCCAATAACAAGGCGTTCCCATAGTCCAGATGGGGGGTGACTAGGGCATGCACGATTGTCTTTCTTGAGTCTAAGGGAAGAAGATCAAGGACCTTCCGAAGAACCCTCAGTATGCTGAAGCATCTTGCTGTGACTTTGTTCACATGAGGTTTGTATGACAGGTTGGAATCCAACATTATGCCCAAGTTCCGCACCGAAGCCACAGGGCAAGGTAGACTGCCCAGTTCCGCTGGCCACCACATGTGGGACCATGCGGAGGAGGATTTTCCCACCACCAGCAGCTCGGTTTTGTCGCCATTGAGGCGAAGACAGTTGTTGTTCATCCAAGCTGCCACGGAGGAGAGGCAGTTGGAGAAGTTGGTGGCATCCTCCTTGTGGTCGGGCGTAAGTTTGAACATCAGTTGGGTGTCATCAGCGTAGCTAACAATGCCCACTCCATAAGTCTCTACTATGCGAGCCAGGGGCTCCATATAGATATTAAATAGGGTAGGGCTCAAACTTGAGCCCTGAGGGACCCCGTGGCTCACATTTCTCAGAGAAGACTTGAAGGGGGGGCAGTGCAGCTGAAAGTTTCTGTTGGCCAGGAAAGACTCCAGCCACGCATGGGCTGGCCCCTTAACTCCCATTCCAGATGTCCGAGACAGCAGCGTTGAGTGCAGCACGGTATCAAAGGCTGCACTTAGATCTAATAATATCAACGCTGCTGTCTCTCCCTCATCCACTATGCGCCTAAGACTCTCTGTGGAGAAAAGTAGGGCTGACTCAGTAGAGTATCCAGCTCTAAACCCAGATTTAGTTGGATGTAAGAGCGAGTGATCTTTCAGATAGCTCATGAGCTGTATGTTCACTACTTTCTCCACAATCTTGGCACAAAAATGGAGGAGGGATATGGGGCGGAGATTCTGGAGTTGGGAGATGTGGATGTTGCACATCACAACACATACGGGTAGGGTAGTGTCCAAGGGAAATATTTAGAGACCCGATCACAGTTATAGCCCCTTAAACAAGATACTGTATACACAAATAATAACTGTGGGTCTCAGGAAACTCAAAATTCTGTGTTTCAAACAATGCCGTGTCCACTACTTGATACGCTTAGGACTGTCACTCTCTGTACAGTATCCCATCAGTTACACAATCTGGACCGCCCTGTTGGTCATCATTTGGGTCAGTCTCAGCAAGTGGTATGTCCACAGCGTACAGTAAGTACACTCAAATCCAAGTAACTGATAAGAAGTGCAAAAAAGAAAGATCAGTGAAAGTGAGTGATTAAAAATGGATAGTGGTTGCAGCCAAAACTTTAATGAGGAGCAAAACCACTTCCAAGATTAAAAAGCGTGAGGTGCAAAATAACAGTAGTTTGAACAAATATCTACTGCCTGTTAGATAGAGGTCGACATGTTTCTGCAGCTAATGATACATTGAGTATCACCTGCTTCTTCAGGACCAAAGGTTAAATTTTGCTACTGCTGAATAAAGTGAGTGTGTGTGTAACATAAATCAAACGAACATACAAGATATCACCTGGTTAGGCCTTCTCAGTGCTCCTGTTTAGTAGAAGCTGTTGGACAAAAGGCAGAAAGCGATCAAGTGCGGAGGACATATATGAAAGAAAACAGAAAAAAACTTTAATTAATGTCATACATAATGAGTTCCAATGATTGACATTTTTTTGTGTTCTTGCATATTGCAAGCACAGTTCCCAACCATTACTTAATGACAGGCGCCTCTCACTCACCTAGAATATGAGAGGCCGGCGCTGCTCCTCACCTGGCCACAGCTCAGGAATAATAGGGGCACCGCTCTAACGTTTAAAGAAAAATAGACCACAAAGACAACAGTGAGGATACCTCACGGAGAAGGACCACTCTCTCACAGTCCACCATATCGTTTAAAAAAAAAATTATATAGAAGTTGGTATACACCGATCATATGGCTTCATATACAATCTTATCTCATGATTGGTTCGCCAATAGTAAGTGTATCTATCAATAAGAGGATAGTAGAAATCCATTCAAGTTCATTAATAAACATCCATTTAGAATAGAAGTAGTGCATTTCAGTGTGCACAAAACTGCATGTTGAAGGCAATGGGCTCAAGTAGACAATTATACGTTATGTTGGCACGGTCTTTGCCTCGTTTCGCTTAATGCCCAGATCATATACGAGGGGACCGTCTAGGATATTGCGAGCATACAACTACATTGCCCATGATCCTCGAGTCAGACTAGTAGCAATCCTGTGCGACGGCGCTTTTAGCGCATGCGCACTAACATGAGCCCGGTTTTCTTCCGCGTCTACAAAAACGAGGAGTAACCGCTTTTTGGTACCTCCCCGTACAGAGCAGACGCCAGACCGGGGTACCGACGGTCAGGTACGTGAACACGCGGGGGTAACAGTTTTGCGTGTAGACTACTCGAGCTCCCGTTTTTCATATTTTACGATCGGGGCTCCGATGTAGTACAAATTTAACGAGGGCTCCGTTGTTTATCTTTACTTGGCTAAGCTACTTTTTCCCTTAAGACCTTTCTCTCAAAACTGGCATTCCCTTTGCACAGACGCAACTTATATATTTCATTGTTCACCGTTGATCGTTCTACGGTGCTGTCTACTTGAACCCATTGCCTTCAACATGCAGTTTTGTGCACACTGAAATGCACTACTTCTATTCTAAATGGATGTTTATTAATGAACTTGAATGGATTTCTACTATCCTCTTATTGATAGATACACTTACTATTGGCGAACCAATCATGAGATAAGATTGTATATGAAGCCATATGATCGGTGTAAACCAACTTCTATATAATTTTTTTTTTTTAAACGATATGGTGGACTGTGAGAGAGTGGTCCTTCTCCGTGAGGTATCCTCACTGTTGTCTTTGTGGTCTATTTTTCTTTAAACATTAGAGCGGTGCCCCTATTATTCCTGAGCTGTGGCCAGGTGAGGAGCGGCGCTGGCCTCCCATATTCTAGGTGAGTGAGAGGCGCCTGTCATTAAGTAATGGTTGGGAACTGTGCTTGCAATATGCAAGAACACAAAAAAATGTCAATCATTGGAACTCATTATGTATAACATTCATTAAAGTTTTTTTCTGTTTTCTTTCATATATGTCCTCCGCACTTGATCGCTTTCTGCCTTTTGTCCAACAGCTTCTACTAAACAGGAGCACTGAGAAGGCCTAACCAGGTGATATCTTGTATGTTCGTTTGATTTATGTTACACACACACTCACTTTATTCAGCAGTAGCAAAATTTAACCTTTGGTCCTGAAGAAGCAGGTGATACTCAATGTATCGTTAGCTGCAGAAACATATCGACCTCTATCTAACAGGCAGTAGATATTTGTTCAAACTACTGTTATTTTGCACCTCACGCTTTTTAATCTTGGAAGTGGTTTTGCTCCTCATTAAAGTTTTGTCTGCAACCACTATCCATTTTTAATCACTCACTTTCACTGATCTTTCTTTTTTGCACTGCTTATCAGTTACTTGGATTTGAGTGTACTTACTGTACGCTGTGAACTTACCACTTGCTGAGACTGACCCAAATGATGACCAACAGGGCGGTCCAGATTGTGTAACTGATGGGATACTGTACAGAGAGTGACAGTCCTAAGCGTATCAAGTAGTGGACACGGCATTGTTTGAAACACAGAATTTTGAGATGTGGATGTTGGCCTTTTTTTTCAGGGGGATAACTTGGGCGATTTTCCAGGCATCTAGTACCTTACATTCCTCGAAGGACAGGGATACAATTTGGTGGATGTGGTCGATAACCGTAGACTCCATGACTCCTCTGCAGCGAGTCGGAGGGCATATGTCACTCGGGGAACCAGATTGTATACTGTTAACAATGCTGAGTAGTTCTTGTTTCTCCGGGGTGATGAAACACGTAAGATCAGAGGTCCTCGTGTTGCAGTTGTTAACTTCTGTCGATTCGCTAGAGCTAGACTCATCTTTTATAAAGGTGGCATGGATTTTGTCAATCTTGTTGACAAAAAAATCAGCAATGGAGTCACATAGCTCCTTCGAATATATGTCCTGAGCTTCCAATCTGATAGGAATAGTAAGTTCTCTATAGATTGAAAACAATTCTTTAGTAGGATTATCCGCTGAGGCAATTCTATTTTTGAGATGGCAACTTTTTTCCAATCTCACTAATTTGTGATATTTATGGAGTTCAGTCTTATAAAGTGTTTTATCTTCAGGATTATAGTGCTTTCTCCAATTGCGCTCTAGCGTCTTACATCTGGCTTTGGTGTTTTTAATTTATCAGAAAACCATGGGGCGGTTTTAGACTGCCTGACAGGGGGCTTAAATGTCCAGGGGGCTATCTCATCTAAGGCATTGGACAGCCAATTTTCATAATTTTCGTAGGCTTCTTGGAGAGAGTTACTTCGCAGGGGAGGATTTTTTTGGAGAGCAAGTCTAAAGGTTTCTTGGTCAAATTTCTTCCAGTTTCTTCATTTAAGAAAAGGGGGCTTAGGGATATTCTTATTTTTGAGAGTATTATATATTGAAAATGGAATAACAAAGTGATCGGACCAGATTATTTTTACCGGAGGGAAGGTAGTGATGCCTTCCCAGTTGGCGAAGATGGGGTCCAGGAGATGGCCATGTTGGTGGAATGGGGCAATCGATTGAAGGTTCAATCCCAACGATGCCAATGCCGTGGCCATCTCTTGTGCATCTTTGCACTCCCTATCCTCAAAATAAAGATTTAAGTCCCCTAGAATTATGAACTTTTTATAGCGTAGAGCTGGTTGCGTTATATACTCAAAAAGATTGCTTTCGAATTGTCCAGCTGCTCCAGGAGGGCGATATATTAACAGGCCGTTAATGATGTCTCTCGGTCCGTAGTTGATGGTAAATTGGCCGCTTTCACTGTGCCATATATTGGCTTTAGTAAGAGTGCATTGTAACTCAGTTTTATGAATAATAGCTATCCCTCCCCCTCTTTGTTTGTGTCTGTCTAGATGCAGTAGGCAGTAGCCAGGGGGGATGGCTTCTAGCGCTTCTGGGGCAGACTCATCATCCAACCATGTCTCAGTTAAAAATAGGACATTGAGATTGTTATTCGTTATTAGATCGTATATTTCCAATTTATGTTTTTTCATCAATCTACAGTTGAGTAGTATCATATTTGGTTTCGCTGAGAGCAAAGTCTCACTTTTGGGTGCTGAAAAAGTATAGTTACAGTATTCACGTGTAGTAGGAAGGATATCAGCTGGATAGTGATGATCACAGCCCTTATCAGTTTTAGGACATAGAACGAGTAGCTCCTGTTTCGAATAATGCACGCGGTGTCTTACCGGTTCTGGAACAGCAGGTAGTGTCAAAGGGCTAAGAGGAGTCGCCCCGCGCCCCGGACTGTCGCGGACGGGCGCAGACGGGCTTGACTCTGGCTTGACTCTGGCTTGACTCTGGCTTGACTCCGGTGCGATGACGGCGCGCCCGCTGTACGCGTCCGCTGCGCGGAGTCATAGCCGTTTATTTTTATAGTCTTTCCTCTCACCCCATGGGAGGAAGCCCTGCCCAAGATGGCTGCCGCACTAGCTCTGCCCTAATCCCAGGTCGAACAGCCCCAAGATCGGCCGGACCCTCTGAGGGAGGTAGCGCTGGGTGTGGTGAGTAAAGAATAATCAGGATTACTTTCTCCAAGTTTAAAATGATGTCTTGACCCAAAATCGGAGAAGACAATCAGCGTCGCGATAAATCCGCGCGCTTAGTGCAGGGGGGGGGAAAGGACACAGGGGGCAGTGCACTCAAAGTAAAATAAATTTAAAACAGCTCTTGGAAGAAGAGTGAAAGACAAAGTAACTGCCCGGCTCAAGCCTCAGGCACCGAATGCAGGTGTTGTGGATAGCCTTTCGGGGGGAGGCGGTCCACTTCCTTAGCGCTCACCTACCACTATCACTGATATGCAATCACCCCTTCACATCCTTCACCACTCATTCAACATATTAGCTATATTTTGTCCCTCCATTGCCCCTAAGCAGAGCCCTGGTTACGTTTCTGGAGTTGCACACATCCTCTTCCTATGGTTGGCATCTAACTGGTTTTTATATGGGCATGAGCTGTATTTTAATGTCCAGGCCGGTACAACAATTAGAAAAATAAGAGTGGTATTCTTTCCCCATATTAGTTCATACTTTAAACAGGTAATGTCAGAAGAAAACACTTCAAGTGTGCTCTACAGCTGCCCTGGTGAACCCTGGTTGGGAAAGAACAGCAAGGCCATATTCAAACAAATAGCAATGATTTCTTATAAAGTTCTATGTTGGAGCCTTTGCAGAATGTTAAATTGAGAACAGATGGCTATATCTATCTATTGGAATTAAAGGTAACAACCTTACCTCTGCCCCAATAAGTACTGTTCAACCTCTTCCACTCTCAGACAAGCTGTACTCTCTGGAAGACACTTTCTGTGAGGGGTGGGAGTATCTGCTCTTGTAAGGGGCCTGGCAAGCTCTTACTAAAAGAGAAACAAAGGTTGTTGTTTTGTTTCTCTTTACTTCTGAGTCAGCTCAGAGCAGCTCAAAGCAGGCTGCAAACTGTATCTGCTTTACAAGAGACACACACCCTGGTCAAACAAGTGGAGAGGAACCCCCCTTCATATATAGAAGAGTGGGCCCCCCGCACCGCAGGGGCTGCAGAGGTGTCCGTAATGCCGCTGCACATGGCCTTTCTCACCAAATCACTATTCATAATTTGTCTTCATTCAATGACAGATTACTTCCATAATACTAAGAACTCTTAGGTACCTTTCTTCCCTGTTTATACAATATTTAGTTCTATTGACTAAAATTGTTCATTACATAGATACAATCCCCATTTTCATAGGGCCTATTTTCACACATTGTTTTGGATTTCCTCTTTCTCACTGCTGTTTCTTCCCAACCACTGACAGGGCATTTACAAGTCACAATAATTCCCTTTATTCTTTGGCTCTATCTATCCAGGTTTGCATTTGCTGTTTCTAAGTTTCTAAAAATGTAACTAAGATTAAAACCTTGGTTCCCTGTTCTCACAGACATCATTTTCTGTGTTCCATATATAGGTGTCTTCCTCCACCTCGGCTGAATGAGCACATTCCACAATTTTGAACCTCATAGACTGGAGCCAATATTTCTGTTTTGATGTTTCACAACAATGATGCAGGGCGAGTCAGTTTGCAACATCTTGTGACCTTTTGATTTACAAAAGACTAAAATGCACACAACCGCATACCAAGGTCAAGCACTTAAGTTCCACCAGTTTCATATATCCCACATGAGTGCAACTACTCCCGGCATTCGCTGTTGAAGGATGTCAATAAATAGAGAAAGTCCTTAAGAAAGGGAGGTGCACTCTAATTGAAGTTAGTCAGGAAACACACACGTAGTCCCAAAAAATCTTCTTTTTCTTAAAGTTGTTTGTTTTTTAAAACCGGCACACAGCCAACGCATTTCATTCCCTAGTGTGACAGGAACTTTGTCAGGGCTTGCTCAAAAGTCACATAAATGAATATAACCAGAATTGACTGAAATAGTCCCTTGAGGTCCCAGTGAAGCTACAACATTCCCCTCTCAGTTCCGCCTCTCTACATCCCTTCAGGCAGGCTTTGAACTGCCCACCCTCTCAAAATTGCAGAGTGCCTTCACCTCAACTAGATACTTTGGGGATTATTTACAAGGCTCTTGCGCCACCTTTGCGTCACTTTTAACATGGGGAAAGTGACGCAAAAGTGGCGCAAGGGGCTTGTAAATCTGCCCCTTAAACACTTGGGTTTAGTGCTCTTAACCAAAAATGTGCCTTCTTCTTCCACCTCTGGTTTGTTCCATGTCTAACATTTCTTTATTGTCGGGGTTGATTCTGAGTCGTTGTTCCCCCCAGCCGGCCTCCAACCTTCAAACCAATTCCAAGCCTACTCCGGGGATCCAAAATAGCAAGTGTTCCCTCCATCACCACTCTCAACTTGAAAGATGACATCAACGAATATTTAAGTTCTCTCCATCTCAATTTTTTTTCACTTTTTAAAAGCTGCGGCAAAGTAATTGGAGCTTAAGGGCAAAGACTTTGAAGAAGCTAATTGCTGTATTTTTGTAGTGAAGAGCATCCCAAGGCTCGGTGCTTTGAGAATCACATCCTAATACCTATAGTAAATATGCAGGTAATAACAGTACACGGTATGCATTCAATGGAGTAGAAATTAGAAAGACCTCGGGGCTTAACTGTATTCAGAATTAGGTCTTCCGAGACGAGGATCGCACCAGAGCCCTCTGCCCTCACTGGGACCTCAACCACCCTGATCTTATTTCTCATGGAGTGGCCCTCAGAGCCCTCCCGTCAAGCTTCCATAATTTCTGCATTAGCCCAGAGGCTGTCTACTTGCTCTCTCAAGGTTTTTTATTCTCCCTCATGAGGGTTCCAATCGAGTCCTCTGCCTCTTTTAACTTCTTTCCCATTTTGAAGAGATCTTCCTGATCCAATGTGACCTACGTGGTGACTGGGAAAATCTTCATCTCCAGGGATCCATATACTCCCTGTATTGCCTTCATTATATATTTGAAGGTGGGATATTCTCCAGGGGGGTATCCCTCAGACTTCTGCATCTCTCTTTCCGGCACTCCCCCAGCCACCTCTCTGGGGTGGCCGTATTTTTCGAGCTTTGTTTCCTGGGAAGTCCTAGTTCTTTTGCCTCCTGTCATCGTGGGTGGTGACATTCTATTGGACCACACTCTGAAGCATGAATATACCCACTGCTGCCTCCTAAGGTCTCTCCCATATGCGGAGCCCACCTCATGGCATTACAGGTCCCTCACCAGTAACCACCAGGTCCCTTTTCTCCCTCAGGGCTAGGTACTGCGTCTCCACCTAAGGTTTAGGCCAGTCAGTGTTTTTTCAGAAGTAACCAGTAGATAAAGCCACTAGTTTTGCTTTGGCCACCAACTATCCCCTCAGCAGGTCACTTTGATACCCAGCTGTGCCCCCAGTTCAGCGTTTGGCGCCCTCTCAAATCAGTGAGCTCAAAGTTCCCTGCCATCTCAGTCGTATTCAAGGAATTCTCATGGGGGGGCCCTATTATGCTTTATTGCTAGGTGAGTCTGGAGGCCACTCTATTCCCTTGAGTCCCCCTCGCCTCTCTAACTGCCTCAGGCACTCACTCACCTGGCCTGTCTTTATGTGGAGTGGGGCCCTTGCCCTCATCGTCAAGTCTGAATGCATCTGTATAACTGCCCCGCCCCACCGTAGCTTGATATCTGTAATCTTAGTCTAGAGAGAGGGGGCCCATGATTTTACTGTCTCCTGGCTCTTAACGGGGGGGGGCATCTTGGCCATAAAACTTTTGGTGGCCCAGCCTGGGCACCCAGTCCTCCAGGCCAAGTCCATTTCCCCCTTCATGCCACGGTACTACTGGCCTCGGCTTTACTAGTCGTTGCAGGGCTCACGCACTTTCTCGCTGCCACAGAGCTCTCTGAGGCTCACAATTGCAACAATGGTCTCCCTCATGATTTGCACAGCACTGAACAGTGCCTGGAGGGTGCCAGGGAGCGGATTATGGCACAGATGTTGAGGAATTTAGCAGAAAGGGTAACAGAGCTGCTCCATCAAGCTGCCATCTTGATTGGCAGTTGGCCATGCCCACCATAAAGTCATATTATCAAAGGAAGGACAGGCGTATAGCGTAAAGATTAATTTTATATGAATCTTAAAGAAACATAGGGTCAATCAGCACATAAACACATAATACATTGATATTGTACTTGTCTGATCAAGATTGAATGCACAAAACCGTAGATCAATGCCTACACAATCCACTCTTAATGTTCTTGCAATCGGTCCATTTCTGTTGGATCATCATACTAATTTGCATTTAGCAAATTAAATGCAAATTTGGATGATGATCCAACAGAAATTATTTAAAAGAAGTGGATGCAGCATTGATTTTTCAGTTTCCAGTGTCACCTGAACATGAGACCATTTCAGAACCGTGATAGTTAAAGGACATTTTTAGTAGACCCAAAAAGAACAATTGATCTAGCAGCAAAATATACAAATAAAGTAATAACAAAAATTAAGAAATATTCTAACTATAATTAGATGCCAAATGTTTAGTAATTATAAGTTGACAACTCACCAATAAAACTCAGTGTTTATAACTTGTCTTGAAAAATCACACGTCATAGTGACACAAGCATGGCAGCACTTAGTTTGCGAGCTAATATAAAAACCGAACAAAACATTTGCAAATAAAGGTTGTATGTGGCATTTTAATTGGGATAGAATTAGACTCACCTCCTGCAACTTAATCTTGGAATGTGATCAGATAACCAGAACAATGTGGTAAGCTTGAATGCTGCAGCAGAATGCATCACAATCGATGTATTATGGATTGCTGTGTTGATGGACCCTATGTTTCTTTGAGATTTATATAAAAAAATATTCTTTACTCTACACTCCTGTCCTTCCTTTGATTTAGGCGTATGAGTATGTGACTTTATTTGAAGAATACTTTTTTGATTAATTCATATTGCCACTCTTTAATGGACATATGATTTATCCTAATCCTCGAATGTGTACATAGATGATTCCTTTTTTAGCATAGTACATATTTTTTGGCTTATACCCAAACTCACAAGGGGTTATTGGGTTACCATTTTTTTTCTTTAACACTATTTAGTAAAAGTGAATATGACTATGTCTTTTCCAGTCACACTTAGGGCCCGATTCCTATACGGTTTTGAAATCATTCCAACCAAATGTGTTGGGAATGGTTTCTGACCGACTTGGATCAGGAGAATTGGACGATTCGGTTGGACTTCAATGGAAGCCTGTGTTCCGACTAAGTGCATAGACTCCCATTAAAGAAGGGATGGCTGGGGAAAATCGGGCACTCTGTGGTGCCTGCCACACTGTGCATGGCTGGTAAGAGGGGACTCATGGGCACCCCGACAGGCCCGATTGGGAAGGCTTTGGGTGTGGCGGGCCCGCTATGGGCCCCCAAAATCTAATTCCGACTGACGTTTTGAGATGGATTCGGAAAGGCTGTCCGAAATCAGCATCTTAATCGGTCCTATGGAAACGTTCTCCGTAGAGACGTACAAGTCTGCTCTGTTTGGCTTGGTCATTCAAATGCCTTCGGGTTTGGATAGGGATATTCCTAACGCCTAACTCACATCGTACTTGGATGATCGGAAGCCTTTGTGATTCGGTAGGAAAGACATGTTCCCAATCCAATTCAGACAGAGCAAATGCTGTTAGGAGGCCTTCCTAATCACATCGGAATCAGCCCCATACTGTGAGAATACCTGGCAAAGATCAGAATCATGCACTATATTAATACCAAAAAAGTACACTCTCTCCAGTGTTGGCGTGAAATCATGCCTGCTCTTGGGACAGCACCGCAGTGAAAAACATATCAGTGTTTGAATTTTAAAGAGAGTGCGAGGATCTCCTAGGTGGGTTCAATGTATAACAGCACCTGCTCTTGGTAGGATACCTGGCACTGTGCACCACCTATTGGGTATTCATTCTCAAGCTTCTTTTATCCTGTGCCAAAATTTGTGAAAAGGTGTGGGTGCAAGGATAAAGGTACTGCTTCATTTGCATGGGGAACACCCCAGTGTAAATAAGGGAACACCACATTGTCATCATATGGCAGCATAATGTGTATCTACGCAAACAATATTAAAGACAGGGCCGCAGATTATTGTACAATACAGAAATACCAAGGGTTGCAAAAAAGAGATGCAAATGTCCTCTGTTTCCCCAAAACACTTCCATAAGGCTTCCCTAGATGGTTTTCTATACTAGACTAAATCACCCACAGGAGTAAAACAATGTTTAACACCTGTGAATCTAAGTTTCTAACCATGAAGTATTACTTATGCAGTTATGTTAGTAACCTGTTGATATATTTATAGATATGATCATACAATTTCTACATATGTAATGAGATAAAAAAAATGTAATGAAATATTTTAAAATGTGTTTTAGCATCAACATGTCCTGATGAGTATTATGATATTAATAGTAGGTGCTGCTGACATCAAGCCCACGCTCTGATATGTGCATTTTATATATTTGCAGATTTGTAACATTTTGAAATGATTTTAGTAGTAGTTTAAATGTAGAAAGATCAAACCAGAGCACAATATTGCACCTTTATGTTTAATGTTCCACATGGTGTAATGGAAATTGGTAGAAGGATATTATTACAGAGACCTAGAGTTTGGAGACGGTAGAGGAAGAAGGGGTTTGCTGGAGTCTTAAGCAGACAAAAATGCCAGCACTCCATTCCTCAGTGAAATGTTATCCCTGAGAACAAGCTGGAAGACTGAAAATCAATCGATCTTGGTACAGAAGCAAGGGATAGGTGCTCTAGTCCTTTCAACTAATTATCTCCACTAACAAAGTTGATAGAGAAAGAATGTGCTAATCATGGAACCAGAGGTAGAGTCTGGGCTAACATGCCAATTTCTCTTTTGTGAGCAAAGAGATAAACTTTGTTAAAACATTGTACTCGGTTAATTTCTTTGAAAATGTAAACATGAATTACAAGCTGATACCACAGTTAAGAAATATCAGACACTGTCAAATACCCATCTTTGCAAAGCTATTCTGAATAACAAGGGAAGTAACTTAACATTTCTATATTTACAAATACATGCACGTCAGTACTTAGCACGTTTTTGCAAGCGCATAGCAAGTTGAAGGCAAAGAAGGACATACACCTTCTTGTAAAAACCAATGGCAAGCACAAATTAATTCTGTTTTCATATGTACCTCACAACCAAAAGTATAGAAACTAAAACAGATTCATAAGCATATCTGAGCCACCGCCATGTTTGTTTTGGCTTCTGTATGAATACAAACCCAGCAATAAGCTTAGGCCACAGCAAAACACAGACAAAAAAGAAATTGATTGTGACAATTCATAATAAACAAACATGATAATTTATTGCATACTATTCATACTAGGAAACTGAAACATGTTATAGGACAGGTAAAGTGAATGTTTTATTTACGTATTTCGGCCGTATATATATTCTAGTGATTATATTTAATTCTTATGGTTTTATGAGGCTACGTAAGGAAAAACAATATAGGGGGCATTGCCAATAGCCCGCAAGATAGCTGTAGGTCTGTGATGCTACGATTACCGTCGGAGACTTTACTTTGTTAGAGGCATCAATTAGCCTTAAACGGGGAATGTTTTGAAAAATTTGGTGCACGTACAAGCAGAAAGCACACATTTTTCTTTCTCAGCTTCATTCACGCCGCTGTTATCCAGTAGCTCTCCCGAGTCACGTACCTCAGCCTCAGTGGTCACGGCAGCCATTTTATAGATTGAGGAGAATTCTGGGCCAGTATTCTCCCAGTTCTGTCGCACTTGCTTTCTTTTATTTATTTATTTTCTTTCTGAGGCTTGAGATGATTTTACACTATTTTTCTTCCTAAGAGCAACTCAAAAAAGGAATGCTGTCATTCTGGTTTATGGAAGTACCTGATTTTCAACATGTATGTGTTTTTTTATTCCCTCCTCAATAACTTGTGCTTTATAAACTTGCTTTTGGTATTGCGATTGGGGCCATTTGATAATGCACAACCTTCTGCTATATTTTAGTTGTGTGGCACTGAGGCTTTTCTATGGTGAATTTTGCATTTGCTTTCTATATTTTTATGGAGTCCTCTCTATCCTCTAGTCAGTAAGCTGTCACCTCTTCTGTAAGCATGCCTTCTGTATGTAAAGATTCTAATGCCCCTACACAGCGATACAAAAAGATTCTGGCTCCCCTACAAAGTCTCCCTTACCTTTGACTTTTGATGACCTGGTCTAATCTGTGGTCTGAAGTCCAAACTGTCAGATTTTGAACAACGGAGTAGGGATGTACAACATGTAGCTACTAAGATTGATGGTAAAGCTAAGGAGTGCCTTTGAAACAACAAACAGATGATTTGCAAAGTTGGAACAGGTGCAACATTCTCTGAATTCATGGCATTCCGGAGGAAGCAGAGGCGTCACACATGCTAGCCTATTTTGGGGTCCACATCCCTTGATTGGTTGGCCTTAAAGAAGGAACACATCCTAATCTACAACGTACTCACTGAACTGGCCCCAGACCTGTCTGAACTACAAATTCTGGCCGCTATAGAGAAATAAACGTTCTCTTTTTGGAATATACTGAGCTACTTATGGTTTTATCTGTGGCCAACCAAAGGAAACAAATGTTATGGTCTGGTCAGAGGTTGTTTCTCTCCTAAGATGTAGCACGTGCAACTTCCGCTCGTTGGACGGCGTTCCTATCCTTCACACTGCTCTATGATTCATGAATGCAGGATATAGTCTTCTGCAACCATGTTTCTTCAACGTCAAATACAAGGAACAAACTTTCTCATTTGGCTGCCCTGAGAACTTGATGAACTTTATTCTTCAAAATAAGGGTGAAGCAATGGATCTTGGGAAAAGTTGAGTTCTTCTTCTATTGCTTCTTAACTTATAATATGCTTGTCCCATCCTTTTCTTTTACTATGCTTATCACTTCAAGGAAATAACTATATTATTATTAACGTTAATGTGTGTATTTTAAAAGGTTCCTGTGTTATTGTTGATACTTCTTTTTAATTTGTCTACCTATTTAACATTGGTATTTATTTATTTTTCCCCTTCACAGCTATCTATTGCCTAGTCCAGATTCCCTTTTTTGGTGTGTTTTCTCCCCACGTGCTTCCCTTCCTAGACCTACTGTGTATATACAATCAAAGAAAGGTTTTTAAAACTACGCCACATTTACCACCCTGGGAGAGAAAAATCTTTTCACAGCAGTGCCGCCTGTGCAAAACTGGCAAAGAGGACATTGTCCATGTGATTTGCATTTGGCCCAAACTAAAGGACTTGAGGTACAACTTATTACAACCCTCCTTCAAACTACATGGCATTCAGACATGCAGGCAGGCTGTTAAACTGTGTTTCAACAGATTATCACTGTGTTTCAACCCCATCCAACACCAAATTAAACTGCCAGGTCGTAAAGTTTTTTGATTTAGCAGGAAAAAGACTTAAGAGCGCGTGATGAACACTGGAAGATTTTAAGGATAATCATGAACTGATATTAACCAAACTTTTAATCTGATAAGACTGAGCACAAATTAATTTTCTAAATAATTTTTACCAAGGTTTTATAACTTTGCAAAGATTTTAATTAATCATGTACAAATACATGATTACTTACTTACTTACTGTGTATATAATATCCTCATGTGTCTGGAAGTGGTGTTCATTGGTCATTTATGCATTTTCATTCCTATTTGTTTATCTATTTGTGTTGTAGTCTTTTTCAGTTGTACTCATACAGTTAACTGCTATCTCTTTTTCAATATTTTTCTTTTCTTATCTATGGATAATGATTGTCTCTGTGGTCATTGTCTAATTTGGCATGTTATCTGTCTTCAGTTTTGCGCTTCTCTACCACTCCATTGTATTTTCTTCACACTGGATGCATTCCACTTTCTTCATGACTGAAGCCACTTGACTTTTTGTCATCCTCTTTGTTTCTCTTAGACTCATTGTTCCTTTCTCTATCTCGATTTAATTTACCTATTTTTCTTTCCCGTCTTGCTTCTCTCTTTTTTCTTCTTCTATTGTCTCATTATTCATTATAGATATTCATCAAATACAAATGTTAGATTATTTCTTGTGATTCTTATCCTCAAATGGTCTGATGTTCTGGTTTCTTAATATGGTTATTTTAGTTCATTTTGGGTGGTAAAAACTCTTACGGTTATTTTGAGGAATGTCAAGGGCTTACGTAACCCTATTCAGAAACAGAGAGTTGTCACTCACTTATCCCATCTTAAATGCAATATTGCCTTACTACAGGAAATGAATTTACTTGACAAAGATTTAAACTTGCTGCGTAAAAACTGGGTTGGTCAAGTATTTTGCTCTCCAGCCCTTCATCACAAAAATGGGTTATTATATTAGTTCACAAACCCCTTCCTTTGCTAATAGAGAAATAAGAAAGAGATGTAGCGGGTCAATGGATCCTAATACATGCTACTATTCATCATAGACCTATTTTTATTTTGAATATGTATGGTACCCCTGGTATCGATGTGCAATTTTGGGAACAAATGTTGGTTATGCTACACTCCTGCCCGAATGCAAATCTCAAAGTAGGTGGTGATTTCAATCAGATTGTAGACCTTTTCTTAGAAAATCCCAAGTTAAATATGTTCCTAATAAGATGCAGAAAACATTTACGTGACTTATTCACTCCAGAGGTCTGGTGGACGACTGGAGGTTGTACTATCCAAACACACTGGAATACACTTTTTACTCACCCACTCATAAATCCCAATCCAGAACTCATAATTTATTTATTTGCCCTCCTTTACCTACTGTACTTACTGATGCAGACAATGGGTGGATATTAATTTCAGATCATACTCCTATTATGGTTGATCTTGACTTATTACCAGAAACTTCTAAATCAAATTGATGGTGCTGTAACAATAGTCTATTGAAGGATAAATAATTTGTTCAGGGTTTTGAATTCTTTCTGTAGTAGTTTCTTACTCATAATAACACATTTGATCTTCCATTTCATATTACTCGGGATGCCTTTAAGGCATCCGCTCGAGGTCATAAAATGAATGATGTTACTGCCAAAAATAGGAAGGCTACTAAAGAATATTCCCTTCTGCTTTAATCTATTTTAAATAATTGGAACATGAATATCTCACAACCAAAAATGACGCATTGTTACAACGTTCAATGCATGTCAAATTGAAATTCAATAAAAAAATCAACAGAGGAAGCTGCTGGAACATTGTTAAAAATGAATTCCACATTTTATGGAGGATGAAATAAGGCTGGCAAATTACTTTGCTAATTATTTAAAGGTTAAATCTTTAAAGTCTAAGATAGTTAAGATTATGGATGAAAATAGGGTTCCTCATTTTAAAAACACTGTCATTTTAAAAACAATGACATTTTGAAATGTTTTTCTGATTATTACAACCCTTTATACATCACATCACTTTCCCACAGAGGAGGCTTTGGATTCTTATTTTCATTCCCTCCACCATGACAACAGAAGGTACAGGATCTCTCTTTTTTAGATGAGATAATTTTAGTTTCTGAAATAAAATCTGCATTTGACAAACTGTCCAAAGATAAAGCTGATAGTCCAGTTGGATTTTCTGTCAAATTGTATTCTTGCTTTTCACATTTGTTTCTCCTGCACTTAATTACTTTATATCATATTTTCTTTCACAGAACGAAGCCCAGGGCACTTTCTTGGAAGATATGATTTGTTTAATTCCCAAAAAAGATAAAGATCTTTACTGGTGTGCCAACTATAAATGTATTTCTCTAATTTGTATTGCAAACTTGTTGCCAGTATTTTAGCTATTAGGAGCTCTTCTCTTATTTCAGATATGGTTGGATTTGAGCAAACTGGATTTGCTAAAGGTAGGCACATGACTGATAATTCTAAAGTGTTTTTGGAAATTTTACATATTGCTCCAACTAAAAATACACCTATGGAGCTGTAACTTTGGATGCTGAAAAGGCTTTTGACCTTCTTTTAGTCCAGACAGTGGAATGTTGCAACGGTGCCTCTCACACCCTTCATCTTTATTTTTTCTATACACCATCTGGATGCTGACTTAATTAGGTTATGTGTTGATTCACAAATTCCGGGCAGGGCCATCTCTCTCTGCTCGTCAATACTAAGAAAGCAATCCTCATTTTTCAAGTAACCCTGGGAGTAGTACTATGCGACCCTCGCGGAGCGTGCTTAGTTTGCGCTACTATGCACTATGCGAATTGCATGTAGCACAGTGCAAAAATGCGTAGCGTAGCAAAGCGGGCATTTTTTACTTGCTCGCGGTCCTCAACGTCAAGTTGGAGACCACAAGCGAGCAAAATCAACATCCCGGTGAGACTTTTTCTTCGTTTGCAATCAGCAACATCAAGTTGCCGATCGCGAGAGTGGAAAATAAACCTCCGGCAAGATTCTTAACAGGGGGAGGTCAGGTTTTTCATTGTGAGTGGTCTCGACTGCTTGCAATGAGAAACTACCAGTCCTTGTTGAGAAAGCTTCCACTCGAGTACAAATCTACACGAGCTGCTGAAAAATACTGCTTGCACTGTGCAAGATGCCATTTGCAATATTTGCACAGTGCGGACAAGCATCCGGCACTGTACAATCAGTGCGAACAGCATTTTCCCTACTGCACTACACTGTTTGCCTAGCTACGCATAGTGTGTGTAGTGCGGAGTGCACTTTGCGTAGCTACACGTAGCGCTACTACGCAAACTATGCCCAGGGTTATTCTCAAGCCTCCAATTGTTTATGGAAAATACATCGTCTTTATGAAATGTGTCAGCTATTACCAACCTTGGACAACTCTAAGTTGAAGATGTTTCTGAACCTTTCTGCGGGAATCTGTTAATATGCTTGTCACCAAGAGGTCATACTGCAATTTATACTAGATAGGATCAAATGTATGCTTGTGTTATTATTACTTGTCGAAACTATCTCCATGCACCTGTATCAGGAGATAATATTAGGGAAGTCTCGAAGGACCAAAATGCATGCTTTATAGTTCTAAGCCTATTGAAGACCACATGGGCTTTTCCTATATTGTTGATGATCCTAATGTACTTTCTATTAAGAACAAGGTGCCACATGCATTAGTATTAGGAATAGCAATTCTGAAAATCCTAATTTGGTAATTGCTATTCCTAATGTATGAAACTCCAGGAGTTTCATTTAGCAATTCCTGGAGGGTCACAAATCAACCTACCTTATGCATATTAATGAGGTAGGTCTCTATTTGCGACTCATTAGGAATTGGTTAAATTTCAGGGATGGTAGCCTGCTGGTGTCAGTAGACTGCCATGTCCATGATTGCTTTTGAATAAAGCAATCATACTTTTTTAAAAGGCAGCCTGTTTTCCTTAAAGAAAAATGTGTTGCATTTAAAAAAAAGAAAAGTTTTCTTTTAATTTTTTAGGCGAAGACAGTGATCCGAAGGACCACTACCTACTCTGAAAAAATGTTTGTACTACCATTCACAAAGAGTAAGGAGTCCCTTGGCGATCCTTTCCAATTTGTGAAGAGTTACCACCAGATTGAAGTTGGAGGTAAAATGCAAATGCCTAGCGACTGGATTTTGGTGGCAAAACATTCTTACATACCACAACAATTCAGTTTAAGGAAGGGAAGTCTTAAACATGCCCCTTTCTAATACCGTATCGCAAACCCTATTTGCGATTCATTAATAGGTCACCGAATTGCAAATAGGATTTGGTTCATAAGGAACGTTTTTTTTCCAGAAGCAAGCGGACTGATTCTGCGAATTGGCCCATTGACAACCTTAAAAAAAAGTACATACATGTGGCCCATAAAGATGATTCTCAATACTCTTTCAGAAAGAGAAAACATGGACCTGCTGAAACCTTTAAAGAGGGATTACAGTCTTGTTATAATCCTATACCCTTATATCAACTGTGTATGACAGTGGGTTATTATGTGTTTCAGTAGGTACAACTTATACTACTAGAAGTAGGACCCCAATCTTGTCAGCGTAAAAGACAGTTAGAATTATTTAAACCTGGCCTCAACCTTCTGGCAGCTATGGCACAGGTCAGAAATATGTAAATCATATGCAAATTAAAAAACAGTTAACGAGTTGAAACACAACACAATAAGAAATAACACAACCAATTTAGAAAAATGTAGAGAACATTTAATGAGTAAAATGACAAAAGTTCAATAACGGGACTTAGAGACATGAACATGAATTAGGATTCTGTTCATGGTTAAACAGGACCTAGGTGGGATTTCAGGCTGACCGTGATGAAGCACTGGTCAGATACATCTAGCAGGTTTGTCCAAGTCAAATATTTAACTTTCTGGCTTAGGGTCTATGTTCAAAAACTTTGAAAACCCCAAACCAGTCACAAACTGGTTTGTGACCCTGAAAAAGTGTACATCATTAAGTACAATGGCTAACATGTTGAACATTACTTAGAATTGTGTAACTATTTGACCTGGCCCTCCCTGCAGCGTCACCCCGAAACCTTTTGCCTTTTACCCTCCTTGTTTTTTATGAATTTGGTGTTGTTTGCCTTAGAACTCTATGCACACCACAACTGTTAACTAGTGCTAAAGTGCCTGTGCTCACTCCTGTAAAACACATTTAAATTGGCTTATAACAAATTGCCATAATTAATTTACTTCTAAGTCCCTTGTAGAGTAGTATACCATATACCCAGGCCAAGTAAATAAAATGCTACCACTGGGCCTGCATCTCTTCTTGAGTCACCCTCTTAAATTGCACCTTAAAACATGTTCCAGACCTGCCACTGCAGTTTGAATGCACATGTAAAATGCCATGTTGACTCACCAAGAAAAAACCCTTTTTAAGCCTCTAACTTCCATTTTATTATATTTAACCCCTTCGATGCTGATGACGAGCTTAGCTCGTCATCAGCCACGGGTGACGTGTGCGGATGACGAGCTGAGCTCGCCATGTAACGCGGTTATTTTAAAACAGCCGCACAGCGCAAAAATAACCGCAGCAGCGATGCGGTTAAGGCACCCCTAAGGTATGCTCTAGGAAGCCTATAGGCGAAGTACATTGTACATAAAATGTTGGACATGTACTTAAGATTTACGTATCCTAGCAGTGAAAAACTCCTAAATCTATTTTCACTACTGTGAGTCTTTCCCATCCCATAGGGTAACATTGGATATTTCTTATTACATTTATTAAGGTGTAGTTTCCAATTGGGAGCAGGTAGGTATTTCTTTGTTGGTGTCTTTGTAATTATAAGGAAAAACCCTATGTAATGGTAAAATCTGGTTTTGATAACAATTTTTAAAAAAGCCACTTTTAGAAAGGTGATATTTTTCTTTCTTTAGCACTTTTGGATCTGCAGCTTGAATTTGTCACAACTAACAATTAGAACTTGTGAATTCCTCCCTGACAGTTACACAATAGAGAGATTAGTTATGCCTGAATGGGCCATCAGCAGGCCGGGTGAGGGCAGATCTGAGCGCTGCCCCACTTGCAACTAAATAGGGAATCCTCTGGTTTCACACAAAGGACCTATCATCTCCACATGGTGACTGTAGCCAGCACGTAGCCAGGGTAAGCCAGTCAGAAAATTCCATGCACTTTAAAGCCACTGTCTAGAAGCTTCGCCCACCTTCCAGAAGGTAGGCCCGGGCTATAAAATTATAACCTTAGACTCCAACACTTAAGTTAACTTCAGGACCTGTGGATACTCTGCCAGGAAGAAGGACTGCTGTGCTGCTGAAAGGACTTCAACTCTGCTGATATTCTACAGCCTTGCTGCATTGATGCCCTGCAGCCCTCTTGCCTGGGAAAGAATGATTGGGGTCGCAACTTGAACCTAGAACAACAAATAGTGACTCCAAAGTGCTAGTTTGCTTGTTCTTTATTCAGAGCCAGAGAGAGACAAAAGGCTCCCCTCATCTTGAACCCTGTCCTGGACCCAGACTGAGTGAGTCCAGAACCCCCATGTGGTGCCCCACCAGTCCTGGACCCTTGGTTGTGGTGTTAAAGGTGCCTAGACGGCCAAATCTCAAAACAGAAATGTTGGCCAAACACTGCTCTGTGAATCAGAAGGATACTGAGACTAACCTGCTCGATCAGCTACGTACTTCTCAACAGTAGCAAATTCTGTCCAGCAGGGTAACTGGCCGCATGAAATTGTATTCATCTAATGTCCTCAGGCTCATCCAGCTCGAGATTTTTGACTCTTTTAAGGTAGAAATATTCACCCCAACTTCGATCCAAGACAATCCAAAGATAACACTTCCTCTACGAACACCTCCTGCAGCCTTGCCCTGTTGAACTTTACCTTCTCAGCTAATTTTTTTTAAATTGACTTTTTGGTCCGAAGGAAAGCCCTGACCAGAGCTGTTCCACTTCTTGTATCCGACTAGTGCTCCATAGCAATTGGTCAATTTTTTTTATGTGGCCTGGTCTCACATGCCTAGATTTTTTGCTGTTGGCGCTTTGATGTTTTAGGTGCTAGTTTTTCTTTAAAACTTTTAAAACATTTATAACTCTGGTTATACTGATTGCATTTTTGCAATTTTGGTGCCAGATAATTTATTAGAATGTATGATAATATTCAACATTGGTGTGGGATTTTTCTTGTGTTTTCACTTTGTTACAGTTTGTGTGTTGCAAAAATACTTTTTACATTGTCTCTAAGTTAAGGCTGACTGCGTTTTATCACAAGCAACACAGGGTTCAGCACAGGTTAATTTAGTGCCTTTTTGTGGTTCACATTGCAAGTGATGCTGGCTGCTGCTTGGCCAGTGTTCATTCCCCAGTCAGCCATCAAGCCAATTTCTTACCATAATGAATCCCTTATTTTACTGAATATTAATTTTTTTCTCACAGTTCCATTTAACAATACACAAATAAGGATGTGCACATCGCTAATAGCGATTTGCTATTCCTATGTACAAAGCATTCAAAATTAGCAAGTGGTAGCAGAATTTTCAAATTACTATCATTTAGATGCAGGTGTAACCACGTGCATTATATAGAAAGGGTGCTAGAATGCACAGTTTCTTCCAAAATTGCATTACTATATGCTGTGTTGAAGTGAAGGTATGCAGTGCAGAGGAGAAGCAGGCAAGAAAGGATTCATACGGTCAGAGTTACACTCTTCGACCAAACAGAATAGGTTATTTACACTGAATACGCTTCAATAGTAATGTTATTCTTAATGTAAGAAATGAGCTGTATCCTGCACTGCAAAGGAACAAACATAGAAGCCAGGTAATTCCAAACTTAGGCCTTGGGCTATTTGCATCTTTTGTGATAAGGCAGTTACCAGGCCTATTTTTGCAGAGGAAGGATGAATTCCTCAGAGTGCAGTCTTCAGGGTATTTGGAAATAATATTGAAGCAATGTTGCTTAAGATTATTACTTATAAGGGATTTCCATATACAACAGGAGACTTTCAAGATCCTAAGCTTTTTTTTCATAATGCACAGTTCTCTCACGCAGATGGCTCTATCAGTGGTATGCACATATCAATGGTAGGCATATTGATATTGTTCTAACGCCCACAACAACATGCCTGTACTGGAATAGGCACAATGACTACTGCTTATATATTTAGGTAATCTGTAATAGTGTGCCTTTACAGACCTTGTTGCACACTGTTGAGGCATTAACCTGTGGTCTTTAAAACCGGCAAACAACAAAATAGCTTGGAGTTGGATGGTTTTTAAATATGCAATACATTTGTTACAGTATCTATTTGTGTTTTAGAAATGTGTACACTTATTTTACAGCATTTTCTTTTTATAGGTGACAATGCAAATGCTATTCTATCTAGGATAATGACACCATACCTAGATCTAGAAAGGCAAAGAAACAAGGTTTGTGATAGATAATATATCTGGATTGCTGAAATGACATTATGTTTACATAAAAGGATTGAGCATTGGAGAATGCACCAAAAACCTGTTGTAAAATAGCTGCATGTTGTGCTACATTGCATAATCAAATTCAAATTCAAATTCACAAAGCTTTATTCGAAATTCACAATTGAAATCATAAAAGCGTACATTTAAAAGGTGCATAACACATAAGTTGCAAAATGAAGGGGTTGTTACGTTCACCAGCATTAAAATCTGCTTATACCAAGAAGTATGAAAGAATCTAAAATTCAAATAATTTACAATGTTCTTTACATTGAATTGCTGAATTTGATCGATAATTTTAAAAAACTCAATACAGTGTGTACAACAATATTATTTTTTAGCTGTTGCAACCTGATAAAAGCAATTCTAAAAGTGCGGTGGCCCCATGCCCTCGAAATTGGTTTCAGGAAGGCCGCCCTAGGAGCTGAATAAAATGTGCAAAAAAGAATGTTTGATTGGGTGGAGGTTTCATCGCAAGGGCAAATAAGCGTCTCCCTTGACCAGTTATTACAGACTGGCGAAAGAAGGTACCAAACCTAAAGCGGGTCAGTAACATTCTAGAATAACAGTTAAAAACGCTTATAAGATACAGTTGAGGGCCTCTATTGGCTGTAATTTGTTGGTAGTCCATGACTGAGTTTTTAGATTTTTCCATGTTCCATCTTTTATTAGGTAAATAGTCCAAAGCCGTTCTTTTCAGTGACTTTCTTGGGACCACCTCCATACTAGATGGTCACGTAAAGTACTCTGGGTGGCCGATCTCAGTCATCACATTTTTAACATGAGCCAGCCATTTAATGTTTCTGGCTCCGTCAAGGGTCAAACAATCAGAGATCAAATTACGGTTTAAAAAAGTCTCCGGAGTGACCCACACCTTGTGCCATAGTACTAAGGGTGCGATTTTTATGACATCTGAAATGTACGTTAAACCCAGTTCAATATGTGTGAGGTAGGTTGCTGTTGTTTTAGGGGCCCCAAGCAAGTATCTGAGGTACTGGTTCTCTGTTAGTTGAATCGATGAAGCATGCTCGATTCCCCAGATTCCTGATCCGTATATGGCCGTGGAAATACATTTGGCCTTGTGAATTAGGGTCATTTCCTTTAATGGTCTGCCCCCTATTTTGGCCACAAAGTTGTTTAGGGCTCCTACAGGCCGGGAAAAGGCTAACAGCTAGATTCATCAAAGAGACGTTTTGCGAGTCCTTAATAGCGATTATTAAGGAATCGCTATTAAGGACTTGAAAAACGGGATTCATGTAGGAATCGCTAAATAAATTGTGATTCCTACACATTCCTTATTTGCGAATACTCCCCATTCATTCCTATGGGCCTAAAGGCCCCTAGGAATGAATGGGGAGTGTTCCTTATTTGCGATTAGCAATTTGCTAATCACAAATAAGATAGCGATTTCAAGGGTGCCAGGGGTGTCCAAAGGACACCCTGTAGTACCCCTGAAATGCAAATTTACACAGGTGTTGCACACACACATGTCCAAAGGACATGTGTGTGTGTAACATCATGTAACAGAGAAAAATGCACTAAAGTGCATTTTTCTATTTTTTCGCTATTTACCACGAAGTCAGACTTCGTGGTAAATAGCGGCCAAATATTGCGAATTCGCAATTTATTATTGGTTCATGAATAGCATTTAAGGAAACTCAAATTGAGATTCCTTAAATGCGATCGCAATTTGAAAAATGGCAATTATTTTGCGATTTTTCAAATTGCGAGTTCATGACCCATTGATGAATTCCAAATGCCATTTTTGCGGGCGCAAATGGCCGAATTCTGTGATTCGCACCGTTTACGCCCGCAAAAATGCTTCATGAATCTAGCTGTAACTTTCTTGCCCTCACGGCAGTGTGCCTGTTACCTCTCCTATAGAAATGTATTCATAGATAGGAGAATTGATCAATAGACTCAATCACCCTGCCCTCGAGGAAAATTGGGCAGGATATTTTCTTAGAGCCAGGCCCACAAGCCATAGTGAAAGTTTTCGTAATATTTATTTTTAAGCCCTTAACTTTCATGTAATTGGGAAATTTCTGGACGGCCCTCTGTAAGCCTACCTTGGTTCGGGACATAATGGCAGCGTCATCTGCATAAATGAGTATTGGCACCGGCTGCCCCTTGATCTATGGATAGTCAAACTGTGACTCTTTAAGGTGATTACTGATGGAGTTTATATATAGGTTGAAGAGTAGGGGTGCTAATATGCACCCCTGTCTCAAACCCCTCCTTATGGGGAACTTGTCCGAGCACTCTCCCTGCATGCCGTACCTTACCCTGGCTCCAGCACCGCTGTATAATTCCTGGATGAATGTAAGAATTTTATTATCAATGCCCATATAAGAAAGTGTGGACCACAAGTTATTGTGGTCCACACAATCGAAAGCTGAACTCAGGTCAATGAAAGTGATATAGAGATTGCCCTTCTTTGCTTGGGTATACTTTGATAAAACAAGGGCCAGGTTTAGTCCCTGTTCAACTGTGCCTTTTCTAAATCCGTACTGGAGACTGGAAATAATATCACCCTCCTCCACCCATATTTGTATTCGGTTTAAAATTATGCGGCCTGCTATCTTCATTAATGCGTCTAGAAGGGAAATTGGCCGATAGTAGGTGGGGTCGTTCCTATCTCCTTATTTAAAGATGGGAACCACTATTGCTTCAGTCCAAGTAGTTATAAAGCCATGTGAGTTTGCGCTGTTCAGAATGTTGGTTAACATGGGGGCCCAAAGATTAATCTCAGTTTTAAAAACATCTATTGGGACCCCGTCCGGGCCCGGAGCTTTACCTGAGGGGCTTTCTTTAATTGCGGCGGTAACCTCTTCACAGGTAAAGGTGATGCCCAGCGGAATACACCCAGGGAGTTGCAATCATGATCCTCTGCCGTTATTACTGATGTAGGATCTACAAGGTCAGAGAGATTTATGTTATCGTAAAGATGTTTAAAATGCTTTACCCAGGTTTCGCCGTTAATGACGATATCTATTATCTCTGTCTGTCTATTCTGCAGATGGGGGGCATTGACAGCCTTCCAAAAGGCGGTTGTATCCCTGTTTTTTGAAGCATTAATCAGAGCTGACCAGGCCTCTTGCTTCAGGGATTTTTTCCTGGTTTTAACTGCCGTGGAGTATAGCTTTCTGGCTAAGCGGATCTCCATCTGAGATCTTGGGGGATATAGTCAGTGCCTTTTTTAAAGCTTTAAGTGCTTTAGTGCAGTTGTTATCGAACCAGCCATTTGGGTGGTTTGATACGGCGCGGTATTCCCTGGTCAGAAGCCTTTTTATTTCTATTTGTATTTTTAAAAAGGAGCTCAAGTTTTTTGTTGGGGTTTCTGTAAAGGGTTTTTGATAAGAAAGTAAAATCTATTTTAGAGCTACACCCCCTCCCGTGAAATGTTGGCTGGAAATTGATGGTTGGGGAGCATAGCTCGTTAATATAGGATAAATTAAAATAGAAGATCATGTTGTTAAATATATTGCCTGGTATGGAGTGGATGAAATGGGTCGGGTTGTCGCTCACCTAGGCCGCACAAGCCCTTCGAGCTGTTGGGACAAACGGTACAATTAAAGTCGTCCACCCTTATCATTATCGACTCCCCTCCTATCTGGTCTTTTTTGGTGGTGACGCTGTGCATCAAATTATTAATGATCTTTTCCAGGGTTTGTATAGGCACGGTATTATAAAAGTTAATTAAAATCATGTTCTTGGCATTACCCCATTTTATTTGTTAAAATCTGATAGTATTCAGTGGACAAATTCCTAAGTACTTTAAGACCACCTGTGATAGAAACATACGTACAGAAACCTCCCTTGTTTCTTCCCTCGGAAGTTAATTGTGCAGGTGTATGGAAAGTCTGAAACCCCAGTAAATGGATTTCATATAGGGTCCAGGTTTCCTGGAAACAGAGGATATTGTATTCGGCGACTAGTTCGAGCCATAAATTTTGGGACACTTTGTTTGCCAGGCCTGCTACGTTCCAGGATATAATTTTATGGGTAGGTTTCATCAGTTTAGGGGTGATATTTTTGTCAGTTTCCCTATCTACCATAGTCTTGCTAGATGAGAAGGCTTCCCTGGGTGGATGTACTATTAGTACCCTATTAGTACCCTAGGGTCCGGTGCTGGATTAACTAGTACCTTCTCAGCCCGATCGTTTAAGACCCTCTCGTCCATCAGTTCCATGCCTATATTTTTGACCTGCACTCTGTCTGAAAGTAAGTTACTTTGATTACTAGTCTGGTATACAGTGGGCTTTGGGGATATTCTTTGCAACTTCCCCACTTGGACAACCATCTTCTGTCAGTCTAGGTCGTCCATGCCTGCTAAGGATTCTTAATGGTTTCCTAGAGGAATCGACCAGTGTGGGTTAAACGTTGCCCGTTGTTGTCTTCCAGAAAGATGGAACAATGGTCTGGCTATACCTGGTCGTGGTTAGTATAGGGGTGCCCTAGGATAAAAAGGTCTGGATGTAAAGAGTCTAGAATTACAGCAAAAATTATTTGAGGTATCGGGAATGTCGGGAGTTGGTGGAGGGTTTGAGGAGGCCAATAGAGATTGGGGATAGAAGGTCACAGGTTGATATGCCACCCTCGCCTCTCTCCGAATACCAGTCAACTATATGGGTGGCTGCCCTCCGATCTCTAAAATTGACAATTACAACATCTCCCTGGATGTCTTTGGGTCTAGGTCCCACCCATGATAGTCTCCTCACGAAAGCTATTTCCCCATTTATATTAGGGAGCAGTGGTCAATTGTTACTTAACCAGTGAATTACTTTGTTTTTGAGAACTCTATAGCTTTCTGTCCTCCATTCTCCTAACTCTGGGAGCCCGGTGAGAATAATAACATAAGGGGCTGCCTCTGGTGGTAAATCTATGTGTTGCCCGAATCTACATGTCTCAGTCCCTCAGATAGATGCCTTCGTTGTTGGAACATTATTTGTTTTAATGGCATTCGTGAGTCCCCCTGTTCCTGACTCCCTAGGTGATTTAGGGACGTTCTCTTTGTTAGCGGGCGCTAGTGATGCCTCAGTTGTTTGTAAAAGTGATTCCCTTATGATGTTAATCTTTGTAGTTGGCGGGTCACAGGTCACATTTGGTGAGTGATGTAATGTTAATTTCTTGAGAGACTCACTATTGGACTGAGTGGCTTCCAGTATTAAGTACATTTGGTCACCCAGCCTCCTGACTCTTTCTATGAGTGGTAACAGCATAGATTTTACCAACTGTTCCATAGTCTCTAGTACCCCTTCGTTTTGTAGAGTTACAGAGAGAGATGACTTATGCATAGTATAAGTGCCATGGGTTCCTTGCTTCTTAGTGGGGATTTTGCGAGGTCTAAGTGTATTTACTTGTCTGCCCGTGTGGCGAGCCCCTCCCCGTTTACCCTTTGATGTGGGCCCTGACCTAAAAGGGAGAGCAAAGCCCGATTATTCTTTTTCTTTCCTTTGGGAATGCTAACCGGCAAAAGGGAAGACTAGTCCTGACTTGGATCTGAAAAGGAGTCCAGGTTAACCATGTCAATATCTTCCCCCTTGTGTTATTTCCAGGCAGTCCTGTAGAAGTAAGGAGGTCCCTAGATCGTGTATGGAGTTAGTTCCTGTAAATTGCGTAGGTCGGGAGATTGCTGTTTGAATGGAACCCAAGGAGGAGCGTTTGTTGGAATGAAGTTCTAGTGACATGCAATGTTCTGCAGCTCGTGATCTAACTTGTTTACAGCCTTCGTTAGGAAGTGATCAATTGTCCCTCTAATGGACCCACCCGCCAATGAATTCCTACTTTTAGTTTGACCTTTAGGCATTTCTTTCTCCAATTATTCCAGCAAGTTGTATTATAGATGAGATATTATAATTTAAACAGATGAAACGTTATGGAAAGGTGTACAGTCACTGGGCGGAGTCTCTTACTTTACCGTTGGTGTCGTGGGACCAAGAGATGTGGCCCGGCCCGGCCTCGTCTGGCCTAGGATGGCCGCAGATGGCCCCGCCCTTGTCCCGGGCTTCTCTCGCACGCTCCCGCGCAGCGGGGGACTAAGTCAGTTATATAGACCACGCGGTGTCCGGTGGGCGGGGCTGAGCGGCGAACGCGGACCAGGTGTTGCTGGTCACGCAGGGACTCCTGATTGATTGAGTCCCTGCGGCGTTCAAGGCAGCCCACTCAGTGCCCTTTAGCAGCCCACAGCACAACAACAAGAACACCAGTGGCAGCACCTCCCCACGATCCTGAAGTGCGAAGCAGCACCCGCGGAGCGGGTGCGGGGAGATGTAGGGGCAGTCCACAGTTAACCTCCAGCGACGTCCTCTGATAGCAGGGCTCCACCTTGGGCGGCAATAGAGTCTGTACATCCCTTTGTACCGCAAACCAGCTAAAAGGAATATACGCCTAGTCTATTCCAGTCATCCAGTCATCACCCCGAGTTTTGCCGATTCCCTCGAATACTCAAAATTCACCACAGTTAAGAGATATGGCAAATACAAACATAACTCCTTCAAGTGGAGAAAATAGTCTAAAAGGGACAGACAGAGGCTAATTAAAATACATTTACAGAGGGCATGGCATTGACTGGAGGAGACTTTGTTAACACCTGAACAATAAGAGAGAAAAAGAAAGTTGGTGTGCGAAACCAGTTTCTCATATACCTCAAACAAAGTCTAACAATGTATTTTGAAGCACTGGAATGTCTTGAACGCTACTAACTTTGTACATGAGAGGCTTACCTTTGCATTCCCGAAAAAAAAAACATCTTGAAAACCATCTAGTTTGGGCAGTATTCCCCGACCTCAATCACATTCTGACCATCAGTGACTTTGGGGGATCAGGCCACACACTGGGCATTTTTAATGTGGTCAATGATGCATTTGCGAATACACTCATGAGTCCAAAGAATTCAAACATGTCTTGTCTTTAAATTAAAGCAATTTTCTAGCTGCAATACAATCAATGTGATATATACCATAACCTGCCCATATGGTCTTGCATACATTGGGCAAACTACTAAAAAGATCCACTTCAGAACTTGCAAACATAGGAGCCGTCTCAGGAGCAAGGTCATGTCATCACCACTGTTAGATTATTATTTTTTTTTTTTAAATAACCACACCGAATACGAAAGTCGCTGGCAAGTTATCTGTCATAACTCCACCAAGCAGAGGCGGTGAGACCTTGTCTATATTAAAGAAAAAGGTGTTGAAATGCATCCTACGAGCAGTCAGCCTGAATTCGTACCCCAGAGAATAGAAGATTGGCTAGCATCTTACTTGTCCATTGTTCAAACTGTGGACATTAACTAGGATATAACCTATGACATTGAAATTCTGTTTTTATTTATGTTTCTTTGTTTTCCATTTTGTGTAAATTGAATTCTGTTAACAGGTTTTGTCCTCTGTTAGCATCTGTACACATAGGTTGGCAACAATATTGCTGTGCTCACTTCTCTGTATGCATATGGATTACCCCCAAGATGGCAGCCACCAGAACAGACCAGTCCAGTTTCCATTCCATTTCCTCCCAGCTGAATCACACACAACACGATCCTTGGTAGTCCTTTCTTCATTTCTGCTTTCCATAGGGAGGGCTGTGGAAGAGTCTTAGTTTCATGCCAGTCTCCTCATTTCGAGTGTCTTCACTACTGAGTGAGACAACCCCAGCATCCCATATGCCTGAGTCATCCCTTCTCATAACTGGCCCTGGACAGGGCGTCTGGAGGAGCAGTCTTATACAATGGCTGCTCTACTACACAAGCTGAGTGTGGTGACGGCCAATGATATACGAGGATGCCACGTAGATTAACCATGGAGTATTTATTAAAGATGAGATGTACTCTGCGGCCACAGCCTCCGCTTTCGCAGCTTTCTCACACTCTCGCCCCGGTGCTCGCCTTGGAACGCTGGTCGCGGTGACATTCCAAGTGATGTCACCGCTAGCAGCTCCATTACACGCGGAGCCGCCCGGGGACAATTCAGGTGGGAGATACCACACATCCCCCTCCCCGGCGGAAAGAAAACATTAGAACAACGCATGAACAACAGAATAGCAAAGAAGACATAATACATACTGATCGAAATATCTGGAGGGTCTGGTCACTATCCTGCTAGGAAGAATAACTCATGAATAACAGAATAGCAGGGGTTACATCATAATATATTGATCGAAATATCTGGGGGGTCTGGTCACTCTCCTGCTAGACCTACCACCTGGGTGGGGGAATGACAGCGGCTTCTTAATGTTAGGACCTTGGTTCTGTCTTGCATCACCCTCATCCACCCTTTCACTACTAGAGTCATGCCCTGGTGGGTGAAATCTCACTACTCTCCCTAGGTTCCAGATCTTCCCCTCTTGAGTCTTGACGGCATTCTTGAATAGTTTGGTGATTTTGGTAGGACTACTGTACCCTGACCAATTTGCTCTTCCAGTGGGGGTTCTGATCTTGATGCTATCCCCTACTTTGAATCCAGCCTCCCGTGTGGCCTTGAGCTGGTCATATCTTTCTTTCCTTTTCTTCATGGCTTCCTCTTATTTCTCTAAGCTTTCCGCTCCTTTGGAGTGGTCTGACCATCCCTTGTGCCACCCCATCCACCCAGGGGATAGCTTGGTGTTGGGTTATCCTTGCACGGAGCAGCTCGAATGGGGTGACTCCCATCGTCTGGTGCGGTGTGAACCTGTATGCTTCTAGCCGCCTCCACGCTTCTTCTTTCCAGCTTATGCCACTGGCTTTGGCTAGTTGGATACTCTCCTTGAGAGTTTTGTTAAATCGCTCGACCATGCCATTGGTTTCGGGGTGATACAAGGCGCAACGCTTGTGTTTGATGCCTCTCTCCACAAGGAAGTCTTCCATTTCTTTCGAACACAGTTGCACCCCATTATCCGCGAGAATGTTGCTGGGTAGCCCTGCCCTGATGAACACCTCTTCCAGGAACCCGATGACTGTCCTGGTCGTGACTTCATTTACAAACTTCATTTCAGGCCACCTAGAATACAAATCCATGAGCACCAGGATGTAAGGCGTTCGCAGTTCTCCAGACAATGGGCCCACGATGTCTAGCGCCAACTCTTCCCAGGGTCCTGACGGTGGCGGCCTGCATATCATTGGGGGCGTCAGTTGCTTCAAGACTTTGTCACTGTTGCTGCACGGAATGCAGTCTCTAATTTTTCTTTCATTTGCAAGGTCCATGTTCGGCCACCAATAGTTCTCCCTGAGTCTTTGTTTAGTCTTGGTGATACCGAGATGCCCTTCGTGGGCTATCTCAGCCAGGTTGTCTCTCACCGACGCAGGTGGAGCAAGTCTCGTCCCCCTGAACAGGCATTCATCCACTATGGACAGCTCATCTTTGACAGCCCAGTATGGTCGCAGGTTTTCTTCCCGTTTATCTACGTTCTTCCACCTGTCTTTTATTCTTTTGCACACCTCCTCCAGAATCTCGTCTTCTTCCAAAGCCTTTCTCCATGTTTCCTCTCCCAACGCTCTCTGGATGGTGCAGACATTCTCCATCTGAAGTTCATCCTCTTCATCATCCACCTTCCTTTGTTTCTCCCTCGCCTCATTTTCACTGACGAGTCTCGACAGACAGTCTGCTGCAAAATTTTGCGTTCCCGGGACGTACTCGACACCGAAAGTGTATTCTTGGAGGCTGACCACCCACCGCCTTATCCTGCTGGAGATGGCATCCAGACCTTTTCTGCTAAACACTTCCACTAACGGCTTGTGGTCAGTACGAAGAGTGAACTGAGTTCCCCACAGGAAGTCTCTGAATTTCCCCAATGCCCAGGATACTGCTAGGGCCTCTTTTTCAATTACCGAGTAGTTGTTCTCGGACTTCTGGAGTGACCTTGAGGCAAACGCTATGGTTTCTTCTCCGTCTTTGCCTACTTGGGTGAGGACTGCTCCCAGCCCCTTGGCACTTGCATCGGTGGTGACTACAGTCCCCCCGTTGGGTATGTATGACTTTAAGCTGGGGGCTTCTGCAAGTGCCCTCCTTACATCTTCAAACTCCCTCTGGCACTCCTGACTCCAGTTGAATTCAGTCTCTTTCTTTAACAGCAGCCTGATGGCGTAAGTCCTTCCTGCCAGGTTTCTTATGAATTTTCCGTAGAACTCCAACATCCCCATGAATGACTTGATTTCGTCCTTGCTTGTGGGAGGTGCCAAATTTACGATGGTGTTTTGTAGTTCGGCCTTGGAACATATTCCTTCTGTGTGCCCCAAGAAATCCAGCTCTGCACAGCCAAACACGCACTTATCTCTTTTCACTGTAAGTCCTTGTGACTGGAGCCTTCCTGGCACGCGTCTCAGTCTCTCATCATGCTCTTCATGGTTCTTAGCAAATATAAGCACGTCATCCTGGTAACACATGACGCCTGGGATGCCTTTCAAGATGGTGCCCATGAGTCTCTGAAATACAGCGGCCGCCGAGACTAGCCCGAAAGGCATCCTTTTGAACTTGTACGCGACCATCGGTGTCACAAACGCTGTGAGTTCCTGTGACTCTTCGTGTAGTTTAATCTGGAAGTAGGCCGAGGTGAGATCGAGAGTGGAAAACACCTTTACTCCCTCTAGCATGCTCATCATTTGGGTGATGTTCGGTGGAGGGTATCGGTCGACCACGACCTCCTTGTTCAACGCCCTCAGGTTGATGCAGAGCCGGACCGACCCATCCTTCTTCTTTGCGGCCACGATGGGTGCCAACCATTCTGTCGCTTCCACCGGCTCGATGACTTCAGCCTTGCACAATTTCTCTAGTTCGGATTTCACCTCTTCTTGGATGGCAATGGGGAGTCTTCTGACTTTAGCCACAACTGGCTTAGCGTTCTCTTTCAATTTTATCTTGTGACAGTAGGTTTTTAAGCATCCTAGTTCTTCTCTGAACACTCCTTTGAACTCTGTCACTATGTCTGTCTTGTGTTCTTGTATTTCCTGTATCAGGATCTGGGGATTACTGTTGGGATTAAGATAGACCCCTAACTCCTTCTGTGCTTGCCACCTCAAGATGTTGTCCCCTACAGTGGACACATAAACTTTGGACACAGTTGTCCTGTTACTGTATTCAATTTTCCCTAAGAAATAGCCTTTCATAGAGATAGGGCGACCAGCATACCCCCAAGGCCTCAAATCCATTTTTCTCAAAATTATCTTTCCCTTGGACACCCGAGAGAATTCTTTTGCATTGATAATAGTTATCCTAGAACAGTAATCAAACAATGCTTCCAGACCAATTCCCCCTACTTTTATGGTGTCTTTTGGGCTGTTGACCTGACCTTCATCAACCTGCACTACTATTTCTTCTCACATGGTGCCGTTGAGGCTTTGGACCTGCAACTCTTTGACCTGCACCACAATTTCGTTGCACACTACATTCATCCTGTCTCTACTCTGTTTACTGACCCCTTGCCCACTCTTGCAGTATTGCTTGAAGTGACCTTTCTTACCGCACTTGTTACATGTAAATCTGAGGGCTCGGCACTCTTTGTCGTTGGCTAGATGTCCCTGCTTTCCACACCTATAGCAGGTGCCCTTGAACGATCCCCCCAATTTGCTCTCCTTCTGTTCTCTGCCCGCTACCTTCTGGCCTTTGATCACAGACACTGCCTCACATACGGTCACCACTTCACTGACAATTGGTCTTGTCATTGCTTCTCTTTTCCCCAGTGTCTTGCTTTATCTCTTTGACACACTGTAACATGTGCTCCACCTGTTTGGCTATGATAAGAACCTCCCTCAACGGTGGGTCATCCTTAAGCCATAACTCTTCACGCACACGCTCCATCCTGCAAGCCAAAACAAATTGATCCCTAATTCTTTCCTCACTTGCCCCACCGAACTTGCAAGTAGCTGCTAATTTCCTCAATTCAGAAACAAAATCTTCAATAGATTCTCCCTCCTTCTGTGCTCTTTTCCCAAAGTGGTACCTCTCCATAATTGTGCTTGTCTTGGGGAGGTAGTGCAAATTCAATTTCTTTAGACTTACTTCAAACTCATTGAGACCCCATGCTTCCTGCGTCCCTAAGTCTGGGAGGTGATCTAAAACCTCCTCTCCTTCCGCACCTAGGTAATAAGCTAACAATGCTACCTTCCTTTCTAAGCCAAGGTGAGGCCCACGTACAGTAGCGTAATTCAAAAACACTTTTTTCCATTTTTTCCATTGGATAGTGGGATCACCTGGGTTGGTCATGAAAAAGGGTGGAGGGGACACACTTTGCATGGTTATGTGTCACAGGGCGATTTTGCAGATCTACAACCCAGAAGAGAATGTACAAGTTCTGCTAAACACAAATGTAAATGTAGGGCAGAGTACTATTTTCCTGCACCAAATGGAGCAAACATGCATAAACTACATTCGTGCACAATTCTACTTCTAACATTAGTTTGCAAATAACTCTCAAGTAGGAACAGTTGGAGTGTGCCCCAGTTGCATGGGCTTTCAGATTTCTATGCTAAAGGTAAGTCCAATAATACATGAAAAGCGCAGTCCACATTCAGCCCGCAGAGGAAATACTTCAGATAGCTCCTTAGTTTTGCCTGCACGGCCCACACTCCCTGGAGCAGACTGTACTCTACTTAAAGCTGACTGCAGGAGAATGCTGACTCCACTAGCGCGTGGCCTCCACCCTACAAAATGTCATGACTTAATTCACTGTGTGCTCTACACCGCGTTCATTTCTCCTTACTGCCAGCACAGTTCATCTTGACAAGCTTCCGTGGTGACAGAAAAACCTCCTTCTTCACACGCCCCTCAATGTGTTAAAAGTCAGCACACATTTTCTGACAAGTTCCGGTTAATACGACTTTCAAATACCTGCAATGTTCATGTTCCCTTGTGACAGTAAATGCGTCAAGCTCCGATTACTTTGACTGTGAATTGCTGGCAATGTGAAAACACCCTCTGTGGTGACAGAAGAGCTGCCTTCATCATGCGCACCTCGCTGCGTTAATTTAAGACAGTTGCGCCTTTCCTGTCATCCTCCGGTTACACACTTTATTATCGGCAAAGTCACTGAGAATGGTGAATGCTTCCCGCAAATGTCTCACACAAGCAGTCGCTACCTCCACACTCGCCTACCCGCTGGGAGCGAACAATAGATTTCTATCCAGCATGCCCATTAGCGCCACATCCCTTCACGCTCGGCTGCCAATTGTACTTGTAAACCATTCACAGTTCATTGGACGCTCGTGCTTATAGATTCAGCGGATCAAATACTTTCAATAATCCTTCTTCTTCCTCCGCGCTAACGATCGCTAACAAGAGTACCTTACTTTCGTCTTCAGTAAAGACTGGTGTGACTACCATCCGACCAGCGGTTGCTCACCGCTCCAACTCCGTGTTTCTTTTCCGAAGTGATGATTCCTATCCGACGCTGACTGCTTCTTCCGCATAGAAATTCCTCTTGCTTCTTCCCGTCAGCTGTTGTCTTTACCTTCCTTCAGGCGTGTTGAGGTCGCTGGTGTGTTTTCCCTCGTCACCAGTGTGGTGACGTCCAATGATATACGAGGACGCCACGTAGATTAACCATGGAGTATTTATTAAAGATGAGATGTACTCTGCGACCTCAGCCACAGCCTCCGCTTTCGCAGCTTTCTCACACTCTCGCCACGGCGCTCGCCTTGGAACGCTGGTCGCGGTGACATTTCAAGTGATGTCACCGCGAGCAGCTCCATTACACGCGGAGCCGCCAGGTGACAATTCAGGTGGGAGATACCACACTGAGGTCCTCGCTATTTGTAAATGTAAATGTATAGGCATTTATATAGCGCACTACTTACCCGGAGGGTCCCAAGGCGCTTCGACCGCTGCGAAACCCTTCCTGGCTTCCCTGAGAGATGGTCCCTTAATGGGTATCTCCAGGGTGAGACCAGGCATCCCCGGCGGTCTGGTGGGGCCGTTAGTGAAGATGAGGCAAGCTAGTGCCCAGAGTTGCCGAGTGTGATCGCTGATCAGAGTGGGCACCGAGGCGAGAGAATTATCGAGTCCGCTGACCCTGGTCCAGAAACCTGCCGCGCCGGAATCGAACCCTGGTCCCGGGCCGTCCTCTGCTCTCGGGTCTGCCGCCTCTAACCAGTGAGCCACACTACTTCATTTAGCTGTCCAGCCGCAGCACCCAGTAGGCCTGACATTGTTACAGGCTTTGGGGTTCTGATGTGACAGGCTCACTAACTCTGAGGACACTTTCAAAGGTTATCCTACCTTGTAACAGTTTCTTCATTTCCTCATTTAGTACTTTGATCCTCTTGTCCAACATTTGCTTACATCATATTTTTTACTTCTCACAGACTTATTAATATTCTCCTCCTGTTTATATCTATGTCTCTTGAAGTAATCCTACTGGATTACTCTTACTGACACTACACCATCCAAGCCTCTTTTTCCTTCTGCTTCCTACCCCAATTCTTGGTATAGTTATGTGAAACAGACTAGACTGGGGACCCTCTTCACACATTTGATTTACTTATTGACAGATATCACTCTGTTTGGGAAGCAATTACTTGAAACATGCTTGAGCTGATTCATTTGGGCTGCAACTTTTGATGTTTTGATTTATTGGGGGACCTAATTCATGTATGTACCTGTGGTACTTCATCCAGCTTTATATTGTTAACTTACTTTTATGTTTGCCCTTTCTTTGTGTTTGTCATTTGTATGTATTAGAGTGGCAATTACATAAGCTTACAGTAACCTGATGATGATCCTACGATTTTAAAGGAGGGAAATGTCATTAACAGAACATACAGATCCAATCTCCATTGATGTAATGTACATTTTATGGGCTCTATATTGACTAATGTAACTGTGACACAAATATTGTACTTCTGAGACATGTATCATCACAACTTCGTCAGAGCCCTTTTCTCACATATTTCGCTTCACATCCTATTGTAGTACTTGCTTGTTTTTGGACTTGTATTAAATAATTTAAGACTATATATTAAATATTGTTTTGATTATAGCCTTATAGCCCGCCGTTGAGGACTATACCGGCTATTAAAGGCCCTCTCCAGCGTTAAAGGCCCCAAGCCGAAGGCAAGGGCCTTTAACAAGGGAGAGGGACTTTAATAGCGGTATAGCCCATCTACGGAGGGCTATAAGGCTATTAGAACATTCTGTCACTAGAGGACAGAATGTTCTAACAAAAAAACAAAGCCTTTTGGAAGCGTGAGGGGATTGGAATCCCCTCAGGCTCCCTGAAGCCTTTGTTCACAGCCAGAGCTGTGAACAAAGAAACATTGGAATGTCAGAGCTCCAGGCTTATACCAGCTATAATAAGCCCAGAGCACTCCATTGTTTTCAATGGAGCTCCCAACATTCCAATGTTCTAATTCAATATATATATCCATACTCCATAACAAGAAGACACCAGTACTGCAGCCACTATAAACCAACACATTTATTTAGAAGTTGGCAACACAAATCCCGACGGGTTTCAGAGTTACAGCACTCCTTTCTCATGGGCAAGGTTAGTACATTTTCAGTTTCTTTTTTAAAGGAACAAGTGATCAAGTGATGTGCACCACATGATGGACATAAAAGACAGTGTTCTGACTGTGTCAATCCCATAAATCAATAAAGTTTTTCTTGAAAAGCATAAAGACTAGGTGAATTGATAAGCATAATTTATATTTACACATAATCAATCTGCATTAATTTCTCGTGATTTGTGAAGTAAATTTCGGCATGTGAGGCAGTAACGACTGTTGTAACCAATTCTGCCAAAGTGGGCACTTTATCTGTACCATCCCCATTTATAACTAAGCCAATGCATCCCAACTCGCTCTAAATATCAATCTCTGCCACAGTGGGCTTTTTTAACACTCGGCACAAACACAAATTGAGAAGCTTTGAGACATGGGGATAACAGATTTACCCACTGATAGCCCGATTTACAAAAGTAATTTGAGACAAAATCCTAACCTAATGACTTTCGATATTCACAAAAAGCATTTGGTAGTAGCAAAGTTAGGATTCCTAATTTTACTACTACTAAAGCAAGAAAAATCCTAAATTTACTACTTATTGATATTCACAAAAGGTATTTAGAAGTAGGATTCGTAACTTTACCACTACTAAATGCCGTTTTTGAATACCGAAATTCGTAAAGTTAGCGTTTTGTCTCAGATTACTTTTGTGAATCGGGCCCATAACGTGTGTGACTACAGATAGAGATAACTACCTAATAATATAAACAACTCTGTTCTGTTCTATTATTATTCTGTTCTATTATTATTTACCAAAACTATAATTTTAGCATACAATGCATGGAGGGTGATGTATAATGGATGTATTCCTGACTGTGTACTCTTAACTACCGGCATGAGAATTTCTAGGTCTATATGTATATATATAATTATTAATAATGCGGACAAAGGTGGCAACATTGTCCTGTGGGACAAGCAACTCTATATATCAGATGCTTTCAAACAATTGGGTGATTTAGACTGTTATGAACGTAGTGATGATGTCTCAGTACGCAAAATTAACAGTGACTATAAAAATGAACTTTTAAAATGGCAGAGGGAGGGTTTGATCACTAAAGAAGAATTACAATTTTTGTTCAATGAACATCTGGTCTTACCCGTTTTCTATCTTATCCCTAAAGTTCATAAAGGTTTACACCCATTGCAAGGAAGACCTATCATTTCGGCCATTCACATCAAAATATGTTGACTATTATCTGCAGGAGTTTGTGACCACCTTACCTACTTATTTACCGGATTATTCAAGACTTTTTAGTTAAACTAAACACTGTGCAATGGACTGATGATTTGGTGTTTTTAACTTTAGACATTGCCTCATTGTATACTTGCATTAGACATTTCCTTCAACAAAGGGAGGTGGGGATGTATCAACACAACAAAATGCTCGTGGAGATGGTCAGGAGATGCTTAATGAACAATATATTTATGTCTGATGGCAAAGTGTACAGACGGAAATGGGGCATGGCAATGAGGGCATGCTTCTCCCCCAGCTATGCATGTTTACATGTAGGATGGTGGGAGGAGCATGTCCTCAGTACTCAGCACAGGGCACTTTATGACTCACATGTGGTGCATATGTGGCGTTATATAGATGACGTGTTCATTGTGTAGAAAGGCAGTATTGAAGAGGCAAACATGTTTGTTGAGTGCATTAATAACAATGACCTCAATCTTACCTTTACGTCGCATGCTGACCCCAATTCCACCAATTTTTTGGATATTCAGGTTTCTGTCCTAGATGGGGTTATTCAAACAAGTCTGTATCAAAAACCCACAGCAGGCAATACATTGTTACACACGTCTATTTTTCACCCGGATCACACCATAGCGAGCCTTCCTTATGGGGAATTTTTGAGAATTTGAAGGACCTGTAGTTCTGACAGGGCTTTAAAAGAGTCCAGGAGAATGCCAAGTGTAGGCTTCTAGCACAGGTATATGTTGCACATAAATTAGATCTGGCTATGAAGAAAGCAAATGAAAAGGACAGATCAACTTTATTGAATGCAGTCCCTAGATTACCAACAGCTAGTAGTAGTCAGCCACTATCTAACAGTATTGAGACTGGCAATTCCCAGTGTGGATTTATTTCCACATATAACAAACAGTTGCAGTCCATAAGAAGAATCAGATTGGCCGATTGTCTTAACAGATGGAGTTCTCAAAGAAGTTTTACCAGCAAAACCCAATTTCACCTACCGTGAAGCTCATTCCATGCGGTCTGATTTGGTAAAAAATAGTCCTGAACTTTTTATCAAGGACACGTGGCTCTCCTCGAAAAAGGGTTTTTACAAGTGCAGTAGTTGCAGAGCATGTAGATTTGGGGTTAATACCAACTCGTACAAAAATGCATTTTCAGATGAGTTGATCAAGATAGGTGGTAATTATAACTGCAAAACAGATCATGCAGTGTATGTGGTCTCCAGTATGTTGGGAGCACAAAACTCCAGGTCCATGCACGTATTCTACAGCACTTAAGAGCATATGTTAACTCGGACCCTTCATACCCAGTTGCCCGACATGTCAAGTCTGAACACAATAACAACTTGAATGTTCTGACTTATTATGTGATAGACAGCATCCCTGCAAACAAAAGAGGAGGCAACAGGGAGAAATCTCTTAGACAATTAGAAACAAAATACACATTAGAGCTTGATACCAAAAGTCTCAGAGGACTGAACATGTGTGAGGACTTCCACCATTATCTTTAATATCTTCGTTAATCTTTTTCAATACCGCATGGATGAGAGTTAAGGATATGGCAGAGAGGGTATAGACATTTGGTTTAATTCTCGTTTTAGATCTAGAGTATGTATATGTATATTTTTTAGTAGAGTGGTTTTAGCTATTTATTGCGGATTTGTACAAATGTTTTATATCTCCATCTGGTGTCCGGTAGGTGTGTGTTTTATCATGAATTTATGTTTATGAATTTATTGTTTTATACTATTTATTTGCGCCATTTGCACAGATGTAATTCCTACATTATCTAGTGACACAATAATTTGTTACGCATTAGCCACTTAGCTCAGGTTTTAGTTCCTGGTTTTTAAGAATAGCTATACATGTCTAGATCGGGTACATATTAAAATGATTCTGAGATTTTTCTTGGAATCGTTTAGTTTATGAAATTGTCCGAATTGCTGCTTTCTCCCACAAAGGATTCCCGGCTGGGAATTCTTGTTTAGCACTTTAATTTCACTTCTGCACTTTACACTAAAGCACTACATGGATTGAAAATATACATTTTGTTTTTATATGGTACGTGTGACAGAGACTCAAATCTGGTTAATGATGTACAGAGGAATTTAGAGGGGGCAAACAGACGAGATTGAGCATTCATTATGTCAGGGGCTTTAAAGATGGTCTGTATTATGCAGTGAGAAAATAAGTTTAAAAAACCCTTTATTATGTTGTTACATTGTGATGTAGGGAAAGGACATATTTTAAATGCTCACATGCTGTTTAATTGATACATGTGTATGTGTACATTAATATTGCCTCTTTTTCACCTAATTTTTAACCAATGTGATTTTAAATGCAAAATCGGAAAAGGTTAAAATGTTAATGTAAGGGCTATAAGTCTGAATAAGTGATAGTCTTTCTTCTATGTACATCACTGGTCACATGACAATCCGTAAAAACGTTTTCATTGGTGGTTTGTATTTTTTAAAATGTGTGTGATCACAACCACTTTCATCTGGTGAGCAAGGCGACTGGGTTCGCCGAAACGCATCGGATCGTGGCACTCCTGATTCACTGAAAATAAAAATAAACAGATTGCTGCAACTTATACCGGATTCAAGTGTCCGTTTTCTCCTGGAAGGTGCTGTGTATGCGACGTGCTTTGGGAGCGTTGGTCTACATATATATATGTGCACATTACAAAATTGATGTCGCAGTCTGTTATGTTATGTTATGTTAGTATGAATTTGTAGAGCGCACGTTCACCCTGGGGTTTCTTGGCACTGTGTAACGCTGGGGAACCCGTCCTGGCTTTCCCTGTGAGATGGTCCCTATTGGGCATCCCCAAGGTGAAGCCAGGCATCCCCGGCAGCATGGGGGCCGTTGTGGAGATTAAGCAAGCTATTGCCCAGAGTTGCAGCTGAGACCCATGGTTAGAGAGGCACGAAGCGAGATTTATCGAGCCCGCTGACATTGGTTCCGTACCCTGCCGCGTCGGGAATTGAACCCTGGTCCCGGGCCGACCTCTGCTTCCGGGTCTGCTGCCTCTCACCGGTGAGCCACACTTCTCCAGTCTGACAGTCTAGGAGCAGAACGAACAAGGGCTGTCCCCTTTCTATGTTTAATACTCTATGTCAAGATGTGATTTGCAAAAAATGCTGTGAGTGTATATATATTAAATATTGTTTTGATTTCATTATATCATCTGATGCTCCTAGTTATTCACAGCGTCCTAGGGACCACTGTTGTTATACAATTATACCTCAGGTACCTCAGGTACATTTGGATGGCGGGCGGATCGCCCCCGCCAGGCCGGCGGTAGCCACCGTCGGCCTGGCAGGGCCATCTGCCCACCATCCGTGCTGGAATGACCCCCCACCATATTAGCATGGTGGGGGGTCTGCGGCGGACGGAAAGACCGTCTGCCGCTTTTCCGCCCCGGTCACCTTGCGACCTGGGCGGAAAAGAGTTTATATGGTGGCGGTGTCTGGCAGACACGGCCAGCCATATTTGGATGGGCATTTGCCAATGCTTTTCACGGAAAGGCATGCAGAGTCTAATTTGGAGGCCCGTTGCGGGCCCCCAAGGACTCCGGGGGGTTGTGGGGTGTACATGGAGGGTACCTATGGTAACCCCCTGCATTTCAAAGGACAATGTGGCAGGCATCGCGCGGTGCCTGTCATGTTGCGCTTTGAAATGCTCAACATGTATTTTTAACATTGCGGCGGGCGGTGCATTCAACACCGCCAGCAGCAATGTTAAAAATACAGGATGCGCCCGCCACTGTGGTGGGGGCATCCTAATTTCCCCCATGGGACCCCCGCCCTTATGGCGGGTGGTCCCTTTTCACAATGGGATGGCGGGCGGGCAAAGTTATTTATGGAACGCTCCCTTGGCCAAAGTAATGCAGACAGTGCACTGTACATTACTTTTACATTCAATCCCACTACAGCACTTTGAGTCGGGTTTGTGTTAAAAATGCAATGCCACCCAGCAGTAGATAGGTACCACTCCCGGACACTTCCTGATAAAAGTGCTAAAAGTTCCCAGGAGCTACCCTCCTGGGTTTAGAGCTCACTGTGTTTGTCTTACTATGAACTATCATACAGCGCACTATTCTGAGACACATCTAAAGTGGCAGAGTCTTTCTGCCCCTCAGAGGAGTTTGTGTGTCAGCCAGGACTGTGATTAGGGAAATGTCCTGGTTCTGAGGCCAGCTCTCTTTTCCGACTGGGTCGTTGCTACGATGGCTATAGAAGGCCTATGGATCAAAAGCCTTTTTTCCCTAGGTCTCGCTTCACATTTAACTATGAATGGGCAGGCCTCACCCTGCCCCTTTGTATGTTATTGAACATCCTGAACCCTCCCCACCAGCCCTTACTGAGATGGTATCTGTTACCTAAATCAGACCGAGATATACCTCTGACAATTTTGAAACCACTGTTTTTGCTACCAGAGGCTTTTTCATACATCATTAAGTGGAAGAATCACAGGCTCAGGGAGGTAAAGTGTAACTTTTTAATGGTCTCTTTTCCTAAATATTTACTGCAAATCAGACTTCACAAATTGATTCCATGTTGAATAAATATTTTAAAAAATAGTAGTTTAATCAACTATGTAGCTTAACCCTATCCAAAGTTAGAAAACCTATGATTTTGTGCTGCATTGACATTTTCCTCATAGGACAGCTACAGCCCTTCACATAAAAATAAGTTTTGGAGCTAGTCACTGTAGGTGCATGCTAACATTAAATTCTTGCATGTGCTACCTATAAATACTAATTACTTTAACATGTTAGCTACAAGGCCTCCTTATGTTAATTATATAATTTTTAAAAGAAGGGTTATTTCCTGTAAATAATGAGTATTTTGACAGTTTTGCCTTCAGGTGTAAAGCCCCAGTCGTCAGGTTAGACAGGTCGGCCTTAATATATATATTTTGAGTTTACCTAGTAGATGGCACAATTAGTGCTTCAGTCAAGAGGTGACATTTAACTTTCAATGCGATTGGTAAATTATACTGCACTGTATACCGTGTACCTGTATGCTTTAATGTTAAATACATCAACTAAGGACCCTGGATCATGAATTCTCCCAATAGCATTTTATGAACCCTTTTAAAGATGGAATTAGTTGATAACCTGCTTAGGTTCACTAAAAGAATAGTTTCTGAAATGCATACTGCACATTGCCTTTGTATGAAAACCATCTATTGAGTTATGCATATATTTCTTCTTTTCTTGTAAATCTTTCTCCCTACTTGTTCAAGGCCTGTACCTAGTAAAGATTTCTGAGGGGATTCCCAATTTTACAGCTAACCCTCTTTATCTTACACCACTCTATTATTTTTTTTTTGTTGCAATCTCCAAATGCCTTACTGTAGCTTTGCTAATACAACTTTGAACCACAATATAGCATACATGGTTAAATGTTTAGATATCTAAGGAACTATATTATACATATAGGACCTGAGTTGATTTCATTTTAAATTGTCACTACGTCAAATCACAACAGATTCTGCTAAGTGGGAATACTGACAAATTTTACCTTTGGATCGGTAAATGGATACATCCCAGTAGATCTGCTGGGTAATTAACCAGTACATCTGGCAAATTACTTCCACCAGATAGATCTCTTTCACATTGCAGTGTCTAATGTTTGAACTAATCTGGTTTTCAGCGTCCACATTGTTTCTTTTTTAAGGTCAGGGGGTCACTTTTCAACTGAGGAATGCTCTACTCCTTGCACTACTCCAAACATTTGTCATCACTTCACATTTCCAGTTCTGTTACCGTGCTCCAAATCCCATATTTACAAATTGGCATTAAGCCACTTAAGATGGCTTAACACCACCTTGTAAATATGCCCTTTTCCGCAGCAGTCCGCTGTGGCAAAGTGGTGGGCAATGGGTGGTGCAGTGGGGGTTCCACCGCAACACCCATTGCTTTTTGACACTGCCCCATATTTACCAGGATGGGGCAGCACCCGAAACTAAGGCCAGATGAAAACTGGTCTTAGGAGGAAGATACAGGGAGAATTTAATAATTTCTCCTCGTATTTTGCTCTTTGTATGTTTGCTGAATGTGGCTGCACACATAGAAAATGCAAAACACCTTTAAAGATTGTTTATTGTTTATTCTTTGTTTTCCATTTTGTGTAAATTGAATACTGTTAACAGGTTTTGTCCTCTGTTAGCATCTGTACACATAGGTTGGCAACATTATTGCTGTGCTCACTTCTCTGCATGCATATGGACTATCCCCAAGATGGCAGCCACCAAACCAGACCAGTCCAGTTTCCATTCCATTTCCTCCCAGCCTGCTGAATCTCACACAACACGGTCCTTGGTAGTCCTTTCTTCATTTCTGCTTTCCAAAGGGAGGGCTGCGGAAGAGTCCTAGGGGCATATTATCAAGGGGGTTTTATCTCCTCTTTTTTGGCTTTAAAAGCCAAGAAAGCCTATTACCTAGCTGTCACTAACACCAGTTAGCGACAGCTAGTAGGAGATAGCGACCATCTGGGGCCCCACTTTGCATGTCAGTGAGATTTATCACTAATGACATGCAAAGAGGGTGTGCCAAGATGTTAGCAACTGGAAACAGTCTCTAACATCGCTATCTCCTATTAACAACTTTTGGAGATATTCGCGCTAAGCGCAAATATCTCCAAAGGCTAACACCTGCCCTGAGCAGTTCTTAGCCATGTTATCCAATGGGAGGTGGATAACATGGCTAAGAGCTTTAGCTCGGTAATGCATGAATATCGCTGACTTTTCAGCGATATTCATGCATTGCAGCGATTTTTATCGCATTTGCGATAAACCTTGGTAATACCAAGGTTTATTTGTGGTAAAAATCGCCGCAGCTCAGTGGTAAATTTTTGTCTCTAACCAAGCAATAGCGATAATTATCGCTAATGCTTGGTAATATGCACCTTAGTTTCAGGCCAGTCTCCTCATTTCGAGTGTCTTCGCTACTGAGTGAGACAACCCCAGCATCCCATATGCCTGAGTCATCCCTTCTCATAACTGGCACCGGACAGGGCATCTGGAGGAGCAGTCCTATACAATGGCTGCTCTACTGCACAAGCTGAGGTCCTTGCTATTTAGCTGTCCAGCCGCAGCACCCTGTAGGCCTGACATTGTTACAGGCTTTGGGGTTCTGATGTGACAGGCTCACTAACTCTGAGGACACTTTCAAAGGTTATCCTACCTTGTTACAGTTTCTTCATTTCCTTATTTAGTACTTTGATCCTCTTGTCCATTTGCTTACATCATATTTTTTACTTCTCACAGATTTAGCAATATTCTCCTCCTGTTTATATCTACATCTCTTGAAGTAATCCTACTGGAATACTCTTACTGACCCTACACCATCCAAGCCTCTTTTTCCTTCTGCTTCCTACCCCAATTCTTAGTATAGGTATGTGAAACAGATTAGACTGGGGACCCTCTTCACACATTTGATTTACTTATTGACATATATCACTCTGTTTGGGAAGCCATTACTTGAAACATGCTTGAGCTGATTCATTTTGGCTGCAACTTTTGATGTTTTGATTTATTGTGGGACCTAATTCATGTTTGTACCTGTGGTACTTCATCCAGCTTTATATTGTTAACTTACTTTTATGTTTGCCCTTTCTTTTTGTTTGTCATTTGTAAGTATTAGAGTGGCAATTACTTAAGCTTACAGTAAGGAGGGAAATGTCAGTAACAGAACATACAGATCCAATCTCCATTGATTTATTGTACATTGTATGGTCTCTATCTTGACTAATGTAACTGTGACACAAATATTGAACTTCTGAGACATGTATCATCACAACTTTGTCAAAGCCCTTTTCTCACATATTTCGCTTCACATCCTATTGTAGTACTTGCTTGTTTTTGAACTTGTATTAATTCATGGAAGACTATATATTAAATATTGCTTTGATTTCACTATATATATCTATACTCCTGAGGTAATCCAGTCGTTTGCTGTACAACAACAAGAACCATCCTTTTGGAGTACAAGGGAACCCAAGGAAGCAATATGCTAGGAACCTTAGGGTAGTAATATCTATAAACAGGACAGTGGTCCCTAGACAAGGCAAATTTGACAAATAAGTAAATATAGGCTAAATAGACACTATATTCTTTGTCCAGCCGGACAGATTTATTTTTAATAAGCACATTTTTAGAATTTTTAAAAGGAGTGTTAACAGCAGGACACCAGCCAATGTCAACTGACACACTAAGGAAAAAGACAGACAAGGCAACTAAACAGTCTGTGTAGTTAATTCACAGTCAGACGATGATACAAACACACTATTGCTGGCATCAATTAATACATTTCATTTGCATATAGTGTGACACAGTCGACGACGTTTCGAACCTATGAGTAATACAGGTTCATCCTCAGGACATTCATTATATGCCTTCCACTTTTCAGAAAAAGTCAAGATTAACTTGCTCAGCCCTTACTAAGGACAATAATTGCCAAACCATATATATTAACATCAAAGAAGGTTATATGGGAGAGAAGAAGAGAAAAACAATTCCATAGATTAGGGCATTTCAAGAAAACTGTACATAATTTTTTTTTTTTATAATAATAGCCTCTTAAGTGTTGCAGTTACCCCCAATAAAAACAGCCACACACAGATGTAACCATGGGTTCGAAAAGTATTAATTAACTATAGCATGACTCTTCCATGCAGAAATATACCAACATGAATATGGGAATACATAACCTATTAACGGCACATAGCTTAATCCCAAAGTGCAGCCCTCTACCATCGCGAGTACGGCACCTATTAGGCGGCTGACGATTATTGTGCACAGAACAATGTTTTGGGGAACGCAAGGGAGTATGCTTATAGATCAATTACAACTAGTGAAGGTAGTTTGAGAGCCCGTCACCTCACCTCATCGCAAACAAGTGGGAATTTAATTATACCTGCAAGAATGGCGCAGATATCAATAGCCTGAGTGTTTTGGGAATTCCCTAAAATAGGAAGGTGAAGTAAGTTAAAACCACGGGCAAGTGGAGTGAACCATTCCCTAGCTGATACTTAATGTAAAATCAGCTTACCTATTTGGGCAACAATACAACCTCTGGAATGGGAGGATGTCTGTGGAGAAACCCGCTATATTACTTCTCCACATGACATAATGATTAACGAGAGAACGCGTAATCCAAATAGCTACTCAAGAGCCTGAGTTATAAGCTCTTACCTGAATACAGCAGCGACGGGCCGACAATGCGATCCGCGTCTAAGGAACGAATCGCCCTACAGGCACAGTTCCAAAAAACCAGGAAGTAGCTAATGCGCAGTCACATGGTCCAAAATAGACCAATAATAAACCAACACGGGGCAACCATCTTTGAACAGTCAGGAAGTGGATAGCCTGATCATGTGAGACAGTGCCACCAATCGTGTGTGAGTTTTAGCGGCCCGTGTAAATTAAAGAAAAAAAGAAAAATCGGCATTTCATTCCGCAATTTATACCATTCACATGCCCCTGTTGTGAGGAATGAACTGTCATACTTGGCAGACGATATTATTTACAAAAGCTATAATACCGTATTCGCAGTTGACTCTGCGATGGGTAACCATGGCAACAACATAAACAAAACCACAAATACTTTTATACCACTAGGTATGCTTTTAGAAGGTTAGTACTGCACATATTAAAACCAGACTACTTGGGTCTGCAGATTTAGGGGACAAAAGGCAACAGTACAACAACAAGAAGACACCAGTACTGCGGCCACTATAAACCAACGTGTTTATTTAGAAGTTGGCAACACAAACCCCGATGGGTTTCAGAGTTACAGCACTCCTTTCTCATGGGCAAGTTTAGTACTTTTTCAATTTCTTTTTTAAAGGAACAAGTGATCAAGTGATGTGCACAACATGATGGACATAAAAAACAGTGTTCTGACTGTCAATGCCATGAATCAATAACGTTTTTCTTGAAAAGCATAAAGACTAGGTAAATCGATAAGCATAATTTATAATTACACATCATCAATCTGCATTAATTTCTCGTGATTTGTGAAGAAAATTTCGGCATGTGAGGCAGTAACGACTGTTGCAACCAATTCTGCCACAGTGGGCACTTTATCTGTACCATCCCCATTTATAACTAAGTCAATGCAGCCCAACTCGCTCTAAATATCAATCTCTGGCACAGTGGGCTTTTTTAACACTCGGCACAAACACAAATTGAGGGGCTATGAGACATGGTGATAAACGATTTACCCACTGATGGCCCGATTTATAAAAGTAATTTGAGACAAAATTCTAACTTAATGACTTTCGATATTCACAAAAAGCCTTTAGTAGTAGCAAAGTTAGGATTCCTAATTGTACTACTACTAAACCAACAAAAATCCTAAATGTACTAATTATTGGTATTCACAAAAGGTATTTAGTAGTAGTAAAGATTCCTAACTTTACCACTACTAAATGCCGTTTATGAATACCAAAATTCGTAAAGTTAGGATTTTGTCTCAGATTACTTTTGTGAATCGAGCCCATAACGTGTGTGACTACAGATAGAGAGGACTACCTAATAATATAAACAACTCTGTTCTGTTCTAATATTATTCTGTTCTATTATTATTTACCACAACTATCATTTTAGCATACATTGCATTAAGGGTGTATAATAGTATTCCTGACTGTGTACTCTTAACTACCGGCATGGGAATTTGTAGGTCTCTCTCTCTCTCTCTCTCTCTCTATATATATATATATATATATATATATACATTGATATATATATATATATATATATATATATATATATATATATATATATATATATATATATATATATATATATATATATATATATATATATATATCACTTCGAATCCCCTGGGTTCATGTAGTTTCCACAGAAGTCACGGCACCACAGCAGCAGATAAGTTCAAATTTCTTTTATTTTTCCACAAAAAACATGTTCATTAGCACCAGGACGGCCTACTCATTTCGACTATACTTAGTCTTCAACTGGACCATAGAGTGCCTTGTGTCTAGACAATTTGTGTGGTGCTCTGTGCTTAGTACCCTCATTAGTTTCTATACCATTAAAAACAACTAGACTACCAGTCCTGAGTATGATTTCACAGCACATTCTGGTCGTACTTTTTTCCACCTTATCTCTGTTCACCTCATAGTTTACAGTAAAGTACTATTTTGAGGATGTAATTCTAAAGTGCAACGTGCATAATGTAAAGTACCTAAAAAAGGGCTTATTTACATTCACAATGATATTATTCATCAAACAAGGTGCAAATTGCGTGCATAGTTCCAAAGTTCCTTTTAAAAGGTGATTGAACCTCTTAATAAAATAATTTCTGTGAAGTACATTTTTACTACATAGATAGCTAAGGAGCAACAAAAGTTCATTCTTAGTTCTAGGTTTTAGAGTTACAGTGATCGATCAAGTCATTATGTGCAAACATGCACATTTTACAGGTATTTTTCTTTTCTGCCCTCCCCTATTTCTCATATCCTCTTTTTCCGTTTTAGGCTCTATGTGCTAAAGTAGATAAAATTGTCCAGAAAAAGAGACTTCTTTCTCTCGCCAGAGAAATATTTTTATGTTGTTAACCATATGTTCTTATTTTGGGGGTGATTGCATTATCACTTATAACCTCCCTCAGAGATGACGTTCTTTTCAGTTTATTTGGGGGGTCTTCATCTGCACAAAACTTGATCACATCCAGTATATTACATTCCATCTTATTTATCTAACCTTGCATGCTCTTTTTCTGGACTCAAAGAGACAATTCGCTCCCTTAAGTTCAACCATTTTCTACTTTGAATGTGCGTATCTCCTAGGGCTTTGTAAATGTCGAAGTTGAATTTCTGCTGTTTCATGACTAGTTATGAGTTCATATCCATACCATGCTTTCTGTGGAGTTGGATTATCAAAGCTCATCATTGATCTCTATTATTCGATTACTTTTCACGATGTACATGTAGTTCTGCGTCCAAATTATGTCCATAAGGGAATTCCGTTCCCATACCGAGATTCATCCTGCTTTCCATTTTTCTTAACTTTAAAGTGCGGTCTCCTCCTCTATCTCATACCTTGGCGATTTTCAAACCTGAAAATATTAGTTTGCTGCAGTCTGCTTGATGTTGTTCGTTGAAATGTTGCGTCATGGGGTAACTCGGATCGTTGTTTTTAATCGCACGCAGGTGTTGTAAGATCCGCAGTTTCAGTTTATTAATGTTGCTCCCAATATAGTCTCTTCCACATGGGCATTTGAGTCTGTAAAGTACAAATTTTGATTTGCAGGTGATATGATCTGTGATCTTTTCAATTTTTCCATTCTGGAGTGTGTATTCTTTGATATTCTGTCCATGCTCACAAGCTTTGCATTTTACACACTTCCAGAACCCTGATGTATTCAGCCAAGACGTTTTTTCCTTTGGCTTGATCTCAAAATGACTTTGTGTCAGGATGTCTCTTAAGGACGCTGTTTTCCTATAGGTGATACCCGGAAAGGTGTTAAATGTTCCTTAAGATTTTCATCTAGCAGGAGGATTTCCCAATTTTTCTTTATCACCTTCTTCAGATTATTACTCTGGTTGTTAAAGTCCATAATGAGGCGTGTTTTGTTTCCTGACTCCTCCAATTTTCTTTTCTCGGATATCTCCTGGACTCCGGTTGTGTGTGCTTGTTCTTTCCGAGAGATCAAGAGGTCCGCTCTATCCTTCAGGTGCGTTTGAGATTTTGCTGTCATCAGAACTTCCAATGGGTATCCTCTAGATAGAAATCGGCCTATCATTTTCTCTACCTCCGCATCCAAGTCCTCTTCTTCAGAGCAATTTCTTTTAGCCCTTAGCATCTCTCCATACGGTATGCTCCACTTCAAATTTGAGGGATGACCGCTGTTGGCGTGGAGGATGCTGTTGCAGGATGTTGGTTTGCTGTAAATCTTGGTGCATAGTTTGTTATTGCGTATTTCTAACTCTACATCCAAGTAAATCACACTGGTGTTGCTGATGGTTGATGTGAAGTGTAGATTGTACCGGTTGTTTTCCAGAGAGTCTATGAAGGTCTGTAGCTCAATCTGGTTCCCGTCAAATACTAAAAAGAGCTCATCGATATATCAATACCAACTTTTTATCTTTTGATGTTTCTTGTTCTCATCAAGCAGAACCACTTTTTCCCAGACGGCGATCAGTAGGTTTGCGTACATGGGGGAAAAAGATGTTCCCACTGCCGTCCCCTGTTGTTGTAGGTAGAGATTGCCTTGGAAGAGAAAGATGGTATGTGTCAAGCAGTAGGTCAACATATTGATTAACATGGCAGAATGTATTTACCGCATCTATACCATCCTGATGTCGTATGGATGTATAGAGCGAGGAGACATCGATTGTTGCCATAAGAAAACCCATCTCCCATTTCATGTTGTTCAATTTGTTTACAAAGTCCATGGTGTCTCATAAATACGAGGGTAATTTTGTTACATAATTCATCAGGAATATGTCTATGAATCTTGATGTTGATTCTAGTAGATATCCAATTGAGCTGACAATAGGTCTTCCGGGTGGTTTGTTGATCGACTTATGTACTTTCAGCAAAAAGTAAATTGTTGCCGTAATTGGGTTGTCTGTTTTTAAGTACATGAATTCTTCAAAGTCAATCGATTCCCTGTCTTTCCATTCTAACAAGTGGGTATGATATTCTTCCAACCATTTCTCAATTGGATTCTCTTTCATCAGTTGATAATATTCTCTGATACCCAGCTGACGATTAGCTTCCTCCACATAATCCAAGATGTTTTGGATCACAATACTACCCCCTTTATCTGAGGCTTTGATTATTTGATTATTATGGTGGGATCATTTTTTAATTCTGACATGGCTTTCATTTCATTTGGTGTGAGGTTCCAGTTCTTTTTTCTCTGGGCTATGCTCTTGTTCTGATTTAAATTGTTGGCTGATCTTGATGCCATTTTTGTAATTTCCTCCACCATGATCTCTTGAAACAGGTCGACTTTGTTACCAGTTTGTAGTTGTGGACAGTATCTGGACTGTTTTTTGAGTCCACTCTCTCCTCCTCTGTTAGTTGCAACCCCTATCGTGTTACAAAATTCTATGTCCGAGACTGTTGAGTCTTGTGTGTCCTCTATGTTAGGGGATGCTCCTGTACCTAGACGGGTCAATGTTTTTAATGCTGGAAGTTCTTTCTGCAAGATTGGTGATGGATCTGTTTTTTCCTTTTGCAGGTTCCTGGGGGAGGGTTTTTTTTCCAGGAAATGTTTCTTGAGTTTAACTTTCCTGCAGAATTTGTAGAGGTCTATACGTGTGTTCGGGTAGTCTATTTCCTTGTTGGGGCAATAGGATAATCCCCTATTTAGCAACTTTATTTGGGATTCTGTTAAGGTTTTGTTTGAGATGTTGATGGATTAGCCTCCATCTTCTGGAGAGCTATTTTTGTATTCCTTTTCCTCTCTTTGGTTTTGTTTCTTCTCCTGCCCCTTCTGGTGTTTTTGGCTGTCCTATCCCCCACGTGTTGATTCTTCCTCTTCCTCTTTGCCGCGTTATCATTTGGGCTAATTGCATCTCCTCCCGAAAATCCAATGGCATTGTGACTGAGTCTTCATCCGCAGAACTTATCTCTGAACTATACACGCTGTTTATGGTTGTTGCAGGGGTGCCTGCGCATTTGTCCATTACCACTCTACTTCTCAGTGTGTCATACTTTCGGGCAAAAGTGTAAATGCGCCCGTTGGCATAGTCTAGCCTGTCTCTTGTGAATTTATGCGCTTTTCTCTTCTCCACTTCTGTTTCATGTTTGTTTATTTTCTTCTCCATGCTGTCAATTAATTCTTTATTTTCCTCAGATGAAGGAAATTTTGCCAGTTCTGAATCCAGTGCTTGGATGATTGCAGTTATCTTATCCAACTCTCTCTCCGCATGTATGATAAATGTTCTCATTAGTTTGAAAGACGATTTATTTGTGTCCTGTTACCACTGTTTAATCAAATCTGGATCTAAGTCATTTAATGTGGGCATAATTAACATTCGAAGCCCCCTTGGGACCCTCTTCAATTCAATATATTTTTCCAAAGTAGTCTTTTCCCACCATTTATTCACTTCCATGATCCTGCTTTGTTGAAGTTCTCTGAGGACATTTAATGTGGCTCTCTTCTCCTTTTCCCCTGCTGTGCACTTCTTGTTAGATCCTGTGTTGGTATTTGTCAGGGCAACTGCTTCATCATTCAACAATTCACTTGCCCTTTGTTGGCGATATATATATGTGAACATTACAAAATGGATGTCGCAGTCTGAAAGTCTAGGAGCACAACAAACAAGGGCTGTCCCCTTTCTATGTTTAACACTCTGTATGTCAAGATGTGAGTTGCAAAAAATGCAGTGTGTTTATATATATTCAATATTGTTTTGATTTCATTATATCATCTGATACTCCTTGTTATTCACACCGTCCTAGGGACCACTGTTGTTATACAATAATACCTCAGGTACCTTGGATACCTAGGCCCCCATTAGGATGGTGGGCGGCTCGCCCCCACCAGTCCGGCGGTAGACACCGCCGGCCTGGCGGGGGCCATCCGCCCGCCATATCTGCCGGAATGACCCCCCGCCATATTAGCATCACGGGGGGTCCGCGGCGGACGGAAAGACGCCATGCGACAGGGGCGGAAAAGGGTTTATATGGTGGCGGTGTCTATCAGACACTGCCAGCCATATTTGGATGGGCATTTACCAAAGCCTTTCCATAGCGGCAAGGACAACGTGGCAGGCGCTTTGAAATGCACAACATGTATTTTTAACACTGCGGCGGTCTGGGCATTCAGCACCGCCAGCCGCAATGTTAAAAATACAGGCGGGCATCCTAATTCCAGCCAACGGGGCCCCCTCCCTTATGGTTGGTGGTCCCTTACCACGATGGGATGGCGGGTGGGCAAAGTGCGCCTGCCATCCTAATGGGGGCCCTAGTCTTTTCCTTGTTTTTCTCTAATATATTGATTAATCAAGCAACCAGAAATGCTCTTCCAGTGGACCAAATGTATCATCGAGTAAACTAAGATCAAGATGGGACCAAGGCAATGAAGAAGGATACCCTGAAGTCAAATCACCAACATCAACTTTTAAGGTGAATATTTTAATCTTCAATGGAATCATGTTTATGTATAATGGTAAACATCTTTTTCTCTGTTTATTCACTGGTCATACAAAAAAAGTATGTATCTACTGTATATATACATATGGCGACATTGCAAGAATAAAATACTAAACTAGCACTAATTCGTTGGTCGTGTCTATATAACTATATATTTATAGAGAGACATATACAGATATATATAGACATATATATAGATATACGTTATGTTATGTAATGTTAAAAATTATTTCTATAGCGCAACATACTCCGGATAGGTTTCTTGGCGCTTAAGAACAGAGCGCTACAACAAAAGTGACTTAGATGGAATAGGCTGACGTGAATAGCCAGGTTTTAAGCTGCTTTCTGAATTGTAGATGGTTGTCAGCTAGACGTAGGGAGATAGGGAGGGAGTTCCAGAACTGGGGAGCCAGTGTTGAGGAGCACAGCCCGCCATGTTTGTTTTGTTTATATCTTGGGATGCTCAGGAGGTGGTGGCAGGATGATCGAAGGGTGTGGGAGGGACTGTATTTCTTGATTTTGCTGGATATGAATGCCGGGCCAGTGTCCGTCAGAGCTTTGTGGACAATACAGCCTAATTTAAATGCACAATGTTGGCTCACCGGGAACCAATGCAGTTGTTGCAGCAGGGGTTTGACATGATGACGAGAAGAGATTCAGTAGATAAGCCTTGCTGCGTGATTCTGTATCAGTTGTAGGCGTTTTACTTGATAGGCTGGGATGCCGGCATACAGAGAGTTTGCGTAGTCCAGTCTGGCGATTATTAGTGCCTGGACTACCAAAGTGGCTGCTTCTTTTGAGAGGAATCTTATTATCTTTTTTATTTTCCGCAACGTAACATATACACATATGTGTGTACATATACACACACTCACATATATATATATATATATAATTTCTCTTCAGATGGGGAGATAGTTTGGACATATATATATATATATATATATATATATATATATATATATATATATATATATATATATATATATATATATATATATATATATATATATATATATATTTATATATATCAATGATCAAAGGTGCCAGGTCCCAGAATGCACAGTCTCATTTGAGCCTCCCATCGGTGGGTGTGTTATACATAAAATGGGGAAGTGGGTCGGCGGTTGCGCACACCGCTTCCGTTAAAGCCCCTGAAGAGAAGCAGATGGAGCTTCGGAACGCGTCGGGCAGATCCCGTACGGAGCGGCGTCTATGAGTGGATCCCCGTCCTCACCTATACATAAACCAAGCTGCTGTTCGCGTGCTACTCAAAGGTGGACACCTTCGAGCATTGATTTATACACGGCCATCCAGCCGCGGAGTATGCACCACCCCGGTACCCTGGGGGTCACTAATGTGAAGCAGCAGTCGTACTTGGAATCGAGGACGGGCCCTCTTGTGGAGTCCATACAGGACTTGATTGTGTGCTTCCCGGACCACACTTCCCAGAATGCACAGTCTCATTTGAGCCTCCCATCGGTGGGTGTGTTATACATAAAATGGGGAAGTGGGTCGTCGGTTGCGCACACCGCTTCCGTTAAAGCCCCTGAAGAGATGCAGATGGAGCTTCGAAACGCGTCGGGCAGATCCCGTACGGAGCGGCGTCGACGAGTGGATCCCCGTCCTCACCTATATATAAACCAAGCTGCTGTTTGCGTGCTACTCAAAGGTGGACACCTTCGAGCATTGATTTATACGCGGCCGTCCATCCGCGGAGTATGCACCACCCCAGTACCCTAGGGGTGACTAATTTGAAGCAGCAGTCGTACTTGGAATCGAGGACGGGTCCACTTGTGGGGTCCATACAGGACTTGATTGTGTGCTTCCCGGACCACACTTCCCAGAATGCACAGTCTCATTTGAGCCTTCCATCGGTGGGTGTGTTATACATAAAATGGGGAAGTGGGTCAGCGGTTGCCCACACCGCTTCCGTTAAAGCCCCTGAAGAGAAGCAGATGGAGCTTCGAAACGCGTCGGGCAGATCCCGTACGGAGCGGCGTCTACGAGTGGATCCCCGTCCTCACCTATACATAAACCAAGCTGCTGTTCGCGTGCTACTCAAAGGTGGACACCTTCGAGCATTGATATTTATATATATATATATATATATATATATATATATATATATATATATATATATATATATATATATATATATATATATATCGCTCTGTCTCTCACTATATATATATATGTATATACACACATTTGGTTACAAAATTTAAATACATCTTAAAGTGATTGAAACACATGTTTTATTATAATGCAATGGTGATTCCTAACTTGTGCTTGAATGATGAATATTAGAAATCCTTTTATCAGGAACATACTTTTTGTGCCGGTCAATATTTAGGACTAGATTTACGTAGAAATAATGCATTGAAGGGCGGCAAGTAAAGTTTCTGCTCTACGTTGTGTGAATGGGAGAGAGCCGAACAGCACCATATCTACTTAGATAAGGTACTGTACAGCCGTCTGCCTAAGCTAGAACCCATTATTTCCTGCATGCTCCAATGCAAACACCCTAGTGCCATTGTGCAAGGTTGTCTATGTTGTGGGAAGCATACGTTTTGTGCTAGAAGGAATCCCTTCCAGTAAAAAAATATGTTTTAAGATGTCTCTCACTTTTTGTGTGTGCTGTACAAGGAATGACACATGCAGTGTTCGAGAAAAAAAGGACAATGAAAAAATTTCCCCTTGTCACACCTACCTCAGGATGAGCAGGATTTTGGCACAAATCAATGTCTACAATTCTTTGTAGCTATGGATTTTAGGCAAAACCAATGAGTGGTTGCATGGGAACACCAATGCACTACTTATGGAACTCTCCGTTGGCCAAAAGTAATGCAAGACGGTGCATTGTACATTACTTTTGCATTTAATCCCACTACAGCACTTTGAGTCGAGTTTGTGTTAAAAATGCAATACCACCCTGCAGTAGATAGGTGCCACTCCTGGACACTTCCTGATAAAAGTGCTAAAAGTTCCCAGAAGCTACCCTCCAGTGTTTAGAGCTCATTGTATTTCTCTCACTGTGAACTATCATACAGCGCACTATTCTGAGAGAACTCTAAAGCCGTAGAGTCTTTCCGCCCCTCAGAGGAGTTTGTGTGTCAGCCAGGACTGTGATTAGGGAAATGTCCTGGCTCTGAGGACAGCTCTCTTTCCAACTGGGTCGGTGCTACGATGGCTACAGAAGGCCTATGGAACAAAAACCTTTTTCCCCAGGTCTCGCTTCACACTTAACTATGAATGGGCAGGCCTCACCCTGCCCCTTTGTATGTTATTGAACATCCTGAACCCTCCCCACCAGCCCTTACTGAGATAATATCTGTTACCTAAATCACACCCAGATATACCTCTGAAAATTTTGAAACCATTGTTTTTGCTACCAGAGGCTATTTCATACATCATTAAGGGGAAGCATTGGAGGCTCAGGAAGGTAAAGTGTAACTGTCTAATGGTTTCTTTTCCTAAATATTTGCTACAAATCAGACTTCACAAATTCCTTCCATGTTAAATAAATATTTAAAAAATAGTAGTTTAATCAACTATGTAGCTTAACTCAATCTAACGTTAGAAAAATTATCATTTTGTTCTGCATTTACATTTTTCTCATAGGACAGCTACAGCCCTTCACATAAAAATAAGTTTTGGAGCTAGTCACTGTAGGTGCATGCTAACATTACATTCTTGCATGTGCTACGTATAAAAACTAATTACTTTAACATGTTAGCTACAAGGCCTACTTATGTTAATGATGTACTTTTTAAAAGAAGGGTTATTTCCTGTAAATAATGAGTATTTTGACAGATTTGCCTGCAGGTGTAAAGCCCCAGTAGTCAGGTTAGACAGATCGGCCTGAAGATATATATTTTGAGTTTACCTAGTAGATGGCACAATTTATGCTTCAGTCAAGAGGTGACATTTAACTTTCCATGCCATTGGTAAATGATAATGCACTGTATACCATGTACCTGTATACTGTAAAGTTAAATACATCAACTAAGGACCCTGGATCATGAATTCTCCCAATAGCATTTTATGAACCCTTTTCAGGATGGAATTAGTGGATAACCTGCTTAGGTTCACTACAAAAATAGTTCCTTAAATGCATACTGCACATTGTCTTTGTTATGAGAACCATCCACTGAGGTATGCATATATTTCTTCTTTTCTTGTGAATCTTTCTCCCTACTTGTTCAATCATGTAGCTGGTAAAGATATCTGAGGAGATTCCCAATTTTACAGTTAACCCTCTTGATCTTACACCACTCTCCTAATGCCTTACTGCAGCTTTGCTAATACATACTAAGATATAGCATACATGGTTACATGTTTAGATATCTATGGTACTGTATTATATGTATAGGATCTGAGTTGATTTTATTTTAAAATGTCACTACGTCAAATCACAGCGGATGCTGCTGAGTGGGAATACTAACACATTTTACCTCTGGATCTGTACATGGATACATCCCAGTAGATCTGCTGGGTAATTAACTAGTACATCTGGCAAATTACTTCCACCAGATTGATCTCTTTCACATTGCAGTGTCTAATGTTTGAACTAATCTGGTTTTCAGCGTCCTCATTGTTTCCTTTTTACGGTCAGAGGGGTAACTTTTCAACTGAGGAATGCTCCACTCATTGCACTACTCCAATCATTTGTCATCACTTCACGTTTCCAGTTCTGTTACCGTGCTCCAAACCCCATATTTACAAGTTGGCATTAAGCCACTTAAGATGGCTTAACACCACCTTGTAAATATGCCCTTTTCGGCAGCAGTCCGCTGCGGCAAGGTGGTGAGCAATGGGTGGTGCAGTGGGGGTTCCACCGCAACACCCATTGCTTTTTGACACTGCCCCATATTTACCAGGATGGGGCAGCGCCAGAAACTAAGGACAGATGAAAACTGGTCTTAGGATGGAATGCAGGGAAAGTTTAATATTTTATCCTCGTATTTTGCTCCTTCTATGTTTGCTGAATGTGGCTGCACACATAGAAAATGCAAAACACCTTTAAAGATTGTTTATGTGCAGGAAAGTGTCTCTTCCTGCACTTAAACAATCAGTGCTGCTGCTGTTTTAATTCGAATTGCTGAAAATGTAAAATAGACGAAATGCGAGTTATCCACTGATTTGCGTGCTATTCAAATAATAAATTATCTCAAACGGAAAAAAAATATGTACACATAAAATCAAACTAACAACATATCTAAAAACAAATTTTGTCTGAAATATTGTCAATAATAAATATTGTCTCAAAAAGGTTTTCTAGACCTCTATAATAATACTGTAGTTTGTATTTAGTTCTGTCAATTGAAAAAGAAAGTGGATTATTTTGCAATAATAAACTTGTTTATTTGAAATGTTGGTAAAAAGTAAAACGGACCACTTTAAAATATTGAATACTTCTAAGGTGCATTCTTCTGGTTGCGAAATGAAAACTGTTCTATAAATGTAGAGGTCAGATTAGTTTAACTTTTTTTTAGCTATTGACATATTTCCTTTCGTACACACAAAACCAATAAAAATGTTTTTAAAAAAGAGAAAAACGCCAATTATAGTGACATTAAAATATGTTAAAATACAAATATAAAAGAGTTGAACTTGGACCAGTAATGTGTCCACTTTCCCTTTTCTTAAGTAAATACCGTCCGCAGATCACATCGTATTCATCTTTGTTCACCCCACGCTCTTGAAATCCCTTTTTCATCATTCCCCTTCATCTTTTCATCTCTATAGCATTTGTAGTTTCCATGCAAATTTCAAAGAAATGTTCCAACCATCCTCCTAACAGAACAAGTATGGTTGGAACCAGAACAAAGAAAAGCATTGATGTCTCTGTATTTCTGCATTTCTTATCTCTTCTCTTCTTATCCAAAATACATTTCTATTATTTTTAATACTTAAAAAATATTGCATGCTCATTTTGGTAGCTACCCCAATAGTCACCCTCTGCCACTATCCTCCTTAGCTGATGTTTTGCCAGTTTCATGCACCGCATTTTGCCATCGTGAACAAACTGCTTTGTTGATCATTTGTGAACCTTGCACAATGCCTCTTTGCAGCTGTCCACATTGTATATATCCTATCACACACGTTGTGCCAATATTTCCAAGTGTTCTTCTACTTATGCTTTTCTCTAGGAAAACGGGCTACTCTTCAACAATTTTAAAATAGCTATTTGCTGTCAATTAAGTGGAAATCCGGTTCCAGCAAGTTTTCAATGTTCAAACGAGATCTCAATTTAGTATAGCAAATGGTTTTGGATGTTTTTTTCCAACTTTATTGGGGGCATATCATCAAGGGGCGACGACAATATTATCGCCGCTGTAGAGCCCCTTTTCGGGGGAAAAGCAGTGATAATATTATCGCATTATCATTAAGGACACGTTAGCGCTTGATTCCTTGACTTATCGCCCGTTTTTTACATGCCTCGCATCGATAATGGGATGCGAAGGAGGTGTGGCTGTGAAAACAACATGGGATAATATCGCTAAGGCAGATTTGTGATATGATCAAGGAGGGTTAGCGATATATAAAATCGTGTTAAGTATGCCTTAACTCATGAATTTAACGTCTGTTAAATTCCTGACTAAGGCATACCTAGCATGGGGGGTGGATTGTGTGGCTATGATCTTGGAAAACGGCGATAGCCCCACTATCTCTGGAATTTTTATCGACACAGCGATGTGCTTTGTTGATAATGCACTAACCAGGTGATAAATTCCAGAGATAGCCGGCGATAAATATGTAATATGCCCCTAAGTTTGGTCCATGTCTTGACCCCTTAATCTGTATTTGTAGCAGGCTAGTTCTGAGTTCTCCCTTGAGTAGACAAGGTATTCTTTCAGAGCAATTGAAGGAAAACGATTTGGGAGCATCATTAATTTAATTGAGTTTGCTAGTCACTTGTTACAATTTCATGTGTTCTGTCAGGAAGGCACCATGTTTTTATCCCACATATCAGACTAGTGTATTTTGGTGATAAAGAATGTACTTACTGTGACAACAAAACTTGCTTGGGAGCCTTATAACCACATTTTATTATGTATCTACTCCTTGAATATGCAGTTTTGAGCTTAACAGGCTGGCCACTTGTACTCCCTGATAGGAATATTTCTTCATGTGTTCCAATTTAAATAGATCCTTGTAGATATATCATTGTACTGCTCACCTAATACCACTTTAGATTTACAGATATTATTGTTAGATCATTTATTTTTTATAGGCCTCTACCACCTACAGCTTTCAGTTAGGCTTGCAATGCCTAGGGGCATTTGCAAGGAGCAGAGAAACAATAGGCAGTTTTACTAATATGTCTTGCAACGGAGAGCAACAACCATAGATTCTCAAAATTAGTTTCAGAACACGTTTGTGATTTTTTTTCAGTGGTGCTACATTCTAGTAAGTTTTGTAGGTAGGGATTTTATGATTCTGCAAAGGTCAGTAGACTACATGAAGACTGGTACTAAGATTATGTTTATTAAAGTCTCTTTACAACATACCTTCTTGTGCTGACATTTATTGCTCATTGCCACACAACTATTTTTGCCAGTCACATTTAACAAAGTATTTTGCTTCAGCAGTGTATGTCATAGAGGGTTCATGAATGTATGCCCTATAAATATGTCCAAGAGTAAGCGAAGTGTGTGCATTTAGGAATCTCTTTTGGATCTCTGTATGACTATTTCACAAAATAGAGGATGAACAGAGTCCTCTGGAAAGAAGATATAAGGTGGGGGTAATCACTAGAAATATTTGAAGAACGCTTGAAGTCAACCAACCACCAGTGAAATGAAGAAGAGAGGCAGAAACACCATCAAAATCTAAGGGCCCAATTATGAATCTGGTGGTCTTGTGACTGCAGGACTCACACAGTTGGTCCACCATCTTCCATAATATGACTGGTAAATTAGAACTGGCAATGGACCTCCACCTGCTCCCGGGAACAGTTGTTCCCAGGTGGTGGTGTACGAGTGCCACAACTCATTATGCTGAGAAGGGCTGGCGCAATCCCACTAAGCATATTGCGGGTTCCTGGACCACCAGCCTTTTCATGGCAGAGTCACGCCATAAAAAGGCTGGCAATGCAGGAACAAAGGGGGCCCTATGAGGCCCCCAATGTACCCTCACAATGGGGGCCCTATGGGGCCCCCAATTTACCCTCACAATGGGGATACATCCAGGGGGGTACAACATGTGTCTCCCAGTCTGTGTTCCCCCCAGTTCCAGCTCAACATAGACATCAGTATCAATGTGCCAGAACTTTTTGGCCGTTCCAATTGGGGTGCCTGTTTTTACGGCACCACCATAGGAAAGGCTAAAGGACCACCAACCGTACTGCAAAATGTACTTTTACAACTCATAATACCATTAGAAATGGGAATGCACTTCTGTATTTTGTAAATTAATTGAATTGTTTGTCATTATTCTCACAATTGGTGTTACATGTAATGGATTTTTCTATGTACTAAGCTATAAAAATAAAAAATACATTAATTTCAATACAACAGTTGATACAAATAACAATAAAATATTAGATTGTATCAATAAATATTTTCAGTGTCAGTTCAGTCATTAGCGTTTAGTTTTCCTTCTCTTTAGTTTAACAGGCACAAAACCCGGTGCAACTTTGTCCTCTTTACTCAATTTGTTTCCTTGCCAGGGTTCATCCTATTAGGCAGGGCCCCCTTTCTTTCTAAAACAACTCATAATACCCCCAGCAGACCATGCAAGGGTTTGGTGCAGCAGCCCCGGCATTGAGCCGGTTCAGATGCGCCAAACTCATAAAAGATTTGTCCCTGAACCCTTGTTGCTTCAATCATACCCAAAGCTTTGCACAGACGGTTTGTATATGAGCTATGTGAAGAAACTCTGGCCACCCCTGTCAGAAAACACCCATCTTCACTATCTTGCCTGAAACATTTATAGTAGAATTACATTTGGCTGAGAAGCTTGGTGTAATGTTAAACTATCTTCCTGTAAACCACAGAACCTGCCACAAGTGGTGAAATACACATATCTTCTCTTGCCCAGATTACTGTTGCAGGGATTACTAACTGACTGGTTCCAGGTAGTACACAACAGCGGGCTGGAGAAAATTCCGAAGGTCAATGTTTGCCCAAAATATTTACAATATAGCCTCAAATTTACAAAATGTGTCTAGACAATGTTTTCAAGTCTCATTTATATAGTGATTGCTGTTTATTTTGAGTAACCCTGGTCGGAAAAATCCGGTCCACTCGCAGAGTTTGCAGATTTTTGGCAACTCTTTGTTCCGCTTGGAGCGCGGAGTTACCGAAAACTCTGCACTATTTTTGTTCACACGCTCAAAATTCGTTTTTGCGCACTTGGGAGTGGCATACCAGGGTGCCTGCATTTGCAGACAAGATTATCTATCCATTCGCCTGCGCCCTGAAATTTGGTAGCCGGACGCGCGGTCCCACGAGAGTCTGTGATCGCGAATATGTCATTCAGACGCGCCATCGGACTTTTGGCGGAGGTTTCGCGAAGATCATGATGCCGAACACGCCAAATTTGCAAGCTGAAGAAGAATATTTCTTGAGAAGCAATAACCTTTCTCAAAAAGGATGATTTGGATGAAAAAAATCCTCAGATTGACATTTGGCTGTACTTTTTGGTACACGGAGTCCTTTGTCTTTTTTTACTTATTTTTTGAAGAGGAAGGAAGTGCCCCAGTGTCTCCAACTTCCTGTTCCTGTCCAGCAGGCTCCTCCCAGTGCTTTGTCCATCTCCTGTTCACTTTTCATTTTGATTTGGAGCTGGAAGGATACCTTTTTTTGTATGCTTTTGATTTTGAGGAATTCAAGATTTGAGATTTCACAAGTAAGCTGGCAAATCAGTAATTTGTTTGATTGGGGCATTGCACCTACACAGCGACGGCTCGTGGAGGGAGTTACGGTGGGGCAGGAGGGTGGGGAGGGGGAGGGGCAGGGTGGAGGTTGCTAAAAACCGGCATATGGATAATTGCAGGTAAGTAAACAATTTAATTAATAAAACGAATTTCGTAGTGCGCCTTGCATCGCAAAATGCAATGCAGTGCGAGCTACGAAATTCGTTTTATTAATTAAATTGTTTACTTACCTGCAATTATCCATATGCCGGTTTTTAGCAATCTCCACCCTGCCCCTCCCCCTCCCCACCCTCCTGCCCCACCGTAACTCCCTCCACGAGCCGTCGCTGCACCTACATATTTTTGTACTTTTCTTTTTGTTTTCAATGTATTGTGGTGGGTGGACTGTACTTTCAGTAGGGGCCTACTTATTTCTTTGTATGTATTTTTTTCTAGTTTTCTTTTATAAAGGAAACATGTTGCAGCTTTCACTACATTTTTTCCAACTTTTGCAAAATGTATTTAATTCACTAGCCCAGAGCTACTCATGTGTGCAAGAAACAACTCTTGTTGTGGTGTCTGTTGAATTTAAACATCATTTATGGCATGGATGACATTGGATTGAATTGCAAAATGTGTTTTTTTGGGTATATTACTTTTTCATGTGTGTTAAATAAATGCCCTTGTTGGAGGTGTGTGGTTGTTGTGTAACTAACAAACCTTTTTAGCCGTGGTTTTCGTTTTTGCATTGTTGCATTAGAGCTGTGTTGTTTAGCATGGCTCCTTTGTCTGGCCATACATGCCTGCTTGAGTTCATTGTTTTACAGGCCTCCTGCTGGTTGTTGTGTGAGTGACCAATCATATGCTGGTGGTGGTAGTTAGTGCGCTGCTTTGCCATAGGCATGCATGTCTTTCCTATGTTCCCCCTGGCTTACTGCTTCATGTTGCTATAGGCCTGCATTCTCTGTCTTCCCTTACTTGTTGTAGTGGTGCCCAAGCCATATGGCTGGTGGCCATTTTGTGAACTATATTTAACAAAGAGGGGAGGTAGAGTATCAAGTAGGATTCCTACTCCACGGGCACTGTTACATAAACAAGAAGAATCCTACCACTTATTGGGAAGAAAGGTGAGGAAAGGAAGGGGGACACTCAGTGTTGTGTAAAATACCCCTCACACACCAACAGGCCCCTTGGTGTCATGCTTCATCATCGGGGTCTTCGCACCCCGCTAAGGGGATGCGGCACGCTACGACCTACGACTACGCGGGAGCGTTGACAATTCAGTCTATGTGTGGTGTGTGTTGAGTGCAAGTGAAAGGAATAGGATGTGAGTGGGAAGTGTAGTGAGAAAAAAAAAAAAAAAAAAAAAAAAAAAAAAAAAAAAAAAAAAAAAAATTAAAAAGGACCTGGCCAGTGGGTAAAAGGAAAAACTTTATTCTGTACCTCTGGCTGGTACTATTAAAAAAGTGCTAGATGGCGAGGTTTTGTGTCTTAGTAAGGGACAGAACCTCTGGTGTGCGTCGACATGTTTCGGTACATACGTACCTTCTTCAGGACGGGGCACAACTCCCAACCCTACTCACGTTTCTCTACAGAACAAGATTATTGTTCTAACTTTCCTAAAAAAGTGATTACATTTACTGAAGACAAATACAATGTGCCTACAGCGGTTTTACTTGAACATGTAGTTACATGTCTTATTGTATAAGCTGATTAAAGCCTCATGAGCAATTTCAGAACATCAGGGTAGGTAGGTAGGTGGATCCACAATGAAATCCGCCTCAGTCGGCCTCTTTCCTCCACCCTGTGTTGCTCCGTCGTAAATGACGGAGCAACACAGGGTGGAGGAAAGAGGCCGACTGAGGCGGATTTCATTGTGGATCCACCTACCTACCTACCCTGATGTTCTGAAATTGCTCATGAGGCTTTAATCAGCTTATACAATAAGACATGTAACTACATGTTCAAGTAAAACCGCTGTAGGCACATTGTATTTGTCTTCAGTAAATGTAATCACTTTTTTAGGAAAGTTAGAACAATAATCTTGTTCTGTAGAGAAACGTGAGTAGGGTTGGGAGTTGTGCCCCGTCCTGAAGAAGGTACGTATGTACCGAAACATGTCGACGCACACCAGAGGTTCTGTCCCTTACTAAGACACAAAACCTCGCCATCTAGCACTTTTTTAATAGTACCAGCCAGAGGTACAGAATAAAGTTTTTCCTTTTACCCACTGGCCAGGTCCTTTTTAATTTTTTTTTTTTTTTTTTTTTTTTTTTTTTTTTCTCACTACACTTCCCACTCACATCCTATTCCTTTCACTTGCACTCAACACACACCACACATAGACTGAATTGTCAACGCTCCCGCGTAGTCGTAGGTCGTAGCGTGCCGCATCCCCTTAGCGGGGTGCGAAGACCCCGATGATGAAGCATGACACCAAGGGGCCTGTTGGTGTGTGAGGGCCATTTTGTGAAGCCATCCACTGTGCTTTGCCATAGGCCTGCATTCTCTAGTATTGTCTGCCTTCCCTTTCTTGTTGTTGTGGTGGCCTGGCCATTTGGCTGGTGGCCATTTTGTACAGGCAGCCAGTGTGCTTTTGCCATAGGCCTGCATTGTTTGTCTTCTCTTTCTTGTTGTTGTGGTGGCCTGGCCATGTGGCTGGTGGCAATATTGTACAAGCAGCCAGTGTGCTTTTGCCAATAGGCCTCCAAGCGTTCTTTGTGGTGGCCATGCCTTGCCCTTGTTGTTTTACATGCAATGCTACATTTTCTAATACATTTGCAATATTTTTGATTTGAATTGAATTGATTCACTATGTGGCCTAGTCTGCCAATAGGCCATTTTCAGCCAGTAGGCCCAGAGCTACTCATGTGTGCATGAAACAACTGTTTCGGTGGTGTCTGTTGAATGTAAACATAATTTAGGGCATGGGTGGTATTGGATTGAATTGTAAAATGTGTATCTTTGGGGGTATTTTTTTTTTTTGTGTATGTTAAGTATAGGCCCTTGTTGGATGTGTGTGGTGTGGTTGTTGTGTAACTTGCAAACCTTTTTTATCCCTATGGATTTTTGTTTTCATTGTTGAATTAAAGCTGTGTTCTTTAGCATGCATCTTTTGTATGACCACATAGGCCTGCTCAAGTTCATTATTTTACAGGCCTCCTGCTTGTTGTTGTGTTAGTGACCATGTGACTGGTGGCCATTTTCTAAAATGTTTGTGGTGTTATTTAGTGTGCTGCTTTTGCCATAGACCTACATGTCTTTCCTTTGTCCCTCTTGGCTTATTGCTTCCATCCCCATTGCCAGCTGCAGTGTCCCACGTGATGCACAATCACATTCACGAATCTCAATGCCAAACAGGTTCCATAACATTTGTATTTTTGTTTTTGTTCTTCTGTTTTTTTAATAACTGAGTTAATACAATTTAAACAATATTAAATAACACTAACAAGTGTGACCACACATTAAGTTACATATCATATTTGTTTGTTTGTACAGTAGTAAATTGAACCACAACAATAAATGCCACGTTTCACTCATGTTCTTCTTGCTTCTTTGCATTCAGGTGCTCAAAAGAGGAGGAGGCATCATCACCCATTGTCTGGCCATAGAGCAGTCTTGCTGCGCACAACGTCACGTGACGGGTGACCACAGATATCTTTTCAACTTGTGCCACTTCGTGCAGCTGATATTGAAGAAGATGGTCCCAAGGAAAGGTACCAGGTCCTCCTGTCCCAAGAAAGTTGCCAGTGAGAAGACGATGGAAGTGCCACTCACCACTTCTGGTGTGCTGACCAAGATCTTTTTTTGGGAAACCAAAAATTGTACCTGCAGCAGTAGTGTCTGGGGATCAAGCTGGGAGCAGCACCCCTGCATCAGTGGACCCACCTCACCAACCTAGGCCCAAGCCCATTTCTGTCACATAGGCAGCCAGCCTCATCACGACAATGCAAAGGAGCAGCGATATTGACATTGACTTATCGTTATTTCGAAGTAGTACCCAATCTATCCAGGAAACTCAGACAAGTGGACAACAATGGTAACTACAGGATATATCTAATTCAAAATATAGAATTACATTAATATCGAAGTAAAAATATAGAATGGACAAAATATCGAATGGACAGAAGAAAGGCAACAAAAATATCGAATTTAAGGTACGTAATTTATTATCAATTTTTATAATATAAAACGTCAAAATATCGAAGTAGATAATATAGATATTCAAATATATCGAATTTTTAATAATATCGAATTTTTTAAAGTGTTTTCTATGTTAGTATATGTGTGAAAAGTGTATATTTTTATTATAATTTATTTTAAGTAATGAATTTTATGTTATTTAATTGTTGCGTAATTTAATTCTGTAACGGGTTGTGAGTTTATAGGGGCATAGGGTGGGAAGTAATTTGTTTGTAGTTAATTAAATATTGTAATGTATATATTGATATTTATTTGGAATTCATTGTTAAATAATTTTTAATTTATAATTAATTATTTTTTAATTGATAATTAATTTTTATTAATTGATTAATTGATAATTATGTTAATTTAATTAATTTATTTTTAGTAGCGGGTTGTGGACTTATAGGGGAATAGGGTGGGAAGTAATTTAATTTTTAAATAATTAAATATTTTAATTTATTTATTGGTATTTATTTTGAATTAATTGTTAATTAATTAGTAATTTTTTATAATAATCTTTTAATTGGTAATTAATTTGTATTATTAGGTAATTAATTTTAATAATTAATATGTATTTGTATCTTTTTATTGATTAATTATTCAATTATATTAAATTGGTAATTAGTTTTAATATTTTTTATTTGGTATGGATATATTATTTATTTTTTATTAATATATTAAATATTTACTTTCTCTACTGTTGCACTCTCTGGAGTGGGAATAGTAATGTTAACCCCTCCTCTATCCAACGCTTTCCCAACTGTTGCACTCTCTGGAGTGGGAATAGTAATTTTAACCCCTATGCTATCCAACGCTTTCCCTACTGTTGCACTCTCTGGAGTGGGAATAATAATTTTAACCCCTACACTATCCAACGCTTTCCCTACTGTTGCACTCTCTGGAGTGAGAATATTAATTTTAAACCCTACACTATCCAACGCTTTCCCTACTGTTGCACTCTCTGCAGTGGGAATAGTAATTTTAACCCGTACGCTATCCAACGCTTTCCCTACTGGTGCAATCCCTGGAGTGGGAATAGTATTTTTACCCCTACGCTATCCAACGCTTTCCCTACTGTTGCACTCACTTGAGTGGGAATAGTAATTTTTACCCCTACGCTATCCAACGCTTTCCCTACTGTTGCACTTACTGAAGTAGGAATAGTAATTTTTACCCTCCTGCTATCCAACGCTTTCCCTACTGTTGCACTCTCTGGAGTGGAAATTGTAATTTTTACCCCTACGCTATCCAACGCTTTCTCTACTGCTGCACTCACTGGAGTGGTAATAGTAAATATTACCCTCCCGCTATCCTATGGTAAGAATATTGTATATTTGTTATTAATATTATGTTAATATATATATATATGTTTTAAGAAAATCAAATTGTATGTTTCTTTTTTCATAACTTAAATTGCTTATTTAATAATTTTAAGGTTATTTAAGTATGTTTAAGTATATTTTAGTTAATTATTTTTAAGACATTAACAAAATTCGATATTTTGACTAACTATATTTTTTAAACAATATTTTTGATTCAATATTTTTGTACTTACCTGTTTGTAGATAGGAATTAGATATTTTTGTAGTCTATATTTTATCGTCGATATGTTTGTAATTCGATATTAGTGTAATCGATATTATGTCAGTAATCCAACAACAACAGCCGCAACCATCGCCCACAATAGTAGTTGTTCCTCCTGAAGTATGGGCAGTTCAGGAAATCGAACTTCCTGCAGAGGAAGAGGAGCAAGCCACTCTTTCAGAAGATCCATTTTCTTCCCGATCCTCAGCAAGGAAAAGGGGCGTTAGCCAATGAAGTTCTTCTGCAAGCCCCCCTTCTGATGATCTAGATGCCTTTTGAAAGCCACCACCTCAGTCTGAGAGTGAGAGATGCCACAAGTCAAGGCTAGGGAAAAGGAAGGTTCCAGAGAGCCTCAGAGTTATGGAAATAGATGTAGAAGAGGATGATGACGAGCAAGCCATCATGGACATCAGTCCCACCCCAGTGGAAACTGACATTACACTATTCCAAATTGCTGTGAGGGATGTGGCATGGATACCACCAACACAGGTAATACCAACAACACCTCCAGCTTCCATATTTGCATTACAAAGGCCCAACAGTGACCTACATCCAGCAACACTACCTCATTATAAGTAGTTAGTAGTATTGCACAGAGTCAAATTCCGCGCCCACCCTCCAGTTAATCCGGCATTGCAAGTGGCAGCTCCAGAAAGTTCACCTCGCCAGTTTGGGACTTCTTTTTGGTTAGCAGTAAGGAGGAGAAGGTTTCTATATGCTCCATTTGTAAGCAAGGTGTTAGGCAGGGTAAGCTTGGTACAAACTATGGTACCGGAGGCCAAACAGCCCATATGAAAGCTCACCACTTGATCCAGTGGGAGGAACACCTTAAAGGCCAAAAAAGTAAAAGTTCACCCATTCCTGTTGTTGGTGATGAAGAAGAAGATTCAATTGTGGTGGAAGGTGAACAAGAGGGAGACATTTTCTCTGCAACACAAAGTAGCCCTGTCCCCAGCAGTGCAGTGGTACACCACATCCTCACCAGCCTCAAAAACATCTCAGTGGCACAAGAGTGAGAGTCAGGCTGAGAGTGAGATGCCAAGGTAACAGAGAACTGCAGTGAAAAAAAGGGCCTAACAACATCTGGCATCAAGAAGTCACCTGCTTCGGTGACACCAGCAAGGAAAAAAATCCAGCCCACCATTCTCAGCATGTTTAGGTCAGAGGGGCAGTACGAACACAACCACCCAACGGCATGTTTGTACAATGCAAAGCTGGCTAAAATGTTAGCATTGGAACAATGCAAAGCTGGCTAAAACGTTAGCATTGGACCGTCTCTCTTTTTCTTTTGTGGAAGGGGTGGGGTCAGAATTTGTGACACCCATCTGCCCAAAATGGGTGGTTTCCAGCCGGTCCTATTTTGCCAGAGTTGCTGTTCCAGCACTACATCAAGACGTGCTGGAATTGCTAGGACTAGCTTTGTGGCGGAGTGCTGTTCAGAGTATCCACATGACAACAGACATGTGGACCAGTTGCCAAGCCACTGATTACATGTGCATCACTGCACACCAGATCTCTTTTGTGGGGGTTAGAGAAAAGATATCTGCAGGTGTTGACACTGCTGAGATTTTTAATGCCGCTTGCAAACAAGAAACTGTAGCCATGTTCGCCATGGCTAAATCTCATAATGCTGCAAACATTTTGGAAGAGTTTAACAGCAAGGTCTTTGAATGGCTGCACCCGAGAGGGCTTAACATTGGTTTTGTTGCCACAGACAGTGGCAGTAATATAGTTAAGGCCATGGGTGATGGTGGCTATATCAGGGTCATGTGTTTGGCGCACTGCATTATCATCATTGTTCAAGACTTTCTGAAAAAAGAATGCAGAGTCAGCAACTTACTGACCACCTGCAGAAGAATATGCATACATTTCAGCCATTCTTTTAAAGCCCGGAAGCAGCTGTGGATCATTCAACGTGAGTTTAGAGTGCCAATGAAAGCACTCATCCAGGAGGTGCCAACACATTGGAACTCAACTTATTACATGCTTGACCATCTGTTTCAGCAGTATAGACCAATCAATAAATAATTCCTTTCGAGCTCACCACATGTGAAGTCAGCAAGGAGGGCTGTCCTATGCGCCAAGCTATCCCATTGTTGCACATGCTACAGGAACAGCTGAATTAGAGTCTCTCCAATGTAAGAAGGCTTGGGGGAAAAAAAGAAGCGTATGAGTTGGTGAAAAGCTCATCCCTTCGCCTAGCTGAAAATACATGGGTGCAAACTGAGATTAAGTCACCCAACCATTGCATTTCTGCCACAAATCAGGATCCACAGTACAAATTAGTACTGTACACTAACACACTAATTCCTTTTTCACAGATGGATGTTGCCAAATACAAAACTTGGATAGCTGCAGTAGCCAGTGACTGAAAAAAGCAGGCTGGAAATTAGAGGCCCACTACTCAAGCCCACAAGAAGTACTGCAGGGCAGCTTGCGTCCAGTTCAACTTCACAGCCTGAGGGCAGTGCGGTTGGCGCACAGCAGTCAAAACAACCAACAAGAACAGCAGCAAGAACAGGATCATCACCATCCCCGGTAAAATCGGCACAAGAATGGTATCTACAGCAAGGACTTGTTAGGTCCAGTGCTCATGCAAATGAAAAGGCAAAAGAGGCCGGGCAAAGCGGAGCACCCCTGAGCATTGAGCGGATGGCCCTGGCCTATCTAGATGACCCAACATAGATCTACATTGATCAAATCCCATTGCTATATTGGTATGGGAAAAGTCGCCATTGGCCAGTGCTCAGCAGGCTGGCAATAAACTGTCTGGATTGCCCTGTCAGAAGTGTCTCTTCTGAGCATGTTTTCAGTGCTGCCATTGTAACAGTGAAAAGGACAAGTCTGTCACCCCAAAATGTAGAGAGGTTAACCATGATCAAAATTAATCAGCACTTTATACTACCGGATTACACCATGCCTGAAGCACAGCAGGAACAGGAGGACAGTGACTTAGGTGACAAAAGTAGTGTGGTAGATGACTTACTTCTGGGTGAATCACCAGAGTTTGAGGACAAGCTCTACTTTGCTGACAACTACTTTCAACATGTTACTTTCTTTCTTTCTTTCTTACTTTTATTATTTGTTCATGTCTCTGTGTTTCTGGTTCTAATAACAACACATTCATCATCACTGTCTTGTCTTTTTATTGCTATATTAACCAATGCCAAATCAATCAGATCGACTTATTCGGCTAGTAGTAGTCGACTTAGTATGTATGTATTGCAGTCGAGTATCATCCTATCATTAGTATTCCACAATTTAATTCCGATTCCTGAATCCTAACATACGTAACCCGCCTATTCCTGACTTTGGAATGAATTGCAAATATTTTTTATCTGCTTCTATGTTCAGATCTCATTCCCAATCATCTCTCAGACAGTCTCAGTCTCAACTCCAACAACCTTGACGGGCCAATTACTAAGTCTACATTTATTCTTCTTAATGCATAGATAGACGCATGCATAATTGCAGCATACACTAAATCAGTTGGTTGCTATTATTCACTCACTGTAATAACTACAAAAAGTTCTACTAAGACTGAAGTCATGTGAGAGCCTGAGGAAGCATCACTCACAAGTCACAACGCAGGCTGCTAAATTACCAAATAATACTAACTAACTACTACCATTATCTTAGTGACAGGAGACAGGATAGCCTGACAACCGCAAGATGACCAGTTAACCTTTGGGAAGGGTCTTTCAATGTGCATGAACACATATCAGCAAAAGTTTAGTAACGCTTGATCCATTTTGGCTAGAATTTACATTTTGTTAAAATGTACATATTATGCAGCAGATTATGTGGCCAGTGTATCATATCCTTAAATATGCTAAAAAGGCACAGCTGCAGAATCACATTATTGCATTGACCCTGTTCATGTTGTTTCTGAAGTCATTTAATGTGCAATTTATTGTTTTACATACTTTTTAATATAAATATAATTGTGATTGGAAATTTTAAGTTGGCTATAGGTTTAGTAGAGGAAATTGGAAATAGGTATTTTTTGTTTTTAGGTATTTTTGGTTCAGTTTTAAGAATAAGTGTTGTATTAGGCTTGTTTTCTTTAATGTTATTTTTCTATAATTTTGACTCAATAGAATGTGGTTCATATTGAACTGTAAATATTAAACACATCCACTTCCAAATAAGTAACATGCAAATTTTGGAGTAGGAATAGTAAATAAGGATAATAGAATAGGAATAAGTTTGGATTTTAAGTAGAAGAGTAAGCCTTACACCCTTGCCCTCTCCCCCAAAGTATCACTTTCTCCAATGCGTTTGAGTTAGGAGTGGGACTAGTAAAATCTAACGCACCCCAAAATCCAACACTTTTCACACTGTGGTTACGTTTGGATAGACAATTACAAATCTGAGCACAACCCCTTCAAAGTTCAACATGTAGCTAAGTTTGGGATTGAAATAGTAAATCTGATGTCCAAAAAGTCCAACACTTGTGCCAAAATGTTTAGGTTTGACATGTATATCCAGGACCCCAAAGTACAACAGGTTCCACGGTGTGTTTCAGTTTTGATTGAAAATAAGAAATGTGACTTCCCCAATGTCCAACACTTTCCCCAATGTGGTTAGTCTGGAGTGGTAATTGTAAGTTTTCAATAATGTAGATAAGGGTGGACTCAGAAAAGTAAATCTAACCCCATCAAAATCCAACATTTTTGCCAATGTGGTTAAGACTGGAGTGGAATATATATATATATTACCTACTGGTGGTTGCCAGTAGGTAGTTATAGTTAGGGCACGGTGCGTGAATCGGGTGTGCGCGAGCTGAATTCTGATTTGTTGTAAAACGTCTGTCAACATTCTAATTGGTGGAAACCAGAAAGTGTTGGCCGCCATTTTGTGTCCGAGGCCTTAGAGAGCCAAAAACAAAAGTGGAAAACATGAAAAGGGGGCAGGATAGAGACTTCCTGACCCCCTAGGCCTTCTCAGTGGTTCCCTAAAGAACCCCGAATGCCCCCATATTTTTTAATTTTTTTTCTAAATCATGAGCTGCGCGCACGGTGCACGCACCCTCGAGACAAAAGAGATCTCAAAACAAAAGTGGAGAACGTGAAAAGGGGGCAGGGTAGAGGCTCCCTAACCCTCTAGGTCTTCTCAGAGGGGTCCCTGAAGGAACCCGAAGGACAAAAAACATTTTTTTTATTTAAACGTGGGTGCGCGCACGGTGCTCGCACCCCTTGGCAGCCATTTTGTTACTCCGAGGTAGAAGAGAGCCAAAAACAAAAGTGGAGAACGGGAATAGGGGGCAGGGTAGAGACTACCTGACCCCCTAGGCCTTCTCAGGGGTCCCTGAAGGACCCCGAAGGGCAAAAAAAAACATTGGAAAAAAAAGGGGAGGTGCACGCATGGTGCGCGCACTTTGTCAAAAAATCGAGAACAAATACAGTTAAATAACAAGTTTGAGTGTTTATATGTTGGTTGGCTCTAAAAAGAGCTGTTGTGTTCATTGAGTGTTTTTTGTACCTACAAGTAAGTACTGATGCAGAGTCTAAAGTTACAGAGGAAGACTCTGTTCCCCTCATCTGTGAAATGTACTCCGTCTCCTCTATAAATGCCTTGCATGTTGTAACGCAATTTTTTGTTGTATAAAGAACCCATACCATAGTCTCTGAGGAAACCAGAAACAGACTTATTCACATGTTTCCTTGCTTTCTCAATCTGTGGACAATATTGGTTGGACCAGTTCCATTTTTGCCTTTGGCATATATTAGAATATACAAAGGCAGTTTGTGGAAAAAGTGACATCAATTGCCCAAAGGTGTCCTTTAAAAGCATTTCCAGACCTACCCCAGTCAAAGTGCCTAGGTCATTGCCACCACAGTGCACAATTATGAGGTCAGGGTGTGGGAGATGCAAAAAGGATTTTACCAATGGCATCAATTGGTGACATCTCAATCCTCTCCGGCCAATCCACATAATATCCTCATTTGGTAAATCAAGGTTAAGAAAGCATCTATTTTCTGCATACCTTTGACTCCAGAAAATATAGCTATGTCCTACAATCCACACTGTAAGCATCTTTCTTGAAGTGAGATCAGGTTGTACTCAGATGGGCTCTGGAAATAAAATGGCAGTTTGAAAAGTAGGAGTTTAGAAAAAATCTGGATGAGATTCAGTGCACTTGAAAAAAATGAAATGATTGGTGGTTTTTGAGAATTCAACATTGAAAACTAGTCTGCATGCAACTGTTTTTTAAAAGGAGAAATGCTAATGGTTGAGAAAAGTCATTGAAAGGTACATTGCACAGGATAAGCTGGTATATTGAGAATTCAAACACCCTTGCTGGTTTGGTTTGCAACTTTTGGTGATGGACTTTTCACCTGTGTGTTCAATTAGGTGTTCTATGGAGTGTTACCATGGTAACAGGCAGAGAGAGCTGTGGGGGAAGGTTGAACATTATGTGAGTTTGAAAGTGTAGAAATGTAGAACCAATTAAAATGATAGCTTGGTTTTGAATTTGTGTTGGAAGATTTTTAATTGGTTATCTACAAGAATATGTGTGTAAAATGAGAGGGAAGATATGTCATTCTATGATTCCAGTGACTGGTGCACAATTGAGAGATTCTGCTTAAGAAAATCTGGTGTGTGATTGTCACTGTTTTAAATCTAAAAAAGCAATTTTAAAGGTGAGTTGTTAATTTGTAAGGGGATCTATGCTGTGCAGTTTAAGTTAATAAGAAAAATGTGTTCTAATGTGGAAGCAGGAGTGTATTTGCATAGAGTGTAATTCGGAATTTGCCTGCTTTGGGAAAAACATTGTGTTAGTTGCATTTGCTATGTTAATGTGTTTGAGGTGATATTTTTTTTCATGTCAGTGAATTCTCATTTCTACATTCTCAGTCCCACCTTGAGCCTGAACACTACTGCACTGTCCTAAAACCTGAAACAGCACTCCCAGCAAGACTCTCTTTCACTGTAGTAATCATTTTACTGAATTGCAAGGCATACTGTCATGTGTCTAAGATCACAGTGTGAGTCAGACTTCATTTCACAAAATGGTGGCTGATTAATTTGCTTAGTTGATGTGTTTAAAAATATGGCAATGTGTTTAGTCATGGAGTGAGTCAGGCCTGAGTGTGCTGTAGAAATTACATACCATCTCTCTCTGTAGCATGTAGTAATCATGTCAGTGAATTCTCATTTCTACATTCTCAGTCCCACCTTGAGCCCCTACTCTGCCTGAACACTACTGCACTGTCCTAAAACCTGAAACAGAACTCCCAGGAAGACTCTCTTTCACTGTAGTAATCATTTTACTGAATTGCAAGGCATACTGCCATGTGTATAATATCAAAGTGTGAATCAGACTTCATTGATTGTTGAACATAGGCCAGTGATGTGAGCCCAAGTTGCGTCAGATGTGCATGGCTATGTGTTTACGTCTTGGTTTTGAGGTCACACGTTTCTATAGGTACACATCTACACAGTACATCACGGCTGTGTACCCACATCCAGAAGCTGTCGTGAGTGTGTGGTTTGTGTGTGCAAGTCGCATTAATGGTGGTATACATGCATACTGAGTATGCGTCTGTGTGTCGCTTGTTGTATGTCCATGCCTGTCATGTGAGGATGCAGAACATTGTAGGTGGGGTCATGGGTGCATGATGACAATGAGGGTGTGGTCCATGTTCGTGTTGTGTGTACACGTCAAGGTGTGTCTGTGGGGACCCTTCTCCATACTTGGGCAATCAGTCATGTTATGTTGGCAGTCCTTTCAACATGTCTGCATGTAACATTCAACTTTTTTGCACACCGGATGTTGTTTGTGGATGTACATTGTGTGTGTAGTCAGCTGTAGTGCCTTATATTTTGGTCACGTCACACATACAATCAGTGTCTGCAACATGTATAATTTGTATTGTGTTGGTCAAGATGTGATGGTGTGGCCCAGTTGTGCGTTGTTGGTCAATTGACATCTGCTCCCATGTACTCCCACACAGGAGGGCTCCAAATGTGCATCGACCATACACTGTGCTGGAGGACATGGTTGAAGAGGAGGTAATCCGCGAATTCCGGCTGGACAGATGGAGGTTGCAGGACCTTGTAGGCCAATTGTCACCTCATCTGCAGCCACGCAGGCCATATCCAGGAGCAATTACACCCACAGCATAGGTGATGGCGGCACTTCACTTCTTTGCAACTGGCACTTTCCAGTAGACAGTTGGACATGCCGGGGGGATGTCCTAATCCATGTTCAGCATGGTACTGTGGGATGTGCTGGATGCCATTATGTCTTACAAGGATGATTACATCCATTTCCCACGTCCGGCAGAGCTGGCTGCAGTGAAGGGTGACTTCTATGCACTGGCCCAGATCCCACACGTAGTGGGTGCCATTGATGGGACACATATTGGTCTGATTCGACCCCAGGCACGTGAAGCCGTCTATCGTAATAGGAAGCACTACCACTCTATAAATGTGCGTGTGGTGTGCCTGGCTGACAACATCATCTCCCATGTGTGTGCAAGGAGCATCATTGTCTACCAACTGATGGCTAATTTGCGTCAAGAACATGCGTGGCTTGTAGGTGAGTGTGCTGTGATGACTACTGTGTTGTAAGTGTGCCATGCTGTTACCACCAATCCTGGTAATGATGTATGTGTCTGTCATCCCCAGACCCAGGCGACTCTGCGTACCCAAACCAACCGTGGCTGCTGAGCCCCATACGGAATCCAACTACCCCAGGAAAAATGCGCTACAATGAGGCCCATTGGAGGACACGTCTGGTGGTGGAACGTAAATTTGGACTGCTGAAGTCTAGGTTTCGCTGCCTTGATAAAACCGGAGGCACCCTGCCGTACTCACCCGGCAAAGTATGCAAAATCGTGGTTGCCTGCTGCATGCTCCATAACCTGGCCTTACGCAATAACATTGCACTGATCATGGACCCTGCAGACCAACAGGTTGCTCCGCCTCCCATACCACCCATGTCCAGTGATGAGGATAGTGGGGAGGAAGAAGGTGTGGACCAGAGGCTTCAGCTCATTGCTCGCTCCTTTACTTGAATGTGAGTATCTACCTCTTGTGCTGGTGTTCAAAGCGTGATGTATGTTCGCTGGTGATATGTGGATGTGGTGTGTGGATGGTGCCTGTTCTGGTATGTTCTGTTTGCAAATGGGTGTGGGAGATGGTGTACGTCCAATGCTCCCAGATGTGTGTCCTGTGATCCGCTTAATTTGTGATGAGTGTGGTTTGTGGGATTTTGCTGTATGGTGTGGTGTGATGGTTGTGATTCAGTTTCCGACCTGTGCTTGTTGTTCTCTCATTATCCCTAGGTCACTCCCACAGAGACATGATTGTCAAGTACATTGATACCTGCACCTGGTAATGACAAGTACTAAGACGAACCTTTGATTGAAACATGGAGGTCACACAGCATTGAGTGTTTACGTGGTGTTTATTTACAGGGTGTGGATTACTGTTTGTGCATATTTACAAATAGTTGTTGGTGGGGAAGTGAGAGTTGAAGGTTATATCGGATGAAAACACAGTGGGGACACCACATTGTGTGATGTACACCTAGTCCAACAGACGTGTGCCAATGCTTGGCATTGTGGTGCAAGATAGTTCGCAGAGTGAATGCCAGGCTCAAGGAAGGGTGAAGTCAGTGGCGGCCCCTCTTTGAACGGGTGGATGGTGCATTGTCACTCCTGTGAGCTGGATCCAGCCTCGGACGGCCCCTCCGTCTTGGAGCCGGAGCGGTGCCAGCTGTGGGGGCAGGTTGTTCTGGGACAACCTCCCTGTCAGTGGCCTCAGGTGATGGTGATGGTGGTGGTGGTGTTGGTGCCCTGTCCTGCTGGCCACTTGGGGGAGGGGGAGGTGGTGTTGGTGGCCTGTCCCGCTGGCCACTTGGGGGAGGGGGAGGTGGTGTTGGTGCCCTGTCTCGCTGGCCACGAGGGGGAGGTGGTGTTGGTGGCCTGTCCCGCTGGCCACTTGAGGTGGGGGGAGATGGTATGGTGTGGGATAACCACTCCCTCCAAAGAACTGTTTGCTGCCCCATGATGTCAACAATTTGTCCCAATCGGAAGCAAATTAAGGAAGAGGGTTAAGGGAGAAAAAAAAAAAAATATTCCTCATGAGCTGCTTTGCTGTCACATAATTAGAAGGAAAATCTGGGCAGTGCATGATGAGCAGGATTACTAATAAGGAGCTAAGGTTCCTTACATGAAATGTGAATGGTCTCCGGGGGTAAATCAAGGAGATTGCTAATTCTGAAATACTTAGAAGATTCACCAGCTCAGGTTATCATCTTGCAAGAGACACATTTAACACAAAAGGAAAGTAAAGAGATATTTAGTACCCAAAAGCGGATTGCAAATGCTATTTTTACATCCCAAGATTTGGTTACAAAAGGGGTGGCTATTTTGATTAGAAAAGGAGCTGACATAGTAGTCGAAAATAATTCAGTAGACAGTAGAGGAAGATGGGTGATTTGTAAGTTACGACTGGCGGGTGAAGTGCTTGTAGTAGTCGGTTATTATGGCCCGAACGTGGACGATCCCACAATTTTAGAAAAAATTGAATTGGAGTTGCTGGAATTTTCAGGTAAAATTATTATGGCAGGAGACTTCAATACAGTATTAGATGGCAAGTTGGATAGAACTGGCAATGTTAGGGCAATAGTAAATAGTAAAATGACTGCTAAGGTAAAGTCAGTTATGGTCCAGCAAGGGCTTTGTGATATTTGGAGATTTAAAGCAGCACAGCAGTTAGGATTTACTTTCTATAATAAAAAGTATAAACATAATTCACGGATAGATTTTTTTCTGGTAGACACTAGGTTGAAAGAGCGAGTTACAAGCGTAGAACACATAGGGGCACATCTATCAGACCATTCTGCAGTGAGTTTAAACCTAAGTTTAGAATCAGAGGAAATGAGTCCTGTTTGGAGACTAGATCGTACAATTTTAGCTGACGAAGAAGTTTTAGAAACTCTTAAAGAGGAGATACAAGTTTTTCTAGACGTAAATGTGGGTTCAGCTAAGGAGGATATAGTTAGGGAAACTTGCAAAGCGTTCATGAGAGGGAGAATTGGAGCTCAGGGTGCAAAAAAGCGAAGAATGTATTACAGCCTAGTTTCGAATTTAGAAAAAGAGATTCGAGATTGTGAAACTAGCCAAATTCCCCAGGGCGGTATCATTTCAGAGGGTTCATGGAAGAAAAAGCTCTTAGATTTAAAGGTTCAACTCACTGCAATACTTACTCAAAGAGTTAAAGAAAGATGGGAGGCTAGTCAGTTGGCACACTTTTCATATGGAGAGGGATGTGGCAAATTATTAGCGTGGAAAGCCAAGAAGGACGCTATACGGAATCAAATTAAAGAGATTAAGAAATTGGGCACAGGTCAAGTCATAACAGAAAGGAAACAAATTGTAGAAGCGTTTCATGAATATTTTGCGAATGTCTATACAGAGGACCTTTGTCCAGATAAGGTTGAGATTGAGAGCTGGTTATCCTTAATAAAACCACTTGCAGCGGAGGATATGTTGGAGCTAAATAAGGAAATTACTCAAGAAGAGGTGATGAAAGTGATTAAGGAAAGTAAAAGGGGGAAAGCCCCTGGGCCAGACGGCCTCCCGGCAGAAGTGTACAAAGCTTTAGGAAATACAATGGTCCCTACACTATGTCATCTGTATAATAAAATTTTTAGAGGGGAAGTAACAATTCCAAGCTCATGGAACGAGGCAACTATTGTCTTAATACTTAAACCAGGGAAATCTCCAAAAAGTATGGATGCTTATAGGCCTATCTCACTCTTAAATTGTGACTACAAATTTTTCTCTAAAATCCTAGCGGACAGACTCGGTAAAATCATTCATAAACTGATCCATGAAGATCAAAGGGGTTTTATTAAGATGAGATACCTAAAAGAACTTACTTACTCTTTGATAGGTATGATAGACTTAGCTTCCAATTATGAATACCCCTTGGCAGTGATCGCGTTAGACGCTGCCAAGGCCTTTGATCGAGTTAATTTCGTATACTTAAAAACACTCCTGCATTATCTCAACCTTGGAGATAAATTCACGCAATCCATTTTTTCTTTGTATTGTGCACCGACATCGCGAGTATTGGTAAACGGAACTCTCACACTTCCTATTAGAGTAATGCGGGGCACCCGACAAGGATGCCCCTTATCACCCTTGCTTTTTAGCATATATATAGAGCCTCTTGCATGTAAAATCAGAGCTTCAGAAGAGATACCCCCCTTTGTTGTGATGGACTGGTCAAAGAAACTTGGACTATATGCAGATGATATTATTGTTTATTCTTCTAATTTAGTTGGCTCTTTGGAAAATCTAGTTAAGACAACAAAGGATTTTGGTAAGATCTCCGGTTATCAGTTAAACCAAGATAAAACTGAAATAATGACTTGGAATCTTAATACGGGACGGGTAAAAACTACAGCAGTAATGAGATATCTTGGGATTAGGATTACGCAAAAAATTGAAGATTTGGCAAAAACTAACTTTGATAGAGTAAAAAAAGAAGTTGGCGACACACTAAAAGGCTGGATGAATTTACCCCTGTCAATATACAGACGATCAAATCTTGTAAAAATGGTGATTGTACCTAAAATTACTTTCTTGTTTGAGACTATTCAGTTGGGTTTTAAAAAGGAATGGCTGGTTAAGTTACAGAGTATGATAACATCATTCATTTGGGCGTCAAAGGCCTCTCGAATCTCATGGAAGAAAATAAGGAGGAGAGTTAATAAAGGAGGGCTGGCGGCTCCAGATATACAAATTTATGCATGGGCTTTTTGTTTAAAAAACTGCAGGATGCTGTTGGGTACCCTTCTTAGTTCTCAGATCGGCGGACTATTTGGAATAATGCTGAAAAGGTCAGGATACCATGAGTTTGGTTTTTTGTATAAGTTTGCAGACCCTACATTTTTCAAAAAGGTGAGACTCAAGACTTTGAGAGATTTAGCCGAGATATGGTACAAAGTCAGGAAAATATCTAAACTGCCCTATTTTAGCCACATGGCTCCAATATGGGAGTCTCCTGGAGCTCCTTCCTGGACAAAAGACGCGCTAGCACTACATCTGAAAAAGGAACCTGCTTTGCAAAGGTGGAAAGATTTGTTTCAAGATGGCAATTTAATTTCTTGGGGTTTTTGCCAGCAAATGTGGGGTCCAGTTTTTTCAAAATACAAATACTTACAGATCCAAAGCTGGGCAAATCATTTGGAATCAGAGATCGGAACGAAAAATGACTTCGAGTTAAAACTGGAGACAGGGGCTTTTAAGAAGGAAGTAGCTTTCTGGTATTGGCAAATACTAGAAATGGAGGATGGACCATTCGACCTACCAGAGACCCTGTGGAAGGATAGCTTGCCAAGGATCGCGACAGAAGACCATTGGCAAGTAACTATGTGCATGCTATATAGAATTGTTAAACCTGCAAACCTAAGGCGAAACCTTTTATTTACCATTCACAGGGCATATTGGTCTCCGTATAGACTTTCTAAATTTAAAGATGGAGGGATTGTCGGATGTCCAAAATGTAAAGCTCCAAATGTCGATGACTTACATATGTTTGTATCTTGCCCAAATATCAAGCAATTCTGGATTGACGTAAGTAATTCTCTCTCCAAATCTCTGAACCAATGCATTGAGGTAAGCCCTGAATTAATTATCACTGGGAGATATGATTTACAAAATAGATTTTTGAATAATAATGTTAGACTTACTTTTTATGCCATGTTGCTAGCACGTCGAGAGATATGTAAACTATGGGTCTCACCACTTAGTCCTATCTTAATGGATTGGATTTTAGCCATGAGGTACATGGCTAAGCTTGATATGTTAGACCGATCTAAAAGAAATAGAGGATTCTGGATACCCTTCTTGTTAAATTTTGGTTGAATTACATTTATGTTAAAGTCCGATGATTAAGCCCGTGCCTGTCTCGCTGGTATATGGACTTTCCCAGGACGATAAACAGAGATGGTGGAGGACACACATGTTGGGTCAGGTGGTCAAGAAGGATAGTTCAGAGGAAGGCCAGACTCAAGAATATGTGTTGTCTACGCCCCATTACTCTAATCCAGCCTAAGAGATAAAAACAGCCCAGTGGTGGATTAGAAAGAAGTTATGGGCGGCAAGACGGCAAATGAGGATAAATAAAAAATAAAATAAAAAAAAAACAATTTGTCCCAATCGGGTGTCCACGGACCGTAACAGCTGGCAGGTGTCTATGGAGTCTTGGTGTGCATGATCGGCCTGTGCCTGCGACCGCTCGTAGGAGGCTTCCACTCTGGCGATAGCATCCAGTGTCTCTGTCCCAGGATGGGCTGGGTGTTGTTCATGGCCTCGCCTTGCAGCAGCACTCCTGTTTGTGACCTGGGCCGTCACCTGTATCCTCACCCGTCCACTCTCCCTGCTAGCCTGTGATGTTGATGGTCCATCATTGTCCGATGGCTCAGGCAGGATGGCAGTGGCAGGAGTGGTGTTGGTGGTGGGGGTAGCTGCACAGGTCACAGTGGCAGTAGTTGCTGTTGGTCCAGTGTTGATGGTGGTGGAGGCAGGGATGTCCTGTGAGTCTGATGGCCCTAGGAGTGTAGTTGGGCCGGCATCGTCCTCCGCACCCTAGGTGTCCACCGGATCATCACCTGAGAGTCCAGGCTGTGAGGGGGGCGACTGGTGCTGGCGGCTGCTGGTTTCTCCTGTCAAGTCTCAGTCACCTGAGGGACAAGAATATAGAAATCAATGCTGTGGACATGACAGGTTTGTTGTTGTTACATTTCTATTTTGTAGGGAATGAGAACATGGTTGTTGGTGTCATCAAATTGGTGTGTTAGACAGTACTGGGCATTATGGTGGTGTTGAGGTGAGGAGACAATACTTGGATTGTGTGGGCCTGTCCTGCTATTGGATGGTGCCACTGTGAAGATGGCTACCTACATATGAGTTTGAAGAGGGAGATGCAGTGGTCAGCACATGGTAGGGCGGACTCCATCTTGCTCTGGGACAGGACATGGGGGCCTGTTGGGAGTTGTAGTGCTGGACCTACCACCCCACACACCACCACCCTCCCTGTGAACATGGGGGCCTGTTGGGAGTTGTAGTGCTGGACCAATCCCCCCCACCCCCACCCTCCCTGTGAACATGGGGGTCTTTTGGGAGTCGTAGTGCTGGACCAAACCCCCAACCCACCACCACCCTCCCGGTGAACATGGGGGCCTGTTGGAAGTTGTAGTGTTCAACCTACCACCGCACCCACCACCACCCTCCCTGTGAACATGGGGGCCTGTTGGGAGTTGTAGTGCTGGACCAATCCCCCCCACCCCCATCCTCCCTGTGAACATGGGGGCCTGTTGGGATTCATAGTACTGGACCTACCACCCCACCCACCACCACCGTCCTTGTGAACATGGGGGCTAGTTGGGAGTTGTAGTGCTGGACCAATCCCCCCCCAACCCCAGCCTCTCTCTAGATGTGGGGGCCTGTTGGGAGTTGTAGTGCTGGACCCACACCCTCCCCACCCTACCTGTGAACATGGGGGCCTGTTGGGAGTTGTAGTGCTGGACCCTTATCCTCCCCCACCCTCCCTGTGAACATGGGGGCCTGTTGGGAGTCGTAGTGCTGGACCAACCCCCTCACCCACCACCACCCTCCCTGTGAACATGGGGGCCTGTTGGGAGTTGTAGTGCTAAACCAATCCCCCCAACCCCACCCTCCCTGTAGATGTGGGGGCCTGTTGGGAGTTGTAGTGCTGGACCCATACCCTACCCCACCCTCCCTGTGAACATGGGGGCCTGTTGGGAGTTGTAGTGCTTGACCCACACCCTCTCCCACCCTCCCTATGAACATGGGGGCCTGTTGGGAGTCGTAGTGCTGGACCTACCACCCCACCCACCACCACCCTCCCTGTGAACATGGGGGCCTGTTGGGAGATGTAGTGCTGGACCAATCCCCCCCAACCCCACCCTCCCTGTAGATGTGGGGGCCTGTTGGGAGTTGTAGTGCTGGACCCACACCCTCCCCCACCCTCCCTGTGAACAAGGGGGCCTGTTGGGAGTTGTAGTGCTGGACCCACACCCTCACCCACCCTCCCTGTGAACATGGGGGCCCGTTGGGAGTCGTAGTGCTGGACCAATCCCATCCCATCCTCCCTGTGAACATGGGGCCTGTTGGGAGTCGTAGTGCTGGACCTATCACCCCACCCACCACCACCCTCCCTGTGAACATGGGGGCCTGTTGGGAGTTGTGGTGCTGGACCCACACCCTCCCCTACCCTCCCTGTGAACATGGGGGCCTCTTGGGAGTCGTAGTGCTGGACCAATCCCCCCCATCCTCCCTGTGAACATGGGGGCCTGTTGGGAGTCGTAGTGCTGGACCTATCACCCCACCCACCACCACCCTCCCTTTGAACATGGGGGCCTGTTGGGAGTTGTAGTGCTGGACCAATCCCCCCCACTCCACCCTCCCTGTAGACGTGGGGGCCTGTTGGGAGTTGTAGTGCTGGACCAATCCCCCCCAAACCCCACCCTCCCTGTAGACGTGGGGGCCTGTTGGGAGTTGTAGTGCTGGACCCACACCCTCCCCCACCCTCCCTGTGAACATGGGGGCCTGTTGGGAGTTGTAGTGCTGGACCAATCCCCCCCAACCCCACCCTCCCTGTAGACGTGGGGGCTTGTTGGGAGTTGTAGTGCTGTGTGATAGTGGTCATTGGTTTGTACTTACCAGCCTCAAGTCCCTCTTCTATTCCTTCCAGGCTCTCAGGGTGCAGTATGCCCAGCACCTTCTCCTCCCATTCTGAAAATGGTATGGGCTCCGGGGGAGTGCCGCCACCAGTGTGGTGTGGCCGCAGGTGGTTCTTGGCCCTGATGCCATTCACCCTTGACTTAAGGTCGTGCCACCGCCTCTGGATCTCGTGTTTGGTGCTTGGCACGGTCCCTGAAGCATTCACTCTGGTCACTCTCCTGTTTTACATGTTGGTTTTGGTTGCCAAGGTGGTCTGCTGGACTAGGTTGCCGAATAGATGTAGTTCGACACAGATGATTTCATCCACCATGACCTTCAACTTAGTGTCTGTGAACTTGGGGTTTTTCTTGGGTGGCATGGTGTGTGATGTGCAAGGTGTGGGTGGTGTGGGGTGGGGTGTGCAGGTGTGTGGTATGTAGGGATGGTGTTGTGGGGGTTTGTGTGGTGGGTGTGCTGGTGTGCAGGTTCTATGTGTGTGTTTGTGTCTGCTGTTTGTGGTATTCTTCCTCTTTCTTCCAGCTATGCTATGATGCAAAGGATTGTGGTAATGGGAGGGATTCCTTTTATACTCAGTGTGGTTTTTGTGTCCCAATGGTTGTTGGCAGTCAGGTGTACTGTGGGTGTGGTCACTTGGGTGCTCTTGTTTGTGTTGGGGGGGGCCTTGGGGCGTGTAGTTGTTGTTGGTGGGTTTTTCAGGTGGGTGGGTGTCCTGTTTTTTGTGTTTTCTATTTACTTCCGTACGCCATTTTAGAATCGGTTTGATGTCAGGGGTGATGTTCGTTTGGTCCTTCCGCAGTCATGCTCCGTTTTCCGATGATTCCACGGCGGTCGTGGGAGCTGGTGAGTTCCATAGGGATTGCGGGGTTATCCTAATCGTGCGGCCGGACCCTCGCAGGTCGTGCGGCGGTAGGCCCTGTTTCTGCAGTGTTTGCGTCCGCGGCGGAGGGAATTTATGTTGTACCGTCCACCTGTGGCGGTCTTTCATGTGATCCGTCCTCCGCGGTCGGTGTTTGATGTGATCCATCCAGCGCGGTCGGTGTTTGCTGTCAGTTATATCATAATCGCTACCGCGGATAATCCGCGGAGCAGTCGGGAGTATTTTTCCCGCGACGATGGCAGACGGAACACGTTTCCGTCCGCCATCCTAATCGACCCCTATGTTTTAATTGTATTTTTTATGGTGTGCGGTGTATGTTTTTTATATGGTCTCTTATGATACTCTTGTTATCTTGTTGCAGCTTCATTTATATATTTTTTGTTCCTGCAGCCCTTTATCCTAAATGCTTTTTGGTCTTGTCGTGGCTGGTATTATTCTTCCCCTTGGATGGGGCATTGTCTTATGTGTCGTCACCACCCCTTTTTTCTTCTTTCCTGACTTCTAATGGTTTGTTCAGTCATCCCTTTGGGATATGTACTGTCTTTTTCGTTGGATCTGTTTTCCTTCCTGTCCTTCCCCCTTGTTATTCTGTATCTCATTTATTTGTTCTTTACTTTAATTCTTTTTCTTTTCTTCTTCATTGTTTTCCATTTTTTTCTGATTTTGAGGATGTTATTATTTAGTGGTTTGAAAGTTCTCAAATGGCTTACCCCTGATTTATTTCATATAATTCTTAGTAATATCATGCAATATTAAGGGGTCCCTCAATCCTGTTAAACGACAGAGAATAATATTGCATTTAGGTACATTAATTCCTGACCTGGTTTTTCTTCATGAAACCCACCTTACCCAGTCTGAAGCACTACAATTGAATGCAACTGGGTGGGGCATGTATTTGTTTCTCCCTCTGGGTCTAAAAAGTTGCATTCCTATCCAACTTTCTATTAATTAGACTTGGCTCAAATAATATTGGTCGTGGCTCCTTCATTACGTTTCTTACACAATGTGGTGATATCTTGACTTTGTTAGTGGTTCAATTCTTATCTTAGCACGGGATATTCTTACTATTATATACATCTCTGTAGATAAAATATGTTACGATGAGATATTCAGTTTTTTGTATTAACATAGAACTTATTTATTGGTTTTTTGGGTTGCAGCCCTGACAAAGTCATTGTGTTTTACACAGTACGAAGAAACATGTGTTGGCTGCAGTTTTTTGGATGTGAATTTGGAACAATAAAGTCAAATTTGGACAAGGGGATCTTGCGCATTGGATTTATAGAAGAAACCTGATTATGAATTGATTACGTGGACTGTGCCTACCAGAATGATGTTGTTATTGATATGATGATACCATAAATGTATTACTTAGAGTGCTCAGGGCGAACATTTTTGTCTCTTATTTTTCCATGCTGAAATGGCTGAAGAAAATACTCTGGCTGATTCCACCTGATGCTCAGAGAACTGTGCTGCAACCCTTAGTCACATCCAGACTGGACTATTGGAATGTCTTTTATCTGGGAGCTGACAAAGCAGCGGTTCGCCGCCTGCAGATTATCCAAAATGCAACTGCTTGTCTACTCTATCAGCTCTATCAGCTGCCAAGATTCTCATCCATTTCCCCCCTGTTTCAGAAACTGCACTGGCTAAAAGTTGACAAATGGATCAAGTTCAAAGACCTCTGCTACATGTTTCGCACTAGACATGGTCTTGCCCCATCCTACAGCCAAGCTCCTGTGTCTCCACATGTCCGCGCCTGTGAGTTGAGAACTGCCAACCTCGCTTTGTTTTCGGTGCCAAGGTTCTGCAGAGCGTGTGTTATGGGCTGCTGCTTTTCTGTGTTGGGCCCAAAACTTTGGAACACCCTACCAATCTCTGAGATCGTGTGACTCACTGCTTCAATTTCGTAAAAATGTGAAAACCCTACTTTTTAGCAGCCCTGACTAAATGCTTGCCTTTCTCAAACCCTGCCGCGGATACTGCCTCCCCCAATAGCGCTGAGACACCCTTCGGGGTAGCCGTGTGCTTTACAAGCTTTTTTAAATAAATAAATAAATGTACATAAAATACAGACTTTACATTTTATTGTTTGCATTGAAATATCTCAGCAGATGTAAATGTGGTTACCTCGACCACTGTCAATCAACAGCATAGTCATATAATCTATATTATGTGCAATGACTTGCTTTAAACTGAATTACATTAAATACCCAAGTATTGAACATACACCTGTGGATTTCAATTGCAATATATCTTGCTGGGCTAAGACCTCACTTCCTAGAGTGGAAAAAGTCTTTCATACAGAGATGATTTGTTGATGAAAAAATTACACTCATGAGCGACCAAAGCGATGCAGAGTGGAAAATGTTGTTAAAGGTTCTAATAACATTTACTACTGCATCAAACCATAAATTCAGTATTTATGTTCGTGAGAAAGTGCCTTTTTTGCTGTGCTCACTCATTTTCAATTTCTTCAATAACTAGTAACAAGTCACTGTGATTTCTTCACCACTGGAGTTCACACAACAGACTTCTGGAAGAGAGCTCAACGTGCCTGGGTTACTTAAATTAACTTCCTTCAAATGCTCACCATCTAAATGTCCACCTCGTCATACAAACAAAGGTAGGGGCCCATAATGAGCATCACGTTTGTTTTTTTCCATGTTGTAATTTCGAGGATTCCAAAATCGACTCACATGGGGCGTCAAAGTCTGAAGGCTATGAGCCATCATCTTTTTTCCTACTGTGATAGTCAATTGAAAACATTATCAAGCAAAAACACTAACCTTTACAAGGCTCTTCCCTTTTTAGGTGCGGAATAACAGGATACCACGACCTCTGATAGAATGCAGCAGAGGAGCCCTCGCTCCAAATGTACAACTTCTGGCCAATGTTGGGCACACTGAGCTGCAAATCCAAATCCTTCAACATTCAGAAATAATTTCCAAGGGCCAGATGTAGGTAACCAAATACCGGTCGGTAATGGCCGATTTCGGCCGTTACCGACCGGTATTTGGTGATTGAGATGTAGGGGGCCTTAAATTTACTGATTCGGTATATTTACAGAATCGGTAAATTTACTGATTCTGTAAATTACTGAATCAGTAAATTTACTGAATCTCAAATTTGTGATGTAGGTGGCACTGAAAACAGTGCCACCGGCCCTTAAGAATTCGTTATTTACCATGACATACTATGTCATGGTAAATAACAAATTCCTGTGTACATGCATATCTGTGCATGTACACCTGTGCCATGTGGCACACATACATGCCCTTGGGCATGTATGTGTGCCTTTTGGCACACAAGCCAGAATCAGGGGTGCAACAGGGTGTCAAAGTGACACCTTGTCCCCCTTGCAAATTCGGTAATTTTACCGAATCGATATTTACCGATTCGGTAATTGACATTGATTCCTATGGGCCTCAAGGCCCATAGGAATCAATGGCAATTACCGAATCGGTAAATACCGATTCATTAATTACCGAATCATACCGATTCTGTAATTAATTCGGTAAAATTACCTACATCCCGATTGCCAGTTCTTAAATACCGAATCGGTATGATTCGGTATTTAAGAATCGGTAATCTGGGATTACCTACATCGGGCCCTAAGTGTCCTAGGCACAGGTGTGGTTTAAATACTAGTCCTGGCCCAATATGGCCACAAAAAAAACAAAATGCTGTACTTCAAATGGATCAAAGGTTCCTAAAATTAGTGCAACACGTGTTGCTGCTCAGCCGAAGGCCCTTAGCAAAGGTTGACTGGTTTCCTTTCTGTTAATTATTGCTGTGCTTGGGTGTCATATTAGCAGTGATGAGATGAAACCTTTGTCTAGATAATGTTAAGATGTGCAAGGGTGACCAAATAATGAGCTAATACTAACACGAAATAATTACACCTCATACACCTCATTACACCTCATAATTTGCCTTTTCCTTTGGCATTTCTTTCGAATAATTTAGTCAAACCTGCCACATAATTTCATCCGTATACCAGCAGCCATCTTAAGTTTAATGACAAAACTATCCATGCTGATTATATTATTATATGATTAACAAAATAATATGGTTGACACGTCTCCAGTCTTTATTAAGATATGTGGCAAGACCCATTTCACAAAGTCCGGGCTGTGAAACTTTCAAATGTTCAAATTGTTTGATGTTCAGCTAAAACTTCAGGGATGTCCACCCAGAGAATGGCTTGCTACAACCATGATTAGTAAACTTAAGAATTTGCACACATTCTAGCGTAAGGGACAAACACCCAGTTGCAAGTGCAATTCGCCAACGCGAAACTGCAAAACTAGAGTGGAAATTAACATATGCCTGTCACAATAAAAAAATACAACTGCCTGATATTTCTGCTGCCTCTGTTAGGTTTGTGTTTTTACTATTAGGATTCTTTTGGTAAGATACACTCGATGCGCATTTAAGCAGAAAAGGCTGATGATCCATTTTATGTTTAAATATAATCTGTTCTGACTCTAATAACATCCGCAGAGGCCTTTCGATATTTAACCCTTGCTACACACAGCTGTGCCATCGTTGGAATGAGGAGCTGCTAACCAGAGCAGTGACAGACGAGCCCCCTGTGAACCTGTTTACGCTCGTCATGTGTGCAGTCAACTACCGACAGGGAAAATAAAACTGATTTCGTCATGAGTCTGCAAGCATTGCCCTCCGGCATCTGCTTATGACGCTTGCTCCCTTCACCCTGCTTATGAGACAACAATTTTCTGATTGCATTTGCTGTTTCATTGGACATGCGAATCACAATGTGATTTCACAACAACAGATAATGTATTAAATTGCTGCTCTTTTTTTTCGGATTACCTATGCATACATTTCGTCTCCTCCCGTTCAGTATTTGCTGCATTTCCATTTATGTTTTGGGCCATTCATATACCAGTTGGTTAAGTCTACATTGTGACATTTGCAGGAGTGTGATGCTTAGTGGTGGCAGTAAAGCCATGGTTCAGCAGCTTTGGTAGGGCTGGTATGTGGGGTCTGTAGAGGCCTCCATAGGAATATCTTCGGCCCTCGCTCTTATTTTCAGAGGGCCGTGATGTGGCGCTATACAAGTATTGGATTTACATTAAGCAATGTTGTGCATGTGTTTGTTAGGTCTGGAAGTCTCCGAAGATCGACCACACCCTCAGCTAGAAAGTGAGAGCAAATTACCCCTGCATAGCCCCTGAAGGGTGGCAGAAATCACTGTAATCGTGTTATGAATGTGAAAGATGGGCCTGATTCACGAAGGGAAACTTAGAAATTTGATTTAAACGTAGACTTATTTTGGGAATTCCTACAGTCATAAACTTAGACGGATAGTCTAAGTTTAAACCAAGGGGCAGATTTATGTTAACTGGCGCATCCCTAGGGATGCGCCAGTTAACGTGCGCCACAGTGCGCCACAGCTCCGCCACCCATGGTGCGCCGCATTTATAATGCGGCGCACCATGGGGCAAAAACGGCACAGATGCGTGACGCATCTGTGCCGGAAATGTGGCGCATTGCTGGAGTTGCGTCGCAAGCGCGACGCAGCTCCAGCAAGGCTCAGGGGTACACCATCTGCACAATGCTGCGTCAAGACTTACGCCTTCTTCAAGCAGGTGCAGGGTTTTGACGCAGCATTGGCCAGAAAGTGACTGAGTGAAATCTCATAGATTTCACTCAGCCACTTTCAGGAGGCGTTCCTGTGCAGGAACGCCGCCCCCTGCGCAGGAACGCCTCCTTATGGCGCAGTGCTTTACAACGTGACGCATCTCCTAGATGCGTCACGTTGTAAATAGGGCGCATTGTTTGCGCCGCAGTTGCGTCAAATAAAGTGACGCAATTGCGGCGCAAAGAGGCGCAACTGCCTCATAAATCTGCCCCCCTGTGTCTAGCTTTACCTTTGTGAATAGGGCCCATCATACACCAAGTTAGAGTGGAATGCTGTCTGGTCCTCTGCTGCCTTAAGTGGACTCAACAGTGTCTTCCATTATTTTCCTAAGTAGTTCTGGACACTCTGCAGATGATTCAATTCTCTGCACTCTGGAGATTTAATTGAGCAATGGAACCGAATCTGAATTCATATAAAATCGGAGACTAAAGCTCTCCAAAGGTGTTACAACAGTATCAGTATAAGATCCAAGTGTAAAGGATGTTGTTTGCATCGACAGACTGTTTATTAACACATTACATATTCTTGTATTCTGTACATTCAATTTTTACAGATTCTTGCCTCTTAATGCAGATGGCACATGACTTTTTCAAGACTGTGAAGTTCTGATATGAAAAACGTTCAATTAAAATGTTTCAAATGATAAAAATAGGAAATGTGAGATAGAAAATTAGAATAAAAAAAGCTTGTGAAAAGTCCAACAGTGATGATTGTGGAGGGTCAAGCAACAGTTGAGTAGTAACTCCAACAGTGAGTTGAGCCAATTTATGAAGATTTAGATGGTGAGATTAAAGTCAACATCCATGGGTCAATATACAAAGAAACGAGAAGAGAGCGATTGTGACGTCATTCCACTAGGGTTGACCCCAAAGTAAGGGGAGGTGTTATAGTGTATGGCACTGTACTTATATCAGACTAACCTTAGGAAATATGGAAGCAGTCCAAAGTTATTCATAACTTGATCCAAAAATATTTCTAATGGTCCGTAGAAAGATGCTTGGAAAAAATAATAGTCTATCTCGCGATGTACAGTGTCATCCAATATCACCAGTAAAAAAAGACAGCCAAACTAAGTTCTATTGCAATGTATAAGGAAATAGGTTTGTAAACCATGTTATTCTTCACTGGGATGGAGACATGCTATCAAATATGAGGTATGCTGTTGTCACAGGACCAACCTTTTGATTGGTAACTGTATTAAGTCATAATTTCTTCCAAACGGCTGCCAAGCGTACTCTGTTATTCTCTGCTACAGAACTGTTGTGAAAGGTATTTTCAAGAAGTATTACAGACCCAGCACAACTGATGAGAGAAAAACAAACACAGTGGGTGCACCACAGAAAATGGTATAAGTAGCATACAAGGTCCATAAAATGCAAGACTATGTGTAAACCATATATACACTCACATATCATTTGATGAATGTTAATCAAGCCTTTAGTGAAGTGTAGTAAACAATCCCTGAAAACACGTCAAGCATCTAGCCCAAGTAAGGTACAGTTTGTCATAATAGACATTATTTCTGTGTCGGAGTAAATGTGAACCCATAAACTTGTACTACTGTGAATTTATAGATAAAGGTGGATTATGTAGGTGGGTAAGAAGAGTAAGCCTTAACACCATATTGAAGAACTCAATGCATATCTACTGTAATATATGTGTAAAAGAGGCCCTTTAGTGTGCTGAATTCTCAACTAGCAAACAAATGTTATAGAAGGGTTCCAAACTTGCCAAGTGTAGAGAGTCCATTGTAAGCTCCTTCTGGAAAGTAAAAAGGAAGGGCAAAAAAGGCATATATTTCTCATGTGAAAAATGATTTTTAATAGTATTGGATACAGTTGGTGTCCTAGTACTCAAAATGTAAAAAAAACACCTTGGATAGTAGGGTGAACTTAACCCAGGAGCACCACTGTTCAGTATATTACTACTGACCTTTACACTATACGCACATTACACATTTTGTCTCTTAGGAGGGGTGAAAATCAAACCACTACTACCCCTCTAGGAATGGTTAATTCTGAAAAGGTTCAAGAAGAAGTTTATGAACAGAACTTAGTTGTGGAAAACATATATTTCAGGCAGTTAGTATTGCTTTAAATATATTTTCAGGTGATTACTATTACTTTTACAAAAATAATTTGACAAACAAAAATTGAGTATATGCTATAATAAGGAAATATAAGTGCAAAATGAATATTTTTGTTATTACTTAGCAAAGGACAATTAATCAAGAGAGAACCATGTAGCTGTAGCCAACATTCCCTCGAAATTTTTGTACCCTGTGTGTGGCAGTGAATGGTTTCTGTGGCCATGTGCATCAAAAACATGTGACAACTCACTAAGCAAGTAAGTGAGCTACTAGAGTCAGTAGTATTCAGCAGACGTGAGATCACTCACCATTTAACCCAAGATTACATCACAGGGATGACTCCTTATCTGACCCCAAGGCCTTCAGCAACCATGTACTGATGAGTCAGTAGGGAAAGCAAAGGCCAGAGGTGAACACTACAGAATGTTAATAGATTTCTTTGCAAGTATTGCAATTACATTTATATAGCGCTTTCTAACTCTAACAAGCAGGGGCGGTTTCTCCATTAGGGCTGTGGGGCTGCGCCCCTCTAAAATTCCTACACATTTACATAACATATTAAATAGATCCTTTTACTTAGGGATACGATCATATTGCTAAGTAAAACAATGTATTTTAGTGTGGGCTGGGCTGTGTGTTTCAGGCTGCCTGTCCCGCCTCGCTCCGAAGCAGGAGACAGAAGCCTTGCAGTAAATCAACTTTCGGAACTGTGATGCAGGACCCAGGGCTTTCTGTTTTAAAGCCCTTCATTGCCATTGGGTCTATGGTTGCATGCACTCTGTAGACCAGTGACACAATGAGCATCATGGTTTCGTCGTGGGAGACTTCAGACGTCCGTCCTTCAACGGCATAGATCCCACTCTTTCGTTATAAGTGAGAGTAGAGGCAAGCATGTCTGATCCGGTGCCTTATTCTCAGTAAAAGTGTTTTCAAGCTAAAGCTGTGTTAACTAAATTGTGCCGAGACCCCTCATCACGCTAACCTCCCCCACTTTGACAACCCAAGCTCTGACTAAACGTAGCTGCCCCCGGTAGAAATGGAGCTGCAGCGTTAGTTCCCTTACAAAGTTGATCCAAATATCAGATTCAAGTAAGGCGAGAAATATGTGCTTACAGTGGACAATTTTCTGATGTCTGACATTAAAACTGGCCAAGGCTTCATGCCCCTAAATTAATACTGATACCAAAAACATGGATTGACTTGCAAACAATGAATGTTAAAAACGGTGAGGCAATACATATCAGTCATTTAGTTCCTCTCTTATTTCTCATACTTTACTTAATATTGCATTCCCTATTGCGGTTGACCTGCTACAACTGGATGAATCCATACTTTTCACCCTATCGCCATATCAATTTAGGGCCACTTTGAAGCAGGCCACTTTGAAATTAAGTTATCACCAGGTTTAGGGAAGCTTGTATTTTAAAGAGACGTACTCACCCGGCCATAGACTCCTGTGTGATTAATAAAGTACATGTTTATATCTCTTGAAACCTGCCCATGGAGTGCGCTGCTTTTGGCTATTATTGAGGAAAGTATGCTCCCTTTAAACAATGTGCTATCTAAATGGTATGGTTCTTCTCTGATTTGTAATCTGTGTAATAATTCTATCCAGGAAGTTAATCATGTGCTATTTATTTGCCCCGCTTTACTATTGCATCAGCGTAAATCGATGAGACCAATTTGTCTGCAATTATCTATCCTTTCGGCCTCTGCACTAACAGATTCTATTCATGAACCACCAAATGAGATGTTTTTCAAAGGATTTTTAACTTTTTAAAGTGTTTTTTAAATATGTACCAACACATTTATATGAAGGATATAATTATCAACTTTGTTTTAATGTGATGTGTTATAATATTTAGGGCATAAGAGATATTTGAACGTTTTTTTTAATTGTTTTGTTTTGTATTTGGAGATTTTTTTTGTTGCATTCGCTAATAATTGTAGAAACATTGCTATACAAAATTTCTTACTTATATGTTTTTGGCCTTTAACTTTATGTGGATCTCTTTGGAGTTCCAATATCATAAATAAATAAAACTTGTAACTTGAAGCTCCATACAAGGTAGTTATTTTATAATGTTTTCGTTTATCTGTATTTTGTCTGTGCATTCTTTGAGGCTTGAGCCATTCAAGGTGTTTATGGGGGGCTTTGACAAAGCACGCATGTGCCAAGGTTGAAGTGTGTGTCAGTGGGTTGTCCTCTCTGCAGAGCACATAGAGCAATGTTTATGTATTTTATTTGCTCAGGTAAAAAACCTACAATAGTTGAAAAATAGAGTGGGACAGTTACAATAGTGTACTTTGCACTTTTGTAAACTCTGCTTGTGTATTCACCATCTAATAGGGTTTAAGCATTCAACTGCCTTTAAATATAAGCCTCCACAGATTACATTTTTTTCAACAAAGTATATGTGCCTGAAAGTCACCCATTAATTGTCTCAAAATTCCAACCAGCATCTGCTTGTTTTTAAATTATTAATACAGCAGAGGAGCAGTTAGAGAAAGTCATGAGGCCACAAGAAAATCATATGCATTAAGATCTATTTGCAAACTAGTGGTAATAAAGTTCCATTTCCCAAAACAAGAATGGTATGTCTTTGTGTTCTTTTTGAATGAACAGTCCAACAATATATATAAAATGACAAGATAACCCGTATATATAAATAATTTTGCCCGAAGCTCTAACACCAGTCTATCAAGTTGTTGCTTCTCTTTCTTAACACCTTGGCTGCTAGAGGTTTTCCCCTCCTGTGCTGCAAAGTGGAATTTATCATTGATCATGACGAGCTCAGCTCGTCATGAGCACACGAGCCATGTACTGCATGACGAGCTCAGCTCGTCATGAGCATGGAAGGGGTTAAGGTCTTTATTAAATCAGTATCTGGTAGGGATACTTCATGATTTTCTGAGTTTCAGAGGGACAACTTTGTTAAGGAGTTCTCCACTTTTTGTGTTGTAGTTAGAGGTGAGGTTGCCTACGAAGGTAAGGTCGGGTTGAGGCAGAATTTGGGAACTGGCTTACACTTCTACCTCTGCCTGGCGGATTCAATGCTTGTTCCTTGCCCAGTGCTTGGGATGAATAGTTTGGAGTGGACCTTGGGTTGGTTGACATTGAGATCAAAAGAATTAGGTGGTGGTCAGTCTAGCTGGTGGGTAGGATTGAGTGGAGGGAGAAGGTGTTATGGTTAGAGATGATTGTGTCAAGGGTGGAGCCCTTATTGTGAATTTGTTCACTGCATGTTGCTTGAGATCACTGGCTTCAAGAAGCGTGGATAGGGCTTATACTGTTGGATCTTCAGTATTATTCAGGTGTAGGTTTAGATCTCCTAGTATAATGCCTGTGGTGCCTTTTAAGGAGTATTGCAATATTAGGTCTGTTAATTCTTCAGAAAATTGAGGTTTTCACCTGAAGGGTGATAGATGACATGACATTTGATGGGGTTGGGATCTTTAGAGGAGAGTTCAATTCCTGGATATTCAAAGGTAGGGTATGTGCTAGCATGGAAGGTAGTTAGGCACAGATTTCTTTTGTGTACAATAGCTAATCAACCAACAGTGGGATCCTTGTGATTGCAGCAAATGATTGAGAAGTTCGGTGGGTTGAGGATATCAATGAAAGGGAATAAGTGGTTGTTTAGCAAGGTTTCGGTTAGAAAGCAGGTGTCAATTTTGTGTTTTAGGATGGTTTAATCTATTTCAGTGGCATGCTTAACTGCTGACCTATAATTTAGAAGCATGCAGCATAGCGTAGGTAATGATATTGGACAAGGGTGACTGGGTTGGGTGGTAGTTAGTTGGGCAGGCAGTATGGGAGGGTTTGTGGTTACGGGGGCCTTGCTAGTGCCAAGGTCATCGGGATCTTGTGGTGGCACGGTTGGTTAGGAGTAATGTTGTATGTGTTGCAAAGTGTTTTGGCTTCTTGTTGTGACATTCCAGTGGCGGTGCGTCTTGTTTGGGGTGATGTTGAATGTAGGGGATAGTTTGCCTAGGGGTAAAGGAAGAGGGGTCAGAGTACATGTCTGTGGCATGATCAGTGTTCACCATAGATGTGCGAGGGTTGGGCAGGGTGTATCAAATATTTGCGCCCTTATGTAGGACACAACTATTTGATACATCCTGCCCCCCCTTACGCCGCAAGATTTCATCCAGAATAGTGAGTTCTAGATGGGCTATTATAGGAATGAGTTGGGAGGCAGTTGGGTCTGTGGTATAGAGTGGAGTATGATGGGGTTCGTCGAAGGCTGGGGTGAGGACTAAGGTAGTTTACAGTCTGGTGAGGTTAGACAACTGAGGCAACTCGATGTGGTAGATAAATCAAGCTGGGCGGTGGAGATGGGCAATGGAGAGCGCCGACGTATTTCTGGTAGCGAAAAAAGCTTCATGTCATTTAGGAATGAGAGAAGCTGTGTGGAGCATGAGGTGGAGACAGTGCAAGGGGAATTTGGAGTAGCATGTTTAACTAGCAGAGGGAGTGCGTGGGTAGGTTCTCCGGGAGAGGGAGGAGGGGAGGGGGTAAGAGTAGAAGGCTGTTCATAGATTCTCTGGATGTTCTTTGAGGATTTCGTGTTTGAGGTTTTTAGCTGTATATTTGTAAAGGTTTCGCAGGAATTTTATGCAGTATGAGATGGGGCTGTATCTTTCCATGAGTTTGCTACGGCGGGTCATTGACATCAGAGGGTGTTTATGGGGATAACCAAAATTCGATTTCAGGAGAAGCATTTAGAGGGGTGCATAGTGGTCAAGCGGCTGCTTCTAACTCTTGGAACAATGCTACGGATGATCGTCATAGTATACAGTATACTCAGTGAGTATCAGTAGGAGAGTCCACGATGTCTGCCCTGAATACTTTGCATCACTTGGCTGCCTGGGGTGGAGCTGGAGCTGGTATTCCTTACGTTGTTTCAGTAATCTCCCTCAATAGGAAGGTGCACAGTCCAACAACAATTTTTATGCCCTTCCTAGATGGGAAGATTCCACATTGACCTTATTGGATTTTAATAATTTCTGTGTCATTTTACCATTTAGATGTCTCTTCATTTATAGAAATTAGTTGTAGGAAGTTTTATGTTGTGTTGTTTTGTCTTTTCAGTTGTTTATTTTGATAAATACTTATTCATAAGTTAATCCTGTCTGTTCTTTGCTATAGTTTGATCCCCAGTTTCAATTATTTGAAAATGTGATGCATATTTATGAGCCCCCTGTGCCACCATGGTGCCACTTTTTGTTACACAACAGTGGTACAAACTACCAAATCCTATTATTATTGAGGCTACACAAAGCCACTTTGCATGGCTTTGAATGACCTCATAGATATGGAGTGAGGCAAGGCAGCGCAAATCGCTGAGTTGCTTTACCCTGCGCAAGGGACGGACTGGGGTGGATCTTTCCATGCAACTCCAATGGTTTTTGATTCATTTCCAGATTTACAAGACTTGTAAACCGTGAAATGCATAAAAATCATAGCTTCCTGAGGTGAGGCATACGGATGAGAAATATCTTCATTTTTTCTTGTTTTTTCCTCTTTTCCTGCATACTTACATGGCAGCGTTGTAAAAATGGCACCCTTACAAGCTATACTTAGCGTGAAAGGGTGGGCAATGGGTATTGTGGTGGGCGTTCCACCCCAACACACATTGATTTTGATGCTGCCCCATATTTACAAGGGTGGTGTTAATATGGGGCAGCAAAAAAATTGCAATGAGGAGAAATGTTAAATATTTTCTTGTTGTTGCTGTTTCCATGTTTGCTGCATTTTGCAGCACTCATAGAAACAGCAAAAGGCCATTGACTGTTAATGAGCAGGAAGGTGCCCCTTTCTGCACATAAACATTCATTAAAAAAATCATAATCATTAAAAAAATTACTTTTTGCAACTTCTATGTGTGCTGCATTAAGCCCCATTGGATCGCTCAGCCACATTTAAATGGCCACTCAATTCAAGTCAAGTCGAAAACTTTATTTCAGCATTACATCATAGAAGACAAGCAAGCAGATTAAAAACATTAAAGCCGTGCAATGAATAACAAAAAGTAACAACATATACTACAATGTTATCCTTCTTTTCCTTATTTAAAAATGTTTAAAAATTGTGCCTAATGTTTTGAGTCCCATATCGAACGCATCCGATGATATGGCAGCTAATGTGATTTTTAGCAGACTTGTTCAAAATAAAACCATTGCATAAGCCTGGAAATTATCACAGTTTAGCATGAAAGTTATCAACCTGTACAACTGGTAATATATGGGCATTTTATCACAGATAAGGCAATTTAATAAAGTGCGTATAACAGTAAATATCCTGCTGAGTATTGTAAATGATATTTATACTTAACATTGATAATCAAATACTCGGAGCAGGCTGGAAATCTCTTGGCTAAAAATGCAAATGCTATTTTTGCTAGTAATAGCATTCGTGGTACTAGATGTTATAATCAGCTGTAGGGGGTATAATAATGTACTTTGCCTGATAAACCACATTGCGAGCAAATATTTTGACACTGCACATATAATATGTTGACTTGTGTCACCTTGGAGTATGCTCAGAGCCTCCATATGCTGGGCAAACCCCAGGATCTTACAAATAGGTATAATCCATTTTAACCTTGTCAAGCTATACACTGGGCAGAAGAACATGACAGGGGCCACACTGTTGCTTGTCCTGCTACAAGTCGGGCAGACCTGCTAACCCCCTCTATTGGAGCATTGCCATTCATGAGTGAAAGCACTAGAGATCAGTGACTAAACTGTACACAAAACTTCCTAGAAAGTTTGGGCTACACCTCATCCATGAACAATTCAGCTTTTTGTAGGGCTACTGAGGCCATCAGGGCACAAAACACCCAGTAGCCTTACCCACGGTCCTCACCTCACTTTGAGCATTTACCTGAGCGGAGCAGAGAGGACAGCGGCAGAGGTAACTGAAGTGTGGAGCAAGCGTGTCACTGAGTGCAGCAGACGTAGCAGGCTGTTGCAGAAATTGAGCCCATGACGCTGCGGAAGCAGCCTGGCTAGGTCAGGGTGCAGCTTGCAGGGGGCAGCCTGATGAGCTCCCATTTGGCCCGCAGCTCCCCCTCACCTCCCACCACCTCCTCTTCCCCCTGAGCTTAGCTATGAGCCCTAGGTGTGTTGTCAACTGTTCTGGCTAACATGTCGGATTGATGTGTTTTACATCCTCTGCTGAAGCAACGCTCACACAGCACGCATACATGGCAGCTCATTGATTGCAGGCCACAGTTCTGGCTCATGGCTTCTGGTTCCGGCAGGTCACTGCTTTGCTCATCAGGACATCACCCCGCAAGATTATGTCAGCATGGCAAGGTAACACGGTGTGCCATGGTTCCCTGTATCTCCTTACCGCTTGAAGGCATTCCCCTGGCCAGGAGGTCCAGCCAAAGGGTAGCTGACAACCGATAGTGGAGGGATAGTGGAGGGAACCTGGGGAGGCCTGGAGAAGCCCAGAGTGCAGCCCTCTCTAGTGGATTACTCCAGTCCCTGCAGCTCAGTAAACCCACCAGTCCAGCTGTAGCAGCGGAATCAGGCAGTGGCTCCCTGCATCTCCTCATCGCATTAGGCGGCGGCGACACAGGAGCCTGAGGAGACCGGCTCTCAAAAATCTCCTGAGCCAAAGGGGTGAGAGCGCCCCAACCTCATTCACAAGACACTGCCCAAAAAGTAGCTCCTCATCATCATCCTCACCCTAACCGAAACGAGGTAAAATCAAGGACATAAGGCTTAAAACCCAGGGAAGGAAAGGAGGCACTTAGCGTTAAGAACAACGGAACAACCAGACCAACACAATACACGAATAGAGGCACACACCAGTTGGACCAGTGTAGGCCTAAGCAAACAAGTGACAAAAGCATAAGAAAGGACGGATCAGAGAACTTCTAGGAGATAAACCCACTCAAGTTCAGGGAAATAATATAATATCTGGGAGGTAGAGGCGTAAGTCTACATCAATAACCAACAAAAGGAAAAGGAAGAGTAATGGAAGAAAATGACTCAGTCACTCCAATGATCTGCCCTGGTAGTGGTAGGCTCTACCTAAAAACTGGCTACCAGCCCAAGATCTACAGAAAATGTTTGTTTGTGAACGACGCAGAGGCGGTATTATGCTCAAGCAACAAAAGCCTCAATGGTCTCCCCTTCCCATGAAAAGGGGGGGGGCTCGGCCCTCCCGCCCACATGGCGGTGCGGCGCACCCCCCTACTACGGCCTGTCGATGGTGGAGCGCGTCACGTGGTGATGGAACGCGCGGCGCGCCCCACCACCGATAGGCTGATGCCGCCCCCGTGACCCGGAAGTGGCTGGAGAACTTCCGGGGCAGGGGGGCGGGTCTGGCGGGGGGCGGGCCAGCTGGGCTAGCGACCCCCTGTAGTGGACGATGCTTAAGAGGGCCTGGGAGTGAGCTGGACGCCCTCTTTGCCCCTGGCTCGCTCCCCGCACACCTAGTCGCCCCATGCTCGGGCATTTTAATTTTCTTATTCTTTCCTCTGCAGGCTCCGGGATTGCCATTGGTGGACCGGGAGGACCCTGGTCGATCGCGTCGCTGGATTGTCCCGGCGGAGGCGTGAGGTCAAGCGGCCTGGAGAGCAGCTGGTTTTGCCTGGCAACGAGGTATTTTTGGGGGCGGGAGCGTCTTCGGCGATTGCCGGTGAGTGAATCTGCAGCCGGAGCCTCAGGGAGCTCGCGTGCTGCTGGGGGCGAAGGAGGGGGCTCTGTCCAGTAAAACTAGCACCGTTTATCTAGAGCGCTTAGTGAAGCACCGTCTACTTAGATCGCTTAGCGAACTGAATGGGTTTTAACACGGTTGAGGGTTAAACGCTGGCAATTCACTGTCTGGGGAGAAGCAGGATTTAGCAGGGCAGCCAGTGGATGGGAGACCAATGTGGGAGTGCAATTTTACTGCCTAAAAGCTGTTTTTTTACAGACCCTGGTTGCCAAATAATTTGGTCAATACCTGTGTTGATTGTTTAACCCCCTTTTCAAGACTTTAACATACGCTTGGCGAATTTAAAGGTGTTTTTTAATTATTGCAGCTTATGGTAAGCCTAGGCTTATTGATTGCAAGACTGTGTTGAAAGTTTTTCATTTCCAAAGGATTGGAGTCTACGCTGGGGTGATGGGTTGCCCCCCCCCCTTACAACTGTGTTTTTACTGAACCTTGAGCAATGTATTAACAGTTGTGTCCTCTTAGGAAGCGTGTTTGTGGTGCAACGTGATTCTGGGGTGTCTTCCTGTGCAGTCAACAGATCGGGGGTGCTGTGGACATCATCAGACAGAGGACACACAGGATATCGGTGGTAAGGGGAGTGAGGTGGGCCTGCACATCATTGCTTCTTGGGGCCCCCGGTCGTGAGGCCTTCCTACAAGGGGTCGGTACTCACCCACACGCCAAGACTAGCTGGTTGTGTTCGTGGTCACAGTTGCATGGTGCCTACGGCCATCTTCACATCCCCCATCTAAAAGAAGGTACAAGTGCACACGTGCACTCAATTACTCATGTAGGCTAGGAGTACATTGCATTTTGTATTAGTGTTAGAATGCCAGGACCACGAGTTAATAAGAGTGCAGGTAATAAGAATCCCCGCATGGAGCAAATGATGCAGACCATGTTGCGCAGGATGAATGGGATGGATAGGCGTCTAGGAAGAATGGAGGAGTTAGGTAGGAGTGTGGCAGAAATCAATCAGAGGTTGGATGGCCCTATGGGACCACAAGGCAGGTCAAAGAGGATTACTAATTCACCACAGCCTAGAGGTGTTTTTGTCACCCCTCCTAAGAGGAGTAAGTCCAAGAAAAGTGTGGGCACAGTGCCCAGGGTTACGCCTGGCTCCAATTCCTTCCCAAGCAGGTTCCTCCAGCGAGCAGATGCCTATGAAGGATGGTGCTACGTCACAAGGCGGTGACAGTGGTAAGGAGGTGGCTATACCATTGCTTGGGGATGGTGCGATGCCCTCAAGAAGGGAAAATCTGGCTCAGCATGTCTCGCAGACAGTTAAGGAGATGATATGGGAGGGCAAATATGTCAACATGTTCTCTTTACTAATTGATAATAGGGAACTTGAATACGCTAAGTCACAAAAGGAATGGATGTTGCCCAGTGAATGGAGAACCGAATTGGTGAAATTCAGAGTTGAGGAGACATTTCTTAACTGGATGAGGGCATTCTCAGTGTTCAGTGCCATTACAGCAGAAAAGTCACCTAATTTACAGGCGGAAATGGCCTGTTACCAGAGCAGGATTGCCATGTGGAGTGAGAAACACGCAGGGGATGGGTGGAAGGAATATGACATTTCTTTCAGGAAAGCTAAAGAATTCAATCCCTCCTTTACATGGGATAAGGTGGACTCCCTGTCGTGGTACAATCAAATCACTGGGGGGTCAGCAGCGATAGGGGCTACTGGTACACAAAAGATTTATACTTCCAAGCCCCAACAGCCCTTTCGGCAGGTTCAGGGAAGTGAGGTACCAGGAAAGGCTAGGAGTTGGGGGGATAAAAAGGGCGTATGTTGGGACTTCAACAAGCGGTCTTGCACTAGGGCGGCGGGCACATGTAAGTTCAAACACGCCTGCGCCTCTTGTGGGCACCCCTCTCACCCCAAGACTTCCTGCAGATTTAAGGGTGGCAGCCAGGGGTCCAGGGGGAGAAGGAAACCTGAATAGGCAGGGGGGGCTTGGTTTCACACACTCCCATTGATGTTATGGCAATGATCCCTTGGCTGAACAGATACCCAGATCATGCAGCGGCTAAACTACTTCAGGAGGGATTTTCTCAAGGTTTTAGGATACCGGCAGGGGGGTACACAGTTAAAACTGAGTGCAGTAACCAACTCTCTGTAACACATAACCCGGGGGTAGTTGCAGCAAAAATTGAAAAGGAGTTACGCCTGGGTAGGATTGCAGGACCTTTTAATGAGGTGCCAGCGCCCAACTTTGTTTGCTCCCCACTTGGTGTTGTCCCCAAAAAAGAGAAAGGCGAATTTAGACTCATTCCTAATCTTTCAGCCCCAAAGGGGTCATCTTTAAATGATGCCATTGAGGAGGATATATGCAGTGTAAAATATGCCTCTTTTGATCAAGCAGTGGTTTTGCTCAGGGGCCTGGGTCCAGGGGCATTAATGGCCAAGTCTGACATAGAGTCTGCATTTCGTCTTCTCCCGGTACATCAGGGGGATCATCACCTTTTGGGGTTCAAGTTTGAAGGGAAGTATTACATGGACAAATGCATGCCTATGGGTTGCTCAATCTCTTGTGCCTATTTTGAGACATTCAGTTCCTTCTTGGAATGGGTCATGAGACAGGCTACAGGGCATCAGCAAGTCATGGATGACTTTCTCTTCCTGGGTGCTGCTGGATCTCAGGAGTGTGCGCAGGCATTGCAGGAATTTTGCGTGCTCATGAGGGCTCTTGGGGTCCCGCTGGCGCGGGGGAAGACAGTAGGTCCAGCCACTTGCTTGGAATTTCTGGGCATTGACATAGACTCTGTGGAAGATTGTTTCAGGCTCCCTCATGAGAAGGTGACAAAATTCAAGGCGGCACAGCGCGCATGCTTGGCTAAAGAGAAAGTCTCGCTGCAGCAGCTCCAGGAAACAGTGGGCCAGTTAAACTTCGCATTGAGAGTGATACCAATAGCTCGCCCCTTTTCTCGCTCAATTGCGCAGGCTATGAAAGGTTTGCGAGAGAAGCACCACCACACTAGACTGTCACTTGAGGTCCGCCAGGACATGCTTATTTGGATGGCATTCCTGGAGGGCTTCAATGGTAGGGTTGTGTGGTCCGGCCCCCCCACTACTTCAGCAGAGTTAGGTTTATGGACTGATGCTGCTGTGAGGTTTGGTGCCATCCTTGGAAACAGATGGGTCACCCACAGGTGGCCGGAGGAATGGGTTTGCAGTAATTTGACAAAAAACATTTGATTTCTGGAGCTGTTCCCCATATGGGTCGCATTGATGGTCTGGCCAGTACATCTGTGTAACAAATCAGTGATATTCTGGTCAGACAACATGACGGTGGTGGAGTGCATTAACCAGCAAGCTGCACGCTGTAGGTTCATACACCGCCTCTTGAAAGAAATCCTGCTGAGATGCTTGAAACTAAATGTCATATTCAGGGCAAAACATGTGCCTGGTGTCCTTAATAATGCAGCTGATGCACTCTCTCGCCAAAAAATGCAGGTATTCAGGGAACATCTTCCAACAGCAGAGCCTACACCGACACACTTCCCGTCAGCACTCTGGCAGATTGGTGCCCCAAATTACAGGACCTCGTGGCTGCTAGCTTAGCTCCCAAGACAAGGACAGCGTATGAAGGGGCGTTTGGTGCATATTGTACTTTCTTTGGGCATGACTGGGAATCCAAATGGGCTCTGGAAAATAGTTTTGCAGATTATCTGGGTAAATTGCACCAAGAGGGTCGCTCAGTGGCAACAGCTACCAGGCATAGGGCAGCTGTCTCCTTCTACGCACAGGCAAAGGGAGTTAAAGACCCGACTAATAGCTTTGTGATGCTTAAGGGTTTGAGGGGTTGGCGCCGCCTACAGGGCAGCACTGCTGATACAAGGAAACCTATTGGCTTGGGGCGGTTTACAGCATTATTGCCTGCATTACATGATGTCTGTAGTTCAGATTGGGAGGCACAGTTGTTTAAAACAGCCTTTGCATTAGCCTTCTATGGAGCTTTGAGACTGAGCGAGTTGGTGGCAGCCTCTAAGGCGGATAGTCAGGGAGGGATTCAGTTCCTGAACACTATAATACAGGGGGACACTTTGTGGGTGACAATTCTAAGATCAAAAACTGACCAGGAAGCACGGGGGAGACTGTGGTACTGCACAGGGCGAGAGCCAATCCTTGCTGCCCGGTACATCATGTGGAAACTTTCATCAAACAGAGAGGTGGAGGTTTGGGTGGGCCACTCTTAGTTCACGCTGACGGCACTCCTTTTACTAAATACCAGTACAGGAGAGTCATGGCATTGGCTATTACCAGGGTGGGCCTTGACCCAAAGGAATTTGGTACACACTCCTTCAGAATAGGCGCAGCCACTGAGGCAACTACAAGGGGTCTGCATGTGAACAGTGTGAAGAGAATTGGGAGATGGTCATCCAGTTGCTACAAACGTTGTGTGCGGGTACACATGTTGTAAAGTGCTCAGAAGCTTTGCTGACATTAGGTTGTTTTTCTGGTTTTTGCAGTTTCTTCGTTCTGTGACGCAGGCGGAGGACTCACCCCAGGTCATCATCAGGATTGATCGACGACGCTTCTCAGCGCGAGCAATCAGGAACACAGGACGCGGTCAGGCAGTGTGTGGGTTGTTGGTCATTCATATGTGAACAGTGCAAAACATATCTTTTTTAGAGGCAAGGGTAGGAGGGAGCTAGAACACAAGGGATTGTCCATCTCCTTCTGTGGGGAGGGGCCCAGGGGGAGGGGCCACTGGTCCCTCCTAGAACTTCAGGGGCAGGTATATCCGCTTGCTGCTAAAAATGCGGGGGAGGGAGTCACGCTTTCGTTAGGCCAGTAGCCACCCCGCACATACACCATGATGTCAGCATATGACGCAGAGTGTAAGGGCCCTCCTTGTTGGTTAAATGGACTTCATGATGCAGACGGGGTAGGCTGTCCCTTGTCACGCATGCGCACCTGTAGGTAAGGGCGCGGTTAGTAGGACTTGACACCGGTTAGCGACCTTGCCGTCGGGCCAGAAATAATAGAATGCAAAATTCAGGCAGGATGTTAGATTCGGATACGAAACATGCTGTATTAGACTTTTGTTAAGGTTAGCCTTGGATACTTGTCTTCAATACTGTAAATCTAATGTCTGGAATTTTGTTATTCTAACATAATAATGTAATTTTTGATATGCATAATTTTATTGTTTTGTATAATAAATACGGCCGGGGGGTCCCTGACCCCCCGCCTTCTAAAGACAAGTTGCATATGTCAATTCTTCAAGGTGTGGTGTGGGAAGCTGGGAGGGGCGGGTAACCAGTCATGGACCATGTGGCACCCAGTGGTTTTAGATCAATCAATACCTGCAGCTGACAAGCTAGAGCTAGCAAATGAAGGGAACACCAGCATGGCCAAAGAATCCCTAGGCACAGGTGGCTACCACGGACCAACAGACCCAAAAAAGGAAAGTTTTGAATGGGCTATGGAAAACACAGAGGTATCTTGCTTCACACGTCTCACAATAAAAACGCCTGTGGCAAACTTGGCAACATTAAGGAAGGACCCTAAAGGCATCATACTCCCAGTTTGTCAGGCCCCTGGGGCTTCAGGGGTCCTGCTCGAACCGACAGTACTACCAAATACAAATCTAATCTCCAAAACAGCTCCATCACCCTAGGCTCACATGACTACAACATCCCCAACAAGATCAAAAAGCCTTGCATATGGCTCTGAACTAACAAATACCGAGGCCTATAACAAGCGAACCCCCTAAGCAGTCCTGTAATTACCAGAAATAAATTAAACACTGCATAGTTGCCTGCCGCTAGATGGTGAAGACCTCCACGCCCTAATCTGCTCAGGTCTGCTCACGGCACCAGAGTAATCCTAAGCTGGATCTGCAGAACGATAAGGCAAGCACGGTCAACACTCCCAGTGCAACCAACCTGGACACAGCTGCGCACCATCTTACACATAGGTGAGACAAAAAAACAGCAACACAGAGAAGATATACATAGAAGCTTCAAATGGCAAAACTAGAAATACATCATACCTCACAATGCAAGAATGTGAAAGGTCAGTAGCCTCATACAACTCTGATCTCTTGCAGGAGGACAACAACAAAGCTCACAAAAGCCACTAGCATTGAAGAGAAGCAAACTGGCACAGAAAATGTATGGACAGCTCTACTAAACACTATGCAACTCTTGTTAAAAGCAATGCAGTACCATTCTGACAAAACGGACATTCAACTATCCTTAATTTCCTCTCTATTCATGTCTCAAACATCAACACCAAATTATCGGACATGAACAACCTGATCAAAAGGGCCCAGGCAGAAACACAAATATTGCCACCACACTGCACCTGTGTCACTTTTAGTTGACAAACTCTCAACCCTTTCAGCAGCAATGGGGGACCTTGTATCCAATATAAAGATGGCGACATGAATGGCAAGGACAGCAGCCCAAATTAGCAAATGGAAGGGGGAAACATCACTTACAACGCAACTTTTACAACGACATACCATTACAACGGAACTTTTACAACGCAAAAACTTTTACAACGCCTGTATTTACAATGCAGTTTTTTACAACGCAGGTACCTTTACAACGCATACCATTACAACGTAAGTATTGGTAAGTATATAATTATATTTTAAATGTTATATGTTTGGGGTAAAGGGGTATTTTTAGGGTTCAGGGTCAGTTTTTAATTTTTGGGTAAAGGGGTATTTTTAGGGTTCAGGGTCAGTTTTTAGTTTTTGGGTAAAGGGGTATTTTTGGGGTTCAGGGTCAGATTTTAGTTTTTGGGTAAAGGGGTATTTTTGGGGTTCAGGGTCAGTTTTAGGTTTTTGGGTAAAGGGGTATTTTTGGGGTTCAGGGTCAGTTTTTAGTTTTTGGGTAAAGGGGTATTTTTGGGGTTCAGGGTCAGTTTTAGGTTTTTGGGTAAAGGGGTATTTTTGGGGTTCAGGGTCAGTTTTTAGTTTTTGGGTAAAGGGGTATTTTTGGGGTTCAGGGTCAGTTTTTAGTTTTTGGGTAAAGGGGTATTTTTGGGGTTCAGGGTCAGTTTTTAGTTTTTGGGTAAAGGGGTATTTTTGGGGTTCAGGGTCAGTTTTGGGTTTTTGGGGTACAGGGGTATAGGGTAAAAATAAATTAAAATTAAATTTAAATTAAATTAATTAAATGAGATTAAATTAAATTACATTAAATTATATTTTTTTCAATTAATTTACGATTATAAAATTAATATATATTTACCAATACTTACGTTGTCATGGTATGCGTTGTAAAGGTACCTGCGTTGTAAAAAAATGCGTTGTAAATACACGCGTTGTTAAAGTTTTTGCGTTGTAAAAGTTCCGTTGTAATGGTAGGTCGTTGTAAATGTATGCGTTGTAACGACACCAATCCAATGGAAGGGCACCATAGAAGGCACAAATAACGTCATTAGGGCAACGATCCACTGAGGCCTGGTGAATGGCCCCACAAAAGAGAACTCGGAAACTTCATAGACATCGGCCCAGGACAACTTTGGGATGACCAACATAATTAACATAGTCAGTCAGTCAGTCACAAGTCTTTATTCGGCTGAAAGCCAGCCATAAAAGAAAACATCATAAAAAAGAAAACATTTCGTCAGACAATTCTTGATAAAATAAAATACCAGCAAATAATCGTGAATCCATGATAATGATGGTTGCAAATAATGCAAATTACATGTGAGACAATATCATATTATATTTCCACGCAAAAAGTCATGGGTGGGCATGATGATCTGATCAATATAATCCATATACAAAATGTTAATTTTCCAACAATGTTTTGTTGCCGGACAGCCGTGGAGATATACTTGTACACCATTAAACAAATGAGTTCGTCATTTAGCCGTTGAAGGTGGTTTAACGCGGCCCCACACTTGCGAATGTTTGAAAATTGTTAAAGTGGTATCAAAAAAGCACGTCTTGGTTCTGTGCAAAGATTACAAAAAACATAAAATGCAAAGTGCACTGGACTGACTTTGAATCGCATGGGCAGAATTCCAAGTTGGCATCACAATGTGTGTCACGTGGGTATGACACCAATGAGTAGGAAGTAGCCATCCTAAATTTTATCAAATAAAACATTTAGTATGACTAAAATGAAAGGAGAGGTACGGCGCAATGCCTGGTTTGCAAATCAATAATGAGTGGTCAACAACCCTTTTTTTACCCCTCTCCAGGTTATCTCTAGCTAAGTATAGATGGGTCAAGATTTCTTTATTCGACCTAGCCCTCAGTATTTTAGCTATATTACTAGGGCTTTTGAAGCAGTCTGGGAGTCCCAGTTTCTCCAGGTGATCACTAATATAAGAGATCCAAGGGATTTTCCTGAATTTATCCTATTTTAAACAATCTAGAACAAGGGCACGATTCAAGGCTGCTTCTTCTTTCGCCCAAATACTATGCCATAACATCATAAAATCGTAACAAACACCCAAAGGAGCAAGGGGAGAGGGCCAGCACAGAAGCTAGTCCAGGGTACAGGGACCACCACGAGGCCAGCATAGTCACCAATGTCCTGGAGCCCGAAGGTTACCCAATGCAATCTGTGAGAGAGTGAGCAACCAGAATAGGCCCATGCTTGCCAGAGCAGTCTCAAGGAGTGGGAAAAGGGGGAATGAAACTATTTGATATAAAACATAGCCAGAAACAGAGGAGGAAGGGCAGAAAGAGGGAGACGGATATAACAGCTTACTTCCAAACCAGCACTGAAATCTCAATCACAAAAAGCCCAATATGGAGGACAATTTGAGGATCAACACTTTCAACTGCAGAATCTAACTCTAACCAATAGGACACAATGATTCCAGTGGGCAGAGAACTCGAAAGGGAACACGGGTGAAAACAATCTGACCAATCAAACCCCCAAAGTAACAGAAGGGGATCCAAAGACCGCAAATGACGGCAACTCTGACATCTCAACTACTATAAAGACTGTAGAGCCAGCACCAATAATGAAACCAAGCCCCCCTTTCAGGCGGGACAGGCAGCTCAAGAAAACTCCCCATTCAACCATCACCAGATGCATTCAAAACTCACACTTTCTTGCTTATTCATGAGTACAAGTCTTGAGGCCGAGGGAATATCTGCAATAGAGGGAATATCCTGCGATTAACTCACATCAATCAGCAGCCTTCCTTATGCAAGTTCTCATGACTTGGAATCAATTGAGTTCAAGTAACTCAAACATGTTTCAGAGCATGAGGCAACAAAGGCAACATGGGCTTCACATGAAATAGCAAAGAGGATCTTGGAAGAGGAACACCAACTAAATGCTTGTGGATCAAAATATAGCCATATCAAAAAATAGTCTACCAGAAACCCTTGTTTCCAATTCAACACGAGCAGGAAACCCTTCACACCTCGCAGAGCATTAGGAAGACACAATCTGTGCTCAAAGGGGCATGCAGCACGTCGCCATCATAGATAGAATCAAAAGCCTGAAGGCCAGTTCGAAGAACAGGTGACTTGGTCTGGCTAGCCGGAACAAAAAATGTAAGGAGCTAGAGTACATGACATGAAGCAAAAGAATCCCCAGAAGACAATCTATATATATAGATATAAAGGCCCTGGGAAACAAAATAATGAACCCGGAGCTCCTTCTATGTTTCCAAAATGTTGACCTTATCGTCCTACAAGAGACCTGGTTAGACCAAACTTACCATCTACATGGTTACAAAACAAACCATCTCTGGCAGTAAAAAGTGCCAAATGTGGGCACCTGAAAGGAGGCCTTACAACCTACTCCTCAATCAAGAGCATAAACTCGATCAAGAATTTGGATGTCAAATCAACACCAACAAACACCACAAAGTCACTTAGAGTGGACATAGGAGGCGGCATCAATAAACAACAATTAATATTGTTAAATATATACCTTCACCCACGTGATAAAATCCATGGTGTCAAACTCTTGGAATCTGAAATAACAAGGCTATTATCAGAAGAACCTAAACCAAATTTCATGGGAACATCTAATTTCAACATGCATCTAATGGGTCCCTGAGAAAGGGATCAAATGTGAGAAGAACAATTTTCTGCATGGAACTTTCCCCAACAGGAAAAATGCAATTGGAAAAAGCAAACCAGGCTAGCTAAGAAATTTTTAAGGAATATGGAACACACTTGGGATTCTGTGCACTAAACGGGCGCTTCTTTGGAGATCAACATCCTGCAGCATCATTTAACAATGCATCATCCAGCACAATATTAGACTACACCTTTGTAACCCTACTCCTGATCAGTAAAGTCACAGAGTTTCAGATCAGAACCTTAGATCATAGCAACCACCTACCACAAGAAATCACAATGAACATACAAGGTGCAACACTAGCCCAGACAGTTGAGTACTCCAGCTCCATACACACAGTTGATTACAGAAGGATCAAATGCAAAACTCATCACCCAGAAAAATTGCTGGCTCTGGCAAAGACACAATGGGAATAAATCAAAGGTGCAGATACACACGCGCTAACATGCTTTTCACCAAATAGATAGGAGAAACACACTCTAAGGATGGCCCCGTTCAACTTCAAGAGAAATCCCCCAACATAGAATATCTCTCGTGCCACAAAACAAGCTAATCAATCACCTCCCGAAGTCGCAAAATTTCCAACTAAGGCATCTCTAGAAGGCAATAAATAGAACACTACAGAGACTCAGTAAATAGGCACAGACGCTACGATCTAGAAGTAGCTAAGGCAAATGAGAAATAAATAAGCAAGAAAAAGGCAATCTGGCAAGTGAAAAAGGAAGCAGAGGAGAAGCTGTGGGCCAAGCATTCACATGACTTAAAAACAAACAATAGTTCAATTCTGTGGCATGATTACCAGCTTACAGAACCCAAGTGTGGACAGTCAATTCGCATCTGATGGAAGAAGCATGGGAATCCTTCCTCTGGCCCCATTTCAACTCAAAATCTGATGGACTCACAAATGGAAAGTCTATATCGGGGTTTACGCCTGGGGAAAAATCATCAAACTCAGACAAACCATAGGCAATCATGGCCAAACAGGTTACAAACTGAATAGCCAAAGGCAGGATGGAGGATACGATGGGTCCTAACGGAATCCCCAAGATCCTGTTGAAACAAGAACCAGACCACTGGGCAGAAGCACTAACAAAAGTTAGTTGGTCTAGTACTAATCAGCCAAACTCCTATTGGTCTCCAACATTTACTAGATACCATCCAAAGTTGATGTGCTAAGAATTGTTTAAGCATCAACCTACAAAAATCTAAATTGATGAAACTAAACTTATATAACACTGGCATTTGGCAGGTCAACCACTACAAGTACTCGAAGAATGCAAATGAATGGGGGTCATATGAGATAACAAAGGCGCGTTTGCTGCACAAAAAGTTGCCATAAAAAGAAGAGGAAACACCACGTCGGTAGCATTAAAAAAACTCAAATACAAAACTGCCGGTCCGAGCTTTACCCAGCTTAAGTGTTTCAAACAAAGTTTATTCCACCATCACCTTTAGGAGCGAGTGCTTGAGGGGAACGGATGCAGGCACGCTGGATGGCACAGTATCTAGAGCAATGAGATTGATACTCAATCTACCTAAATATACCTCGACAGCTCAAATAAGATTGGAATTTAGCTTGCACACTCAAGAAATTGCCCGGAAAGATGATTATGTGAATTGCTGGCATAAAATCAAAAGCGCTAAGTCTGAGTCACTGAAGGCATATCAATGGAAGGAACTACAGTCAAACAAAGAAAGAGCGGCCATGACTGACTGGGCCTGAGGGAACTCTGATAGGCCTCAGAGACGCATACCAGCTTCAAACAGCTGGTCAATAAAACAGTGAAAGGGTCTCTGACTTTAGCGGAAGACAAGGCTGCACTAATAGAAAGGCCCATGGATTGTTCGTCCTGCAGAGCTACACCAAACCCTCCTCCCAATCCTGTTTAGGAGCAGGATTCACGAAAGCAATTAAAGGAAACATATCTTCAATATTGACCTGGTATTCTCCCATCCCAGTTCCATTTGCCTCCTTGGAAACAAATACAGACATCTACTAGCTGCCGCCTATGTGGGAAGCAAAAGAGGATGTGCTACATTTTCTGTGCATATGTTGATTATTAAAATACGAACGCCAATTGCTATTGAAACCCATTTTAAAGATTGAGGGGATAAGAACATGCAGTTAGGTAGTGAGAGAGTGTTTTAAAGGAGGAGATATTCAGTTGATCTGCCACTTTGTACAATTCATGGACACAATAGGAAAAATTCCAATAACCGGCATATAACTGGTTAATATCTTCTGGTATTGCCACTGAAGGCTCTCAAAAGGTGCTGATTCGATAACAACTAGTGTGCAGGCGGAACGCTCCACCCTCCTTATCAATTTGCACAACCCTCCAGCTCACTTCCCACAGCCCACAGCTGATATGCTGCCCACACCCAGCAATTTGGATCCATGAGTCCACCGAAATCACTCATATGCATTGGCCCACTCACTCTAAGCCTCACGAACACTCACCAGGTTCAGGCGTTAGAGACTGGCTGAATCTTAATCAGAATTTTCAGGTATGCAGGTCATACGAAACACTAGAACCCACGGGCACACAACCATAACCAATCCATTAGAATGCTCAGGATTCAACCTCTGACCAACAATCATCAACAATCATCACTTCGGTTATCTAGAGAACCTCTTTGTACACTACTGTCTCTGTACAATGGCCCACTGACCATTTATCCCTGCACCCCCACATCCAGGGACTTAACGTTTTCAAATAATCTTAACAATAAAGAAATTTAAAAAAACATTTTTTAGTGATGTCGAAACATCTTGTAATAGTTTTCTTTTATATACAGTGAAAATAGAGGTTGATTTTAGGCATAAAATAAAATTGGAAGTTTTGGTACATAGTTATGGTCTTAACTGTGGTGAACTTAAAACATCATTGTTTTATTATTTCAATGGTTTTATGTAATCACGCAAATAATGATATTTACATTTACTTTGCTGTAAGAAGCCCTCAGTCAATATACCCATGGATGGACTTGCCAGTAAACTATATAGCTTTAGATTTACAAAGCTTTACTTTAGAATTCTTTTAGTAATGTGTGTGCATGTTCCCTCCAGATTATCCCATAACCTATCTATCCCCATTTTGCACTGCGTATCTCTGATATGCATAAATCAAGGTAGGTCACCAACCCCCTGCTTTCCCATTATGCGTTGGTACGTGTGCAGCTCTGGGGTGGCCCAAATCCTTCTCTAGTATAATATGGGCTGAATGGCAGTCCTTTCTATAATAGGCCTTACACCAAAATCTAGCCTAAACGGGAACATTGGTGTGCTAGGTGGTAAATTGAAAAGCTGCCATAAGAACATATTTTCTGCGGTTGCTAGGGCATTACCTGTCTTATGGGAGATAGGTTTGTAAATGGACCCCCTAAATAATTTCAACAACCCACCAGTGTGTCGCTCTATGTTGAGCCCACGTTTGAAAATGTGTGCTATCTAATCCATATTTTCCCTGAGGTTGATCCTCAAATACTCAAATATATGAACCTGCTCTAGAGAAATCCCATTCAGGGAGGGATTAGGTAATGTTGAACGGCATGCGTTAAACCCCATGCACTTTGTCTTGTCAATGTTTTCCAAACTGGTCTGTGTGCAGTAGCTGCTTGAACTGGTGGCCTAAAGGAGACTTGGAAATAAGCAAGGTGTTATCCACAACCATTAAAGCGTGCGCCTTCAATTTGCCATGTTAGGTGCATCATTGTCAAATAAGCAACAAGATCATTGTAAACAATGTAAAAAGTGTTGGGCTAATACGCACCCTTGTTTAACACCTCTGGTTATGGGAAAAGGATTAGTTACTTCGCCTAGACTGTCAATATGAATCTGGCCATGGTTCAGTTCTTTTTATAATTGCACAAAGGTATGGTGGTGCTCCCCTCTCAGCCACAACCTACCATAAGATTGTTATCAGGACCAAGTCGAAAGCTGATTTCAAATCAACAAACACCATATAAAGTCTACCTTTCTTCTAGGTTGACGGTTTTCCAGTAAATAAGCTGTAACCTAAAAACCTGAGCGATGGTAGAAGTGCAGCTACTACATCCAGCTTGTAGGGGGCTTAGAATCGCCTTTTCATCCGTCCATTTTTACAGTCTTCCCAGTTTTATTACACAAAATCCCTTTTGCACTGTATTAATAAGACTGATGAGTCTGTAATTGGATGGGTACAGTGGGCAACCCTTTTTGAAGATAGCCCTATTGGAGAATGGGCATCCCTTCCATGATGGCATTAAAAAATACCATGAAATTTGGCCCCCAAACATCAATATTTGACAGATATAAGTTTCTGGGTATTCTATCAATGCCTCAAGCTTTATAAGTGAGATTTTTATAATGGCAAAGGTTATTTCAAAACTGCTGATGGGTGAGTGTCCCCCTTTTATGGCTGACTCCTTTTTGTCTTCCATGGGCTTGAGAACTATCAGGATTGGAGAGGAGCTGGGTCATTTCGGGAAGTTCTCTATCCAAATATCTACATACAAATTATTTTCTATGGTAGTAATACCTTCTCTATTCCCTGCAGCTATGGTGTTCGGGAAGGAGGAGTGGTTGTTACTTTTGCCTGCGGTTAATAAAGAATCCCTTCTACCTTGGTCCCAGTCCTTTTTTGCAGTATTAGTAATTTTGTAGGCAGCTTTCATATCTTTAGTTTTCTTTCTATCTTGGACCTTATTTGCATTATTAAGGGCACTTTTTGCTTCTCCACAAGAGTTATTCTAACATGATGGCGGATTCCTTGTGGCACCCCTACTCCTGGATTCTGTATGAAATATGTCTTTAAGACCATCTGATAGTGTTACTTGGATATCATTTACCATTAGAACAACCAGGCCCTGGGTCAGGACTAGGTTTAAGTAACTCACCTGGGGCCCTTGCCACAACTTGATAGATGATTTTTACTGTATCCCTAGTCTGCTCGATTATGCTCCATTTGATTGTCTGTCTATTTGTGGTCAATCGATGCCTATTGTCAAAGTGGTCAGGCCTATTGCCTGTTGGCTTATGTGCAGGTAGGATACGTTCTAAGGATACCTCATTAAGACTATTATTATGTCTCAAAGCTGTTATCATGTTATTGATATAAGGCCAAAATCTAACGTCTATTAGTATATAGTCTATTAGGTTGGAAGACCCAATTCTGATGAAGGTGTACCTCCCAACCATATCAGATGGGGTTCTGCCATTACAGGCACGGGCACTTTGATTTACATTTAAGGCATTCATTTGGAGTACCAGCAGGACCATTTTTGAATGAGTGGTAACCCCAGCTCTAGGATGCCCATATTTGATCCTCCAGCAACATAGTATTGTTGTAGTTGGCATCTAATGGTTTAAACTGCCAATTGCAATCACCACCCACCATGTTAAAGGCTCCCCCTGGCAAAGCAGCATGCGTGCAAATAGGAACTGCACAGTCGGCGATTCACTCCCATTTCCCATTGGTTTGGAATAAATATTAATGATGTATATATACAGTTTTTGTGGAAATGAGAGGTAAACACAGCCAGTCCTTGGAGCAACTCTGGTTGTCCTAGGTTCAAGTGATGAAGCAGAGCTTAAGCAGCAGGGCAGGCCTATGATGGTTCAAAACATTCCTCCTAGGTGCAGCAAAGCACTCTTGTGAAGTACACAGCAGCAGGCCGTCACCTGAGGGTTCTTTTGCAGGTCGAAAAAAATAAACTGAACAGAGGGTCTCAGGGTCTTGTATTTATTCCTGGAGCCTTGTTTGGAGTAGAAGACATATTAGAAAATTCCCTTTGAAGTCCTTGAAGTTTCCTGACTCTCCTTCCCTGGCTATAAACTGACTACATGAACAATACAATGCTGAAAAGTCCTTTCTGTGAAGGAAGGGCACACCTTCTTCAGGTTCAATTGGGACTATGCTCAGCTCGTCCCTCCTCATCCTGCCAGTTGATGGCCCATCCAGGCGCACCTAACCCTTCTATTGTGCCGGGAAGGAATAAACAAAGTCCAGCTGCCAACTACACCCGTCAAGTGACCCAGTTACAGGCTTCAGGCACTAAATAGTTAAGACAAGAATATACCAACTTTCTATAAGTAGCATTTTCAAAATTGTAACTGAAAATGTATTTCTCTGAGGCATAAAACACTTATTGCATTCCTGTTCCCAATCAATTGTTAGCACTTATTAAATGTAATAAGGCAACCAAGAATTATTCTATGGGAGCGTTAGGCCTGACTGTATCGAAAAACAAATGTAGGAGTTTTTCATACCAGGACATGTAAAACTGAAAAATACATGTTAACCATTTATTTACAAGGCACCCTGTCTTTTGTGCCATCTAGTACCTACCTTAGGGGTCACTTAAATGAAAAAAGGGAGTTTAAGACTTGGTAAGGGGGTTATATTGCCTAGTGAAACTTGCAGTTTAAAACGGCAATAGCGCAAACCTGGGACATGTTTGGGCAATATGTTTTGCAGGCCCACTAGTAGCATGCAATTTGCTGTCCCTGTGTATATGGTATGCCACACTACAAGGGACGTATAAGTACTTGAAATATGCCAAACAGGTGTAGGCCAATTTTACCATGTTTAAAGGGGAGAGCACAGGCACTTTAGCATTGGTTGGGTGTAGTAAAGGGCAAAGAGTTCTAGAACTAACACAAATGAATTTCAGAAAAAAGTGGAGGGTAAAGGCAAACAGTTTGGGGGTAACCCTGCAGACAGGTTTTAGTCCATGCAATATCCAGGGAACCTCCGCTGAAAAAACATACAAGGTCATGAAGAAGAGGGGAAATACAAACACATAAAGAGAAAAGTCTCCCTCTCGACCTAAGATCGTATTTCACTTACATTAATTCACATGCAAAGTGTGAGCACCAAGAAAATTTTCAAATAATCAATTAACAAAAATATATTGTTTTATTTCATTTCTTTTATCAAAAATGTTTTCATTGTCTTATTCTTTTTTGTAAAGATTTTTTAAACATACATTAAACAACACAACACAGGTTATTCCAAATAATGATACACATGTTTCGATAGAAAAAATAATAAAGCATTATCTGCAGAGTAAATAATATCCCCAGGTAGAGAAGCACAAACCAAATTCACACACCACCATTCATACTTTTACTCTCACCAGCCCAGATCAACCTTCACACCCATCACATATATCTGGGGAACTCAGCTACAGGATAACATTGTAGTTTAAATGACCAAGTCCAACAACTGCATATAGCGGGATCTCAATAAGGCTATTGTCGACGCGTTTCGGTGGCTACAGAAATTATGATATGCCACCTTCCTCAGCTCCTGCCAGATATAGAGCCTTAAAAAGAGCCACTCAACCCGTGGAGGAAAAGCACAACTGATGATTCCTCTGGCATCTATGGAGGTACATCCAATTTTTTCATTTATCCAGCACCAACTAAGGATAATGTTCTACTACTTCTCCTATAGATTGCCAAAAATTAAGCATAGTTATGCTATCCTGAAAACAATTGTGAAAAATATACTGCCGCTTGTCAGAAGGCTCCAGTCCCTTCGCAGAGGCAGGATGATGCTAGTCCCAATCTCCACCTCTCCAGTGACTCCGCTACATGAGCTGAGTAACCAGAAGGGGGGGGAAAGGGGAAGTGGATAAAAGAAGAGACACTCCGAAAGCTGCGGGCAACCCTCTCAGTGGTAGGAATCTTCTGCGGGACTCTTCCGACTTACTGAGGGTACCTAATGCACAGATGAAGAAGGAAGGAATAAACAACAAACCCACTTTCCTACTTGACTTTATGGACTTAATTAAAGCTTATCCTACCAGCTGCTTCCTGAAGTATTGCTACTCTTCTGTGATGGATTATGCTGTTTCAGGAAGCCTTCTTACTGAGGAGAAAGACAATGCTATTAATTCTATGTATTCCTCTATCTACTTAGTAACTCTTCTTCAACTATTCCCAACTACAAGTACCTGATAGACTTCCTGAAGACACTTATAATGGGATTCTGTGAAAGGTCCGATGCACAAGGTACTGTCCTGGTCTTAGTTCGCAGCTGGACTGAAGTCCTCTTGGCAACGCGCAAAAAGGTACAAGGAAGGTACAAGGGGGAGGGGAGGCAAGAGGGCAAGCGCAAAATGAAGGAGGAGGTGAGGAAATCAAACGCTGCTAAACGCTGCAGGATACTGTCTTACTGTCTGTAAGGCTTCCAACTCTCCTGCTTAGGCTGAAGACTCATAGCCAGGAATGAAGATGATTCTCTCCGCTTCCGTCGATATCCAGAGTTCTGCTGCACTGGAACCAGCTATTTCACTTTCGAGGTAACACAAGGTATAACTCTAAAGAAGACTGAAAACTAAAGTCCTTCCTGACTGGAAGATTTATGCTTAGGGAAAATATGTTGCTCCCGTCAGGATTATAGACGCGTAGTGAAATGAACTCAGAGCTTCGTTTTTACTGACTAAACAAACGCTGCTCCCGTCTGGAACAATAGACGCGGAAATAACAGCGCACTTAATATTACCGGCTCCCGTCAGGAAACATTGACGCGGAGCGGCAAAACTCAGGTGCTTCCCTCGGACGAACTTCGTTGAAGTGCGCAGTTCTAAAGCTGCACACTTTCTACATACACTAGACTGCCACAGACGAACAATAGAACCTGATGGCAACTTCGGCGGCCATCTTAGGAAGTACCGATACTAATAGTAAGGATCCCAGATATTAACCCGGCAGGGTTTTACCAATGTTCTGGATCTGGATTGCCTTTGGGGGGCGCAAATGCTGGCAACTCTGTGTGTCCTGACAGTACCCCCTCTCAATGACCGATTTATCGGTCCTGGTTTGAATGGTTTGGATGCATGAAAGCGCTTTAACAATTGTGGAGCATGAATGTTAGTCACCGGTTCCCAAGATCTTTCTTCTGGGCCATACCCCTTCCAATCTACAAGATAGTAGAGTATCCCTTTCTGGAATTTAGAGTCTAAGATGTCTTTTACTTCATACTCTGAATGACCTTGAATGTGAAGTGGTTCTGGTGGTCTACTCAATCTCAATTGTGGCTTGATCTTTTTTAATAAAGACACATGGAAGACTGGGTGAATCTTAACCTTAACGGGTAACTTCAATTTCACTGTAACTGGTCCCATTACTTTCTCAACTGGATAGGGGCCCACAAACCTAGGTTGAAACTTTCTATTTCCTTTTAAACGTAAATTCTTGGTAGAAAGCCATACCAAATCCCCTACCTGATATGGAGGAGCAGGTTGTCTATGTCTGTCAGCACATTTCTTGTAATTCATTTTGGCTTTGATTAAATTCTGTTCTGCAGATTTATGTAGAGAGGCTATGTCTTGCATTAAATCCCTGACTGCAGGTACTTCCAAATCTTCCTGAGTTTGAAAGGGATTAGGATGTCGTCCAAAATTCAAATAAAATGGAGAGTAACCTGTGGAGGTACTCTTCGCGTTGTTACAAGCGAACTCAGCCATCCATAGTCGATCTGACCAATCACCACCCTGATCAATGAGAAACAGACGGAGATACTGTTCAAGTTCCTGATTAATTCTCTCCGTTTGACCATCGGATTCAGGGTGATAACTGGTGGACAGCCTGCTCTCAATTCCCAAACCTTGAAGATAAGCCTGCCAAAAGTGTGAAATAAACTGAGGACCCCGATCAGAAACCACTACCTTAGGGACTCTGTGGATCTTCACTATGTGTTCACCAAATGCTCGAGCTAACTCAGTGGCAGTAGGGGTTCCTATCATAGGAGCGAAGTGACTCATTTTGGTGAACAGATCCACCATCACCAGAATAGTATCAAAACCTTTGCTAAGGGGTAGATCGACAATTAAATCCATAGACATGGTATGCCACGGATGAGTCGGAGTAGGGAGCGGCTGTAATAATCCCTGTGGAACTTGTCTACTAGGCTTGCTTCTGGCACATAACTCACAAGACTGCACATATTGTTTGACATGAGAGGACAACCCAGGCCACCAGAAATAACGTTGCACCAAATCCAGGGTCTTAGAGATTCCTTTATGACAGGCCAATGGGTGGTCATGACAACTTTGCAAGGCCTTCTGTTGGAGAGTTAACGTGGGAAGGTATAAGGCGTCTTTGTAATAAGGTAGTTGCTGAAGCACTCGTCTTTCTTCTCCTTGAGCTACCCACTCTTGGATCTGTTCTCTGGACAAACTCTGCAAAACTTCTTCTTGGAAGTTGTCTAGAGAAACGGTACAGATAATCTTTGTTTCAGGAATAATGGGCTGTGGTTGCACAGGGTGTTCTTCTTCCTCGGTATTCAAACGGGACAACGCATCTGCTTTCCCGTTTCTTGCACCAGGACGATAAGTGATCACAAAATCTAAATCTGCAAAGTATAGGGACCATCGTAACTGCCGAGGTGTCAGAGTCTTAGCGGACTTCAAGAACTGAAGATTCCTATGATCTGAGAATACAGTAACAGTATGTTTAGCTCCCAACAGGTAATGCCTCCAATCTTCAAAAGCGTCCTTCACCGCCAACAGTTCCTTTTCGGCTATGGTGTAGTTCAATTCTGCAGAGTTTAATTTTCTGGAGCGGTAAGCCACCGGATGAAGTTGCCCTGTCTGCTGATGTTGTTGCGAGAGTACCCCACCAATGGCTTGGTCAGATGCATCTGCTTCCACAAAGAAAGGTTCAGCTGGATCCGCATGCAACAATATGGGGGCAGAGACAAATCTATTTTTTAGATCACAAAAAGCTTGCTCCACATCAGTTGACCAATCGAACTTAACTCCTTTCTTCAACAGTCGAGTAAATGGGGCAATTAGATGGGAGAATCCTTGAATTAAGCGCCTGTAGAAATTGGCGAACCCCAATAATCTTTGAATCTCCTTGATGGTTCGTGGAGCAGGCCAATCCTCCACCGCTTGCACCTTTCCTGGATCCATAGTGATTCCTTGAGAGGAAATGACGAAACCCAAAAATTCCACCTGGGTCGCATTGAAGACACACTTCTCCAACTTGACAAACAACCGATGGGCTCTTTATCGTTCCAAAACCACACGAACATGTACTGTATGCTCTTGGGTATTCTTGGAGTAAATCAAAATGTCATCCAAGTAAATGATGGCTATTTGGTCAATAAGATCTCCCATAACATCATTAATAAAATGTTGAAACACTGCTGGAGCATTGCACAATCCAAAAGGCATGACACAATATTCAAAAAGGCCAAACTTGGTGCGGAAGGCTGTCTTCCATTCATGACCTTCTTTCATGCGAATAAGGTGATATGCCCCCCGCAGATCAAGTTTGGTAAAAATTTGAGCTTCCTTGATTTGATCCAGCAAGATCGAGATCAAAGGCAGTGGATAACGGTTCTTAATAGTTATCTGATTCAGTGCTCGATAATCAATACAAGTCCTCAAACTGCCTTCCTGCTTCTTCGGAATGAAAAACAGGGGGGAGGAGACTGGAGACTGCGACGGCCTGATAACCCCATTGGCGAGATAGCGGTCTAAGTAATCCTTAAGGTGGTCATTTTCTGCTTCAGTTAGTGCATAAATTCGACTGCAGGGAAGGACAGCCCCAGGCTCCAAATCGATAGTACAATCATAAGTACGATGAGGTGGCAACAGTTCTGCTTCTTGTTCACTAAACACGGTCTCAAAATCCTGACATTCAGCAGGTACATCTCCGGAATCTATGACTCCTATAGACTGACTTCCCAAAGAAAGGAATGACGCTTGAGAGGGTTCTTCAGGTCGATCTTCCGTGCTGTAGCAATGATCTAAACAATAAGAAGACTGCATCTTCACAGTACGATTCTCCCAATCGATGACTGGATTGTGTGTAGATAACTATGGAAGTCCCAAAATCAACTGAAACTGTGGGGCATCTATTAGGTTAAACTGTAACGCCTCTCGATGGCCATCAGACTGAATCAACTCCAAAACCTCCGTATGACTGGTAATTGGTCCTGAAGACAAATTAGTTCCATCCACAGCACGAACTGGTTCTTTTCTTTCTTTTCGGATGGCTTGAATACCCATTTGCTTAGCGTATTTAATGTCACAAAAATTCCCCGTAGCATGATAGCGACTCCCAAAATCTTATGTTCCCGAAACTTTAAAGTCATATGTAGGATCACATGCGGGGTCATGGACTGTAGGGTATTTAAAATCAAATGCGTTTCTGGAGTCGACTTATCTTCCTTTTCCACCAGAGCGACTCCGTCTACTGATGGTTCGAATCGTTTCCCTTCAGAGGGAACTTGGGACGTTTGGTACATTCTTTCACAAAATGACCCGAGCCTCCACAGTACAAACATAGCTTCTTCTGACGTCTCAGTTCCTTTTCTTCTTTACTCAATGGGCCTCTAACTGCTCCAATTTGCATAGGTTCAGGGTCATTATTTCCTCCACTATTTTTCTCAGTCTTCATTCGATCAAATGTAGGAAAATTCATCTTCCAATCCTTTCTTTTCTCTCCTTTGCGTTCCTAATTTCGAAAGTCCAATTCTAATACCAAATCCACCAAAGCCGTTAACTCTTTAGGGCGGTTAGGGACTTGCGCTAAAGTGTCTTTGATGTCATCTTGCAATCCACGATAGAACAGCGCTGCTCTTTTCTCTTCAGGCCAATTTGTTTCAATAATTAATTTATTGAATTGAGTGAGGTAAGTAATCAAATCTTTGGACCCTTGGCGTAGTTCTAGCAACCCATTGTCGGTAGCCTGAGAAATCCTTCTCCTGTCAAAAATCCTGAGAAACTCACTCTTAAACCGGGCAAAATCAGAAAGTAAAGGATCATCTTCTGTGACCAAAGGCATAGCCCAATTGGCCGCATCCCCTCCTAGATAAGATAAAATAAAGGCTACTCGGGACTGAGCATCAGGGAAGAGTGTGGGACGGCACATGAAATGTAAAGAACACTGTGTTAAGAAATTCTGTGCCTTTTGGGGGTCTCCTAAAAATCTTTCAGGGGCTGCTAAGGGAATTAATGGAGAAACTGAATGGATAACCTGCGCCACTGCCTTAGGGTCTACACTTGGAGTACTGGTGCTAGAAGCTGGGGTACTCAGGACAGGGTTTCCCATGGCAAGACCATCAACCTTGAGAGCGAGTACTCTCGTCTCTTGAAGGGAGGCCACTAATTCCTGTTTTAAACTCTTATTCTCCTCACGGACAGCCCCAATATCTCTTTGAATTCCTTCTAAAATTGCACCTAAGGCCTTAAGATCCATCCCCTCGGCCATTCTGCCCGGGCGAAGTAAATACTTGGGCACTTCAAACTGTCAGAAGGCTCCAGTCCCTTCGCAGAGGCAGGTTGATGCTAGTCCCAATCTCCACCTCTCCAGTGACTCCGCTACATGAGCTGAGTAACCAGAAGGGGGGTGGGGAAAGGGGAAGTGGATAAAAGAAGAGACACTCCGAAAGCTGCGAGCAACCCTCTCAGTGGAAGAAATCTTCTGCAGGACTCTTCCGACTTACTGAGGGTACCTAATGCACAGATGAAGAAGGAAGGAATAAACAACAAACCCACTTTCCTACTTGACTTTATGGACTTAATTAAAGCTTATCCTACCAGCTGCTTCCTGAAGTATTGCTACTCTTCTGTGATGGATTATGCTGTTTCAGGAAGCCTTCTTACTGAGGAGAAAGACAATGCTATTAATTCTATGTATTCCTCTATCTACTTAGTAGCTCTACTTCAACTATTCCCAACTACAAGTACCTGATAGACTTCCTGAAGACACTTATAATGGGATTCTGTGAAAGGTCCGATGCACAAGATACTGTCCTGGTCTTAGTTCGCAGCTGGACTGAAGTCCTCTTGGCAACGTGCAAAAAGGTACAAGGAAGGTACAAGGGGGGGGTAGGCAAGAGGGCAAGCGCAAAATGAAGGAGGAGGTGAGGAAATCAAACGCTGCTAAACGCTGCAGGATACTGTCTTACTGTCTGTAAGGCTTCCAACTCTCCTGCTTAGGCTGAAGACTCATAGCCAGGAATGAAGATGATTCTCTCTGCTTCTGTCGATATCCAGAGTTCTGCTGCACTGGAACCAGCTATTTCACTTTCGAGGTAACACAAGGTATAACTCTAAAGAAGACTGAAAACTAAAGTCCTTCCTGACTGGAAGATTTATGCTTAGGGAAAATATCTTGCTCGCGTCAGGATTATAGACGCGTAGTGAAATGAACTCAGAGCTTCGTTTTTACTGACTAAACAAACGCTGCTCCCGTCTGGAACAATAGACGCGGAAATAACAGCGCACCTAATATTACCGGCTCCCGTCAGGAAAGATTGACGCGGAGCGGCAAAACTCAGGTGCTTCTCTCGGACGAACTTCGTTGAAGTGCGCAGTTCTAAAGCTGCACACTTCCTACATACACTAGACTGCCACAGACGAACAATAGAACCTGATGGCAACTTCGGCGGCCATCTTAGGAAGTACCGATACTAATAGTAAGGATACCATATATTAACCCGGCAGGGTTTTACCAATGTTCTGGATCTGGATTGCCTTTGGGGGGCGCAAATGCTGGCAACTCTGTGTGTCCTGACACCGCTTCTCATGTAAGTTGTACTCTCCTTTCTGAAGGCCAAATTGCGCCGGAGATTTACTTCTCCAATTGGAATACACATTGTACCGGCGTTCTAAAGCATTCACCAAGTCATGTCACTTGAATGGCGCAGAATTGCTGATCACAGCAACTCCTAAGTCTCCATGTTTGTCATGAGTCCTTTTAACAAAAACGATCCTCTTCAACTCTAAACTAACTCGCCCCTCGTCCACGATAAATCATGCTCCCCAAACGAAGGGCAGTAAGCTGCATCCTCCATCGCTCTTCACAGTGTATCGTATTTCTCTCGTAAAATAACAGCATGTCTTCAAGTCGGCCCTAAATAAAACAATATCTTTTTGTTAATTGATTGAGTATTTGAAATTTTCTTGGTACTCACATTTTGCATGTGAATTAATGTAAGTGAGACAGGTTCTAGTTCAACATCATTTGTTGACTTGAAATGTGCAAAATGTGCTAATATTGGCAAAACTTTGCAATTTCAGTGAAAACAAGGTGGCTCCACAAGAACAGCAAAGAGGATGGTGTCTAAATCTTAAGGGTTTTATTAGCCATTTAGTTTAGGTTACAAGTTAAATCAATGAACAAGTTGAAGAACACATATTGTAGGAACATACATATTTAATTGATCATACTGACTGAATTTGTATATCACATACAGCAAGGAAAATATCAGCCAAGCAGGTTCCATGAAGGAACTTCCCTATTCTAAATAAAGTATTGAACGTGGGAAAGGGAATATCTTTGAGGAAGATGTCAGCATCCAATGAATCGAGTTTAAGGTTCAAAGTGTGAGTGCACAAGCATACATCTCAACGTCCTAGGCAGAGAAAATCAGCAGAGTTGAGAATATGTCTTCTCTCCATGACAGTCAGGACAGGGTCTGATCTGCTATTCTAAAGCACACGCAATTAAGTCATGAAACAACGTTATAGAAGGCATTTCGAAATATCAATTTCCACTAAATGAACCAATCCAAAGACAGTGTTCTTGGGGAGCAGATAGACTACCTAGTCTTCCAGTTCTCAACAAAGTAGCAATTATCCAGATGACTATTGATGTAACATCAGTCCGGGCTGCCTGGTACAGGAGGATCTCTAAAACCATCTCAGTCTACAATATCCGAGACCTACTTCTAATTGAGGTTCAATTGCCTACCTGTCTCCTAAAATAAAGAATGAACCTTTTTTTCCTGAACAAGGTACATTAAAAGACACCTGCGGAGGAGAGAAAAAACAAGAAAGTGGCAAGTCTTTTTTGAAAATGCAAAGTTTGCAGCTCTGGCCAACGTTAGAGTGAGAATAGTTTCTCAGTGAATGCAGTTACCATAAATAAATATATTGAGTGCATATAAGTAAGGGTAAACAACCATTATGACGCCGTCATAACATCGCAGTACCATTACAACACGGATTTTAGAACGCAAGTCGTTACCACGACTTGCACTGGAGGGCGCTCTAGACTAAGGAATAGTGTGATTTACTATTGCAACACCTTCCCCACTGTACGTAGCCTGGAGTTGGAATAGTAAATCATACTATTCCTAAGTCCAGCACCCTACAGCGCAAGTCGTGGTAACGACTTGCGTTGTAAAAGCTGCATTGTGATTGTACTGCGGTGGTATGTATCGCGTTGAACCATCATACATCCATAAGTAAGGTATGCATTTTTTTATTTATGGTGAATACATTTATTATATTCCAACTAAATATACGGGTGTAGTGACCAGATATTTTGTCCTATTTCTGAGTGATGGTGACTTTGGTCTACTACCATCCTAGTATAGTGGTTAGCTCCCTATTTTTAGCCTGTTTGTAGGGCTTGCATTTGGCTTTGGCATGATTCTATGTCTCTTTTGCCTCTTTTCGGGCCTAGAGGCCTAAACTAGAGGGTAGCCATCTTTTCTTTGCCTCTGCTCACTGAGGCGCTTGCAGGCCAAAGGTAATGTTTTAGTTATAAGCTGTTTTCGCTCTCTGCAAACCGGTTAAGACTAACCCTTATCAAGAAATGTGCTTAGTGCTCAAGTCTCCAGACGAAACAGCAGGTGGCCACTGTGGGAGCGTCTGGAGCAGGGAGCCTGGTACAGGAATTTGATAGGAGGTAGCTTGCTGGCTGGAAATTTCCATGAGCAGAGAGCCTCTCATATTATCAGAGAACAGAAGAGCAGAGAGGTCAGATGGTTTTTGGAATTGAAGGAGTCAGATGATTTTTGGAATTGAAGAAGTCGGTTGGATCAGTTTGGTCAGATGGAGTCAGATGGTTTTTGGAATTGAAGAAGTCAGTTGGTTTGCAGAGCTGGAGCTGAGAGCTGGAGCTGTGAGCTGGAGCTGTGAGTTGTACAGCTGATCTGTGGAGCAGTTACCAGGCAGATGGAAGAGTTGGAATTGTTAGCAGACGATGAAGTTACATTTGAAGTGCAGTTGGAGTGAAGCTAGTACGTTGGTGATGGTGAAGGAGAGAGAGTCCTGATTCCACCAGAGAGAGGAACAGACAGTTGGACCCTTCGTAACAGGGTGAGGTATTCTTAGCTAGTTTGCACTATATATAATCATTCATCCCCTTTTTGTTTTCTAGGTTATATTTAGGGTACTGTTTGCATCAATAATTCCCTACTGTATAATTGTTATTGTTAATTTGGATTTGTAACGCGCCCAATCACCTACAGGCTCTAAGCGCTCGGAAATCGATGTTATTACAATAACTTGGCACAACACATCAGAGAGACACAGCTAACAGTTTACATTGCGCTCAGAACTTTACCAAACAGCAGTGTTTTCAACTGTTTTCTGAACCGCAGAAGATTCACTTCCCTGCGTAGCCCCTCAGGCAGCTTATTCCATAGCTGAGGGGCCAATACCGAGAAGGCTCTCCCTCCCTTAGTTACTAGTTTGTAACGGGGACAAACCAGCAACTGGGAGTCCGATGATCTAAGTGTTCTCTTTGGGATGTACACCTCCAGGCGGTCTTTAATGTAGACAGGTGCATGGCCGTAGATCGCCTTATGGGCTATGCATAAACTCTTGAATTCAACCCTCTCTTTAATTGCAATGTTTTCTTTGTCTTGTTCTCTTTCTAATACAGACCCCAATACCCGCCTGTACATCATGATTAATCACTTTTCTTTCAGCCATGTGTGAATTGTTATTTTAGTAATAAAGCTTCCTTCTTGTCATTCTAATAAAGGGACCCCAATGTGCATTAGTATCATTTGTGCGTTTTCCTTTGGGAGGGAGTAAGTAGGCTTTTCATAGCCAGGTGCTGACGTACAGAAGGCTGGTGATCCCCTTCTTACAGGTAACTGAAGACAGTGAAGTGTACTGCTTCTGATCAGAGAATAACTGCAAATGCATTAGTCAGATCTGTGTATCTTTTAGGTGTGTATGTGTGTATTCTCATGATTAATTCGTTTCCCTTTCATCTATATTGCTATTCCTCCTTGTAATCCTATTAGTGTGTAAAGAGGCCCCAATACGTAGTAATTGCACTTGAGAGTTGTTTACTAAGACAGAATTAACCTTTCTTTTTAGCCAGGTGCTGTCGTATAGAAGGATGGGCAATTCCCTTCTTACAGGTAACTGAGAAATGGAAGACAGGGTAGTTTTGATGGGAAATAACTTCCAGTGAATATTAGGTACTTAGGAAATTCCCAATAGAGAGAGAGAGAGCAGAAGGTATTAATAGGACAGTGAGATCGCTCAAGATAGGGCGTTAATGAGAACACCAATTGTGATTGGTGTGTAATGAGATTGCTCAAGATAGGGCATTAGTGAGAACACCAATTGTGGATGGTGTGTAGTGAGATCGCTCAAGATAGGGCGTTATTGAGAACACCAATTGTGATTGGTGTGGTAGAGTGAGCTGCTCTCCAATACGAGAAGGAGGGTAGAATAGCCCGGGCCAGATTGTCGCGGGGCTATAAGGTGAGATCAGAGGATGAGACATGGAATTCCATAGTTATTAATGACTATTCTTAGTAATCCCCTAAAATCTAGCAGTGTTTTTGATGGTATAAGATTGTATATTGCGAATTCCCCATTCCCGGGTAAGTACTCAGGTACTGTTGTAAATAGGATCCAGGAAGGGATGGTGTTACGTTTTGGCCAAGTTGGTTGCATCTAGGTGAGTGGATAGTTTTTGGTCCGAGAATCCGGTCATTACAACGGGGAACTTTCATGGAAGTAAATATGGATCCACTCACTACAATTGAGTAATAAAATGCACACAGATTAATACAGGAAAACACACATTGAATATATTAGATGCAGATAAAAAGTTGGGACACTATATTACGCTACTCCACTTTCCTAATGAGTGCTGTGGGGAGAGCACCGCCCTGATTGGGACTTATTATTATGACATGGACTAATGCAGAAGTTATGCAGATTGGTCAGTTATATGACTCCAGTCATCTGATGTCCTTTATTGACCTACATCTTGAAACACCAAATCTTTCAATTTATGATAGAGGCAGCCTTGACCCATGCCATAAGATCTCTTTGGGGACCATCTGAATAGGAACTTGATACAGACCATTTTGACTTTCGGGGGGGTATGAAATATAACATCCCAATTTATAGATTGTTCAGTGGCCCCAACTTCACACCATTACCTGAGTTCAGGGCTGGCTGGGTGGTGGAATGTTAAAGCTAATCAATCAATCAATCAATCAGGGTTTATAAAGCACGCTTCTCACCCATGAGGGTCTCAAGGTGCTGGGGGAGAGGGGGAGGGGCGCAACTCCGGTTCAGATGAAAAGCCAGGCCTTGAGGTTCTTCAAGAAAGTTTTCAGGTTCGGGGAGCGTCTGATGTTTGCTGGGAGCCCGTTCCAAGTCTTGGTTATGATGTAGGAGAAGGTTCATCCGCAAGTTCTGTTTCTGCGGATCTACAGGGTCTCTGCCCGGGTGAGGTCGACGGAGCAGAGGTTCTTTTTGGGTACGTGGAAGGAGACTCTCTCGTTGAGGTATTTGGGTCCAATGTGGTGGAGAGCCATGGGTGAGAAGTTTGAAGGTCACTCTCTTCTCGACAGGGAGCCAATGAAGGTCTTGTAGGTGTTGGGTCATATGTTCCTGATGTGGTGTCCTTAGGACAAGTCTTGCTGCAGCGTTCTGGATGGTTTGGAGCTTGTGCAGAGTTTTGTTGATTCTGGCATAGAGGGCGTTGCCGTAGTCCAGTCTGTGTTTATGAGTGCTTGGGTAACGTCTTTCTGCATTCAGGGGGTATCCATTCAATGGTCTTTAGGATGATGCAATGGCAGTTAAAACTGGTGGAGGCGACCAATCTGATCTGGCTACTCATGGTGAGGGAGGAGTCCCGAATGATGCTGAGGTTACTTGCGTGGTCTGTAGGGGCGGGTGGTATCCCGAGGGCAGAGGGCCACCAGGTGTTGTCCCAGGTCGAGTTGGACGGGGAGTATTTGACTATACTTCAATATGTACGGTAGCCCTCCAGGGAAGCTCACCTGAAATATTTACAATTCAGTTATTTACATAGTTAATATGTATCACCTGCTAGACAACATAAGATGCTCCCCATAATTTCTGACATATGCCACAGATGTGCCGGCCCTGGCGCAATGATTCTACACATTGTATGGTCTTCTACAGCCTTCAGTCACTACTAAGCCACGATAAAGAATTTAGGAGCTTATTTATGAGAGGCTTGCACTGTCAGAGTATCACCTTTATTGATGCTCTGGCAACGCAAGCCTCTCAACTCATATCTGTGTAGCTTTGCATGGCCTCATAAATATGGAGCATGGCAAATCAGTGCAAGTCGCTACCTTGCCTTAATATGCATCAAGGAAGCGTTCCATGGGCATTGCGGTGGGATTTCTATTCAACGCCCTTGGGTTTAGATACTGCCCCAGATTTACTTAATCACTTAAACCCTGGGTGGCACCAAAACCAGCCGGACGCCGAGGTACCCGATTTAGGTTTCTGGCAGAGGATTCTCAACGATCAGATTGATAACGAGAGCACCTCTCCCCCGCGCCCCGATTTTCTAGGACCGAATGTTATAGAGAAGATTTTTTCTCGCAAAGCAGCCAGTGTCTGTAAGTATACAGACACCTTTTTTATCTTCACTTTTCCATACACCTGAGTGCGTGTGTAGGAGATAATCACCAGTGGCACAACTTTTCCCACTAGCAATAATGATGGGACCCCCTCAAGACTTGTTATATCTGAGTAGTTGCATTTTCCAATTATGTGGTAGGTAAGGGAAAATTGTTCTTTCTTGTTAGAACAACTTTTGCCACTCACTTCACTTCCTGGTCCTGACGAAAGTCCTGCACAACCTTCAAAGGGACTGACACATGTAGACCGCCAACACACAGTCAACTCGTAGCAAAAACCTTGGCTATTAATAGTTGCATTACATATTTTAACTAATATACGCTGGGCCGCCAAGAATAAACTAGTAGGTAAGGATCCCCAGAGGTACTTTTTAACATTCACCTTCATCCACATCACACTGTTGCGCGACACCTGCTCCACTGTAGTCAGGCGTGGAAGCACAACCAGGCGGCACTCGGCTGCCTGGTTGGACCCCGATGATGAAGCATGACACCAACCAGGTTGGTGTGTGAGGGGCTTATTAACAAGACTAATTGAGTCCTGCCACCAGGCCATTAGCCACTAGTGACCAATCAAATTGTACACAGTGGGCCAGTCCACATTGATTCTTTACATTTCTATTCAACACCCATGGGTTTAGATGCTGCCCCAGATTTACTTAATCACTTAAACCCTGGGTGGCACCAAAACCTTATGCCTCCCCAGAGCAGTTGTAACAAGGTGAAATATTTGTATTTCTCCTTATTTCGTTCCTCTTTCTATGTGTGTTGCATTCTGAAGCTCCCTTAGAAAGAGGAAAACACCTTTTGTTTTCATTCAGGAAGGTATCCCTTCCAGCACAAAAACAATCCCGCCTTCATCAGAGGCACCTTTGCATCAGGATGGGAGGGTGTCTATGTTGGCATTAGGCAATACATTGTGTGCCAGCACAGGGGAAAGTACAGGAATGAACCTTATATCAGAAATACAGTGCATTCCTGCCCTTTCACATTAGCATAGGACTGCCAGCAAGAAGACATGCAGTGCTGCCCTACGCCAATTCCTAATAAATGAGGCCCTAACTCTCTACCTGGTAGTACAAAAGTCCTTTACGGAACCCTAAATCTTCTTACTGGGTTTAATGCCACGTCCTATATGTGCCAACATGAGTTGCAAAATATTAGCCTTTGCATTCATCATAGCCAAGTATTCGACTTCAGTCTACTGGAAGGGTTTGCATATACCTGATATATATAAATGTTATGTTATGGTAAATAGATGTATACAGTGCATGGCTGCCCCAGCGACGGGGCGTCCCAGCGCTACCCAGGTACCGGTAGCTGAAAAGACGAGCAGAGGGAGAGGGGTTAGGCTGAGAATAACCAGGTTTTTATAGCCTTACAGAAGGATAGATGATTCTGAATGCCCCAAATGGATACAGGGAGCGAATTACAGAGTACAGACGCCAAAGACTTAAGGGATATCGGAACTTGTCAAGTGGACTTTGCAGAGGAGTATTAGATACACCTGCTGTACCTGTGGACAACAGAAATTAGTGGCACTGCAGTAATGGGAAACTCTCCTGTTGCAGGTTAACCCTTTGAGAAATTGGGTTGTTGGTTGACTGGGGTGTGAGCCCTGGTCAAGCAACAGCCACAAACCTTTGGAGGATGACCCACAAACATCCACTAAATTAACCTGTGATGAACCCTGGGTAGCTTGGCACAGAAAGCAGTAATGCTTTATTTAGAGGCAATGTACAAATAGAAATAAAGGGAAAACACAACAGAAGAAAAATCCCAAACCAATTGAGACAAATAGATTACATTTTAATTATTTGACACCAGAATGACAAGAATCCAATCAGTAGAACCTGTGTAATACATTTGTAAGGATTTTACAGCCAGATTCATCAAACAAAAATCCGCTCGCAAAGCACCAGATTCTGAGAAAAATCTAAAAATCGCAATTTTAGAAATCGATAAATTGCGATTATTTGCATTTAAGGAATCTCAATTTGAGATTCCTTAAATGCAATGCATGAAAATGTTTAAAATAGCGAATTCGCTAATAGGGCACGCAAATTACCATAAAGTACAACTTCGTGGTAATTTGCAAAAACTTTGAGAAATGCACTAAAGTTCATTTTTCAAAGTTCCATGTTGCGCACACACATGACCTAAGGGCATATGTGTGCGCAACATATGTGCACATATCAATTTCAGGGGTGCAACAGGGTGTCCTTTGGACACCCCTGCACCCTTGAAATCGCAATCTCAATTTGCGAATCGCTAATTGCGATTCGCAAATTGAGATTGTCTTCCCATTCATTCCTATGGGCCTCTAGGCCCATAGGAATGGATGGGGAGGTATTTCTTAATTGCGACTCGCAATTTGCGAGTCGCAATTAAGGAATTCTGCAAAATCGCTATTTTTGAAGGGATTTCTTGATGCATTCCATTTTGCAATTCCTTAATAGCGATTCGGTATTTTTCGCTATTAAGGAATCGCAAATTGGTGTGTTGATGCATCTGGGGATTAGTTTTTTAGTGGTTGTGCTGGACCAGGTCAAAATCACAGGTCAGGGTGACTCTGATGGAGTGAAGGTCAGCTAATGTCACCAGGTTAAACCTGCTGAAGTTTTACCTTCTCAAATCCATGCCAAAAGTCCCATTCATGATGGAGGGGCTGAAAGGAGCAGGGACGGGTGTTGCTGGTGTTTCACATTAGCGGACCCTGCAGCAGTCAATGCTGTAGTGTGAAGATCAAAATTGTAATTTAATTTTCATATACACCAGCAGTATATGGTTAGAAAAACAATGCTCTAACACACACATTCTATGTGCTTGAAAAAAATCTTGACAACCCCTCTTATCAACCATTGTTTTCTGTTATCAAAGCAAAATTGCTTCCATCTCTAACTTACGCACGTATGGTGATGCATGGAAAGGATTCCAAAATGTTGGATAGACTGCAAATTAAAACATACACACGGGTCTTTGGTCTCGCTTGTAATGCTACTCCTGCTCAAATCCATTTGGAATTTGGATTGGCCCAGCAAAATTTAGCAAGAAGAAACCATTTTATTAAATCCATGCACAAAATACACCATATTCAGTCCAGCCAATTAATCAGCTCGTTATGGGAATCTTTGATCAACAATAGGAACTCAAGTTACAACAAATATTTGCTATCATCATTACAAATATCTAATACGGGTGAGCTATGGGACTTGATTCTGACGCATTCCACTTTTTGCCACCCGATGAATAAATGGCAAAAATGAATTCGTTAGTTGAGGATAAAAACATACCTTTTTCACATTGAAACCTGCAACTTACTTACATCTATCCTATCTGGCCTATCTCAAGAAAATATTATTGGCTATTCTCCTAGGAGAACTGCCGTCCTTAGCAGATAAAATGTTATAGAGATATAAAGGCCCAAAAATGTGAAGGTTATGTGGTGCCCTTAAACAGACATTTTTGCATTTGGTCTGCATATGTCCAATACTAAATATTCTACGCCTTATACTTTTAAAGAACCTATTAAATGAGAGAGAGATTCACACACGCAGAACAGCTATCATGAGAAGGCTGGACCCCACAGACCCTCAGCTAAATTGCAAGCTCTTGAGGTTTTTACAGCTACATGATAAAGCGGTTAAGCAGAATTCCAAGCAGCTTACAACAGTTTAAGGACCTTAGCCCACATTGTGAGCAAAAGACACTGATATGATATTGACATAACCGTGGGATGTTGTCATTTGGAACTGCAGACATTTTTATAAACAAAACTAGTAGTTAATTTTAAATTGACACACATGGCACTTCATAATAATTGAGAAGAGTATTAATGGTTAGGAATTGAAGGAATTTTATAACAAATACGCTGCAAAGAAGACCAATATATTCTGCTGTTTTGTGGCAATATTAATCAATGTTTTAAGAAAACTGATCATTACAAGAAATTATTTTAATTTTAAATATGCACATTTATTTTGTATTAATTGTAAAATATTGTAATGGTTTTTATTAACTTATAACTATAAACTTAAAACTCCAAACTAGTGTAATGAGTGAGGCAGATGGAGTAGAGCAGTGAGGTCTCGGTGTGAACTAGCCTGCTCACAGTCACAAAGAGCCCAAAAGCTTGAAATCAGCGCCCTGAGCCACATCAAGTTTCAAGGCCGTGAGTGGCACCACTTGGGGGTCAGCAACACACTGCTGCTAGGCCCAGGGACAGGTGCCGGATGCTGGGTATCCTTTTATGTCCCTGAGGCTCAGATCAGGAGACCAGCAGACTAGCCCTTGGAGTCACTCACCTATTGTAGGTAAGAGATGAGGTTGCAGGTCCAGTTCTTCCTCATAAGGCAAGAGGGCGACAGGCAGAAGGCTATCACAGAGGGACAACAGTTCCTCCAGAGAAGTAGTCCTGCAGAGTGACAGGCCATTCAGCAGCACAACCATCTTGCCTCCTTGCAGAGTATCCACAGGTTCAGATGAACTGAAGAGTTGGAGTCTGAGTTCTCCTTTTTATTCCCTGATTCCCTGGTTTAGGAGGAGGGGGAGAGGATTCTACACAGTGCACAACATACCCTGCCTCCCCTGCACTGGGTCCAAGCTAGCCCCCAGTAATAATGTGGGTTGGTTAGCACCTTTGTGTGAAGGCATAACCAGGCTTATTAGTGGCAAGGGAGGCAGTGCTCAGCTCCACCAAACCATCCTGCTAGCAGATAGCCCATTCAGGCAAACCTAATCCCTTATATTGTGTGATTTTCTGGGAGGAATACACAAAGTCTAACTGTCAGTTAGACTCAGTCATGCGACCAAAGATAGGCAACAGACACAAAAGGGTAAAGTACAGGAAAATGCCAACTTTTTAAAGTGCAAATGCAACAAGGTGATGGATGGATTGCTCAAATCGAATTCCTATTGATCATTTTTCCCCACCATGGCACCTCTGTTTGGATCCAGTCATATGCAAATCAGTCATGACCCTGCTCCTCATAAGAATAGCCAAGCCCGAACTGCTTGGCCAGGTACTTTCTGACCCTGAGCACAAGCAACCTAGGACTAGTTTTGCACCAGTTACGGCTATTCAGTCATGTATAGCTTAGTTAATTTAGTTATAGTTAGTACAGTATAATATAGATAATACTAGGTTTATCAGGGTTCATGACTGTGGAGAGTCCTCAGTTGTGCAGAGGACTCCGCACATAGAAAACAACCTGTCCTATGATTTTACATACAGAATTCTCTTCCTGGACTGCAGTCTCTACAGTCGTAAACTTACTATTCACTTTTAGTTTGTGAATACCTAAAAGAAGTAAACTTACGCAAAAGTGTAAATTTACTGAATTTGGCCCCAAATGCAGAGTAGTGTCCTCTAGTTTATGATGCATGTTGAATGTACATAGTCAATATTTATCTTGCCACAGACATGTGTACCTATATTGTAGCAGGGTTTCCGTTCTCCCACAGAACTGTGCATAGAGATCTAGAACCTCAGTGAGTTAGGATGATCCAAAACTCATCTCAGTGTCAGAAATCCCCTTACCTAGCTAGCTACAGTGTCTCATGGATCATTATGGAATGATCCATGTCTTAGACAAACCAGAACATGATCTTTAGAATACCTCAGGAATCGTGGAACACATGAACACTCTTTCGTTATATAATCATTTCAAACCAAAACTGAGAATCAAAGAACACAAATGCAAGTTTGAAATATTTATTATTCAATGCAAAGTTCTCAAACGCAGTATCTTGTATAATACCAAAATGCAGATTATAATAATCAGAGTCAGCAGCATAGTCACTAATCCATAGTAAGCAAAAGGTGCTAGCATGTTATAATGCAAAAACTATAGAAATCGATAGCACCTATATTTCGCGCACCCTATCTAGCATATTATTTTATATATATGAAGGTCTCATTCGGGCTTTAGCAGGGCGGCCCCATACCTCTCAATGTCAGTAGGAGCAGCTCACATCAACAGCTACCAGCTCTCTTCATGCGCAGCACCAAGTGTCTGCGTTCATTCCGTGTAACTCTATCTTAAACCCGCGTAGAGCCCAAAATGTTGGCATCAACATTATTTGTGTTATGTCTAATGTGGTGCGAGGATCAGGCCTCTCAGCAACCTTGTGTTAGGTTAATCTTAGAGTGTGCAGCTCTCAGTGTGCAGACAGTTGTACCAAGTGTACCAGGCAAAGCTGATAGCATAGAAATAACATATTATTCTCAAATAAACCACCTCACCGCTTCTAGGGTGAAAGCTACAACAACAAGTATGTGTCGTGTGCAAAACTGAAGCCGAAGGCAAACCGGCTGTTTAAACATGAAATACACTCATGCTAACTTAACGCAATATATGTAATGAAGTATCCATATGACACCCCCCCATTGGTCCGAGCACCGTCAAACATAAGGGAAAAGGCAATACTAAATCAGACACAACAATTGAAAGCAAAGTTCAATAATCTTGAGCTAAAATAAGCTAAAAATATGTATGAATGAATATGTATGAATGCCTACAGTGGCCTCAAATCTAAAAATAAAAACAAAACTTTTGAACCAAAAGTCATCCACCAGGTCTCAAAAATATGAAACGTAGGACCAGGTTTCATCAATTCAAATGTTTGGAAGAGAAAAAACAAGGCACTTAATCGATTTCCAAAGTCATGTGCCACATTGACGTTATCCCAAGCGACATCACATGATTGTACTCTCCATCAGCTGAACATAGTCCATCCCTCCAATCCAGCGAGGGGAAAGTCATATTTCACAACAAAGCATTCCTCCCAGGCATCTCACGATTGGAAAGTATATGCAAAGAAAGTTGCCACAGCCTCCAGCATGAAATCACTGCCATCATCCGAAAATAGTTCAGCAATCCAATTTAGCAATGGGAAAGAACATACGTGCTCCTCCAGCATCGGATCCTCCTGTAACGTCAGAGGACAACTCGGTGGGTTCACCAGATCGCTATGTGTCAGAAAGGCATCCGCCGCTGCAGAAATCTCCCATTGGCCCAGAACTCCATTTATCGCTGCCAAGGCCATAACTCTCTCGCCAGAACAGATCAGTTCGTGAGCCACCACGGGACGCATTAGCTGATCAAAATCGACGTCAGGAGCAGTTCTCAAGCATAGGCACAAATCAATGGCCCAATCGAACTCGCAGCTCAGGCAGTGAAACACAGGTTGGACACACGTGAAGTCGGTGAACCGAAATGACAATCTATAGGCCGTGCTTAATGCTGTAAGCGGCAATGTTCCATAGTAATTGAGCATCCGATTACGGCACAGTGTCAGGAGGCGTTGAACGGCGTCTTGCGCAGGATGGGCATCCATGTTTTATGAAGAAAAACACCAACAGAATGCCTGCTGCTATAGCCAGCAACACAGGTAGTCCACCAAACAGACTCGAAAAAATAGTGTGGAAAAACGTGGGAATGATACCAAAAACTTTTTCAAACGTAGTCACGAGGCCACTGCTTACTAACTTAAAAAAATGTGCAAGTCCAGTCGTTGAAGAAGCATTAAAAATCTGGTGCACCAGTTCACAGAAATGAAACGGCAAATCAGTATTTAAAAGCGCCTGCACCTCTGTGCGGGTGTTAGCTATGTGAAGGACATAAGTTTCCCGGGCCGAACTCAGGGTCACTTGTTTTTGAGACAAAAGGGCCCTTATTCTGCTTAAACCATTGAATTTTGCTTCCAAGGTTGGAATTCGTGGCCAGATGGAGACATCTGAAGACCCATGCGTGGGTGGGTATAGAACATTCTTGCAGCACACCACACGCTCTGATACAGTTACCACATAAGCCACACCAATTAATAAACCACAACATAACTCGTTGTTTAAAAGTAAATAACTACCATTAGCTAATAATGTGAACGTGGGAACCACTGCTGGAACTGGTGTGCCTTTTAAAACACATGCTAAATTTGGGCGGTCCTGATTACAAGAACCGTGTAACTGAATGTGTCTGCATATTAATGACTGGTCAGGTGACTGTGTGCAATCCTCACCATTAAGATTCACTTCTTTTCCATCCTTCAGACATCTGTATGTGTATGGTAACGACCATGCCTCGTGTAAGAAAGCATTGCCTAGTGGTTCATATCGTCCTATAGCAATATACCGCATACAGTTAGTAAATTTGTATAAAGGAAATGGTAATGTAATTAAACTATGAATCAGCCACGTGGCAGTAGTTGTTTCAGCAACAGAGAAAGGCAAGGATTCAAGCTTCTCAATATGTAACATAGAAAATGATGCATCACGCATTGAAAGCATGCGCTGTTTTTCAGTAAGATTAAAAGGGGCGAAAAGGGATGAAACGTTTAACGAGTTCCAGGGAACTCGACCTGCCTTAATTGTCTGTAGAGTCCAAGCAAACTGCATTACAGAACGCAATTGATTTTGACCATGGTATAACGTGGACACTTCATCATGTACAATATCAACAACAGAAGAAACAATATTATCCAATGTGTGAATCCTGGAAGAAAGCATGTTAATACTGTTATCTACTACAGCCAGCACTTTTTCTAAATTTGCTTGATCAATCGCTCTCAGGCGTTTAGCTGCCTCAACCTGTGAAAATTTCCAAATCTCATTGTATACAGCATAAATAAAGCGTTTAGATCTACCCCTAGTCGGGCCTTTTATAAAATCATTTAGCTCTATATTCTCATTCAACTGGGACAGATGCAGTTTAACAGCAGCCAAAGTGGAATGTTGTAACCAGTTTTGACACAATTTACCTACTGAATAAGTGGTGACAGTGTGATCTGTGTCAAACCTGGGATCTGGCCTGATGTGCGTAAAACCTTCAGATAAACCCAAAAACCTACGTTGGCAAGCATCAGTGCTTCTTTGCCACAATAGCCATCCCTCCGGATCAAAACGGGAAATATTAAAGGAGGAATTCTGCAAAAGTGCTTGTATCCCATTGATGGATATTGTAGTGAAATTACTCCAACCTGAAATTTCTTCTAAGTCAGGGAAAGTAGGGGTATTTAATTTTTTAGATGTAGTCAATCCAAAACACGTTGTTTGAGAAACAGTAGAATTTAAAAACAACATGTGATTCGGGATGAGACATGCACGATGCAAAGCCTCAGTGCCTTGTACCTGCCAATCTTTGGTACCCCAAACCGATTTAAGGTCAATAGCATCCTTCCATAACTCATAGCCATCCACAGATAACCTATCTAAAAAGGACTTTGAATACAGCAATTTTGTATCTGTAAGTCTAACTTTGGGCATGAATTTCTGGTTCACTTTAAAATAAAACGATTCAGGATTTGATTGATTAAAATCTGTAAAATAAGAGTATTTTCCCAGAAATGTACTTGAGCTCCCCTGTAAGGGAGTAGGGCAATGTTCCCACTGAGTGTAATTCACAGGAACCCTCCTGGAACTTGTCTTGTGTAAGAAATGATTCCCATAATGTTGATAACAAAACAAATCACCATAATTGACAGAATCTAAGTACAAATCCTCAGCATCAAAGGCCGCATAATATTTCAAATCAGAGAACAATGCTTCTACAGCCTGAAGATCCCAATCATCAGAACGAACATTTTGCTTAATCACATCTCCCATGTTTACTCTAAGCACATTAGGAACATTAATAACTTCTGTGGGGCCATGTATCTGAAACCTAACCGCATCCCACACAATCCCAACAAGGACTGGCCAAGCAGTAATCTGTACTGAATTCAAGTCTCTCTTTAGTCTGTGTACTGAATGTGAGGAGGACAGAGGGGCCAATGTTCCATTAAGGTACCGAATTCCTGTTCTTTCTTTCACATAATGGCCATCGATCAGTCGGAAAAAGTAAAACACAAAACCAATCGACATAAAAAGATGAAATAAAAATAGTATCAGCCAAATGTATGTCCAAGGTGGAATTAAAAAATGTTTTTTAAACAACGTGGCATATTTTGCAATAGTCGATGGTTTCTTTGAAAGTTCCGAATCAGAGTCAAAAGAGAATCTGGATTGGTTAGCCAAACGAGCTTGTAAATCGGACATGGATAAATCAGCAGGATCTGCATAGGTCACCTCATCAATGTTAGTAACAGGAATAGTATTTAATAAAGGACAAGTCATGGCAGGCATCTCGAGGGACACCTCCTGATCTGCACCAGATGTAATAGCCAGCACAGAGTGCCTCACCATGGAAGGACAGGATACAGCCGGTGTCATGCTATGAAGAATCGGCCACCCTGTGTGTCTTGACATTGTCAATAGAAATAAATCTGTTTTCTTTACGACCTGGAAGTGGTGGTAAAATGACTGTTCTTGTGCCCTTCACTCCAAGTACTCGGACTGGTGCTCGATATGAGGGACCAAATTCTTTCTTGTTATCGATCTTCTCTCGAACCAGTTCTCCAACTTGGGGTAGCCAGCCAACTACCGGGATTTGCAACGCATCATCCGACGTGGAGGGCAAGTGTTCCTTTGCAAGACTGTCTCTGGTCTTTTGTAGATCCTGTAAAACATTGCAATGTTCATCTACGTCAAAGGCCGCGGCCTGGGCCTGGCAGTCTGCACCATCAAGGTCAGGTACGTACATCTTGATACCAAAGAGCATTTCGTATGGGGTCCGCCCACCCAGAGACCTTCTAGGGAGATTATTAAGCGCACGCTGCACGCCATAGAGGTGGGTCAGCCAGTTTCTACCAGTGCCTATAACACGGGCTGTCAAAGATTGATACGCTGGGCATATTCCGGAATGTATGTCCTCCCGAAATTTAAAAAACCCAGCAAAGACTGTAATTTTTTCAGCGTTGTCGGAGAGCGCAACTGCGCGCACTTCTCCAGGAACTGAGGAGCCAATCCCTTTCCTTCATGGTTAAGTTCATAACCTAGAAACAACACTGTGTACTCCGCAATGTGCGACTTTGCAAAGTTAAACTTGTAACCCATGTCTGCAAAGTTACAAATTATGCTGTTTACTCGACACAGATGCACCCAAAGCTCGTCGTCTGTGAGATAAATATCATCCACATATGAACATGCAACTGGATCGAAACTCTCTAAAAGAGAGACTATGCGGGCGGAAAACACTCCAGGACTATTTTTATATCCCATTGGGAGTCGATTAAACTTTTTTTGTACGCCGCCGCACGTAAAACTGGTCCATTGGGAACTTAGACCATCTAATCTATGTGCATAAAAACCATTGGAAATGTCAAGCGTGGTTTTGAACCGTTTACGCTCAAGACTATTCACTAGGGCAGAGCCGTGAGTATTCTGTACTGCACAGTTACGGCAATGCGAGTTCAAATGCCGGTAATCCAAAACCAGACGATATGAGCCGTCCGGCTTGTTAACAGTAAAAAGGGGATTATTCATTGGTGACACACACGTTTCAATTACACCTTGATATTCCAATTGTTCAAGGATAGCCGCGACCGAAGCTTTAGCTTCACGCCGTATGGGATACTGGGGTTGTGGCTGCGGCTGTGACCGTAAAGGAATCTCATGGCTAGGGGACAATTTATCCCAGCCACACTGATTTCGGTACACAGCCGGCGCAAGCGCCAGAGCCCACTCTTCTGCAAAATGCAGAGCTTCCACTCTCGAATACAGTGTGCGCGAAACTGGGGAGGATTACCTCCTCCCCTCGCGGAGCTGCGAGAACAAAAGGTGGGGGCCAGTCAGCCTCCGAAAGCAAAATGTCATACGTGTCCGAAAGATTTTCCCAAAATACCCCTTTTACAGTTCGCTGCATGTCACCTTCAATTAACAGGACAATTTCAAAAAGTCTTTCAGGGGGAGCAACACGTGTATCAGCTGTTTCAATCACAATAAAAGTCTCAGTCGCTTTCACCTTCAACAGTGGACGGAGGGCCTCTCTCACTATGGTAATCTCCGCCGCGCTGTCCAGCAAGGTCAGAGCCCACGTCAGATTCCGAAGCCGCGTTCTCACTATCTGTGGCATATCGATGCGCCGTTAAGGCAGCGACTTTCTTCTTGGCAAACTGCGGTCTCTTTGGCGTAGAGTCGTCCTGCTGATCCCCTTCACTTCGCGTGCGGGGATGGCCACGTCCTTGCTGGCCACCCCTGCCACTGCCGCCCCCTCCACCACCGGTTGACGGAGCCGATGAGTCCTGAAAGGAACGAGGAGAGCGTTGGTCAGATGCCTGATATCTGTCAGGCGATTTAATCGTAGCGCGATCGCGCAATTCATAAACTCGATCCGACTGCGCAGGTTGTGAAGGCGCCGGACTAGAAACCTGTGTCTGTTGTTGTTGTTGCTTACCCTGATTCTGTTTTTTAGGCCAATTTTGTTTTTTGGACTTGGGTTGTCCACCCGTCTCCGAAGACTGTCCCTGGGGCTGCTTCTTTTCATTTTCAAGAAACACCTTTACACCCTTAGAATTGCGGCCAACCGTTTTATAAGCCGCCACAATAATTCTTGCCAGCTGACGGGGTTTCTCGGCATCGGGAACTAACGCCAGACCATTGGCCACCTGAAAGTTCACTGCATCCCCTTTTACATTAGCAAGGATAATACCGCAAACCGTCTCAAATGAACCGCTCAGGCGCATACCCAACTCAACCGCCGACTCCGGTCCGTGATCATCCTGAACACGTTTTAGGACCGCAGACAGGTTCGACACTGACGGAGTGCCAAAGCACCTCGAGTAAACCGCTGCAAAAGTCTTACCCCATGTTTCACAGTCAGCAAGTTCAGGGGCTAAATCCTTCGGTAAACTAAGCGTAAGAATCCGGTGTTTCTCACCCGGAGTCGTATTAGGAAACACAGCCTCCAGCTGGTCGAATTTCTCGGCAAGCCAGTAAGGAAAATCATCCTTATTGTCTGGCTTTTTGCCCATTACGGAATTCACCAAGACAGGACTGATTTTCAAACCAGCCTGTTCCGCTCGAAGCTGCGCACCTGCGGGGGCTGCGCCATGTATATTACGACCAATGTAATGAACAAGCGCTCTAATCACGTCAACCGCGACATCATGCAGACGCCGCAGATCACCCACATTGCAAGTGGCGCGATTAGGATGAGGAGTAAATCCGCCCAAGGCGGGCCAGGCTGTGCCCGGAATGGACAACGGACCCAACCTCGGAGCCGTTAAAGAATGGGGTAGGACGCCACCAAACCAAACTCCGTGCTGCCAAACATCTATAGGTACTTCCAGTGCCCTGTACGGAGCATAAGCCGGCGGAACAGCCGAGGCAGTGTATGAGTGGTAGACGCCCGAATTAGCGTTTACTTCCGGAAACGTCACCCAGGAATAAAACAATTCGTACGGGTACGCATGTTCCGCACTCACTACTAGAACCACAGCCAAACCTTCCGCCGGGACATTATATGCCCGCAAGTGGTCGCGAACCGCGACGCGGCTATGCTGCGCTATGTCCACGGCCATGTTAGCACCGGAAGTGAAAAAAGACAAAGAACACTTTGTAGCACAACTGGGTTGTAATTCAAGGAAACCGTTTAAAGTAGAATTCAAGCTTGAAAAGACCTATTTCAAAAACAGGTAGGTTTTCCGACACCACCGTTTACCGGAAACGGGAATGAAGGTGTCAAGGTATGAATGATATACTACTCGAGTGTCATGTTTTAAGGCCAACCAAACCGTTGGGCGCCATGTAGCAGGGTTTCCGTTCTCCCACAGAACTGTGCATAGAGATCTAGAACCTCAGTGAGTTAGGATGATCCAAAACTCATCTCAGTGTCAGAAATCCCCTTACCTAGCTAGCTACAGTGTCTCATGGATCATTATGGAATGATCCATGTCTTAGACAAACCAGAACATGATCTTTAGAATACCTCAGGAATCGTGGAACACATGAACACTCTTTCGTTATATAATCATTTCAAACCAAAACTGAGAATCAAAGAACACAAATGCAAGTTTGAAATATTTATTATTCAATGCAAAGTTCTCAAACGCAGTATCTTGTATAATACCAAAATGCAGATTATAATAATCAGAGTCAGCAGCATAGTCACTAATCCATAGTAAGCAAAAGGTGCTAGCATGTTATAATGCAAAAACTATAGAAATCGATAGCACCTATATTTCGCGCACCCTATCTAGCATATTATTTTATATATATGAAGGTCTCATTCGGGCTTTAGCAGAGCGGCCCCATACCTCTCAATGTCAGTAGGAGCAGTTCACATCAACAGTTACCAGCTCTCTTCATGCGCAGCACCAAGTGTCTGCGTTCATTCCGTGTAACTCTATCTTAAACCCGCGTAGAGCCCAAAATGTTGGCATCAACATTATTTGTGTTATGTCTAATGTGGTGCGAGGATCAGGCCTCTCAGCAACCTTGTGTTAGGTTAATCTTAGAGTGTGCAGCTCTCAGTGTGCAGACAGTTGTACCAAGTGTACCAGGCAAAGCTGATAGCATAGAAATAACATATTATTCTCAAATAAACCACCTCACCGCTTCTAGGGTGAAAGCTACAACAACAAGTATGTGTCGTGTGCAAAACTGAAGCCGAAGGCAAACCGGCTGTTTAAACATGAAATACACTCATGCTAACTTAACGCAATATATGTAATGAAGTATCCATATGACAATATATCTCATCTAGGTATTGCAACCAGCGTATGAATGTCTCCTTTTGTCCTTGAAAACAATAAAAACAAATTACTTTTAGTAAAAAAAGCATTCAGTGCACCAACTGGTTCAGAACCCTAGGCCCTTATGGAACTCAGTTAGCAAGACCTGGTGTTTTAACTTCCTGATAGTTTCCTTTAAATAGGAAGGTAAAGAAATATTACTCCACAATCAGTCATCAAACATTATTATGCTTTTGAGCCCTGGCTATAACAAACATGCTGCTGGTGTAACCTCTTGTGACAGTAGAGGAAATATACCTTTAGTAAAGTGTTACATGGGAGGGCACTATCTTTGTGTAAGGAAGTCCAATATCTAAACAAGCATTGGTAAATGCATTTGGTTTCACCTATGTGATGAATAATACTTTTTTGTGTTGTAAATTTTAGCTTGATGAGCACTTGTGCAATATAATTTACGGAAACTTCGTAAAAGTGTTATGAGAAATGCAATATGTGCAGTAACTGTGTTTTTTCACACAATTATGGATTTGCCACATTTGCCACATAATCCATCATCAGGTGCATAATCTGCAGATTTCAACAACATGAAATTCTAACCCAAATGATTAAAATGTTACTGTAAACGCAGTGACATGTGTTTCTGTCCAGTGGCATGCCCTTTGCAAAGGTCATCTTTTTGCTGCTCATTGCTATATTTGGGTGTTAAAATGGTAATAATTAAATGTGACCTATGCCTAGACTGTGCTAACAAGTGTAAAAATGAGAAACAATGAAGTAATACTTTCATAAAATGTGCGACATAATTTGCCTTTTTGTTGTTGCATAATTTAGTCAACCCTGCTGCATATTCCTGCCCACCACATAATTTCAGTTGCCCTGATCTTGTACTAGCTGTGATGTATTTTAAGAGCATACTTTATAACACACGATTTGTTTGATGAAAAATATATTTAAATATTTAAAACCTGATGGCTTTTAAATCCTATAAATTGCGGGTTTTTTTTAAAAGAAAGCAGATTGGGAAAATTGATCTAATGACATAGTTAAAGATGTTGGTTCTAAGTTGCAATACCAGCTTCCCAACTCGAACAATCTCTGTGACCCAATGTTCACCTACTGCATTTCATTCCACTTGCCATTGTTCATAAGACAAGAAAATATTTGGATAATGGAGAGATCGCAACTCCACTCAAACATAAAGGTGTGAAACTTGGTCACAATAATCACCAAAGTACCCAAATTAACAGGTAGATTCATCAATGTCCCGATTTGCGAGTCCTTAATAGCGATTATTAAGGAATCGCTATTAAGGACTTGCAAATCGGGATTCATGTAGAAATCGCTAAATAAATTGCGATTCCTACAGCCTCCTTATTTGCGATTAGCAATTTGCTAATCGCAAATAAGGATGCGATTTCAAGGGTGCCAGGGGTGTCCAAAGGACACCCTGTAGCACCCCTGAAATGTAATCTACATTTGTGTTGCGCACACACATGTCCAAAGGACATGTGTGTGTGTGTAACATGCAACTTAGAAAAATGCATTTAAAAGCATTTTTCTAAGTTTTCGCTATTTACCACGAGGTTTGACCTTGCGGTAAATAGTGGCCCGAAATTGCGATTTCGCAATTTAAAATTGGTTAATGAATTGCATTTAAGGAATCTCAAATTGATATTCCTTAAATGCATAAATCGCAATTTAGCGATTTCGCAATTACCGATTTTTGCATTTGGGATGATGAATCCCAAATGCAAAAATTGCGCTCGCAAAGGGCCAGATTCTCAGAATCTGGCCCTTTGCGAGCCCATTTTTCATTGTTGAATCTGTCTGTTAGTCTCTTTTTTTACAAGTACCTAAGAGAGCGGGTGTGGGTGGGAAGTCCAGAGCTGCCAAGGTTTCAGTTTGCTTATGTGTGACATTTCTATGGTTTAGTGGGCTTATATGTGAACTTTTATATGTCTTACTTGTGACAAAGTGAGTGACAGTTCATTGATCGTAGAACGAAGCAGATATGCTCAGAAACTGAGATACAATTCGGAAATGACCAACATAATGCCGAAGTGCTTGACCAGGGCTCAATAATGCTAGAAACGCATTTGGACCAAAATTAACAATAATCAGACATTGTGTTACTTTTTCGAATGCAGGTAGACTCGGTAGTTTTCTTTTTATGGCTGCAAATGGAAGAGTAAATGACCGCATAAGTGACAAGCAATAATACTCCCCATTTAATAAATTGTAAATAATAATGTGTTTCAATGGTACAGATATCTAGAGAAAAGTGTGGCTTGTCAGTCTGCCTGGTACCCATGCTGAGAGCTAACTATGACAAAAAGCCAAAATCGAGCTCTACATTTTAATTTAGTCTGCATTCATAGGCCCAAGGCAAGCATCACACCAAGCAGCTATTGCCTTCTTTCAAATCAAGTCTCTGCGAGGCAGGGCTACACATCTCCACACTATTTTATCAGTCCTACTAAGACAAATCATAATATTTAATTAGCTTTTGCAGTCACAAAATGTCAATGTAAGCCCCAGAAACGGAAAATGGTTGATGGCCGCATGGGGTCTAACTGGGGTTTGTGAAAATGGAGATATCTTCTCTATTGCATGTTCAAGTATGTGTTATTTCCCATTTTATAGGTCACGCCATTACCATTATTTGATGTTATTACTGCATTTTTGTAATCTGGAGCACCACCGAGTGCCTCTGATTGCATTTTCAAAGACATTTGAAAAGGTGGGGTCGAGGGGCCTGTGGAAAATTGCTTATTCTAAGATTGCACATTCTGAACCTTTAGGGGCGTATGTACGAGGAAGTGGCAGAGTGAGGCGTTAGCCATCATGGCTTAACTCCTCACTGCACCACTTCAGGAACGCAAGACAGCATCATGTATACAAGGATATGGTGCTGTCGTGCGTTTCGCCCTGCGCTAATCCTACACTTAGCAATGTAGTGCCGACGCAGGCACCCACGCACCATAGTGCAAGGATATCTGCATGCAGGGGAGGATTGTTTATGTGCAGGAAGGTTTCCTGCACACAAACAGTCCTGAAATGCCATTTTGTCACTTCTATGTGTGCTGCCTGATGCAGCACACATGAAAGTCACAAAATGTAATTTTAAAAAAAATTGTTTATGTGCAGGAAGGGTCACCTTCCTACACATAAACAATTCAAGGTGTTTTGCTTTGTCCATATGCACTGCTTAAGGCAGCACACATGGAAAAAGCAGAAACGAAGCGAAATAAAGCATTTTCCTCATTTTGCCAACTTAAGACCTTGTAAATAGGGGGTAGTGTCAAAATCAATGGGTGTAGCAATGGAACACCCATCCCAACTCCCACTGCCCACCCCTTTCATGCTAAGCATAGCGAGAACGGGGGCCTCATTTACTAGGCAGCGTTAAGCCATGTTAAGTGTCTTAAAGTTGCCTTGTAAATAAGGCAAAGCCCCTATTGCCACAGAAACGTCACAGACAGTGACTCTCCTGTAGCGATGTAAATGTAAATGTAAATGTATGTGTCTTGTAAATCGCACTGCTGCCCTGAGGCGTTGTTGCGCTGTCAATCGCTGGGGAACCCGTCCTGGCTATCCCTGTGAGATGGTCCCTACTTGGTATCTCCAAGGTGAAACCAGGCATCCCCGGCGAATGTGGGGGGCCGTTGTAGAGATGAGGCAAGCTAATGCCCAGAGTTGCCGAGTGTGATCCCTGGTTAGAGTAGGCACCGAGGTGAGAATTATCGAGTCCGCTGACCCTGGTCCATGACCCTGCTGCGTCGGGAATTGAACCCTGGTCCTGGGCCGTTCTCTGCTTCCGGGTGTGGCGCCTCAAACCAGTGAGCCACACCAAAAAGGTGTTTTGAATCCTCCCCTGTCTCAGCCGCCGTCTAATGTAGGGGGATGGTGACAGGTTGCAAACTCTTGTCGCGGACATCTGTGTTTCCATGTTACCTTCCATAAATCCGCACCTCGCCTTACCTGTAACCAGCGCCCAGGCTCAGGACGCATTGTTATCGTTTATGTACTGGGAGTCTCTCAAGAGGCCATCCAGTTATTGTTGCCTGTGAGGCCACATTGTTTTAGAGCATGGCAGGGATCTGCTCGCTGTCTGCCATGGACTGGATCCCATAAGCTTCCGGCAGACTGAAAGGTGTGGAATCTTTATTGTTTCAGTTAATAAAAACTATAGAATATCGAAAGAATTTATATTCTCTTTTCATTCAAATTTTGCAAAAGTTTTCAACAGATTATAAAAAAGTGATTTCATACAAAAATATAGAATGTTAATGACTTTTTGGGTAAAAAAACAAAATACTTTTTCAAACCTATCTAATCTATAAAGCGATGTATCTAACCCAATATATGCTCCCGGCAGACTGTGTTCAGCAGGATAGTTTGGGAGCTTAAAGCGTCTTCCATCGGACGCAGGCCTTGCTCAAGGGGGGAAAGTTAGATCCCGGAAGCCTGTGACCATGACAACACCTCCCTGTGGTCACTGAGCAGCAGCTGAATTCTAACAAAGCCATGTGATCTTCTGGAATAATTTAACATTTTAGGGTCCTGCGCTGAACTTTAGAAGTGCAGTTGGCAATCATCACGAGGAAAGAAGCTGAAACATGCGTGAACATTTGTGCAAAAGCAGCAAAATGACCTAATGTGCATTACTTTAATGTGATATACTTAGCAGGGCTGCTATACAAACACTTGAATTCAATTCATCCAGTCGATCGGTTTTTATCAATGACCACATTACATCACCAACTGGACATCGGCAATAAAACGTGCAAGGTCATGAAAGAGTGTGACCTTTGGACACTGTCATCAGGCGGCAAATGTTCAGACTTTAATGTGCGGATTTTTTTAGCATAAAATTAAGTTTTGCATCTATCTCCATCGAGATAATTTTTATTTATTTATTTTATTTTTATTTCAAAAGTTTTATATAGCGCTGGCTAGACCCGGAGGTATCAGAGCGCTTTACATGAGCATCAGATCATAGTCACAGCTTACATCGTTACAAAGGTTACATAGTTCGTACAGCAAGGCCACATAGTAACTTGTAAGGTCGAGATAAACAATAAGCACAAATACGAAAGGGAAAAAGCAGGCAAGGTGAGAGATTCAGAGGAGGGGGGGTATGAGCAGGGGAAGTAGACAGATAAAGAAGACGGGAAAGAGGAGGGTAGGGTGAGAGACACAGCATGGGAATAGGAGGGGAAGGGTGACGTGGACACAAACCGGTAGACGAGTCAGGGCAAACGTCCAAAGTCCGGTAAGCTGTGATCCCAGGGGAAGTGGTATCACTTGTCTAACTCTGTTGCGAGAGGCTCCCTTTGCGCAGTGGACTCTCTCAGAGTGGTCTCTGAGACTCTAAGGCCTACATACTGGATCCTTCCCCAGAAAGGGGAGAGGGAGTACTTTGGCAAGGATTGCCATTCCAAACCTCAAGTGTGAGAGGCTCCCTTGGCGCAGTGGACTCACTCAGCGGGTTCGCTGAGACTCCAGACTGTAAATATTGGATCTTTCCCCAACAAGGGGAGAAGGAGTGCTTAGTCAAAGGGCACAAAGGACAGGGGGGTAGGCAGAGTAGCAGGCAAGGGGAGAGATTCGGGGGAGAGGGGATAGGAGCTAGGGACCAGACAATAAGGAGAGACGAAAAGAAGTCTGTCTAAAGACCAACTGGGTAGGTGACGACCAAGGAGGGAATCCACGGCCCATCTCCCCTATAGCTAAACCAAGTAGCTCCATTGGGCATCAGACAAAATAGTTCAGTCTCAATACATTGGGAGAGGAGGGAAGGAGAGACATAAATAGAGGGAGGATGCAGTAGGAGACTGCAAGAGAGACGAAAGGAAGTGCAACAATGTGGTTCAACAATATATCAGGAAAAGATCAAACAAGTAAACATTATATCAAAACAATCAGCAATACATTAGGGGAGGAGAGAGAGGAGCGAAAAAGTAGGGTGGGGTTGGGGAGGAGGGAAAGTGAGGATAAGGGAAGAGACAACCATAGAGACGAAAGAAAGTCTGTCTAAAGACCGACTGGGTAGGTGACGACCAAGGAGGGAGTCCACGGCCCATCTCCCCTATAGCTAAACCAGGTAGCTCCATCGGGCATTCTACAGAATAGTTCAGTCTCAATACATTGAGAGAGGAGAGAAGGAGAGAGAAAAATAGAGGGAGGATGCGGAAAGAGATGACAGGAGAGATGAAAGGAAGTATGGCTGAAGACCGATTGGGTAGGTGATGTCCAAGGAGGGAATCCCCGACCTGTCTCCCCTACAGCTAAACCAGGTAGCTCCATCGGGCATCAGACAAAATAGCTAGATCTCAAATGACGAGGGAAAATTTGCAGATAGACAGGGTGGGGACTACTGCCAGGACAGGTGAAGGCAGAGGTCAGCAGCAGGAAAGTGGAGAGGAGTAGAGCGAGGAAATAAAATAGGGTGGGGACTAGGGCCAGGACAGGTGAAGGCAGAGGCCAATAGCAGGAAAGTGGAGAGGAGAAGTGTGAGGAGGGGTAGGGGGAAGGTAGTTTGGCAAGAAGTTCCCATGGATATGGTGGTCATGGCAGGTCCGGAGGCAGATCCAACAGTGTCCTCCATAGGGCCCCTCCGCAGATTCGCAGTGGGGAAGGTCCCCGTTGACTGGCAGTGCGTGCAGCAGGTCAGAGGTGGAGGAGTGGTTCAAAGCTTGAGCAAGGAGCCCGTGCAGGGGTTCCACGAGATGGGAGAGGCCTCGATCTGCAGCCTCTGTGCGCCCGCGGATGAAGAAGACTAATAACTGCAAGCTGAGCCCACGGCACTCGCTCAGAGTAGTTTAGTAAACAAGTACTGAAGTTGATGACTGCTTGTGCCCTGGGGGGAGGGGAAAAGAGTGCATGAGATGGTGACTGCACTCATGTCGTTCCCAGCTTGTCCTTCGGAGGCACTAGATAGTGTGTGCTTTGTCAGGAGCATGGAAAAGGAATACAAGGCAAGTCGGAATACCTCAACCGATATAATAACAGTGTGCAGAGCCCCCAATACTCGGGCAGTGCTGTTACTTTAAAGCAAGGTTGTAGCTCTTGTTTTTATGTTTTTTTCCCAGTTTTTGCTTGAGACACTTAATAGAAGTTCCACCAAAGCGGAGGAACACAGTACTTCGCAATTAGGAAATTCATAGGTGTAGCACACATGGAAGAACAGGAAGTAGACTGCCTACAACCAATTGAAACGACGAAAAGTAAAGTGACAAGCACAAGGACCGATGAGAAGTGAAGGCGGGATACAAGTCCCATTTAAGATATATTTAATACAATAGATTTCACAAGCACAGCACAAGAACTCTTCAGGCGCAACCTGAAAAAAGACTGGGAGACTGTACCCTCAAAAAGTCTGTGAAATGCTCACAGTGCTTGGGTATATGTTGTCTGAGTGTGAGCGCATGAAAACTATAATGCTGACTCCAAGGGGTTGAAAAGGTTAGAATGTGAAAAAACGATGTTCAAATGTTATATGTAAAAGTTATCACTAGCCACATGAGATGCACATTTGATCCCCAGAGATTAATTACGGTTAATCAGAATGTATTGGTAGTAATTATCGTTTCATTTTAGTTTCAAATACATTTACTTCGGTGCAAGGCCATACAAGCATAACAACAGGAATAAATGCAAACAGCTAAGTCATAAACCATGCTATCACCGACATAGTATATTTGTACATTCTTATATGAGAGCCAGGGTTTTGTAGCATACATAAAGATTTTCGGGCCTCATTTATGAGAAATGACGCATCGCTGCGTGAAAGCAGTGATGCGTCACTTCTCAGTGCGCACTCCTTGCGACATGATTGATGCGTCATATTTATAAGATGACGCATCATGTCGCAAGGAGTTACAGATAAGTCAGTATTTCTGACGTATCTGTAGGCGCAAAAGTGACACACTGCTGGACTGTGTCACAAAAGTGACGCAACTCCAGAAATGTGTCCTTTCACATGGGGCTTGCCCCATGTGAAAGGGCCTGCGTCAGTCTTACGCTCGCTGTGAGGCAGGCGTTAGATATTGACATATTTGCATCCTAGAAGTGGCTCAGTGAAATCTTATAGATTTCACTGCGTCACTTCTATGACCCTTTCTTGGCCCGGAACGCCCCCCCCCGCATACATTATACCTGGCGCAGCTATAATGTGGCACAGGGGTTTACAAAGTGACACATCTACCTAGATGCGTCACTTTGTAAATATGGTGCAACAAGGCACATTTTTTACGCACTGGTGCGTCACAAAAGTGACGCACCGGCAGCTTAAAAGGGACGCATGTCCTTATAAATAGGGCCCTTAATGATTACGCAAATACAATTTACATTGTTATTGGAACAACAATTCAAATATATACATATGATTGTGCAATACGAGCTTTAGTTTACAATAGAGCAGGTAATAAAAAGTAAGAGGTTTCAAACATGTTGAAAAAAGATAATTACAGCACATTCATCCATTTCTTTCTAGTGTTAGGAGGGGATAATGAAAAACACAGCAGGGCAAGAGCAGGATACTAAGTTTAGTGAAATTTTGAAGTAGCCGACATAGAGTGTCTCTGCTCAGTGTGATAACTAGGGTATAGGAGATTGATCTATAATGGGTTATGAAATCAATTAACACTAGGAAAATATCCCATGTATTACACTCTAAGCAAAATAAACCCTTTGCTTCAGTAGCTGTTACTACTAGGGTCAGCAGAGGACCCAAGCTAGCTATAAGATGAGTAACCTAGACCTTAGTATCCACAAGTGACCTTAGCTACAGAACAAGTGTACAGGGGCCAGACCTGACAACAGAATTCTAAGTGCTTTGCCTCTACTGTACATCTCCAGAGGTTTACAAAGTGGTGTAACATCTTTGGCGAAGTTTAACATATCCCAGACAAGCAAACAAAACATGCGGTATGGTTTCTGCAAAGCCTTAGCACAATGGGCATAACACACCCTTGTTTGTGGCCCACTTGTGAGTAAAGGATTTTAATGGGAGTGTGCCAACCCTGAATTGGAAATAAAGTTTTCTGTCTAGCGGGAGAGTAATATTATCCTAAAAGGGTTTGAGGAGGCTGCATCATTTAAAAGAAAAAAAACTTCCTGTCAATGAAGAGTGTGTTGCTTTCCGGAGCTCACATTCCATTACCCATGACCAATAGTGTTTATTCAACTGTTCTTCAGGGAGGATGAGAATGGAAACGGTCGACCACTCGGTCCCCCCGAACGTATGGTTGGGTGCCCCGATCCTCCCGGGAAACCATTTTGGGCGGGGGGGGCGTGGCTCGGCTGGTATGCCCGAAGCGGCGTAGCCGGGGCGCGCCTTTTCCCGCCCAAGAGGGGTTGTCCTAGACACCGACACCGAAGACCACGCCCAGTAGGCATACCGGAGGAGGGTACACGCCCTCCCGCAGAAGAATAAATAAAGCGGGAATCCGAAGAAGCGTCCTCTTGTTCCTGTGCTCTGAAGGCTACACCCACTCGTTGCTCGTGAGCCCTCGACGGAACAAGCGGCAATTTTGAGAACTTGTAATCTTGTTGTTTCTCTTTCAGTTATTTGGAGTTCGAAGAGTCCAGGACCTCGTCGATCGACTGGGAGCAGAATACTCGAAACCATGGCTGGCAAGAAAGCTGGCAAAGGGTTCCGAGACGGATAAGGTGTTACGCCTATTGTCGAACCGGATGGTTTGCATGGACCGAAAACTCGGACAAGTCCAATCGATCGGTAGAGGTTTGGCGGAGGTCAAGAAACAGCTGGCTGCACTGAGCAACCCGGGTCATCCTAAGAAGGTAATAGGCCCGGCCTTGCCGGGAGTCGTCCCGGAGGGTAGAGGGAAACAGGTCAAGAAGAGGGCGGTTTCGGAGGAGGTCCCAGTTCCAGAGGTACCCCCAGTCGCCCCCCTCACGCCGGCAGACAACCCGGTACCAAACCCAGATGCGGGTCAGCCGATCCCGGTTGTGATTACTCCCGCTAATGATGAGGAAATGCCTCCCGAATTGGCCATCCAGTTGGAAGCATGGCTCAAGAAAAAGGCAGGGGGCGCAGTGGCCCCTGGAGACCCGGACGAGGAGGCCAGACTACTAATCGAGCAATTGCGGCAGTCGAGAGATGTCGCAAAGGCGAATGTTCCTCTTGTTTCCCCACAGGTGGCACCGGTAGGACCTGCAGTTGGTCACGAGAAGACGGCGGGAACAACGGCCGAACCGGGTAAGCTCGCTTTGCCAATGGCGGGGGAGGGTTCAATACCCTCGAGGCGGGAGAAGGTGGCACAGCACATCCCTATGGCCACGAAAGAGTTAATATGGGGAGACAAATATGTTAACATGTTTTCATTATTAACTGACCATCGCGAGATGGAATATGCTAAAACCCAGAAGGATTTGTGGCACCCGAGCGTCTGGCGCGCCAAGATGGCGGAATTCAGGGTGGATGAGACAGTAACGAACTGGGTTAAGGCCTTTTCTATATTTACTGCACTTATGGGGGAAAGTAAACCCGAGGTGTTGACTGAATTGTCTTGCTATCAAAATCGTATTATGGATTTTTATTCAATGTATGAGGGGGAGGAATGGAATTGTTATGACATGAAATTCCGGAAAGCGTAAGAATATGATGCTACTCTGAATTGGGATTGCCTGGACTCGGTGTCATGGCACAAGCAGCTCCTGCCAGGGGCGGCAGGTACATCCTCGCCAGGCGGGAATGGGTCAGGGGTCGTCCGCCAAAGGCCCGCGGTGCCCTTTCGAGCGGGCGCCGGTCGGGATTACCAACCTAAGACCGGCGGGAATGGCGGCAAGCGTGGAGTCTGTTGTGGCTTCAATCGAGGCAACTGTAACAGACCGCAGGGAACATGTAGGTTCAAGCATGTGTGTGCGGGCTGTGGGAATTCCTCACACCCAGAGAGTTCATGTAGATCTAAAAATAGCGGGACGGGAGGAAAAGGAGGGTCTAAACAGGAGTGAGGTAGAACGTTGTGACCGATTGCCTACACCCGTTGATCTCATGGCTATGACTCCTTGGTTGAACAAATACCCTGATCATGTATCCGCTGGGGTGTTGAGGAAGGGATTCTTACACGGCTTCCACATCCCGGCGGGGGATTTTCGGGGGGACTCCTTTTGTAAAAACCAGTTATCGGTACAGCACAATCCAAGCGTGGCAGAGAGGAAAATTGCAAAAGAAGTCAGCTTAGGGCGAGTGGCAGGGCCTTTTCATCGCCCGCCGGTGGCGGAGTTCATCTGTTCCCCGTTAGGGGTTGTCCCGAATAAAGACCCAGGGGAGTTTAGACTTATTCATAACCTGTCTGCTCCAAGGGGTTCCTCGGTGAACGAGGCCATTGACCCAGAAGTTTGTTCAGTGCGGTACGCATCGTTCGATGATGCCGTGGCCATGTTAAATCGCCTGGGCCCCGGGGCGCTGATGGCGAAATCAGATATTGAATCAGCGTTCCAGTTGCTCCCGGTACGCCCACTGGATCAGCGCTTGCTAGGTTTTGCATTTCAAGGGAGTTATTACATGGATAAATGCATGCCTATGGGTTGCTCCATTTCTTGTGCCTATTTTGAAATGTTCAGCTGTTTTTTAGAGTGGGCATTCACCGAGGCCACAGGGCATAGGCATGTTATGCACTATCTTGATGACTTCCTGTTCTTGGGAGCAGCGGGCGATACGAAATGTGCGCAGGCGCTGCATGACTTCTGCATAGTTTGGAGTCCCATTGGCACCAGGTAAGACGGTTGGACCATCTACTTCACTGGAGTTTCTGGGAATGAGCTCGATTCGGTGGAGGGATGTTTCCGTTTACCGATGGAAAAAGTGGCCAAGTTTAGGGCTTCCTTGAGGCAATGCCTGGGCAAGGAGAAAGTGACCCTGCACCAGTTACAACAAACAGTGGGTCAGCTTAACTTTGCCTTGAGGGTGATACCAATGGCCCGCCCCTTCTCACGCTCTATTGCACAAGCTATGGTTGGTCTCAAAGAGGGACACCACCGTACGAGACTGTCGGCAGAGGTTCACCAGGATATGCGCATTTGGTTGGCATTTCTGGCGGACTTCAACGATCGAGTCGTGTGGAACAAGCCGCCAGCGTCTTCAGATGAACTAGGTCTGTGGACTGACTCAGCAGGGAGCGTGGGATTTGGCGCCATCTTTGGAAATCGATGGTCGGCGCAAACATGGCCGACGTGGTGGCACTCCAGCAGTCTCACAGGTAACATTGGGTTCTTGGAGTTATTCCCCATTTGGGTTGCTCTGATGGCATGGCCAGACGACTTCAGGGACCGCTCAGTGGTGTTTTGGTCTGATAATATGACTGTTGTCGAATGCATTAACCAACAGGCAGCACGCTGCAAATGGATCTTGAGATTGTTGAAAGAAGTTGTGCTGCTCTGCATGAGACTGAATGTACAGTTCAGGGCGAAACATGTGCCAGGCGTACTGAATCATGCAGCTGATGCACTTTCTCGTTCACATATGCAGGCGTTCAGGGGTTATCTACCTACAGCGGACCTAGTGGTGGCACCATTCCCCGAAGCACTATGGCTAATCGGTGCCCCGGATTACAAGACCTCGTGGCAGCAAGCTTAGCCCCCAGGACAAGGAAGGCATACGAAGGAGCGTTTCGTTCCTATTGCACATTTTTGGGTCCAACAGGGAGTCAGAGCTGGGGTCAGGAGGAATCCTTCCTGGGGTTCCTGGTAGCGCTGCACAGAGAAGGCCGAACAGCGGCAACGGCCAGTAGGCATAGGGCGGCCATTTCATTCATGGCGCAGGTGCATGGCATAAAAGACCCAACGGGTTCCTTTTTGGTTAAGAAGGCCGTTCGCGGCTGGCAGCGCCTCGAGGGTCGCAAGCAAGATGCGAGGCGCCCGATTGGCTTAGACAGGTTGTCTTTACTCGTAGCGAAACTAGACGAGACGTGCTCCTCCCATTTCGAAGCAGTTCTGTTCCGGGCAGCTTTCGCATTAGCATTCCATGGGGCTATGCGGGTGAGCGAACTGGTTGCAAGGAATAAGAAAGACGTTGAGGGAGGCTTGTGCAGGGATCACGTCCAAATTAGGGGTGATTCGATGGTGGTCTCGATAGCCAGGTCTAAGACCGACCAGGGGGCTATGGGAAATAGAGTTGTCGTGCAGCGCGCGCGAGGGTCCCCCACGTGCCCGATAAAGTGTATAGAGGAATACTTGGCACTAAGGGCGGCTACATGGGGGGGGAGTTTGCTAAGGCACAAGGATGGCACCCCACTGACGAGTTTTCAGTTCCAGAGGGTGCTAGCACTGACAATCGCTGCTGCGGGCATGGACCCGTGCGATTTTGGGACCCACTCCTTTAGGATAGGGGCTGCTACTGAGGCCACAGCCAGGGGTCAGAGTGCGGAGGAAGTAAAACAGTTGGGACGATGGTCCTCGAATTGCTTCAAAAGGTATGTGCGATTGCACATGTTGTAAAGATCAATTGACATGCACTCACGCTTCTTGTCTTTTGTTTGAATTACAGTTTCGCAAGCCTGTCACGCGGGGCGGAATTTGCAGTCGACCCAGCACCAGGAGACCAGCGGTAAAGGATCACCGTCTGGAGAGAGAGTGGTATGGGTCGTGGGCCACTCATATGTGAGGCGCGCCGGGGACGTATTCAAAGCAGGTGACACGACTCACGCAGCTGGGGAATACGGGTACAGAGTGGCCTTCCATGGGAAGGGCGGGCTCTGTTTTGGCCAATTCGAATCATTTTTTGAGGGTCTCTTAGGGGGGCAAAGGTCACCGCCATCTGTAGTCATAGTACACCTGGGGGGCAATGACTTGGTGACACTGGGTAGATGAGTGTTATTGGAACAAGTTTTGTCGGCTGTTAGCTGTTTGGCTAAAAGACTCCCGGGGTGCACGATTGCCTGGTCCCATATGATTCCCAGGAAGGTATGGCGGGGGGGCCTTTCGGTGTCAGCACTGAACCATTCGGTGAAAAGGGTTAACAATAAAATTGGTAAATTGTTTCGCTCTTCGCAGTTGCATAGCATTCCTCATGGGTGTATTCGGGGTGATCACATGTATCTGAATGATGGGGTTCACCTGTCCAGGGAGGGGAATGACTTACTCATAGAAGACTTCATAGCATGGATAAGGGGTTTAAGGAAGCATGACCTTTAGGAGGAGTAGGGGGGGCCGGATAGTCGGTCAACTATCCGGCCTGTGGCGGTAAGGTCATGATCGATGAGCAGTAATTTTAAGGTCCCTAGAGGGGGGCGCCACCCAGAATGGATGGGAGCGCCCGGGGGAGGCGGCCATTGGCCCCTTCCATGGGGAGGCGGCACCCACTAAGGATGGGTCGCCTAGGGGGAGACGGCCATAGGCCCCTCCCAGGGGGGAGGTGGCTAGATGCCCCTCCTACTAATTTCCCGGGGGCCGGATATCCGCGACGGCGGATAGAGAGTGTGGGGATGGGGGGGAGTCCACGCTGTCCTTCCTACAGATACCTCACACGGGAACTCGGACGACCTTTAAGATGGCGTCGAGTGCAAAGGGGGCCCCCACCACGACAAGGGAAGTTACAGTTGGCAATGAGGGTAGAGTCCTCTGCGCATGCGCCACTCACACCGTGAGGGCGAGAGTTTTGGTAGTAGGGATCTGACACCGGTTAAGACCTTGCCGTTGGCCCTTAATGCTAGGATGTATAATTTTAATTTAGAATGTATGCATTTTCAGGATGTTAGACTCGGCTAGGAAACCTTTGTATTAGAGATCTGTTAAGGTTAGCCAAAGAACATGTCTTCATCGAAATGTAATAAATGTAAAATTGTACATAATGATGAAACTTTTATTTAATGTTTTAAATTTTGTTTCATATTTTAATAAATAGCTCACTTGTGCCTGCCTTACAACAGACAGATTCTATTGGCATCCAGGCCATGGCACAGCATAACCATCCGCTAAGCCAACAAGGATCACAATTGTATCGGTAGAGAAAGAAGATTAGCTGTGTATCACATATATAGGAAATAAAAGGAAACCCAAAGTAATGTATTTTTCTAAAGTTTAAATTAAAAACAAACAACTGTTGTACCTGACCCTTTTTGCAGAGTTACCCCTGGCTATTTGCCTTTGGTTGCTAAACCCGTTTTTGTTAGCATTAGGATTTGTTTCCTCTGCTAACCGGTGGCAAAGTGCATGGGACTGTTGACATGTACCTTAGTTTACATTTAATTTACATATACATTTCCTGGGTGGAATACCTGTTGGGGATCATGTTTCACTCCAGCAAAGGACAGAAGCATGTCTTTCACGGGTCCAGGCAGTACTGTTGCAGCAGGTCAGTTGGGCAGGTGAAGGGAGGTCAACTGACCCATAATGTCCCTCTGGGTTAGCAAGCCAAACAAGTCCAATCTTCCTTCTTCAAAGAGCAAGGCATCACTACAAGCAGCAGGCAGTCATTTAGTCAGCAGGACAATCCTTCTTCTGAATCTTTCACTTGGTCAGAAGTGTTCCTACTTCTGGTTCTGTAAATGCTACTAAACAGTGTTAGTCTGTGCATGGGGGATTTCTCTTTTTCAAATATATCCCCTTTCCTGAGCTTGGCTCAAAACTGGCCGGTTCACCAAGAGACAGGCAGGCCCAGGTGTGTGCTGCATTGTCCGTGGCCGAGCAGGCAGCCTTTAGAAGTCAGGAAAGGGGCGATCAAGTCTTGAGGCTGTCTCTATGAAGTCAGGAAGTTTAAGTGCTACCCCTAATTTCATCCTGCTCAGGAAAGCAGCCACCTGCCACATTCCCACGGCATTTTTGTGACTATGACTGGGAGGAATACACAAAGGACCACAGGAAAGCCATTCAGAGTCATGCAACTCTTGACACTGGCAGAAAGGCACATTTGGTTTAGGCAGAAAAATTGTAACTTTATACAAGTGTTTTTTTCAGAATAGTAACATTAAATCTGATTTTACCATGAAACAGGATTTTGATATTCATTGTAGTTATTTAATATTTATGTATTTATTTAAAACATTTATAGAGCGCGACAGCTGCCCAAGCAAAGGGGCGTCCCGGCGCTAAAACAGCATATCTCTGCCTGCTACCAATTAGAACTGATTAAATGTAACAGGGTAACCCAGTGTTAGTCAATGAGAGAGATTGGCCTTATTCCAGTAAAAAATTACTTTAGTAGTTTTTCACTGTTAGGATATGTTAAACGAAAGAGCACATGGCCTACTTTTGTAATTCCATCCACCCTGAGTGGCTACAACCTACCTTAAGGGTGATTTATCAGTTTCTGAAACGAAGATTTAATCTTGGCAAAATGTTTATTTTGCTAGGCCGAAATGATAGTTTAAAACTGCACTACAGGCTGCTGTGGCAGGCCGGGGTCATGTTTTACAGTTCTATTTTATTGGGTTGCACAATGGGGGCTGCTGCCCACAAGCAGCATTCAGTTTACAGGATGTGGGTGCAAGTAGTACCATTTACTAGGGAATTACAATTAAATTAAAAGTGCGATTAGGTGCAGTCCAATCTTGCCATGTTTGAACGAGAGAGAGGTAACACTTTACCACTGGTCCACAGGGGTAAAGCGCATAGTCCTAATGCAAACAATAACTAATTCAGCAAAGTAAGGGAGTGAAGACAAAAGGGGTATTACCACACCAAGGATGTCAGGTCTAGCGCATACCAATGCGTATTAAATCAAAGTTATGATCGTGATGTGATATGGAGAATTTTTATAGCATTTGCTGTTTTAATTGAATAAGACATATGCTTCTAGTCATAAGTGGTCTGAAATTGCCACTTTGTTGTCTAACAAAGAGTAATTGTAATAATGCAAAATAGGCATCCGTCCAACTCTGTAGATCACAATTGTAACAGTACAAGTGTTTCTCAATTCACTAGGCTTTAACAACAAAAGTGGCACTATTACAGCTTCCTTCACACTCACCTCCAGAAAATATATTTTCTTTAACTCCATGAGCAAACTGTATTTATTCCTCTGGTATATTACATAATATCATACTTTATACATATATATTACTGGTGTTTTATAATGAATTTTGGATATGTACTTCAAAAATATCACTGACTACTATATGAATACAGCCAGGTGTTTAGCAGCGGTAAGGAACATCTGTGCGTTGCAATTGAAGTCTCTAAATTTGACAACATACCTTTCATACTGATCTATTTGTGTAGTACTTGCAACTTTAAAAAAGATGTTCTAATCAAACACGTCTGAGAATCTGCATATTTTAGAACTATACAGCTGGCATGTAGATTATGGAGTAACGCCTCAAGCATTTGGCAAAAGAGGATAGTAGCAATACATTGCATTGTACTCATAATTAAAACTTTCTGAAGTGATGTAGAGGCTGCTGTGTAAAAACCGAGGTTATACCTAAAATACGACGTATTCTCAATACATACTGATAGAAAGTACGAGTACACAAAGACTTTCCAAGATGAATTTATTTATTTATTTTTGGAGTTTTATAGAGCGGGGACAAGACCTATTTCAAGCTGCTCCTATTGCAGCCCCATCCTTCCCAAGCGGGTCTTCAGGAAAAGAGGGTAACATTCTCAAGGCCGTCTGCAGTGAGTTAGTAAGAGACCACCAAAGCATCATATTGTCGCAATAGATAAATGGGCAGGCCCATAGTCATAGAAAATATGATTAATGTTAAAAATAGCAGCACTATTTTGAAAAACTCAGCAGAGGAATAAATCTAGAGCATAATTCAGCTTCGATTTTAGTGTGCACATCGAGTCACAGTAATCAAAGCTAACTCCCACTGGCCCAACCTCAGGTCGAAGAAAACAACCTGTGCCTCCCTGGACGTCTGCTTTGTAGGTGCCTTATTACTTAATGTCAAGTGTATATGTACTGTTTTACGTGGTGAACTGCCTCCACACAGATCCTGGGGGCATATTACCAACAACTAGCGATATTTATCGCTAAGTAGGCTTAGCGGCAATTTTTTTATCGCCACGAATCGCCGGATATTATCGCTGAGATAACGTGCTATTAGCAACGTTTATCTCAAAAGCTATAATTTTTCCGGCGATATCGCTGACAATAAGGAAATATTCACGCATTATCGCTAACAGGGTCTTAGCCATTATATCCACTTCCCATTGGATATAACGGCTAAGAACCGGTCTGAGCAGGGGTTACTTTCCCCGCTTATCGCAAATATTTCCATCGCTACGTCTGCCTTGCTAATAGCGATAGCGATGTTAGCGACTGTTTTCAGTCGCTAACAGTTTGGGTACGCCCACTTTGCGTGTCATTAGCGATAAATATCACTGACATGCAAAGCAGGCCCCAAACCGCTCGCTATCGCCTCAAATCTGTTGCTAACATCAGTTGGCGACAGCTTGCTAATAGGGCGCTAGAAGTATTGCCGCTTACCGGGCGAAAATGCCCGCTAAAGCGGCGATAATGTCATTTCACTAGGATTGGTAATATGCCCACTGATTTTTAAGTTCTCCAGTTCCTTATAAATGTCAGAGGCTTACACTGCAGGGTTGGTTCTCAATGCACTTTCTATAATTTCACCAACTCAATTCGACAACCTAAGGTCAGTCCCTTCAGGCAAAAACTCGAAGCAGCATCAATTGTACATTGAGTGGTTTTTTGTAAAATCAGATCCTGGCACTAGAATAACCTGTGAGCTACAAGAGGAAAAACACTGGAGACACCAATTCACTAGCATGTAATTTTCTTTAGCGTCTTGGGTCTTCACTCAGACTCAAAAATATCAGGCTGGTATATTTGTTTACTTTTGCCATCTCATGTTTTGCTGCATTTTTCTTGTTACTTACTTAGGGAAATTCGACAATATTTCTAATCTTCAAAGTTCCTTTAGGACAGATATAGTAATATTGAGTCTTCACGTCACTCTACACGAAAATAGTGATGGTTCTCTATCGTAAATATGCGTAAAGAATTTGCAGGTTCTCATAATGGGGAAGTTATGATATATAAGGAGTTTAAGTGGAAAAAAAATCTGATGGAGGTACCTGTCACTATTTTTACATGCCATGATGTGAAACCTTAAGATGTGCAGCATAAATTGACTAAAGTTCATCATGTGAAATTGAATTTGTGTCTTAATAGGACTGAACGCAGGAAGCTTCACCAGGCCAAAGTGTGGAAGGAGTGACAGTTCTTTTTCAGTTTTGAGGGTAGTTACACACAGTTGGTTAGTTAGTCTGTGTGATCACTGCAACGGGCAATGAATGCAGGGACAGAGCCTGCGTTAGCGCTGGTGGTGGCCAGTACGACAGTCTTTTTTGGTACCCCCATGACCTTCTCGGATTCCCTCACTCCCTCACTAATACACGCCAAAAGTGTCCCTCGTCTCGCCAAAGCTCGTCTTTCACATGCATTTCCATTGTTTGAAAGCACTGGGGAAGGCTGGCCTTACTAATCCACTCAGCTATCCACATAAAATACAGATCTGTTCTTTGCAGCAGTCATATTAACATCCTGCGCTACTTTATGGAGAGTCAAAACTGCCACCAGACAAACCTCTGATCGCTCCTTCTAGCAGGAACATTAATTACAAGATCTCAAGTTATTTTGAAATTGTAATTGTTTCCTGAAAGCTGCCTTTAAATTGTAAGTTATTGCTAAACACAGTGCCCCACCTTGAGGTGAGTGCCCCCCCCTCCAAGTCAGAGGCCAGTGGGCCGCACCAATAGTACCACCCCTAAAGCCGGCCCCGTGTGGGGAGAAAACGTCATCACACCATAATGTCAAGGCATCAAATGTGCTAGTGTGTGTGAGTGTTCAAATAATGGTTAGAAAGACCACACTGCCCGGTGCATGTGTTGGCAATGCGTCATCGCATAGAAAACTGAAACGTGTGACGTATAATAGCGTAAGCAAAAAAATATATATAGCCCTTCAAATGAGTGGAAAGTGGAGACGACTGAGTGTAAATCTGATTGATGAAAAACCCCAAGGTAAGTCATAAACAAAAAGTAACAACAGGACCATTGTTGTGCACTCAAATGCCATAATTAGGGGCCCTAATATTGAAATTGTAGAAAGGCAATAATGTATGACAATCAATCAGTAGAAAGGTGATAGTAGTATCACAAAAGGTATGTGGAAAATAATAGTTAACCACATTCAAGCAATCGTGCATCACAAGTAAGTGAAGAAGAGGAGAGTAGGACAGTACGATGGCAGATGTGTCGGTACAGTAATGGCTCACAATGTAATCTATAGATAAACCATTGTACTCCTACGAAGGCGCTTGTTTCTGGTTAGTGAATATTGAAGAATTTCGCCTCCAGGTCGTCAATTTACTTCTTCTACAACCTGTCATCTCAAGTCAGTCTGAGTAAGATTACGCACATTGAATTATGCAGTCTTGCAGCGAATTGTTCTTTTGTGTTGAAAGATATGTAGGGGCTTATTCACAAGCCCCTTGCACCGCTGGTCGTAACTTTTTAAATGGGAAAAAGTGCCACCTACGTAAGTAGCCCTCTAACCATGGCTCTGGCCTGACATTACAGAGCCTGTGTGTGCAGTTTATACTACCATTTTGACCTGGCAAAATATTTTTTTGCCAGTCCCAAACCTTCCTTTTTATACATATAGGTCACACCTAAGGTAGGTCATGGACAACCCACGCGGCAGGGTGCTATATATTTTAAAGGCAAGACAAGTACTTTCAAGTTTTAAATGCCCTGGTAGAAATACTCTCACATTAATTTATCACTATTTTAAGGCCCATCTCTCCTATAGGATAACACTAATTATTACATTGTTTAAGTGTAATTCCCAATTTCTATTTCAATTTATATAGCGCGTTATCACCCCAAGGTCTCTAAGCGCTTGTACAGGAGAAAGAAAACCTGCCTCTACAGAAACAGCTGGTGGCTTTACAGCCCTCCCCATGCTTCCCGGAAAAGAATAGTTTTTAACATTCGATGAAAAGACAATAAATAGGGCTCCTTGCGGAGATTCGTTGGTAATTTATTCCATGCTGCAGGAAGTAAAGTGGAAAAAGCACGCCCTCCCACGGTGGATAGGCGAAAGCGTGGATTATCCAGGAGAGTGGCATCAGAGGACCCAGCGCCCTACCCGGGACATAACTAGATAATCTAGTTTTGATGTAACTGGGCGCATTCCCGTAGAGTGCCTTGTGTGTAATACACAGTCCCTTAAACAGTGCCCTCTGTCTAACGGGGAGCCAATGCAACTGACGCAGGAGAGGTGAAGCATGAGTTTTCCTAGGCTTCTTAAAGACCAATCTCGCTGCATCGTTCATGACTGTCTGAAGCCTCTTAAGTTGTTGCTTGGGCAGCCCTATGTACAGCGCATTGCCGTAGTCCAATCTTCCCAGAATTATGGCTGACACCACAGTTCTTAAAGTGGAGAACGACAATAGTTGGGCGATCTTGCTGAGCTGTTTCAATAGGCCAACACACGTGCCTACCACATCCGACACCTGTTTTTTCATGGACAGAGTGCTATCAATGTGGATACCCAGGCTTTTCACCACGGTTGCTGGCTCCGGCGTCCTGTCCAACTCCGTGGGCCAAAACCCGTCATTCCAGGGGCTGCCAAAGATGGCAATTATGAAACGATAGACTTTTTTAAGTTTGGTGTCTTTGGGATCACAATTTAAAATCCAAACTTATGGTGAATTTAGACTTTAAACTGCAATTCTGAAAATATAATATTTAGAAAGTTGACATTTTCTTACTTCAGCCATTTGGTGCCTGCTGCCTGCCTCTGATAAACATCTGAGGAGGATCACAGCTGGGCACTGTGCATTCCCCCAAAACAGCCACTTGCAATGAGGGCTAAGGCATGACTTGATGGGCCATCCTGGCAGAATGGGAGGGAGGAGCTGGCCGCAGCCTCACTTCCACCTAAATAGTCTCTGTCCTGTCCCCACACAATGGTCTGCATATCCCCCCTGTAGTGAGTCTGGAGACAGGAAAAGAAGGAAGGACTTCTGTGCATTTAAAAGACTGTCTTTGGAGTCTCCCTCATTTCAAAGGCATACCTGGGTATGAGGACTGGGCATCAGACTCCACCACTTTGTAACATTTCCTAGCATGTGACAACTCTGCCAGGAAGACGAACTGCTGTGCTGCTAAATGACTGCTGCTTTTCTGGACTGTTGTCTTGCTGTGTTGCCCTGCTGACTTCTGTTCCCCTGCCTGGGTGAGAAGGACTGGACATGCATCACTTGAACCCAGAGTGACTCCAAGCACTGCTGACTGGGCTCCTTATCTGAAGTCACAAGGACACACAAGACTTCCAACTGTTTCTGCACCTGGATTCTGTTCTCTGTGACTCTGTTTTGCCAAGTGGAGCCACCCCAGTCCTGGACCCTTGGTAGTGAGGCCTAAGGTGCTTTCTTCAGCAAAACACACGCATCATCTGTTGAACCGGTGTTACATGGATCAGAACTGGCACATAGCCCCTGTTGCGTAGATCAGAACTGGTGCATCGCTCCGGCTGCATGGATTGGAACCACCGCTCCTGTTGTGTGACCAGAATCAGCTCAGCGCCTCTGCTGTGAAGATCGGGCTCATTGCATTGCCTTTGCCACCACTGCACAAGGTCTCCGCATCTCCATTGACTGCATATTTGACGACGACTCTGATTCTACGCATTGGAATACTACACTCATTGGAGCCGACACGTAATCTCTACAGCGTAGATCAGGACTGGTGGATCCCTACCACTGCATGAATCGACACCTCTCATCTATGCCCCACAACTTCCTTGGTACACTGATGGAATATCAATGGTAAAAATATTGATGTTGAAAATATCGCCAAAAAATATAGACTACACAAATTTTGACTCCCATACCTACACAGGTAGGTACAAAAATATTGAATCAAAACTATTGTTGTAAAAAATGTAGATGTAATGACATATCAATTTAAATATATATCTAAAATAAAGTAATATATATTAAACATATTAAATAATAATTTGAACTGAATATATTACATTTAATAAGTTAACAAAATATTACAAATAAACTTAATAAAAAAATAAACACACAAACATATCAATTTATACATATATATATTTACTTTAAAAACATTAATACACCATTATCTTTAATTTATTTTAAAACTTGAAAATATATCAAAATAATACAAATATATAAATAATTTTAAATATAAAATACATTCTAAAATAAATTAAAACAAACTATGAAAAAATATTTCAACCGAAATTGCCCAATACAATTAGTGCAACAGTAGGAAAAGTGTTGGATAGCAAAAAACTGACATTTACTATTTCAATTCCAGTAAGTACAACAGTAGAGAAAGTGTTGAATAGCAGAGGGGTAAAAATTACTATTCCAACTCCAGAGAGTGCAACAGTAGGGAAAGTGCTGGATAGTTAATGGGTAAACATTACTATTCTCAAATACAACAGTAGGGAAAGTGTTGTATACCGGAGAAAACAAAATTACTATTCACACTCAAACAGTAAATAAAGAAAACATATATAAACAATTAAAAAATAATGAAAATAAATTAATAAACAATATTAAAAAAATTAAAAAAAACAAATGTTACATATGAAAAAGAACACTTTAATATATACTTTTATTATATATTACATATTATTACATAAAACAAAAAGCAACAAATACTTTATAAAATAAAATACTAAATACATTTACAATAACAAATTATTTTAAACTAGAAGAAATTTACAAACAAAAAAAATAGTTAAAACATAAATTAATTTTATTTCCTACCCTATAACACCACACCAAGAACAAGACATTTTAACATTTTTAATTACATTTATTTACATAATTAACATATTTACTAATCAATTAAAAGCATATTATTAATAAAAAACGAATACAAATGAATTGACTACACACACTTTAACACAAAATTATCAACAACACAAACCTACATTAAACCATACAATGATAAAATGGAATTAAAACTTTTTTTAAATTAAAAACTTTTACTATGAACAACTAATAATTAAATAAATAAAATGTATCTAATACCCACCCTTTACCCCACCAAAAAAATAAACAAGTGCCCAAAATAAATATCAAATACGTAACATTAATTAACAACTATATATTAATTAAATACATGAATTACATCCCACCCTTTACTCCTATAAACACCACAACACACACCTAAATTGAATTACACAATTGCCATAATTAATTAAAACAAATTAACAATTATTATTTCATCAATTAAAAATAAATTACTGGACAGTTGCCCCTAATTATACGAACCTCGTAGAAGACACGGCCAAGGCGCTGGACGCCTGGTCATGTTTGTGTCTAGCTTGGTTTGGGAGGATTGCAGCAGTGAAAATGACGGTTCTCCCGCGCATTCTTTATATCTCTAAAACAATTCTCATGACAACCCCACCGCGGGCTATAGCTCAATTACAGACCCTCATTAATAAGTTTATATGGGGGAGAAAAAACGTGACTATCACTATCACAGATGGTTAGTTCGAAGAACCAAGGTGGGGCTTCCCCTGATCCGAGGCTACTATTAGGCGTCCTGCCTCTGCTACATAGTGAAATGGAACAGACCCCTATCCAGTAAGCACTGGAATTTTATGGATCAGACTGCAGCGGGCATCAACATTTGGAGAGAGCTTTGGTTGCCTTGCAAGCACAGTGCGTGGGGATTATATTCCTCCCCTGTAACCTCTCTGGCTCTTATGGTCTGGGACATGGTGGCTGTTCTCCTATAAACCCCATTGGGGATAACCCGGACATCCATCCAGGTGGTCTTTCAGCTCTGGAGGGAGGAAGGCTGCAAAAGGGTGGGGTCTCTTTTTGACACATAAGGTCTGGCTCTATTTGAGCAGCTTAAGAAGGACTATGGCCTCCTCGCAACTGATAACTATGCCTATTGCCAATTATATCACTGGATCACAGCGCCTTCAAATTACGCTCACGTTTGAAAAATGGTTGCTTCACAAATGCGGTGATTGCTCTCTCATCTCGGAACTGTGATTACAGCGTGATCCACTGAACAAGGGCGCAAGTACCCTGGGAAAGCGAGCTGGACAGGCGACGAACACATAAGGAATGGGAACACATCACACCGCACACAACACTGCTGGGGCAGAATCAGCATTTAAAGTCTTTTCACATTTGTATTATACCCCCATGAGAATCCATAGCTCGGACCTTTACTGGAGAGGTTGCGGGATGTCTCTAAATCTATCTCACCTGTTATTGCACTGCCCCAAATTACAGCGCTACTGGACTGAGGTCTGTGACAATATAGACAAAGCATTTAGCACTACAATAACCCGTTCCCCAGAATACACTCTCCTTGGTCTTTCACATCGTAAGGCTTTTCCATTAAGTTCAATGCAAGTTAGGCAAATAGCATTAGCACTGTTGGCAGTTCGAAAGGCTATTTTAGCTCAATGGGGCACAAAGTCTAATCCTGATATACTGAATTGGTAACATCGCCTGTGGTATCTTCTGGCTATGGAATGCATGTCCCTGGTAGTAGAGGGCGGGGGGGTATATCCAAAACTGTGGGCACCATTTTTGCAGTTGTTAGCTAAAGTCCTGAGAGAAATGACTTTCCCTAAATATTTGCAAATCCTTAAGCTGCTGCCTCAAGAGACGCTTGGGGCCCCATTAGGATGGCGGGCGGGATCGGAAATCGGGACCGCCCGCCCTAAGGGCGAGGGTTCCGCACGCACCATTAGGATGTGCCCGCCACTGTGGCGGGCACATTCTGTATTTTTAGTATTGTGGCGGGCGGAGCTCTGTGCTCCGCCTGCCACAATACTAAAAATGCTTTGCAGCATTTACATAATCAAAGCGGCAGGCACCGCGCGGTGCCTACCGCTTTGATAATATAAATGCAAGGGGGGTACCACCCCTTCGTGTGCCACCCCCCTTTTCCCCTTTTGCCTTCACTCTGGGGGCCCACAGGGGGCCCCCAGAGTGAACACCGCATGCCTTTCCGTGGCGGCATTGAAAAATGCCCATTGTAATATTGCAGGCGGTGTCTGACAGACACCGCCTGCATGTTACTCGTTTTCCGCCCCGGCCGCAAGGCGACCGGGGCGGAAAAGTGGCGGGCGGTGTTTTGCACCGCTGTGGTCTCCCCGCCATTCTAGTATGGCGGGGGGAATACAGGGAAGGATGGCGGGCGGATTTCCCCCGCCAGGCTGGCGGTGGCTACCGCCAGTCTGGCGGGGGCAATCCGCCTGCCTTCCTAATGGACCCCTTGGTATGGTTCCACCGATGAACATCTAGAAGAGGCTCTCTACTAGACGCCCCATTCTGATGCTTTGGATATGGTAAAGAGGCAATATCTGGTGCAGATGAGGGTGGGGTAGGGTGTCAAGCGTTTAGGAACAGGTTTGTTTAGTAAAGTTTTTTTTGTTACCGCTTCCTTTAGCCTCTTATGTTTTTTCCCATGAAAACTCAGAAGTAGTTGATTATTATGAAGCAGTAGCCTTGCACACACTGCTGGCCTCCGGGTTGTTGGCTCCAAAGCTGTGTATGGCTGCAAAGGATATGCTCTGCCGGCCGGTGGATGCAGCAGGAAGCTGTGTTCTCCCTTTGCAACTTCCGACTAATAAAAAGATTGGTTCTTAAAAATAAGTTACTTCCCACTATTCCCACCCTTTACACCTATAAAAACCACAACACACACTTAAAACTAATTACACAATTAACAAAATTAAGTATTCATTAATTAACAACCAATTATGAATTCATAAAGTAAAAATACATTACTTGCCACCCTTTACACCTATAAACACCACAATACACACCTAAAATTAATCATACAAATATGATAATTAATCACCAATGAATTAATTGAAAATATTTAACAACCAATTATTAATTAATTAATCAAAATATACTTTACACATTTAACACTATAACATCTCAATTAAACAAAAATTAAATAAAAAATAATGAATAAATGTAATAAAATTAAGTGATTTCCCACCCATTTCCCCTATAAATCCACTACCCGCTATGGAACAAAAAACACAAAGTTCATAATTAGAAAAAATAATACTTTTAATATAATTAAATTATTTCCCACCCCATTCCCTTATAATTCCACAGCCCGCTATGTAATAAAAAATGCAAAATAAAAAAAAAATAATACATTTATTATAATTAAATTACTTTCCACCATATTCCCCTATAAACCCACAACCCACTACTGAACTTAGTTGGTCATTACGATGGAGGATTTTCCGTATCCTCCGGGCCGGCGGAAGCCACCGCCGGCCCGGAGGATGCGGAAAATCCTCTGCGGACCCACCAGGACCCACCGCCACATTAGGATGGCTGATGGGTCATGGTTTAGGTCCGCAGCTTTTCCGCCGCGGCTGGCTTACAACCGCGGCGGAAAAGCACTAAAATGGTGACGGTGTCTCTCAGACACCGTCAGCCAGATTAGGATGTGCTTGGGAACATGCTTTTCCGCGGCGGCTTTTCCACCGTGGAAAAGCATGTGTAACTGCACTGCGGGGGCCCGTTGCCGGCCCCCTAGGTGTAGTGGGGGTTGGGGGGTGCACATGGGGGGTACCATAGGTACCCCCTGCATTTGCGTGCACAATGCAGCAGGCACCGCGCGGTGCCTGCCGCTTTGTGCACGCAAATGCTGTGCATGCTTTTTTAACATTGCTGCGGGTGCAGCTTGAAGCTCCACCCGCAGCAATGTTAACAATAGAGGATGTGACCGCCACCCTGGCGGTCACATCCTAATCTGCACAGAGGGAACGCCGCAGCCCATGCGGACGTTCCCTCATGCTCTGGGGTCGCGGACGGACTCAAGTCCGTCCGCGATCGTAATGACCCCCTAAATGTGCAAAATTCAAATAAAAATAATTATTAACTACTAAAAATGTGAAACATATATTAATAAGACAAACAATTTTTATACCAAAAAATACATCACATACATTTAAAATATATACTAAAATATTAAAAACCAATATTTTAACAACTATATTTTTGCAAAAGATATTTAATACTTCAATATTTTTTAAATCAACATTATTTACCCAAAGTCAATATTCTTGACCACGATATTCCTCCTGTTGATATTTCTGATTAACTATATTAATGACTCGATATTTGTGCAACTTTTTGTAGGTGTTGAGAAAGGCAGACAGCACCACCATTAGTTCACAAGGTGCATTGACACTAAGGCAATGGCACCTCAGTAAAGGAAATTATACTAGAAAAAATAGTGGTGATGAGCCAATTAGCTTGTTAGCATTGGGAGCCAAGACTCCCTTGCTGCACAGGGAACAGGTCCCAAGCAACAGGGGACTGAGATGTGGGACTTTTCCAATTTTTTACATAGAGGGGCGTTAGCTTACTTTGGGTCTCAGGTCTAGAAGTGATGGCCCAGTAGTGTGGGCAGAGAAGTAAGTATAACTGGTGATGCAGGTGCAGCGGCACTGGGCCCAGGGTTGTGAGGGCTCATCTTAAATAAGCCCGGACAGAGTTTGCAGAGTGCAACTACACGGAGTTCAAAACAAACTCTGACACACTACTCGGAACTCCACAAGCGGTGGAGTGCATTGGATAAATGCTGTTTGTGGTGATTTTCAGTGCCAGGTGCTTGTCTGCACTGTGGAAACATTGCAAATAGCACAATGCACATCGCAAGCGGGCGCTGCTTCCTTTCTGCAGCTCGAGTAGCAAGCTCCGCGTAACACAGAGTATGGAAATTTCTGCAAACTCCCGAGTGTAGCAGAGTTTACCGCCCAGACTTCATCTCAAACCCCTATTGTGACCGATTTACCATCATTCCTTGCTTTTATTAAGGGTGATTGCTGGGTGTTCCAGTGTTTCTTTTGGCATTGAACTAATGGCCCAAGAGAGGAGAACAATGAAGCAGAGACACTTTCTCTTGAGCCTCAGAGAGATGGCAGAAAAGGAAGATGGGGTGGTTTAACAAGAGGCAAAGAGACTGTTTGCTTCACAAGGCATTAGCTCTCATTAGTCCCCTAACCAGGACTGTGAATGGTCCACTGCATCTTACTTGTCTGTCCTACTTTACAATCAAGATACAGATATTATCATTTGGGAGGAGAGCACCCATGTAGCAAAGAGGGGGGCATTATGTTGTCAAGAAAGTAGTCTTTGCTGTGGTCTGGAAGATTAAGAAGCTGATACCATACCTGTTTGGGATTCACCATCTGGTTCAGGCAGACCACAGGCCTCTCTGGATGTTGATGGAGATAAGAACATCCCAAATTGTCAGGGGAGTTCCTACATCTTCCTACAGAGAATTGATTTTACCAGTGGCGACCTGTACTTTTACCAGGAAGGGGGTGGAGCTACACACACACACATTCACACTCACTCAAACTTGTACATTCATGCACACACACACCCATGCAATCACAACACCCACTCCCAAATATTCATGCATGCATTTATCAAACCTTAACAATAAAATTATACTTACCTCGGAGATCCCAGGAGGTTTGGATCTGCTACCTTTCCTCATTGGCTGACTTAAGGTCAGAAAATGAGGGAAGGCAGCAGTCCCAAGCCTTGGCGGTCTCAGGGGTGTTGGGACTGCTGCCTTCCCTTAGCCAGAGAGGGAAGGTAGCAGTCCCTAACTCATCGACGAGTGGAATGGGGTCAGCGAGACTGCTGACCTCACCCTCCTCTATGATTAGGTGTCAGGGTTCAGGCCTTAGAACTGAAGCACCTGGGTCTGAAGCAATGAATGACGCCCCCCCCCTCTTCACAAAGCGGAGAGCCTTAATGTGCTTTGATAGGCTGAATATGTCACGCACACAAGAACTGTGACCTCTTTAGCCTGGTAAAGTTCAGCTCAGGCAGCCAGGAGCCTGCTCATTAGCACATGTCTATCTCCCAGCTGCCTGATCTGAAAATAAACGCTTAAGAAAAAATTGTTCTGTGGGTAGAGCAAGCATAAGTTAAGGTTACAGTTAATGCAATCAAGAAGATAGGCTCTCAAACACACAATTCTTCAATGCAAGCACTCTTAATGAATAAGACTTGAGATAGATGAGGTTAGATTGTAGCATTTATCAGAAATACTTAATTCAATGAAGGTCAGAAGGTTGTTACAATCCAGGAGTTTCTATCTTTCCTAGTACAGAAACCCGGTAGAGCTGGACCTAGATAAAGCGCCGATGTTTCGACCCTGTGGTGCCCCAATTGGTGTTCACAGCGGGTCTTCCTCAAGACAGATAGGGATGCCGGGGAGGATTGTCTGTGGACAGTCTGAAACATATAATGAAGCGTGTAATGTAATGTAATAGGGTTTTTATAAAGCAAGGAAGGGGGTGGGGATCATCTTGGATCATCTTGGTGCTACGAGAGAGACTAGGTAGGGATGGAATGAGTGTGTAAGAGATTTCTGGGTGCATGAAAATATTACACCTATCGTGATTATCAGGATCCTGCTTATATGCGCGACACATGGCAGTGATTAGTGTCTCAGCATGGTGTCTGTCCGCGTTTGAAGGGGGGATAACTACGATGCGTGGTGAGTCATTTTAACAGGCCCGCTTGTGTTGGCAGTAAAGTGCTGAGGGTGCGGTAAACGAGATATTATGACCGCACGCTCCAGTGGTCTAGTAGAACAGGCGCGCTAGTGTTGGCCGTGAGGTGCCTCCTGCTAATCTCGATCTGCCCTAATTTTAGTGCACTGGTACACACCGCTGCAAATTCCTTTGTGATGCCCCACTGTTAGACATGCATGATAGCCAGTCGATGAGACACTGCCCCAATGTGCACTATCGCAAGTTGACAGACCAAACAGCTTGGGCAGTAACAAATCAGGTTTCTTCCCCCCTCTCCTCTTGCACATACATTTGGCCTTTGCACTGCACTTGTCCGGCCTACGCTTGGGTGAGTAGCTCATTCCCTCCTGTTTGGTGTAATACTAGTATACACCCTAATTCTCTCTCACAACAGGTGTAATATGTTCATGCACCCAGAAATATCTCTTACACACGCTTCATTATATGTTTCAGACTGTCCACAGACAATCCTATCTGTCTTGAGGAAGACCCGCTGTGACCACCAGTTGGGGCACCACAGGGTCGAAACATCCGCGCATTATCTAGGTCCAGCTCTACTGGGTTTCTGTACTAGGAAAGATAGAAACTCCTGCATTGTATCCAGCTTCTGGCCTTTTTTTAAAAACACCTGTATATAGAAATATGTTCACACTATATATATTGATCACCACTTGATCACCATGCACAACTGTCACCCATATGCACCTTTTAGTTTTGTACATGATTGACCTAGACAGTCTACTATTGTAATACTTGTAATACTTATCATTGAATGGAGTAATTCTGATAGTTGCTACAATCTAAGCTCATCTATCTCAAGTCTTATTCATTAAGAGTACTTGCATTGAATAATTGTGTGTTTGAGAGCCTATCTTCCTGATTGCATTAACTGTAACCTTAACTTATGCTTGCTCTACCTGACAGAACAATATTTTCTTAAATGTCTAACTACCCAGGTTTTGAGGGACACAGGGTCATCCCGTTTTTTCTTAAATGATCTGAAAATAAAGAGTGCTTGACCTTTGCTCAGCCTGACAGACATTCTTTATAGTGCACAGAAGATGAGGGGGCATGGCTCCTCAGCCCATTAGGACTATTGGCCCATTGACGTTATGGTGAAATAAGGTCCTGGGTCAAACCTTCCCAAATATGATGATATCTCCAGGTTTTCCTGCTTTAGTGATGTTTTTTTTGGTCAAGCATCAGTGCACATGCACTGTCTGCAAGATCTGCAGTAATCTCTCTATACAGAGTGTAATCCCGCCTTTTGCTTCAATTGGGTCAGTCTTGCATCACTTGCTTTTCCTGGCTCCTTATTGGTGGCGCTCCCGAACTTCACTTCCATTTTTTTAGTTCAGGAGCACTGGCCAACTACAGTTACCTTACGATGTAGTTGTTTATTAACTTATTTTAAATTGCCGCAGTGGCATGGGACAACACTCCTAGAAGCCCATCTTTTGGCAGACAGAAAGTTCCTTATTTTAAATTCACTACTTCCCACTCTACTCCTGATCAGCTGCTGAAGGTCCACCATAGTTTTTCTTATAGTGTTTGTATCGCTTTACTTAGCTGCTAGCGGCCCGCTGTAGGTTTTATGATAATGTTTGAATGCGCTGTTCTTAGCTGCGCTGTACTTAGCTGCTGGCGGCCCGCCATCGTTTTTATTATGTTTGAATGCGCTATACTTAGCTGCGCTGTACTTAGCACCATAGTTTTTCTTATGATGTTTGTGTGCACTGTAGTTAGCTGCTGGCGGCTGACTGCCATTTTTAAAATAGTGTTTGTTGTGTTTGTATGCTCTGTCCTTTCGGGCAGCCGCCCTTGCCTCATAACCCAAGCCAGCGCCATTTTGGCAGACAGGAAGTGGGTTGGAGCCATGCCGGGACCTGGCTGCCACAGTCAGATGTTGACAACGCTCTGCTCTCCATGGGTCATGTGACATGGAGTGGCAGGATCAGTGAAACCTTCAGTACCCAACTCCATTGCAATTCAATAACAAAATGAGCATTGTTATGAAGCCAAGATCGCTCTCCACAAGCTCCTTGAGGACGACAGATGGCGCTTTGTAAGTTCCTCTTTACATACCTTTCGTTCATTTTGTATCATATTTCTTTCATATTAAACAACTGATAAAACCGGGGATCACCGCGATAAGGCGACATGCCCAGGATCACACCATTTCCTGAAGGGAGGAAATGAGTATGAGAGTTTGGTGCAGCTTTTCAGTGTGAGACCCTGCCTTCTTTTAATGGCACAGAGTGCTTGTAGCTCCAGTGTGTGCTTTGGCAACGCTTTTTCATTCTGACGCATATTGGAATGCACATAAACATCCTAGATTTGCTTTAGTCTCGGAGCAACATTGCCATGCAGAGCTCCGTCTCTACCACTATTTTTTTATGTGCAGAGCGCTGCAGTGCTCTGTGGGTGGCTCATGTCCCTGGGCACTGTTAGTCGATTTAGACTGGCACCACTGGGGGCTGCTGGCCCACACAGCCAGATTCCACGGCATAAGCCACAACGATTCTCTTCCTTGGCGAGAGCACCCTCTTGCTTCGGCACCGCGAACATACCCCCATCCAGAGATTCCTATTGTCACCCTAGCCTGAATGTGATATCCCAATTCTACAGGTCTGATAGCAAAAAATGGGGATACTCATGTCAGAATCTGCCTTAAAACATGTGTGTACACCTCAGATTTTAAATGTTATCTATTACGGGTGAGACTTTTTGTTTATAAAGCTCATGCTCCATCTCACATCAATGTCATTCTGGAGTAATTAAATGGAATAGAGTAATAATATGTCACAATTTGAGAAGAGAGATCAGGACATTGGCAGTACAATTTCAGGTACCACTTTTACTATACATTGATTGGATATGTACATTTAAGGAAGAGAGTGCATTATTGTGACACGATTTATAAACAGGTTTTTGTGTGAGCCTCTAGTGCCAAGTTCGAAGAGGTCTAGCGCAATCTCAGACAGATATAAAGTGTTTCTAAGTTTGTTTCAGCAGGATCTCAGAGGGGACCACTGAGGATTGCAAAGCATCTTAAGCAGAAGTGGCGAATGGCTGCATGTTTGCTTTTAAGAGGTGGATGTTGTCCTAGCGTAAGGGGCAGGTTTGAGTGTGGTCTGGATGATCTGAGGTTGCATTATTATTTGGGCAGTTCAATATATCCAAATAGTTTTTCAATTGTTGCATTTTAGGTGTGCTGCGGGGCGAGGAATTACATTGCACATGCTGCATCGCCATTTGGCGGTGCCGCGCGCGCAATGTAATTAATTAGTTTTATTTATTTACGTACCTCCATTCGGCAGTATGCCGGAGTTTACCATCCCCCACCATGCCCCTCCCACTCCCCACCCCACCGCCCGCCGCACTCCCACGAAGAGGCGCTACTGGCAAAAACGTGTAATTACCTTGAGGGATACAAGGTAAAAAAAATGGGCCAGTATTCATAAAATGAGCATTAGAGGTGGTAATTGAAAAGAGGTTTATTTTGCTGTTTAGAGCGGCTCTTGTGTCTTGAATACTAGAAAAGAGCTTGAGCAGCTGTCATTTTGCTACCCAACACATTGTTGCAATAATGCAGCAGAAAAAAACCCACTATAAACACATGACAACTGTAACAAATAGCAACATGCCAGGCATGCAAAAACATTCTATACACACTTTACCACCTCAACAAACCTAGGGGCATATTATCAAGCACGGGGATAAAATTATCGCCGCTTTAGTGGCAGAAAATTGCTGCTAAAGCGGAGTTAATGGGCTTGATAACATGCCCTTGAGAATTCCAATAGAAGCCCATGTTGACACCAGAACATGGGCTTCTATTGGAATTCTCAAGGGCATATTATCAAGCCCATTATCACCCCTTTGCGGCAGTTTTCTGCCGCTAAAGCAGCGATAATTTTAACACCCGTCCTTGATAATATGCTGCTTGTTTTTTTATACTACAATGGTAAAAGGTTTTGGACCAAGCAGTGCCTTTCTTACCAACAACAACATCTATTAGCGTGAATCAAAAATTCTGGGGTCCAGCCCCTCATTGTTTAAACGCTGGTAAACGCTGGTGTGGCATAGCATTGTATTTAGGTAGGCTGCTTGAATATTTGATTGTATGTCATGTCAAGTCACAGAGCACAGTCTCATAATCAATGGCTTTATTAAAGTAGGCTGTGTGCTCTTTACACTATATCATACAGGACTTATTTTTAGCTTGAAAGTGACAGTACTGAATTACATTATTGACTTCACTTGGTCAGGACCATGAAAAGCCATGCAATATTAATAGACTTCGGATAGGATTTGTATTCACAGTACATCGAAAATACTTCTGCTGCAATGTGCTACATGATCAATGCGTCTAGGAAACAACAAGATCTGCAGAGGAGAATTAAATGTGTTGATGTATCATATACCATGTGATCCACACATTTCTATTAACATTTAATTGGTGATTGCTTGCAAAATGCAACCTATAAATGTCATGTAAACATTTAGGACAGCAGAAATTCAAACATTATTTTGTGTAAATAAAAACAATTGAGGCAATGAGCCTCATGTACTAAGAACTCTTTGCAAACTGGTATGCTTTAAGAGCCGTCTGTGCCTGTCCATGGCTGGACTGCACCCAGCTCCAGGAACCCTGACCCTCCGCACTCCCACAGATACCACGACGCAACAACAACTGCTGCCTTGCATTGCCTCACTCCACAGCGGGACATTTCCCCTATATCTGCTGCTGTATAACCGCCAACCCACCACCGAACACCATCAATGGTACCAGCGCAATGCCAGCCCTGGCTGCCAAGACCTCCCTGGAAAGACCCAGCTGCCTCCTGATCAATGTTAGATCACTCTGCAAACACACCTCCGAAGTCTGGGACATCATCTCCACCATCTTCCCCGATGTGACCTTCATTACAGAGATCTATCCACCCCAGACATCCCCATCGCAACACCCATCGGATACAAGATGAAACCCCTTGACTGCACCAACTGAAACAAAGGCAACATTGCCATCGTACATATGGAATCGATCACTTTCACTATCACCAATGACGAAACTACACTTTTCATGAAACACATGAACTTCCATCCACACCGACGACATAACCATCATCAAAAGCACTCTTGCCTCCAGACCGCCAGGACCATGAACTGTCCTCAGGGATGCAATTGCTGGATTCATCACCCCACTCACCATCAAAACTGAACACAACATCTGCCTGAGAGACCTCGACTTCCACCTGGAAAACTCCACTAACACCAACTCTATCGACCTCCTGGAAAGACTGGCCTAAAGAAGCTAGTCATAGACCCCATCCATAAAGCAGGACACACACTGGACCCTATCTTCAAATGCCTCAAAAGAATCAGATACGGCTACACCACAGAACTCACTGGGTTGGACCACTCCCTGGTGTACTTCATCCTCACCGTACCTCCCTGGTCATGCAGCAACAATGGACCAGCGCTCTTGGCATCACACAGTCCATCATCATCACCAACCTGGACCAGGCAGCAGAGTGCTTCTACACCTGGATCGCCAGCGCCACCAACCAAGTCGCTCGCACCAAATCATCCAAATCGCACAGACCTACTAAACATGCACCAAGGTGAACTCTATTTGAATAATCAATGTGAGGAATGACAAAGGTGGTTATCGCTTGAACTCCGTGAAGGAAACCTAGGTAAGGGAAATTCCATCATAGAATTCTAAGTATATTTATGAAGATTTCACTCCAAAATATATATGAGTTTATATGTATATTGCCTTCTTAAACCCACATCCCTCTTAGTTGATTGGGGTGGTACTTCTTTTCAGATCATCTCGTATGCAGATGGCCATTTTTCTGTGGAATTTGCTTTTGTCTACGATAATCTTAAAGTGGTAAACCCTCAGTAAACATTTGACAGCAAATAAGCACTGCACCACAGAACATATGATCTGGTTGCTGATTAAACCAGAGTGATGACAGGCAAAAGAGTCTAGTTTGAATAGGAAATATGAAGCCAGCACCAAATAATATTAACTAAAAAGACTGGAAGGCAATAATATGGGCATGTGTGCTTGTGAGTGTGCTTGTCTGTGTGCGTGTGTGTGTTTCTGTGTGTGTGTGTGCGTGTGTGTATGTTCACCTCAGTATTCTGGCTGTGAAACCTGTTATAATTAGGGTGGCCTTCCTCTACAAATTGGCTGTTACCCTCCTATTTGTATGAATTATTTTTTGCTGAATAATTATACGTTCCTAATAAAGTTGTATACTATATACCCAGGGCCAGTAAATTTAATGCTACTAGTGACGCTGCAGCACTTATTGTGCCACCCACTTAATTAGCTCTTTACAACATGTGCCTGGACTGCAATTGTAGCCTGAATTTAGTATTCAACTGCCAAATTGCCTTGGCAAAATCAACCACTTACCAAGCCTTAAACCCCCCTTTTATTACGTATATGTCACCCCTAATGTAGGCAAGAGGCAGCCCATAGGCCAGGGTGCATTGTAAATAAAAGGTTGGACGTATACTTTTAAGTTTTACATATCTTGGTAGTGAAAAACGCCTAACTTTGTTTTTCACTACTGTGTTGTTAAAGGTGCCCAGATAGCCACAAATTCCAAACTTTGGACTTAGAAAGTTTTGAGCTACAAACTAATATGAGAACAGAGAACTGAGAAGAGACAGAACCATCTTGCGCTTCTATAGGCACATGTTGCATCGCCAATTAGCCTGATGTCACAGCTGCACCCACTACGCAGCAGCAACACCAGTTCGCAAAAGGGGTATCTAGCCTCATGGAGCCTCAAGCCTCATCCCAATGGACACTTTCTAAAACAGACTTCGTCCAGACGAGGTAATCACCTGCTGCCTTGCCCTGCACTCCATCACCTTCTGGGATATTTTTCGACTTTGACCAGTCTCACACAACTAGATGTCCACAGTTGGTACTTTGATCTTTTGGGTGCTAGTTTTTACCTTAAACTTTAAAAATCAATAACTATGGTTCACTGATTGATTTATTGTCCTTTTGGTGTCAAATCATTTATTAAAAGTTACTCTACTCTCCTACAGTGGAGTGGGATTTTTCTTGAGTTGTATTTTTACTTTTGCTGCATTAAAATAAATTGCCTCTACGTTTAGCCTTACTGATTTTGTGCCAGAGGCTTAAGCACAGATTATTTTAGTGACTTTTCTGGTACAACCTGTCATGGATTGTGGATGTTGCTTGAGGGAGTCAACACCCTGCTCAATGACAACCCATTTTCTTACACTGGCAAAATGTTGTCCCTGAAATAATGGTGGTATTTTTTGTTACATTGTCGGCAACATCTGGCATGATGGTCCCTGCTAGTTGCAACCCTATCAAAATGAAGGTCCTTGTGTAAGGGTGGTGAATAATCTCACAGATGACATTTTCAGCCCAACTGTATGATGATGTGAGGAAGTCCAGCAATAATTATCCAATACCTTGCAAAAACATAAATTCAATCTCAATAAATGTTCCTTTCCCTAATATACGGATAGGAAAATCTTGATGGCTCTTATAAACATGTTCCTCCATCTCGTCTTTTATTTTAGCATGGACCTGTCATTACTATTACTATTGGAAAGAACAGGTCCTGTCTGAGGTCATCCAGTCACCTTTCACAGTTGAATAACCTGGCTTTATTCAATGGCTCCCTTGTTCACATGAAGAACTCTGTCACAAAATACATTAAAAATATAACATGGAAGCAGAGGTCCATGCAAGTGCTGATCATCATGTTATTGTAACAGGGCACAGAGGAAGATATATTTGCAAAAGTTTTTACCAGGAGCTTCAATTCAATTGTCATCATAAATTGACAACAATTAGCTGCTAGGTTACTCACAGCTGGTATAATAGCTTTATAAAGCTACCAAACATAATCCCATGGCCATTGTCGCATTCAGTGCTTCAAGAGCAATAGATTCTCTCATCCAGTTGATTCAGGCTGTATAATTTTGGATCGTTTATCAGACTTTTTTAAGTTCAGAAAGATTTTATTGGTAAAATACAAGGTGTCACAACATAGTTCATCATATTAAATGCATGTCATACTAAAGTAAACCCTACAATGAAATGATATGAATAAGACTAGCGAGAGTAAAACCGTACAAGTAAATCAGGTAAATATTGGATTATCAAACATTTTAGGACCATTTAGGGGATTCAAGGGGGTTTTGAGACTACTTGTGGAATTGGTTGCAATTTAAAAGAACGGCTGGCACTTGCGTCTGGAAATACTGTAACAGGTGACCATAAATCCAACCGTTTCATTGCCATGTGGATATGGTATACAAAGGAGGTGTCTAACCTGTGATTATGGTACACAGCATACCACCATGCCCTGTAAGAGATTTTGGAAAAGTCTATCCAATTTGCTGTAATACGGCCGCTAATAACAAATCAATATTTTTAACATTAAGTGTAATATTCTCCCAGCAGGATGAGAGACTTCCTAGGAAAACATGAGTATAGAAGAAAGAAAATTTGGTACAAAAATCAAATTGATTTGAGATGACTTACGAATCTTGGCCCATAAGTTGTTCCATAGAGACACTGACCAAGATAATACAAAGTCTCTTTCCCAAGCATCTTCAATTTTGGATTTCTGTCTAACATTGCTATGTCAAAAACTGTATATAGTGGAAGCTTTGGGTGTAGTTTTTCAAAAGATGTGGAGTTGTGAAGAAGAGTGAGGAATAATGGAAACGTTAAGTGCCGCAGACAATTGGGTATATGTATCCATCATAGCTTTCTTAAGTAGAAGGTATTTGTGGATGAATGAAGCAGGTAAATTGAATGATTGACTAAGTGAGGAGAAAGATATAAAATCTGACTGTGAAAATAGCTGATGGATCCAGATTAAACCTCTTTGACGCCAAGTCTTCCAATAAAATGGTTTATTCTGAATAAGCAAGCTTTTGTTGTGCCAAATTGTAGAATTAAGGAAGGAATCTATAGTATTATGAGGAGAAAGGAACAGTGGTAACAAAAGTTTAGAGGTCAACTTAATAGTGGGAGTGGATGAGGCCTGTGGTTTACGTGAAAAGGAAAGGTATTCATCAAAGGAAAAGGGGGACAAAAAAAGACGTTCAACTGTAGTCTATAAGGGACCGTCTTCTTTGGAACCGCGTAAAGAGAGGCTTGACGCAGGAAGGAAGAAAGAATGGAATGAATCTTCTTAAACAATTTGGTAGGAATAAGAACTGGGATATTAGAAATAGTATATAAAATTGTTGGTGATAACATCATTTTTATAGTGTCTAAACGGCCCCACCATGATAAATAAAGGGGGTGCCATTTCGTAGTCAGGCTTGAGATCTTTTGTATATATTTATTCATGCACAATGATATTGAGTCCGAAATTTTAAGAAGTAACATGTAAACCTAAGTACTTAATGCGATTAGGACTCCATGTAAAATTGTAAGCACTGAAATCAGTGTACTTTGTTTAAGGTAAAATCTCGCATTTTTCATTATTCAATTTGTAACCAGAGATATTGGAATAAGCTTATACTTCGGCTAAGAAGGCAGGGATTGAGTCATTTGGTTTAGACATAAAAAGCAAAATATAATCCGCATACGCGGCGAGTTTAATGTGTGAGTTTAATGTTTAGAAGCCATGTATATTTGGATTTTGATGTAATTTGGAGAGGAAGGGTTCCAAAGCCAAATTAAAAAGGAAAGGGGAGAGAGTGCACCCTTGACCCACACCTATTCCTAAATCAAAAAATGGAGATATCAAACCATTGGCACAGACAGCCGCGCAAGGGTTGGAGTAAAGGAGCGAAATTAAAGATATGAATTTGGAGCCAAAACCAAACCATTTGAATGTATAAAACGAGTTAGTCCTCTCAACTCTATCGAACGCCTTCTCGGCATCTAATGCTTTTGCTGCAAGGGATTGTTTGTAATGTGAAGATTTTGACAAAACGTTAAATAGGAGTCATACATTATCAATTATAATGCAACCTATGACAAATCCATATTGCTCTTTCCTCAACAGGTCTGGTAATTAAGAGTCTAATCTTGTGGCTAATGCTTTGGAAAAGATCTTGTAATCGATATGAACCAAAGATATAGGCCTATAATTTTTTACAATATTCAGAATCTTTACCTTCTTTGGGGATGAGGCAGATATGTGCTTTTAAGAAAGAATCCGATGAACCTTCTAATGTGCTAAAGGAATTTATTAGGGAATACAATTTAGGCAGTACAGGTTTTGAAAAATTTAAATAGAGGATGTTAAGCAATCTTTTGAGTGTGAGGTATAGTAAAAGTGCTCCATTATCTTAATATCTTGAAGGAGATTCATAGATAGTGTACAGGCTTTTTTTTGTTTCTTTGCAACAAAGATAAATATGAAATCTCTTGCTGAGGTTTTGAATGTATCCCATATGGTGGAAAAGGGCATGGATTAAGTTTGATTCATCGTGAAAAACTCATCAAAGAAAGTGGTAAAGGAAGTAGTAAGTTTTAGGTCTAAAAGAAGGGCATTGTTAAAATGCCACCTTCTGGGACCTGTGATCTTAGGTCAGATGTCAAGGCCAATTAAAACAGGGGCATGATTAGACAATATAATGGGTACAATTTCTGCATGTGTAAAAGTTTATGCTGACTGATAGTGTGAACAAAAGATTTATGCAGTTTATTAGGCACAAAGGAGACTTTATAATTCCTGTCAATAAATGGGTCAAAAGTTTGTTTGCAGTCACCAGCTAAAATAAAGTTGTCTTCTATACAATGAGTAATTTGCTTGGCCAATGGGGGCAAGAAGGATGGTTCTCCACATGTAGGGCCATTTAGAATAGATACTGAAACATCCTTTAGAGACAGCTTATCATTTAACCATCTACCAGAAATATCTGACTCTTGAGTCAAAAATCAAAACGAATGGGATTTATGACAAAGTATCATTATTCCATTTCATTTGCCGTCCCCTGGAGAGGAGAAAACTTCTCTTACCCAACCCTTTTTTAATTGTAACGATTCAACATCTGAAAGGGGAGTTTCTTGCAAATATATCTAATTTGGCTAAGTGGGTCAGGACTCTTTGTCTTTTAATGGGAGAATTCAAACCCTTGACGTTCCAGATAATCAATGTTAATGACATACATTAAAAGAAATAAATTGATCTAAAATTGTAAAATGAGAGCCCAATTCATTGGAAAAACAATATAGGATGTGTAAGGAGAAAAAAAATAATGAATTGTTCAATATCAGAATAAAGAAGAATTTAAAAACCAGGTAGCAAGAGCCAAGAAAGGATTCGGAGGTCAATAAATGAATTCATTGTAACAGCAACATAAAAGGTAAGTATAATAACAAAGTAAAAAGAAAATGACGAGATGATAAGAAGTGTACATGCAGTAGTAGATATAGAGAGAAAATAGAGAAAGTAATAACCGAGAAGATTACTGAAGACACCGAAAAAGCAAATTATTTCAGAGTGTGGAACATATTGAGAGAACAAAAACATTGTGACACAAAGAACAAGAGACAGAACAAGAAACATATGTACAGAAGGGAAATGTGGAGAGGGGGGAGGTCAGACCACATGGACAGACGGAACATCTAGGCGACCAGGGGGAAACCATGCCATGAGGGAAAAAGATCTATGGAAGCGAAAAGCAACAATTAGTTAGGGCAGGTAACAAAAAACTACGAAAAACAATAAAGACGCATCTAATAGACTAAACGTATGTTGAATTTGACATAGAACAATAACTTATCTAAAACTAACAAGTTACATTGCTAGTGTGAATAATCACTACCAGGAAGAGATTAAACTATAAGAAACCTTTGAAGCATTAACACAACATTAAGCATGGAATGAAAATGAAGAAGTAGAGAAATCCATGTTGGCTGTTTTTCAAGGGATTATAAAGCTCTGAAGTGGCAGTGGATCTTCATATATAGTTGTTCTGTTATTGTACATAACCTTAAAGAGAGAGGGATGGAAAAGTCTGTATCTAGCTCCCATCGATCGAAGATCGAAGATCAGGTCTCATATTGAGGAAAGCTTTGCCTCTGTTAGCAGTACCTTTAGCATAATTCTGTGCAAAAAATAAAGTGGAGCCAGACCATGTGATTCTTTGAGTAGATTTGACCGCTGACAAAGCTTTTAGCAAATCTGTGTACTCTAGAAAATATTAGAACACACCTCTTGGTCGCTGTGAGGGTAAGGCATTGGAAGGAGCGTGGCCAAATCTGTGTGCTCACTGAATATTAAGTATAGTACCATCTGGCAAATGAAGTAGCTTAGGGAGGAAGGAGTTAAAAAGGTGAGAGTGTCTGATCCTTCAAGTCCTTCCGTCAAGCCATAAATGCAGAGGTTGTTCTGCCTATTCCGATTTTCAAGATCCTCAACTTGTCGTTGGAGCACAGAGACTAGGACGTGAAGTTGTGAGTCATTTTACCACATGTATCTTTGAATGAGGAGACACTTTATTCAACTGCTGAGACTCCTGTGTCTAATTGGCAAGAATTATCGGTAAGGATTTGCAAATTGGCGTTAGTATCTTCCATAAAAGGTCAAAGAGCTCTGATTTCTTCTAGCAGGAGCTCCATAGAGACCGGCGTGACTGATTTGGGCGGAGAAGGAGGATCTTTTTTTAAGCGTTTTGTAACAGATTTTCCTGATGCAGCAGAAGAAGGATTCTTTCTAGCCTCTAGAATTTGAGGCAAAGACAGTAGGGAATCTTCAAAATTGGAAAACTTTGTAAAGATTTTTGAGTTCCTAATAAAAGTTTGCTTTGTTCTTGAAATTGCATAAATATGTGTTTTAGTTCTGCGCAATGAGCATATTAAGAAGTAAAAACGTACTTATGTCGAGGTAAGGTGACCTTTAAATTATGACAGAGAAAATATATTGAAGAAAATGGCCAAATTAACCAGTATAGCTGTGTCCCCTTTAAAAAGTTGAAGAAAAAGTCACCAATGCAAAAAACGTCAGTCAGTCAAAGATCTTTTATTCGATAAATCAATATCAAAAAAAGGCACGGTACAAGGAAACATACATTCATAATAAAAGACATACATTATACATTGATAAAAAAAACATAAATTTTAGAATTAAAAACCACATTTCATAATTTAATTAAAAAAAAAAAATCCAAATATTTTAAGATCATCACTGTTAACTTTGTCATAAAAAGGTTAAAAAACATCGTGTTGCCATCCCTGTAAACCTGGTATATAATTGAAATGATATTTGACCAGTAAAGTGCAAGGTGCAGTACATCATGATAATGTGTCCAATCTCTCTTTCACCATAAGTACTTTCTTGGTGCACACCGCAGATACCAGATAATTGGCTACATGAAAGATAATGCTAGGGTCATTTAGCAGCTGCAAGTAAAGAAGTGCAGGTCTAACTTGCAGAAACCCTGCCTTTTTTAAGATTGGCACAAGATACTTCCTCCTTTCCACTATAAAATGCCCACAAAACATTATAAAATGCATAGTATCTTGGATAGAAAAGCTATCACAAGAACAGGGAAGAAATTCATCAGGTTTACACCAGGATGTGTACTGGCCCAATATCAGATGAATAGTGTTCAGGCGAAAACGAGTTAATAAAAACCTATGAAAGGGCCGGTTAACCAGAGTGAGGTAGAATTCAGGACCCGGTGGGTTTGCAACCAAAAGGTGTGCTCCGACCAAAGGTTTTGTTAATTCCCTTTCCTCTCTTATTAGCGATAGCCTTAATAGCATATCGCTTTTAGTTTTAGCAATGTCAGCCCGGGATATAGATTCCGGAGAGGAAAAGAGATTAGGTCGTCCCAGAGCACTAAAACCATTTCTAACATAAGAGGTAAGGTGACCTTTAAATTATGACAGGGAAAATATATTGAAGAAAATGGCCAAATTAACCAGTATAGCTGTGTCCCCTTTAAAAAGTTGAAGAAAAAGTCACCAATGCAAAAAACGTCAGTCAGTCAAAGATCTTTTATTCGATAAATCAATATCAAAAAAAGGCACGGTACAAGGAAACATACATTCATAATAAAAGACATACATTATACATTGATAAAAAAAACATAAATTTTAGAATTAAAAACCACATTTCATAATTTAATTAAAAAAAAAAAATCCAAATATTTTGAGATCATCACTGTTAACTTTGTCATAAAAAGGTTAAAAAACATCGTGTTGCCATCCCTGTAAACCTGGTATATAATTGAAATGATATTTGACCAGTAAAGTGCAAGGTGCAGTACATCATGATAATGTGTCCAATCTCTCTTTCACCATAAGTACTTTCTTGGTGCACACCGCAGATACCAGATAATTGGCTACATGAAAGATAATGCTAGGGTCATTTAGCAGCTGCAAGTAAAGAAGTGCAGGTCTAACTTGCAGAAACCCTGCCTTTTTTAAGATTGGCACAAGATACTTCCTCCTTTCCACTATAAAATGCCCACAAAACATTATAAAATGCATAGTATCTTGGATAGAAAAGCTATCACAAGAACAGGGAAGAAATTCATCAGGTTTACACCAGGATGTGTACTGGCCCAATATCAGATGAATAGTGTTCAGGCGAAAACGAGTTAATAAAAACCTATGAAAGGGCCGGTTAACCAGAGTGAGGTAGAATTCAGGACCCGGTGGGTTTGCAACCAAAAGGTGTGCTCCGACCAAAGGTTTTGTTAATTCCCTTTCCTCTCTTATTAGCGATAGCCTTAATAGCATATCGCTTTTAGTTTTAGCAATGTCAGCCCGGGATATAGATTCCGGAGAGGAAAAGAGATTAGGTCGTCCCAGAGCACTAAAACCATTTCTAACATAAGTTAACCACTTAATTTTTTGGACATTATCAAGTAGAAGACAGTCCCTCAGAATGGCCTGATTTAGAGATAATTCACTGTTAAACCAGATTTTAAGCCACATGATTAGGGGGGCCACTCGGATTTTGTCTGTTATAGAAACAGCCCCCAATTCAGTATGAACAGAATGAGAAGGTGTTGACTGTGGTACAGACAAAACTGCTCTAAAAAATTTATTTTCAGAAGCCTGGAGGCAGTCTATCGACCCATATCCCCATAAAGAGCAGCCATAAGTTGCAACAGACACGCACTTGGCATTATAGATAGTCATAAGGGCTGGGATTGGCCTAGCCCCCAGCCTTCTGCTGAAACTCATGATAGCAGAGGATGTTCTCACTAGGGCACTGTGTCTGTTTCTTATTTGAGGACCCCTGCTCCCTTTATCTTCAAACGTGACTCCTAGATACGGGAATGTTGATACTCTGAGCATTTCTACCTTGCTATAATAGAAAGTTTTAGTTTTCTTGCTGCGTGAACCTTTACCCACCATCATTACTTGAGACTTTTTGGCATTTATCTTAAGGTCTAAAGATGTCATGAAAAGACCAAAAGCGTCCAAAAGCCGTTGAAGACCCAGGCCTGTGCGGGACAAAAGCACTGCGTTGTCCGCGTACAGGAGGACAGTAACAATTGTCTCCCCTATGCGCGGTGTGTCCAGCATTGCGATCTTCAACTCGGATTCGAGGGCATTAATATAAACTGTAAAGAGCAGGGGTGCCAAGATGCACCCCTGTCTCACTCCTCTTTTTGACTTGAATCGACTAGTGCGTCGTCCCCCTGAATCGACCCTAACAGAGGCCTGAAGGTCTGAGTGAAGATCGGCTAAAAGATTAACAAGCGCACGATCGAGACCCAGATCGGCAAGGATGTGCCACAGTTTGGTGCGGTTCACAAGGTCAAAGGCCGAAGATAGGTCCATGAACCCTAAATATAACGGACCCATCTTTCGCCCTAGTGTATTTATCTATTAACATCTGCAGATTAAGGCACTGCTCCATAATGCCACGTTTAGTTCTAAAACCGTACTGCAGATTAGATAGGACCCCTCTATCATCAAGCCAGGCCTGAAGTCTAAGTAGGATGACCCTGCCCAAGATCTTTACTGAAGAATCAATTAAAGAAATCGGGCGATAACATGCTGGGTCTACCCTACTTCCCTTCTTAAAGACAGGGATGATTACGGACTCCTTCCATGAAGCTGGTATACTGTTTCTTGTTATAGCATTAAAAACACCACACAACACCCTCGACCACAACTTTGTGTCCGTTTTGAAAAAGTCAGCTGGGACTCCATCCGGCCCGGGGGCCTTATTTTTTAGGGTCTGGTCAATAGAAATTTCAACTTCCGAGGCCTCAAAAACGACACCCTGTATCTCCTGAGAAAAGGAAAGACTATCTTCCAACTCGTCAACTAAATTACTCGAGTATATTGTCTCAAAGTGAGTAATCCAATCACTGTCCGAGATATTTGATTCAAGGGAGGCCTGATTCTTGTCTGAGAAAAAAGGCTGATTAACTACCCTCCAGAAATCAGCACTATTTTTAATGATCTCGGGGTCGGACAATTCTGTCCAAGCTAAATCCCTAATCTCCTTCTTTCTATTCTCTATGGCTTTCTTATACAAAGTTCTTAATGTGGTTATTAATGGACGGTCTTTAGGGACAGCTTTAAGGGCCTTAAGCAAATCGGCGTGAGCTTTTGAACACGCATGATCAAACCACTTTTTCTCTTTTAGCTTGGACAGTTTTTTATTGTTAGTCAGGCTGATGTCAATGGAGTTACAGAAGTTCCCAAATGCAGACATTACTTGGTCATTTGATGCCCTTGCGTCCAGACATGTTAAAACATAATTTCCGGTACTGTCAAGGACCGCATAAAGGACGTCCTCAGGAACAACAGAAGACCACTTAAGTCTACAACCCTGATCCTTTAGCACCACATCCTGATCTCTATTCCCATCGGGCCCACAAGACGTTAAAAAGGCAGTTGACAATACCTCCACTACAAAGGGGTTGTGGTCGCTAAATACTGAGACCATGACACCGTAGTGTACCACCCTTTCTAAAATCTGACAAGACATAAATATATAATTGATTATAGTACCGTCGCCATTACCTTTGAAGGTGGGAGTTCTGTTATCTAATTCCCCACAACCAGACTCGTACAAGTTCCAGGCATTCAGATAAGTCTCAAGGGTTTCCCCTCTAATGGAGTGCTCAAAATGTGTTAATGAAGAGAACGGAGGCCCCTCTTCTAAAGAGCCTGTACATGTCTGGGAACAGGGGTGGATATTAAAGTCACCTAAAAGAATGACTGCGAACTCCTTAACTTTTGTTCTGTAGACTGACAAAAAATAATCAATAATGTCTAAATTCTGCCTAGTGTCATCGTTGGGACTAGAATTATAAAAATTAATAAACAAAATATTCGAAAAAGAAGGGGGATTAAGTTCAACAATCTAACAATTTTTAGAACCAGAATTATGTTGTGTTAACACCCCTTTTAAAGACGTTTTAAATAAAGTTAACAAGCCCCCCTTCGGTCTGCCAGCCCCTCCACTGGAGGCGGGCACAGAAAAGTGTGTGTATCCATCCAAAGAGAAACTATTCAAAGGGTTCCAGGTTTCCTGAAGTGCAATGATGTCAAATGTCTTTAGTAAATTAGTCCATTAATTGATCCCGGCCTTGGCCCTAATACCTGCGATGTTCCAAGACATTATTCGGCAACATGCACTTTGGGGACCCTCAGTAGTAGGCAGTCAATCGTTTTCACTTAAAGATGATAAAGGTGCAAACCGATTGAACAAGGGCACAAGTGGCAACACTTGAGGATTAGGTCTACACAAGTTATAACAATATGAGTCCATATTCATAGGTGGTTGAGGAACTTGTGGTAATTCAGAAAGAAAGGCCTGTCTATTTGAGGGATAAGTAGGAGTGTGGAGACCGACATGAGAGTTAGAGGTAGGGGTCGTGCTCAGATGGTTATAGAAGTATCCCAACGGGCGCACACTTATATTATCCTCGGTAACCGGTAAGGAGGCGACCCTTAATAGTACAGTTGCGACATGCTGCGGATGTCTTAAATTTACAATAACGCAGTCGCCTCTGCAAGATTTTCTTGAGGTGCCAATCCATTCAGCTCTGCGCACTGACACTATGTCATTGCAGAAAGCCATGGGAAACCCACAATACTTGTTTAGCCAAGCAAGGACTTTGTTGCCTAGTGAACTGGTAGACTCATCCCGAGCTTCAAATGAGTTTGGATCTACTGTCGGGACGTTTGTCAGAGCCACAATATATGGTGCACAATCAGGAGGTAGATTCACTACAGGTTTTTACCTCCCCATTGACCCCCCCATGTTCTTTACGCCGGTCTTGTTAACATCTAATGGCTTCAGTGGGGTAGGAACTATAATGTCAGGTGTCAACAAAAGTTGGGAGGAGCTTACGGGAATGATAAATGGCCCTGAGTGTGTGCCTTTGGCCCCTTTACTGCTTACTGCCCCCCTACTACTATTTGAACCAGAAGCCACTGCTGTAGCTGCTCTGACAGATGTGCCTGAGCCAACAGTCTGAGGCGTCTTCGCCCCTAACAGAAGTGTGACAAAAGACAACCGAGTCTGGAAACCTCCTTTGAGACTTGGTCTAACTTATAATCAACCCCCATCTCAGCAATGGTATTTTGATGTGCATTTGTGATATTATCGGCAGCTACTTGCACTGAAGATGAAAAGAGTGAGCTTAATCTAGCTACTTCTTTAGACACCATATCAACTTTTGCCATTAAGGGTTTGATCATTAACTCCATTTTAGAGGACATCATTTCTGCAAGTAGTTGAAGGTGTTCACTGTTTACAACTTCATTAGTTCCCACCATACAATTGTCATTCGTTGACTCCACCCGGACTGACTGAGAGCTTACAGTGTTCTTAGTCTTGCGTAGCCCCCCACGTTTGTTGGTCAGTCTTCTACGAGCCGTAGACAAACGGCGGACAACGGGTGAAGCAACAGTGGGAGAAGGTGGCGATACATCATTATTAACAGGAATATCCGCCAATGAAGAAGCAAAATCCAAATCAGACACTGCAGAAGGGGCGACAGGTCGAGCTCCCTCATTCAAGACCATATCCTCAGGATTGTCTAGGACAACAACAACAGGGTCGGCAACAGGCAAAGGAGAAGAGGGGGGACTAATCCGGCTCAGAGACTGGCGGCGGTCAGCGTTAATTTTTGTGACCATTTTGACCATAAAGTTATCCATGGTCCCAACTAGTGCAGGAGTTTTACCAGAGTGCAGTTTGGCCATTTCATCAATTAATAGTATCAGTATTGATATCACCACTGGTTTATAAAATAGTAAGACACTCACAGCAGGACGAATCAGTTCAGTGTCCGTTATCCGATCTGCCAGGGGTCATGGCCCTGCCCTGCCTCCTCCTGCCCCATCATGGGCGCCCCTAAGGCTGCTGGGCAATGTAGTCTTTAGACCGAGTGAGTCTTCCGGTGCTCCGCCTTTTATGGCTCTGCTATGCCAGGCACCCCGCCGTTTCCCTCACGGCACCGCCCGATGGCGTTTCCTCTCACCAGCAAGGTCTCACACCCCCGTAATGCCTAAAATTTTTTTTATTATTATTTTTTTTCCCACAGCGCAGACTTTACAAGTTTACTAGGCTGCGCAGTTTGGAGATGAAGGAAATAATCAACCCCGAAACCAGGTGTACCGGGTGTACCGGGTGTACTTGCCAAGCTCCGTTGGAGAAGGGATGCCTCCGCCTCTCAGAACACCAACAGCGTGTCCAGGTGCCGCCGGGAGGACGCAGGCCAAAATCACTCCTCACAGCCAGTCAGTAAGGGCCACTACTGGGGAGTTATTACGTTGCTGCCTTTCTCCTCCCTTGGTTCCAGCCGCCCTGGGATGCCTCGCAAGGCTCCTGCCGCCACCCTGGCATGCCTCACGCGGCTCCTGCCACCACCACGGGATGCCTCACGCGGCTCCTGCTGCCACCGGGCACCTCACACGGCTCCTGCCACAACCGGGAGCCTCCCACGGCTCCGGCCGCCACTGGGCACCTCACGCAGCTCTTGCCACCAGGGGGCGCCTTTCACGGATTCTACCGTCACGGGTTGGCGCTCTTTGAGGGGCCACCTTCAGCTGAACTTCAGAAGGAGCCGGGGGTCTCCAGGTGAGCGGGCGGACGGGTCTTTTGAGGGCAGGGGTCGGTTTCTCCGAGTCCTCCACCGTCAGTTGCAAAAAACGTAGTAGGAAAATAACACCTAATAAGGCTGGTATGGCGAATGACTCAAGTCAGTAGGTCAGTAAAGAGGCACAAAAAAAGCCTGTAGTGATGCATTGAAGAATAATCCACAAAATGGCTGCCAAAGTCGTCACTCCACATCTGTTAAAACATAGCTGAGAAATAAGGCATGGTAGCTTGAGTGGAGGTGTCATTTTAAAGAATCAAAACAATGGCCCATTTAACAGCCGTTTGTGATGAAGAACGGCGTTTGTGTGGAGATAAGCCTCATTATTGATGCGCTCCGCGCGCACGATGAAAAAAAAAATGTCGTCCGCTATGGCGCAACGCTGCGGGAGAGACCCGTTAATAGAGAAAAGTTTATTTTCAGTGTGCGAACATGAGCGGCTGAGTTCGCCTTGCACTCTGCATAACTTCCGATACCTGCTTTGCTGAAAGGCTTTGTGAAGGATGACTGGATAGCGCGATTTTACCAAGGTTAGCCGGGGAGCCTCACACGGACGCCGCCATATTCCTTGGGAATCAAGCCACGCCCCCGTTCATAAAACTTAAAGCAGGCTTATTTAAAGTAATTAGAAGACATGACAGGCTGTCTATTCTCCCCAAATTATTTGCTTTGATGGATGAACCTCTCTAAGAAATAACAAAATATCCAATGGAAAACTCACTAATGTGTGATGTTACAGCACAACATGAAATAACACAATCAAATACTGAACAGGAATTACTGACCTATATTGCATCATTCATTGTAGTTAAATATGTTTAGCATTTGATCAGCACAAGTCAGCCAATCGGTAAAAGTTCAAGAACTAGATTTAATGTAAACTACTTGCTCAACCCCAGTACATAAAAGCAACTATGTAGGTAAAAAACTGTTGCAGCCTGTGTAGGTAAACGTGGTTGGACTGTGGGGTGGGGTGGGACGGATGAGGGTGGAAGTTGACATACGACAGGATAGTGAACATAAAATAAATAAATAAAGCCACTTACCTTGTGCTTGTCACATCGTTGCGTTTGCAATGCGATGAGCACATTGTAAGCAGTTTTATATACTTTATGTTCACAATACCGCCATAAGTTGACTTCCACCTCCCAGGCCCTGCACTGACCACGCTTACCTGCACATGCCACCACTGGTAAAAGAAATTAAAAGAGTGTTCAACTACTCAAAGACCTGAAATTGGGGGTGGCTATATGGTGAAACATGATGTTTATTGTAAAAACAAATACAAACTCAAATATCTGGGAACAGATTGAAAAATATTTCTACTACCTGATAGTATTACTGTATTTTGAAGGCTGATTTCGGGAGGTGCTAGGCTGTGACAAGAATCTGCTGATGAACATTGTTGTTTTTGGGTGTTTTGTGTTGGTGTCAAATTGCAGTATTGTGTTTTGCTGTATTAATGTTGTTTTCTGCTTTGGCTGTTTTGTTGTGTTATGCCCTGTTACGTTGTAATTGTTTTGCTTTGTGCTAAGAGGTTTAATTTAACAATGTCAACATATACTGCTATATTTTCAGCAAACCATAGTTCATTCATTCTATGTTCTAATCCAAAACACACATGTATCACTCTACACTGTGGATAAATCCCGCTGGGCACCTTCAGTATAAAACTGTGACAGAGACCTCTCTTAAATTAGCACTTCCCTTGCTCACCTTATGTTATAGGACCCAAAGAATGAGACTAGGAATGAATTTACTAACTTGAACAATGCACTATTCAAATTAAAGTAGCACAGAACATGATACACTCTTTTCAATTCATGTGAGGATTCACCTACTGCCTTACTGAATTTATGAAAATCTGACCAGAAGTCCTGCCAGCTATGTTTACGAGGACTAGGGAGATGGGACACACAAAATAAATCATGCACAAGGTCAATTTTGTTTGCATGTATGATGATTAGTTGCAGCTTAAAATGTCCTTGTTGCCTAGCTCAGAGGGTTAAGGCATACCTGGGTGCACTACAGATAATAGGCCAAATGATATCCCCTCTTTAAAAAGTCAGAGACTACTTAGACTTCCTATAATGATGTAAATAATGTCATTACTATGTATAGAACGACCCTCATTTGAATGTGGATGTGATCAAGAAACAATCTCCGACCAACCATTTTACCAATAATGTTGTGCTAGCTTTCCCTTGTGAATGTTGCTAACTGTGGGTCTTACACATTGAAAGATAGTACATGTGCGTGCAGGTATCCTGTGCTAATAATTACATGTATTATAATATTGCACCCTGTATTTAGAGAATTTGCTGTAAAACCTTTAGTAGAATGTTTAAGGATTTGTTTTAAGGTCTCCCATTTGATGCTGTGTTACGTTTATAAGAATGGAGTTTATTTTTGAGAAGGAGAAAAGAGTAGAAAAGAATGAAGGGGAGCAGTAAACATTTCAGGTAATGTGGGATATTCGACTCATTATTGAATGAAAAAAAGCCCATCGCTCTTACCTCAAGGTTTAATTTTCAGATAACAAAATTCATGACCCCAGTATTGCAAAATATATATATATGTTTGATGCGCACCTTTCTATATCTGTTAAATACAGTCTATGTAATTGTTTTAGTGACTATGCATAATAAATCAAAACTTCTGTTTGGTGTCACTTTTTGTGTATGAGACAAACAAAAGCAGACAACTTATGTATAATTGTAAACTAACCACCATTGTTTCAAAAACCCTCATGTAGTGTTTCTAAGTTGTCCATCTACAATGCACGCTTAAAACACATCTCAAGGCTCACGCAGTGACATCTTACCTTCTGCTATTGCAAAGTCCCTCCTAGGATATAATATCCCACCCTCCCCACCCACTGCTACATTCTCAACATGTCAGTTATGCAATTCACTTTTGGCAATGATGCTGAAATATGTTATGGGCGTTTTTAAGGCATCGAACAGCCTGAATCACAGCATTAGGCCATTTGCGATTGCCAAAATGCTTTTCTGTTCCTGTTCGAACACCAAACTGAGGTTCTACAGAATCACAGTTTGTATTTGTGATTCGGTATTTGAAAGGAGTGCTTTTAGGAAGTGCCTTCCATGTATTGAATCGTAGAGGTATTTGCCAATGTTTTGATAAACGAAATTCAGTTGCAAAACATTCATGTTTTCCAACTCCTCAAAGGAAGGATCCCTTGCCCTTGGGCACAAAAATAAATGTATATTTTTAAGTGTACATCGACTACTGTATGGAAAATGGTTTGCATTACAAAAAAAAGCTTTTTTTTAAAGAAACCACAGACAATGTGTTTTGCTCTTCCCTGCAGACTACCATCCCTGTTAGGGCTGTTATTCCTAATGGGTCGCCAATGGCTACCAACCCATCAATATTCATGCCGTTGGTCGATTTACAAAAACAACAGGTGATGGACCGAATGAGGATCAATGTCACACATTCAACCCAGTCAAAAGATCTGGGTCCTAATCCATCGTTTTTTTGCACTCCACACCACCCTGGGTTAGACAATGGCGATATGCAAATCAGCTCTGACCCTGTGCCCCAGGTCGATTTACAACACACAAGGAATCATCATTTTAAAAATAAAAGTTTCATGCAATAGCAATTTCCTAATTTAGAAATCACTACTTCCAATTTGAGTACATCTGACACCATTACAATGAAAAAAGCAACACTGCATCACCAAAGAGCAGTCAAATTCCTCCCAGGAAAGAAAATAAGAGGGCAAATATCTCCAGTAACAAGCTCCACAGCTTGCAACTGTACGTAATCTGGACCCGTACATGACCGGAATGATGTCCTAGTCATTTCTAAAAAGAACAAAAGGCTGCTAACTAATCTTGCTCAGCACCTTCACAAGAGGTGATGTGGTGGAACATCCATCACGGACCTTAAATGTATTAATCATTTTACCTGGTTACCCTCCTATTCTGATAACCTAGATAGGCTTCTACAAATCGCAGAGCTCCTGGTCTTTTCAAATGGCCTACAAGACTCTGTCATCACTCTTGTCATCTTCAATGTTTACACGGGAACCTTTGAAACCTTATATGCTGACCACATATGCAAAACTGAACTCCACTTGGTTAGATTTCTTTCTGATCTCCAGCAGCACAAAAAAGCTTCAATCCTGCAATGGCTCTTGGAAACAAAGCTAAACAGCCTAGGGGCATATTTTCAAGCCCCTATCGCCACAGGAATGTCCCTTTTTCTGACATTCCCATGGCGATAGGGTCAGCGCCTTATTCTCAAGGCAGCGTTAACCCACTTAATGTGGCATTAAGCCAAGTTAAGTGGCTTAACGCTGACTTGAGAATAAGGCCCCTTTCATGCAAAATGTTGCGTGAATGGAGCGTGCAATGGGTGTTCCGGTGGGCGTTCTACCAAAACACCCATTGTGATCATCTCTGCCACTTATTATCAAGGGTGGTGATAATAGGTGGGAATGCCGAACTTAAGATCAGAAAAATCCTGGTCTTAAGTAGGCGAGACAATTAGAAATGCTATATTTCTCCTTGTTGTTTTCTTTTTTCATGTGTGCTGCCTTGTGCAGCACACAAGGGAAAAACAAAATGGTATTTCTGGAATGTTCATGTGCTGAAAAGGGGCACCTTCCTGTACATGAACAACATTCCCCCACACACAGACAGTCTTGCTCTCTGGTGCAAGGATATCTGCGATGGTGCTAAGTCGTGAAACTTAGCACCATCGCAGGGGTAAACGCTGCACCGCATTCTTGAGAAAAGGGTGCAGCCTCGTGTTTCTGAAGTGGCGGTGAGATGCTTTAATCAAGGAGGCTAACGCCTCACACCGCCACTTCTTTGAGAATATCCCCCTTAATGTCTGAAATAGTCCTACTCTCTTCCTTCAGGTGTAAACTTGTATCCTCCCACCTAGAAACGCAGATCATCTTCCATTTTGATGGCGGCAACGTCCTGTCTATTAGCACCACCACACCCACCCTCTACCCTAAAAGTGCACCTCTTCAATGCAACCAAGCTCATCAAGTTTCTGTCGAAATTCACCCACATCACTCCTAACCTCATCTTTTTTTACTCATTTACTCAAAATGATAGGTTTTTAGACATGCTGCATCATGGATAACAAAAAATTAGAGCTCAACAAGGTAAACATACACTTTTGTCTAAGATTACATTTGCTGTAGAAACTTTACTACTTTGGTATTCACAAACTATGAGTGTAATTTTTCTACTAGTAATCTTACGAGTAGAATTGTATTACTAGTAAAATTACCAGTTGTAAAATTACACCCCTAGTTTGTGAATGCCAAAATAGTGGTAATGTTACTAGAGCAAATGGAAACTTACACAACAGTGTAAGTTAAGGTTTGTGAATCCGGGGCCACCTTATTTTTGAGAAAAACCTCCTAACTCTGGTGAAGAAAGTGCAACAAGTAGCTAAAAATTTGGCAGGCATGAAAAGACAAATAGAGGAGATAAACCAACATAGCTCTGTGATTATTCAGCAGTTTAAGTATCACTGTGTTCATCATCAATAAGCAAATGCCACAGACTCTTAGCCGACAGCCCGACTATGAAATCCCTCTCCCCTGTCACTGTCTCAGGTATTATCAAATACTAATATTTCTGTACAGCAATTGGTATTGAGGTTACCGATTTTTTTTGTAGGCTGTTCAATACTAAAGGTATTTACGTTAAAAAAGTTTGTTGACCATTTACAAATTGTAAAAGAGATTATAACCAATAATGTTGTAGTGCTGTGAATTGAATGAATGCATTCTCTGTACAACCATACCCCGGTGATTGATTCTGAAAAACTCTAAGGCGATGTTAAATGCATGAAACTAATGTGATTTAGATTGAAAAATTATTGGAGTATTTATTTTCAGAAACAAATGTACCTGCAGCCACTTCAAAAGAAACAATATTGAGTTCAGGTGACTGGCCCCATGCAATGAGGTTAAAATAAATAAAACACAAAAAAGTAGCAGAAGGAATGTTTTTCAGCCTCAGGAATTTCCCTATGAATTCATTAATGTACCGGGGCGTCTGTAAGGAATATTTAACCGTTATTGTCTATGTGGTATCTCGTCATAAACATTGGTCAAACCCAGTCTTTGAGCCTATCGTTGTGTGCACAGAGAGGGCTACCAATTGCTCTTCAGATATATATATATATATATTCACTTAAAAAATCATAGGTTTTAGGCCTTATATAGTTAGGAATTAGCATTTAAAAAACCATTGAAATTGCTCCTATATAGTTAGTTGTACTATCAGTGTCATTTGAGATGTCATCAGTGATGTCATCAGTGATGTCACTGACCATGTCATGAATGATGTAATATGTGACATCATCATCAGCGGATTGCGGGTGCGCGAAATATAGTTACTACAACTAACTATATAGGAGCAATTTGAATGGTTTTTTAAATGCTAATTCCTAAGTATATATGGCTTGAAACCTATGGTTTTTAAGTGAATTTGCAAGGTTTTTAAAATGCTAATTCCTAACTATATAAGGCCTGAAACCTATTGTTTTTTAAGTGAATTTGCACGGTTTTTTAAATGCTAATTCCTAACTATATAAGGCCTGAAACCTATGGTTTTTTAAGTGAATTTGCAAGGTTTTTTAAATGCTAGTTCCTAACTATATAAGGCTTGAAACCTATGTTTTTTTCAGTGAATTTGCAAGGTTTTTTAAATGCTAATTCCTAACTATATCAGGCATGAAACCTATATTTTTTTTCAATAAATTTCAAAGGTTTTGTAAATGCTAATTCTATTAGCGGATAACGTTTATATATGTTATTATCCTTCTGGGACCACCTGAGCAGCCATCTTGTTTCTCAGGAGAAGTGAGGCACAAGAGAGCACAAAACAAGAGTGGAAAACGCGAAAAGGGGGCAGGGTTGAGACCCCATGACTCCCTAGCCCTTCTCAGGGGGTCCAAGAAGGACCACCAAGTGCAAATATGTATTTATTTATTTCTAATTGCTGGGTACGCGCACGGTACCCCGAAACTTTTTTGAATTTTTTTTATTTTTTATTTGCCCTTGGGGGTCCTTTTGGGACCCCTGAAAAGGGCTAGAGGGTTGGAGGTCTCTACCCTGCCCCCTTTTCGTGTTTTCCACTCTTGTTTTGGCCTCTCTTGTGTCTCAGTCCTCCTGAAAAACAAGATGGTGGCCAACACTTCCTGGTTTGGAATGTTAACAGTCGACTGCCAGCCAATCAGAAACTTGCTCGTGCATGTAAGGGTACGCGCACGTATACGTACGGTACGCGGACGGTGCGCGTACGGTGAGCGCATATAGATATATAATTTGCTCAAATTCAATTTTCTCAACAACTACTGGAGGGATTTTCACCAAATATAGAAAAGGCACTACTGCCTACCTGTCCCTACCATTTTACCAAGTTTGGTGTAATTCCGATTAGCCGTTCGGGCTGTAGCCGTGTCTAAAGGTCCCTATGGAAAATGCCATTTGAAAAATTTCAAATTCAATTTTCTCAAAAACTACTGGAGGGATTTACACCAAACATACAAAAGGCACTGCTACATACCAGTCACTACCCTTTTGCCAAATCTGGTGTAATTCCGTTCAGCCATTCGAGCTGTAGCCTTGTCAAAATGTCCCTATGGAAATTAATATGGAGAAAACACGTTTTTGGACCCCCCTTTTTTCTCGGCCCCCGCTTGACGAATCCCCTCGAAACTTTCAGGGAAGGAGCGGAGCTTAGCGAGGCAAATTTAGGAAAAATTACAGGCAGATCCCTCAATCGGCGCCAAAGTGCGCCTAAAGAATATCCAGCCGTCACTGCTGCAACTTATGTCTGACAGATGCAGGAATTTGCTGTTTGAAGGGTCCTAGCAGCATATGGAGCTGCTTCAACTGAATTTTCCTCTTTGGACGAGCACAATCTAGTGAAGGTACTTTTTCCTCATTCCGACGCGAGCGGCCGCCATTTTGTTTGGCTGGCTGCCGCTTGCTAGAATTTCTAAATCCTTCGTTTTCACGCGGATGTGGGACTATATATGAGCAATTCTGGCATCACATTGAGCTACCCTAATTGAATTTGTGGGCGAGTTCCCGCGAATGGAGACGCATTACCGTCATTTTGTATCGGCCGCCGCTCGCTAGAACGACCACATCCTTCGCCTTAAATTGATGCAGTATTATGCTTGTTGAACATCCCTAGCAGCATATGGATCTACTGTAACTGATATTCACTCTGTGTCTCTGTGCTGGTATGATCTGAGGCAATTTTATTTCATTCTGACTTGAGCTGTTGCCATTTTGTTTTGACTGCCATTCGCTAGAATCCTTACAATCCTTGCCTCTGATAACTGGTTCTCTATACTTCGCACAGTTGCCGGATTTTCACTATGTATGACCTCTCTTCAAGTATTTCTGCATTCAAGACCCTCCATTTTCACTCCTTTTTTGCAGTAGCTGTTTACATCAAAAATGGATATCTTCTATTCTCATGACTCTGCAATATTTTTTGTAGCCTTTTCATATTTGTAGAATGTTTTTGGTCTGGTATTTCATGACTTCTTCCATATAAGGTTATGCCTTTTTCCTTTCAGCACTTCATAGTATTTAAGCAGTTGATCTACTATAGGCTTATTAACCTTGTGCTGATCTGTGGTTTGTGATATACATCTCTGTTTTATGCCTACTCTCCGAGTCTGAGGTATTTCTCTTAAACGCATGGGCAGACTAAAATCTTCATTGAGAATTACACCTCATACTTTACGATACTCTAGAACGGCTACCAAAGCTCCTCTTTCGACTAAAGCCGTGTCTACCAGAACTAAACCCAAGTGAGTTAAAAAAGACCCTCCCTCACCTATATTATCTTCGAAAAATCCTGTTCTTGACTCCATTTTAGATGAGGCGAGGGGTCTGAAATCCTTTATGTCCAAGACAAACGAGAAACTCCAACAGATTGAAGACAGATGGATTACTATGGAGGCTAAGTTTCTGGATATGGAACAGCGCATTAGTGATCTTCATGATGTTTCTAATAAAATTCCACTTTTGGAACAGGAAATCCACCGCCTCAAACTTCACACGGAGCACCTTGAGAATCGAAATAGATGGAACAACCTATGCCTTTACGGCTTACCAGAGAATATTGAAGGCACAGATATGCTTCTTTTTTTAAAGAAATTCCTCCCAGAACTCTTAGAGATTCCTGCAATGCCCTCATAGAATATTCTACTTGCACACAGACTTGGCCGTCTTCAACCACATGCCTCCAGACTTAGAGGAATTATTATGTTATTTTTGGAATTCACAGATCTTATGCGTGTCCTCTCAGCAGCCAAGTCAAAACTTCGTCTCATGTGGTCTGGTCACACCATCTATTTGTCTCAAGATCTCTCTAACGCAACTAACGCACGAAGAAAGGAATTTTGGGCTCTTCGTCCTCAAATGAGACAATTTAATATATTCTCTATGGCATCTTACATCCGTGCCTTTGTAAAATCACTCATGAGGGTTCTTCACATTGTTTTGATGATCCTACTAAGTTGAAAACCTTATACATGCTCTATCTCTGAAGTCTGCTTTTGGCTCCTCTCCTCGCTGCTCATTCTCTTGTATCTGTTTCTTCTTCTTTCCTTGATGGCTTGTTCTTCTTCTATTTTATTTCTTCTCACTCTCCATTGCTCCATCTTCTTCTGCGCAGCTGCACCTCATGCCACTTTCTTTGTGATGCTCTTTTAGATCTGGATGTGTTTCCTTGATCTATCTTCTCTTTCTTCTACTATCCCTTTCTTTTGTCCCCTCTTCTCATTCTTTTTGTTGTTATTTCTTCCTTTTTCCATACCTCATTGGTTGCATGTTTTTATTGGTGCTTTTTATTGTATTATGATGTATTCTTTACGTCTAATTGATATATGGTATTTCTCTTCTTTTAGCTGTTTCCTTGTGATGTGTCATCTCCTTCCATGTCTTACCTTCCCATCCCACAATTATGTGTAATCTTGTCACGTGGAATGTCCGTGGTCTTGGTCATCCCATCAAAAGGCAAAATGTACTTTCTCATTTATCAAATTAAATGCTCAAGTTTCCTTTATTCAAGAATCGCATTGTAATGACACTGAATCACTCAAATTAAAGCGACAATGGGTGGGTCAAGTTGTGTTTTCTCCTTCGGTTGGTAACAATGGGGGTGTTGCAATATTGTTTCAAAAGTCTCTTCAAGTGCAAATGTTGTCCCGCCCTTGGAGAGCCTCTGTGATACCATCGCAGATTACTTCGAGGAAAAAATACAGGGCATTACGAAGGACTTTGCAGTCCCTGTGCTAGAGTCAGAAGAAGGGAGCCGGAAGGGGAGCCAAGCGATGGATCAGCTAGCAGTTTTCAGCATGGAGGAGACACATAGGGCAATACTGGCGACTAAATCTGGGTCTCCATTTGACCCTTGCCCCATTTCGCTTCTAAATCGGATTGTGGAAGTAGCTAATCCGGTAATAAATGAAATCGTTAATGCCTCACTGGCCACTGCTAATATTCCCGCTGAATGGAGACTAGCGGCGGTTAAACCGCTGCAGAAAAAACAAATGCCCGATCCTACCACACTGTCCAACCTCCGACCAATTTCATTGCTCCCCCTACTGTGTAAAATCACAGAATCTTTTGCTAATCAACAGATTACCAAATTTCTTTTTGTTGTTATTTCTTCCTTTTTCCATACCTCATTGGTTGCATGTGTTTATTGGTGCTTTTTATTGTATTATGATGTATTCTTTACGTCTAATTGGTATATGGTATTTCTCTTCTTTTAGCTGTTTCCTTGTGATGTGTCATCTCCTTCCATGTCTTACCTTCCCATCCCACAATTATGTGTAATCTTGTCACGTGGAATGTCCGTGGTCTTGGTCATCCCATCAAAAGGCAAAATGTACTTTCTCATTTATCAAATTAAATGCTCAAGTTTCCTTTATTCAAGAAACGCATTGTAATGACACTGAATCACTCAAATTAAAGCGACAATGGGTGGGTCAAGTTGTGTTTTCTCCTTCGGTTGGTAACAATGGGGGTGTTGCAATATTGTTTCAAAAGTCTCTTCAAGTGCAAATGTTGTCCCGCCCTTGGAGAGCCTCTGTGATACCATCGCAGATTACTTCGAGGAAAAAATACAGGGCATTACGAAGGACTTTGCAGTCCCTGTGCTAGAGTCAGAAGAAGGGAGCCGGAAGGGGAGCCAAGCGATGGATCAGCAAGCAGTTTTCAGCATGGAGGAGACACATAGGGCAATACTGGCGACTAAATCTGGGTCTCCATTTGACCCTTGTTCCATTTCGCTTCTAAATCGGATTGTGGAAGTAGCTAATCCGGTAATAAATGAAATCGTTAATGCCTCACTGGCCACTGCTAATATTCCCGCTGAATGGAGACTAGCGGCGGTTAAACCGCTGAAGAAAAAACAAATGCCCAATCCTACCACGCTGTCCAACCTCCGACCAATTTCATTGCTCCCCCTACTGTGTAAAATCACAGAATCTTTTGCTAATCAACAGATTACCAAATTTCTGGAGGACAGTGAGGCTTGGCACTCGAACCAATCAGGTTTCAGAGCACAGCACTCCACTGAGTCAACGCTCCTATTTACCACCGATACCATCCGCATGGCGCTGGACCAGGGTAAGAAGGCCGTCTTGATACTGTTAGACCTGTCGGCGGCCTTCGACACGGTCTCGCATGTCATCTTGATTGGCAGGCTAATAACATCTGGCATTACTGGGACAGTCCTGGAATGGATTAAGAACTTTCTGAGTGGTAGGAGACAAGTGGTTACTTTGGGCGAATTTTGCTCAAAGGAGAAACCACTTACGATGGGAGTACCGCAAGGGTCCAGTCTGAGCCTGACATTGTTTAATGTCTATACTACCCCTTTGATTAGGCTGATATCATCATTTGGCATCGATGTGGTGGCATATGCCGATGATACTCAACTGATCCTAGTCCTTGATAAAGACACTCAGGACAGGGAAATCAATCTCAAATGCTGCCTGACGGCTACCTTTGACTGGATGAGGAGAAACCACCTGAAATGTAATACAGGAAAGACTGAGATCATGCCGAGGGGCCCACAAAACGACTTTGTTCCCAGACTATGGTGGCCGGAGAAGGCAGAAATACCGCCGCATACTACAGACTCTGCTCGTAATTTGGGGATTAACTTTGATTCTGATCTGTCCTTCAAGCAGCAGGCACTGAAGGTAGCGGGACATGTTTTGGTATCATCAGGGGGCTAAGAAAGTTTTTTGATCTTTCGCCGCTGGAGGCTAGAAAAACTGTAACAGTCGCCCTCGTGACATCAAGGATAGATTACTGGAATAGCCTCTATGCTGGTACTAACAAAGTGGTCACCCATAAACTCCAGATGGTGCAGCATGCAGCAGCCAGACTGGTGCTGAAGTGGCCGAAGAGATCATCTGCAACTGTTGCACTAAAAGCCCTGCACTGGCTACCCATAATCAAAAGGGTCATTTTTAAAATACTGGTTATCACTTTTAGAGCTGTTCACTCATTAGGGCCCAAATACCTAAGAAAAAAGTTCATTAGGTATCATCCAGCCTGTACCCTGCGTTCCTCAAATGCTAATCTCCTGACTGTTCCAGCTTTCAGACTTAGTAAGAGAGGTTGTAAATCTTTACCAGTTCTAGGGTCAAAAGCCTGGAATACTCTTCCTCCTTACCTTCAGGCACTGGAGAGTGAAACTGAATTCCGAAAAGAACTTAAAACATGGATGTTTAAGCTACAGGACACCATAGCTAGAGCTCTAGTGTGAAGGTTGGATTAGTTAACATTAGCAGCCGGACCGTTTTACATCTTTGGGTCATTCTGTTGGCGCCTAGATGCTCCTTGGAGCGATAGTAGCGCGGTATAAAAAAAATGCTTACATTACATTACATTACAATGATACTGATGGACGTTGGGTAACGGCCAAGGTTGTTGTACAAGGTAAAGAACTGGTTCTTTTGAATATTTATGGCCCAGTCAAACCTGATCCTGAATTTTTGAATTCCATCAAAGTTTTACTTGCTTCTATTGATTTCCCGAATATTATAGTTGCTGGTGATTTTAATCAATGGCTAGATCCCTACTCCAACAGACGATCCAAATATAAATTTAATCCAGATAAATCCCACACAGCCTTTCAATTTGCCATTACCTCTCGCCCATTCTTTGATACTTGGAAGACTTGTAATACTGATTCTCATGAATGTACCTTTTTTTCAAATGTTCACCAAACTCGTTCTAGGATTGATTATATTTTGATTGGTAAATCCTTATTGCCATCGCTTTTGTCATCAGAGATTGGTTCTATTTTTATTTTTGATCATGCACCTGTTCTCTCTGTTTTGGACCTTTCTTTAACTTCCCCCAAATTTAGTAGATGGAAGATAAATACTTTTTTATTATCTGATACACATTTCATTACAGCAGTTAATCAATTTATTAATGATTTTTTTTACACTTAACAATCCCTCCGACACCTCTACTACTAATTATTGGGATGCCTTCAAGGCATATTTTTGTGCTTTTACAATCTCTTATGTTATTAGCAAAAATAAAATTGCTCGTAAAAATATGCAGCATTATTACAACATTTGAAACTTTTGGAACATACATTTTTTACCTCCAAATCTCCCTCAACTCTACATGACCTGATTAAGGCAAAATACGAGCCTAATAAGTTGGCCACTGTTGATGCTTGCAATATACTTCTTAAAATTAAATCTAAATATCATGAAGGTCTGACCAAGGCTGGTAAGATGTTGGCCAAATACTTAAAAATCTAATCTGAACACAAGCACTTTGGCCCTCTTCTAACTGAATCTAATAATACTCTTGTCTCCTCAGATGAGGATATTGCTCATGTATTTCATGAATACTATCAGTCACTTTATTCTGATGATACAAATCCCTCCCCACAGAATCTGCATACCTTTTTTTCTGGTCTTCCCTCTCCTCCTTCCTTACCTGATGAATTTGATCAATTGGAGAGAGATATTTCTGTACAGGAAATAACTGATGCTATCAAATCTCTCAAGAAACCTAAAGCCCCGGGCCCTGATGGTCTCCCTGTTGAATTTTATTCTGCCTTTTCCTCCATTTTCATTCCCAAACTTTTAGCACTTTTTAATTCCTTTATCTCTGAATCCAAAGCATCTGGTTTCTTCATGGAAGCCTTGATTGTTCTTATACCCAAACCCGACAAGGACCATTCTCTTTGTAAGAATTACCGTCCTATATCATTAATCAATTATGACTGTAAGATATTTGCAAAGATTCTTGCTACCCATTTAGAGAACATTATCCCATTGTTGGTTAAAACTGACCAATCGGGTTTTATCAAAGGCAGATTGGCTGCGGATAATGCTCGTATGTTTGATAATATCATTTCCTTAATTAAAAAAATCAGGTTGCCTTTAGCTGCTCTGTCCTTGGATGCTAAGAAGGCTTTCAACCGTATTAATTGGCAATTCCTGTTTAAAACACTTCAATGGTTTGGATTTTTTCCATCTTTTATATCATACATTAAATTATTATATTCCTGTCCCAGAGATAGTATTTTTGTAAATAGCCGCTTTTCTAAATATGTTTCCCTATCTAGAGGTACACATCAAGGTTGCCCTCTCTCACCCTTATTATTTGTTTTATGTCTTGAACCTTTCCTTGAACATATTCGGGAACAATCTCATACCTCTGGTATCTCCTATAATTCTTTAGAAACAAAAATGTCAGCTTATGCGGACAATATATTAGTTTACATGTCTAACCCTATCTCATCCCTTACTCCCTTTTTGGAGTAGGTCAAATTATATTCTAGTATTTCGGGATATAAGTTGAACTTTTCAAAAACAGAAGTTTTTCCGTTGAATTCCTGATGCTACCATTATATGTTTCAAGATATTAATTTTACTTGGTGTCCCAATAAAGTAAAGTACCTTGGTATGTGGTTTTCTGCTACTTTGAATGACACACTTAAACATACGTTTCATACATTAGTAAATAAGATTCAATCTTTATTGCTTTCCTGGTCACCCCTTCACTTATCCCGGTGGGGTAGACTTAATTAATTAAAATGATGATTATCCCACATATCCTATATACTTTGTCTATGTTGCCTTTTCGAATCCCCTTAACATATTTCTCTCAAATTAATTCTATTTGTACTAAATTTCTTTGGAACAAAAAACACCCACGTATTTCTCTTGTAAAACTTAAGCTTCCCAAATTTGAAGGAGGAGTGCGTTTCCCTGATTTCAAACAATATCATGATGCATTTCTAATTAAACAGTTTTTTTCCCTTTCCTTTGATTTTGGTGACACTCCTATACCTCGTTGGACTTCTTTTGAACGATTTTTTTTTTTAAACTTATCTTTTTGTAATATAATTTATATGTCTAATTGTAAATTTTTAGCTAATAATCCTATTTTGAAATACTCCCAAAACCTATTATACAATATATTCATGGATGGTCTTGACCCCCTTCAATGCTTTTTGTCCTTTATTATTTGGTACAATAAATACATTAAATACAAACGGAAGTCATTATACTACAAACATTGGAGGAGAAGGGAATTCTTTTTGTTCATCAACTCATTCATCTAAACTCTGTTATTCCCTTTTCGATGTTACAATTGCAATATTGTTTACCAGACTCTTTCCTTGATGACTATACTTTACTATCAACAGCTCTGTTATCTCATTTAAATACTTTTGATCTTTCCAATGTTCCCACTTCACTAATTCCACCTACACCACTTTATACTATTTCTCAAGAACATAAACCTAACGCGCCTTATATCTATAAAATACTATCTTCTCATATTACTGAAAGACCTAAATCTCCTACAGATTTAGCCGGGGAATCTGACCTAACTCTTTCATTATCTGTTTCTGATTGGGGAAACTTGTGGTCTAAGTTATTCAAAATTTCAGCTGCTGCATGCATTACTCAATCGCTCTACTTTATTTATAATAAAGCAATATTAACCCATGTTTGTATATCCAAGTATTCCTCTACCTCATCCTCCTTATGTTGGTCTTGTTCTAATTTTACTGGAACTCTTACACACCAAATTTCTGATTGTACTAATGTTTTTAACTTTTGGCGTTCTATTTGGTCTACATGTATGAACATTTTCAAATGTAATATTACATTATCAGTGCAAAATATTTTTCTAGGTTCTTCATCACCTGATATTGTAGGTTGCACTCATATATCCATTTTATTTGACCTTTTTCTTGCATTAGCTTTGAAAGTTATTATGTCATGTTGGAAACATAGTTCCAAATTATCCTCAGTGACTTGGTGGAATTTTATTTGTGATGAACATCGTATTGCTACTGTCTCTTCCTGCTCTCTATCACAGAAAATTAAATGTGATCGTTTTTGGTTACCTTTCACAACTTAACTTACTTCACATGCTTCCATATCTTAATACATTATTTTTTTTTCTTTTTCTCTCCTCTTAGTTTCCATCATCTTTCATCTTATTTATGCTTAGGGCTCCCGGTTTTCCGTTTTTACGGATATTTACATATAAGTACAGACGGAAATCTATATTTCCTTTGCCTGTATTTATATATAGAAACGGCAAAACACTGGCAAATGTTGCCGCGCTGCCCTGCATGCAGTTTACTTTGCACGTTGAAATTCATTTAAATCCCTTCCAATCAGGGTCTTTTAGCGCCCTCATGTGGACATATTGGCTCAGGGTCTTTCAAGGACGGCCGATCCCCTGAGGCAATCTTCGTCTGATCCAAGCCTCAGTGTGTGGGCGTGCCAACATCTCCGGCCTTTCCCTCATAACTTTTGCCCTTTATTTGGGGGGCTCACCTGACTGTATTTCTTCTTACCCTGCACTACGGACCACCAGCCTTTAACACGCCTTCCTGTTGCCACCATCAGCTTCTGTTCCTGCAACGGGCCTCTTCTTTCGTTCAGCATCGCCAGGGCTCTGCCACTGATGTTAGTTAGCTCTGTGCCAGCCCGCCGCAGTTTCTACTGGCAAGGTAAGGCAGCAGCAGAGGATCGTATCCTCTGCCATAATGTGGGTGGGGGGGGGGGCGGGGGGTTGTTGTCGTCTTTACAGTGCAGTGCTACGATTTTTGATTATATGTACAAACAAACTTAAATAGAAACTGTTTTGTGGTGGAGGGAAAGGCAGCGCCGTCACGCCATGCCATGATTGATTGCTGCCTAGTTAGCCCGAGGGTTAACAAACTGGGGGTGGGGGGGGGGGCTTCTGCTTAGGGGCTCAGAGCTGGCCTTTAAGATAGCACCAACATTAGAGGCAGCAGGGGGTCCCTTTGGCCGTCACAGGTCACTCCTTGGCTGAGCAGAGACTGCACCCTGAATACAAACATCCCCAGACCTCCCATAGCCCACCCAGAGCACCAATTGCTTAGCTCATTAGCTGCCTTATGCTGAGGATGGTTTTGCTAATGTGTGTCAGCAGGGGTGAGACGGTGAGGGAGGGCAAGGGGTTAATGCAGTGTTAAAAACATTGTCCCATTGTTCACAGTATGATAGTGTAGGATTAAAACCACTTACAGGCAAAGGAGACAGAAACGAGCTCTTAGTGACACTGACAAGGCTGGAGCATGACCTTAATCCACACAGCACAATGCGCCAATCAGAATATTGGCGCCTGGGGCCTGGGCCCAGCTCATCCATGCTGAAGGCCGGCCCAGCTGGGGTGCATCAGTTTTCACAACACAACACATCCGATTAAATTTATAGAGCTGACACATATTTTCGTGTGCATGCTTTTCTTTAGTTTTATTTTGGACACTGTGAAGGCCATCCATTCCTTGCACTCTGCGAGCTTCACCAAAATCCACTAGAAGTGGCTAGGTGACCATCGGGCATAAAGTTGGTTTGGGAAGAGAATAAACCCAGTATTTAAGTAAATGTGCCTGAGAATTGCAGCCTATAATATTCACCTTTATGTTTTGTTTCCCCCTCAGAGAGACCTGCTTTTGAAGGTTTAAACGTCCTCTTGCTGCAGCTAGGGATGAGAATGATTTGTGTTCTTCACAACTACATTAATACATTTCTGGTCAAACTGACATTAAACAAAATTAAGCATTACGTGACGTCACTTCCCTCTATTGTTCTCCAAGCCTATGCTAAAGCTGTATTTTATACTTGACTGTAGTGCGAGTACTAAGTTGTAAATCAGTAGAGATTACAGGGAGGAAGTTAACAGAGATAACAAGAGAGACTGCAAAACAGAGAGAGAGCAAGAGGGACACAGCAAGGAGGTAGCACAAGAATGGAGCATAGTTGACAAGAACAGCACTAGAAAAGAGAACTGAGAAAAAGGCTGGAGCTGAGAAAAAGAAGAACTAAACCTGAGTGTACGGAGAGAGGCGAAATCCTATCAGAGCACCACACTGAACCTTACAGCTACTGTCTCTCTAACTTCCTACCATCATTAACTCATTCTGGGCCCTCATGCTGCCCTATTTTTCACGCACTTTAACAGTGCTTGGAATGTGCATCTAAACTTGAGTAGGAGGGGTGCTTTTTTAATCGTACTTGTTCGGTCTGGTGGCTTGGTGGACTAATGTGTCCACTGTAGGGGCATGTTGTTCTCATGGTTACAGGTTTAAATCTGGGTTGGCCCACTTCACAAATAGACGTTATGTTACTTAGGCCGCCTGTTTGCAAAATATTTCAGTTCCTGTTGAGGTTCCCCTATGAGATATTGTGGGTGCTTCTGTGGGCATGTGCATAGGGTTAGTATATAAGGCCTTTTATCTGTAAGTTCCTCAAAATCTGCATTAATCAGCGAGTTCTCATGATCTGACAATCACTCTGCGTCTCCCCTGTCTTTTGAGCGAAATCAAACAGAATAACCCACAAAACGCTTTGTGCTTAGATGCGGGCAGACAAACAGTGAGTTGGGGAAGCCAGTATTACCTGCACCACAGAGTAAAAAAAGACAAATCACCCAGAATGAAATATTTTCTAGGCTAATATGAGTTATTGACATTTGTCTCCCAGCCATGGAGTTTCTGTCATCAGCAATTCTCCTCCCTTTTTCCACAAGATTTGTTCAAACATGAAAGGCAAAATATCCTAGTTTGCAACAAAGCACCACAAGATGTAGGAGTCACATGACAACCATATTAGTAGGCAGCATAGTTTAATAGGGATTGGTCTGGAGAAACAAACTCAGAATTTAAAACGTACTACCATGGTTGGGGAGTCTCTTTAATAATCAGAATTGATTTCTACCCAAATTAACACTTTTTTACCACATTAGGATAATCAGACTGGGAGAAAAACCATAACGCTCCAACTTACACCTTGCAATTTTCATGCAGCTCTTACATGACAGTTAATAGCTCACTGTTCTATGTTAATATTTTTACTTATTAACTGCAAATAACAATAGGGTCTCTCTGACAAAAGCAGTAACCAACTGACCTATTTACATTATGTGTACCTCTCGAGAACTACTATGGAGTAAATTCTATTAGAAGCCAATTACATCTTGGAACTAGAAAGTTGTATTTTAATTTTTGTTTCAATTCAAGAAATATGTAACACACCATATCCCACAAAAAGACATTAGTGCAATGACATACTGGCGTTCTGAGCAGCAAGAATGGCCAACACTGTGTAATCTTTTTTTGAATCTCTCAGCCATTCCAGTGTCATCAGCAAATATTGAACGGGTTTTCAGTGGTCGTCATTTCATTAACAAACCAGAAAGAGCCCCAGTGTCTGCAAAGTCTCTTGAAATGCACATGTGCTTGTACTACAATGGCAAAGTTTTCAGATGAATGTATTGTGTTGACCAATAACAACCAGGCGCAGGTGTGCATTGTCAATTTAAATAAATGTGGAAAAATACAGAAAAAATACCCATAAAATAAATATGGATAAATACAGACGGAAATGGCCAAAAAATAAATACCATAAAACTGGGAGCCCTATTTATGCTTACCTTTTCCTGTGTTTTTCTTCTTTGTTTCTCCCCTATTTCTTTAGTAGCATTTATTATTAGTGCATTTTTCCATCATATGTTTATAGAATATCTTTACTGTATTTTATTATTCTGATATATGATGTTATTACCTTGAAAATTCAATAAAAAAATGTTAAACAAAAAAAGAAAGGTAATGCTTATAAGATTAATGTTATTAATGTGAATAAGTTAGGGTGTAAAGGCCTAAATGAATTTTCACATATTGCTATGAAAGGCCTGTTCATGATTTCTTCTGCTAGCTGAATCAAGTAGGCCTGAAATTTATTTTCCTTGGAAAGGCTCTCAGATGAAGGCAGTCGGCAGATTAGTACGGGTAAGGTTAATTCATTCACATGCTTTCCGTTGCAGGTGCAAGACACTTCCCTTAGTAGCTAGACTAATGCTCTTTGTTTTAGGAGTTAGGTATGGAGAAGACCTGTTACAGTGTTTCATGGAATTCCGATAATTAGGAGCTTGCTGGAGAAGCCTGGAACCATAGGACAATTCAACCGTTCTTGGACGACGTGCAAGTTTTGTGGAAAGTTACCTGCCGAAGATGTCCAGCCAGAGGAGGTGTTTCGGGCGTGTTTTTTGGGTTGATCATTTTGTGTTAGGGACAGTGCCCTGAGGGAGGGTAGAGCAGAGGAGAGCAAGAGAGGGCAGATGAGAGCAGAGAGACATTAGGAGGGTAAGAGAAGGGATCAATTCTTAGAATGAAGACTTAGCTTTGGCTTCTGACCCTTTCCAACATGAGTGTACTTCTTAGGAAGTCTTCATGATCTGACACCTTTTCTCGATCTTGCCTGGGAGATGCTATGTAGGAATGTAACCTTAGTGCTAGAGTAGAGATAGAAGTAACAGATTATTTTTCATTTCTGTAAACCAATGAAGACTAATTTGGACATTGGAACAATTGTTGCCTGTTGAGTTTTCCTAGAATTGCTTATTCTTTTCACGTTGCACCGAATCAGATTGGTCTGTAGAATGAATTTTGTATTAGTGCCACTGTATTTTTTCAACCTCATTATAAGGTGTTTGTATGTTCTGTTATTTTTGGCTTTGTAATAAAACCCCTAAAAATTGTAAGTCAGAGTCAGTCGTTCTTGCAGAGTCTGAATTGATTAGTACCTACTGATGGTGGGGAATGTATTGGTTTTCTCCCCTTTACAATTCTCAGCAGATAAAAAGGTCCAGTTGACCGAGGATTCTTATAAATGGTAAGATCTGATAAAACGAGATTAGAATCCAGCGCAATCATTGGATTCCAATCCATCCTACCATCATATTTCAGGACATACATGCACAAGGCGATCTTGAGGAGTTCCTGGTCATGAAGCATGGTGCACCTACTATAGACCCAGTGCTTTTGCTTCCATGTGAAGTCTTGAAATTTGCTCTACTTTTCCACTTCCCTGACCGAGTTTCACTGATTTCCTTAGCATTTTTATTGGTTGTATTAAGTAACATGTTTTGCTATGCGCTTAGTTTCCATGTGTAATCTTTTTATATGTGTATACTGTTTACCGATCTGCTCCGTTTCAATGTGTCCTGTTTGCTCTACCTCCAGGGTCCATTTTTCTAGTTTTCCTTCTTCACTGTGTGCTCTTTTCCCCTATTTTCTGTACTTATCCACTTGCTCTGCTTTTTGTGATCCCCTCTTTACTTTTTTATTCCGAGTTCCTGCTTCCTGCGTTGTGCTAACCTTTGCTCTGCTTTCCTCTTTATCATTTTCCTCTGCACACTGGTATCTTGTGTGCTCTGATTTCCTATGCTTTCCTGTGCGCCACACATACCTTGATGCCCTGCCAAACTTCCTGTAACTCTTCTCTTTGGTCCTCTTCATCCCAGGGTGCTCTGCTAAACAGTTTATTCTGATACTCCGTGTACGCTATCATAGTGTGATTCCTCAGGTTTTTGCCTTCACTGTGCTCTACTTTCCTCTGTACTCAAATCTACAGGGCTCACATGAATGCAACAATCATTATAAAGTCTACTAGATCTAGCTTAGAATTGAAAATCTTTTTGTTTCTGAGGATACCATTCATAATATGAACCACCTTTTATCTCAGTAACAGGAAGATGAATCAAGAGACTGAAATATGCTGTGAAGTCTGTTGCTCACTGATTAATTCATGTCCCTAATTGCATGTTGAAAGTGCCAGCCGTCTTTCTTCATAAATGACATGTATTTTTTATCATCGGATTTTGACCCAGAGAGATAAAGATAAAGGCAGACAGAAAAGAAATAGATATGAAACCGAGACAAAGCGAAAAAGCAGGGTTAAAAAAGAGCCTTCGAGAATGAGCTGAAGAGAGAAGATGCAATGTGGAACAGGAAGCCATGGACTTAATCAAGAAGACCGAGAAACCAGAAAACGCCTGGGGCAGGCTCCACAGAAAAAGCAGTGGTCCTGAACTGTGTCTTATTGTTTGTTTTTTCACCGTAACAGTAGCAAGCACACAATGTTCAAATACACACTTCTTGTAGACAGACTGAAAAATCATGTTGGACCTTGTTAGAAATTGGGTTTCTAGTTGACCTGGGTATCAACCCTGGTCAAGCAGCAACCACAATGGTATTCAGGGTAAAAGGCATCAAACCCTAAATTACCTGTGCTCCCCCTCTAGCATCTTGGCACAGAGCAGTCGGACTCAGAGGCAATGTGTTAAGCATTTGTGCAACATTTCAAACAGTAACACAGTACAAGCACTACCCAAAATATCCCACACCAGGTTAAAAAAATAGATCTGACTTTAATAAATAAAACAAGTCCAAAACAACAACAATCCAATTAGTAGAAGCAGAAATAATCATTTTTAAAGTTTATAGTGGAAAACTTTGTGGATATCTGGTCACGCTGGACTGAGTCAAAGTCCCAAGTTCAGACTGACGGCGATGGCATGCATGCCAGCTACAGGGACCCAGTTAGGCCTCCTAAACAGAGTACCCTAAATCGGGGTTGCCAGCGGTGCGTGGATCCACAGTGAAGATGCGTTACACAGTGGAGGTGATGGGGCTGTTCTGAGATGCAGCAAGGCTGTGGTGCGAGGTCCTGTTGTGTCAACTTCAAGAATTCTTGGTCAATGCCACTTGCAATACAATGTCCAGTGCCGAGTATGCGAGGAAAAAGGGGGTGCTGATGGACGGAGCATCTGAATCAATCAAACGCTCACACCCAGTCAAAAGATCTGGGTTTAATCCATCACCGTTCTTTAGCCCACTCTGCCACCCCAGTTCAGACATGGCTATATGCAAATCAGTCTGACCCTGTGCCTCATGGGAACAGTCCAGCCCGAACTGCCAAGCCATGTCTTTCCTGGACCAGAAACAAGCTTCCGAGGACTGGTGTCTGGCAATCCAGCCGTCTTCAGCCCGGCTTGCTTGAATCGAGTGGCAAAGTGAGCAAGGGACTCACGTCTGAGCATACCCTGCCACACTTATGGCGGCTAAAAGCGGTACAAAAAGGGGTGGTGATGGACGGAGCATCTGAATCAATCAAACACTCACACCCAGTCAAAAGATCGCAGGTTTAATCCATCACCGTTCTTTAGCCCACTCTGCCACCCAGTTCAGACATGGCTGTATAAATATCAGTCTGACCCTGTGCCTCATGGGAACAGTCCAGCCCGAACTGCCAAGGTATGTCTTCCCTGGACCGGAAACAAGCTTCTGAGGACTGGTTTCTGGCATTCCAGCCGTCTTCTGCCCCGCTTGCTTGAATCCAGCGGCAGAGTGAGCAAGGGATCACGTCTGAGCATACCCTGCCACACTCATGGCGGCCAAAAGCGGTACAAAAGGGGGTGGTGATGGACGGAGCATCTGAATCAATCAAACATTCTCACCCAGTCAAAAGATTTGGGTTTAATCCATCACCGTTCTTTAGCCCACTCTGCCACCCCAGTTCAGACATGGCTAAATGCAAATCAGTCTGACCCTGTGCCTCATGGGAACAGTACAGCCCAAACTGCCAAGCCATGTCTTCCCTGGACCGAAAACAAGCTTCAGAGGACCGGTTTCTGGCATTCCAGCCGTCTTCAGCCCGGCTTGCTTGAATCCAGTGGCAAAGTGAGCAAGGGACTCACGTCTGAGCATACCCTGCCACACTCATGGCGGCCAAAAGCGGTACAAAAGGGGGTGGTGATGGACGGAGCATCTGAATCAATCAAACACTCACAACCAGTCAAAAGATCTGGGTTTAATCCATCACCATTCTTTAGCCCACTCTGCCACCCCAGTTCAGACATGGCTATATGCAAATCAGTCTGGCCCTGTGCCTCATGGGAACAGTCCAGCCCGAACTGCCAAACCATGTCTTCCCTGGACCGGAAACAAGCTTCCGAGGACCGGTTTCTGTCATTCCAGCCGTCTTCCACCCGGCTTGCTTGATTCCAGTGGTGAAGTGAGCAAAGTGAGCAAGGGACGAGGCGCAGCAGAATCAATGCATTGCTTCTCATGAGCGGTGCAGTTGTGACACGCAGTTTTGTCATCGTCGTCGAGGATGCCGTCAACGAGGGATGCGAGGAGCTTGTGCCGGGAATAGGGTCATAAAGCAGCATTTTTTAAGGTGATGTGTCAGTTTCAAAATGCAGGATATACTGTTGTTGCAAGTCTTTTGCGACCGGTCCAACCTATGCAGCTGGGGCGATGAATCGATGCTGCTCTAGATGCACCGCTTAGCCAAGGAGATGCTTCGGTTCTGCTTGGGGATGCGTTGGTCAGCAGAGAAGATGCTTTGGTTCCACTAGATGGCATCCTAGAGCCACTTCCAAGGGTCCAGGACTTGGGTGGTACCATTTGAATCACAGTTTGCAGAATTCAGGTGCCGCAATTAGAAGCCTGTTATGTCCCTGAGGCTTCAGATCAGGAGGCCTGCCATCTAGCCCATGGAGTCACATTGGGTTCTGGGATCAAGGGATGCTGGTCCAGTCCTTCTCACCAGGCAAGAGGGCAAAAGACAGCAGATCAGCACACCAAAGCAGGAGTCTCTCAGATTGCAGTCCAGCAGAATCGTTGTCCTTCAGCACCAAAGCAGTCCTTCTTCCTGGCAGAGATTTCACAGGTCCAGAAGTGTACTCCTGTGGTGATGTCTGAGATCCAGTACTTATATCTAGTGGTACCTTTGAAATGAGGAAAACTGCAAAAACCTGCATTGAAGTGTACAGATGTCCTACCTTCCTACCCTGGCTCCAGACCCACTACAGGAAAGTATGCAGCCCTCTGTGTGTGAACAGGAGACAACATATTAAGGTGTAAGTGAGTATGGGCCCTGCTCTTCACTTCTATCCTTCCAGAGATGGTCCAATGCCACCCACCTATGCTTCCATCATGTGTGACTGTCTAGAAGGAATACATAAAGGTCAACTGCCAACTACACCCTGTCATGTGATCAGAGACAGATTACAGGCTGCAAATGACAAGTTTCTAAAAGTGTCAGGTAAAGGAACCTACAAGGTATTTCTTTTACATACTGTTCAAATTAATTTTTATCACACCAATTGTGAAAGCCCAAAGCAGTGGTCTCAGCCAAAAACATTGTCGAAATTAATTACAAAAATTACAAGGGACTGGATGAGGGAAAACGAACAAACAAAGCAAAACAAAACAAAACAGGACAAAGGGTGCATTCTTTTTCTATACAAATGTATGTGAATAAATTACGTAGCCTGAGGGTACAAAACACAGTTCACATAAACAAAAATGACTGAGAATAATAGCCTTTACAGTGATCTTATCTCATAATCATTTTTGTAAAAGCCATTTCTTATATTTGAACACACAGAAAAAAAGAGAAGTGTATTTATTACACACACACAACTAAGTACTACACAATAATTTACATATATACACATTAGTAGATGGAAAATGCCACAAATGATATTACATAATCATCTTTGACCCCTGAAGTCAATTGCCTTGGTCAAAGTTTCAAAAGCAGCAAACCACATATTAAAGACTTCATTTTGAACGTAGTTGCTATCATCAATAATGATAATCATGTATACATGCACTCATTACTGTTAATAAAGCATGTTCACAGTGATCAATAATCATTGTCAACATGATTATCTCAATAAAACATATGTCTGTGTGCTTTTTATAAACTTTCCAACCATAAAAAGCAATTATATAAGCAGCCCCTAGAGGACATCATATTTTAATTGCATTGCATACAACCATAGAGTGAACTTTAATACACATAATTTCTTACAACAGCTTTAGGTAACTGTAAATGTAACGATAAAGTCAGAGCCTAGAGTGCGCAAAATTCCCATCTGCGATCCTGGGGAGTACTTTCAAAAGATTGATAAAACCTTGGAAACTGCTTGAGGGGGCTCTCCTGCAGCCCATGTACCTTCGCCCCCTGCCTGATTTGAGGACCATCACAAGCAGCAAAATATGAAGTGCTGAGGGGGTTGCATTTTTTTTTCCATTGTTTTTTTTTTCTTTTTGTAGGATGCCGGGTTGAAATGTAATTAAGCTGGCACAGAAGGTTGATACAAGGCCCAGGCTCTGATCCTGAGCTGAGCCAGAGAAATATTACAATTGTGGATGACGCGTTAGCAATATAGATAATATTGTGGAAGTTGCAGGTTTAATTTTCTCGCACAGGTTACTCACAAAATCGATGCGTCACTGGTCTCTGTAGGCCAAAGGGATGTAAAAATGCACACTAAGGCCGTTCTTTCCCTGTGTGTGTAATACTGTGTCACAACAGACAAAACAAAAGATTACACTCTTTCCCTATTAGTGTACAATTACATTATAAGGCCTACCAAAGGCCAATATCTGTCCACGCAGAGTCCACTTTGCATCAGGTTACCTTTGCGCAGTTACCAGGCTGACATCTCAGTGTTTTTACACATGCATTCAGCACACATGTGCACACATGTTTAAGTGTAGCCAGACAAGTGCCCCATGCCCTATCCGCATTGCAGTATCCTCCTCTTGAAAGGTGACATTGATGGTACACATGTGCAATTTATTTGCCATGTGATTACTGTGGGTTAGACAATTGTAGTGTCATCAAAAACTGGGTGATCCAAAAAGTAAAGCATCCAGGCGCACTGAATGAGTGGAACCTAATTGCAACACCCACTCTCTAGCTATTTTTTTGGAATACCTGCTATTGACTCCATATATGCCACTCTGATGCAGAAACCAGCGGTCTTATTTTGAAGTTCTGTGTTTGTCCTCAATGTCAATTTAGAGCTGGGGGACAAGTTTGTATGATCTGGCCATTTACTCCAGTCTTTCTGGTTATGTTGAGCAAAGGCTAGGTAAGGCAGGGTTTTTCACCAGTGGGTGTTTCTGCCAGTTACTATGTGATACAAAAACATAGCTAGTCTTTACCTAAGGAATGTATAACCTTCCATGAGAAGTGATTGCAAGTCCACAAGACCTGTGATGTCACATGCTTGGAGATGAGTGAGGAAGAATGGGAGCTGCTACGGCGGGTGTTGTGTTCGTTCCAGGGGAAGTGAGGCGAGGTGAGGCATTACGGCAGGATGATGAGTGTCGTATGATGACGTTGTGCGGTCCTGTAATCCGGGTTGACTCGTATCGCGTTTACAGGCCCAGCCGCCCTCAACCTCAGCACAGCCAGCCCTTAGCCTGTCCCCAGCCTCTAGCCACTTCTCCCCACTTGCGGTCAGCTATCCTGTCATCCCGCTGTCAGCACTAGCCAGCTAGGCTTCTCTATTACTTTAGCGAGAAGGCAAGGAAGGAGAGGAGGAGGAGAGGTGCAGGAGCAGGAGAATCTGCAAGGAGCAGTAGAAACGCCTAAGGCTAGTGCTGTGGCTCCGGCGGTAGGTGCGGAAGTGGCTAGCATTAGGCTGGTGTGGCTTGCTCCATAGGTGGGACCACCCTCGAAATTATTGTTCAATCATTTTGCAGTGGTGCTGAAAAAAATCAGTGTAACACAGTCTTCATCAAACTACACTTGCTGCTCCTGGTTATATAAAAACAAGAGCAGCAACAGCTATCCTTCCACACCAGCACTCACCTTGGCGGCTACTTAATTTTTTTGCCAGGATCTTATTTGGGCATCTCGCGTGTTGAACCCATGCAGTGCGGTGCCTACAAACATCACAACTGTGTGCTCGTGCCCCTTTGTATAGACAGGGTGTGGTGGTGCCTGGATAATCCATCCTCTCTCTTTAAGTACAAATTGGCACCCAGGAGGGTGCACTGCTGACCACGTGGTGGAGCTGTGCCAACGGTCAGTGTGTGTGTGTGTGTGCTTGTGCCCCACATACCTAGGAAGGGCTTTCAGCAGCTTACCCAGGATGGACTTAGCGGTGCACCATTTGTAGACCCGGCCTACCTGATCCATCAGCTGATCAAGATAGGGCTCTAAAGCCCTCACCAGACAGCAACAAGCAGGAGAGGACCTGGCCACATGCACAGTGTCAGCAGGGCCCAGATGCTGTCTTGCAGAAATGGTGCAGTTTTCAAGCTGAACGCAGAGTATACTTACCATCACACAAAGCTTGTTAAGCAGGTCAAAAACGATGAAGTCAGGCAACAACAAGCCATGCAGAAGACCTGGAACCAAAAAAAGCCTGCAAGGAAGATGAAATCAACAGGCCCAGCAGTCGACACATCAAAAGTTGCCATATGCCAGGACAGTCTATTAAGATAACCGCTGGCTCCATTTCACATCAATGTTGAATAACACAAATCTTCTACAAGCCTGGGGGTCATCAATTTGACAAGTAATCATGAAGTGCACTTTTACCAACAGAGAACCTGAGTCAACTGGTTCGACAGCCGCAAGCAGATTCAAAATAATTCTCTGGAATAACAAAACGTGCTCTAGCTCCTTCAATAATAGAAATTTTGAAACATTAGGAAGGCGATCCAACTAAAGACCCCAAGGCAACAAAATATGATTCCCCAGGTCAAAAGGAGGACCAGTCTGGTGTGGCAGACTGGAAAAACCATCATGCTACAGGAACACACCTAAGAGCAATAATAGAGAAGCCTGCATGGGCCCTCATTTCTATACAAACCATGAACATATACGGATGGAGAATATCTCATACTAACACTCTTCCTTTTTAAGCATCCTGTAAACCTCAATTTCGGCACTTAACATGCAACCAGACAAACTGGACCTCCAGATCGATCTTATGAATATCTTGGCACCGTATAGCTGGTATTAACACTAAACTAGAAAATTGAACACAATTGTTTACCAGGTTACAAACTTATTCAATCCAACAGGGAGCTTGTGACTGCAGGCTTATCATAGATAAGCTAAACTCCATCCCAGTTATTCTAATTGACATTTTATATTAGTTGAAAAATCGTGAAAAACCCATAACACCTATCAGGCACACTTCAACTGAGTACACCTCTCACCAAATAACAAAATCAGATAACCAGCAAAAATAGAAGCAATTAATATATTCAATATTCCCTACACAATGTCTGTGAACTTGAAGTTAACTTAGCAGGACACTACTTCCCCAAGGCCACTTAATCACGTGAAATTAGGACCCCAGTGCAAACCAAAAGACAGAAGAAGCACGAAAGAACCATTGTACAGAGGAGAATGGTGCACATAGTAACAACCTATACCAAATTTTTACTGCTAAGCAGCAGTACCAAGAACCTTTGGAAACCCCAATGATCCAACCAAGAGACACTGTACCTGAAATACTTGCTCAACCAGACACAAATTTGACATTCTGGGTTCCACTTAATGAATTGCAAGCTACCACGGGCAGGCCAGGCTTTAAGCAGGAGGCGCAGCCGGTAATTTCCCAATCAGTGTGTGCAAGCATTGTCTCCTGGAAAATCGCTGGAGAAAAGCACAAACCTACTGAGGGTGCACTACTAGCAAATTGGGAGAAGTGTGAAATCATAGTCCTGCAAGAGACCTGGCTGACCACTCCATTGCAATTGGCTGGGTATGTCTTCTGTCATGGTGGTGCAAACAAACTACATCAATCTTTGACGCCCGGAGAGAGATTTGTGGTCTACATATCAACGAGATTAACCATTACATCGGAGCAATTACCTACCTCAACTCCAGATTCATAAGTAAGTTAGCTGTGTGTCCTTAACGACCACCTGCTAACCCTGGTAACACTATTTAATATCTTTGCACATCCCAATGCTCACAGAACTGCATTTTTTAAGAAACTAACTCTCGAGAAAACAGAAACAAGATTCACGAATCAAACATGGGAAATATTGGTGACAGTGGATTTCAACACCAACCTAATATATACACTGGATGGAGATGAGCACCTGGCAGCCAAAAACGCAATTTGGTCACTTCACCCACAGGCCGGCCACCATTGAGACTGATCTGATCGTACCGGGAAATAATTGGTCACTGCTTTTGAAGACCTAAGCTTAAGGGTAATTGACAGCAGAACCAGTGATGATAACACTTCCAGATTCACACATTATGGAGCGACCTCAGGATCAATAATTGAATACACTATTTTATCCTTGTCCCTACCTCAGAATGCTCCACCCAAAGTTATCACTCGTATCAACATCTGGCATTGAGAATAAATTCTGCAAGACTCATTGCGGCACCTGTGAAAATTGGTTGCCTAGAAATAATTAACCTGAAGCGTCTAAAATGGTCACACCAAGCACTCCTGAAGTGGGCCACCAATGCAAAAGGATAGGAGTCCAGTACAACACCTTGTGCCACCCCAATAAAAATATAGATGTTATTTTCAACAGAAGTGCTAAAGCACTGCTAAGTAGTTACCCCATCATTAGGCACATACTCTGGTAACCACAGAGTTTTATGGAGGAAACAACAACCTGAGAAAATAATTGAGAAGGGCGATCAGGAAGGCCAGAAAATCCACAGTCACAACACATATATTGGAGAGCATAAAAGGAAGGAAGATGAAATCAACAGGCCCAGCAGTCGACACATCAAAAGTTGCCATATGCCAGGACAGTCTATTAAGATAACCGCTGGCTCCATTTCACATCAATGTTGAATAACACAAATCTTCTACAAGCCTGGGGGTCATCAATTTGACAAGTAATCATGAAGTGCACTTTTACCAACAGAGAACCTGAGTCAACCGGTTCGACAGCCGCAAGCAGATTCAAAATAATTCTCTGGAATAACAAAACGTGCTCTAGCTCCTTCAATAATAGAAATTTTGAAACATTAGGAAGGCGATCCAACTAAAGACCCCAAGGCAACAAAATATGATTCCCCAGGTCAAAAGGAGGACCAGTCTGGTGTGGCAGACTGGAAAAACCATCATGCTACAGGAACACACCTAAGAGCAATAATAGAGAAGCCTGCATGGGCCCTCATTTCTATACAAACCATGAACATATACGGATGGAGAATATCTCATACTAACACTCTTCCTTTTTAAGCATCCTGTAAACCTCAATTTCGGCACTTAACATGCAACCAGACAAACTGGACCTCCAGATCGATCTTATGAATATCTTGGCACCGTATAGCTGGTATTAACACTAAACTAGAAAATTGAACACAATTGTTTACCAGGTTACAAACTTATTCAATCCAACAGGGAGCTTGTGACTGCAGGCTTATCATAGATAAGCTAAACTCCATCCCAGTTATTCTAATTGACATTTTATATTAGTTGAAAAATCGTGAAAAACCCATAACACCTATCAGGCACACTTCAACTGAGTACACCTCTCACCAAATAACAAAATCAGATAACCAGCAAAAATAGAAGCAATTAATATATTCAATATTCCCTACACAATGTCTGTGAACTTGAAGTTAACTTAGCAGGACACTACTTCCCCAAGGCCACTTAATCACGTGAAATTAGGACCCCAGTGCAAACCAAAAGACAGAAGAAGCACGAAAGAACCATTGTACAGAGGAGAATGGTGCACATAGTAACAACCTATACCAAATTTTTACTGCTAAGCAGCAGTACCAAGAACCTTTGGAAACCCCAATGATCCAACCAAGAGACACTGTACCTGAAATACTTGCTCAACCAGACACAAATTTGACATTCTGGGTTCCACTTAATGAATTGCAAGCTACCACGGGCAGGCCAGGCTTTAAGCAGGAGGCGCAGCCGGTAATTTCCCAATCAGTGTGTGCAAGCATTGTCTCCTGGAAAATCGCTGGAGAAAAGCACAAACCTACTGAGGGTGCACTACTAGCAAATTGGGAGAAGTGTGAAATCATAGTCCTGCAAGAGACCTGGCTGACCACTCCATTGCAATTGGCTGGGTATGTCTTCTGTCATGGTGGTGCAAACAAACTACATCAATCTTTGACGCCCGGAGAGAGATTTGTGGTCTACATATCAACGAGATTAACCATTACATCGGAGCAATTACCTACCTCAACTCCAGATTCATAAGTAAGTTAGCTGTGTGTCCTTAACGACCACCTGCTAACCCTGGTAACACTATTTAATATCTTTGCACATCCCAATGCTCACAGAACTGCATTTTTTAAGAAACTAACTCTCGAGAAAACAGAAACAAGATTCACGAATCAAACATGGGAAATATTGGTGACAGTGGATTTCAACACCAACCTAATATATACACTGGATGGAGATGAGCACCTGGCAGCCAAAAACGCAATTTGGTCACTTCACCCACAGGCCGGCCACCATTGAGACTGATCTGATCGTACCGGGAAATAATTGGTCACTGCTTTTGAAGACCTAAGCTTAAGGGTAATTGACAGCAGAACCAGTGATGATAACACTTCCAGATTCACACATTATGGAGCGACCTCAGGATCAATAATTGAATACACTATTTTATCCTTGTCCCTACCTCAGAATGCTCCACCCAAAGTTATCACTCGTATCAACATCTGGCATTGAGAATAAATTCTGCAAGACTCATTGCGGCACCTGTGAAAATTGGTTGCCTAGAAATAATTAACCTGAAGCGTCTAAAATGGTCACACCAAGCACTCCTGAAGTGGGCCACCAATGCAAAAGGATAGGAGTCCAGTACAACACCTTGTGCCACCCCAATAAAAATATAGATGTTATTTTCAACAGAAGTGCTAAAGCACTGCTAAGTAGTTACCCCATCATTAGGCACATACTCTGGTAACCACAGAGTTTTATGGAGGAAACAACAACCTGAGAAAATAATTGAGAAGGGCGATCAGGAAGGCCAGAAAATCCACAGTCACAACACATATATTGGAGAGCATAAAAACATAAAAAAGCAATATAAAAAACAACTCGGGCAGAGCTGAATGCAAAATCCAATGAGTTGCGGGCAAAGCTCTTCTTCAACTCCAAAAAAACCAAGACAAGAGCCTTCTGAGCAACCATTAATGGAATTATAAGAGAAGCAAGAATAATTAACAGCTCAGGTGTCACCAAAAAAGACTGGGTAGGACATCTGAGGAAGACCTTCACTATTCAAAAATGTTTTTTAGTGCAAGAGCAAAGCAATGATGCTGAGGCTAACAAAGCAAAGATCTGGCCACATTTGCAACATATGCCTAGCCCAAAATGAATTACATATTTTACTGCTGAAATCCACTTTTAACGAATTGGGAATTCAAACTTGTCGGATAGCTATAGTAAAGACCCTCGACCCTTTGGATCCTCCGGTCAATCGTAAATTATTGAAATTTCTGACTGCTTGGCAAACTACTTAAATAATTTGAAAACAGTTCCTCAATGCCCACAATGTGATGATGGTAAATGCTATCTACATCATTGACATCCAGAGTCAGTTGGTGGGGTTCCTCAACTTAGTACCTGTGATTCAATACGTTCCCCTGACATTGAGTCATGGTTGGTTGCTAAAGTTAAAAAAGTTCTAATCAAGATCAGATCTAACAGAGCACCTGGCCCTAATGGAATCCCAAATGCCATTTTTAAAGCTAAGATAACGAACTGGCCAGAGTTACTAACTCTCCTTTTTAATGATGTTCTTAAATCCAGCTGTATCCCGGAATCATGGCAGGGAAGCATTATTCAGCCAATTTATAAAAAAAGCCCCCAGGATAACCCTGCAAATTATTGCTTAATCAAACTTACAGATGTAGATGCGAAAATATTTGCAGGTTGTTTGTTAGACTAACTGGAGTCGTGGGTGCTAAGAGAAGAACTGATTCCAAATTTACAAACAGGTTTTAGAAAGGGAGAATCAACTCTCACTTATTATGATTTTATTGACATTATTAGGCGAAAAAGCAAAATGTAGGAAACAAAAATTGTACATCTGTTTTATAGATCTAAAAGCCGCTTTTGATTCTGTCCCCAGGAACATTTTTTGGTTGAAGTTAATCAAGTGGGGTATATCAGAAACACTCTTAAAAATGATTACAATATTATACTCCGACACCTGGGTTCAGATCAAAATTTGCGATGGTAGATATACGACTCGTCGCCTTGAAACTAATGTTGGCTTGAAACAAGAATGTGCTTTGGCTCCTCTCCTATTTAATCTATTTATGTCTGACTTCCCAGCCCATTTTATCAATGTCAATTCACACTCCCCTTCTGTGTTGGGTAAAGAGATTAAATATTTACAGTACGCAGATGACACCATTTTAGCAAGCCAAACTGTTATAGGGTAAAACGATGAATACATTCCTTTAATATATATGTTATACAAAATGGTTTAACGATTAGCACAAAAAACCCAAAAATAATGACAATTGGAAAAGGGAAACCGGCTGTAATGGAATGGAATATTAATGGTTTGGCTATAGAATGTGTAAAATTATATGAATATTTGGGAATCACATTTGACAATGGTTTTTCATTTAGGCAGCATTTTAATAATTTAGAGGCTAAAGGTACTTCACTTGCCTTTGCCTTTAGAAAACTGAGGGATAGGTTATCATGCCGCAATTACGATCACTTGCTAAAGGTCATGAGAGCAAAGCTAATTCCATCCTTGGACTACAGTTCAATAATCTTTCGAGGCAAGGATGCGAAATTGCTTGATGACATAGAAGTAAGGACGTATAAATCAGTCTTCAGGATTCCCTGACAGACTTCTCGTGCCAATTTAAGATTGGAATTTGGTCTAAGAAAACAATATTGGTCCAACAATCAACATATTTAAAAACTCTATTGGCACTATCTTGAGCTGAAGACGGCACGTTAGCAAAGGTGTGCTGGCTTGAGATTTCGAAGGGCGATAATTTAACTGAGTGTTTATGCAAATTTGAATGCCCAAACTTAGTAGACGAAGTGAGGAGTAAAACAGTTTATGAAAAATCAATGAACCAAACTGTTGCTCTGCTGTCGGAAATAATGGATAAAGATGATCTGAGGAAAAAAAATCACTTCTGGTCCATAGCTAACTCCTTTGGTAAATTGTTAGTCCAACCTTATTTGCTATTTTATTTAAAACCTTTGATCAAAAATAAATTCATGCTACTAAGGCTTGGCATTTATCCAACTGAAGATGGATCCCCAAAATGGGAGAATAAATGGTAGTCGAAAATTTGGAGGCTTTGCGGGCTGTGTTATGAAACCTTACAGCACGTTGTAACGCTATGTCCAAAAATGTTAGAGGAGCAGAAGACTGTTTTAAAGCCTATTTTTGAAGAATTGGGAGTTAGATCTTGTAGGACGGCAATTATATCTTGTTTAAGAGGTGACACTATTTGCATTATACACCAATTTGTTCAGTTCATCTTTATAGTAGAAAATAAATTACGTAGAGCAGACATTTTAAGAAAATGATATATCCGTTAAGGTGATGATATAATGATTTTTATGGTTTACAGGGAGTAGGTGGGGTATTTTACTGTATTTTTAATTTATTCTGAATCTGTGTTATATTTGCAGTTGGCACTATTTTAACCTATGTTGTAGTTTACCGTTTGTAATGCTGGAATTTAAAGGTAATGGATGGCACTTTTTGTATAATTACCTTCTATGATCTTAGAGGTCAGCACCTGTGCACTTTACTTCTAGTAGGAGCATTGTATGTTATACATTATTTTTTTCAATTAAAACAGTTATTTGCAACTTTTTCCTTACAGCATAAGGCGCGTTAGCTTTGTTGCCGAAAATCAAATGCACTTTATATTTTGCTGCTGGTTGGTACAGATAATTTGTAAAAATTGTCATTTAATTGCATTTTCCTTTTGCTGCTAATTGTCATTGGACATTTGTTAATATTTTCTGCTAGCACAATGCACATTATTTTTGGTGCTCAGAGCACATCACACTTTATTTATGTTGTTAACTCTTATTGACAAAACTGAAAAAATGGTTAATATTTCCTGCTAGCATAATGCACTTTAGTCTGTTACTGGAAAATGATTATACTAATGTTGATCAACGTTAATGCACTGTATCTGTATATGTTCAATCAGATTTTGCTTTAGATATGTTTTTCTTTTTTTTATGATTTTAATTAATCAACAAATAAATGTACTTACTTACTTACTTAAATAATGCTGGGTCTCCCTGGGAATAGCATGAAACAAGGATGTTTTAGTGGTACTGTGGCACCTTATCAACAAAGAACCAAGATCATTATTATAACTTGGTTTCTGAATTGAATATGTATTTAAGTATTCATAGCACTTTACATTCTTCAGTGGCTAGAGTTGTGATATTAATGAAAAGCATTTTACACTAATTGAAGCAAGGAAAACGTATTTATTTTTTGTACCTCACACTTTTAGATTGCCTGGGTCGGTCGCAGTGATGAATATTAATGGCCATTTTATGAAAACTGCTGAAAATTGTAATTTCAGAATAACTAACAACTTACAAGCCCAATATTATATGTTTATGTTTATGTCTATGGTAATATGGTGATCATTTTTTATTAACTTAAAATAATGAAACAATTCCTTCAAAAATACCCTTGTACATAATCAGGACGGCAGGTTTCTAAACCTAGTCCCTAATTACCATAAAGAAAAAAGGAAAGAAATAAAAGGAAACTGGAAAGAACTATTGCAAATTTAATGTATGAGAGAAACTGTTGACATGAAAATTTATGAAAACTAATTGTATTTTATTGAGCATTGTAAACATGTCCGAAAATTAGCATGTGTTCCAACTTAAGCTAGGCCTACGCGTAAGTGTATGTCAGAGGCTCTGACTGAGAGGTTTCGAACTTTGAAAATATTTGCCTCATAATTTACAAATTTTTGGGGGGGTGACATGCATAACCAAGAATGTATAAGCATCTTTCATCAAATAAGAATATAATTTCATGGTTGTCTAATGATTGTGTCAACACTGACTATTCTTGCTAATTGTCATGACTTTAGTACCCCTGAAAACATATGGTTTAAGGTTGTACCTTTGCATGTTTCCTAGCAGCACATCTTCACTTTCAAAATCGGAAAGAGGAAGTGGGATTTCAGGAGAATAAAGAAGTCTGCATTGTGTTTGAATTATATTTTCTCCTCTACGATATGCATCATTACCTTTGAGAGACATTCCTGTCACCTGCTAATTAGATAAGTTGAAGTGACAATTTTATTTGATCTTTTGCTATGCAGCCTTCTAATTAGCATTGAGCCCTAGTTGGAATTTAAGCTTTTCTGGGCATGTTATGTTTAATTTTTATATAGATCAAGTAGAAGAAAGAAAAGCAGAAAAGTATATTTGGTGAAAGGTCACTCTCAATGCCTCTGTTGTACATAATAGATCCAAAATCAATGGATGATTTTGCCAGCCTCTCACAAACAGCTTTTATGCTAAATAAACTGTAGATCTTTTTATTTTTTACTTTATTTACCTTTTAGCATACAGTTAACAAACCATAGGATCATGGAAGATATAGTCCATATCATGTACATTTCAAACAGCATTTAGGACAGTTCTTAAACTTTGATCAACATTGACATTTTATCAATTTCACATCAGTTAATTCTGTACCCATCACCTGATCACATATCGGTTATTTTCATAAATGTGTATATATGTAATGACAAGGGTTCCATGCACTTGTCTGGTTAAATTGGTAATGTGGTCAGATTTGTCTTGTGTTTCTAGAAGGTATGTTTGGAGTGGTTGCCAAATGTCTCTCGGGCGTGAGGTAGGTGATTGAAGTTGTGAATATATGTGTATATTGGGACTACAATATATCAAGCTAGCGGTCCAGTACTTCAGTATTGGTGGGTGTTTACTTCCCCAGTGTATGGCAAATTCACGTTTTGCTAACAACAGAGCTAATGCCACATATCTATGTACTGCTTTTGGGACATTTTTACCAAACCTGAGCAAAACTTGTAATGGGTTTGGCGCGAGTGTCTGGTTTACCATGCGTGATAATTCTTTGTATACTTTTGTCCAAAGTACTGCTATTTTAGTGCAAGTTCAGGTCATATGGAGGAAGTTTGAATGGGTAGACTGGCATTTAGTTCATCCATGTGAGCCAGTGTTGTCCATACAATGTACCTTGTTGGGAGTCATGTTTCCCTGCCATATGAATTCAAAATGTAGCAGCTTATGACGATGGTTCTTGGATAGTCTGCGTGTTTGTGTACAGCAGTGCTGACATTGGAAGTCGGCTATAGCATGGCCCAGATCCTGTTCCCATGCCTCTCTTATGTGAGAATATTTAGTAGGGAGTAATATGATACACGCTTGATAGAGTCTAGACATGAGATGTTTCCCTCGTGCCTTTGATGAGTTAAGTCAAAGAGGTGAATTCTGGTGGCTCAAGTCGGTAGCTAGGGATTTGTGCATGTAAAGCATTTTGTAGCCTGTGTCGTATATAATGATCCATCTGTGTTGTGTTGTGATATCTGGCATCTTCTGTCTGGGAGAATATGTGGCCTTGGGGGAACAGATCCCTCAAAGTGTTGAGAGAGAATTTCGAGAGAGTGCGTTTAACGATTTCTTCCTGTGTTATAGGCCGCCACATGTTATCCACCAGGGGAAGGGTCGATAAATAAAGGAGGTGGACACCTGTGGATCTAATTAGTTTCCTCCATGCCCAGCTAGTTGTTGAGACTGTTTGGATGTCTTGGGGGTCGCTTCTGAGGCTTTCTATTAAGATTACAGAGAGTGGTGTCGGGTGTATGAGGTCCGCCTTTGGTTTGATGTAAGGGATTCTAACGTCTGGGTGATACCAGTACCTAGCGAAACTGCATAGTATATCTGGAAATTCAGTACTCCTAAACCCGCCTTGTTCATAAGGCAGCGGCAGGGTGTCCCATTTAATCCTGGGCTGTTTATTACCCCATACTAAGCATAAGAGTGAAGTGTGTATGGGTATGTTATGAAACAGGTTTAGGAACTTTGCAAGCACAACCATTTTAATTATAGCAATTCGACCTGCCATATCTATTGGCAGTTTTGACCAGCAGTCCACCTGACTGGAAAGTTTGTAGAGTGCAATACCGTAGTTCAGATGCAGTATCTGTTCTGGGTCTCTATGGATGTGTATCCCTAAATATTTTACGGAGTCCTCGCATCTTACCAAAGGATGTTCGGTGATGATTGTTCGGTGGGTGGCAAGGAGTCAATGGGAACATCTCTGACTTGCCCCAGTTTATTTTTAGGCCTGATAGTGCCCAATTGTCGATCTTTCTCCAGTGTGAGCAACAAAAGGCTGATACCAGAGAGCACTCCAGTTCCAGCGACAGAACATGGGAGAGTTCAGAGTGGAGAGCTTTCCCGAACTTGATAAATATTTGGTCAAGTGCAGAAGCTGCTGAAGGAGCCAGGTTCCACGTTCTAGACTTGCTCAGGAACCCCGGGCCGATGAACTTTTTTCCTGCTTTGTAAGTATGGAGGGAAGGAAAAATCATTAGCAAATGTCCATGAATTCAAAGGAACAAAGACTTCTAATCCAAGTTATATCAATTTATTATAAAGCCAAAAATAGATGGACACATAAACACCTCAATATGAGAATGTAGAAATATATCGGCACTAATACAAATCCGAACCTACAAATAATATCTAAATGGTGCAACTTGCACAGAATAGCCAATTCCAAAATTGAGATGCAAATGATCATTGATACCACATCCTGGGTATTCTTCATTGATGGATAATAGACACAACACTATCTGTCCCTACACTACCTCTATCGTGGCATCCCTACTTAGAATTTCCCAGGTAAGCCCCAGAAAGGTGTCAGCATGTGAATACTTCCTAAGAAGCACACTCACGTTATGTGGGTCGAGTAGCTTAAAGCTTCAGACCTTGTTCTAAGATGCTCTCCCCTCGCCATGTAAGGCAGAAGTCACCCGGGGTCTGTCCCTGTCTCTAATACGAAAGGCGAAATTCACACCCACAAACGCATCACATGACTATTTCATCTAGTTGAACACTGTCTTGTAGGTAACTTTCCAAAAAGCAATAGTACATCCAGGTTCTTGCTCGGGTCCCAGGCCTTTCCAGACATGGAAGACATCTTTCCGTATTATCAGGTCGGTTATTCCTCCCTATGTCTAACTATCTCATGAAAAACAACAATATTCTAAATAACGAGGATGAATTCTTGCACCTGCAACAGAGACGTAAAATAACCTTTTCCATGGACACATAACTCTAATAAACAGTTTCACTTAGAGCAAACAAGGGAAATGGAATTTAGGCCAATCAAGTTCAGCTAACAAAAGAACAGTGCCCACTTTAAAATACAAAGATATATCAATCGGTGCAGTATGTGTACCTCCCAGCTAGGGGACATCTCTGGATGTGCAGGCAGTCAGAGTGGTTGCCACACTGCCCCAATATTCATTTAAAACTGGGCAATGCCACAACATGTGAATGATGTCCAGTTCTAGCAGGCGGCATCTAGGTCAGATAGCGTCTGTTCTGAGGAAATACTTATTAATTTGAGCTGGGTTGAGATCAGCCCGATGTAATACAAAAAATTGAATTTCTTTAAATCGCGATTTTGCGGAATACGTGTTGGAACACCCCGGAGAGCAATCCACTCCCTGTCTGTGAATGCCCTTCCCAGGGCGTCCTCCCATTGTTGCTTCAAAGGGGTCAGATTAACCTCTGTGTGTTGATGAAGCGAGGATGCGAACCACCGAGTCAAGTGCTCCCTATGTTCCCATTAAATGTAGATACTGCATCGTATGGTGTGTGGATGGTTCCTGAGCGAGCATATCCCACTTAGATGTCAGTGTGGCTATAAGTTCTTGGTGCAATAAAAACTGTCTGGGTGCAGAGTCTCTGCAGACATGAGTTCCTGATATGGGATGAGTGAGCCATCTTGAAAAAGATCGCCCACGTCTTGGATGCCCTCCGCAGCCCAGTGCTGCAGTTCGGCTGCTGTGGTGTATATGTCCCCTCGTGGTGCTTCTAGTAACGGGATAGCGGGGGCATATGGGGTGGTACTTCTGGTGAGGAAAAGGTATCTAAGGAAGCATTTATAGGGCACAGTGAGCGGCGGTCTGCGTTTCGCACAGGGATAAAAGAAATGCAGCAGGACATGGTGCGCTAGCGGGTGTTGTAATGAGGCTCGGTCTGCCAGATGTCGAGATGATAGCCACCAGGCAGTCTACTGTAGCTGAGAGGCTAGGTAATAGTGCTAAAAATTTGGCACTGCCAGCCTCCGACTATGCTGGTAAGTATAGCTTCCCCATACACACCCTATGCCTTGTCATCCCTCATATAAAGTCCCTTATTGTCTTTTCCCATAGGCGGAAGAATGAAGGGGAAATAATAATTGGCAAGGTGGTGAAGTAGTAGTGGAGGCAGGCAAGGGTTACCATATTAACAAGAGCAAGCCTCCCCGAGATCGCCAAGGAAAGAGTCTTCCAGAAGCTCATTTGTGACTGGATGGCTGTAGCCGCTCTGAGTATGTTCCCTTTGAAAGAGTTATCCTTAGTACAGTAGATGCGGAACCCCAAGTATCTAAAAGGATCGGAGCGCCATGCCACTGGAACTTCCACAAGGGAATTGCCCCTGGTCTGGAGTCCCCTGTAAAAACAGAGAGAGGATAGATTTAGCTCCGTTAATCCTCAGTCTCGAAGCCATTACAAAGAGCGTTAGAGCCTGACCTAAGGAAGGGGGAATGGTATGAAAGTCACGCACATACAACAAATCATCAGCGTATAACTATATGATGTGTGTTCTACTCTACCAAAGTGATATCCATGTCGACATGAGCTCAAACATGCGCCACAAGCAGTGTAAATGCTAGCGCTAAAGGAGAGGGGACAATAGGGCATCCTTGTCAAATCTAACATCGTACCTGTATGGGATCCGATATATAGTGCCCTGTCCGAACCCGGACCATTGGGTGCTTACATAGCAGTTGTACCACGCTAAGAAAGTACGGTCCCATTCCAAACCGGGCCAGTACAGTGAAAAGGAAATTCCAGGCTAGCAAATCTTTCTCGACGTCCAATTCTATGCAACCCGAGCGAAGCCATTCAATAGAGGTGTATACTGCCACCCGAAAGTAGGAACGGATGTTCAGTGCAGTTGTACGGTAATGTGGTTAGGGACTTTACTACTTTAATACTTTGATTACATGAAGAAAATGTCTAACACTTCACGTACATGTTATTACATTTCATATTCTAATCACTTAATGTTAATACAACAATAGCTTATACATGGGTGCGGACTAACCATGATTATAATCAGGGCTGGACTGGCTAACAGATAGTTGTGTGTCCTGCCGAGCAGGTGGATGATTTCATTGATGGGGACCTGTGTGTGCAAAATGAAATTCATTTTGCTTTTTTTATTTCAAAGCGCACGCACGTCCCCGTCAACAAAATTAGCCCACACCACAGAGAAATTAGTCCCCTGCTCGGCAGCACACACAACTGCCCGGTAGCCAGTCCGGCCCTGATTATAATGCACCCCTACAAAATAAAGAGCAATGTTGTGCTCTGTCAGCCATCTCTTTTCTGCATCTCTTTTCTGGAGTGATTCAGGCTCTTGTTTGGAATCTTTTGATGATTTTCAGAAACATTTTCTTTTTCAAAACAGTTTTTCAAGACTCGAGGTTTTGTGCAGTTTTGTTGACAGTCAGGCAAAAATCTGGAGAAAACAGGCTCTTGGCTGGTGGAATGGTCCACTGACAATACCTGCCCACCTTTAGGCCTCTTTACTCAAGAGCTACTGGCCTCACTGGGTTGTTGAAAGGGGAAATAAGGGTACCAACAACAAGATATTGCTAAACTAGCCTCACTTAGCTTCTCTGACACTGATAAGAAAGTTCTTTTCAGGAGAGTTTTTCATAAGAGGATGCTTTTTCTACATGATAACCGTATCATATTAATAATAGTATTAATGTTAACACCATTTTTGTGCATTTCAGCATCTCACCCTTCTCCTATTAATACTCATTTTCATTAACATGTTTTACAATGAACCAATGTAAATATATTCAACAATATTTGAAGAATGTAAGTTACTTTTGGCACTGGGATTGCAACGCAGGAGTTCCAGCTCATGTCATATGCCAGCAGCAAGTGTTAACTCATTAGAACTGTTGCCAATTACTATACAGAAATCCTCTGCTCTGAATGGTGCATGTTATCAGTCTTTCTTACACACGTCTTAAGTTTCCTCAAAACAAACAAAGACGTCTAATATATTGCGACCTAGCAGAATTGCAAGTGATATGTTAACTAAGCATGAGTGAATTTTCCGAATCTGGCGTTCGCGAATTTGCATATTTGCGAACTCGCAATCCGCAAAATCCGCAAATTCTCGCGAATATGCAGATTTTTTTTTGGGTGTTCGCAAGGGTTTCTGCCAGTTTGCGAGGGTTTTGTACCAGTTCGCAATTGCGAACTTACTTGTCGGCTCGCAACGGTCACGAATATGTTGTTTCTACGTCTGGTTCATCATCACAGGTTCACAGCACTCTCTGTTTCACCACTGCCACCCTGTTTCACCCATGCCACCCTCTGGTACATCAATGCCACCCTCTAGTTCATCACTGTAGATTATGGGGGGGGAAAGCAAGCACACCTGCCCTGCTTCAACTGACATGAATTAATTTGGGGTTGATTTATTAATGTGTCACTGTTTTAAAATTCCAGTCTGGCACCTGCTTCCTTATCTGTAATTTGCTTTCTGTTGCAGTGCAATTTTTTTTTCCAGGACCTTTGTGGCCTACTTGTAGCTATTCTATGAGCCTGCTGTGAGGGTCAGAGCAGGGTCATAGAATTGTTGCAACTAGCAACTGAACTCTGGAGGGGCCCCAGTCAGGAAGCACTACAGGGAATGGTTACTAATGATGAGTTTGAACTTTTGCACCTGCTGAGTGCTTTCAGTTTTGCAAAACTCGTTTTTCTGCAATTTCGCGGGATTCGCGGGGCGCAAACTTGCACGAGATCAAATTCGGAAGCCTCGAATTCGTGCGAATATGCGATTTGTTTTTTTGCGGCGTGTTAGTTCGCAAGGTTTTGCGCGTTTTAGCGAGCCGCTTGTAGCGCAACGGCGCGAAGTTACCCTCACGGTCGTTCACGGGCGTGGCCATCTTGTTTGCATGACGTATTTCCGTTTCCGGGCGCGATGTGTAATCTCGGAAAGTGTGCGGCTCGCTAGTACAATTTCGCGTGTGATCGCGAGGAAAATCTCGCGCAAACTTACCCACGCGGTCGTGAACGGGCGCGGCCATCTTGTTTCTCATTCATTGCTATGGTTCTGGGCATGCTTTTTGTATCCTCTCTGAATCTCTGCCATCCTTTGCTTGTTTGAAGTTTTTTTAATCTATTTTACTTATTATCTATCCCTCTATTTTCTAGCTCCATATTTTTGTGTTTTCTGCTACTTTTGGTTAATTTTAAACTACTTTTTTAAACTCTTTTCTTTTCTTCTTCCCTATTCTATTTCTTCTTTATTATTTAGCTTCCTTTCAGCCCAGACCATGGTAAAGGGAGCCGGGAAGCATCCCGAGAAGGGGAAGGGTCCCGCACCCCGTGCCCGGCTCCCGTGCGGGCGTTTGATGGGGGAGCAGGTCGCATCCCGGGAGATCTGCAGCGCCTAGGAGGTGGCTGCACTAATTTTTTATGTTCAGCGCCGCCTCCCAAGGACCATCATGGCAGGCGGCAAGATCGCTAGCGGGTACGGGATCCAGGAGCGCCGGAAGCAGTGGGAGAAGGTGTGCCGGGCCATGTACCAACACTCTCGGGTCCAGCGCACCTACAACCAGGCCACCCCCGTTGGACGGATCTCCTGGACCGGGAACGCGATCTGCTCGACCTGCTCGGCCTTGAGATACCCGGGCTTGGTGAGTAGTAGTAGCTATTTCTTTACTACTCTGTTTTCTCCTGCTCTGTGTGTTATTATATTGCAAATTTTTGTTTTTTACTAAGAGCATTAATGCTGCTAATTACATTGTAGGTAAATTATATTTCAAAATCTTCTGTGTATTTCAGGTGCACTGCTCTCCTTCTCAGTAGCGGTGCTACTATGCTCGATTTTGTGTTCATTTCATTGGCCTGTGAAATTATGTATGAGTGTAGTTTAAAGAACTGCGTAATGCTAGACACTACGGGTCAGATTTTTAATTACCGGTGCATCCCTGCAAAGTAGCAGGGATGCGCCAGTAATTGTGCGCCACGCCACCACCACTCATGGTGCGCCGTATTTACAATGCGGCGCACCATGGGCCCAAAACGTCACCAAAGCCTTACGCATTTGTGCCGTAAAGGCGGTGCATTGCTGGAGTTGCGTCACAACGATGGCGCAGCTCCAGCAATTCTCTGGGGTGCCCTATCTCCCCAATGCTGCGTCAAGCCGTACGTCTGCTTCAAGCAGGCGCAGGGTTTGAGTCACGCATCATTGTCCTCAAAGTGACTGATTGAAATCTTGTAGATTTCCCTCAGCCACTATTAGGATGCGTTCCTGCGCAGGAACGCCCTCCCTTGCGCCGGAACGCCCCCTGATGGCGCAGGGCTTTACAACGTGATGCATCTCCCATATGCGTCACGTTGTTAATATACGCGGCACCATGGCGCCTCTTTTGTTCTGCCGCTGCGTCACAAAAGAAATTAGGGGTGTGAGGAGCACTCCGTTATTTATCCTTATAGTCTTTGATTGCACTGGTGCTCCGATTTATCAGGGTAGTCAATCCTGGTTGTGTAACTGATAGTTATGACGAGTTTTTAGGTCCGTCAAATCGGGCACTGTTCACGTGGCGCTCCGCGCTTTAAATATTCTCAACAACTTTTTCACTTTGTGCTTATTTTTATTTTTGATATCTTTAAATTTTTAACTTGGTTACTCTTTCACTTTTTCTTTCATGAGTCATTTACATTCATCATAACAAAAAACATTTGATTCAATTCATCATTTTACTTTAGTTCATGATAACATTTTCAGTGATTCTACTTCATTCTTTATATATGCTGCAAACGATGTACAAACATTTTTTCACAAAAAGAGCCCTATGCATTTCGGCGCCTCTGCGGTGCCTTCATCAGGGGCGTGTCTGAAAATAAAACATATGGGAATATGTAAGAATGGTTGTCTGGACTTGTGTTCAATGTAGTTCATGGGGGATTAGTTACTGGATATAAAGATAGTACCTGATCTTTAACCTGTCTGATGATGAAAAACTACGTCTCCCGCGTTGGGTTTGATGTTCAGTCTCTGCTGTTAACAATGAATGGCCAACATTAGTTATGTAATTCAAAAAATGTCTTCGTATTTAAATGAATTTCAAGGATATCAGGTAAAAACATACCTGTGAAAGATGATCTATGCTCGCTGTGAAAACGAAATGAATTAGATTAGAACTAGTGATTACCTAACCTGTATCCCAATGGGTTAATTACAAGCAAAATAAGATGATGCTTTACCTTGTCTTCAAATTGAAACAATCTATTAGGTAAAAAAACGCAATGGTATTACTACCACGTATACGTTCTACATGGCACAAGTAAGACACATGCTGAAACGTTTCCGTTTGTACCTATTCTATGTGTCATAAGTTAAATGACAGCTAAAGAAAGTTGGGGCTTTACCTTGTCTTCAAACGAAAAAATCTGTCGGGCAAAAAAACGCAATGGTTTTAATACCACATTTACGTTCTGCTTAACAGTCAAGAGAGCTAAATTAAACTGTCTCCATTCCTACCTTAACCTCCAAGAATTCCCGCCGTATAAGGGGTTCCTGTCAATCTCGACCCGTTACCCCAGATGTATTTCTATTGAAAGCTTTGATTATGATCTGAAATATGTTTTGTACATTAACTAGAAGACAGGTATATGTTGTTGATTCAGTATGCATGAACAATTGGTGAACATCAACATTAACATTAATGGTCCAAACCAGAGTCATAACAAAGCACGAGCACTCTAAAATCTGGACCTTTTCCACCTAATTCCCCCATGATCCATATGAACACCCCTACACACTTCATCTCTACTTAAAGCACACCAACTGAGTGCAATGATTTTCGATTAACAAATTCACATCCCGCAATTATCAGGAGGATGATAACTTGTCATACTACGCATTTTTTGATATATAGTCAGAAATAACTCATTTACATAAGAAGGGCACCTAATCTTCATATATTTGGTAGTAGTCAATATTTATCAATATTTATCATAGTATACAATGTCCTAACATCAAATTCGAGCGGACATGATCACGTCCTTCTTTCATTTCTACTAACTCCGCAACACTACGGCGTCGACGGAGTCAGCACATTGTGTTATCATAACAGCACAGATTGATAGGCAGGTTAACACCAGAAAGGGTAGATTTCCCCACATTAACCTATCTTAACATGTTTAATACTCTTTGTTGTCATCATTCACCATTCGAATATGGCGCCCATACCTTCAACAGAAGGGACATGGGACTGAGCACTAGTCCTTTGTTTATTTTTACTAACTCTGCATCGCCACGGAGTTTGGCAAGCAGTTAAATGGCGTGTTGACATTTATCTGGGGTAACGGGTCGAGATTGACAGGAACCCCTTATACGGCGGGAATTCTTGGAGGTTAAGGTAGGAATGGAGACAGTTTAATTTAGCTCTCTTGACTGTTAAGCAGAACGTAAATGTGGTATTAAAACCATTGCGTTTTTTTGCCCGACAGATTTTTTCGTTTGAAGACAAGGTAAAGCCCCAACTTTCTTTAGCTGTCATTTAACTTATGACACATAGAATAGGTACAAACGGAAACGTTTCAGCATGTGTCTTACTTGTGCCATGTAGAACGTATACGTGGTAGTAATACCATTGCGTTTTTTTACCTAATAGATTGTTTCAATTTGAAGACAAGGTAAAGCATCATCTTATTTTGCTTGTAATTAACCCATTGGGATACAGGTTAGGTAATCACTAGTTCTAATCTAATTCATTTCGTTTTCACAGCGAGCATAGATCATCTTTCACAGGTATGTTTTTACCTGATATCCTTGAAATTCATTTAAATACGAAGACATTTTTTGAATTACATAACTAATGTTGGCCATTCATTGTTAACAGCAGAGACTGAACATCAAACCCAACGAGGGAGACGTAGTTTTTCATCATCAGACAGGTTAAAGATCAGGTACTATCTTTATATCCAGTAACTAATCCCCCATGAACTACATTGAACACAAGTCCAGACAACCATTCTTACATATTCCCATATGTTTTATTTTCAGACACGCCCCTGATGAAGGCACCGCAGAGGCGCCGAAATGCATAGGGCTCTTTTTGTGAAAAAATGTTTGTACATCGTTTGCAGCATATATAAAGAATGAAGTAGAATCACTGAAAATGTTATCATGAACTAAAGTAAAATGATGAATTGAATCAAATGTTTTTTGTTATGATGAATGTAAATAACTCATGAAAGAAAAAGTGAAAGAGTAACCAAGTTAAAAATTTAAAGATATCAAAAATAAAAATAAGCACAAAGTGAAAAAGTTGTTGAGAATATTTAAAGCGCGGAGCGCCACGTGAACAGTGCCCGATTTGACGGACCTAAAAACTCGTCATAACTATCAGCTGCGTCACAAAAGTCACGCAACAATGGAGCAAAAGAGCCGCAAGAGGCTTCTAAATCAGCCCCTACAGACTCAAGTCCAGTCCTTCCTTTGTACACATGGCGATAAGAAGAAACAGTGGTGGTGGATTGATAGTTTGAGTATTTTAATGACTGGTTAATGTAGTAGGAAACTTTTTAGTGTTGTCGCTGATCTGCAATCACGATGGACTTTGTCTGTCACTTCGCGTGCTGCAGACTGCTGCCTGCCAGTCCTAGGCGAACCTTTTTAGTAGTTTGTTTAGTGAGTTACATAAGAACTTTCCAAGTCGACGGTCCGCAAATCAAGCAATACTAATAACGTAGTAGACCACATGAGATCGGTCAATATATCCAGTGGAATAGTTGTCTATTTGCTATTTTGCCAAAATATTTTGTTATTGTTCTTTTGAAATGTTTGATTTGGTTGACAAATATCATCCATGTTTTCTGGTCTTTCTTTCTTTCATGTTGTACATAAGCACCCCCCAGGGGCAAGAGGGCATTGGAGGAGGCTGCTGCTGCTGCTGCTGAACAGGATCGGTCAGGCGAGGGCTCCTTTGCTGGCCCCGGTAAGTTTTAATTTTAATATAGAGTACCTATTTTTCCTAGCGTTCCTGTCTGTGTAGCTAACTAAGATTGCACATTTGGCAATTCCATTGGACTCCCATTCTAGTCAGCAATAGCTCCATGCACTGAGTGCAGTCCTCTGGGATTGTCCATAATGTTTTTTCAAGTCTTCTAAATGTTTATGCTTTGACAATTGCCAACAATAAAAAGGTGAATGACCACCAAGAAAGAATAAGATACTACTTTACTTTTGGTTTGGATAGGAGGACAATCCATTCTACTACTGTTGCAGGGACAAATCTGCACAAACAGAACTATGGACACTAAATAATGCATTGCTGAGCCTATCAATTCTAATTGGCGCTGTTAGACTTTCCACATATCTCAGTAATAACAGACTTTGTAGTTGAACCCTCACTCTCCATACTGACTAGATAGTGTGGCAGAGTCATTTAGCTCCCAAAGTCACCGATGATTGATCCCCAATGATGATTATCCAAAGCAGGACAAGAGTACAGAGTCAGAGTCAAGAAGTGTTAGAGGCACGGACTCATGCTTGCAAAAATTGCAAAACCTTTAGCTCAGCCACTCTAGTCTGGAGGACCAAAAACCACAGAGTCTATTTAAGTTTAAAAGCTTTATTAAAAGTAAACACATTTATTAAAATCAAGTTTGTCATAAAACTAAACGTTTAACTGAAAATGGAAAAGTGCTTAGTGCTGACGATTAATTGAACACATTTCTTGTGATCGAGCCGAGCTCTCACCTGGTTTGAACTTGATCTTGCTCTTAAAAATAAAAAGCAAGCATTCATCAGTTGTGCCAAAAAGTGCAGCAAGACAACAGCCTTCCCTGGAAAAAGGGACATTTTTACTTTAGAGTAGACAGTCACAAATTATTACATTGTTTTCTGTTTTTTTCACATTTCTTTATTCCTAGACCAAATATTATATAGTAGTGAGTGGTGTATTCTAACATTCTTAAATATACTTTGTAGGTGGAACATCTGGTCCTGGCCCTAGCGTGGAGGTGGAGGAGGAAAGTTCTGGGGAGGAGGCGGTGCAAGTGCCGGACGACACCAATGTGCCATTGAGGGTTCACACGATGGTGGCGGGCAGAGGTAAGCTATATATTCCTTACTTATTGAGATTGAAGACTGCAGAGTGTGCTTTCTGCACGGGTGTATTATAAATCAACCAGGTAGTAGCCTCCTCTAAATGTACTTCGACTTAGCTGTGAAGTTTTTGGCGAGAAGAATCCCAATCAGATCTGAGATGAACTTGATGGATGGGATGAACGAAAAGCGAAAGAAGGGTGTAAGTAAGTGTGGAAGGACGAGAAATTTAATGATGACTGGCAAAGAAGAATGATACGTGTTTGCTCGGTCCCCGAGGTGGCTGGGAAGGAAAGAATATGGTATGGTGCATGGCTGGGTGAATGATGAAGCAAGGATGGGTGGAAGGAGAACAGCCTGGGTGGGTGAAACAGAAACTGTATGTGTGCATATACTTTGAATGGATGGATGCCTGTATCATGGTACTATCTGACTCTTAGATAGCATATGTGTATCTAGAGAGAGTAGACGTCACTGGATGAACTAAGTGTTACTTTGAAGAGCATGTAACACCGCACCCGCACGTCCGTTCCATTGTAGGAAAGTCAAGCAAAAGAAGTTGTAATTTTGTCCAAATACTACCATGAATAGTAGCAGTAGTTTGTATTGCAACTGCAAGCACAGCATATATCCGGTTATTACGGTGGACACTCCCTACCTCTCCTAATAAGTTTAGTTTAGTAGTAGTACGTCATTCATGTGTGGGTGTATCACTGTTCACTCAATAAAAAGCAAAGCACCTAAAGTCATCCCATATGTAATCAAATACATCCCATGTGAAGTGATAGATAATCAGATTATTTAGCTTCTTCATTTTCCTTTTCTAGTACTCATTTGCACTGTAGGGTGAAAGTTAAATTAATTAAGCAGTAGCCCTTTTAACAGAGTATTCTCAGTGCCACCCGTAATAGAAAAGTAAGAGCTTCACCACCTGCATGTACTGGACCGGTACAGTAACGCAAGTCTGTCTCACTCATCATGGTGTGCGTCTGTTTTTCTCGGGTGCAAGTTCACTGCGCTGGCATTATGCCGGCTTGCATAAGATAACGTACCAATTTTCCTAAACAAGAGAGAAGGAGAAGAATAAGACTGGTGTACTGTCATAGTCGACTGTAATGGAAGTCCATAGTGCTCGTAGAATTTGTTCCTTAAACTCCCACTAATGTTAGAGCAAGGATGAAGAAGTGGGAGGTTAGATAGATACTGGCCTCAATAGTTATCTACTGTGCTTTCAAGTTGCTAGTTGTACTGTGACACAACTTTCTGCTAAATCATTTTGTGTTAATCTTAAGGAGCATTGGTTACAGACTATGTCTTTCTTTCTTCATATAGTTGCTCCTTCCAAATCAAACAAACCAACAAGGAAGGAGCTGGCTCGAATGTCCTTGCGCTGCCTCTCCTTCCACTTGTACTTGGGCTTGTACTTGCACATGTGGTTGTTGTTGCGGCTGTGGTTGTTCAACACTCGTCAGATGAGTTACAACAACCTGTGTTGATTGAGGGACATTGCTGCTACTTTTTTGCGATGAGCCAACATCACTGGTCGATGGTGATTGAACAACTACACTCAAGGGCTTGGACTTAAGTTGGCGTGGTGGTGGTGGCACTGAGCCCAATGGAGCGGGGGTTCTGCTCCTAGCTTGGTCCCCAGCAGATCCCGCTGCTGCTGCAGGCGTACTTTTTTTTTTTACTCCCAAAAAATGTGGCGGGCGGCACACCAGTCTCCTTGGTAACTTGCTTCTTCTGCTCCTTACTGGCAACTTTCTTGCTAGAGGAGCTACGGGGAACTTTTTTTGGGGCCATCTTCTTCAGAGGTCAGAACAGCAGGCCGCAGTTGCACGAGTTGCAGAGTTGTCTGTGGCCAGACGTGACGTCATGTGACGTTATGCTGCACACACACACAGCTGCAGGACTTCTTCCTGGCACTGGTGGTTCTCTTGAGTCTTGTGCACCTAAAAGCAATGGAAGACAGAGGAACATCAGTTCAAACAGCCCAAAAATCGAAAAACACAGAAAAATCAGCACAATCCCATGCCATCCATGCCCTCCATGATGTTTAAATTCAAGACACCCCACAGAAAGACAAGGCCCATGCACCACTCACTACCCCTGGTCAAAAGGCCACAACAACAGCCCAAAAATCGAAAAACACAGAAAAATCAGCACAATCCCATGCCATCCATGCCCTCCATGATGTTTAAATTCAAGACACCCCACAGAAAGACTAGGCCCATGCACCACTCACTACCCCTGGTCAAAAGGCCACAACAACAGCCCAAAAAATCGAAAAACACAGAAAAATCAGCACAATTTCATGCCATCCATGCCCTCCATGATGTTTAAATTCAAGACACCCCACAGAAAGACTAGGCCCATGCACCACTCACTACCCCTGGTCAAAAGGCCACAACAACAGCCCAAAAAATCGAAAAACACAGACAAATCAGCACAATCCCATGCCATCCATGCCCTCCATGATGTTTAAATTCAAGACACCCCACAGAAAGACAAGGCCCATGCACCACTCACTACCCCTGGTCAAAAGGCCACAACAACAGCCCAAAAATCGAAAAACACAGAAAAATCAGCACAATCCCATGCCATCCATGCCCTCCATGATGTTTAAATTCAAGACACCCCACAGAAAGACTAGGCCCATGCACCACTCACTACCCCTGGTCAAAAGGCCACAACAACAGCCCAAAAAATCGAAAAACACAGAAAAATCAGCACAATTTCATGCCATCCATGCCCTCCATGATGTTTAAATTCAAGACACCCCACAGAAAGACTAGGCCCATGCACCACTCACTACCCCTGGTCAAAAGGCCACAACAACAGCCCAAAAAATCGAAAAACACAGAAAAATCAGCACAATCCCATGCCATCCATGCCCTCCATGATGTTTAAATTCAAGACACCCCACAGAAAGACAAGGCCCATGCACCACTCACTACCCCTGGTCAAAAGGCCACAACAACAGCCCAAAAATCGAAAATTCCAAAATTGTAGTTGCAGCAACTGTAATGCCCCAAACAAACTTACTTGTGAAATTTCTAATCCAAAAGTGATCCAAAGAAAGTCAAAAAGGCCTCAAATCCAAATATCCAGCAGCATCCACAAAAAGTAATCCTTCCGGGTCAAGAATCCGAATGAAAGTGACCAGCACATGAAGAAAGCACTGGGAGGAGCCTGCTGGACAGGAACAGGAAGTTGGAGACTGTGGGGCACTTCCTTCCTCCCACCCCCCGCCCCCCAAAAATGGACTCCATGCAAAAAAAAGTGCTGGAAAATGTCAACCTGAGGAGTTATTCTGATAAGAATCATCATTTTCAGAAGGTTTATGCTGCTTGCTGGTGGATTTCTTGTGCAGAATTTCAAATTTTGTAATTTCGCGAGTGCAAGATTGTTGCTGCCCGCCGCAATTGCGAACTCTCGCGATGCGTGCTGTGCAAGGTAGCAAGCCGCGATTACGTAATCGCGGTCGCCAAACTCCCGCGGGATCCTGCAGCAAGATCCAAAATGGCGTAGAACTCGCAAAATATCGGGAAAAACAACTCGGCAAACGCTGAATGACGGTAAGTGAACGCCGCACGCCGCAATATTGTATCACCAAGAGAAAAAATCCGCTGCGTGCGAATTTGCGGATTTTCTGTAAATTTGCGAGAGTTCGCGGATTGAGAATTTACCGAAAATCCTCAAAATCCGCGAGTGGACCGGATTTTCCGCCCATGCTTAATGTTAACCCCTTCGCTGCGGCGGCTATGCTGCCGCAGCGCTAAGGGGCCGGGGGGACCACGCAGCGCGCCCATGCTGGTGACGGAACCTCTCCGTCACCAGCCGCGGTCGCGCTGTGCTCATGACGGAGCGGTTCCATCACGGCCCCGCCCGCTCAATGGAACGCTCAGCTCAGGCGCGTAATCCGCACCGCGCAGGCGTGCCGACGGAACCGCTCCGTCATCAGCACAGCGCGACCGCGGATGATGACGGAGTGGTTCCGTCAACAGCAGGGAAGGGTTAAAGGGCTGGCCCGGACAAACACCCAAGATCCTAAAACCAACAAAGAAAATGGAATGTAATATCATTTTTCTTTGTTTATACGCAATCTCCATTTAAAAAGGGTGGCTGCTAGTTTGCATTATTTCAACTGTATTGTCTGAAGTAATGTGAATAAAATGCAATGAATATATTAGAAGTACCAAAGATAAAAAATGAAAATTACACCAAATGTAATTTTTCTTTCATTTCAATAGTTAGATATTTTGCTTAGGGCCATAAGAGTAAGTAACATCATATGCAGAGGGAGTTTTTCACAGTTAATTATGAGGCCCATAACAATTGACCCTAGCAAATGCCTGGGCCCATAGTCGATCCCCATTAGGGCGCATGGAGAAGGAAAGGGCAATTAATACCTAGTAAAATCATCAGACTACATGAGGACAGTAAGTAGATTTCCAACCACAAACCTAAGCGCAATGAAAAGATTAAATAAACAGGCAAATAAACACAACTACTCCCTGTCTCTGCTAATTCAGATTACTGTTGAGGGCACATATCACATTTAATAAATGTGATTGTGGCTAAATAGTAAAGGGGTGATAGTTCAAAGCATATTTTGTAATGTCACAAACTTTAACTTTGATTAATGTTCCAGTACAATATGCACACAAGTAGTACCCCATCTTCTCTGAATGTGGTGCCGATTTCATGTTGGAGAACCGCAGCCTGAAGGCCCGGTGGCGCAGGGTACGCCTAAATCCCTGGGATTCACCTGTCTTGTCAAAACAGAGACACAGACTCTTCGTCTGGCGTAGAAGATGATATTTATTAGCTGCAGCTAGTACAGTGCTCTTAGAAGTCGTCAGTACAACGAGGTTCAAAAGAGACTGCCACTTAACTCCGTGGCGCACAGGTTTATATACAATGCAACACAATGCAAAAATGCAATCACACACGAGCATGAGCTATAGGCAAATGTTATAGACAATGTTTTAAGACCAAAGCAACTCAAGTTCCAGGTTCTGTTTATCATTCGACCCCTTAAGTAAATTAGAAGTGAATCCACACAATTCGATTTACAAGCAGAGAAAACACAGCTGCGTGTTGTAGAAGGACAGTCGAGAAACAGGAGAATGCATAAGACGTGTAGCGAAGGACAGCAGATAAGATAACTTAAAGGAAACAATAGTGTGAAATGACATCTAGTCCGGACGGGGATTAATCAGCTCATACAGGAATTAGTGTACTTGGCCAGACCCTGACACTCGTTAGTAAACATAGGCGAGGAAGCCACCTGACACGCAAAGCAGAAATGACAAAAACATCGCGTTCGCCGAGCTGCCTGAGTGAGGGCAACACAAAATGCCGGCGATCTCAAAATGGAGGCTGAGCACGAACGAATTCGTAATTTACAGAGCCTCAGCCCCTCCTTTTGCCATTACTCAGGCAAAGACAAAACAACTCATGCTAATCTGAGTCAGAATCAACACTGATGTTCATGAAATCTTCAAGCTGTTGCTGCACCATCATTCGAATATTCTCTGTCTTCTGAGCGGCAGAGCGTGGAACACATAAGGTAGCCAACAGGCCACAAACTGCAGGATCACACTGAACACATAAGCAACAAGAGAATATGACGGCTAAAATTGTTCCAAGGAACGTTAATATCTTCCATCCCCAAGTTGACAATATTCCCCAAAACCATCCCATAAAAGACCAATCTCCTTCGTCTTGATGAATCGACTCGGAGACAGTGTGCAATTTGGAAATGGCTTGGTATACTGCTGGAGCGTCATCTGGAATATAAATGCAGCAACTAGATCTGATCAATTTACAGACACCTCCTCGGTCTGCTAAGATCACGTCTAACGCAATTCAATTTTGCAGCGTCATAAGACGGTCAGCTTGAAGTTCTGCTATAATGTTACCTATCGCACCTGCAGTAACATTAATAGTGGTCTCAACCACTCGAACCAGTTGTCTGATGTGTCTACTGTTGACCATCGGACCCCAAAAGGGAAGGAATCCTTTTAGGAAAACTCCTCCTACTTGTTCTGTCGTGTCTTTGGCATCGAATACGCCTCTGCTATGTCTAACTCTATGATGGTCTGGTGAAGCCGTATATGTAGGGGGAAGGAGGAAAGCTATGTAACAGGTTCCAGAAATGTTGGAAGGTAACCAAGTATAAGCTCTATTGTTACAAACAAAATACGTTCCTTGAGACGGAACTAACGGTGGGAAATCAAGAGATGTGAAAACATATATGTATGTGCATTTCTGGTGGTCATCAATTTTCTTGCTGTTGAATTGGAGACAAAGATTACCTTTATGGGGCACAGTCCACACTGGGGGAGACTCGCCTTTTCTAGTTTTATCGCTGAGAATGGAGACATAGTGAGTAACATTCCATCCATCATAAACTTTCTTTTCATCCAATGGAATCTTACTCTTCTCTACAATCTTGGCCATTACCACTATACTTTTGATCAAGAAGCTATGGCTAAAGTGTAGTCCATTCCCAGAAGTTCTCACAGGACTTCTAAGTCTGTTGTGGTATGCGGCTGAAAACATTGTCAAATAGGCCCAAGCTGAACCTTCGTATGAGAAAGGAAGAACCAAGTATGGCATTCCCTTTTGTTTATAGTATGGCATGAGTCCGCACACCCAACAATCAGTCATATTAATGGCCCATTGATGTTGGTGCAACAACTGAATAAACGTATTCTTCATATACTCGGCTCTCCTTATCTGCTCATGAGGAGGTAAAGTATGCATTTTGTGCAAAAAGACAGAAAGACAAGATGGCAAAGAAGTCGTAGAATTAGCAACATTTCTTGATTGCAAAGTATATACAATCCATCCTGTGCAGGCTAATAAAATACACAAAAACATAAGAATAAACAAAGTTACGCCAAATCGACTGCGCAATAATTTACAATACTTTGATCTCATTTCTTGCTTCCTATTTTCCCTACCTACAATTATTGTACCATCCACCTTTATCTAAAAATAAATGTCGCTCAGGGTACTCTTCCTTAATCACTCAGCTAATCACTTCTGTATCCTGAGGCACTAGCCACTTACTAAAAGAACAGAATAAGGTTACAGACTGAGTCTCCTACTGTGACCCTGCGATGGAGACAGATGGCACAGCTAATACTAATATCACAACAAAAGTTAAAAAAAGATCAAAAGGAGTGTCTTTTAATTAAAGAAAAATATTCAGTTCAGTTCGTTGGGTCTTGGTCTCCGGTCGTAGCACGTTTTGCTTTGAACAATGCTTCTGGATTCGTAGTGTCTATTCGGCGATTCACAGGCACAGCAGCTTGAAGTCCCATAAATCTGAGCATCGCTGAATGGAACAAAACAAGGAACTGCTGCAGTGTGCGACTCTCTTACACCACTGCGAATCCACTGATCAAAGGGTAATGGAAGTGGCACCTTTTTACAGTGCACTCTATGTACCCAATTTCGTTTGCCCACCACCTTGACAGCCGTGCGAGTAACGAGCAAAACTTGCGTAGGCGTAGACCAACGAGGCTCCAAATTCTTAGTCCGTTTAAAGTTTTTCACGCGGACCCAGTCACCGGGCAAGATGGTGTGACCTGGGTCTGTGGAGGCCTCCGGCAGAACACTCTGTACCTGTTGACGAATGACACTTATTTAGTAGTCAAATCATGCAAATAGTCAATCAACAAAGGGTATGGTATGTCTGAGTATCTTTTGGGACGGGGGACGCCACAAACATTAGCTGGGCGTCCAAATACTACTTCATACGGGCTAAGTTCCATACGAGAGTGCATAGTAGTTCTGGTTAACAAAAGAGCTAGGGGCAAGGCGTCAGGCCAAGCAAGACCCGTTCTTGCTTGAATCTTTGCCAGCTTAAGCTTGAGCGTACCATTGTAACAATCAACCAAACCCGCTGACTGTGGATGGTTTGCTGCATGGAATTTTTGTTTAATTCCCAGACCAGAACATACTTTCTGCATAATCTGGCCCACAATTTCACTTCCATTGTCACTCCAGACAATGCCCGGCAAACCAAATCTAGGAAAGAATTCCTTAATCAGTATTTTAGCAGTCGACAGAGCAGTGTTATCTTTCAAGGGGTAGGCCTCTATCCAACGGGAAAAGGCACATACCACCACCAGAACATACTTGAGGTTGTTGCAGCGATCCATGTGAATGTAATCGATCTGCAACACCTCGAAGGGATATGACGGGGGAGCACAATGACCTGCTGGGGTTGGAGTGGCCTTTCCTGGGTTATGCAATAAACAAACAATGCAATGTTTAACCACATTTTCTGCACATTTCGGAATTCCTTCATTCTGCCATACCGGAGCCAAAAGCTTACATAAGCCTTTTGCACTTATGTGAGCTGGGCCATGAGCTATAGTCACGACCGGCAACACATAAGTGTCCGGTAACAACCATCGCTGATGTTCCGACAACTCTGTCCAACAACCCGTTGAATCTAACATTCCAGTCCTTTCTTTCCACGTACTCAATTCTTTTTCTGTTGCTTCTCCCTGAATCGTTTTCACACTCTCAATCGTATCTTCACACATTCCAATTTCCCTCACCCAATTTGCAGGACCTGCCACATACATTTGACTAGTGGTGTTTCTAGCTGTAGTTTTCGCTACCTCGTCTGCAAACGCATTTCCACGACCCACATCATCTGTAATTTTGTTGTGCACGCTACACTTTATGATCGCTATCTGTGCTGGTAAAGTAAGGGACTCAAGAAGATCAGTCACTAACTGACCATGCTGAATCTTTGTCCTGTGGGAGGCAAAGAATCCTCTCTCCTTCCACAGCTTTCCGAAACTATGCGCAACACCGAAGGCATACTGACTATCCGTATACACATTCACTCTCTTTCCCTTCGATAGCACACAGGCTCGAGTCAAAGCTATCAATTCAGCTGCTTGGGCCAAATTATGTCCGATACGTGCCGTCTCAACAATTGTGCATAAGGTGGTAACAGCATAGGCAGAAGTGGTTTCTCCATTTGGAAGCTTAAAACAAGAACCGTCCACCCATAGGATCCCGTCCGGGGCCTTGAGCGGAGTGTCCTTTAAATCAATCCTTCCCTTTGTTTCTTCTTCTGTTCGAAGAAAACAATCATGCTTTTCCTGATCGTCTTTCTCATCTGGGAGGGGCAACAGTGTAGATGGATTTAACGTGTTACATCTTTTGATACGTATATGACTCGCTAAAAGTGTCAACTCGTAACCAGACAAACGAGCACTTGTGAGATGTTGTGTCTTGGTTCTATTTAAAAAGTATCCACTGCGTGTGGAAACATAACAATGAGTGTGTTATCCAACACTAATCCGGCAGACTGTCTAATAGAAATTGCGGCAGCTGCTGTATGTGAGAAGTTGGCCTGGTATATAATGCTCACTAATTCTTAGTGATCACTTTGTACCATGCCAAGCAACCCTTATGATGATGGTTGTAATTCAACCTTGTAGACCAGTTATCCTAGTGGTAACGTGGACAAAGCAGTCTTAGGCTAAACTCTGAAAGGCATGTGAAGCCAGCTGTTATACCATACACAACCCCCTTGAATACCAAATGAAAGGGACACCACACAGATATATATTGAAAATATATATTGATTTATTAACTATAAAATCCCCTGGACTCTTTATGAGCACAGAAGCACAAGCGTTAAATCACAAGACAGTTTAAAATACACAAAAGTTGCACAATATGGATGAGCCCTAGGGGCCACCTAAACCATATACTAAGAAAGTGGTATAAGAGATACCAATAGGAAAGTGAACAGGCCTAGGGCCTCGGGAATCGCTGGAGCTATTCGAGACTAGCAGTGACTAAGTCGGGAGAGGCCCACGGGACTCGGGTGCAGTGTTCAAAGTGCACGCACTTTCCAATGCAAAGTCTATGGTGCGTAAAAAGTACAAAGTTAGAAAGTTAGGAACCTTCCGAGTGACCTACGGAGCTGAAACTTAAGACACAGGCCCTTGAGATGTGTACCAGTGCAGGAGCACCGGCGGAGCTGAGTTACCTCACCCACAGGAAGCGGGTGCACAGGGTCGAAGTAGTGTCGGGTTTCGTCACGCTGGTCGATGGTGCTTGGAGCTGAAGATGCTGCAGGCGGCTCGATGTGAAGAGTTCCAGTGGATCCAAGGGTGGATCTGAAGATGTGAAGATCTGAAAGCAGAGGGGACAGTGTTCAAAGTCACTAGCCAGTGACTACCGTCTAACCAGATTGGAACCAGGCGATGTCGGGTGCAAACAGGTGTTGTTGGGTAGCTTCTTTCTGCAGCCACGTGGATATCCGGGGTTGAGGACGTCCAGGAGTCAGTCACGAGCTGTTCCACGCAGGCTTCTCGCTGTTGGCGGTGTCAGCGACCTGATCGGAGGAAACAGGCCTTGGCAAATGCAAGCCACGCAGAAGTTGAAAGATGCTTTTCACTCGGACCAGCAAGGTCAGAGCGGGTGCTCCTTTTCACAGGAGCTTGGGTAGGTCTGGAGCAACCAGACCTGCTGTGTAAATCGTCGGTTTCGTCGCCAAGATGGCCGCTGACCACGTGGCTAGTGGCCGGGATGGCGCGTCGAGTGGCACAATGCAAAAGGGCCCCACGCAGATCGTGGAGATGCTGGAGGGCTGATCTTCGGTGCAAGGGCTGCTCGGTGGTGGGGGTTCTCAGTCCCCAAAGTACAATGTCGAGGATGCCTCAGAAGCTGCGCAGTCAGCTTTTCGAGTGTCTTCCAAGAGGTCCGGTCCCACGTCACTCGGTGCCTCCACGGGTCCCTTCTTTGCAGGGACTGTGGATCGGGCTCTGAGAGGTCTGGGAGTCTGGTTCTTGTCGGGCTCTGGCCTCGGGCTCCGGCGGGAGGCGGCGGCAAAGCAGATGTCGAGTTGCTGGTTGGTACCTGTGTTCACAGGGTGGCCACTCCTAGGCCACAAGGGAGATTCTCTTCAGTCTTCTGTGCAGCAGAATGTCGAAGTCCAGTCTTCTTCTTCGTGTAAAGTTGATTCAGGATGATCTGCTGTGCAATGGCACTGCTCCCACTCTTATTCCAATCTGAGGGGTGGATCTCCTGCTAGGTCCCTCCCCTATGGGTGGGACCAGGAAGGGGGGTGGTTACACCCCCTCTCCTTTGTCCAGCTCCTCGCCAGGACTGGGGCTGGAAAGCCCCAGAACCGGTTTGGGCTGGCTTATGCACAGGGACACCTTGTGTGCCCCAGGCATGTCTCAATCTATTCAGCCCTGTCCTACCCAATACACAAAACCCTGTCTGGGGTGGTGCTCGCACCTCCCCAGGCAGGAAACCCTTTGTCCAGGCCCTCCTCGCTGGAAGGACTCCCAGCAGCAGGAGGCCAGACATGTGTCTGTGGTGGCAGCATCCATTTTGTGATGCTGAGGCTCTGGTTAACTTTAACCGGGGTTAAGGCTACACGTATGTCGTGTCCCTCTAGAAGGGTGGAATGCTATCCCCGTCGACAAAACTGTCGAGGGGATAGTATTCCAATTCGTATGACACCTTACTCGACATGTTTTGATAAAGCCAAACCAAAGATAGCATATAACCGCGAGGATTATAATGCACTTAAGAGTATATGGTATGGCAATATCCCGGAACAGCTTAGGGAGTGGTTCCCGACAGCTGCAGACAGGCTCAGCTCATGCTAGAGCACTATCTCACCTATTTCCAAGCACTCTGCCTCCAGGATTGATGAGGCCTTCCATAGGAGTGGCTGATAGGAACATATGTGTCCAGTTTAAGGGTAGATATAGGGATACTATATCTAAGTAAGAGGTGATTACACCAACTTACCCCAGCTGAGTGATCAGCCAGTTGTGTCAAATATGGAGGCCAGGCCAGGGGTGGCACAATACATGCTGCAGCCCCTGGTAGGCCTTGGATGCACCTATGCCCTGGGTACCTATGGTACACTGTTACAGGGGCCAATAAGGTGAACCAATTCCAATTGTGTTATGCACCTAAGGTACATGGAGTCCATTTTAAGGAGAGAGCAATCAGCCTGGGGCCCTGAATAGCAGGATCCCAGGCCAACTAAGTCAAAAACCAGCTAAACACCAGGCAAAAAGTTTGGGGGTAACCATAGTCAGATATCCACCTTCCTACACTGTAGCTCTTAGACAACTGGGCAAAGTTTTAGCTACTGGGTCTAATGTGGCGGAGAAATAGGCAAATGGCCTTTGCTTATCTCCGAATTGCTGTGTCAAGACTGACAACGCGCAACCTTCTCTCTCATGAACGTACAATATAAAGGTCTTACTATAATCTGGGATACCCAACACTGGAGCGGAACACAGGGCAGTACGTAAATCAACAAAACTTTTCTGACATTCATCCGTCCAAGGGAGTGGATGAGGCGTATCTTTAAACGTTAATGCCACCAATGGTTTCGCTAAAAGTGAAAAATTAGGGATCCATTGTCTACAATAGGAAGTAATACCCAAAAAGGCACACACTTCTCTCTATGTGGTGGGTACAAACATCTGTGAAATAGCATACATACGCTCTGGGGTCAATCGCCTTCCCTCCTTCGACAAGAGATGACCTAAATAGGTCACTTCTTGTTGGGCATATTGCAACTTGGAGGGCGATACTTTATGATTCAATACAGCCAGATGATGCAACAACGCAACAGTCACATTTCTACACACATCTTCCGTATCAGCAGCCACCAGCAAATCATCCACATACTGAACAAGCGTAGAACCTGGAGGCAAAAGGAAAGTATCTAGTTGAAATTTAAGAGCTTTGCTATAAATAGAAGGACTTTCACAACAGCCTTGAGGAGCTCTTTTAAATCAAAAACTTCGGCCACCCAAAGAGAAACCAAAGATATCCCTACTTTCTTCAGCAATGGGAATGCTAAAGAAAGCGTTCTTAAGGTCTATCACTGAGAACCAAGCCGGTGAAGCAGGAATCATGGTCAATAATGCTGTAATGTCCGGAACAACAGGAAACTGTGGTACCACTATTTTATTGACTTCCCTAAGGTCAATAACAAATCTATAGACAGGAGGCTGTGAAGGGTCCGTCCTCTTAAGGATCTGAAGAACAGGACTGTTATAAACATTGCCTCTGGTTTCTTCGACCACACCTTTTTGAATGAGATCATCAACAATAGCCAATAATGCTCTTTCCCCATCACTAGAAATACGATATTGGGGAATACGTGGCATTCTAACATCATCTTTGATTGTGACAACATACAGTGGAATCGCAAGACGACCCACGTCATTCGGGCCTGTGGCGCAAAGACTTTCTGGGAGTGAAAGTAACTCAGGTGGAAACTGGTCCTGAGATAAATACATGGGGGACATCAATCTTTTTCCCAAAGTAAGATGCACACCAGAAGGGGAACAGCACAATGTTGCATGCAATCTTTTCAACAAATCCAAACCCAATAAATTCTCACCACAGCCAGTCGTCAAGATAAGTGGAGCTTCCAGATCATAAGGACCAATCGAAACAGGTAAGGGGCAAGAAACCGGATTACGAACTGGAGCGCCAGAAAATCCCACAGATGTATTTATTAAGCCAGACAAAGGTGCCCCAGGGAGTTTAGAATAAATGATAGAACTTCTCATCGCACCAGTATTCAAAAGAAAGGGTTCTGAAACACCCATTGCGTTGACAATGACATACGGCCTATTTTGATCTACTGGAATCGACACAACTCCCTCACTTCGTCCATGGCTATCCTATTCAGTCTGAAAATTGTCAGACCTCTCTTCAACGTAATAATCATCATTGTAATACTGCGTAGACGGTACCGTCTGCTGGTCAAAGTATTTCGAAGTAGATGAGACAAGAGAGCGCTGCCCATGAGAGGACGCACCTCGTCCTCTACCTCTAGATCCTGTCTGAAAATTACCACGACCTCGGGGAGCAGACGTCCCATTATTACGCTGTAATAAGACCTGACAACTATTCTTAAAATGTCCTTCTTCCCTACAATATGCACATTAATTAGGACCTAATGAAGGTCGCGGTGTGAAATATTCAGGCTTCTGTAACAGTCTCTGGAACTGTGGAGGCTGCTGAAAATGAGAATTTTGCTGATGCTGATTCGAGTGAGGCGGATACACCTGCTGTAAGAGAACTTTAGTTTACAAGTCTATATTTTTCTTCTCTTGCTTCTCTTTCTCCTCTTTATCCCTATTCTCGTAATACTGAGCAGTGGCCAATGTTTTAGCAGGAGAAGAGACAGCCCATGCACTTTCAGAACTCTTTAATTTATTTGATAATTCAGGAAGCAAATTAAATACGAACTTGTCCACAAACAACCGCTGACCACCCTCTACACTCAAATCCTGACCACTGTGGTCTATAAATGTTTCTTCGAAGCAAGTGAAGAAATTTGAAACACCTTCATCTTTCTTCTGCTTGCATGCGGCCAGCTTATCCCAATTTACTCGCACTGCAGGCATCATTGTCTTCATTAATTCAATTATTCTACCTGGAAGAGCCGTAGTCAAATCCTCGGGTTTTGCACCACCCACCTGATTCACATCCGCAGCTCTAATAGCAGCCCAATCACCACCCAATTCAGCCAAATGATTTTCCCTACGAATCCGTGCCCATATACCTTGCGGAACAAAATTTCCAAATAACATATCGATGTTGGCTAAATTCATAATACAGGCGTCAACTGTTTGAGACAATTCTTTGTAATATCCAGCAGGATTTTTACGGGGGTTGGGAAGAGTTTGCTTAAGCGCCAATACTTCAGACCTCTTCCAGGGTGCGTGAACCCATATACGCTGGAAATGAGCAGGGACTTGAGGTGGACCAATCACCTCTTCTCTCCATACAGGAGGAACTTCACGCATCGGATAATTCTTGCTACCTTTTCTATTGGCGGGATCAGTCTCAGAAAAGGACAAGGACAAAAACATCGAAACGCAATGAGTCTACTCACTGCCTCCTCAACTCGATGTCCTACAATAAAACCTTTATCAAAATCAGCTTGTAATTTCAAATGATCCGAAGGAACTGTATCTAACTCCAAATCTTCCCAACCTCTAATAAGAGTTGACACATATTGTTGAAAACATATCTCTGCGTGGGCTCCCCCCATTGATGAAAACAACTCATAATATCATTGGTACTATATTCTGGTCTAAGCTCAATCCATTTACGAGCAAGAGAACCCAGAACTAGTTTCTCATCTTCAAGAGGAAGTTGACCGCAAGATTGTCGTCTAGAGAAAGCTGGAGACATTTTTATAGACCTAACACAAGGAGAAAAGAAACTTGAAACAGCATCTGCTATCCTCCTCTGTGAAATAGGAGAATCCCTCGAAAGGATGGGAGGTATTACAGACGTAGAAGGCAATGGAGACTGAAATGTAGCAGACTGAAGAGTAAGAGCTGGAGAAGGTGGGGGCTGAAGTACGAGCTGCGAGGGCAGAGCAGAAGCAGGCAAGGGAGCATTAAGGAGCTGAGCCTGTTGCTGGACAATCAGTAATTGAGCAACCACTTGTTGAAGAACAGGAGGGGGTAACAGAGGTGTATTTGCATTCTGAACATAGGGCGGAGGTGAATTCAATAAACAAGACATTAGGGAATCTTCTTCTAATTCCTTACTTTTATCTACAGAGGAAGTAGGCAACATCGGATAGCATCTATCTTTCAACATACGATGTTGTCTCTCTGATACCTCCTTTGCATCATCTACTTCGTTGTCTTTAAACTGCTGGGCAGCCTGTAGGACTGACATATCTTGTGCTTTCTTATCCTTTTTCACTTGTTTGATTTCTTTTTGTTTGGCTTCTTTACGCCAAAGGCGAAAGGAGTCAAACATAGCCGGCCGGGCTTTTCTTCTAAACAGAATTGTTTCCAAATTATCTAGTATAGCCGAGTCAAAGCTGCCATTCTGAGGCCATCTTAAAACTCCACTATTTTTCATATATCGGACCCATGTCTCGTTAAAGGTGATGGGACCAATACCGTGTTTCGAATAGAGCTCATAAGTGAGAGTTCCAACCGGAGGAATCGGACATGATTCCTCCAACTGGGAATCCTTCCTACAACCCAAACAACAAAATCTTTTGAACTTACTCAGCCCAGGCATCGTCACTTCTCTAGATTGATCACAAACAACAAGGGGTATAGATCAGTGAGACAGTACAATCGTACTTACCCCTTGGCTTTAGCTATTGCAATATCTGAACAGAGACTAAAAACAAAACAAAACAAAGGTCTGTGGGAGCGACCCACCACATAATTAATTAGGAATCGTTCTGCGCCAGCGAAGGTCCGTCTATCGTCTCGCTCTACCAAACTTCAGAAGTGTCCAAGGCAGGGCGACAGTCAGGGCAGCAGTCGCCAGCAGCCGTCGGAGAGGACTAACCCCCTTTTCTGAATCGTCAAAGACCTTCGGTTCACTTACTACATACAGGGGTCGATCACGTGGTGCGCTTCCTCCGGAGTTTTCTTGCGGGGCTCCTCACGACCCTCCGGCTCAACCACTACCGCTGAAGTCGCCCCACGTTGGGCGCCAGTTGGAGAACCGCAAACTTAAGGCCCGGTGGCGCAGGATACACCTAAATCCCCGGGATTCACCTGCCTTGTTAAAACAGAGACACGGACTCTTCGTCTGGCGTAGAAGATGATATTTATTAGCTGCAGCTAGTACAGTTGTCTTTGAAGTCGTCAGTACAAGAAGGTTCAAAAGAGGCTGCCACTTAACTCCGTGGCACACAGGTTTATATACAATGCAACACAATGCAAAAATGCAATCACACACGAGCATGAGCTATAGGCAAATGTTATAGACAATGTTTTAAGACCAAAGCAACTCAAGTTCCCGGTTCTGTTTATCATTCGACCCCTTAAGTAAATCACATGTGAATCAACACAATTTGATTTACAAGCAGAGAAACAAAAGCTGCGTGTTGTAGAAGGACAGTCGAGAAACAGGAGAATGCATAAGACGTGTAGCGAAGGACAGCAGATAAGATAACTTAAAGGAAACAATGGTGTGAAAATGACATGAAATGACATGAAGACCGGACGGGGATTAGTCAGCTCAGACAGGAATCAGTGTACTTGGCCAGACCCTGACACTCGTTAGTAAACATAGGCGAGGAAGCCACCTGACACGCAAAGCAGAAATGACAAAAACATTGCTTTTTTGCCGAGCTGCATGAGTGAGGGCAACACAAAATGGCAGCTATCTCAAAATGGAGGCTGAGCACAAACAAATTCGTAATTTACAGAACCTCAATGTGCTTTATATCCAACTTCGAAATAAAAACAGATTTTCTACATATGCTTTCTTACCTCCCACATATTAACATCCTCTCTAAGACCAAATACTATTCCATCCAGAGGAGCTACAACTGAACCTGTCTCATCGTCCTTCTATAGATTTAGTCTCAAATAAGCTGCTGCACCATTTCCTACAAAATCACAATTTGGAGCTATATTATTGCCTTGAGAGTTTTATTGACAGTTGATTTGATATTCACAATCTTAATTTTCATGTAATTTAGTTTCAAAGGATCATATCTGAAGACAAGAAGGTCAACATTAAGCCATCTCTTGATCTTTCAGTTATCAAAAATTTGAATATTTGCATAGTTGGGATACGAAGAGAAAAAATAATTATTCCTCTGAAACTTCTGATTTTGCACAAAACGAGAGAAAATATCTGAGGAACTGCTTTGTGCTTGCCTTTCTGGAAATGTATGCAAAAGACTTGCATTCTCTTGCCCAATTCTTTTGTAGTGCATATTCTGTTGATTTCCCCAATTGATGGTAATGACATATGATGTTGGTAATGAGTTGGGTGTTTTATATAGGCTTGTGTTTAAGATTGGGAAGAATTTGTATCTGCTCAGGTTTTCTTTTCCCATTGGAGGCTTTGACTGTAATATGCTTTATAAGATATCCCACTGACAATAAAGCACTCTTACCGTGCAGGAGATATAAGTAATGTTGGGAACGTAATAGTGGGACCTCTGGTATATACTGAGACATATTGGAAACGACTCTTAGAGATATTTCTGATGATAATGTTTGCTGAATGTCATGAATGTTTTGCACTAAAACAAATACATTTTCAGTTTACATAGCCATGTTTGAGTAAGCTTGGCTGAACTAAGCCCAAACTAGGTATGACTCCAGTTTGCATTTCTAAGACTTTGGGGCATATTACCAACAACTAGCGATAATTATCGCAATGTTGGCTTAGCGGCAATATTTTTATCGACGTATTGCGGCGATTTTTATCGCTTAGGAACCTTGCTATTATCAAGGTTTATCTCCTAAGCGATAAAAATCGGCCGAAATGCATGAATATAGCTGAAAAGTCAGCAATATTAATGCATTACCGAGCTAATGCTCTTAGCCATGATATCCACCTACCATTGGATAACATGGCTAAGAACTGCTCAGGGCACGTGTTAGCTTTTGGAGATATTTGCGCTTAGCGTGAAAATCTCCAAAAGTTGGTAATAGTAGATAGCTATGTTAGAGACTGTTTCCAGTCGCTAACATCTTGGAACGCCCACTTTGCATGTCATTAGTGATAAATTTCACTGACATGCAAAGCGGGACCCAAGATGGTCTCTATCTCCTACTAGCTGTCGCTAACTGGTGGTAGCGACAGCTAGGTAATAGGGAGATAATTTTATCTCCGCTTTCTTGGCTTTTAAAGCCAAAAAAGCGGAGATAAACCCCCTTTATGTTTTTTTTCTCACTTTCTTCATATGCAATGAGATGCTATGTTGATGCATTCCTCTTAGTTAACTCTGGACGAAGCGTTCTAACAAAATGTACCTGTTGAAGGTCCTTTCTATCCAAACATATATTTTGCTCACCTCATGGTTACTGTGTGAATGAATGAATGAATGAATGAAAAATGTACTATTCAGTTACTAAAGACTTACAATTCAATCAACATTATACAATTCTTCCTACATTTCATACATTATTAAGAACACATAATTAAAAGAAACTTTCATCAATGTATAATACCAAGTATAAATAAAACCATCCTCATTGTCCACAGTTAAGCAATTTCTTCTCTACTATTTCTTTGAATTTCATGGCTATGACTGCTTGTCGGCATGTTCGTATAATTTGACTATTAAAGTCCGACCTTAGCAGTCTCCTACATTCCTCTATTAGTGCAGGGCAGCTACAGAGGATATGGTTACTGTGTGATTTTTATTGTGTACAGTACTATAAAAGAGGGGTTAATTTAAACGTGAGTCATACTTGCTTGACTCTTAGGCAGCAGACCTATGTTAGTTAATCCTGCGCCTAGGACTTAACATTTTTTGTCAGACTTCTATGCTGCATTTGGTTAAGATGTATGGTAATTCCCTATATTGACTGATTAAACAAAATTAACCTTCATGGTTTCTAACGTATAGCTGACTCAAGAAGGCATATTTCATTGACTGTGACCCCTGTTCTTTTGACTATCCTGTTTCTATCAGGAGCCTACTATCTGATCTCTTCTTGGGGACAACACCTCCACTGATCCTATAAATGTGCTTTATACTACTATCTTATTAGATTATCATATAACACTACTATTGGCATGATTGACTGTTGAACCTTCAGAATAAAACTATAAATGAGAAGGTAGTGCAGTGGTGTTTGTGTAGTGAAGGGGGTCATGTTGGGGGTAGTGTTTTAGGGTGTAGGGTAGTGCAATGGTGTATGGGTAGTGTAGGGGGTCATGCTGGGGTAATGTTTTAGGGTTTAGGGTAGTGCAGTGGTGTTTGGGTAGTGTAGGGGTTGTGCTGGGTGTAGATTTAGGGTATAGGGTAGTGCAATGGTGTTTGGGTAGTGTAGGGGGTTGTGCTGGGGGTAGTGTTTTAGGGGTTAGGGTAGTGCAGTGGTGTTTGGGTAGTGCTGGGATAGTGGTTTTTTTTCGGTTTAGGGTAGTGCAGTGGTATTTGTGTAGTGTGGGGGGTAGTTCTGGGTTAGAGTTTTAGGGTTTAGGGTAGTGCTGTGGTGTTTGTCTAGTGTAGGGGTAGTGTTTATGTAGTCCAGTGGAGTTTGTGTAGTGTAGGGGGTCATGCTGCGGGTAAATTTAGTGTTTAGGGTAGTGCAGTGGTGTTTGTGTAGTGTAGGGGGTTGTGCTGGGGATAGTGTTTAGGGTTCATGGTAGAGCAGTGGTGTTTGGGTAGTGTAGGGGTAGTGCTTGGATAATGTTTTAGGGTTTAGGGTAGTGCAGTGGTGTGTGTGTAGTGTAGGGGGTAGTGCTGGGGTAGTGTTTTAGGGTTTGAGGGTAGTGCAGTGGTGTGTGTGTAGTGTATGGGGTAGTGTTTTAGGGTTTTGGGTAGTGCAGTGGTGTTTGTGTAGTGTAGGGGGTCATGGTGGGGGTAGATTTAGTGTTTTGGGTAGTGCAGTGGTGTTTTTGTAGTGTAGGGAGTCGTGCTGGGGTAGTGTTTTAGTGTTTAGGGCAGCGCAGTGGTGTTTGCGTAGTGATGGGGGTCGTGCTGGGGGTGGTGTTTTAGGGTTTAGGGTAGTTTAGTGGTGTTTGTGTATTGTAGGGGGTTGTGCTGAAGGTAGATTTAGGGTTTAGGGTAGTCCAGCGGTGTTTGGGTAGTGTGGGGAGTCGTGCTGGTGGTAGTGTTTTAGGGTTTAGGGTAGTGCAGTTATGTTTGGGTATTGTAGGGTGTTGTGCTGGGGTTAGTGTTTTTAGGGTTTAGGGTAGTGCAGTGGTGTTTGGCTAGTGGAGGGGGTAGTGTTTTAGGGTTTAGGCTGGTGCGCCCAACCAGCGACAACATCAGTGGACAAAGGGGATCCTGACTCTTTTAAATGCTCTGACAATTGAATAATTTGGGTCAAGGGCGATGTCCAAGACCTATCAATTCTTTTCTTGGGATCCCTCATATACTTGGAGAAAAAGGTACATAGTTTCTCTTCAATTTCAGGCGTGTGTGCAACCTTTCCCTTCAGTAAGGGCCTGGGGCATTCTCCCCTCATACTATTCCTGACCTGCCTTTCAAGGGGTTGATGGATTTTCCCTACCACATACTCTGCCACTTTGGTGTCAGAGGTCCACTCCGCCGACCTAGGATGGTAAATTTGGGTAGGCTTGAACATGTCTGAGTGGATCCCGTCCCCAACCCGGGACTAAGAGGAGTGGATGCCAGGAATGCCCCTAGTCCTTATCCTCATCGGAGGAGAAATCGTCCTCCGATACACCCTCTAAGGGAAACCAGCCGTCGGGGTCTACAATAGTGGTGACAGCGTCGCAATCTTCTCCGGACTGCTCCTCCTCCCAGCAGGGTGATGTTTTAGCGTCGGCGCACTCTTGAGGAAGGTCTCCGTAAGTTTATCAAATCCTTCAAAGTGCCCCACGTTATGCTTAACAGCCATTTTATTCCCCATCTGGGAGCTACTGGGACCCGCCACCACCAGATCGGGGTCACTGAACACCCCAGGTATGCTTTTCGCCAGCTTATCAATCCCTAAGAAGAGCCAGAGCCCTGGAAATAGTCAGATAGAGGGCTTGGTCCACTTCTGGAGGGAGAAGTTGGGGGCCATTCCTCCTCCACTTCCTGGTAGGAGGAGTAAAAATGGTCTTCTAGAGAAGACATGATAGCAGAGGGTGTAAGCACAGAACAAATGCCCTTAAAATCCTTAATCAGGAAAAAGGGGAGTTAGGCCCAAGGGGGCAAGGCACAAGCAGGGCCGTATTATAACTTGTTAAAGAAAAATGTGCCTGTGCCTCGCATTTTTTTGAAAGCTAAATGTCTTTGCCAAATAGCCAAACCCATTGATTTCAGTTTGAACAGGTGTATTTATTTTCACCTTTTTATTATCACTATTTTTATTCTTAATTATTTCTTTTAATCTGAAAACTACATATATTGTGTCATATCAATACATCCTTATTCTCAAAGCAATTTAGTAAACATACTTTAATAAGACATGAATGTGCACTGCAACATATATCACAAACACTTTTTACATGAAAAACATTTGAACAAAAAAGACATCCAGTACATACATCGCTATTGGTGATATGTTTTTTAATATGATCCTTAAGACTCTTTAATGTCTATTTTCGATATCCAACCTTATACCAAGTTGTTTTTTGGCTACAAACTGGAGATTTTTCTCTCTATTCACAAACAAAATTATTCAGTAGCCCTCTGTATATTTATCTGCCGACGCTTTTCTGTTCCTGGGCGCGAGGTACCAGGAAACTCATCAGGGCAATTGTGTTTAAACAGCAATGGCGATTTTTGTAAGGGTATGTGACATAAAACAATTATTACAAGGGGCTCCGTTCTATTTGCCTTTTATTCACTAATCTCATTGTTTATAGTTGGATCATTTACCTTTAGACTTTTAATTTATCTTTCTCGTTGCATACTTTAAACCAGCAGGTAATTATTCGCAGTAGGCGGTAGTGCTGTGTGAAACAGAAGAAACTGTCATTATTGCACATTTGTATTGCTTTATTTAAATGTTTATGTTGTTAGAAGCTGTCTCCTACCTTTATTTTTTCCTTTAGGTCCGTTTATCAAAGTTATGTGATGGCAGTAAAAGCCCTGTGAACAAGGTCCATAGTTTCTGGGTGTGACTCTATCTTTGAGGCAATTTCTGAATATATAGATTACTTTTTAAAACCTTGCGTTAAAGATGTCCCATCATATTTGCGTGACACTACAGATTTTATTACCAAGATTGAGGGCACCCCATTTGATGACCAGACACAAATAATGGTGACATTTGATGTCACATCACTTCACCCGCAGATACCTCAGGATGAGGCGCTGCAAGTGATGGAGCAATACTTGGATAGCAGCAAGCACCCACATAGAGTTCCCATCTAGTTTATCCTACAACTAGCAGAGGTCACCCTTAAAAAAACGACTTCACAATTCGATGATCAGTTCTTTATGCACTTAAAGGGCACTGCCATGGGATGTCCTTACGCACCGGAGATGGCGGTGCTCTTTATGGCCCAATATGAAAAAAGGTACATAGAACATTTTTCTTTAACAATTTAAAATACTTAAGGCAGCCCGCTGGCCGGTGCTCCAACAGCTGGGCTTTCCCCAGCACAATACCAATTACCACCACCAGGTGGCGCTGGTCACCAACGTGGCCATGTTGGGAAATCACTGCATAGCGGTGTTAAAATTATGCGAAGGGTGGTCGGGAATCAAGCAGACACTAAAGGAGTGACCGGATTCCCAAACGAGAGTGAAGACCTGCTGGAGCGCTCGACGGAGCTGCCTCGCTCCGACCAGATGCGCCTAACTGCATCTCACCGCGTGCAGAGTGCACAGCGGGAGGAATTGCAAGGGAAGTACGCTCTCAGGCAAGAGCCTGCTGCGCAGGGAATATGAAATGATACTAAGACAATAATGCTAATAACATGCACAAGAAACCGTTATACAAACAGCGACAACGTCAGATTAAGCCAAGAATGTAAGGAATGCACTTAACTGACGAGCAGTGAAGAAAGAGGAAGCGGAAGGGATATCACAATATTGTATACGATGGACTGTGATATGATTGGATTATAGTTGCCTTGGAGACTACCTCACTAATGGTTCATGGACTGTGTAGTCTTTTCTTAAATTATTGTTGTGTTACGTTTTCTTTCAACTGCTATGCAAATAAAGTGAGGAAAGATATGCATTATCCTCGCCTCCGTCCTGCTATAGAATTCATTAAACTTTATTCGATCTGATTTAGAAACATAGATCATACAAATGCACATAAAAACAGTAAATCCTCTCTCCTAATACAATACAGTGAGAATTAATTACAACCAGTTGGTAAAAACGGGTGTTACAAGGGCTGGTTCAGAGCAACTTCAGTTTAACAGAATGATAAGGTTCAATGTTCCGCAAGATCGATCTCATGTACTTCGTACAAAATACGCAAAAAGGGGTAAAAGTAAGATGTAACGCTCCAATTCCTGACCAGTCTGCACTATATAAAACTGCAGAAAAACTAAACATAAAATGTGTTTTTTACACTTCTGTTATTGAGATATATCTGGGCTATATCTGGGTGATATTTGTGCTACATTTGAGCTATTCTTTCTCTGGTGGCCATCTTGGGAGACTTATTTGTTTTGAAGTTTCCTAATTTCCTCATTTACTGCAGTCTCCTCTGTAGGAAGTGCTTTCAGTTTTTTACTTTGATTCCATCAAAAAGGCATTCAGATGTGTCACACATTTGCCATAAATTCAGAATGTTAGTTGTTCATTAGATCACTGTAGTAAAGCTACTGCTCACCAGGGAGTTAACTGGAAGTGTACTGCTGGTTTTGAAAGTGATTGTTTCAGTCTGCATGTCAGAATTTTCTAATGAAATAGAGGAGGATTTGAGATCTAACTTAAAACATGCCCTACATTTTCTTTCTGAATCAATAACCATCATTTCTATGGCAAAATGAACCCCCTCATTTTGTTCCTTTTTAAATTAAATATTTTAAGTGTTACTAGTCTATTCCAATCAAGATGGCTTCAGGTGTGCCATAATTTTGTCATAGGAAAGACTGTTATCTCTCTAGTTGTTCTTTAAAACACTCTGGGAAGCTGTAGTAGAACACAAAGGCATCAACTGACAGGCTGCTTCTGTTGAAATATAACAGGAAGATATTTGAGATCTCACTTAAAACAAGACCTAATTTTTCTTTCTACAGCACTACCTATATATATATTTTTTTTTTTTGGCTTTATATATTTTTTTATTTGACAAACTAAATTTACAGACGACGACCACGGCGACCGCCCTTTCTGTGAGTGCTGTCAGAGGGAATTGGAGTCACATCCTCGATACGACCAATCCTCATTCCAGAACGGGCCAAGGCTTTTAGGGCTGACTGAGCACCTGGTCCTGGTGTCTTGGTCCTGTTTCCACCTGTTGCGCGTAACTTAATATGAAGGGCGGTGATGCCAAGCTCCTTGCATCGCTGGGCCACATCCTGAGCTGCCAACATGGTGGCATATGGGGAGAATTCATCTCTGTCAGCCTTCACTTTCATTCCACCCGTCACACGACAAATGGTTTCCTTGCCAGACAGATCGGTGACATGGACGAAAGTGTCATTGAAGGAAGCGAATATATGGCACACTCCAAACACATTTTCACCCTCTGCAACTTGAGGTCCCAGGCTGATGACCTGCTCTTCCTTTTTTTCCTTGCCCTTACGAGGAGCCATTTTTCTGCTAGTTGTCGCTGAATCGCTACCGGAAATTAACCACTAACTATAATTTCTATGACAACATGAACCCCCTTGTTTTGTTCCTTTTTAAGTTAAATGTTTTAAGAGTTACCAGTTTATTCCAATTAAGATGGCTTCAGGTGTGCCATAATTCTGTCATATGTAAGGCTGTTATCTCTCTAGTTGTTCTTTAGAACACTCTGGGAAGCTGCAGTAGAACACAAAGGCATCAACTGACAGGCAGCTCCTGTTGAAATATAACAGGAAGATATTTGAGATCACACTTGAAACATGTCCTAATTTCTACAGCACTAACCATAATTTCTATGACGAAATGAACACCTTCATTTAGTTCTTTTTTAAATTAAATGTTTTAAGAGTTACCAGTTTATTCCAATCAAGATGGCTTCAGGTGTGCCATAATTTTGTCATATGTAAGACTGTTAGCTCTCTAGTTGTTCTTTAGAACACTCTGGGAAGCTGCAGTAGAACACCCAGGAATCAACTGACAGTCTCTGCCCTTTTTGGATGTACATGATTTACTGAGAATGACAGACTTCATTCTCACATGACTGGGAAAGATAATGTGAATTTACAGAAAGTATGCTCTGATGTTAGCTTCAGTTTTCTCTCAAACATGATTGATAATATCCCAGCAGAAGGTTTTTCACAGGGTAAAATCACCACAATTCCTGAAATTAGTATGGTGCCATCAGCAAATGAATTCTAAGTAACTAAAGTTTGTTATCCCCCTTTATAGTTCTCCTTTTGGTAACCCTCAATATCTTTTATTCACTAAAATGCATTTCAAAGGGGTACTATCATGTACATTGGTCCTAAGATGGCTGTCAGCAATTCTAGGATGAAGTGCTGACACCTAATCAGATCTCACGATGAGATGTGTCGTTAGGCTCCGCCCAGATATTGAAACTTTTTCTTTTCCTAATTTCTCATGAATGACTGAATGGATTTACACCATTTAACGAAAAGGATCTTTCTGAACCAAGGGCTACCTTTTCACCAAATTTGGTGTAATTCCGTTCAGCAGTTCCATTCACACAGCAATGTTTGCCTGATCAGCTCACAAATTACTTTTTATATATATAATTTAAAACAAACCACCAAGTTGAACCACTCCATCATCAACAAATGGTGTCTTATAACTAGTCACTACAAAACAAAAGGCTCTTGTATAGTCTTTACACCTCAAAATATTTCAATGAAGGTATCTTTGAAAGTCATCCATTCTTCTTTGAAGACATGATAACAAATCAGTATGATAAGAGGAGTACCATTTCATTATTGTCTTTCAGCCACTTTTCTATCTATTCAGTACCCCACTTTAATGTGATTGATGACCCTTTGCAGTGGTTCATGAACACAGCTAATAGTACTGATACATTTACTGACAGATCTTGACAACAAATGTAAATATTTAACGGATGAGCTGACCATGTAAGCAGCACTGAAGCTGCAGCTTGATGGCATGCCATTGCAGGGGGTCCAGAATAGACTTCTTCACTTGTTTTACCACAATAAATTGAAAATCCTACCTCACTAGTCAAACTATCCAGATAACAACTCCTGGGCACGTGCTCTATCGTGTTGTTGACCATCAATGAACAAATATTTTTCCATTTTTATGATGTGGACAGGTGTGCCTAATAACTAGAACAACCTAAGTAAGAATAATCTCCAAGATAAGCTATTCTGTATAAAGGAGGGACCCCTCCACAGGTAGTGTGGCATCACACCTAGTACAAATGTCTCTTCTCTTTAATTTGATGTTCCTTGCAAGGGTTCAACTCTGCAAGCGTTCGTCTCTGCATTCCTCAGAATATGACTGGTTCTGACACAAGCATTAATCAAAATGCCATGATAAACAGTGTGTAAGAATGGGTATTGGTTTTTATTTGACTTGGTAAATACCAATACCCTGAGGTCCAGTACTTACAGACTGGGATTAATACCTCCAACTGCAATTTTATGTTTTCGTTTATGCTCTCCAAACCAATGTTCACCTATATTGGAATATAACATGCATTGTTCACCTGATAAATATCACAAGGTTTGAAGTAGTTGCATTTACTATGGGTATGCGGTAATTGCCACAGCAAAATCTGTTCAGAACTTACAACCCATTATAGACTAAGTTTCAACAGTGGATGTGCATAGCTCCAAATTAACACATAAATATTAGGCCTTGGCTTTAAATTCCATTCTGCTTGCGGAATTTGGGTAGTTTTGCGTTCCATGGAGAACGCAAAATTTCCCAAAATTCTGCGTTCGGCGTCTTCGCGAAATGTTTTGCTTGTTCGCGTTCTCAAATGCGTGTTCACAAGATATTTCTCCCTGAGCACGCAAACAGCGGCTGCGAACAGTAAAAAAGCATTGCAAACAAGCAAATCCGCGTGTTCGCTGAATTTCTGCGTGTTCGCAGAATTTTTTACCATTTCGCGGATATTTGCGTAACTTACGCCCACCCCTAATAAATATTGATTGAATAATTAAGGTTAATTTGGTGTATGTGGAGCAATGATTAATCTTTAGAGATGAAAGTGGCAAAAGTCAATTAAGCCTACATAGCCGCTCATTTAATATGTCCACCGCCCATTTGATAAAAATTGAGCCGAGATTTTGTGCACATTGATATGAAATGGTACATTTCAAGAGAATAACTGCATCTGAATTCATAAGCTACTATTTTGCTACTGTGCTTTACAGTTTTGTTGTTAAAAAGATGAAGTATATTTAATTAAATGGACCATGAACACAATGAAAGAAACATCTATATTGTGAAAAGTTTTAAAAGCATTTGCCGGAGAAAGTTACTAAGTATGTTTTAAAGGAAAGATTTAATGAGCTCTTGGTGAGAACAAATCAAAATACAAAATGCAAGATCGCTAACTCAAACAAGCTCTGTTCATCCATAAACCATTATCCCATCGTCTCTTGATCAGGAGGTATAAACAAATAGCCCGTTAGGCATTCGTTTCCAAACATTAACTCTATTTTTGCAGGATTTTATGGCGTGAAATACAAAGATAACTTTTCCTTGGTGAAATAATAAACAATTGCCACTTTTTTCTAATGGTATATAAAACAGTTTTATGTAAGATCATCATGCAGACTTTTTCCCTTATAAAAAGAATTCTGGGGGCCCTGGAGCTATAGAAACTTGACATTTGTTCACTATAAATATTATAAATGTATATACACGTCTATCTGTCATATAGATCAAAGATAATTTTACAAAGTGCTCGATATTCGCTTCAAAACATTGGAGCTATTTTCGCAGGAATATGTATCATGAAATACATAGAGAACTTTTCATTGCTGACATAATAAACACAGACATCTTTTTGCACTTTATGCACAATCATTTTTTGAACGAGGCTATAAAGCATATATTTTCTTTTGGAAAAAAGACATCTGAGGATAGGGAATCCCTCAAATGTAACCTGATACTAATTCTTCATAACTGGATAGGATTTTTCTACTAATCATCGTGTAATGCGACATGCTGGAGGGATGAGTTTTTACTAAGTTTATTTTATGCGGTTAACAGTTGCAATGTGCAACTTTCCAGCCTGCATCTGCAGGCACAGTAAACAAATAATGGGAGAAACACTCTACATGCAAGGAGGATTTGGGAGCTGCCATTGCAAGGGGGTTTAATTGCATTGTTGGTTCTAGTTTTCTTTTTTAGGGAAACCTTAACAGTGAATAGGAATGGACAAGGGCGTAGCTTATTTAATAATGTTAGGGGGGTGTTTGTGTGTAATTTTCCAGCAAGCAGTGAGGCGTGCCTAACTGAAAAGGATACAGTGGGCTGGGGCCAGTAGCGTTGGTTATGGACAGGATTGGGTATTAGTGGTTAGCTATTTGGGAAACAAAGACAGTCAGTGTATGGCCTCTGTGAGATAGCCTGGACTATGCTGTCTCTCTAGTTCACCCTAAATATCGTCACCCTCTTTACAGCATCTTGTCATTCTCTTCTTCTGCACATGTTCATGTGCTCACTACTCCAACATCTGCACTACCCACCCACCGTCACTACTTTCAGCACTGCATTTTATTTCCCTTTGATGCTGTCACTATTTTGACATCTCTGTCCCTGTTTCTCACACTTCTCCATGCAATCACAATCACAATTGGTAAATATTCCATCACTGTGATGTGGCACTCTGAAGAGGGGCCAAAGACTGCATGTGTGTGGGTACTATTCATCCCCAGTGCTCTCCCTCATTCCCTGTCATGAGCACTCACCATCATCTGGAACTCAGCCAGACGTCTAGAGGCGATTCAGTTCACTTAAAAGCATCCTAAGTCATGACAATAGATTAATGTTCAGAGATCACTACCCCAACTGTGGAGTCCCCATACATATTGATATACATTTTTGCAGTAAATGCGGAGGGAAACGGGAGGGGCTGGAAAATAGGGAATACTCAAAAATAAAGGGGAGGGGCTGAGTGAGGAGTAAGGATGGATTATAGAGGCTCAAACAGTGACATAGGGAGGGTCACCTACCCACCCACAAACGAATATGCCCATAGCTATTCAGAAACTGCAAATCTATAGTTACGACTGGTAACAACTGACCCAAAACAGTAGTTAAGTACTCCACTTCCGGGCTGGAGCAGGTCTAGCCCCACCCTTGGCCAACCACTTGTATTGCATCATACAGCTATAGAAGGTTATTAAATTAAGGATTTAAAACCTCATATATAAAACCTCATATATAAAACCTCATATATAATTTAATGTTACATATTTCAATCGTTATTGAAAAAAGTAGCAACATTATTGCATTTAAAAACAATTTAACAATAAGGTTTATAAGAATATAATGAAATTACTTTTAATGAATTCCATACATCAATTTTCCCAGTTGTTAATGCACGACAAAAAATTTTTTTGCTTTTGGTAGAAATGTAATTTGTAATCTAAACTTTAAAAACGAATTACAATTTAGTTTATTTTATATATATTAAATATATCACTTTAAATATAAATTAATTGACTTTTTAATCAAAAAATTGAGTGAATAGTGCTGTGCCAGTTTTTATTTAATTACTTTCCAGCACTACCATCAAATGAAGGTAGTGTGATAACAATTGCTCCCAAGCACACAGAGTCTTACATAAGGCATCGAAGAGTCATCCAAGAGACAGACACCTGATTATTAGTTGTAGGAAATAGTATAAGGCCCAGATCCTCAGGAGGAAACAAGATATTAAGGAGGAGGTATGTCAGGATTTATTTCTAGCAGTAACATCACAAAATAGTTCTAAATTCTACAAAATTGTCAATTGCCCATTCCTCAATAACTCATATAACGCCGTCACATCACAAAGGAATTTACCGCTCAGGCCTAATATTTATGTGTTAATTTGGAGCTATGCACATCCACAGAAGCGAGGGCCAATAATTCTGAAGCAATATATATTTCATGAGACTAGCCCCACTAAGACTTCATCTCTAATGGGAGTATCATCCTTATCTGGCGGCCAAGATAAAGTGAGAAATGCCATTGAGGCCCTTCATAGTAGCAAGACCCCAGGCTCAGATGAGACTCCTGCTGATTTGTTCCTGAGTAATCAAGATTCTGGGACTCTTATTTTGACCCATATTAATAACGCAATAGTTGTGGAGGGCACACTAAATTAATGGTCAACTTCAGATATTTTCCCTAACTTCAAGCAGGTTGGCAGAGCAGCCCCGAATTATGATCACCCTTTTAAATTAGTAGACACTATAGTAAAGGCGGTGGTAGGGTTATCCTGAATCAGCTTTCGATCTGGGTATAAGAAAATGTTATACTCTCTGATTTTCATTCTGCCTTAGGCTGGGCCTTAGCACCAGTGATCAATACCTGAGTCTATATTTGATTGTGAGCAAGTATGTGAACGTGAGGTTGGGTGGCTTTCACTCTTCATTCATGGACCTCACATTTGCCTTTGATAGATTGAATAGGGACAAACTCTGGGCTATTATGATATCCATAGGGATGGATCACATCATTGTGTTTTTCCTAAAGACTTTCACCTTGCTATGTCATCAATGGTTTGTTATAATAGTGACGGTACCTGCACCAAGACTTTCAAAGTGAAGCGTGGAGTGTACCAGGGTTGTAGCCTGGCCCTATTCCTATTCATGCAGGATACTAATAGGTTGGAATGCTTTCCATCATTGACTAACTCTGATTGCCTGTGGGAAGTGTAACATTTTGTACCAATGTTACTTTAGGCATATAATACAGTCCTTTTGTCTCATACTGCGTTAGGGCCTTAATGATTCACTGACTCGTTTATTTCTTACATATAAGGTCTAGATCTGTCTACCAATTATTGTAAATCCTATGTGATGACTATGGGGCAAAGCTTATGAAAACTAAAAAGCTAGCTGTCACTAGCCGTGTATAGCCAAGAGTTCTGTACTTAGGGTTCACCTTTAACTCTGCATGTTCTTGGCCCCACTTTTGTTAAACAATTTTCCAACATGAGAAGAATTGGGGTGATTAGTAACTTTAACAACAGATTGAGCAAGTAACCCACCGTATCAGTGCTCAAATCATATCAAACCAAATTTGTCTCAGTTGCCATGTATGGGGGGATGTATGGGGATATGCTGGAGTTGACTCACTACAGACTATCAAAGACAAATATTGTAGAAAATTGTTTGGTGTTTCTCAGTCCACACCTTCCTACATTCTCAGCCAAGAAATAGGTCTCCCCTAATTGAGTTATGCCATTGGTGTATGTACCCTCATTAAGTGTTTTAATATCAGGACTAGACCAATGCTAGTTGCTTTGAAAGAACTTTATCACCAGGCTCAGTGCTGATTGTGAATTGAGTAGCGTGCAAACTCTAGACACACAACCACATAATACACACTATAGCAAACAACTTAGAAAAATGTTTTTGGTTTTATTAATGTTTTTGTATTTTTATAGATAGAAAAAAGTATACTTATAAAAATAGATTCAATTTATACATGATTTGCTTCAAAGCATAAATAAATATACATTACAACATATATTGCACTGGTTAGAACCGCATATTAATACCGATTGTAAAATCACCTGAAAGAAGTTTATATTCATGTACAGATCAGATACACAAACTTGTATATGGTAAATGGTTGAACATCATATTACATTTATCACAATCTGTATTGTCAGGACACTATACAAAACAATGATAGTGATTTGAGGAATAGCAACGCGTTTTGGCAAATGCCTTCTTCAGGATTTTCTTTACCAGTGGATACTGTGTTGGACTCCTCAATGATATTATCAGTAACCGCCCTTCATCATTTATTAGGTTATGGACTAAAATTGGCAGCTCTGTTAGGGAATTTGTCTTAGCGAAGACGTATCTTCAGTATTAAAAATGGTATTCAGGATGCAAGGGTGAGGTCGACGAACTCAACCTGTTTTATTTCTTCTTTTTTATCCCTTTGTCAGTGCGTGTTTATCTTGGCTATTTCTATTGGTTGGAGGTCTGTTCAGTAAATATATCTCTTCTAACATTAGCAGGAGCCTGTCCACTATGGCATATTCCTATTTTCTTTGCCCCATAGATGAATACAACTATATGATGAAGTTAAAGGATCCTAGAGTTGAATGTACCACTGCGTTCTACTTCTTTAATTGCTCCAAAGCTGATGTTTAACCAATTTTCAGACCCACCAGGGACCCCCATTTTTGGATCAGGGCCACACTATTACGGCGTTCTCTATTCCTGCCTATGACCAGCTTTCCGTCTACCGAGCTAGACCAAGGCTAGACCTGACAACCTTAGGGTGGTCTTTCCCCAGCTTTTTTACATCCTCCCTATAGTTTTCTGACCTCGTTTTCGCTAGCTTCAGGATTCTGCGCACATTATCACTGCTGACCACTGCTAAAGTGCTTGTGATCTCTCCCGTAAACATGGTAATATTGCTTCATCCCCAATGGCATATTTAATGTACTTATAAGTCCCTTTTAAAGTGCACTACATATGCCCAGGACCTGCACATTAAATGCTACTAGTGGGCCTGTAGCACTGATTGTGCCACTCATTGAAGTAGCCCTATAGATCATCATGTCTCAGGCCTGCTGTTCCAGCCTGTGTGTTCAGTTTTAAACTGCCATTCGGACATGGAAAACTAAACCTTATCACAGGCCCAAACCTTCATTTTCAAAACATATGTCACCCCTAGGTTAGGGCCTGAAAATCCCAGAGGACAGGGTGCAGTGCATTTATGATATTTGGACAGTAACTTACATGTCCTAGTAGTTAAAAGCTCTTAAAGGTGTTTTTCAACACAGCAAGACCTACCTCTTCCATAGGATAACACTTTCTTTATTACATTTATTAAGTGATAACATTCAATTGGGAGCAGGTAGACAGGCCAAGTAATTCCTTTAGCAAGACACCCCAATTGCCACACAAAAAGTAGGTGTTATGTAGGTTTTATTGTTAATTATCTGCAAGCAGGATGTTGCCTGCTTTCAGAATGATCCATTGCTTTTCAGATTAATATATTCAGAGCAACATGAATCATGAAGAACGTTTTGTGAGTTTTAACAGTCGATTGTTAGGTCATCTTTTAGGCCATCTATTTCTCCCAAAGACTTGTCAAATCATGTGCTTTATCATCTTATGACGGTGTAGATATGCAGTCCTGGATACCTTTTTTTGTTACTAAATATTTTACTAAATGTAATGCATTCAATATTATCCATAAAAAAATAGGCCTGTGCGTAATGGGCATAATTTTGTGCAGATTTAAATATTGAGTTACACATATTAAGTAATTTCCGTTTTCCCTATACATACTATGATTTTTTGCTCTCTCTGTATGAAAAAAAACATGGTTTTAAAAAAATTAAAATGGCAGTTGGATCACTGCTAACATGAAGGAATTTCTACTGTTGACCCTTTTTACTCTTTGAAGCGTTTTTGTGCTATTGTCTAAAAGTACCAACAGACAAAATATGTCAACAGACTCTTTTCTAAGCAGAATGTTGGACTTGGCCCACTCTGCAGGGTCACTCCAAACGTTTTGCCCTCACCCCTCCTATATAGGAAAGTTCATCAAGGTATTGATTTGTTTTCCCTGGATACGGCTGAAGAAGGGGTTGTTTTGGAACTAGCACTTTCTGCAGGGTCAGCACCAGACGTTTTGCCTTCCTGCTTCATATTTTTTCTGAACTCATTTTTTTTGGGCTTATGACTCTATACTCTTTACCACTATTAGCCAGTGCTAAAGTGTGTATGCTGCCTCCTTTAAACATGGTAAAACTGTATTTTTACCTGATTGCCATATTTAATTTACTTATATGTGTAATGTAGAGCAAGGTACCATAAGCCCACGGCCTGTACATTAATTCCTACTAGTGGGCCTGCATCACTTATTGTGCAACCCACTTAAGTAGCCCCTTAAAATCTGTATTCAAACTGCCAATTCGACTTGGCAATATAACCCCCTTGCCAAACCTTAAACGCCCCTTTTATTGAACATAAGTCACCCTAAGATAGGCCCTAGGTAGCCTATAAAGTGAGGCTTATCTCTCCCTTAGTATAACATCAGGTTGTCTCATCACATTTATCAAACAAGAAGGTATTTAAAAAAGTGCAACAAATCACCCATGGGGTCCCAAGGTGCTGGGGTGCTTGCGGTTGTGCGGTGATATGTTCATTCAAATGGCCAGGTCTTGAGTCCTTTCCTGAATTGCAGGAGCAATGGGGCAGTCCTTGAGGTGCAGGGGAAGGTTGTTCTATGATTTGGCCGCGATCCAGGGGTGCCTGAGAGAAAGATGGAGGTTGATCGTAAGTGTATGATTAGTTGGTAGAAGGTCACACGTTTATTGATGTATGCTTTTCCTTGCTTTTCATGGTATGCGCAGGTCAGCATCTTAAAATTGCATCTTTTATGGATCGGGAACCAGTGTAGCTTCTTGAGGTTGGCTGGGGAGGTGGAATTTGAGTCTTCCTGCTGAGACTTTTCTGGAGAAGTGTATTGATTCCTATGTAGAGTGTGTCAAGCCTGCTGGTGATGAGGGCCTTGTGGTGGTCCTTATGGTGTTGACTGGGAGCCACCTGAAGATATTTGGCAGCATACATAGGGTGTGGATGCAGGCGGATGAGAATACGCTTACGTGGTTCTTCATGGATAACTTGCTATCCAGGATGATGCCAAAGTTGCGTGCGTGATTTGTCAGGAAGGGGGCAAGGCCGGGTTCTGCGGGCCACCATGTGTGGCTCCATGACGAAGTGTTATTCCCATTGACGAGAGACTACCTCTTGTCCGTGTTTAGCTTGAGACAGTTATCCTACATCCAGTGGTGACTTTCATCATACATCTGTTGAAGTTGGCTCTGGTGGTGGAGGGGTCTTCTGACAGCGAGAGGATGAGCTGTGTGTCATTAGTGTAGGAGATGATGTTGAGTCCATGTGATCTGACAGTGTTGGCCTGGGCGGTCACATAGATAGTGAAGAGGGTGGGGCTGAGGGAGGATCCTTGGGAGATGCTGTAAATCATCCTCTTGGGTTCTTACTGTGAGGTATGAGGTGATCCATTTGAGTATGTCTCCCTGTATTCCAGTGTGGTAGAGTCTGTTTATTGAGATGTGATGGGAGACGGTGTCAAAAATGGATAACAAGTCCAGGAAGATGAAGTCTGCCATTTCTCTACGGTCCTGGAGGGCCCTGTTGTCATCAATGGTTGCGATCAGGTCTGTCCCAGTGAAGTGGTTGGCTCGAAATCCGGATTAAGGAGTCCAGGAGGTTGTTGTTTTCTAGGTGTTCAGAGGGTTGGTGGTTTATTTCTTTCTTGAGAACTTTTGCTGGGAATGGGCACAGAGAGATGGGCCGGTAGTTCTTTGTTCAAAATGTGAATAATTCATAAATGTCATATGAACTTAAAAATTGCCAATATGGTCAGAAGTTGTAATGACAGTGTCAAACTAAATAACAGTGAAGTTTTACTTGACTTTCTCCTGAGTGTTTGATTGGATCATTGCCTCCTTTAACTTCTACCTTATAACCACAACTAAATAAGGACATAAGGGCCCAAATCACAAAATAAATTATAGATTACAGATGTACTCCTATGTTCAAGATAAATGTCAGACTTTCTAAAATGTGTTAACCTTTCTAGGTGTACTCCTAGAAAACTGTGACTGTAACAATTTTCTTAGCAATACATATGGTATTATTTTGTATTTTCAATATTCTTATTCTCGAGTGAGCAAATCAACAAGTACATAATTACCCAAGTAAGTTCTACATTTGAGAAACCTTTACCGGTAGCCTCTGATAAGATTACATCTTAAATGATTCAATGGTGGGAATGGGCTGAAAAAATGTTGGAGAATGGCCTCAGACTCTAAAGTGTGTTCACTAACATTTGAGCACTGTACTGTTCTTGCCGACTCTCATAGGGCGCCTCGTTTATGAGCAGTGGCACATTTCTGTGTGAAAGCAGCCATGCACACTTCTCAGTGCGTCCTCCTTGTGACATGATTGATGCATGTGTGCAACAAGGCATATTTTTTAACACTGTTGGTGCATCACAGAGGGTGACGCACTAGTGGTGCAAAAGTGACACATGGGCTCATAAATAAGCCCATAGGATCTTTATCCTTAAAATAATATTCTATATTACTTTAATAGGTATGTTTGAAGTAGCACCGCCTCATATTTTTTTAAACTACAGGTAGTGATGGGAATTCCTGCTGTCATGATAGTATGACCATTTCAAAAAAAAGCTGGCACTGGTATAAGTTGATAGAACTCCACCTCTGCCCCTGTTCTTTTCTCTACTGCCACAGGTTTATTGGCATGCCCACCACTTCCACCAAACCCTGCTTGAAATAGAATTCTGGCCCAGCACTCCAGCACTCCTGCACACATCATACCCTCTGGAATGTCCCAGCTACTGTTATCACTGACATCTAGAATCGGTGTGCTTGCACCCGCTAAAACGCTGAACCAATTAGATGAGTCAGCAATGTTTTACCAACTGCTAAAGTGAGTTAATGAATGCATTCAAAATCTCAGTGGCATATTAGCAAGGGCTGGCAATCAAATTATCGCTGCTTTAGTGTCCGTTTTCTTAATTTTATTGCTTTATCAACATCCTTTACAACGCACTCCATTACATCGCATGACAGTACATAACATTTTTAGAAACTACCTCTACAATGTATTTCATTACATTGCATTATACCTTTGCAATGCATACCATCACACCGCATACCATTACTTGCATTTAAGGTAAGTATTGGATAATATAGGGGTAAAAATTACTATTCTAACTTCAGGGGGTGCTACAGTAAGGTAAGTGTTGGATAGTGTAGGGATAAAATTACTATTCTAACTTCAGGGGGTGCAACAGTGGGTAATTGTTGGATAGTGTAGGGGTAAAAATCACTATTCTAAATCCAGGTGGTGCAAAGGTAGGGTAAGTTTTGGATAGTGTAGGGGTGCGGGGAATGAGATTTTAATATCTTTTATGATCAAATTGATAACTTATCTCATTCGTCAATTTTGGATCGCTTGTTGTCTGTCATTGAGTAAAAGACAAACCCCGCATAGGTTAGATAACCCCATTAACTGACGCCACTCTGAAGAACCACTTACAACTGATAAAGATTAAAAGGTTTAATATAAAATTAAGAAAAGTTGCATATACAATCCTCTCAGGATCAAATTCATCAAATATACAGGAACCAATAGGAACATATATTCCCTAAAGAACCTCAGTCTACAAACAAATACAATTAAAGTCAGTTCCAAAATCATCAAATTAAAAAACATCGATATGAAGTGGTTCTTCTGCGTCATCTACAGAAAGAGAAAAATAATCAAGTTAAATCTGTCCCTACTCTATACTAAGTGACATCCCTACTTCGCAAGTTTCTAGAACCCTAAAAAAGTGTCAGCAGTTTGACTCCCTAAGAAGTTCAAACTCTCTTAGCCTCTAAAGGTAACTTAAGTTTAAGAAGCAGTACCCTCTCTGCCTACCCATCCGATCTCTAAGGGTCCTCGGCCTACTGCTCTCTTGCGCTCTGATCTTTCTCAGCGCTTGCTCCGAACTCTCAGGCCATCTGCGCCTTCGCTCTTGCTATCTTCTCCCCGGGGTGCTGTCCCTAAAATACACAATCACAGTGTGGATGGAACGCCCCTTCGACGCCCACCACGGACTTTCCCCGTGAGGTCATCTTCTAGCTTTTTCCATGGCTTCGTCTCTTCGCCGTCCGTTAAGTTGACCTTTCTCCTTAGACGCCATCTTCGTCTTCTTGCTGGTGACTTCATTCAACTTTACCTTTGACACTTTTGGAGCAAAATCTATCACCTTATCAGAACTTTATTCTTTACGGCTGTACTTTTAACCTCATTTGGTCCTGTGAATGGTCATTTCAAAACAAGACTCAAATTCCAATCGTCTCCTCTCATGTTTAGGCAATAAACTTCGTCCGACATTTGTCACCTTAAATCTAACAAGAACTAGACTCTTTGGCTCGCACATTCAAGTGAAGGCTATTCACGACTCCTGTGAGCCCACTAAATTACCAACAGCGGACTACACTCCTGTGAACCCTTGGTCAGTCAGGTTATAATCACAAATGACCTAAAACTCTTCTAACATTCCTACAAACTTCTTCTACACAGTACAACCTTTAACATACATTTATGTATGATCGCATTTAGCAAATCCCTTTGCCTATATGTGAATACATTTTACATAGAATACAAATTACGTAGAATATAATTTTATATCCTTCATTTGTTACATCGTTATATATATATATATATATGCTCTGCACATTTCTCCATGTTACATTTCTCGCCGTTTCTACATTTAAAGTTATTTCACAAGGAAGGAATCTCTCTGTCTGATTCCATCAGGTTGCACAGCCGCTTTCTTAATTGAATCAAGTGAATCAATATTTTCTCTGCTTTTCTCTTACTTTTTCAACGTAGTTTCAACTGTTTAAATTCATTTTACCTCTTGTATAATCAATTCATTTTACTCAATGATTTGTTAGAACGAAACGATTTTAAAAACATGCTCGTGAATCCAAAGGGGGTTCCACATCCCGTGCTGTTTATTAAAATGGCCCAATGCATTTCGGAAAGTACATTCCTTCTTCAGGGGCATCTACAAGTAAAAACCAAATTTTAGCTGACCACTTTTATATCGTACTTTCTCAAAAACATCATTCATTGTATAACCATGTACTAAATACCGAACTCTTTTAACACTTATTACTCCAATGTTTAAAAACCTTCCCTATTTCATTTTCTCTCTGGTATTCAGTGCTTAGTAGCCCTGTGATTTTACCCCGCTATGTACTACACATTCATTGTATACTGTTTAACGCTTACCGTAATGGATGGTTCCCCAAGGTACTTAAAATCACACAATGCTTCACATTTTCACAGCGTGAACAAACGCTTCTGCTGCTAATACATTTCCTGGCATCGAGGCTACTTATGTGAAGTTGTCCCGCCTACACTCAGCGTGAACAGATTGTAAATTTGTTGCATGTGTGCACCTCCCGAGTTTCTGTGTAAACATTAATAACGGACTAATAGAACGATCGTTCATCATAACATTAAGTCACTACATTTCCCAGAATACCCAAAAATCTTAGTGTTATATTTTGTACAAGTTACTCTGTTTACAATTTCTTATGGGAAAGTTTAGTATATGTTGCATTGTCCGGATAACAGTCTGTGTCCCAAAGACGGCTTACAACGTTGAAAGTACTTTGTTTAAATCCATGTATCAGCATGGGGGGGAGCCCCAGTCCCGTGCACGTCGTTCTTTGTGATGTTCCTTCGATTGTTTTTTTCTTTCGTGTAAATTTTCTCATATGTTGAGTTCTCGCTTGTCATTTTGGGTGCAATCTCGATTTGAGACGAACAAAAATTGTACAAATCCATTTGGGGAAAGAGATGCACACCTGGTCATCTATGTTTCATCGTGTTCGTTACTTTGTTAGCTTCTTTAGCGTGCATACACCTGCTGTGCGCTTCGTCTCGGGGCGCTGTTTCAAAAAGTACGATATAAAGATGCATCCTATTGAAAGGCCCCCCAGACCTCCCAATGTGACTCAATGTAACTGGTGTTCTCTTTCCTACGTTTAGTTGCTGACAGATCGCACATCGCTGACACACTGCTTCTGCCGCTACTCTTAATTTAGGATTAAACCACATTTGTCTGAATACTCTCACCATGGCATCTCTACCTATGTGTGCTGATCCATGCAATTTCCTTGCCATTGGACTAACAAGTTTGTTTGGTAAAACTGCTCTCCCGTCGGCAGAGATCCAAAAGTTCATCTCGCTTCTAGTACAACCAGCTGTTTCCCAACTCTTTTTCTCATCTTCTGGTGCATTTTCCTGAACACTCCTTAGCTCATCCCACGTATCTACAGTGTCTAACAACATTGTCAATTCAGTTCTTTCTTGGATTCCTCCCACTTTCACATCCGTGTGAGAATATCCTTTTTCTGCGCAGTAACGCGCTACTTCATCCGCATAGCGGTTACCTTGTGACACAAAATCTACATTTTTTGTATGCGCAGCACATTTGACTACTGCAATAGCTGTCGGGCCTTGTAATGCTTCTAACAATAGTCTTACGAATTCTCCATTCCTAATGGGAGAACCCGAGGAGGTCATGTAACCTCTTTGAGACCATAACTGCCCGTAATCGTGAACTACCCCGAAACCATACTGGCTATCGGTGTATATGGTGACTCGAATTTTGTTACCTGCTAAACAGGCACGCGTCAAAGCAATAATTTCAGCTACCTGAGCGGAGTGTACTCCTTCCAGGCAAGCGGCTTCTACAACTCTGGTGATTGTACAAACTGCATAAGCTGCTCTCAGCTGACCAATATTGTCTCTTACGCATGAACCATCAACAAAGAAAATTTCATCGGGGTCAGTCAATGGCTCATCTACGATATCTGGTCTCGGTTTGGTGCATAGTTCAGTCACATCAAGGCAATCATGATCTGTACAAGTTTCATCATCCACATCATTTGGAAGTGGCATCAAAGTTGCAGGATTCAAGACGGAGCATCTTTTTAGGGTCACATTCTCGGCAGCCAGTATGACTTGCTCGTAGCGTGTGAGCCTGCTATTCGTCAGATGCTGAGTCTTAGTCCTGGTCATTAACAATTCCACAGAATGCGGTACGTACACCACTAACTGATGTCCCATTACCACACTTTCAGATCTTTCAATGCTGACACCCGTTGCAGCTACGGATTTGAGACATCTGGGCAACGCTGCGGCTACTGGATCTAATGTAGCCGAAAAATACGCTACTGGCCTACGCGCATCTCCATGAATCTGGGCCAAAACTGCTAAAGCGCATCCCTCTCTCTCGCAGCAGTAAAGCAAAAATGGTTTTGTGTAATCAGGCATTCCTAAAGCCGGGGCGCGACATAAGTCCTCCCTCAGCTGTAAAAACGCCATCAAACAATCTTTGTCCCATGGTACCGGATCACTCACTCCTTTGTGCGTCAGTTGTAATAACGGCTTTGCCTTCAGTGAGAAGTTGGCTATCCACTGTCGACAATAACCGACCATGCCTAGAAACATCCTGACTTCTCTTTGTGTTGTAGGCGCGTTCATTTTCATAATTGCCTCTATTCTGTCTGGAGACACCTTCCGTTTCCCCTTTTCAATCCTGTGGCCCAAGTATTGCACTTCGGTAAGACAATATTGCAATTTACTTGGAGACACCTTATGCCCGTTCTCGGCCAAGTGATTTAACAAGGTGATGGTGTCTACTCTGCAAGCTTCCTCAGTTTCTGACGCAACTAGGAGGTCGTCTATGTACTGGACTAGAACCGAATTCTTGGGCAGTACTAGACTTTCAAGATTTCTCTTTAATAGCTGGTTAAAAATCGATGGGCTTTCCGTATACCCCTGAGGGATACGACACCATGTTAAAACGCGATCTTCCAGCTTAAAAGCGAAAAGATACTGGCTCTCTTCATCTAAAGGAATCGAAAAGAAAGCCTGGCACAAGTCTATCACGGTGAACCATTCAGCTTGGAACGGTATCTGAAATAATATCACTGATGGATTCGGTACCACTGGACAACATGAGACAACAATATTATTAATCTTTCGAAGATCCTGCACTATTCTATATTTTCCACTAGGCTTCTGCAAACACATAATCGGTGAGTTACATGGACTACCCACGATCTCCTTCAGTATTCCCTGTTTAATCATGGATTCGATCACAGGCTTTATTCCTGCAATCGTCTCCGGTGTCAACTTGTACTGTGGTGTTCTTGGATACTCGGCATTGGGTCTTACCATGATCTTTACTGGTTCTACCCCTTTGATCAATCCTATTTCTTCTCCAGTAAAATCCCACACCTCAGCTGACACTTTCTCCCTCAAGTCATGTGGAAGCTCCTCCACTGTTAAGGTAGGATATAGTTCCACGCATTCCTGCGAGTTTACAACTTTAAAATCGGCATCTTCATCGTTGGTCTGCACTTCTACTCCTTCAGGTGTGCAATGTATTGTGCAATTCAGTTTACACAACAGATCTCTTCCTAGCAAACACACCGGGCTAGAATCACAGATCACAAACTGATGTTCGTCACTGTAATTCCCTATCTTTACTGACACTGGTTCTGTCAGAGGATTCGTCATCCTCTTGTTTGCGACTCCTACCACCTGAATCATCTCTCCTGATATCGGCAGACCTGGGACTACCGCTGATCTCAACGTGGATCTAGTGGCTCCCGTATCCACCAAAAAGGTCGTAGGACATCCAGCTACTTCGGCTTCTACGTATGGTCCTCTCTGATCCACTTCCAGGGCTGCTCCTAAAGTACAGTCTTCGTCCCTATTCACTCGTTGCCCTGTAAGAGGATCAACGTAGTAGCATTCTTCTCCTCCTACGAACAATGGCATTTGTCTATAGGTTTTCCCTCCATTTGCAATGCGAGGCGGTTGAGGAAACGGGGCTCGAGGAGTCTGAGTCCCCCCTTTGATAAACTTTCCCTTTGGGACTGTTGCTCCCTTAACCACGTTGTTCTGTACCTCTTCCTCCTCCTGTTCTAATTCCCCTGTCTCAATATTATAAGGACACTCGCGTCTCCAATGTCCCACCTCGTTACACTGATGACACCTGGTTGTCCTTTTCAGTGTTGCGATATCCATTCTCGGTCTCTGTCTTTCTTCCTCATCTCTGCTCTGATTATTCTGTTTCTTTGCTGGCGTTCCTATTCCCTGTTGTCGCTGTCCACCCTTTCCAGCTGCTTGCATCTGTACCAACATCAGCTTTTCCTTGAGCTTCTTTGCCTTCAAATCTATCTCATCGCTACAGTATCTTGCATACCTCAGAATTTCGTCCAAAGGTTTGTTCTGCCAGCAAATCAAATGCTGTTGAATCATCAGGCTTATGTCTGGTCTCAATCCGAGAACAAACTTTGACACAAACTGTCCTATGTCTTTAGGATTCATTACGTCCAACCCACTGTACTGCTTGAATGCTTTCAGTAACCTCTCATAAATCTCGTGAACTGTCTCTTTAGGCTCCTGAGTTGTTCGATCTATCTTAACCCAGTCTATATCCTGCACCGGCACTTTCTCTTTTAGCCATGTTATTACCCTCTCGTATTTTTCCATGACTCTGTCTGATGGACCGTTTGTCTGGGTATCTCTCGGAGGCTCACAAGTGGGCCATTCATTACTAAGTTTGCATGCCGTCCACAAATCTCCGGGTACTACGATATCGAACAGTGTGTTCAAATCGATCCACAGTACCTTAGAGATCTTCACGAATCTCTCTACCTGCTTGTACCACTCTCCGGGATTTTCTCTAAGCTTCGGGAAGGAATTAGTGAATGCCGCTAAATCCCCCCTACTCCATGGTACATGCACGTAGTTTCCGTTCGCAATTTCTCGCAAAGGGAAAGCTTCCATTCGCATTAAGTCTGTATCCTGAGACTTTACAAGTGTACTCCGTCTGACAGATCCCCTCTTGGACCATTTTTCCTCCCATCTATCCAGATCTCTCCATATTCTAATACACATGACCAATTCCCTTATGTGTACTCTTAGCCCAATCGTTCTGCGCTCATCTAGATCTTGATCCGTGCAATTCAGCCTATGGTTGGCCTGTAAAGCCTTAGTTCGTGATATGTCTACCATGTACTTTTCTGCCAATTCAGATAACTTCTCATGAGCTGCTCTCGCTTTCCGAGTAACGTCTTTAGATAAGAACAGAATCTCATCTGGTGCGTACAGCTCTAACCTCTCGAATGCCACTGTGCCGTCAATTATTTCATCTAAGTCTGATTTTAAACTCATTACATCTATGCGTCTTGCTTTTATTTCAGCTCTCAGTACGTCAGTCCTAGGTTGTTCTCTTACATCCCTCTCACCTCCACTATGCGCCCTACGCCTAAGCACAGGTGAGTTATGAGGAATTTTTCTTCCATCTCTTTGTTCCCACCTCTCTAGATCCCAAGCCTTTCCATCTTCCCTTGGGGTGTGGTGGAACAATGCTCCATCCCTCAACCCTACATTCCGTCTTTTTGACTCGGTTTCTCCAGATACAAGATAGGATCCTCCGTGCTGTTCTAAACCACTATAACTCGCTTGCTGTCTGGTGTCGCTCAACAAACGATAAGGTCCTTCATGGCTCTCCATGCTCCCGCGATCCCGTTCGTGATCACCGGATGTATGGCGAGACGTTTCGCGACTCCCTATGTTCTCATGACTTCGTTCTTGATCACCGGACGCATGGCGAGACCCTTCGCGACTCTCCATGTTCCCGTGATTCCGTCCGTAATCACCGGAGGCATGTCGAGACGTTTCACGACTCTCCATGTTCCCGTGATTCCAATGTTGCACATTTTCATCCGGAGTATGGTGTGTGCATCTGAAAGTGTTTCGGTACTCCTGCGTCCTTCGTTCTCCCTCACTAAAGGTGACGCGAGGCACTTCCCCACACCCTGCACTCCTGTCGTTACACATTTGCTGATTGCCACTAGTAGTAGGGCAAGTATCTCCCCTGCTTCCTTGACTCCCTCTCTCCCACTCCGGGCTGCTTTCGCCAGCTCCACAATGAGAGAGGATCTTGTTATCCTGGTCTCTCCACTCTGCTCCTGTTTCTAAACTTTTATTCCGAGCCTCTTCGGCAGTATCCCATTCTTTCAGATATTCCCTTAATTCCTTATAGGATTTCGGTTTTGGTCCCCTCAAATCCATTGATCCTCTTTGACCCCCTTGTTCTATCCAGGGACCCGTTGCGGAATCTAATGGGGTACTCCAACTCACTGGTGCTAATCTCTGCCTCTGAGGATTCATCGTGTTATTCCTATTCTCCATCTCTGCCCTTTCCCTGTCCCATCGTGCCTGTTCCTCCTGCTGGACCCCCTCTGGGTTGTAGATTGACACAATAGGGCCTATGGTGACAGGTACTTGTAGAGCGTCTGGCATTTGGTACGACCTTGCACATTGCGTCTCTGGCACCTTCTGGACCACGAATCTTCCCACTACTCTCTGTTCGGAACTAGCTTGGGGTATTTCCTCACTTTTGTTGGAGTCCCACTCCGTCACTGGGATCGATTTATATTCTCCCCACCTAGCTCCGTCCCCTTGCTGTAATATGGGACTTGCGGTTTCGCTGTTGTACGGAGGTGGTCTATCTGTTAATAGCCTCTCTATCAGATCCTCCTCCGTCTCGCATTTCCGCATCTTCCTCCTCTAGAGGTTTCTTTTCTCCCGTGGCTTCTATCATGGTGAACAGTTTGTCTGCTTAAATCTTTTGCACTCTCCACTTCTTAGCTTCCTCATCCCATTTGGCATCCTGCACTGCCTTTACTGATCGTCTCACTCTTTCTTGGCGCCTCTTTACGCTCTTTTCGTGTGCCGCTCTAAACCATGCACTAAGTGCTTCGAATTGTGTTGGCCTCGGTAGAGGTCTTGTTGCAAGCATTACCGCTTTCAGTTGGTTCAATACGTCTAGCTTAAATGTTCCGAATCTCGGAAACGTCAGTTCCTTTTCCCCTTCCGTTAGCCTATTCCACTCGGAGATCCACATTATCGAGTGTAAGCCTATATTTACTGCCATATGATAAGCCGGTGTGCCTTCTGGTGGAGCTTCTTCTCCAGCATATAAGTTTCTTCTATTTCTCCTAAAGATTTTTCTTAAACCCTTAAAGCACTTCATTTTTGATAATCTACGATTTTCTCTTATTAATTCTCTTCCTTATTTGCGTCCTGATGACAACCACCAATCCCTGTGCGACTCCCGCTAATCAGCCTATCCCAACGCTGTTCTATCCTAACCGACCAATCTCAGCGCGACTCTACTCGTCCCCTCTGCAGCAGTTTCCTTCGTTTCTCAACTCGTCTCGCGGTCTTACATGCGTTTCATTCATACGCCGAAAAATGACTACTTCCGTCCAAGCGATCACTTTTCTCTGACTGTACGGCCACAGTCTAACTGTAATTGTCACCTCAACTAGCGAAACGTCTTCCTCTTACGGTCAGACGCTCACCTTAACTGATAGGTTACTTACACGCAGTAAACGTACGACCAGCGTGCGTTACTCATACACTCACTCAAACGCTCCCCCTATCATCGGTCTGCGGGCGATCAATGGTACCTCATGACCCCCTTTAAATGGTAGACAAATTACTCTGGGTGTTCGATACACCCGAACCACTTAAGCCCTCTCTGGACATAAGATTTTATCCGGTTGCGCGCGCTCACAACCTTCCCTCAATCATACTACAGGCATTCAACTCCGCTTGACATTACAACACAGGAACAACATAAAACACCGCAATCTTACAACGCATGACCCTTATACTCACTCTCGACCGACTCTGCTGCTTTTCTCTCGACGCACCGTCAGCACCTTCTTTGGCAGGGATTCTTCTTCTGGTCGTTGATGACTAGGGACCTTGGGGTAAACTAAACCTAACCTAGGTTGTCTTCCTCAAGAAGAAAACCATCCTCTGCTACCAACTGCGGGGAATGAGATTTTAATATCTTTTATGATCAAATTGATAACTTATCTCATTCGTCAATTTTGGATCGCTTGTTGTCTGTCATTGAGTAAAAGACAAACCCTGCATAGGTTAGATAACCCCATTAACTGACGCCACTCTGAAGAACCACTTACAACTGATAAAGATTAAAAGGTTTAATATAAAATTAAGAAAAGTTGCATATACAATCCTCTCAGGATCAAATTCATCAAATATACAGGAACCAATAGGAACATATATTCCCTAAAGAACCTCAGTCTACAAACAAATACAATTAAAGTCAGTTCCAAAATCATCAAATTAAAAAACATCGATATGAAGTGGTTCTTCTGCGTCATCTACAGAAAGAGAAAAATAATCAAGTTAAATCTGTCCCTACTCTATACTAAGTGACATCCCTACTTCGCAAGTTTCTAGAACCCTAAAAAAGTGTCAGCAGTTTGACTCCCTAAGAAGTTCAAACTCTCTTAGCCTCTAAAGGTAACTTAAGTTTAAGAAGCAGTACCCTCTCTGCCTACCCATCCGATCTCTAAGGGTCCTCGGCCTACTGCTCTCTTGCGCTCTGATCTTTCTCAGCGCTTGCTCCTAACTCTCAGGCCATCTGCGCCTCCGCTCTTGCTATCTTCTCCCCGGGGTGCTGTCCCTAAAATACACAATCACAGTGTGGATGGAACGCCCCTTCGACGCCCACCACGGACTTTCCCCGTGAGGTCATCTTCTAGCTTTTTCCATGGCTTCGTCTCTTCGCCGTCCGTTAAGTTGACCTTTCTCCTTAGACGCCATCTTCGTCTTCTTGCTGGTGAGTTCATTCAACTTTACCTTTGACACTTTTGGAGCAAAATCTATCACCTTATCAGAACTTTATTCTTTACGGCTGTACTTTTAACCTCATTTGGTCCTGTGAATGGTCATTTCAAAACAAGACTCAAATTCCAATCGTCTCCTCTCATGTTTAGGCAATAAACTTCGTCCGACATTTGTCACCTTAAATCTAACAAGAACTAGACTCTTTGGCTCGCACATTCAAGTGAAGGCTATTCACGACTCCTGTGAGCCCACTAAATTACCAACAGCGGACTACACTCCTGTGAACCCTTGGTCAGTCAGGTTATAATCACAAATGACCTAAAACTCTTCTAACATTCCTACAAACTTCTTCTACACAGTATAACCTTTAACATACATTTATATATGATCGCATTTAGCAAATCCCTTTGCCTATATGTGAATACATTTTACATAGAATACAAATTACGTAGAATATAATTTTATATCCTTCATTTGTTACATCGTTATATATATATATATATATGCTCTGCACATTTCTCCATGTTACATTTCTCGCCGTTTCTACATTTAAAGTTACACATGTACATGAATTCTACTTTGCACGTTCTTCTGTTCGTGAGCATTTCTACACATTTCTATATTAGCCCACTACGTATACGGGCCTTCTAAATCTAATACATTCTAAAGTGAATACAGTTACATTTCCTATATTACTTTAGTCACATCTGTTAACTTTATGCTATAAGAGTCAACTTCACGTTACGATATACATTTCATCCCTACGTTTATACAATATACTTCTAAATATGACTCGGATATACATTTTATTCAAATTACGCTCTCTCAGTTGTACTATGAGTTGTAATGCCTGCGTTGTAGAGACATGCGATGTAGTGTCCTGCGATGTAGTGTCATGCATTGTAATGCCTGCATTGTAGTTACATGCGTTGTAAAGGATGTTGCGATGTAATGACTGCGTTGTAAGTGTAGTGCGATGTGATGGTTGCGTTGTAAAGGATGTTTCCAGTTTGGAAGGGGTGTGATTGACTGCTGATAAGTTACTCATAACTTACTGACTCCTAAATTGGGATGGTAACTGGTTCCCAGCACAGTTTCCTTTAACTTAATCCTGTACCTTTAAAAAAAAGAAAAAACATTTTTCGAAAGCAATTACAGATGGACGTCTAGGACAGTTCTCTACCCCAACTGTAGAGTCGCCTAAGTCGTAAACTCACTTTTAACTTCTAGTTTGGTAATAACAAAAAAGAAGTAAACCTACCCAAAAGTGCATGACTCAGGCCCCATGAGTATTTTTAACATGATCATATTGCCTACATATTTATAATGTGAAGTGCTGTGACTAGTTGGAGTACAATTGTTACATAAATGCAGCTATCTGGCAGAAATGCTTCTCCATGCGCATCTCTGGCATTGGATCTCTTGTTTTTGAACTAGAGTCCAAAATCTCTGCATCAGCTGGCAATGGCTTTTCTGACATTATGCCTTGATGTTCTGTTTTGAACGTTGTCGCATGATAACCACTTTTATTTGCATTACAGCACTGTTTTGTGGTGTCATTACACTGAACCCCTCCTGCTTGATTTGTTGTGCACTCACAGCTGTGCTGAGAACCAACTGCGTTTCAAGTCAGAGCGCGGCCTGCAATCAAATCCCATCTCTCTGCAACCACCGCCAAATTGGTACGCCAAGGATATTCTTGGGAAAATTTAAAGTGCATCAACAGCGGCATGAACTACCATCTCATTGTGATTTGCTTTGTTTCATATTCACACAGCCATTACATGTGAGTTAATCCAGGGGCTCCGAGATGCACCTGCTCAGTTGACTACTTTACATTTTTTGTTTTTTTATTATTTAGGTCCACAGATAATGTATGTTACAAACAAGTGAACATTTTTAATGTTGCATAATTTGCTATGATTTCCTGCGGATTGTATTTTAACTCCAGAGGGCAAGGAATGCTTCCTGTGGAATAAATGTAAGTAAATACCCATTGGCAACCAGAAAATAGAATTAAATAAATATTAATAAACAAACCTGAAGAACAATACATATATATATATACTTTAATTAAGTTGATACAGACATGTAATATTATGTTAATGGGGTGTGAAAACATCCTAACAACGTACAAAGACAAAGTAAAAATGAGCAAAATGAGTGAAAAAAACTATATATACAAGATAAAAATGTTGAAATATATTGAAAAATGGGAAAATGTGTACTCGCGAAATGATCCAGTGGCACATGATATTGGACTTCCAGACCAACATCTGAATGCTTGCAGACTTTCTGGCTTCCACAAATGATAGCAACAGAAGTATTTGCAGTGGAGAAAATAGGAAACGTCACCTGTCATTATTTGAGAAAAGGGACAAAATCAGTTGTACATTCATATGGACAAAAAATGTCTACAGCCTAGGGCCATGACATTTTTAAAATGATGCATACATCACTGGAAGCTGATACGACATATGTAAATTCCAATTGATTTTCTCCTATGAACCTGTGGAATGTAAAAAGCTTTTGGACTGCCCCCAGGCAATCTAAAAGTATGGTTTCCAATTTATAGAATTAAGCTAATACATTTGAAAATGGCTTTCTTCTGTCTTGTCACTTTAAATTAGTACAAGTACTAGGTCGAAGAATACTCCCATTTGACCTGCACGGATTTATCCAATGTCATTTTAGTAAAACCTGGCACAAAGAGAATTAAAAAAGTTTCTGACTCCACTGCATTCACTCGAAAGTGTTTGAAACTTTATGGAGGTCTTTCACATTTCCTTCAATCTTTGACATTTTCAGAAAGCTGAGATTCCAGCTTTGCAAATACCATTTTGATGCTAGACAATTTTCTGTGGATCAGCAGCTGTCAACGTAAAACACCTGACACAAAATGACTGAAAACTAGGCCCTTATTATTACTAGTTAACCCCTTCGAGGCTATTGACGAGCTGGGCTCGTCATCGCGCTTACCTGTCCTGCGCGGATGACAAGGCCAGCTCGACACGTAACGCGGTAATTTTGAATTTGCCGCGCACAGCGGGAAAAGCCGCCGCAGCGATGCGGTTAAAGGCTGAGGAGCATATTTACAATGAAATGGCGGAGTACAGCGCGGTGGCAACATTTGCAGTGCTGCGCTCTGCCATTTCCAAAATGCTGTGATTTGCCATATTTACAGCAATATGGTGCACCCCTGTGTTTTCCCTAGCACTGGTGCTAAAAATGGCTGCCTAGCGCCAACACAGACATCCTTGAGCCATAGTGCAAGGGTGCCTGTGTTGCCCCTTCCTGCACATAAACAATCTTTAATGCTGTTTAGCTGTTTCTAGGCAGAATGCAGCACACATAAAAAAAGCAAAAACGAGGAGAAATACAATTAGTTCTCCTTGTTGCACCATTCTAATTCCATGGCGTTCGTTTTTGGCACTCTCTCAGATTTTCACATCCTTTTACATCTGGGGCAGCGTCAAAAAGCAGTGGGTGTTGTGTTAGAACGTCCACAGCAACACCCATTGCACTCCCCTTTCAGGCAGAAAACGCTGTAAAAGGGTACCATATTTACAAAGAGTCATTAAGCCACAAAAAGTGGCTTAACGCCACTTTATAAATATGGAACAGGGCATTGTGCCCCAGGAAGTTCGGTAAAAATGCCTGTGGCGCAAATCCCATCTAAATATGCCCCTAAATGTTAATGCTTGTACAAAGGAAATTATGAATTGTATGAGAAGATGGACTTAAGAGGTGCATGGTAATTATCACACCCTTGGCATCACCTTCACCCCCACCCGTCGTCCTCCAACCCAGATTTGTTCAGAAATTCATCCAAACCTGCTGAAATGTATTCAGGGATAAGTCCTAGAAAAGGGAAGACGTGGAATTCAGTGTGTCAAACAATTAAGTTCTGCATGATTTGACTCATTTTTAGGTTGAAGATTTGAATTGGGAGGTATTTATCAAAATGAATGGGTTAATAGTACTTACCACCTGTAGTAAATTTCCCACCCTATTCTGAGAAATATATAATGGCAAGCTTGGTGGGCTACATAAACCTTAACATGGGAATCCTATATTTCCAGTGAAGTGTGCAAGATTTGTATATTGTCAGTTATCAAATTTTGTCAACTGCACACACTTTGTAGACCAAGTTATTGTTTCACACATCCCTACGTTTGTCGCACTTCATCCCATAACGTTGTGTTACCTAATATTTCTAAATCACACTATCACTAGTGGTCCCTAGGCATTGGCGGCTGGCATGGCTCAAGGGTAGCGGAGTGGATGCGGATGCTGGAGTGTGCAGAGGTGGCGTGCATAATGCAATGCTGCATTGTGATTGGTCTGAGCATCCTGGTTAGACGCTCAGCCTAGGAATGGGGGCCTGGAATGTTCTCCATGAAGGCTGTAAAGCAACTGGCATGGAGAACAGGTAACGTGAGAGGGCCAGCCAAACAGTCACTTAGGAGTGGGCAAACCACTCCTCCCCTGCCCCGCTCCCAGAGCAGAGCAGCCTGTTCTCCCGCAAAGCAGCACGGAAACATAAAAGTTATTATCATTATTATCAAGTTATTATCATTTTATGTTTCCTTTACCTTGCACTGCTTAAAAGCAGGGGGGTGGTGCTCTTTCACCATAGTGGAATAGCCGCCTCCGTCCCTAGGTCTAGTTTTAGATGTGAGCAAAAACAAAACCCAGCATGAGCAGCCAGGTTTTTACTAAAATGGAACCAATGATATTTTATCCAATAAATAAATGGGTAATCAATTCCAAGATGTGGCTGTGTTTGGTAGATGAGTAGCAACTTCAAGATATACATTTTCAGAATCCAAGGATAACAAATATGTTACAATGTGATGATCTCGGAGTCCTAACAGGGGCATCCATTTGTAGACTCCTTTGAATGAAAGCAAGAGCATGCACCGATTAAGATGTATGCAAAGTGCACAAGTTTTTAAGTGGATGCGCTGTCTCACTGGGAGCTAAGGTAGCTTAGGGAGAATGAATTTGGCATGTACCAAACAGAGCTGATACCACCAGGATGGCTGCGATATTCCGAATAATCAGATGTTTTTTCAATAGGTCTAATAACTCTATATAAAAGAACTTTAGAGTAATTCAATCAAGACGCTTTTAAAGTAAAAACTGTAAATCAACTACTTTCATAGATCTAGTAAGAGGCATTTTTTCTCAATATTTTGATATAACGCATACAGGACGGTACCATTGCAGAGACCTGTGCAAGCATTGTAAGGGAGTTGTGGATCTTCACTACAAACTCTTCACAATCTTGTCAGATGTTGGAAGACTGGTGTTGGAAAGTGGGTTATTATTAGGGGTAAGTATATACATACAACTATCAATAAGGCCACTAACATAGTGTAAGGTCTAGAAAAGGTCTCAATAAAGTAGTCCTTTGCTCAGCCATTGGTAGCTCGCAGTGGGCAGTCAGTCCCGATTTAGTGTAAAGCATTAAAAAACACCAACACACCAAATAAGCAAGGCAACAAACATGATAAAAATCCTGCACTAATGTGTAAACATAAATTCAGTTTTTGAACAAATAGACATCAAAACAGGCAATATAATAGGGCAGTCAGGTTTAGTGGCCCAGCATATTTCCTGCAATTTCATGTGTGCGCTGCTGTGTGCCTGATGGCCTTTTAAAGGCAGTCCTGCCTTGCAGCCTGTCTTTAAAAGTAAATTCTCACAAATGGTACTGACAGACCCTATAAATCTTTAGTATGTAATAGGTCCAGGGGGCTCAAACTACCTATATGTCCCTAGTACATAACAGGAAATGGAAGTGAAGAGGGCCAGCAGATTTCCTGCACTTGTCTGTGTGCAGCGATAAGTGCCTTTTGTCTTTCTAAAGGCAGCCTTGCTTTGCAATCAATCAATCAATCAATCAATCATGGCATTTGTAAAGCGCTACTCACCCGGAAGGGTCTCAAGGAGCTGGGGGAGAGGGGTCCGTTACTGCTAAAAAAGCCAGGTCTTGAGTTGCTTCCTGCGGGACGGATGGTCCTGGGTTAGCCGAAGGTGTATGGGGAGGGAGTTCCATGTCTTGGCTGCCAGGTAGGAGAAGGATCTTCCTCCGGCGGTGGCTCTGCGGATGCGTGGAACGGCGGCGAGGGCAAGGCTGGTCGATCATAGCGGGTGAGTTGGCGTGTAGAAGGTCAGGCGGTTGTTGAGGTACTTGGGGCCCAGGTCATGGAGGGCCTTGTGTGCGTGGGTGAGGAGTCTGAACGTGATCCTCATGCTGATGGGGAGCCAGTGCAGGTCTCTCAGGTGGCCCGATATGTGGCTGTGTCGGGGGATGTCCAGGACTAGTCGTGCGGAGGCATTCTGGATTCGTTGGAGTCTTTTCGGAAGTTTGGCTGTTGTTCCCGCGTAGAGGGTGTTTCCGTAGTCCAGTCGGCTGGTGATGAGTGCCTGGGTGACTGTCTTCCTGGTTTTGGTGGGGATCCATCGAAAGATCTTACGGAGCATGCGCAGGGTGTTGAAGCACGATGATGAGACGGTGTTGACTTGTCTGATCATCGAGAGGGAGAAGTCCAGGATGAAGCCCAGGTTGCGTGCTTGTTCCGTTGGCTTGGGAGTGGTGCCCAGGGCAGGGGGCCACCAGGAGTCGTCCCAGGCGGAGGGGGATGATCCTAGGATGAGGACTTCCGTCTTGTCTGAGTTCAGTTTCAGGCGGCTGTTCTTCATCCACTCGGCGACGTCTTTCATCCCTTCGTGTAGGCTGGTTCTGGCGGCGGTGGGGTCGTTGGTGAGGGAGAGGATCAGCTGGGTGTCGTCGGCGTAGGAGATGATGTTGAGGTTGTGTTGGCGTACCATGGCTGCAAGGGGGCTCATGTAGATGTTGAAAAGGGTTGGGCTGAGCGATGATCCCTGTGGTATGCCGCAGATGACTTTGGTGGCCTCGGATCTGAACGGGGGGAGGGGGACTCTCTGGGTTCTACCGGCGAGGAACGAGATGAATCACTTGCAGGCTTTCTTTAAAAGTAAATTGCATGAAAATTCGACTATGGTGGTTTGGGCACTTTAAACGTAATAATCTACTGCAGTCTTGCATATTTGGCACCCCCAATGCCTCACCTAGGTGTCCCAGCGATGGAGGGTGGGAGGCATGTAACTATAAGCAGGGACCTTATAGAATATGTTTTAAATACCCTGGTGAGGCAAAAACTGGCCATTTTATTTTTCCCCATTGTAAGAGGGTGATATCGTCGGCATATAGGGAAAGGAGGATTTGGCGTAGTTGACTCTTTAGTGCCTTCTCCTGATGGTGTTGACGCAATCTGCAAGCTCGAGGCTCAATTGCGAGGGTAAATAACAGCGGGGATAAGGGGCAGCGTTGCCTTGTTCCCCTCATGACCGAGAAGGAGGCTGACAGGTGGCTGTTTATAAGCACCTTAGCTGTGGGGTTGTGATATAGCAAGCGAATACACTCAACTTAGAGAAGGGGAAAACCCATGCGCTATAGCACACCGGTAAGGTAGTCCCATTCTGCCGAATCGAATGCCTTGGTGGCATCCAAAAACACGGCGACCAGTCGCAGATCCGGGGCTACATTTTGCAGTGCTGAGAAAAGAGTGCATAGGTTATATGAGGTGGGTCTGCCTGGTACGAAACCAGACTGATCCCGAAGTATGAGTTTGTTCATTAATAGAACCAATCGATTGGCAAGGACTTTCGCTAATATTTTTGTGTCTCACTTTATGAGGGAGAGGGTTCTGTAGGAATCGCAGGATCCTGGGTATTTACCAGGTTTCAGTGCAGACATTATTAGTGCCTCTCTCATCAAGGGGTGTAAGGAGCTGCAGTCCATGAACTCCTCATAGAGCTCCTTTAGGATAGGGGCCATAATGTCGGCATAAGTTATATAAAATTCTGCAGGTAGGCCATATAAGCCTGGTGCTTTGCACGACTGTAGCTGCATGATCTCCTCACAGATTTCATCAAGGTCGAACGGGGCACTCAGAAACTCTCTTTGTGTGTCCCCCAACCACCCCAATGCTATATCCCATAGGGAGCTGTCCATTTCAAAGTTATAATTTCCAGGATGTGATTCGAGAATCGAGGTTTTCAGATGATTTCTGCTAGTGCCCTCCATGGTCTCTCACCTTCTCTGTACCGATGGGCCACCCAGTGGCATCCCCTTAATTTTGTGCTGCAGTTTCTACATATTCCGAAAGCTTTTCCCAAAATTCCTTTTGTATTTGTCCCATTTCGCCCCTGGCCCTTCGAGTTTCTAGCATTCTCAGTTCCTGTTCTAATTTACGCAGTGTGCCCTGAATATCTCTGAGCACCCCAAAACTCTTAGAGATGCAGAAACCCCTAACCGTGACCTTAAACGCCTTCCAAATGATTTCCACACTATCGACGGATCCCTTGTTCCTTTGGAAGAAATCTTTAATTTCATCACCTAGCTAAGTTAATGCGATAGGTTGTAGTCTCCAGCTGCATATGGGCATGTCATAACCCGGTGGTTTGATGGTGAGTTGTACAGGTGTGTGATCTGAAAAGGTCCTAGACAGGTGTCTAACATCTTTAATTCAAGTGCCCAGGCCGCGTGAGAGCAAGCAATAGTCTATACAAGACCAGGTTGCGGCTTGTGTTTTGTAGTGTGTGCCTTCCCGGGTAAAAGGGTGGGTAGAGAGCCAAGCATCTAGTAAGCCACCTTCCTCTAAGATTCCACGGACGGTGCCCTGGGCCTTGGTATAGGTGTGCGGTGCAGCATTAGACTGTCCACGGACGGATTGAGAGCAACATTGAGGTCCCCTCCCCAGATTGATATGAGCAGACCCTATGCTGATTATCTTCCACCAGAGACTGATACAAATACTCTGATGTGTCTGTGTTGGGGCCATAACAGCTTAATATAGTGACCAAAACAAGGAACAGGGAAAATTAACGCTAGGGGCGCTTAGCGTTAATTTTTTTAACGCCCGATATCGCTGGATAATATCGCCTGGTTATCACGTTATTAACAACAATAACCGCCTAGGCAATAAAAAATCCAGCGAGAGCGGCATTTTAGGAGGTTATTGCTGGTAATGCAGTGATACAACTACAAGGATATGGATATCCTTGTTGATAGGCCATGGTGGATTTAGCCATGTAATCCACCTCCCATTGGATTACATGGCTAAGTCTGAAAATTAGCAGACATAAAAAAGCAGCGTTAACAGTGGTTAGAGCTGCTTTTTTTGTCTCTAACAGGGTTAGCGTGAAGCTTGATAATAGGTGGAATGACGCTTAGTTAAATATTTCCTATTATTTTGCTCTGGAACACCCACTTTGCATCTCATTAGAGATGCAAAGGGAAGTGTAGTGAAAAAGGGTGCTAACATGCGATGGTGCATTTTAGCACCTTGTTTTTGATAGAGCGATATTTTTATCTCTGCTTATTTGGCTTTTAAAGCCAAAAAAGAGGAGATAAAGCCCTTGGTAATATGCCCCTGAGTCTCTGCCCAACCTCCCCCATTCGAATGCATATCTACCCTGCTGGTCTACCATGCTGCCAATTGGTGTGTGCCTTTTTATCAGGATAGCTGCTCCTCTTGCATAGGATGAGTATGAGGAGAACACTGTATGGTCCACCCATTTACTGGCAAACATGACTGTTTTTTGCGTGTTAATGTGTGTTTCCCGCAGCAGCGCGACGTGTATTTGGTGCCAGTCCAAATATGCAAGTATCTGTCTGCACTTCAGCGTATCCCCCAACCCCCTGACATTCCATGATAGTATCCTCAATTGTTGCATATTCAGTACGCCAGCTACACTCCCCATGTTTGATATGCCTATCTTTAAAACGAGGAGATCGAGAATGTGTATCCATGTGTGTCTGTAGTGTTTAACAATGCATTCGATAAAACTGTTGAAATCTACACCCCACATCCCCCTCATCTCCCTCCTACTGAAGCATCCCAATCATACAGTATTTACTACCGTACCCCCACCCTACTCCCACAAACCATTATCTTTACACTAGTTGACAAAACTTTACACTACGTAACCAAAGAGTCAAAGATTAAAATGGGGATTACCCTTTGGGGGAGTTCCCTAGCTGGCACACAGGGACCCCTCTCCCACAAGTACGGTGGGCCCATTTTCCGGATTTACAAAAGCTGCATAGCCAAGTATCTGGATTAAATCGAATGAAACAAGTTTGTTTCAATCTTCTTTTCTTTTAAATTTATCTCCTTACATTTAAACCATGCTTTTTCTTTAGTTCGATTCATTTTATTCAATCTGTTGTTTCCGCATCTTAAACAGCACTCAGAAGCATGGGGTTCATTCCATGTCACGATTTATTGCTTATGGTCCAATGCATTTCGGGAGGAAACCTCCCTTCGTCAGGGACATCTACAATTGTAAACAAATGCATCATTTTAAACACTATATGCCAAGATAACTCTGTCATCATGTTACGATCTAAAAGTTACCGAAAACATATCCATTTAAGCATCTAATTCACTGACATTTATTACATTTTAGTGTGGAACGTGTTCAAACAACATGCTGGGTTCATCATTTATGCAATAAGTATTCCGGTAGACCTCCTGATATTTCACTCAGTTACACCGCATCGCTGCGGCGGTTATTTTTCCTCAGTGCGGCTTTTTTCTAAAAGCCGCGTTACATGACGAGCTCAGCTCGTCATCCGCACACGACCACCGTGGCTGATGACCAGCTGAGCTCGTCATCAGCAGCGAAGGGGTTAAGAGAAATCCCACTATTAAATCAAATCTAATTTGTCACTATGTGAGAACTCGTGTTTAAAATCTATGTTTACTGTGACATATAGACAAACCATATTCTTAAAAAGGGCATCCCCGTTCAACCATCTCTGCGCGAAACAGTCTCCATTTCTTTTCATTTTCCTACGTACCATCGCAACCAGCTTCCTCGTTCTAACAGGCCGATTCAAAGAACTCTCTTGCTCAGCATTTCAAAGTGTTCCCACCCTCCTTAATGATCAACAGGTGATGTTCTGCGCAAACCTTAATCTCTTCAGCACTCACAATTGAGAATTCCTCGCTCTACCAGAATGCATTATTCCTATGCGCTTTAACCCCCATATACTTTTTATAGTATTGTACTTTTTTATGACTGTTAAACTTTAGCTAAAAACATACGATTACAACTAATTCACTCACGCAAAATCTCCTCCTAATATCTAGCATAACTACTTGTAAATAAAACCTCAAACACAACCCCCGTCTGGGGGGTGCCAGTTAGATATGCCCACCCCCGTTAATGCATGAGGGTGCCTGGTAGCATTCATTCTTTGTTACCCATCTCATGACCCTTATGTACATATTATGCAGTTTACATACAGAGCTGAGTTTACAGTATGATATCTATTGATCGGCAGAGTGTCTTTAAAACAGATACAGGTAGCCCGTCTAATATGGTCAGTCAATCTTGATCCGGGGAAGTTGGTCTAGACGAGTCCTCAAGGGTGTTTGTGGTTGCCTTCTGTTGTTTCACATGTTTCAGGAATTCTTCCACCTGCTGGGGTTTTGTATAGAAGGACTGCTTTCCTTGATAAGTAATTCAGAGTTTAGCTGGGTACAGCAGCGTGTAATGTATTTTGGCTTGCCGTACTTGTTGTTTTACAGGTAAACATTTACGTCTCTCTTCTTGCACCGTTGCTGTGAAGTCTGGATACATGGTGAACGATATTCCATCGTAAATAAGTTGTTTCTTCTCCATAGTAACTTTAAGGGCGATGTCCCGGTCCCTATAATTGAGGATGCGTGCAATTATTGGACGCAGTGTACCTTCAGGTGGGTCCCTCAGGCCCAGGGAATGATGGGCGCACACCACTATGAAGTGAAGGGAGAGACGGTTCGGCCCACCACCGCCGGAGAAGCTTCTCTATGTACTCCTCCATTTTGCCCATGTTCGTGCTTTCTGGTATGCCTAGGACGCAGTGTTATTGCGTCTGCTACTCGCTTCGATGTCCTCATTCTTTGTAGCTATGACTTTTAGCAATTTCTCCACTTGGGTTACAGAACTTTGTATGGTGGTCGCTGCATCCTCCGCATCCGATATGTGTTGCTCGGTTTTCTTTATCCACTCCTTGTGGCTGTCAAGTTTGTACTCTATGTTATCCATGCACGAAGTCATGGCATCCATTTTGTTAGCATTGGTGGCAAAACCTTCGCTTTGGGAGGGAAGAGGTTCCTGGTCCTCCATCTCCGCTCCCTTCTCTGTTTCCGGTTGCAGTAGCCAGGCACTCTTTTTGGCATCGAAATTAAGACGTGGTTGTCATGCATCTGGCTTACCCCTTATTACAGTCTGTTGGGGCAAATCCATGTTACTGCTGGGTAGGGAGGCTTTTTCAATTTTTTTGTTTTTGCGCCGCTGAAGAGTGGGCCCCCTGCCGCTAATATGCCAGCACCTGATGCCGCTGGTGCCTCATTACACCACTCCCAATATCCAGCGCCCAGCCGGGGGGCACACGCCAGGAAACCAGTCCACTTTTTCACTCAGGTATTGAAGCACCAATCACAATGAATTAGAATTGTGGGAGAAAGCTGGAGTTCAGGACTTTTCACTCAGTTGCTGATGTTATCAAATATCTATGGCGGTGTAGGCCAGGATGTGTGCCCCAATAGAGCATAGATCCAGTGCGGCCCCATACGCTAACGATGCGGCCCACCACTTACAGCAATATCGGTCCTTGCAGTGAATATTAACCGGCATGGCAGATCCACACGGCAGCAGCAACTCACGGGGCAGGCTTTCTTTTACTCCATTCCCCAGGTGCCTCCTCACACTGCTTCGGCCATACAACGCCTCCCACTTCCCGCAGCAGTCCGGCCAGTTATGTATTTCGATACAGTGACCCCCGTGTATGGGTGAGGGGACCCTCCGCCTGCCTCCTTGTCTCTCGTGTCTGAGCTGCCTTCCGCTCTCTGCTTTCATTGCGGTGTTATGCCAACACCCAACAGCACCGGTCCAGCTAAAGGTGAGTAAACTGCCACTTAATAATCCTGTGAACATCCCATCACTGTCTTCTATTGCTGGCACATTTCAGGACTCACCGTCTCTTTTCTCGTGTTTGCTCTCCTATTCCTCCAACGTGGCGCGAAGGCCTGCATGCCTCGTGGGAAGCAGCGGCACTTGCGTATCAGTCCGTCCCGCTCACCCACTCTTACCCATTCTGAACCGCAAGCAGGTTCATGCACAGACTGCTGATTTCTGCCCCGCTCCTGGTTTGATGCCTTTCAAACTACCACCGCTTGTGCTCGGCTGTTGCAGCTACAGAAATCTGCTTTTTCGTCACATCAACGGCCACCTGGGTAGGATCACCGGAAGGATTATGGGACCAGACTGCGGGAGCCTCACAAGAAGTCAGCCATTGCGCTTGAGCGCCACCTAGCACCCCTGTGGCGTGGGTGCTTGTGTGAGACACTGGAGGGTGAGGCAGAGGGTAGTTTGGTTAACGACAGTGGGCGGCTGTGTGATTCATTTGTTGGAGAGCATATTTTAAGGCCCTGTTTTCCAGAGCTATGCCAACACCCGGTGGAGTGTGAGTTCTCTGATTCTAGGGAGCTTTCGTTGGAGGTAGACCTTTTGGTGGACTACAGAGGGTCTGAAGAGGCATTGAGAAGTGATGCTAAAAGTAGTGGCTCAGGTATCTTCCAGTCCTGAGTGGTGGAAGAAGTTCAGTGTGGCCCAGCTAGGTCCCAGTGTAGTCAGAGGGGTGTAGGGGCTCATGTTCCGACTCAGTAGAGAAGGAGTGAGTGTGGGACTGTATGTCCCAAGGTGCCCGAAACCCAGTCTCAGGGCCTGGTGGGTTCCTTAAGGGAACACCATGTTGGGGACCTAGGCTGTACCAGTAGACCATTTGAGGGGAATCTCCTAGTGTCAGGAGAACCTGGAGCATCTGTAAATGGAGCTCCAGTGGTTCTGGTGTCTGGCGGTGCCCCTCCAGTTTGGAGGGTGCAGAAGTTCAGATTGAGCGGTGAGAGGGGGATGTGTTCCCCAATGGAAGACCCAGTGGGTCAGGGGCCAATCAGATGGGCTGAGCCTCACAGGAGTGGCCATGGTGACACCACTTCCGTCCTGGGGATCTTCGGCCACTGTCAGATGGACATGGGTCAGGAGATCTGCACCAAGCAAACTGTCACATGACACATGAGTCATGTTTCACCCTCGGGGGATATTGTGTGAGTCCCCAGAAGTCCTGGTGTGCCAGGCAAGTGTTCAACCACATTGTTTAGCCCCAAGGTTGGGAAGGCAGGTTCAGGTTCTGCCTGACCTGGAGGGAAGGATGACTGTAAGCAGTGTCCTGACCAGTTTGGCTTCCAGGGGATCACCCTAGTTGGTGGGGTGCAGAGGGAGGGAGTCCTCGCTTCTGACCCCGGGTCAACCTGAGGGCTTAGACCCTAGGTTAGGAGACCAGTTGCAAGAGAGAGATCCGGAACTGGTGGGAGAGTTGTGTTCTGAGGGTGCCTCTCCTGTGAGGAGAGTGCAGGACCCCAGGGAGGGGTAGGGAGAGGAGAGCCTTGCCTGTGACCTCTGGTCAACCTGAGGGTACAGACCCTGGGCTGGGGGCCAGTGTCAGGATGCCATAACTGACTTGGCAGGAAGGAGAGTGGAGAAAAGGTGTCAGGCACCTGGGTCTACTGCCCCCACTTTCTGACGCCACAGAGGTTAGAGAGGCCTAACAGGCATGAGGCCTGGCTCTCATCACTGTCAGATGTCAGTGGCCACTATGGCTGATTGTCTAGGAGGACAGAGTTGCCCCCGGGAGGAGGGCAGGAGTCACAGACTGTGGGTGGGCTGGGCCACACTGTTGTGCTGGCCAGGTGGGTCTGTCTACCAGTGCGGAGACATCTGTGAGCAAAGTAAGGTTAGGCGCTGCACAGATTGGGTCACCAGGTGAGGAGAAGGATCCCCCATGGTTTAGCCTAGTGGACCCTGAGGGTATTGATAGAGGGATCCAACTGTGTTCAGGCAGGCGTACAACAGGAATAGACCCCTGCTGTTTAGGTCATGTTCCATGTTCTATCGCCCCAAGCAGGGAATCCCATTGAGGTATCAGTCGGTCTACCCTGGCTTTAGGCTGGAAGGGGGTTGTGTTGTAAATGGCCCTTTTTGCAGGGTTATCCCCAAACGTTTTGCTTCTTCCTCCCTTGTTTTTTCTGACCTGTTGGCTATAGAATTCTGGGAACTTTAACACTGCTGATCAGTGCTAATGTGCACATGGTCTTGCTGTAAATTGTTATTATGATTGGTTATCCATGATTGGCATATTTGTTTTACCAGTAGGTCCCTAGTAAAGTGCACTGAGTGTGCCAGGCCTGGTAATTCATATGCTACTAGTGGGCTTGCAGCACTGATTATGCAAACCACATAAGTAGCGCTGAAAAGAGGTCTCTGGCCTGCCACCACAGTGCCTGTGCGCAGTTTATTAACTGCCATGTTGTCCTGGCCAGTGTACACTTGGCCGGGGCTGACCCTTCCCTTTTCTTACACATTGCACACCCTTAAGCTAGGCTCAAGGTACTCTCCTGGGCAGGGTGCAGTGTATGTGAAAGGTAGGACATGTTCTAGTGTGGGTAACGTCTAGGCCTGGGTGTAGCTACGCGTAGCTACCCATAATGCACTTCGCACTACGTGAGCTACGCTTCGCTATGCGAACTGTGTAGTGCACTGTGCAAAATGCTGTTTGCACTAATTGCAAAGTGCCAGATGCTTGTCTGCACTGTGCAATCAGTGAAAACTGCATCTTGCACAGTGCAAGCGGTCATTTTCTGCAGCTCGAGTAGTGGAGTGCTGTGGCTCACTGTCACCATCAGGATTCAAGCAAACCGGGCCGAAGACGGCTGTAATGCCAGAAACCGGTCCCCGGGAGCTTGTTTCCTTCCCAGTGTAAGAATTGGCTTTTGTAGTTTGGTTTGCCCTGTTCCCATCATGCACTGGGACAGGAACAGATTAATTTGCATACAGCCAGGTTCTGAAACTGGGATGGTGCAGTGAGTTAAAAAACGGTGTTGGATCTAGCCCTGATCTCTTGACTGGGTGAGAGCTTTCTGCTTAATTCAGAGACTCTGTCCTTCACCACCCCTTATTGTAAATATTTTTGTCCACCCTAAGCGTGGAAGGGTATTCTCAGATGTGAGACCCTTGCTCATTGCACCATCAGGATTCAAGCAAACCGGGCCGAAGACGGCTGTAATGCCAGAAACCGGTCCCCGGGAGCTTGTTTCCTTCCCAGTGTAAGAATTGGCTTTTGTAGTTTGGTTTTCCCTGTTCCCATCATGCACTGGGACAGGAACAGACTAATTTGCATACAGCCAGGTTCTGAAACTGGGATGGTGCAGTGAGCTAAAAAACGGTGTTGGATCTAGCCCTGATCTCTTGACTGGGTGAGAGCTTTCTGCTTAATTCAGAGACTCTGTCCTTCACCACCCCTTATTGTAAATATTTTTGTCCACCCTAAGCGTGGAAGGGTATTCTCAGATGTGAGACCCTTGCTCATTGCACCATCAGGATTCAAGCAAACCGGGCCGAAGACGGCTGTAATGCCAGAAACCGGTCCCCGGGAGCTTGTTTCCTTCCCAGTGTAAGAATTGGCTTTTGTGGTTTGGTTTGCCCTGTTCCCATCATGCACTGGGACAGGAACAGACTAATTTGCATACAGCCAGGTTCTGAAACTGGGATGGTGCAGTGAGCTAAAAAACGGTGTTGGATCTAGCCCTGATCTCTTGACTGGGTGAGAGCTTTCTGCTTAATTCAGAGACTCTGTCCTTCACCACCCCTTATTGTAAATATTTTTGTCCACCCTAAGCGTGGAAGGGTATTCTCAGATGTGAGACCCTTGCTCATTGCACCATCAGGATTCAAGCAAACCGGGCCGAAGACGGCTGTAATGCCAGAAACCGGTCCCCGGGAGCTTGTTTCCTTCCCAGTATAAGAATTGGCTTTTGTAGTTTGGTTTGCCCTGTTCCCATCATGCACTGGGACAGGAACAGACTAATTTGCATACAGCCAGGTTCTGAAACTGGGATAGTGCAGTGAGCTAAAAAACGGTGTTGGATCTAGCCCTGATCTCTTGACTGGGTGAGAGCTTTCTGCCTAATTCAGAGACTCTGTCCTTCACCACCCCTTATTGTAAATATTTTTGTCCACCCTAAGCGTGGAAGGGTATTCTCAGATGTGAGACCCTTGCTCATTGCACCATCAGGATTCAAGCAAACCGGGCCGAAGACGGCTGTAATGCCAGAAACCGGTCCCCGGGAGCTTGTTTCCTTCCCAGTGTAAGAATTGGCTTTTGTAGTTTGGTTTGCCCTGTTCCCATCATGCACTGGGACAGGAACAGACTAATTTGCATACAGCCAGGTTCTGAAACTGGGATGGTGCAGTGAGCTAAAAAACGGTGTTGGATCTAGCCCTGATCTCTTGACTGGGTGAGAGCTTTCTGCTCAATTCAGAGACTCTGTCCTTCACCACCCCTTATTGTAAATATCACTGGTTAGAGGCGGCAGACCCGAGAGCAAAGGACGGACCCGTACCAGGGTTCAATTCCCGACGCGGCAGGGTCGTGGACCAGGGTCAGCGGACTCGATAATTCTCATCTCGGTGCCTACTCTAACCAGGGATCACACTTGGCAACTCTGGGCATTAGCTTGCCTCATCTCCACAACGGCCCCCCGCATACGCCGGGGATGCCTGGTTTCACCTTGGAGATACCCAGTAGGGACCATCTCACAGGGAAAGCCAGGACGGGTTCCCCAGCGGTCTACTGCGCAGAGATACTCCTTCGGGAGTCGATTCTAGCGCATTACAAACCCACAAATAAATAAATAAATTTCTACTCAAGCTGCAGCTTTCTCAACGTGGACTGGTAGTTTCTCATTGTGAGCGGTCTTGAGCATAGGATAATAATTGCCATGAAAAAACCTGACTTCCCAGCATTGAGAATCTCGCCGGGAGGTTTATTTTCCACGCTCGCGATAGGCAACTTGATGATGCTGATCGCGAACGAGGAAAAAGTCTCAACAGGATGTCATTTTGCTTGCTCGCGGTCGCCGACTTGCCGTTGAGGACCACAAGCAAGCAAAAAATGACCACTGCACTAAAAATACGCTACACTACTCGTGTTTGGACTGTGCTACGTGCAATTCGCATAGTGCGAAGTAGCACAAACTACGCAAGCGTACCGTAGTACTTTGCCCAGGGTTAGTAACGTCCTGATAGTGAAATACTGCCAATTTCGTTTTTCACTTTAGAAAGGCCATACTGCCTTTCCATAGTGTGCTGTGTCCCCTTCTGAAAAGGATATCTACAAGGGCCTGAGAAGAGCTGACCTCCTTTTGAAACACAGGGATAAGGAAGTTTGCCAAAGAAGACTTCTACAATCAAGAGGAATCTCTGCTCAGAAGATCAGCTGAAGAAACTGAGAAGGAATACTGCCCTTGCTGTGTGTTCTAGGGCTGACCTGCAGATTGCTGCTTTTATTGAAGAGAAGAAAAGGGGACCTTGCTGTGTGCTGTGCTCCCCCCCACCTGCTTGAGGATAAGACTTTGCTGTGTGCTGTGTCTTTAAAGAATCTCTAAGGGCCTGAGAAGAGCTGGCCTCCTGTTGGGAACGTAGAGATATCAAGGTTCTCAAGAAAACATATGTCATGAAGCTGAATGTGTTTCTTTGCACACAGCCTGTGCTTGCTGGTGATTTGTGGCTCGGTGTGCAATCTGCACACATTGACGACTGCATGGCCGTGTGAATTTGTGGCTTGGTGTGCAATCGGTACACAGCAGGGTGAGGCGGGGACTGCTGTGCCTTTTGTAGCTGATCGGGCGCTCGAGAGTGCGTGACCGTGCACTGCCCAAGGCTGTCACAACAAAGAGGCAGAGATCACTGCCGCCGGCCTGGTACGGCGAGGAAAGGTGAACCTCTATGTTCAGGAATATCACCACCACCAGCCCAGAAGTTTTGGTGGCACCATCCCCAGCCAGTGCTAACATCAGGGGAGAGCTGCGCTGTGATTGGACCCAGTGCAGAGCATCGCCTAGGTAACGAGGGTCTCGTCGCCAGAAGGAACCTTGCTGCAATCAGGAAGAAGTGAAGCGTCGCCTAGGTAATAAGGACTTATCACCATGAGGAGCCATGCTGAATTCCTTCCAGGAAGCTCGAGGTGTCTTCCCGCAGCCTAACCTCGTCCCGGAGAACATCGGTGGCCTACGAAGGATCGATGGAGGGCGAAGCAGCGCAAGACCGGCACCCCAGGTGAACTGATCCCAGCTGCACTGCTGTGTGAGTGTGCTTATAGTGGATTGGGAGTCGGCGGGCCGGGTGGACTGCATAGGAAATTGCCTGAGCCAAAGGGGCCTGTGGAAGCTTCCTTTAAAAGAGGCCTGAGATATCTGTACCGGCATCAGGAGAGCTGCAGTACCGGGGCCCGTCGCCTGGTTGGTATTTGTGTACTTCCTGCTTTGTGGGGGCATAGTGTGGGTGCATCACTTTCTGAGTGAGTCTCCGACTGCTTGAGTAGATCTCTAAGTGGGAGCACAAGTGCCTGAGTGAGTGAGTGACAGGGTACATGAGTTTTGAGTGGATTTGAAAATTGAGAAAGACCTATATCATGCCAAGTGAAGCTGGCAGTGAGAGAGTACAGACATGGTCTGCACTGGTAGCCTTCACCCATATTTGAAGGACTATTTATGTACATGGTTGAGAAGGTTGTGTAAGTACTTGCCTGCATATCTCAGAGAGTGTAGGAGTACACCTTTATCAGTACCATGCGATGTTTAAGTACATGTGCTGGTATGTAACTGCCTGCTATAATACCTTTCTTGCTGCCTAAGTGTGTATGTAAGTGGCTGCACAACTATGTCAGTGCCTGTGTTAGGCAATAGAGAGCTAGTAGGTGTCACTACTGCAACTACCTTTGAGTCTGCTACATGCACAAATATTTTCAGGCAAGTGACTGAATGTTAAAGTACTTCTCTGTAGCTGTCTCTGTAACTGAATGCCAGGCTCTATGCTTTTGTGAACATATATGTCAAAATGTGTGATAGCTACTAGTGAAGACCCAGTATATATACTGCCACTGCACTAAACATGTATGTCAATTGTTGTAGGGATGTGATACTCTATATGGTACTTGGCATAGAAGCCATCAAGTGCACAAGTAACGTATTCAACTAACTCAAAAAGACATCTCTCAATCTCTTAAACACAAAACATCATCCTTTATTGCATACATACAGCATATCTTAGAAGTGTATTATGTGCCCTAAAATGTGGGTTTGATACTTGAGTATCCATCATCCATGATTCACTAACTATTTCTCTGCATGGTTCAGAAGGTTGTGTCAGTACTTTCCTACATATGCAAGTGAGTGTAGCAGTACACCTGTATGAGTGCCATAGGATGTTTATGTAAATGATCTGGTGATTGTGTGTTTTAGTAGCTCTATGGCTGTCTAAATGTGTATGTAAGTGGTTGCACTAATATGTCAGTGTCTCTGTAAGGGAATAGAGAGCTATGAATGTGTGCCTGCAGCTATCTTTGAGTTTGCTGCAGGCATAATTAGCTTCTAGTAAGTGTCTTACTGTGTATGTGCTTCTGTTGCTCTCTGATTACTTTGCAGAGAGGGTCTTTGGTAGGCATGGGCGGATTTTGCGGATTGGCAATCCGCGAATTTGCGGATTTGCGAATTTGCGGATTGCGAAAGTCCGCAAAATCCGCGAATCCTCGTGGATTTTTTTGTTTTTTGTGTTCGCACGGGTTTCTGCAAGTTCGCGAGGGTTTTGTACAATTTCGCAAATTGCGAAATTGTACAAAACGCTCGCGAACTTACAGAAACCCGTGCGAACACAATGTGCCTACTCATGTATGTGCCTCTTGTGTGTATAAAAGGTCAGAGAAAGATCAGTTCAGCAGATAAAGAGAAAGAAGCTCCTGGTCACAGGAACAGCACGGGTATTGCGTTTGTGAAAGTCAAGGATGCAAAGTCTATCCAGCATCACAGCTTATTTTCCACGGTAGATTTGGGAAGAAGGCACACCTGTCCAGCCTCGACGACGCTCACGATTGTTTTTGGGCTAATGAATGAGTCACTGAATTTGAGCATCAACTAGTTCGAGCGACCATGTGTGTGTTACTATGCAATCGCCCCGAAGGGCGCAGGGGTCCCTTGAGTGAGCTGTAACTATTTTACAATGGCGCCAGCAAGCTGCCAGCGCCGTTGTAAAATAGTTACAAAGTTAGCTTGCACAGGAAGCACTTAGATAAAATAAAGCAGTACCTGCTTCATTTTATCTAGTGGTTCCTGTGCAAGCTAACTTTGTAACTGTTTTACAACGGCGCTGGCAGCTTGCTGGCGCCATTGTAAAATAGTTACATGAGTGGGGGTTCAACTTTTGAACCCGTTACGTCCGCGGATTTTTTTTTGCAGATTTTGCGGGAAATCCGCAAAATTCGCGGATTGCGGATTTCCCAAAAATCTGCAAAATCCGCGGGCGTAACGGATTTCCCGCTCATGCCTAGTCTTTGGTTTTGTGAACATGTATATCAGTTGCTCTAGGGGTGCATACTCTATGTAGTACTTTGGTATGGGGCCTAAAGTGCTCCAGTAACTTATTGAACTCAAAAGCACATCTGTCAATCTCTTAATCACAACATCCTTTATGGAATACGTGCAGCGTAGCTTAGAAGTGTATATGTGAACTAAAAAGTGGATTTGACACTTCAGAAACACCTATAATATGCCAGGTGAAGCTTCCATTGACAGTGCAAAGACAGGGCCCACACCAGTAGCCATCACCCATTTTGAAATACAATTTTGTGTAGGATTGTGTAAGTACTTGTCTATAATCTGAGCAAGTGTAGAAGTACACCTTTATCAGTGCTGTGACATTAAATGTTTAAGTGAATGTGCTTAAGTAACTGTCTTCTATAATACCTCTGTAATTGTCTAAATGTGTGTATAAGTGGCTGTAGAAATTCTTCAGTGCCTATGTTAGGCAATATAGAGGTACATAGGTGTGACCACATCTACCTTTGAGTCTGCTGCATGTATGAATATTTTCTGGTGACTGACATAATCTATTTGTGTTTCTATAACTGTCTTAGTAGTTGAAGGAGGCTTTATGTTTTCCTGACATGTGTGTCAGTCACTTTAGGGATGGAATATTCTATGTCATACTTGGCATAGGGACAGACCAGTGCACAAGTCACTTTGTGCCAGATGTACGACCCTTTAATTTAGCGCCTCGCAATTTGTGACTCATTGCGAGTCACAAATTGCGAGGCGCTCAATGAAATGTACAACAGTGTGTTTACACTGTTTTGTGATTCCCAATGGGGTCGCAAATTGCGGGCTCATTAATATAATGAGCCTCTTGCAATTTGCAAGCCCATTATGAATGCCAGTCCTCCCAGGGATAATGGCCTGCTGGGTATCAAGCTGCCAGACCTTTGAGATCTTCCTCGGCCTTCCTGATGAGAACTCCCAGGATTAATAGAGTGAGGATGGGCGGCCGTGCTTTTAGTTTCACGGCCGCCACACTATGGAATACTTTACCTCTGGCATTGAGGAGCAGCCAAGATCTGCCCTCTCTTAAAAGAGATCTTAAGACCTACCTGTGTCCAAGAGCAATGTAAAATACATCTCGCCTGTTGGTTAGATACGGTCTCAGCGCCAGGATACCCTTTTGGGTGACAGCCTCGCTTAACAAGCATTAAATACATACAGACCACCATGTGTGGGACTGCTTTTCAATAAAGCAGCTATTTTTTTTATAAGCAGCCCGTTTTCCTTAAAGGAAAACATAATGCATTTAAAAAAAATAGGATGAAATGTTTTCGTTTCATATTTCTAAGGGCCGGCAGTAGTCCCTGGGACCACTACTTGACGTTAAACCATTTTTGCATGCATTTGTAAAGGGGATGGTGTCCCCTGGGGACCCTTTCCCATTTGCAAATGCATTACCACCTTCTGGAAGTAGGTGGTAATTGTTAGTGTTTTACAACTGCAATTGTGGTCGCAAAACATTTGTACATTGTTTTGAGACCCACTATTTGGAAGGGAACGCCCCTTCCAAATAGCGAGTAGCAAAACCTATTTAACAAGTCTCAAGAAAATTGAGACTCGCTAAATGGGCTATGTACATGGCCCAATATGTTTTTGCATGTGCAAAGGGGTTCGCAAACCCATTTGCGCATGCAAAAACGGATTGTATATCTGGCCCCTGGTGAACAAAAAAGAACATCTTTTAAGCAAAAACCAGAATGCTTCTAGCACACCTACACCCACTTTAGCATACTGAAACTTGGATTCATGACTTGACAAGCAGCTTTTACATGGCAAATCAGGCTACAAGTCGAAGTGAACACACAGGACCTGTACTACCAAGCATCATCCATGATTGAAAGAACATTTCTCTACATGAATGAGACGTTTGTTTCAGTACTTGCCAACATATGACAAAATTGTATGAGTACACCTATAGCAGTGCCATGAGACGTTTGAGGAAATACACCTATATGTGACTATTTTAGTATTTTTATGACTCTAAATATCATTGGAAGTGGCTATAAACAAACAACTTAGTACCCGTGTTATGCATAAGAAAGCAATATGAATGTGACTTCCACTATAGTTGAATCTGCTGCATGCACAGGTAGTTTCTGCATGTATATGTGCTTGTGTAGCTGTCTGGCAAAGCAGTTGCAACAGAATTACAGCACCCAGATTTCAAAGAAAACCGATGTTTGAGAACAGAACATCATATATACACATAAATATTTCCACATATTTTAATAGCTTACTAACTAAAGGTTTAACTCTAAATCTACAGTTTTTTGCAACCAATTACACCATGTACTAAGCAGCAACTGTACAACATGCTAATTCAATGCAACAGATTGTGAACCGAATTCTCACACACCTAGGGGCCTATTATCATGGCGGGTGGATCGCCACTGCCCGAGTGACGGTGGCGATCCACCCGCCAAAGCTCACAGCGGGACGGCCATTTACCTCCCGCCGCATTAGCATGGCGGGGGTACCACGGCGGACAGAAAGTCCGTCTGCCATTTTTCCGCCCGCAGACAATCCTCACGATTGCCTGCCGTGTGGAAAAGCCCCATTATATGCTGCACTTGGGGAAGTACCTTGGGGGATACCTATGGTACCCCCCTACATTGGCATACACAAGATGGCAGGCACAGCGCAGTGCCTGTCACGTTGTGCATGTCAACGCAAAACATGCATATTCAACATTGTGGTGGATGCTGCTTACAGCACGGCCTGCCGCAATGTTGAATATGCGGGATGCAACTGCCAGGGTGGCGGTCGCATTCTAATGGGCACATCGGGACTACTGCACCTCTGAAGGTCGGTCCCCTAGTCTGCAAATCAGACAAAATGTCACATTCTCATGCACTCATAACACGACCTACTCACCTGTTTTAAACATTCAAAGCCACCCAAAAAAACACTAACACACTACCATATATAGTTTCAATATTTTCTCAAAAATATTTAATTATCCCTTATAACATTCTCACATACACATATACATTTTCAATCCATTGTTCTTGAAATAAAATATAATTTTGGGGTCTTATCCAATAGATACAATAGTGTCAGGAAATGTAAAAAATAAGGATAAGAATGGCTCAAAACTCACACATAAAGCAACCAATTATCTCAGCATGTTCAACTTTGTACTCATTGATAGTGTGGAAGGCAGCAAATAAAAACATATTTTCCATGTTTTTTATTTTGACAATCTCTTACTGAATGGTTAGTATGTAATAACCCTTTTATGCACTTTTAGGAAGAAGCCCAATATGTGTGGGTGTTTTGCACATTTCTGACATTGGCATATACTTAGGCCACATTTGTGTGATATTTGTGCTACATGTGGACTCTTTTCTCTCACATGGCCATCTTTGGAGATGTATTTATTATGAAGCTCCCCAACCTTCCTCATTTACTGCAGTATACTCAGTAGAAAATGCTTTCATTTTCCACTATATAGTGAGTAAGCATGTGGATTGTCCCGGTGGCTCAGGCTCTAAATCCCCCCCCAACTTGCTGTTAAATTTTTCTTTTGAATCAGCGGCGATTTGGTTCTGAGGTTATGCTGCTGGTGGCGTGAGTTCAAGTTCAAGTTCAAATTGATTTGTTTGATTAATTAAAATCTTACAAAAATACTTAAAATATCACCAAGTATAAAAGAATTTAAAGCACTATATACACGATTTTTCTAACACGCATAGTTACTATTATTCAAGACTTAATATCTTCAAGTTTTGTACCAACAACACATATACATTTTACAAATGCAGAGTTCATAAATATATCTTTAGAGTTTAGGCATGCCATCAATGCTTGTCTACATGTCCTTACTCCACGAACATTGAATAGTCTCTTAAGGGTGATTTTCCTTTCAATTTCTAATTCAGGACAAAGACATAATAGACGTATAATATCCTCTTGCCCACATTTACATGACCTACATATATTGTTCTCCTCATTGCTCTTCCATGCAGGTAAATGACATAAACCCAGCAATAATCCAAAACGTGCTCTGATAAAGATGTATTTACTTTGCTGCAACCATAATGTGTCAAGGTATTCCTGGACTACTTTTTTCCTGAATCCATTTATAATTGGACATGCATTTCTTCTTTTTACAAATATATCTTTATCTTTTATCGGCAACAGTTGATTAGTCAGTTTGTTAATTGTTCTTTTAAAACTTTCCTGAGTAATTGTATTCTCCCAAATTGGTATTACACCAAATTCTTCCTTTGCTTTATTTAGATAGGCCCAGGTCTGCAGTTTCCGGTTGTCTTTGACTTCTTCTCATAATATCTGGGACATTTCGTTTTCATGATTGTTTTTTATTCGGTTCCGCACTTTAAGGGCTTGACCTTTTCTTGCAATCAGCTGGTTATTTATCCCAAATTCCAACTTCACCTGCGCTTGCGAGGCATTGTTCGGTATGCAAAATAAGATCCTCTACATTTTAGCAACTGCGTTACTAATTATCTCTGCATCTTTCCCGTTTAATACCTCACAAGAGTATGTCAGGGTAGGTAGTCACTTCGCTAATATGATGGCGGCGTGAGCAATCTCTCATCATTGCAGGGTTCTGACTGTTGCGGGGGTCAGCATCACTGCTTGCTCTTGCACCGATCTGTTCAGGGGTTTTGTCACTAGATGTGACTTCTCCTGGGTTCTCCGGTCTATATGTGCTTTCCATTATGATGTCATTCTGTTGTACGTAAGGCTCTGGTCGACTGGGGAGGTCTACCTTTTGGAACCACAAGATATTCCAGGTGACTGTCTCGCTGTTTTTATCGGCTGTGACCACAGTACCATCTATGCCGATTACTGTACATACCCCTACTTTGAGCTGTGTCCTAAACTTCAATATGATCGCCAGTCTTATATTATTACTTTGTCGCTCAGAGATATCATCTAGCATGTAGCTTGTTGTTTCACACTTGCGCGCACATTGTTCTGTGTGCATATAGATGGAATCCATTTCGGGTGAACTGGGATGGTGTCTTGTCTGGGTCCCTTGAGCATCAAAGAGCAAGGAGGACACTGTGTGGTGCAGTGCTTAGTTCCCTGGTATTACCTCAGGAACCTCTGTAGACTGTGTTCTGTGTTGAGTCCTTAAACCTTGGCAATTATGAGGGATTTGTTTGGTGTATGCGTGTAGTGTTCAGCCTCTCTGTTGACCTGCAACCACTGTGGCATGATGAGGTGTTGTATCCCCTAGTGCTCAAGCAGTTCTTTGAACTACGATACCTGGAAGGGTGGCCTATTGTCCTCTTTAATTTTCTCAGGCAGGCTGAACAGGGCAAAGACTTTCTCTGGCACTGGTACAGCATTGATGAAGGCTTTCTATTTGACGATGCCGGCAATAGGGTATTTCAAACAACTGTCCACCAGGACTACTGTGACTCTCCCAGTGGGGAACTTTCCGAAGTCCAAAATTATTTTAGGCCATGAGGCTGTGCAGGGTTCCTCTTTAATGATAGGTGCTGGTGCTTCTTAGTAGCTGGTGAGTTGACACGAGGGGGATTGTATCACAATCTCATCTATAGCTGCTTTGAGATCTAGGAACCAAACCTTGTCTCAGATGCACTATTTCATCCTGACTGTGCCTTGGTGTCCCCATGGGCTAGCATCGTTATTCGATGTTGTAGGTTCTCAGATATAACTAACTGTCAGCCTCTCAAAAAGAGTCTGCTCTAGGTGGTGCTAAGTTCATTACACACTCTCCAGCTGTTGGCATTACATAGTAAAATCTGCCACAAGCCACATTTGTAAGACATCCACTATCTTCACGAGCACTGTGTCTGTCTTCATAGCCTCTTCGATCTCATGTAGGCTCAGAGCCTGTGGGCAGTCTCCTTCAGAAACCATGCTGACATATTCCTCCATAGCCTCCGCAGTATCATCACTTTCATCTGCAGGGTTGGGTGGATGACGCAAGAGGAAATAAGCCTGGTTATTTAACCCCTGCCAGTAGACCACCTCTATGTGGGAGTGCGGTAGTTGAATGACCCAGTGTTTGTTACGGGGTGGTGGGTGGGGTGCTGCACCCAGGAACAATGGGACGAGTGGCTGATGGTCAGTAACCACTCTAAATTGCTGCCTGCAAAGGTATAAGTGGAAGTGTCCATCTGTTCATTTGATGCCTCGTTTTCTATTTTGGCCACTATAGGTGTGGCAGGGTATACTCAGACATGAGTCCCTTTTTCACTGCTCCATCAGGATTCAAGCAAGCCGGGCCGAAGAAGGCTGAAATGCCAGAAACCGGTCCCTGGTAGCTTGTCTCCTTTCTGGTGAAGAATTGGCTGGGTAGTTTAGTCTGCCCTGTTCCCATGATGCACTGGGCCAGGGACAGACTGATTTGCATATAGCCAGGTTCTGAGCTGGGATGGGGCAGTGAGATAAATAACGGTGATGGATCAAGCCCTGATCTTTGGACTGGGTAAGAGTGGTCTGTTTAACTCAGACACTCTGTTCATCACCACCCCCTTTTCTAAATCGTTTTTGGCCACTATAGGTGTGGCAGGGTATACTCAGACATGAGTCCCTTTCTCACTGCTCCATCAGGATTCAAGCAAGCCGGGCCGAAGAAGGCTGAAATGCCAGAAACCGGTCCCCGGTAGCTTGTCTCCTTTCTGGTGAAGAATTGGCTTGGTAGTTTAGTCTGCCCTGTTCCCATGATGCACTGGGCCAGGGACAGACTGATTTGAATATAGCCAGGTTCTGAGCTGGGATGGGGCAGTGAAATAAATAACGGTGATGGATCAAGCCCTGATCTTTGGACTGGGTAAGAGTGGTCTGTTTAACTCAGACACTCTGTTCATCACCACCCCCTTTTCTAAATCGTTTTTGGCCACTATAGGTGTGGCAGGGTATACTCAGACATGAGTCCCTTTCTCACTGCTCCATCAGGATTCAAGCAAGCCGGGCCGAAGAAGGCTGAAATGCCAGAAACCGGTCCCCGGTAGCTTGTCTCCTTTCTGGTGAAGAATTGGCTTGGTAGTTTAGTCTGCCCTGTTCCCATGATGCACTGGGCCAGGGACAGACTGATTTGCATATAGCCAGGTTCTGAGCTGGGATGGGGCAGTGAGATAAATAACGGTGATGGATCAAGCCCTGATCTTTGGACTGGGTAAGAGAGGTCTGTTTAACTCAGACACTCTGTTCATCACCACCCCCTTTTCTAAATCGTTTTTGGCCACTATAGGTGTGGCAGGGTATACTCAGACATGAGTCCCTTTCTCACTGCTCCATCAGGATTCAAGCAAGCCGGGCCGAAGAAGGCTGAAATGCCAGAAACCGGTCCCCGGTAGCTTGTCTCCTTTCTGGTGAAGAATTGGCTTGGTAGTTTAGTCTGCCCTGTTCCCATGATGCACTGGGCCAGGGACAGACTGATTTGCATATAGCCAGGTTCTGAGCTGGGATGGGGCAGTGAGATAAATAACGGTGATGGATCAAGCCCTGATCTTTGGACTGGGTAAGAGTGGTCTGTTTAACTCAGACACTCTGTTCATCACCACCCCCTTTTCTAAATTGTTTTTGGCCACTATAGGTGTGGCAGGGTATACTCAGACATGAGTCCCTTTCTCACTGCTCCATCAGGATTCAAGCAAGCCAGGCCGAAGAAGGCTGAAATGCCAGAAACCGGTCCCCGGTAGCTTGTCTCCTTTCTGGTGAAGAATTGGCTTGGTAGTTTAGTCTGCCCTGTTCCCATGATGCACTGGGCCAGGGACAGACTGATTTGCATATAGCCAGGTTCTGAGCTAGGATGGGGCAGTGAGATAAATAACGGTGATGGATCAAGCCCTGATCTTTGGACTGGGTAAGAGTGGTCTGTTTAACTCAGACACTCTGTTCATCACCACCCCCTTTTCTAAATCGTTTTCTATTTCGGCATATTATGCTTTAGTCTACATGAGGGCTTTGCTGGTAAATGCCAGTGGTGCCAAACTCCCTGGTTCTACTTCCTGATTGAACACGACCCCAAGTTCTACGGGGCCCACATCAATGAGTACCTCAGTTTGCTTTTTCGGGTTGAAGTAGGCCATCCTCGTCTTGCTCAGTGGGGCCTCCTTTATTTTCTGGAACGCCTCCTCCTCACTGAGCCCCATTTCCAGGCAGCATCTACAGTGTTCAGGCCTCTCAAGGGCTTAGTGATGGTCGCAAGGTTGGGAATCAATCTGCCACATCAAGTAGTCATGTCGAAGAAACAGCTTTTCTTGGAAACTGTGGTCGGAGGTGGAGCTTGTTTAATCACTTGCAACTTTTGTGGGCTGACCTGCACCCCATCCTGATGGAATACGTATCCCAAAAACTCTGCGGAGGTCTGAAAAAAAAATGCCCTCTGTGCAGGGTGATGATGTGATCCCACAGGTTTTTGCGGAGTACAACTGGATTTCATCTCTCACATTCATGACACTTTAGAGTCAGACAATGTCTCTCTTGTTGCATCTTGAAATACCTTTGCCGCTGAGGAGATGCCAAAATTCAGCCATTTGTAACAGAGCAGCTAACTGCAGATGCTTAGGGAACATCATTATGTACCTGCTGTCTTCCAAGAGAAGCAGCTGGTGGTATTCTGCATTAAAGTATAGTTTAAAGAACCACTTTGATTCATTTAGATCAGGAATCATATCTTCCATTGTGAACATGACATGCCCCTCCCTCTTGATGGCTTGATTGGAAAGCTGCATGTCAATATTGAGGAGTCATTTGGGGTATCTTCTGTAACTAATTTTGGAGATCACAATGTCATTTTCTTTGAAGAAATCAGCATGTCTAGAGCAATTGCGTCGTAGCCTTAAAAATTGCCCATAGGGCAGATTGTCTCTCAGGTTTCTTGGGTGATGCGAGTCATATTTAGAAGGGTATTGTGGTCTGACAGTTTTTTGTACAGGTTCATCACAATTGTTTCATCTTCAATTTCTAGTGTGATATCCAGAAAAGGTATTGAATCCTTGTTGTGAGACATGGTGAACTTAATATCCAGTGAGCATGCATTAAGCCATATTTTAAATTCGATCAAGAGCTCTTCCGTGCCGGTCCATACCATCAAGATGTCGTCTATATAGCACTTCCATATTATGATATCAAGGTATGGATTCAAAATTCTGTAAATGTTATGATCTTCAAAATGGTCCATATACAAACTGGCCAGACTAGGTGCGAATCCAGCTCCCATCGCTACTCCCTTGCATTGATATTAAAAAATGTCCTTAAAGATGAAGTCATTCTTAGTCATAGCAATTTCGAGCAGTTGTATTAGGAAATCAGTAGGAATCGAGCATGGTGATGGTGGTTTCTCAAGGACTTTGGATTACAGCCGGGAAGGGAAGGACTGTTGCATGGGGAAGTTAAATACAGAGGATAATGCAATGCACTAAGATGAAATGTTTTTTAAAAGAGAGAGGATACTTTAATGAAATCATGTTGCAGATGTTACATTTATTTATGATTTGTAACTCTTGTGTTCATTTTAATTGTAGCAACCCCCGAAGAAGGGCATATAGCCCGAAATGCATTGGGTTTTTACGTGCAATAAAAGCTGCTTGAGATGAACTTTTGCACTATTCATATTCTTTGAAGAGGCCTGGATTGGCACAGATTGAATATTAGAACATTGAAAAATAGCAGTATACTGCTGTTGTGGATTTGGGAGAAAAAGAAGAAAAAATGTGTTTAAAGAAGATTAAGGAGTATCGTTAAATGATGGAACACTAAAAAATGGCTAAAAGAAAATTTTGAATAAACATGCACGCCAGTGGCGGCATGAAGCTGCGCAAGAGGTTTTGGGGCTCTGGAGTCCCATCCTACATAAAGTCCATATACAAACTGGCCAGACTAGGTGCGAATCCAGCTCCCATCGCTACTCCCTTGCATTGATAATAAAAAATGTCCTTAAAGATGAAGTCATTCTTAGTCATAGCTATTTCGAGCAGTTGTATTAGGAAATCAGTAGGAATCGAGCATGGTGATGATCGTTTCTCGAGGACATTCTTCACAACCTCAATAGCCTCTTCCTGAGGGATGCGGGTATATAATGAGCAGACATCAAGAGTCTCTAGATACTGGGATGTTCTGTCAAAGGGTTGATTCTCAATCACTTGGATTGTGTGCAGTGTGTCACAAAGGAAGGAACGATTCTCCAAAACGCAAGGCTGTGGAAGCTATCTATGAATTTGTTGAGAAGCTCTAAGACCGAACCACATCCTGAAATAATCGGTCTTCCTAGCCGGTTTTGTAAGTTCTTGTGTATCCTGGCATTTGCTTTGTTCCAAAAGTTGTACTCCGTTATAATCCTTCTGTAAGGCCCTTGCTGGTCAGTTGTTGTTTTAGTGTTGTTACCGTCACTATTAGTCCACGCAATTCCCCTGACTAGAACAGGAAATTATCATTATTGTCAGAGGACTATGCATTGATTTTGTACTTGATCATAAAAATTCCTCCTCCCTCGTTGTATATATCTGTCATCCATGTCACTTTTGTATAGCACAAATGTCACATATCACCATAAGTCACTAATTGTACACTTTAACCTCTTGTAGTTTTGACTTATGTGTATTATGTCACAGACAGCCTTCTCATTGTACTTTGAAAAGTAAATAGTTTCATTTACTGCATATTTAAGCTGTTGTTTCTTGGTGTGTTCTTTGTAAATATGATTAGAACGTATATTTCTTAATGTATTGAATACTCTGTACAAATGGATTGATCTACCCGACAGAACCATTTTTCTTATACTAAGTTAGCTATGTGGCAAGTTGCCCAACATTTCTTTTATTATTTGTACTCTTATTTGTATTCCTCATTCTCTCAAACATTAACTCGTCATTATCAGTTAAAGTTTGGTTTGTTCCAGCAGCCACTCCAGATGTGGTAGGTTTGTGTTCTTAAAATGTTACAAACTTATTTGTAAATGAAATGTATATGCATTATAAGGATCTTTCATTAGGCGCATTATTTTAAAAACATCAGATGTCAGTGGAACCCATGCTGAGCTAGATGAGATATTCTGAAAGGTATTTAAAAGAGGTTTCTTTACTATACATTTTCATTTGAATATTTAATTCTTATTAGAAAGCTTTCTTACAACTTACAAGGTGGTAGTCCATGAAGTGTTCTGTTTGAGCCACAATCAGAGGCTCTTCAGAATCTTCTACACTGCCAGTATGTGTTTCTCCATGCTATTCCTGTGGTGTCAGCCAGATAAGTCCTCAGGATCAGCTGGCTGCTCAATGTGTCCACCTCTTGACATCCCCAAATTCTGAATGCTGATATAGCACAGAATATTAGAGTGATCAAATGAGGGCAAAGGTGGGAGGTTTGGAACAGCAGGGAGGGAGACCTTATAAAAGAAAAAAGAATTAGAGTGGCCTTCTTATCTAGCCATACATCCAAAAGTTCTATTTTTGCCTTTCCTTTATTACCTGAGAAGGAGTTTGGTGGCTTTCAAAACTCTGATTTATATTAATGTTTCACTCTCCCAGCTTAATATGATCACATGATGTGATGCAACTCTCTGAAGAATACCACAGTGAAGTATAGGGTGTAACCATTGGTAAAGGTCTCACTCATTATTTTTTTAGGAACAACGATAACCAGTAGTTATGGAGATCAACTTTACTTCACAGGGGGTTCTTTCTATAGTCCTGGTGATTCATATCACTCTCTTGTTAAAAGTAAGAAATCAAGGTATTTTTATGCTTAATGTCCCGTATTTTTCAATAGTTTGCAATGTTCAAGTATATCATCTACACACAAATCTGACCTAAAAAACAACGTTCAAAGTTCTCCTATTCCCCTATGGCAGTAATTAAATACATTGAGGGTGTATTCTTTTGAAACATTCCAATCTTTTTGTATAAATCTGTTTTTATTTTCATATGGGAACCATAGAAAGGGTCTATATATACACAGCAAAGAGCCCACAACCCTACGTAGGGACGGCCGCGTTATGTAGAGGAGGCATGGGAGACTTTGGTGATGAATATCTATATAAGTATTACACAACAAGTCGCCTACAACCCTTGGAGGGCTGTCCTCGTGTTGCTAAAGGCACAACATTAGACTGCAATGTGGGGGAATTTGAAGACCCATTCTTGTATTGTATTGTATTGTATTGTCATTTGTATAGCGCGGTTGCTGCCCGGTGGGCGTCCAAGCGCTGAAGCATAAGACAGAGCTGAATGAAAAGGAAGAGATTAGAGTTCGGTGGACCTCGCAAACAGGTAGGTTTTCAATTGTTTGCAGAAGGAGAGTAGGTTTGAGTTAGACCGGAGCTGTAAGGGCAGTGAGTTCCACATCTTAGATGCATTTAAGGAGAACATCCTACCTCCGGACCTAGCTCTCCTTATTCTTGGTACTACGGCCAGAAAAGCCTCCGTAGATCTGAGTTTTCTCTTAGGGTGGTATTGCGTGACTAGTTTGTCCAGGATAACTGGGCCCGATTTCCAGAATGCCCGGTGAGCAATACATAGTGCCTTAAATGCCACTCGCTGTCTCACTGGGAGCCAGTGTAGGTTGTTCAATGCGGGTTTAGCCGACTGCGTCCGTGGTATCTGTAGCAGGGTGCGAGCTGCACAGTTCTGCACCACCTGCAGCTTTCGCAGGGTCATCTCTGGAGCTCCAACATACAGGGCGTTGTTTGAGTCTAGCCGAGACTGAATCAGGCCCTGTATTGCCACTTGTTTGGCTTCCATGGGTAGGAGGGGGAGGACTTTCCTTAGTGTTCTTAGTAGGCCACAACACGTGGTGGAAAGTTTGGTGGCCTGAGTGGAGAAGGAGAGATTTTTGTCGAGCCAGACTCCTAGACTTTTTACGCTGTCCTTGGGAGTTGGAGGGGTACCTAGGCATGGAGGCCAAAGGGGGGTGAGAGACACTGGGGATACTGAGCCCAGCAGCATGAGCTCAGTTTTGTCTCCGTTAAGTTTTAAGGAGGAGCATGTCATCCACTCCTTGACGTCCTCAAGGCATTTCATCAGGCCTGCTGAGGTGTGTTTGGTACCCTCTTGAGCCAGTGAGACCACTAGCTGGGTATCGTCGGCATACGATACAATTTTTATACCGTATGGTTCGACGATTCCAGCCAGCGGTCTCATATATACGTTGAACAACGCAGGGCTCAGTGAGGAGCCCTGCTGTACCCCACAGTTCAGGGATTTACTGGCTGATACTGTGTCCCCGTCAAAGATCTGGAAAGATCTGTTGTTGAGGAATGAGTCAAACCACCTTAGAAACAATGATAATGGTAGAGCTGGCGCACAGCTGGTTCAAGGAGAGTCTTGTCCTTTTCAAGGTGCTATACAAGTAACGTCAGGCGTCCCTCGACGTTAATTGTAACAGTGAAAAAAAAAGTGGGGCTCAGCACAATCACAGTTAACTAACGTGCCATTACCTTCCGTTTTCAGACCGAGAAACTACAAACCTCGCGATTCACGTAAGCACGGTTTACCAAACCTAGCTATACTTTTCACAGGGAAAAAGGGTCGTTTCTAAGGTGAACCCGATCCACTACACCTCCTGACCCTCACACCGTTATCATTTTCACCCACAATATCTAATATGTCTAACACCAGACCTCATTACAATTTTATGTTTTTGGTTGTAGAGTCCTTTCCCTGATGAAGGGGTGCCTGATAACCCCGAAATGCATTGGATGTGATTGAAGGATTGTGTTACAGGATAACAATGAACAATGTCATTTGATATGAAGTGATATCGAAGTTAAAGAATCATGATGGAAAATTAAAACTTCAAATGATCATCAAAACTGAGTGAACCCTTTGTGTTTTAGAAGGGGTAATTGTGTGCATACAAGGATGGGACCAGTGGTCCACTAGCCCCACTTTTTTTTTCAAACCACCTTAGAGCATCGCCTGTGACGCCGATGTTGCATAGACGGTTCAGCAAGGTGGCATAGCTGACCTTGTCAAAGGCCGCACTTAGATCAAGGCTGGATCACTGCCACTGATCCTCCCTGATCTAGTATCTTTCGTGACTCTTCAGTGATCGCAAGCAGGGCAGTTTCAGTACCGTGCTTGGGCCTAAATCCTGTCTGGGTTGGGTCTAGGAGCAAGTTATTTTCCAGGAATTGTACCAGCAGGGTATTTATGTACTTCTCCAGCACCTTACTTACCCAGGGGAGTAATGAGATTGGGCGGTAGCTGGAGTGGTCGTCTGGGTTGAGAGTGGTTTTTTTTTAGTAGTGCCCGAACCATAGCTCTCTTCCATGCAGAGGGTACTGTACACGAGGAGATGGAGGAGTTGAGTAGGTCCAGTACCACGGGGAGGATGGCTTGGCTGGCCTGGAGCATTATCTCCGGAGGGGCAGGGTCGCAGGGGGAGCCAAATTTAACTTGCCTTGTCAGTTTGTGAAGAGTGTCCAGGTCCAGTGGAGGGAAGCGTTCCAGAGTAGGCTGGTCTGGGAAGGGGGAAGCGCTCAGAGGAGGATGATTGGGTGTTCCTAAGTTGTTGGCTGCTATCGGGAAGGAGGAGTATATTTGAGAGACTTTATTATGAAAAAAGTCAGCTAGCTCGTTGCATTGTTCCAGCGTTTTTGTCAAGGGGGGGGCAGTGTTCACTTTGGTGCAGCTTTTTACTAGGTGGAAAATCTCCTTAGGTTTTGAGTTCACTGCCATAATTTTGTCTGCGAAGTAAGATGCCTGTGCCGTCCTGACCCCGTTTCTATAGGCTTTGATTGCCTCTTTATATTGGGATTTTTTGTCAGGGTGGAAATCAAGTCGGCAAGCTCTCTCTTTTTTTCTGCAGAGGCGTTTTTGGTCTCTCAAAGTGTCTGAGAACCAGGGTGCGGTTTTGTGAAGCCTTTTAGGTATAGATTTCCATAGAGGGAGGATAGTGTCTAGTGAGTCCCTGACCCAACTCTCGTAGTTTTCATTTGCTTGGTTGGGGTCTATGCAGGATGGTGGGCGAGAGCGCTCAAGGTTGGATACCCAAGGCTCTATGGGGAGTTTTTTCCAGTTACGCCTGGTTACGGATTGGGGGGTGGGTAGGGAGGACTTGTCGGTGAACCAGGTAAGTGGGACTAGGAAATGATCCGACCAGGGAAGGCGGATGGGTTGCCCCACTATTAGCTCAGTGCAGTTGCTGAATATTGGGTCCAGGAGATTACCCTTTTCATGGGTGGGGGCTGTGACCAGCTGGGTCAACTGTAGGGCTGCAAGATCGTCTATCAATTCCCTGGCGGTGAGATCTGTAGGGGAATTAAAATGGAAATTAAGATCTCCTAGAACCGTGTAGTTGGCGGAGGTTAAAATTCGATTGGCTATGATGTCTGGTAGGGATTTTTGAAACAGCTTGGCTGGTCCTGGGGGCCGGTAAATCAGAGTACCAGAGAAGGAGATGTTTGCAGTGAAGTCTATGCTAAATGCTAGACTTTCGCACTCAGGAATAGCTTCGGTAGTGGTGCGGTAGCAGTGCTTGTCTTTTAGGATGATAGCCAGGCCTCCACCTGTTCCCTTGGTCCGGTCTAGTCTATGGATTTGGAACCCGGGGGGTAGGGCAGAGACTATATCTGGCTCTGAATGAGACGTGAGCCATGTCTCCGTCAGGAAGATGGCTTCTGGGTTGTAGTCCTCTAGTAATAAGGCAATTTGAGAGCTATGCCGCGGTAGGGAACGGCAGTTAAGCACATACATATGATACTCCTGCATCGTGGCTGGCAACACGGTGTTATCAAACGAGTGGTTGCAGCCGGGGCAACGAGTGGGGAGTTCCGCTGGGAGGTAGGAATGTGAGCAAAGTGCAGCAGTAGTATTCCTAATGATCTGAATGGCTGCCGAGCTGTAGGTTGTAGCCTGGGAGTAGTTAGGGACAGGGGTTGTGGCCCCTGGTCCCGTCTGGTCGCGGATAGGCGCAGACGGGCTTGCCTTTGGCGCGCCTTCGGCGCACCGCCGGCGCACCGCCGGCGCGCCCGCTGCGCCCGTCCGCTGCGCTTCCGGAAGCTGCACATCCTTTAGTATCGGTGGTATGGGGCGTGGCCTATTTCGGTGGGCGGAGCCCGGGAGGTCCATTCTGAGCATGTATACTATCATAACAACAAAAAAATGAAAAAGGAAGGCAAAGAGCCTGTATGAGAGGTCAGAGGGAAATCAATGAATAGAGAGTGACGAGAGGACAGGAAATCCAAGTAGGAGAAAGAGAGCTATGACAAGGGGGCAATGATGGATAGAGCAGGACATGGGGAAGGAATCGCATTGCGTGTAGGTCCAAATGGTGGGGATCAAGGCAATTGCGAGAAGGAGGAGGGTGGTGGGCGGGGGGCAAAAGGGGACAATGGCGTTCACTAATTGGGTCATCATCCGGGACATACACCATGTAGAACAAGGGGCAGGGCCAGTGTGGTAATACAGTTAGACTATCGGGTTCAGATGGGATCACAGCATCTTCGAAGAGGTGTAGAGCCCAGGGTTTCGGGGGCAGAAGATGCGCGTGTTCCATTTTACAGAGGTAGTTGACCAGTGGTTGCCATATTTTGGTGAATGGGGTGTCGCGGGACTGCAGGCGCGCAGTAAAGAGTTTCAAAGTCATTATGTGCCACAGGCGCGTGAACCAAATAGCAGTGGGGGGGTCTCCGCCTTTTTCCAATTTAGAGCGATGAGCTGTTTAGTGGCCCCTAGCATGTGGAGGGCGATATGCCAATCACCACGGGTGAGTGCTCGCAAGTTATCGGGCTTGAGTCCTAAATGAATTGTGGTTGGGGATTCAGGCAGGGATAAGCCAAACACTCCTTCAATATGACTAAGAACCTCCTTCCCTATCAGGATCAGAAGCAGACAGGCCCACCAAATATGAATAGAATTGCCTGGAGATCTCCAGCATCTCCAGCACAGCGGGAAGGAAGTGGGGAACATTCTGTGCAATCCAGAGGGTGTGTAATACCAGTGCGTCATAATCTTGTATGCGGTTCCCCGTTGTGATATACTGCGATAGACCTTCGGTGTGTCCCGCCACAAACAGCTCCACTGGGTGGGTGTAATTTCAGCGGGAGACACCAACTGTCACTGACGTTGGTATGGGTGAGAGCTACCAGCGGAGGGTGCTGCAGGATCTGATAAGTCCGAGAGATTAGTCCCTTTGAGTCATCGAAGAAGCATACCAAGCATCCAAAGGGGGTGAATTTTTGGATGGCGGTCTGCAGCATATCAGGTGTGGACAGCCAGTGTTGAAGCTGCGTGTACTGATCCCTGGCTCCCTCTGGGAATCGGAACTCCTCCTTGCATTGAGCACGAGTTTTGAGTGTGTCCCCGGCAAACAGATCTTGGATTGTTCTGCAGCCACCTTCCAACCATTTAGAGAACGTCTGCGGGTTATGAGCCGGCAGAAATTGAGAATTACCTGCAATGGGGTGTGTTGGAGGGGAAGGTTGTAAGGCGCTAGAGAACAGCTACCTTGTCCCAGATGTCCAGCACTGTGTTTGTTGGCACGGTCATGTCAGCGCTACGGGAGCGTGCAGTCCGATGGAGCCAGGAGAGGTCTCAAATAGTTTGCACGGTTACCGCCCTGTCCATATGGAGCCAGACATTTTCACTCTCTCTCACTGTCCACTCAGGGATGAAGCGAAGATGGGAGGCCCAATAGTTTTCTAGCAGGTTAGGGCACACAATCCCACCCCTGTCCCACAGGAGTATAAGAATTTTGTTGGTGAACCGTGGATGGTCTACGTCCACCCCAGATGAAGCCAGTCCCACTGAAGACTTATGATCTGGTGCTGCGGGATGGGGGTGGGTAGATATTGGAATAGGTATAGAATTTTTGGGAGCACCAACAGCGTTTAGGCGGCCCAGCCAGGAGAGGGTAAGGGATTTCCAGCCCCTCAGGTCTTCCAAAAATTATTTTCTACATTAACACCAGTTCGTTTGGGACCAAGTGGCAAGTGAAGGGGTCAGCTGGAGTCCCAGATAGTGAATGGAGCTAGAAGCCCACTGGTAGGGGATCAGGGATTGCAGAGCCAGAATCTCCTCCTCAGGGATCGCAAGGTTCAGGGTCCAGGACTTCCCATGTTTAATTTTGAGACCAGAGGCCAATTTAAAGGACTTCAACAGAGAGAGAAGTGCTGGGAGGGAGGTGTGCAGACGAGATAAGGTAGTCGGCAAAGAGAACACTTTGTGTTGTTGACTTGCAAGGAGGATGCCGTGTACATCCGTAGGCTGTCGAATCATCACGGTCAGAGGTTCCTCTACGAGGGCAAACAACAGGGGGTATAGGGGGCAGCCCTGCCTTGTGCCCCGTCATATGAAGATGGGGTTTGTGAGTTGGCCATTGACTCGCATACGGGCCTGTGGAGAGAGATAGGGGGCCATGATCCTGGCCATCATGGTCTGACCTAGCCCAATTTTGTTCAGCACAGCTCGTAGGAAGGTCCGGTCCACTCGGCCGAACGCCTTTTCCGCATCGAGCGATAAAAGACATGCCGGTATGTTCCAATGTTGAGCCTTCCCTACGAGATGAGCAGTTCTACGCACGTTGTCCGCTCCCTGGTGGTGCCGGGTAAAGCCAACCTGAACCGGCTCTATAAGTCCAGGCTGTTGTGGGTCAAGGCACTCGGCCAATATTTTAGTGAACATTTTAAAGTCTGTGTTCAAGAGGGGTACAGGACAGAATGGAGAACATAGGGTGGGTCTTTACCCGGTTTGGTGATGAAGGCAGTTTCTGCCAGACCCATAGATTGTGATGGTCCCTCCGTACCAGAAAAGGAGTTCAACAGTCGTAAGAGGTAGGGTTGGAGCTGTGGCAAGAGCAGGTGATAAACATGGTAAGATTGGGTTATACCCAATTGACATATTTATTTTAGTAATACGTCCCTAGTAAAGAGGTACTACATGGACCTATGGCCTGTAAATTAAATGCTACTAGTGGGCCTGCAGCACTAATTGTGCCACCCACTAAAGTAACCTTTTTAAACATGTCTTGGGCCTTCATTGTAGCTTATGTGTGCAGTTTTTTAACTGGCATGTCTACCTGGAAAAATAAACCTTTTGCCAGGCCCAAACTTATCTTTTTAATACATATAAGTCACCCCTAGGGTAGGACAGCCCAGAGGGCAAAGGGGAATGCATTAAAAAAGTAGGACATGTGACAAGTGTTGCATGTCCTGGTAGTGAAAAAAACTAGTTTTTTCCTACTGCGAAGCCTTCCTTTCTGTTACATTTAATAGGCTGCAAGTTTCAAATGGGAATAGGTAGTTCATGTTTGATGTCTTTGGAATTGTGATGTGAATCCCCTCCTATTGTAAAGTCAGATTAAAAATTGCAATTTTGAAAATCCTGCACTTTTACTTTTTTACTGAAGTGGTTTAGTGCCTGTAGTCTGTCTTTTGGTGACAAGACTGTGCAAAGGTGAGAGCTGGGCTTTGCGTATTCCTCCTAGACAGCTGCATACAATAAAGAGGTTAATTATGCCTGGATGGGCCATCCCTAGCAGGATTGGAGGGCAGAGCTGGGCACAACACTACTTACACTTAAATAGGCTGTGTCCTGTCTCCACACAAAGGGTTGCAACACCCTGGAGTTAGTCTGGAGCCAGGCCAGGGAAGACAGGATGCCTGGGGTGTTCAAAGAAGATTCTCCCACCTTCCCGAGAAAGGGCACCAGGTATAAATATTCGACCTCAGGCTACACTTCTGGACCTGTGGATGCTCTGCCCAGAAGAAGGACCCCTTGCTGCTGAAAGGACTGCCACCCTTCTGGACTGCTGTTTTTGAAGGACTGCTATCCTGATGTGCTGACCTGCTGCCCTCTTACCTGGGGGAGGACTGGGTATGCATTTGTTGAACCCAGGACCCCAAAGTGATTCCAAGGGCTACTTGGCTGGCCTCCTGACTGGAACCTCAGAGACAGAAAGTTCCTACAACCTTGAGCCTAGGACCTGGATTGTGCTATCTGTCAGTCTATTCTTCCAATTGGTGTTGCCCCAGTCGTGAACCCTTGGAAATGTGTCTAAGGGTCTCTGCCTGACTCTGTGGATCCTGCAGAACCAACATATTTCCTTAACTCCAAGCACAACCAATGCATCACCACTGCTGTGAGGATCATTCTGTCACAAAGACCTATATCGCATCCCAGCCGTCACCTTATCGGAATTGCCACTGTGCAATGCATCTTGAGTGCAGGCTCTGGCATACCTGTACAAAAGCAGCATCATTGATGACGATGACAGATTATACTTCGCAGCCTCGCAGCTCCAAAGAACAGGTGTATCTCCCCAACTGTGCGAATGATCCTCAACATTGGACTTCACATTGCAAGCCATCATCAACAGGATCATCAACAATGGAGCAGGACCTCCAACCACAGCCTTGCCGCATCTTGGAATTAAAATGTGCAACGCATTTTCAACGCGGACCCTTGCATTGCTCCTCAAACCATGATTTAAATTACTTTGTTCAGCAGGCCTAACTGAGTCCTTATAGCCAGCCTGTAATCCATTGCGGTCAGCCTGAACTTGTGACTGTGTCCCGTTCTAGCACAACTAGCTAACCACAGTTGGCACTTTATGCTTTTTGGATTTAAGCCTGCATAGCTCCGGTTCCACTGATTAGAATTGTGTCATTTTGTTCTTGGTTTCTTTGCTAAAAGTTATTCTATTTGTTTAAACTGGAGTGGGATCCTATTGTGGTGGGTTTGCATTGTATTACAGTTTGAAGGGTTGCACAAACTTTCCCACACTGCCTCTGAATTTAAGTCTGACTACTCAATGCCAAGCTACCAGAGAGTTGAGCACAGGTTAATTTGGGGTTTGTTTGTGACTTCATCTTGACAAGGGTTGTGGTTGCTGCTTGAGTAGGATTTTACTCTCCTCAATAAGTACTCCAATTTCTTACATTAACGTTAAAAATGTATGTTAATTATACATTTATCAAAAATCTTCACAGTTTAATTGTTTTTAATGAACATTAAATCGACTGTGAGCTTATCCCAAACTAGTTTCTCCAGAAATGGTACTTTAATTTTACTTTAGATGTTCTCATGGACGAAAATTACAGCCCTACACAGTGAAAGTAGCTTTTGGTGTATAGGGACAAGACAAACGTACTTGCTCAAATTTTAAATACTATGTGAATTGTGCAATATTTAATAGTAAGGTTCTTATCTGGCCAGGTTTACCTGCATGGTTAAAAGCTGCACCAATCAAACTAAACATGTAGGTCTGTAGCCATGTTTTCCCTCTCAGCCTACTGAATCGCACAATAATGTACTTCAGTCCCTAGGTGACATTTAGGGGCATATTTATCAAAGTTTTGCGTCACCCTTGATCCATGCAAGATAAAGCAAGGTCAACACAAAACCTAGATGTGATTTACAAAGTCACACAAGGCCACCTTGCATGGCCCTGTGGTGCCTTGTATATCTGGAGTAAAGGCAGCACAAATCGATGCCTTGCGTTACTCTGCTCCAGGGAGGCATTCCATGGGTTGAAAGTGGGAGGTCCCACACATCCATTCATGGATATTGGTGCATTCCAAAATTTACCACGAGTGGTAAACCTGGGACTGTGTGAAAAGCTACTCCTTCCCATGTATCTGCAACACACCTAACGAGGGGAGAAAGCCTCAGAGGACTATTTGTGTGCAGCAACGTGCAATTTACAGAATCCATGCTTTTTATGGCAATGTTAATGGCTTTAGTCTTGGAAAGGTGGCATGTCATTTGCAATTGGATGGACCCAATGTCCTGGAAAATTATACATGGCAGGACCTTATGGGATTGATACAGGTGTACTATATGACCCAAATTTAAATTATTTCTCTGCTCTCTAGAAGCATATTCTGCGCTTCAAATTAATTATAGTGGGACAGAGGGCTAGATTTATATGTTGTGAGAGTGCGTTCACTGTCACAACGGTGATGGAGTTACCCCCGCACTCCATACTGGTCTGTCTGCCAAATTTAATTGTGTGCAGACCTTAAGTGTGGCCACGGTAGAGACTACTCTATCTCTGCCATGGGCAAACATCTGAGTTGACCTTGGGGAGTAAGGCCAGAGAAATGGCTACATGTCCGCCCACCCAGTTTAGATGGGTGGACATGTAGGCATGTTTTACTGTTCCTTACTGTCAAGTAAAACTGGAGGTAAGGAACAGTACACTTATTCTAATGCCCCCCTCAAAATAGGAGAAGCCTCCCATGCAGAGGGGAGCATTATTTTTTTTTCTTTTCAAAAAGAAAACCCTGTTTTATTTTTAAGAATACTGGGCCATATTATCAAGAGAGGGCAATACATTATCTCTGCTTTTATCAGCAAGGAAACTGCCGCTAAAGCGGCGATAATGGGCTTGATAATATAACCTGGGCTTTTATGGGAAATCACAAGGCTATATTATCAAGCCCATTATCGCCGCTTTAGCAGCAGTTTCCTGCCGATAAAAGTGCCGTTAATGTATCGCCCTTTCTTGATAATATGGCCCACTGTTTTCTACAGGGCTGCATCGCTCAGACACAGCGCTGTAGCAAATAGTATAATGCATTGACAGGAAGCACCGTGATGGCCGTTCCTGCCAATGCCTTCATAAACGGCCACGTGCCCGGCGGCCATTTTTAAATGTGATGGTCGGATATTTTCTGCCTGGCAGGCTTAAAGTCCTCCACCAGGCCAGCGGAGAAATCTCCAATCACCAGAATATAAATCAGACCCAAAACCTTGGTTAAATCCATGGGGCAATCCGAGAGTGTATTCAAGAAGCAGATGCATCTACTGTTGCAGATAAGTTGAATTTCCAAATTTCTGCACTGTATTGTCTTAAGATGCTTGCTTTAAGCTTACACATAATACTCATGTTAACGTCATTGCAGGTTCCTGCTACTTTATCCTGGGCCTTCTGAGGAGGATTTTTCCTCTCTTGCTCTCTTCTACCAAAAAAACCTAATTCAGGCCCTGATATTGAGCAGACTGGATTATTGCAATGCTCTATTGTTTTCGGCCAATGAAAGTGCCATTAATAAACTTCAAGTGGTGCAGAATACCGCTGCTCGACTTATAAGCAACGTCCCATCTAGAACATCCTCTGGGCCTCTTCTTAAACAGCTTCACTGGCTTCCCATAAAGAAAAGGGTAAACTTTAAAATAGGCTGCATCATTTATAAGGCCTGTAATGGCAAGGGCCCAAAGTATCTCTCAAACAAACTTTCTCCCTATTCAGTCACACACAATCACAGGTCCAGCAAGGAGAATTGGCTAGCTGTTCCTAGAATAAAAAAGCGCGTAGTGGTGGCAAATCTTTTTCCTACCTGGCTCCAAGATTTTGTAATGGTTTGCCTTCTTCGCTACGTCTGGGACAAAATTTGTCTCAATTTAGAAAAATCTTAAAAACTCACCCTTTCTAAAAATAATAAAATTAATTCCTCTTCCTGAATTAGGTTGTTTCTCCGCCCGAAGCGCCTAGAGACCCTCATGGGTGATTCAGCGCTAAATAAATAAATAAAGATCAAATATCAAATATCATAGTGGGAAGGTCAGCTGGATTTAAGGCCAATTCTTGAAACATAAAGTATATATTTGACATTCCCTGAATTGATCCCATACAGCATTGCAACTGGCACAGAACAATACTTGTATTTCTATCTGCTTGTGTCATAGAATGAAAGAGATGCAGCTTCCTCAATTATTTCCTATATTTCTTGCGAGGAAGCAGAAATTGGCCGGATCTAATTCGTTGGTCTCACTGTGTTGTTTGTTTGCTGTGGGGTTTTCTTGTTATGTAAGACCAGACTCTCCATTGTTTTCTAATGGAAGGTCAAAGGAAGAAATGGCCCTGCTTTAAGCTAAGGGGTTGTATAAAGGCTAAGTAAAGGGAGAATTAATTGACTGGAGTCAGCCTGCTGCACCAGAAACAAAAGCGACGTTTGCTCCTGGACCTGCTGTTTTGAAACATGCACCCGAGGAGCTTTATGTATTCTTTCCTAGAATATAGCAAGCTGGGTGCCTCTTGGTAAGGATGAGACCCCCATGGATTGTATTTCTATGTATGACATATGCTGTCTGCAAGAAACGTGGGCAATTATCTACCACAACACAATGTGATAGGCTCCCGGGAGTTCCATGTAGCTGTAGCCTTGGAGAAAGCAAACAGGAGGGCAAGTGGAGACTCCTGTGTTTATGTTGCAAATTACTTGAAAAGCTCAATTAACGAAATAAAAAGAAGGGGCGAATGTATTCAATGGCTAGTAGAAAGCCCAGAACCGAGGGCCAGGTTTATCATTCTTTCATTCAGCATTTCGCCTACCTTGCAGTGCTGCGCTCTATGAGTGGAAAAGGCAGAATGTGACACATTAAATGCTGCATTTCTTTCTTCTCCTAGCACTGGCAAACTTTTTGCCCCCTTGCGTCACGGTGCAGGGATGCCTGCATTTTAGGCAGGATTGTTTTTGCGCAGGAAGGGACACCTTCCTGAACAAAAACAATCCTGAGAGTGAGACATTTTCCTCTTTCTACATGTATTGCAGAATCCAAAACACACAGAAAGAGGAAAAGAGGAGAAGCAATAAAGATATTTCTCCTTGTTAAGCCTCACCTGGGAGACTTAGCATTTTGACGCATTATCAGGTCTGTCTACCACTAATGGTAAATATGGGAATGCGCCAAAATCCATGGGCAAATGCGTGGGTACACCCACTCTCCACCCAGGGAACAGCTCCTCTGCATAGCTAGGCTTTAACTCCAAAGATGGTCTTTCCCACAATAATCATCCTATGTCTTATGATAAAAAGTTATTTCTCTTTTGACACACATGCAGCAACATGTGTGCTGTTTATTGTGTAATAATATGCTGTTCTCGAAGAAAGCCTTCGATACATTCTAGGCTCTTACTCTTCACATGCTGTGCACAGTACATCTAGGAGTCTTTTCATGTTGTTTTTAAAACATTTGCTCTGCCACCTTCGATGACATTAGGCCAGTGTGAGAAATTGGCTTATTGGTTAAGGAGGGTGTAAGCCCCGCTCTGGCAACCACCACAATCCTTGTCAGGATGAAATACAAAAGTCACTAAATTAACCTGTGCCTAACCCTCTGGCACAGAGCAGTCAGACTTAAATTATGGAGAAAGCACCACATAAAAAGTTTTATAGGGAAAGCTCAATACAAAAGGAATCCCAAACCAACTTAAACATTTATATAAATTTCATTAAATAACGTGATACTGATAGAGCACGGGTTAACCTGCCCAGAATTTTACCATACTCACCTTGGTCCATAAACACATACACACTTTGAACAGGTAAACGTACGCTTAACCAGTGATATAATTTAATCTTTTAGGACTTATACCTTGACTTACCAATCCTATTCACCGATACCTAAATTCCTAAGGGATCAAAGGAGTTAGCAAGAAAATAGGTAGTAAATAAACATTTTCACTCATAAAATAACCACAGACTCGGGAAAGATTTAAACACTCTATCTAAATATTTTCTTTAAATGTTAGAGTCCATACTAAATTAATCAGAGTTTGATCAATGTGAAAGAATGGATTGAAAGTAAAATGATGCAAAAATATTATGAGGCTTTCTTTAAGCATTGAAACAAAAGAAGGGTAAGAAGAGGGAAACAGCACATTAACATATCCAAGCAACTTTTATATTTACCTAGGCTGGTGTGAAGACCAACCCTGGCCACGGGCTGGGATAATGGACAAGACCCCCGATAGTGCAGGTGCCAACAGGATAGAACAGGTGCAGACCAGAATCAGGATAAGTACGGACCAAATTGGATCAGAACAAGACCATTGCAGGTCAAGACCGGCACCCACAGCTAAAGTGCAACGCTTGCTTCACACCCCTCTCTGCAGCTAACAGTCGGACCCCAATTGGGTTAGTGAATCTTCTCCCTCAGGAAACCCCGATTGGGTTATCAAACTCCTTCTCAGAACCCCGATTGGGTTATCGATTCTTCTGACAGAGTGCTCTGCCAGCACCTCTGCTCTCAAATCTTCTGATAGAGTGCTCCGCCAGCACCTCTGCTCTCGATCGCCTATTGAGTGTGTTGGGTCAGTGACAGGTCAGCTATTCGGACAAGTCGGACGATCGAACTAGCTAAGCCTACCTTGGTTATTCAATTTTTCAGGGCAGTGCACCACCCCCTAATGTTGCAAATGTGTGTATTCCCTCAATTTGATTGGTCAGAAGACGAGTAGAGGACATCACACCATACCAGTTATGAGTTCATGCTCTTCAATATTCAGATCAATGTTCCCGCCCAATATTTTATTTTCCTATGCACTTTTATTCCACCTGGCAGTGAATGGATCAATAACAAATACATTGTATGTAAAAATGTTTAATTCAGCTTCCTCTAGGGAGGTCAAAGAGTGAGTTTCCCAGGCGCATCTTCAGGCAAGACAGTCACTGGCACAGGTTCAATGCCATGACTTGTGGACTCTTGAGCTCTTCTGCGCAGTCGCAGGATTGCAAGATGGAGTGCAGCAAGATTACAAGATTTTTTACCGTTTTGCAGAGATTTGCGTAACGCGATTAAGCAAATTCCGCCCAACCCTACTAATGAGAGCATTTAAAGATGAACCATAGTGCCCCACCTTTTGGTCTTCCTGCTATGCAGATCTTGTCTGGAGAACAGGGTCGGACTGGGAACCAAAACCAGCCCTGGCAAAGAGCTCGGCCAGCCCCGGGGATACGGGGAGGGTGGAGAGGGCGATAGTGCCAGCGGAAGGAAAGCTTTGTGCCCCTTTTTTTGCTGGGGCCGATATTGGAACTACTCTGCAAAACTGACCCCAGCAACAAAAGCACCCTCCCAAGGGGTCTAAACCTCCCCACCACACCCTGGCAGCTCACCGGGAAATGTTACGACAAGTCCTGCCCTGCTGGAGAACCAAATAATTCCTTCATTCTGATCGGTATCACTATTGCATACACTGTACGGCAGGGTAGAGTCCATTATAGAATGATTACTTTACTGGATGTAGATTCCGAACACTTTGCTCATTTTGCCGGATTTGATGATTGGTTATCTTGTAACAATTTCATGCCTCTCTACCATGAAAGGTTTTAACACCAATACCATGTGTTCATTTATGCAATCAAGTCTAGTTAAACTTGGCTCCATGTTTATTTTACATATTTCCAAATGGTGCTTGATAAAATAGATGGAGGTTGATACTGTCAGACACTTGGAAATCAGGACATCTACAGTTTACTATTTTACGGCGACCTAATCACTGCAATGCAGTGGTTGGATTGGAAATGGAATTAACCCTCGAAGAAACTCACCGTCAAGCAAGATCTCCCAAAACAGAGTCTTAAAATAAAGGTGGGTCTTGGCACTCTCAACATCTGACCTATGTACAGCAGAGATAAGGAGCAAGGCTACACAGGTTCAAGCTTTTTCACTGAAGTTAGGTAAATGCCACCTTCACATTTTCTATTACCCTTCAAGACAGCAGCCAAACCTTTAGTTCAAGTTAACAAAGGGGCATATTTATCAAAAACTCATACAGTGCAGCAAGCAGTGGCATCAGGCATGGATCTGGGGTGGTGTGGTGGGGGGAAGGGGTTAAGGGAGTGTAACCTATCCCCCCTGCCACTCTGTCCCACGTTGTCTCTCCTCCATTAGCCAAACAGGAAGCAGCTAGGCTCCCCTGAGCCAATCACAACTCTGAATACAGCGTTGTCATTGACTCGCCTAGGCCAATCTCAATGCTGCAATGCAGCATTGTGATTGGTCTGGGTGCAGTAATCAGGCGCTCAGAGAGGACTGGGGGGCCTGGACATGTTCTTCACTCAGGCTGTAATGCAGCCTGAGTGGAGAACATGCTAAGTGCGCATGACCATTTGGCCGTCCCAAGATGGCCAGCCAAAACACCATGAACACTTCAGAGTGCCCACCACTTCTCCCCTGCCCTGCTCTGTGAACAGAGCAGCCCCGTGACCCATGCTGCCACGCAGGAACAAATAAAATAATAATAACATCACGTTATTATCATTTTATTTTACCTTTCTTTCACTGCTGCAATGCAGTGAGGTAATGCTCCTCTGCCTTAGCGGAAGAGCTTTCGCTGGCCGCAAGTCACCATACTGGTCTGTGTTGTGTGATAAGGAAAGGGAAGGAATGTGCCATACTTAACATTATATGATTAATTCCTATCTTTCCCCTGTGCTTGCTCACAATGTGATGTGTAGCATCAACGCATGTGGCCTGAAATACACAACACCATCTTTATGCGCACATTTTTTAAGTTGCCTTCGGTTTGCATGATGGTGACTTGTGACAAACATTTGTGTACATGTCAGTGCAGGATAGGATTGCCCGAACCTGCTTTTGCTTACATTTCAACTTTGTAGGGATACTATCATAACACCTTGAACATTCAGTACGATGTCTAGAGTTCACTGCACAAATGTCGTGGCTTATTGTTGCCCAGTAGGCGACAACACTATCTCGCTAACATAAACTATTGCGATCTGACGAAGTCCTTGTCATGCTACATGGGCACTGTTTAGTATATATACAAATGTACTTACACCCTTAAAATCAGAGGAGAACTCTGCTGACACTTTGAGGTCGCTTTACGTCAGAATTTCAGCTCAGCTGATTCATGTAATCTCCACAAGGAATGTCCCATTCTACACCTGATGACTTTTGCTCGCAGGTAATGGGGAGTTAGATCACCTGGCAGGGATTCGTGGATGATCACCCATCATAAGCAAAACTAGGTTGCGTAGCTTTAGATAGGAGCACACTAAACTGTACTATATTACACTAGATATATGCCAGCATTGATTCATTGTTTTAGCACAATGGTAGAATTATTAGTTATCTCCACTTTTCTTTTATTGCTAATTATGGTGATATGCTTCCTTCTATTAATAATTGCCGTGCAAAATATTCTTCTCGAGAATCTCACTGCTTCACAATAAATATTGACACTGCAGGTTGTTCATTTCTTGAAAAATGTCTTTGGGTATAATTGAGAGAGAACAAAAAGGTTCTTAATCTGTTACCACGATTTCTAGGAGAGTCAGGGTTGTAGTGAGGTTGCACACACATTTGTTCCCCTGTAAGGTTTGTATATTTTTGTACTTCAATAGGATTTTTATTGTTAATAGTACAACACAATGAGCCATTGCTACCTCTGAGAAAGGACACTGATGCCTCAATGCTCAGTTCACATTTATGAACATAGCACTGGGCCATCTGGCAGCTGTACCAGCCTTATTCACAGTCCAAAAATGAGAATGTAGGCATAGGATAGGTGACAGCGTTCTCAGCACCTTGTACACAGTAATCATCAAGGTGCCAAGGGAAGCTGTCAGCTGCTTGGCTTACAGTATATTGTAAACCAAAGAGCTTCGAACACACAATAACTCTTCAACTCTATTAACTTTACCTTACCTCCCACCTCTGGTGCTCACTTTTATCCATAGCAAGTATGCTTCAAACCATAAAATACAACATTATGCATTATGGAACATAAACAGCATGTTTAAAGGTACTATCGAACAACATAGCGTTCACAACACAAAAAGTAATCATGTCCTCAATGTCAGACAAATCCTAAAATACACACACCTTCCCATGCCCAATCGCCATTTAATGTCAATGTAAATCCAGATGTTTAGTGAAACAGTCATAAATTGTCACCCTGATCAACAACATACTCAGTCTCGCATTTCTTTTCCACATTTCACAAGTGATTGGGTGGTAAGGATTTGAGGTTAAGATAGTATGGCAACACATATGGGAACCATGCCGCTGACGCTAATGTGTAGAACGGCCCTACATAAGATGATGAGTCTGCCGAGACAACTCGATATTGTGCAAAATACACCCTACAAGATTCTGCTGGCAGTGTTCAAAAGAGTTGATCAGGAAGTGTGTAGATTGTTGTGGAAAGGGGGAGCCCCAGAATAGTTTTGGCCAAGTTGCAACAAGGAGTATATGACGGGAAGGAAGCTACTGCATATTAGGGCTGTACGCTTACGCCGCTCTAGAGCAGTGAACAGCTGTCGCTAGTAGGAGGTTTGGAGGGATTCTCGAAATGCGAGCCCATAGGCATAGAACATTTGGGAGATTTAACCATGCCTACATGACATGTGCATATCTACAGGGAGAGTTTGATCTGCTGGAGTGTGACCGCTTCCAGTCCCTGCAATGCCATCTGGTTGAGGGAGAGCAGTTACCTGAGTCCTCATCACTGGAGGACCGGATACTGACCTAGGTTCTGCCACACAGGGGAGTGTCACTGTTCTATAGGAATCTAATGGGCTCCTGGGGGTGACGCGCGCAGCGTGTTCACCCCCGGGATATTTCGGGCAGTGGTACGCCCCTTTCCCTTGCCGGTAACGCGCGCACCCAATTGTGACAGCTGGCGCTCGTCGGGGAGGCAGCGCGAGCGTTTCTTCACGCAGGAGGAATTTTCCTTAGGTGTGAAGGGTGTTTTTGGTCGCGTTTTTTGCAGTTGGAAAGGGTTTATTGTCACTTTATTTGTTCTTGGTCATGTTGGTGAGTTTTATGTAACTCTTGGTGGCAGGGCGTGGTGGCAAAGCATGGAGGCTTCAGAGGCAGTAAGAGAAGCCCTTCATGTTATCGCAGCAGCAGGCAGAGCAGACCTTATAGTTCCAGGTACCCTTTCTCAGGCATGGGTTGGCCTTGAGAAGACACAGCGTCAGGCGGCAGGAGGTGTTTCTGCGGCGGTGGTCGCATGTTATTCCAGTGACAGCTTGCCGGCTGCTTCGGACAGAGGTGAGCTTCCTTGTGCAATATTGCTTGACAGTGGTGATGTTGTTGGTCCGCAAGGTGGTGCTATAAGGACTGTACCAGTTCCTGTCAAGGCACCACAGAAGGGCAAACAAGGGAGGCGGCCTGTGAGTACAGTAAAAAAGGTGGCCATTTCGAAAGCAAAGGCTTTGGTGAATAAAGGCAAAGTTTTGAAGAAGGCACCTTTTAAAAAGGCACTCCTTGCGCAAAGGGCTATGCATAGGGGGCATGGCAAGAGTGGTGGTATTTTAGCTCCCATGTCCAGTACTGTTCAGCAGCATATGGGTGTTTTTGATCCTATTAACAAAGTCAACTCTGTTTTTTCTCCTGTTTCAGCTCAGGACAGGGGTTTGTCACCTATGATATCGAGTGCGCAGGGGAATTTCTTTTTAGAGCACGAAGCTTCTCATACAATGCCTTCACAAGATTTTTCAGGACACACAGTCAGAGCCAATTTGTCTTTTCTGCCACAGGGTCAGTCTTTGTCTGGTGCTACATTTCCTTTTCCTAGCACTAAAGTTACACCGATATTTGACAGGCAGTTTTCTTGCAGCGCTCCGCCAGGTCAACCTGGTGAGTGGGTCTGGATCCCACAGGACATTGTAGATAAGGATAGGCTCTCATCTTTTCACAGCGTTTGTAGGGTTACGACTGCGAATTCGAGCATTTCTCAGTCCACCGAGGGATCAACTCTGCCAAAACAGAGAGAGGGCAGTGATACGTTAGCGAACCGGCTTCAGGCGTCCGGCAACGTCAGAATTCACGACAGAGGAATGTTATGGCGGCTTTTCCCTCTCCTTTGGACTCCACAAACACTGCTATTTCTAATGATGCTATCAATTGATCAGAATATGATGGTGGGATAGGTGACGGTCAGTTACCCAGGGTTAGTTGGACTGTGCCTGCTTTTCATGATGAATGCGATAATTTGTCTTTGGAGGAGGGGGAAATTTTGGATTATACTGAAATACGGTCCTTATGTCACAGGATGTTGGGAAGGGGGGTTACTAAAGCTGTTTCTAGTCTGTCTCACTCACAGAATGCCAAGATTAGCGCACAAGCAAGTCCTTCAGCACCTGCTCAGCGCTCGAGAATGGAACAACTTTTCACGGCAGCAGCCCTCAATCCCAAAGGTGAGCTTCCTTGTCCATTGCCTAAACGCTCCAAAGTAGTAGGTGTTGGGGGTGCAGTTGGGGAGGGACATGTGCCTTTGTCTCAAATTCCTGATCAGCAGGGTACTGTTTCTGATACTGTTACAACTTTGTCGCTGACCGGAGCTGCCAATACACAGGTTTTGGAGGCTAAACGGGTCATTTTCAAAAGATTGCCTTACATGGGGGTAGCTATGCCTTTAGGTGCTCATTTGAGCAAGGCTACCAAAGATAAGATTTGGTCTGGGGATTTTGTGGACGTTTTTAAATTGTTGCACAGGGACATTCAAGCTAAAGAGGGTTCCAAAGAAGAAGCGTGGGAATTGGCAAGGCGGCCCAGGGTTCCTACTAACATAGACTCATGGACTTCTGCCTTTTTCATATTTGCGAGTGTATATTGTGAGCAATTTTCTTACAGGGCGGTTTCCCTTTTTAAGTACATGGATACAATCCGGAAAGCTGCTAATGTGTTTGGGGGTTATGCGTGGCTTCATTATGATGAATAATTCAGGGCTCGTCTCACGCTGATGCCAGACAAATCTTGGGGGGAGGTGGACAATATACTCTGGGTTCAATGGATGTACCCTCAAAGGCCGCCTCCGTCTTTACACACTGCCAGTGGCTTAGCAGTAGCTTATCGGCCCTTTCAGGCCCGCCCCACCCCTGGGAATGTTCCAGGTGTGGAGGAAAACGTGCAGTTTTGCAGTGTTTTGGGAACCAAGGACAATGGGGTCACTCTTTCCAAGGTAGAGGGAGAGGATTTCCATCACAGTTTGGTAACAAAGGCTTTTACTCCCATCAAGGTGGGCATTCTATGTGAGTTTTTACAATCGTATCCAGACTCCCAGAATGCTAATTTACTGTATTGAGGTTTCCGGGAGGGCTTCAGGCTGGGGTACCAGGGTCCGCGACATCCCAGATTTGCACAGAATTTGAAATCAGTGCAGACTTTTCCCCATGTGGTCAAAGAAAAGTTGTTAGCAGAGGTCCGTGAAGGGAGAATGGCGGGACCCTTTAATTACTGCCCTCTAGACAACTTAATTATTTCTCCAGTAGGGGTGGTCCCAAAGAAAGCAAAGGGGGAATTCAGGATGATTCAACACTTATCCTGGCCGCCAGGTGGTTCAGTGAATGATTTCATTGCCAAAGAGGATTCCTTGGTTCATTTTGAATCTGTTGATGCTGCCCTGATCATGGTCAAGGATATGGGTGTGGGGTCACAGTTGGCTAAGTGTGACATAAAATCTGCTTTCCGATTACTACCAATACATCCTTCTGATTTTTCATTACTTGGCATATTCTTTCAAGGACAATACTATGTTGACCAAACTCTTCCCATGGGTTGTGCCATCTCCTGTAAGCATTTTGAAGCCTTTAGCTATTTTTTGCAATGGTGTTTTGCTTTTCACACAGGGCACATGGGTGTCACGCACTATTTGGATAATTTTCTATTTTTGGGGGCTGCAGATTCACACCAGTGTGCAGCTGCTTTGTCTGACTTCAAACTTTTTGCTCACACGCTGGGAGTCCCGTTGGCCGAAGACAAAACTGAAGGCCCGTCTTGTTGTCTTACTTATTTGGGCATTGAGATTGATGCCATTACTATGCAAGCACGTTTGCCCAAGAAAAAGATTTCTGAACTTGCTAGCCTTTTGGTCAGCACGAAAGTTGACATTATCAGAGGCACAGTCTTTGTTGGGTCATCTCAATTTTGCTTGTAAAGTTGTGAGCGCTGGTAGGACTTTTTGCAGGAGGTTGGGTTTCTCGATGTCTGGTTTACAACTACCACACCACAGACTTCGGGTGACGGCACATTGAGAGCTGACTTAGAAGTTTGGACCACCTTTTTGGGCGATTTCAATGTCAATGGCGGGACCCTTTAATTACTGCCCTCCAGACAACTTAATTATTTCTCCAGTTGGGGTGGTCCCAAAGAAAGCAAAGGGGGAATTCAGGATGAATGAAGATTTTTGTTGGCAGTTACAGCTCTTTTCTGATAATCCGGTGCTCATGGTTTTGGCCTTTTTTGGGATGGGAAATGGTGTGCCGAACGGTGGCCCGCAATTTGGTTAATACAGAAAAAGAGCATTTTTTGGAATTTTTTCCACTCATTGTTGCACTCAAAGTTTGGGTTTTTATTTGGCTAACAAGACAGTTTTATTCAATGTTGACAACAAGACAGTGGTGGATCTCGTTAATGGACAGAAGGCTAAAGACAAACATGTGTTAAAAATGTTAGGATGCTTAACATTTAACATTGTCTTTAAGGCTAAGCATATTGCAGGTTCCTCTAATGACATTGCGGATGCACTATCTCGTTTTCAGTTGGAGAGATTCCGTGGTTTGGCGCCCGGAGCGGATTTGAACAAGACCCCTTTTCCCTGCGATCTTTGGAGTTTGGGGAGCTGACGGCTTCTCAGCTCATCGAAAATTCATTAGCGCAGAGCACCAAATTGGCTTACCTAAGAGCATGGCTGGAATTTTTAGGGTCAGGTGCTGTTTTCAGACTTTGTACTGGGATGGGTTCTCAACAGCGTAGAGAAGATGTGGTACGTTTCATCATGCTTAACATTCACAAAAATATTTCCCCTACCACCATTGCTGGGAAATTGGCAGGCATAGCTTTTTATGGGAAGGCTTTTTGGGGCTACGAACCATCAGCAGGAGAAATGGGTAAGCGCATTCTCCAAGGTTGGGCAAAAACCAAGAAAAGGGTGGCACGTTATAGGGAGCCCATTTCAATGAAGATACTGGCTAGACTCCTCTCAGTATTGCCCGATATATGCTTTTCTGTTTTTGAGTTGCACTTGGTTAAATTGTGCATGGTTTGGCTTTTCATTGGAGCATTTAGAGTGTCCGAACTTTTGGGCTCAGCCATGCAAGGTGATTTGAAGGTTGCTAATGTTTCCAGATTTACTTCTCATATTGAAATCTTTCTAGAGCGATCCAAGACTGACCAAACTGGCAAGGGTGCTGTAGTCACGTTAAAGGCTATTGATGGTCTGTTATGTCCTTTACAGGCCTGGTCTGCATTTTTAGGAGTGGGTGGGGCGACCTAGTATTTCCAGGTGCGCAAAAAAAGCACAGATCTATAGTGCTGTCATCTATGGGCTTAGACGGGGGAGGCTATCTTCACGCTACTGCAATTCGCTCGTAGCGGCTCGCCTCCATTCACCTATCGGGTCCACTGCCGCCGCCCGGAAAATTATTTTTTCCGGGCGGCGGCAGTGGACCCGATAGGTGAATGGATGACAGCACTATAGATCTGTGCTTCTTTTGCGCACCTGGAAATACTAGGTTGCAGCAACCGTACTTTACGGTAATTCTCTTTTTTATGCCTATTTTTCACATATGTCCACTGGTTGGATGTGCCTTAGCGAGCACGGACCACCAGGGATTTTTTACGTCACTGGTCCTGAAGAAAGCTGCAAGAATATAAAGAGACAGCTGAAACATGTCGACCTATTATTGAAGGGATAAAAGTGGTCAATAATATTACCACCCTTAACATCCCACACAGTGTTTTTAACAATATTGGTTGACCGCTGAATAAAATAGATTTTGGGTACAACTAATATTTTTTAATTCACCTTCACTTGCACTTATTCACATACACCAAGTCCAATTCACAACAACCCGCTCCGCTGCAAATCAGGCGTCGAAGCACACTGGAGGGACATTCGGTTTCTCCAGTGGGAACCCCGTGATGAAGCATGTCACCACTAGGGTGAGTGAGGGTTCTTCTTAACAATTCAATTTGTTTGTTTCTGGTGTATGTGTTTTCACATTTTTCTTTTTGTCTGGTTCCAATATTGGTTTATCACTAGGAGGTGGAAGAATGTCTTGTCCTCAGGGTTGTCTGACTCTATTTATATGTCCAAGGCTCCAATAAGTCACTCCTTAGTTGTTTTTTGTAAACCTGGACTGGTGCCAAAGGGCAAAACACGTTGTATACAAAGCGAGAGGCTTCCCCCAAAATGTGGAAAGGTGTGGGGAGCATGGAGGCCATTCAGGGAACAGGGGTGATTAGAGATTGAGGAGGGACTTCAGGGTGGGGATACAGAGGGCAAAACATGTAGGCTGTTTTTGACTGGCCGTAAAAGCAACATATCTGTGAGATTAGACATTGCAGAGGAGTGGTTTGAACTATCAAGGCTCACTGTGCACATCTTGTAAATCAACCATGTTACCGCCATATGATGTGCGTAGCCTGATGTTTTTGGTTTAAAATAAAAAAGAATAAAAAAAAAAAGATAGTATGGTAATTTCTTCAGCCGAAAAGATTTGGCTCCTGAACTGTGCGTAAACAAAAACCTTATTGCAGTTCACAAATAACGTTTACATAGTGTCATTGGCAATTCTTTATCTGTTATCATTCATAATTTATTTCCCGATTCACAAAGAGCATCTGCACTCATGGCGAAGGCACCTGGCTCAGGGGCGTAACACAGGCCCCCGCAGCTCACGCGGTGGGGGGGGGGGGGGGGGGGGGGGGGGGCTCGCGCTCCAGGGGGCCCCTCAATGATCGGAGTCAGCAACTTGCAAGCAAGCCTGTTCAAGGGTTCATTAATCAAATGGTGCGCAGTTGCGCACGCCCGCCCCCCCCCCTTAAATTAAAGGGTGCGCACAGCCGCGCACGCAGCCCGCGGCCGCCGGCCGCCAGCCGCCTGCCGCTTGGCCTCTGAGGCTCTTCATGGCAGTGACTAGACTGCTTGGCCCAGGCAGGTTATTTGCTACATGCAGGCGCCAGAGGGGACGTCACATCCTGCTGCTGGAGCGTGGAGCTTTGAGGAAGGTGCGTCTCTAGGTTGGCAGGTTTTCGGGTGGCCCCGCATATTGAATGATGGTGCTGTTCGCAATGCTGCTGCGCAGGCCCCTCGCACCGACCGTCACCCGGGCCACACCATGCTTGTTTGTAGTTCATGTTAATTTATTCCCAGCTGAAATTATTGCAGCCGACTCGACTATTTCAAATTAATAATAAAAAACAGCATCATTCAGACTTCAGCTGCCCCACCGAGCTGTCGATCTACTGAAGTGTCGGAGGATCTGTCACACTGACCCTGCAGCCATGTACCATATTTAGACTTCGAATCACGTAAGTACTTCTTTCATAGAAATTTCTCTGTGCCCCCAAATTACTGTGGCAGGAGGGTCACAGTGGAGATTTAGTTGGCTTTTTCACAAGAGCCCCAGAGAGGCAGGGCCTTGTTTAGTTCACGCTAATCAGCCAGTGTTCCAAACACCCCTGGACTTTTCTCTCAGGGGGTGCTTTCTTTTGCAGTTTATTATAGGGTGCGAACACGACCCGATGTAATTGGAGCGTTTAGTTGCGCCACAGTTACATTACAAAGATACATTAATTTTTTTCTTGGGCACTGAAAATTAATTGATTTGCCATTGCTTAGAGTCGATATCGCTGAAACTCGAACTTGGTTCCAAGTGCACTTTTAGATGGCCAGCACCACCATGTTCTGTATCGTGAATGCCATGCCAAATTGCAGCAGCTGATGACCCACACTCCTCCTGCAAGGCTTGCTTGTATGCCAGTGGCGCTACTGTGGATTCAGCATCGAACACATAGAGAGGTACCCAACCTCTGAATGAGGAGGGGTGGGATTGGGCGATGAGAGGTAGGCAGATTACATCCGTATCAGTTTTCCGCGAGTGTCCCATTACATGCCACCTCAAAATGAACGCTTTCTGCTGTTTGGAATCCTCCAGCAGGAGGGATTCCAAACAGCAGAAAGCCGTCATTTAGAGGTGGCAGGTAAAGGGACACCAGCCGAAAACCGATGTGGATGTAATCCACCATAGGCTAGCAATCACCAGTCAGTTCCATGGAGCTCCTACATACCACTTCAGGTTAAAAGAGCGCTAAGTTAGTGCCTTTCCATTTCCGGTACTCATACATGCCAACATACATGCCAACATTATAAAAGAGAAAAGCGGGAGATTTCAAAAAAATAATCTGGGAAATGTATTTACCCTATTGACTTCTATTGAGGGCTTAATCAGGTTACTGTCATGTAAGGGACTCGCAAGTGTGCTGCTGCACCATCGGATATTAGAAAGGCACATATATATGGTTTGTTTCTTTCCTGTCAGAAGCACGTAATAAAAAATAACATAACGTAGCAAGTGCTATGGCAGGCAGAGAGAGTGTGATGCAAGTGTTGTGTGCACTGGCCTGCAGGGGTAGGATACTGGCAGTGCACAAACTGAATTAGACCATGCCTGAATCGGGAGGGTTGGCATGTATGGGTACTTTGCAGCAGTTAACGTCTTGGAGTTTCTCATTGCTCAAATGGTTGTAATTTATGGTATTTGTGTTTCCCTTGTCTTCATTGCTTGATTTTGTTCGCGAGAGGGTGTCACTTACAGTCGAAATGTCACTCATAATAACACATAAATTATGAAAATGTCACACATAGTAGTCTGAAACCTTGGCAGCTATGTAATTAAATGGTGCCTGGCGGAGCTTCGTTGTTTCCTTGTTTTTAGTGCAGGTGTTTTTAGCCACGTCCGTAATTACATCGAACACACACTTTGGAGAGACCCCCCCCATATTTTTCATCCCACTTAAAGCCCCAGAAACAACACCATGTCACTGTCACCTCATGGCCTGGCACTGTGCATCATGCAGGACTCATGACAAGTTTCCAGATTGCCTATGTGCAGGTTCCATAGCCTCTGCATAGTGAACCCTCCCCCACCGAACCCTGCCCCTTGCTTTAAGAACTACGGCGAAGTCCTTGATGGGCCTCTTCTGTCTGCAACTCTGCAGACAAAGGCTCAGCTCATAATTAATATAAAAAGGTGGGCAAGCGAGTAGGCGAAGGGATGGCTGGATGGATTAGTGAAAGGGTGAATGGATGAATGAAAGGTTGAATGGCTGGATAATGAGCGAGGATGGGTGAGTGAGTGGAAGGATGGATGAGAGAAAAGGTAAATAAATGGATGAATGGGTGGAAGGGTAGAGGGATGGGTAAAACGGCGGATGGTGAGTGAAAGGATGGATGGATGAGTGAAATGATGGATGGAAGGGTGAAAGGGTGGATGGATGAGTGAAATTATGGATTTATGAATTGATAAGTGAAAGGGTGAATGGATGGATGAGTGAAAGGGTGGATGTATGGATGGATGAGTGAGTGAAAGGGAGGGTACATGGACAAAAGAATGGATAGATGAGTGAAGGAGTGAAAGGATAGATGGATGGGAGAAAGGATGAATGAGGGATAGGGTCAATGGATGTATTCATGAGTAGATGAGTAAATGGATGGGTGGGTGAATGGGTTGAAGGAAGGATGGCTAAGTGAAAGGGTGGATGGAGAGAGGAAGGGAGGATGGATGGATGACAAAGTGGAAGGATGAGGGACTGAGTGGTTGTATGAGTAATTGAAGGGGTGGATGAAAGGGAAAATGGCTGGATGGATGATTGAATGGAAGGATGGATGGAAGAGTGGATGGAGGAGTGTACAGATGGTTAGGGTGAAAGGGTGGATGGATGGATGGATAATGGATGGATAGGGTGAAAGGGTGGATGGAGGGATGGATGAGTGAAATGATAGATGGGAGGATACATGATGGATTGGTTTGCAAATGGTTAAATATGTTTGGATATCGATGTGCTTACTTATATACTGTTGCACGACCTCCTTTGATGTGTCTGTAAAACTTACCTTTCGTCCCAAAGTTATGTCCTGAATTTTGACCTCTTGTCCAGAATTTTGACCTGTGGTCGGGCAAAGTGGTAGGTGGTGGGCTGGGCTGCCAGGGGTGTGGGGGGGGGGGGGCCCTCCATGTGCTTTGCAGGGGGGCCCCCTCAAGTTTCGTTACGCCACTGCCGCAGTCATAGTGGAATCTCTACCGTCGTGGCAGGATCACTGCATTGCAGTTTCTCATTGCGGAGATCCCACCATCACTGCAGAGTTTCCAGGATGAGTGTGGAGGCTCGTTGCAGTAGCGGCTGGCATAATCCAGCAGGCACCGGTGGGAGAGCGCACGAAAACAATAAAAAAACACTTACCTGAAGACGAACATGACTTCTTCTACTCCTGGCCTCTTCTTACAGGAACTTGATGCTACAACTCCCTTGATCAATCCTGGAGGTGCTTTCATGCAGCAGGAGAGTGGTGCCCTGATTGTAGGGAGTGGCCTCATTTGGCACTCCACAGCGCTCTGCAGGCTTGTACATGTTCTTACCCAGCTGTCTTAATATCGCCAGCCAAAAAGTAATGCACATTTCAAACAGTGCATAGACAGCCCAGCCTCCTCCTGGCTACTGACACTCAGCAAATGCACCACCTGTGCTGATGCTCTGTCCGGGACGGGGGATGAACAATAAAATGGTAATAAATGCCCATTTTTTATTTCCTCACTGGGCTTTTGAGGGGTGACACTCCTCCACTCAAATGAAGGAGCCGCCCCAGGCTATTTGTGAATTGGCCCTATAGTGTTTTACAGAAACGCACATAGGTTTTACATCTGACCCCTGTGGCGTTGACTGAATGTAGGACCTTCAGGACAAATTCTTCTTTAGACATTCATGGCAGACCTTTGCGTCATTGTGCAAGGAAGAGTGTCATGCAAAAGAGCACCATTACTATCCGTGAGCACACATGTGTTTCACATCTGACCCCTGTGTGGTGGTTTAAATGTAGGACCTTCAGGACAAATTCTGCATTAGATATTGATGGCAGGCTTTTGCGCTATTGTGCAAGGTTGAGTGTCATGCAAAGGAGCACCATGACCACCCATGACGTCATTGGTAGGGGACTTGCTCAGGCTGGTGTCCTGCTATTTTTTTGCCCTTCACGCAGTGCAGCACTGCAGATATTCCTGCACTGCTCAGCTGTGTAAAGGGCAGTCAATCTAGGCACTAGTGCATAATGAACCATATTGTTTACCCCTCACTCGGTGCTCCTCCTATGCACTTGCTGTTAATTGTAATCATTCTATGCATTCATCTATATAGCCTCTTCTGAAAAACCATGTACACAGTCTGAGATACATAATTAAGCCAATCAAATGCTTCTCTAAAATTCTTATTAGCAAATGTAATGCTCTTTGTAAGTTTCCCTTTATCTTCTGAATTCCAGCTTTATATTCCCATCTGCTCATGGATTGCTCTTTTGAGCCTTCTAAAATTGTAACTCATCTCTTTTCAGGACAAATATTGTATTACATTTCTAATTCATAGCTTGGACTCTTACAGCACACAGAAAGACATAAGTATTGTAAGTTTGGCATTCCTGCTTTAAACAATTGCAAAATGTAAATTCCTCTTTCCTCTCCTCCTTTCAATCTGTGTGATTGTAAAATTGCGTGCACAGTCATTGGAAAGTTAATGCTTTTGTCATAAAATGCCATGTTATCGTTTGCAGCTGTCCTTTATTTAAAAATAGCCGTCTGATTCTACACATTTAACACAGCTATGATATGAACATTTAATACTCGGTTCTTGAGGCGTTGATGAAAGATTTAGCAGAAATGAGAAAATATAACAACATCGAACTGGGACAGACCCCACTTTCTTACCAGTAACTATATTGTTCACTGATAATAACATAGGTATGGGAAACAGCCGTTACAATGCTGCCTTTACCACACAGTACATTTACCGACACTTTGGCTGTGATCTGGGTTAGGGCCTTAGATATAAATAAATAGTAGGTGTTCTATTTTTTCCCTACCTATCTCGACTGTGGCAATACTAGGTCATCAAGTTCAGCACGAACTGAGGTTGCGTCACAATAAGTTGGATGTCTCTTCGTTCTTCCTTATAGCTTTAAGGCTGAGCTCAGTATTGTTGGTCATCTTCAGCATTTCCCCCATGGTTATTTGTAACCCGCTGGCGTTTGCCTTTGTTTGCAAGGTGAAGTAGGGTATGGACTCTTCTGTGTTTACTCGAGTGCCAGAAAACAGTATGAATTCTTCTGCTATGTCCTTGTACTGACTGAGCTCAGCCGTAGTTATCAGCAGTTCTTGTTTTCTCTAGCCTGATGCAATAGAGTTGTTTTCTTTTGCAGAGGATATTGGAACAACTCAGACAGATCTTCTCCATTGATGACCAGGTTCAGTTGTGTATGGTTACGAGAGAGCAGAGGTCCCACCATCCGGGGACGAGCTGGGTGTAGGCAAATTTGCCACACTGCCAATAAGTATCCATTTACAGGGAGGATCCCCTTTGCAGGGCTGGTAAATGCAGTATTAAAGTGTTTAATGTTGCGAAGTAGGATCATCCCTTTGCCTCTGAAATACATGGAATACAGCACAAGTTTGCATAAATTAGGGGTTGCCCCATTTCCTTCTAGCCACACGTACCTATCTATCTCAGCGTGCCAGAATTCCTGACATAGGGTATCTATGCTGGCATTCAACCCTTCCCTTACAGACTCATTTCCTCTTGAAGCATAGAGGGTAATAGCCCTGCACTGGAACTCCATGTCTGAGGTCCACTTATCATTAAAAAAAATGCAGACCTAGATATGCTAAGGACCACCCTGGGCCACAGACAGAGGCGGGAATGGACACGTTGGCGCGCTGGCGCAGTGGTCTTTCTACCTACAAGAACCTATTATCTGGGAAATCTCGGGAGCAAACAGTGTCCTCCCCTTTTGATGCTGATCTCAGTGAAAAGGGTGCTGTGGGGTTGGTTTCATACCAGGTGAGATTTCCCACTACTCTATGGGTTTCTACTCTACTGGGTTGTATATTGGCCCTAATCCTCCATAGGTATAGGTTGATTTAGCTTTTTCATGGGCTATTTCTTGTAATACATAAATTCTGTCTGTTCCTATGGCATGGGGTATCAGCAAGCAGATATAGTATGACCTCGCCAACGTCTGCGTGCCCACAGTGGTCTGTGTGTTAGTACTACTTGTTGTGCAGGAGCATGCTTTGCAGTGCATGCAGAAAACTAATGTTTGGTTCAGTATAAGTGTAAGTGAAGTAGGAGAGGTTTCTACGCAAGCGCAGTAGAAATTTCAAGTTAGGCTCCATGTGACTAGGCAAATATCATGCTGCGGATGGATGGGGACACACCCATGCTAACCAGATGATATACAAAGGTGCAATTGTACACAACTTTGGGAACATTGCAGGTCTTGGTATGGTGTCTGAAGGGGTTGTCTGCAAGTTTCTGGCATCCAAGGGTGTCTTTATTTGGCACAGTGTAAAGAGTCTGTTGTTAGAAATTATCCGTAAAAAATAGTCCATTGTCTTTTTGATGTTAACCCTCAGGCATCATTGGGATTTCAGATGTTGCTGCTGAAGATGTGGTAGACTGCAGTAAAGGTAGTGCACATGAAGCTCAATTGTAGACCTGTTGGATAAGAGCTGTGGGTTGTAGGTTAGCTTTTATAACAACATGCATCATTATTCTGTCTTGGAAATTGCCATGCCTGTCCTTTTTAGGGGCTCATTCGGTACATTCAATTTGTATGCAACTTTTTACTGGGGAAGGTGTCCCCAGTTGGGGAGTCATTTTAGTCATAGAGTATGTGAGTTTTATTTCTGTGGGTCATTTTGTCCTTCTCCTCCCTCCATGACAGAGGTAAGTGGGGGTGATCTTCAAACGTGTGTGAATTATTCTTTTAATGTAACTATTGTTTTCCAGGCATTGACAGTTCTCTAATACCCTTACTTTTCTTAAAGTATATTCTTGTATAGTTTAACCAATGCAGAGTGTAGCTTTTGAACTACACATGTGTGATGAACCATGAAAGGAATGGGGCATGAAGCAATTTGGAGATTGTAATTGCATTCCCTAAGGACACATGTATGCCCCGCTAATCCCTGCATGCACCAAGTAACAAGGTTTTTCCTAATGGAGTTGGGTGTTTTTTTACTATGTCCTTTTTCTGGAAGCTTCATTTTTGAGGCTGCTGATCAGTCTTCTTTTGGGCTTCTTCCTGCAGGTCGTTGGGTGCCTTCCTAAGGTCTCATTTAGTGTTCGTTGTAATGCAGCATACCAGTGGGTTTGAAAAGGTGCTTTGTGTGGCGGCCGTGTATTTCAAATGTGTCAATGACTAAGACCAGACTTATTGCTCCCTGAAACGATATTTTTGAGGCTCGGTGGTATTTACATCGACAAGCTGGGTGCAGTGGTGAGCATATCCATCCACCTTGTGTTGGAGCTGCAACAGTCATCCACAGAAACCCCCTTCTATCCTGGTGCCCATCTGTCCCACAAATCCAGATGCTTTGGGTCTGACAACCTCAGTGGGGATCAGGGGCTTCCTACCCAAGTAAACACTAATCCCACTGTTTTGGAGGGACATGATCTGATGAGCAGACTTTGGATGCTTGGAAGCATTAGGGAAGAGGAGGAGGCAAGATCTCTTGCTTGCAACAGGAGTCAGGTGTGCGGCTGAGTTCTAGGGGGACACCAAGTGCATGGAAAACCTTGTCTTTGGCACTGGAGCATCGTCTCTTTTTGGAAATGAAATTGGGCCTCCACCAGCTGGAGGCTTAGAAATGCTGCCAGACTGCCCTCTCCCCAGGGTGTGGCAAGGGAACCCAAACCCTGGGATACTAGCAGTAGAGTGGGGCCTAGGTCCCTGCAGGCACCCAAAATGACGGACTTTAGCGACGATTCCTGATCGTTTTTTCCTAAATACAAGTAAAGGCTGGATATGTCTCCTAATGCTGTGTCACTGTTCTTTATTGTTGTGGTGAGATTTCTGATGTGAGTATGAAGTGGATATGGATTTACTGTGCATTTAGAATTGGCGATTCAATAAAGATATCACCGCCCCAGACAGGTACCCCTCCCTTCCTTTGTTGTGGCCCCAGTGCTTGTTGGGCTGGGTTCCTTGCCTGCTACAATTGCCATGGGTTTTTCCAAACACCAGGTCCTTGCTGCTGTAGTGTGTTTGCTGGCTGATTTCATTGTGGCTGAATGTACTGTGCGCTCTGGTTTATCTGTGCTTGGTTTTGTGGTTGGGGATTTTGCAGGGCCTGGCCCACGTTTATTGATCTTTGTTCATGGTAAACCTTTACGCGGCATTGGTCGGCCATGTGGTCCATTCTATGACTAATGTGCTGTGCTCATAGCGCTACTCTATGTCAGCCATTTCTTTTATAAAATATATATTTTGATCATTGCGCCCCACTGCTCGCCCCAACCTCTCCCTGCGTTAAGTGTTTGTTGTTGTTGCAGCCATTTGCTTCCTGTGACGTCCTAGCCCGTCCCTCCAATCACGCTCCCGCCTCCCAGCTGAGCCTGCCTCGCCCCTCCCCTTCAACTATCCACTTATGACAGTGGCTTTTGCGCGCAGTGTTCACGCGCAGCGATCGCGCCCCATTCGCGCCGAAGGTGCGCCAAAGGTAAGCCCGTCTACGCCCGTCCGCGCCTGGACCGCGCCCAGCGCCAGAGCCCCTGGTCCTCGTAATGCTATTTAGTGGGGGATACCAACCTATTATGGGCGCACTACCTTAACTTTAGGGTACTAAGCTATAACTAGTGACAATAATCATAAGGTGCTTCTAGAGGAATGATGCGTATCCTACATCAAATGGCTTCATGTGAAGCAACAATAAGAACAGTATCCTCTGAGCACACCCACAGTTCACACATATAGTTCCAACGTATATATGGCAAGCAACTCCAATCCTCAGGAGTCGGATCAATCAATATAGTCTCCAAGGTCAATGCACAAAAGAGTCCACTTTCTGTATTTGAAGTCCTTTTAATAAATTTCAAAAGTTGATTACACCAGCCAACACGTGTTTCGTCGTGCATAAATTATACCTCGACTTCTTCAGGGCTC